>NC_063449.1:43833969-45085672 GCF_020379485.1 Brassica napus | reverse complement strand
TTTAATCCATTTTCTATCTCGGAAAAAAACAAATTAACAAGCAGAGAAAAAGTACTCAGTCAATAAGTTTACTATCTAAACGGCAGATAACGGATACCCATTCAGTGGAAACGTAACCGTCATCACATTCTAAATATACAGATACCCCATCACTATTCGTCACGTTCAATAAACACTAATAAAACTTCACATTGAACATTGACCACAAAAAAACGACAAATAAACTTTCAAAAATTTACATAATTAAAATATTCGCAACTAAATATAAAAAAAAATTACGCAGACTCACATTGAAACAAAAACATATGACGGTAGGCAATTCACCTAAATAAAACCTCAAAAAGTATACATTATAAATTACATTTTTTAAATTGAAAATCCGGCGCGTAAACCCGGCGCACCGCTAGTGTTTCATAAAGTCGTAGCGAAGTTTGTCGTTGTCTCTGCCACGTACTCACTGCCTATCTCTCTTCTGTAAGACACATCACATGATGTACTTCACCCGAACTCTGTCGTCACTCCACACTAACTATGCTCAAGTCTTTCTTTAGAGACCCGAATACTCATTTTAGGATCCGGCCCGGCTTCTCCACTGCCTTCTAACTCTAAGTCTTACCCTATGAAGCGTGCAAAGAAGAACTCGAATGCAGCAGGTTACTTAGTGATCAACTCAGATACTCAGACCGGGTCTAGCGAAGTGGATGCAATATGAGACCAAGTTTGAGAATGATGAAAACGATGGGTCTACTTCTGGAGGTTATTATGGTTGCTTCGGTTATGTTTTCTCTGTCGGTGGTACTCAGAGACCCACCTTATAATGGTGTTGTGGAGACTGATGCAGCTTCTCAGCTCAGATGAATATTTCTCCAAAAATGGTTTATTTTGTTATATGATGTTTTACTTTTTATTGTTTTCTGTCCTGTAAAGTTGCATTAGTAAACACTCTTTCGTGTGTTTCTTGGTTTCAGCCATTGAATCAGATGACGGCGGGAATCTTCTCCCTGGTTTCGATAAAGAATCATATGCTTAAGCAGGTATGAGGCGAGTCTTCATAGACGGTGTGGACCATTCACTAGTTCCTATAACGTAACACTGAACAAGCTCAAAGGCGGGAGACAGGTCTGATGCTGAGCCTAGCTTCAGCTTTTCTTTATGCTCTCTTAACAAACACTTGACCCTGACCAGCGCGGATATGAATTTTCAGTTTTTAATTATTTATTTTATTAAATGATGTATTTGTAATATTCGTTCATATTATATTCATTAAGTAAATATTTTTTTTTGCATCTTAAACTATCTATTTTTTTTTACGAATGTGTGGTATCATATAAAAAATATAAAAAAATGAGTATAGAATTAATTAGATAATTTTAAAACATAAATTTTTCTTTCGTGTGCGATATCATATAAATAATGATCCGTCCAGTTAACAAAAATCATGATTATTTTATGTGTAATTTTTTTTATTTTGACAATTTCCTTAAAACTATATTAAATTTTACATATTTTAATTAGAATATTTTTAATATCTTTTCCTTTTTATTTGAAATGCAACTCAATATTTTTTAACAATTATAACAAAATATTTTAAAAATTTTTTAGAATTTGTTTGAAAAATATGAAAATTACATTTTAAATTAAAATTATCCTAAATATAATAAGTTTTGATGTAAACGAAACTCAAATTATGTCAAAATAATGATATTTAATGATAATAACAATTTTAATTGATTATTTTTTAAAAAATACATTTACAAAAATATTGTTTGAAAGAAAATTCATTTATCTTTTAAATATAAAATGAAAATATTATATTAAATAATAAAAAATATAAATAAAACCATAAATTTAGCAAATGACAACTGAGTTATATTATGCTAAAATTTTCTTTCTAACAATTTATCAAATGACAAATGAGTTATGAGCAAATAATACCATATAATTTTTAAAACATAGTCATTCTTAAATATTTTTTGAATAAATAATTATTTTAAAATTTAATCAACTGAAAATAATATCCGTACAATTGTGTGAGTCAAATTCTAGTTTTTTGATGCATGTTATATATTAGTGCTGCATGTTTTAGGTAACATTTTAATGATGCACATTTTAAAAATCTCCATTATTAAAATTATGCACGTAAGGATAACTCATGAGTTTTTTTGGTTGATTAAATGACATTATGTCCAAATTTACTAAAGGATATTTCATTAAGGTAACTGAAAAAGACAAACAATAAAATATGAAGTTTAAATTCATTTAAGCATATTTCATTAATGTAACTGAAAAGACAAGTAATAAATTAGGCAGTTTTATTCGTTTTAGGATATTTCATAAATGCAACTGAAAAAGACAAGCAAAAAAAAGGAGTTTAATTAATGAAGTAAAAACATTTTCAAATGAGTACTTCTCTTTTAATAATATAGATTTCATTAATGTAACTGAAAATACAAGTAATAAATTAAGCAGTTTTATTCGTTTTATGATATTTCATAAATGCAACTGAAAAAGACAAGCAAAAAAAAAAAGAGTTTAATTAATGAAGTAAGAACATTTTCAAATGGGTACTTCTCTTTTAATAATATAGATGGTTTAACTTGTGGAACAAGGTGCTGAAAAATGGCTGATCTTTTCTGCTAGCCATTTCCAAACACTTCTTGGTTTCGTCTCTCTTCATTCCCACAGGAACTAAAAAAATCTCTTCCCAGAAAAATAAACAGTTCTCTACTTCTTGAGTCGGCATCTGTGTTTTAAATGGCGCATGGCGCTCTAAGGCGAGGAGGTTGGAGCCATGCGCCTTGCGCCATGGCACTCCAAGGCGCTCGCCTTATGGTTAGGATGCATTCAAACGTGGTTTAGTTATATACAGCTTTAGAGAAACTTAGATATGCATTGATAGATGTTCTTAGGTTAGAAGCATATGTGTTAGCTACAGACGCGTAACTATTTCTATGGTTACGTACAGAAGATAGTTACAGAGTAGACTTGTACATAACAATAGTACAGTCAGCTATACCAAACTGTCTTATTTATACACACTAATATAGTCAGCAACGAGTTAGTCATGCACACTAATATAGTCAGCTATGTACACACATATAAACCCCCAAAACCCCAAAACACCAAAACACCAAAACTAAAAACTAAATTCAATTGCTCAAATCCAACAAAACCTATAACTCTGATAAACTAAGCATTATGTTTTAAGGATATTTAAATGTCGATAAAGTAGTGATAGAGTTCCAAGATGTTTTAAGGGTTCCGTCAAAGTAGTGTTTAACGGAAACTACAAGGCGCGCCTTAAGAGGTTCAAAGGCGCTTATATTTAAGCCAATGGCGCACCATGGCGAGCGCCTTGAGGAACTAGGGCTCGCCTTAGAAGACTGAGTCGTTAAGACCATCGCCCCGGTGCGCCTTGCGCCTTGGCGCAAAAGGCGATCGCCTTTTAAAACACAGGTCGGCATCTTTTTCATCCAAGTAATGCTGTCTGTGGTCTCATACTATCACACGCTTATCTTGCTAGAGCTGATAAAAAGAATAGGAATCCATATTGGGGTCTTTTGACACTAGAAATAATTAGTTTCAGCAATTGGTAGAACATATTCTAGCTTGTGGAGTTAGACATGAGCTGCTTCCTGAATTCGATAAACGGAGAAATATCCCCTCAAGCCAAGTTCTAAACCGAAAACCAACGGCAGATGGAGCCTTGTTCGTGCAACGGTCCGATGGTTATACGGACATTTCCAACCTCAGTTCATATTTTACTATAAAATTGGAATATTGAACAAAAAAAAAAATATAGTAAAATATAGAATGAGTTTGGAGATGCTCTAAAGATCAAGAGATTTAGTAGTGTTTTTATGACTTTACAAGGTGTTGTAACTTGTAAGGTATGGAATATTAGAATACATGTATTAGTGCATCGCTTAATCAAGTTCTATATTTTTTTTCCCAACATATCTGTATGTGTTTTTATTCATGTCTACAGTAATAGTATACATTCAAAAGCAGAAACCTATGGATGATGCTATAAGTAAAAGTAACAAAGAGAGATTGAAACAAGGATTCAGAGACTTACAACAACATATAATGACAATGGGTTTTTGCCACGTACACTCCTCGGACACCAATGGTGCTTTTTAATCTTTAACGGCCTGTCTGCAAATGGGGCATGATCCATGTCTAATGAGCCATTTATCAACACAAACCAGGTGAAACGTATGGTCACATCTCGGTAAGCTCCGTGTGATTTCGCCAACTGCGACATCCTGTAAAATCCCAAGGTGTTTGAGGGTGAACAAAAGGGTAAGAAGTTTAAATCAGTTCGTTGTAAGAGAATGAAACCTGAAGACAAATAGTGCAGTGAATGATCTGCTTCTTGGTCATCTCACTTGACATGATATAGCATGGTAGTTTCCTTAACGAGTCACCAGACAAGCCTCTGGGTTCCAATTCACCATATACATCATCCCTCTCTTCATAGCTTACATCTGATATCCTTAACTGCAACAATAAGTAGAAAAAAAAAATACTCTATAGTACTTTTAATTGCAGAACACAGAGTGAACATGGAAGGGAGTTAGAAATAGAACCTGCCAGTGGTGTGACTGTATCATTGTTGACATAAGTTGTTCATCTACTAGTCTCCCACGAAACAGTTGCTCTACAAAATCTGCCTGAATCCAAAACAAAAGGCTCAGGTTTTAAGTCTTTTCTCACATATAAATAAGCAATGAATAATATAGATTTAGAACGTCAAGACAATCATCCATATGAAGGTTTGTTAAGATTAATCAAAGGGAACAATTAAAAGAAACTTAACCAAGCCATACTGTTATCCCATAACTTTGGTGGTCCACCAGTAGTAACATGTCATTATTTCATCTACCAAACTTCTTTTTTCTCCATCTCGACCATAAAGTCAATAAGAAACTCATCTCCCTATGCTTGACAAAGGGTGTAAGATAGCTCAGAAGAAGAATTTAAAAGACTAACCATAGATGAAGGACCCCTGGATCCTGATAGCTCTAAATACCAGTAGGCACGAGAAGCCTCCAAGACTTCAACAGAGAGAATAGCTCCAGCTACAGCGCCGAGTGCAGCCCCACGGAGGACTCCGTACTGTGCCGCTCTTCCTGCCACTGCACCCGTTACTGCTCCTGTGAAGGCTCCAGCTACAAGACATTAAAGAACCAAGAATAAATTTACCAAAACCAAATAGAGTTAGAGTGATCAGACACAGAGGAGGTGATTTTGATGGTTTATTCTGATCCTAGAGACAACATCACTTCTCTTTCCAAGAAAACTATGTCACTTCAACACATCAGATAGCCCAACCTAGAGATCACTCCGGAGCAAACACGTTAAAGTCCTAAGACAGGATTGGTCTTAAACAATAAAAAAACTCATAGAGAGTTAGGAATCAAGTTCAGTTAGAAGTTTAGACGATTTAACTTTTAAGTTGTTGAACACGTAAAGTGGTCGGAACTTAACATGTCTTTAAATTTTTAACTGAAACATCTTCTGTTTCACATGTTCTGTCGGTGCTCTGTTTCATCGAAATAAATAAAAAAGTACCCTTTCACAAAAAAAAAAAAAAATTGCAAAAGGAATCACGAATCTACTAAAGAGAAGAAATGAAAAAAGACGTTAAAGTCTACACAGAATCCATGATCAAATGCATCAAAACGGTGGAGCAAATCACCCATAGCGAAAAAACCAGTAAGAGCTCTGGAGAAAGCGCCGGAGACCAAGCGAGAAACTGTGTCGATGGTTGAGTCGGTGGCTCCTTCAGGTTCCACGGCGGGGGAGAAGATCGCATCCATTAGAAAAAATTTCAAAAATACAAAAAAAATGGATTGAAAAAAACCCTAGGGGGGTGTTTGATGATGAAGTTTTAGAGGAAAGATATAGACTTTGTGGTAGGTTGGGGAGAATTAGGAAGGTGAGATGTCAGCCATGGAAGTTGAGAGAAGACATCACCGCTCGTCAAAAAAAAGGAAGACGGAGGTTTGCTCTGTTTCTTTTGTCTCTGCTTTTTTTTTTTTTTTTTTTTGGGCTCTTTTTATTTATTTATTATCCAATTTTAGTTTTTAATGAGTTTTCATTTACTTTTGTTGGGCCAATGGCCTTTATTCTCTTTACCAAATATATATAAAGAATTGGGGAAAAAAAAACCTCCACTTCGCACGAATTGCCAAAAAAACATAAACTTTTGGGCTGACAAAAAAAAACACCAGCCGTCAACAAATTTAACAGAAATTTAAAATATGTAGACCACTGGATTCGAACTCAGGTTGATTGGTCAAATGATAAGGTATTTTACCACTGGACTACTGGCACTTTCAAAGTATTTACTAACATGTTTACTTTTATTTGGTACATATTAAATATAAAAAATTATCTAAAAACTTAATAAGATCTTTAAAATTCCAAAAACATTAAAAAATAAAGAATATTTTTATAAAATTAATTTAAAAATTAAAATTAAAAATAAAATTTTATTTTTCTTTTTAAAAATAAAAACTCTTCCAAAATTTCTAAAAAATTAAAAAGATCTTTAAAATTCCAAAATTTTGAAAAAATAAAGATTTTTTTATAAAATTAATTTTGAAATTAAAATAGAAAATAAAATTTTATTTTTTCTTTTCCATTCGTGAAAAGTTCGTGTTTTTATTTTCTATTTTAATTTCAAAATTAATTTTATAAAAAATTTCTATTTTAATTTCAAAATTAATTTTATAAAATTTCTTTATTTTTCCAATTTTTTTTGGAATTTTAAAGATCTTTTTAAGTTTTTAGAAAATTTTGGAAGAGTTTTTATTTTTTAAAAGAAAAATAAATTTTATTTTATTTTTGATTTCTAAATTAATTTTATAAAAATCTTCTTTATTTTTTTAATTTTTGTAAGAATTTTAAAGATCTTATTAAGTTTTTAGAGAATTTTTTATATTTAATATGTACCAAATAAAAGTAAACATGTTAGTAAGTACATTGAAAGTGTATGTAGTCCAGTGGTAAAATACCTTGCCATTTGACCAATTAACCTGGGTTCGAATCCAGGGGTCTACATTTTTTTAATTTCAAATCATGTAAAACGATGTGTTTCATCTCATTTGAAAACGACGTCGTTTCACTAAACGCCAACAATAAACGACGTCAAATATTTATGTTAAATTTGTTGACGGCGTGCTAAATTGGCAAGTCAGCGAAAACATTGTTAATTAATTCTAAAGTCAATTAAAGTTTGGTGTTTTTTTGGTCAGTGCAAAAGTTCATGTTAATTCGTGCAAAGTTGAGATTTTTTTGGGCCGAATTCTCAATATATATATATATATATAATCGCAACTTGTAATACACGCAACTCAACACACCTCACGAGTCTCTCACATCCAGGGGCGGAGGCATGGAAAGGGTGGGGGGTCAGCTGACCCCAGTCAATTTTAACTATCACCAACGTGTTTTAGTAGTAGTTAGAATTGACCCCACTCAAAAGTTGCTCCTGACCCCTATGTATTCGAAGCCCACCTTCCTCTAACTGAAAGTATATGTATGTGATCGTTTATAATCCATATAAGTGGTTAGTTAGAATTGACCCCACTCAAAAGTTGCTCCTGACCCCTATGTATTTGAAGCCCACCTTCCTCTAACTGAAAGTATATGTATGTGATCGTTTATAAATCCATATAAGTGGTATACATAACATAAATAAGCTTGTAATTAAATTAAAGAATTGTGCATTTGTGTCTATGTCTTATACATGATTATTATGTTAAAATTTCGTATACAAATATAAATTTCGTTTGTATTCGAAAAGTTAAGAAATTTTTTTGTGTACATGATGAAAATCTAAACTTTTGTAGTTATTTTTCTTATATTTTAAATAGTCTTATATTTTTACACATTCTCTGCATGTATATATTAAAATAATTACCAACTAATTTATCTTCAATACACTAAGTAAAAATGATTAATTCTTATATAAAATATATTATTTAATAGTTAATTATATTAATTAAATTATAATCATGATATTTGGCTAGAGGTGATTAAAATATTGTATTCACTAATAGAAAATAATTTTAATAAAACATATAAACAATTTAAATAAATGTAATATTTTAAAGTATATATAACAATTTAAATGTAAAAATATTAATAAAATATTATTTTTAATAATATATATTTATATTATATTAAAATATTAGTAACCCCGGTGAAAATTGTTTCCGGCTCAGCCACTGCTCACATCAATACATCATCATCATGAAACAAACTCAAACACACGTGAATCAGACCGAAACCGATGTGTTGATGTTCATGAAACAAGAATACATTTCTCATCTCTCAAGAATCCATGATAGAAGAAGAAGAAGATTCTCTGTTCTCAGAAACAGAGTCAAGAGAAGAAGCAGAGAGTATAGTAATGGGCCAAGAACAGACGAGAAATGTGGGCCTCTAAGATAGAGTATGTCAAGGCCCAGATCAGAAGACGTTAAAAAAGAAAGTATATCTTTCAAAATGCAGACCAAGAGAGTACAAGGAAAAGCCAGCTGGAGAGGTGGTGGTCCTACACAATTAATTCACACCTTTTCATAACTCATAAGCTTGCATCTAATGGCCACAAACGTTGACCTTTATATTGAGAAGGGCTACCTAAGATTTTCATTAAGTTGTTAAGAAGGAGTGAAACGTTGTAAAGTGTGTTGTGCAAAAAACAAATCCACCATACAACCAAAAGTTACATCATTTGGAGAGTAACAGATGATGAATAATATTGGCTCTAACCAATCGTTCCAAAGACTCTTGAACTTGACCGTTTAAAGCATACCGACCCAGCACCATCATTTATTCCGACCGTTGCGTCTAAAGTTTTGACTTTTTGTTTTGTCCGTAAAACAAGAAAAACGGAAAAGGTGTGAAAAAGGGTTCAGAGGTGGCGCGTGAAAGTTACTCTCTTTACACCCTCCATTTTATATATTATTATCTCTCGACTTTCGAAGCCTTCTCAGTACTTCTCAACAAATGGCTTCGACACTAGGCGGGGGCGACGAGGGAAGAAGCGAGATAGCGTTCTTCGACCTCGAGACGGCGGTTCCGACCGAACCGGGAAAGCCTTTCGCTATTCTGGAGTTTGGTGCCATCTTAGTCTGCCCTAGGAAGCTAGTGGAGCTCCACAGCTACTCAACTCTGGTTCGACCCACCGACCTTTCTCTCATCTCCACGCTCTCCAAACGGCGCAGCGGTATCACGCGCGAAGGAGTCCTCTCTGCGCCCACGTTCGTAGAAATAGCTGACCAAGTCTACAACATTCTCCATGGTAATAAGGCTTTCTCTTTCTCACTCACTTTGAAGCTTATAAGTGTTTTGAGTTTGGTGTGTTCTTTGTAGGAAGGATTTGGGCAGGACATAACATAAAGAGGTTTGATTGTGTAAGAATAAGAGACGCGTTTGCGGAGATTGGTCATTCTCCGCCAGAGCCTAAAGCTGTAATCGATTCTCTTTCGTTGTTGTCTCAGAAGTTTGGTAAGAGAGCGGGTGACATGAAGGTCTCTCTCTCTCTCCCTCCTCTTCTTCTCATTGCTAATGTAACCTCAAAGTTGCATAAAGTATCCTCCTTTTTAACTATAATGCAGATGGCATCGATTGCTAAATACTTTGACCTAGGAGATCAAGCACATAGGAGCTTAGAGGATGTCCGGATGAATCTTGAAGTTGTCAAGCACTGTGCAACTGTCTTGTTCCTGGTAATGCTGTCTATAATGGTGATACAATCTTGAAACTGTCAAGCACTTTGTGACTTAATAAGTTAAGTACTTTGGTGTTTGTAGGAGTCTAGTGTTCCTGACATTCTAACAGAAATGAGCTGGTTTTCACCAAGGAGAAGTCCAAGAACGAAAAGTAATGAGAAGTCATTGCCTAGTGGAGTTAAAGAAAGCTCAGCTTCCTCATCCTCTAGTGGAGTTAGAGAAACCCATCCCATAGTTTCTCTCCTGACAGAATGCTCAGAAGATGATAATTCTTGTGGAATAGATCCATCTGATGATATAACCACTCTTATAAGTAAACTCCACATTGGAACTCTTCAGACAGATGCTGCAGACGAAGCACAGGATGAGTCAACTCCATCACCCAACCCTGATGCCAAAGATGAAGACTTTTTAGGAGTTGATGAAGTATCTGTTTCTAGCATCAGCGCAAGTCTCATCCCGTTTCATCGTGGTGGTAGCCTAAGAATGAAGCTGTTCCATGACGATGACCCTCTCCAACTCTATGGAGACAGCTTGAAAGTTCGGTTTGGAATAAGCCGGAAGTATTTGGATCATGCAGGCCTACCAAGGTTGAACACTGTTGTCGACTTGCCTCCTGATTTATGCAAGATCTTGGAGGAAGCCGATGACGTTGCACGTAACTTATCGGTTGAGTCAGGCACAACCTCAGGTTGGAGGCTCACCGTTATGAGGAAAAAAGGCTTTGCTAACTACCCCACCGCTAGATTGCAGTAAGTTCTTTTGACTTGTCTCTATTCTTTTGCATACAAGGGCTAAGCCACTAAGAGTCTCATTCTTGTTTGGTTGACAGAATCAGCTCAGAATCTAATGGAGATGACGCCACCGAGGTGTACCAGAGAAAAGAATCTTCGGAAACTGTTGAAAAGCTAGATTTCAGTAGCAACGAGTTTGAAGAGCTTGAGTCAGCGTTACTTCCTGGTACACTGGTTGATGCGTACTTCTCACTCGAGCCTTATGATTATCAGAAAATGGCAGGGATACGTCTAGCTGCCAGAAAGTTGGTTATCCACATGAAGAAATGATCCACCAAATCGCTCCTCTGGCTCTTCCTAGTCAGTTCAGTTGTCTCCGTTGTTTGGTTACTGATCAGTTGCTATAGTTAGTATCTAAAATGATTTCTCTTGTACCGTTCAATGATTATAACAAACTAGTGGTGTAACACCGATCAATGATTATAACAAACAAGTATGAAAATTTCTCCATATATTTGACTGAAGAAAACACAAAAAACATCTATGGAAAAAGAATGTTGAAGCTAAAAGATCCTTGCAAACAACAACAAAACAAAAAAAGAAGTAAAGAAACAGTGAAGTAGCAAGTACAGGTTTTGCATCTGTGAGTGTCATATATATTTTTTACCTATACTGTGTCCATGATCTCATCATCAGAGCTGTGACTATCCCTCTCCTCGTTTCCCTCTAGTAACGCGGTTTGAATTCCACTTCCGTTCTGCGAATATCAAACTTGTCTACAAACTCCAACGGAGCCACCGTCTCATTCCTGATCCTCTTAATCTTGGGGCTCAACAGCCCTCTATGTCCAAAACCATACAGCTTCAGCACTTGATTGTCTGCAAAATTAAAAGCCCTCTCCATGCTCTTCAAGCACCTCTCCACCGCGTAATCAGCGTAGCTACCACACGGTTTGCACCCCACGAAATGCGTCACAAACGGCCATCTCTCGTCGCCCAACCCGGGGTGATACTTCTCCATCATCTCCTCATACCTATCAACCAAACCTTCCCAAAACCCGTGGAGATAGTACTGATTCTCCACAAACACTCTCTCCATCCACGTATCCTTCTGAGAAAGGAGGAGATAGATTAACGCCGACTGATCATCCGCCTCGAAAGCCGGTCTTCCTTTGAGATAAGCCGTCAGCACCTTCCCCGCCTCGTCACGTATCGGCCCTTTAGGTCCCATGGGAGCCCAAGCGTCCAACAAATCCAAAGACCACTGACAGTTCCTTAACAGAAAACTCCCAGTGTTCAAAGCAATCCACGACTTCTGATCAAACAGCAAATCCGGATAACCATGAATCACCAAGTTATGCTTCTCGTACCTAACCAAAGGGATCTGAAACAGAATGTCAGTGAACAAAGCGTCACTATCCATCCACCAGATCCACTCAACTTCAGGATGAGACAGCATCAACCTCCTAATCATCGGCAACTTCGCCCAGTAACCAGCGAGCTCCTTATCCAAATGAGCCATGTTATACACAATCTCAATCCCGTGGAGCCTACAGTAATCAATCTTGTTCTTCACTGACTTCAACAGGTAATGATCACCGATAGGGTTATCACAGGGCTTAGGAGGAGACCCCGTCAACAGCAAGATCCGAGCTTTGCCGTTAACAGTACTAGGGAACTCAGGGTTCTGTTCCAGCCACACCATTCGCTGACTATCCCAATCCGTTATCTTAGGCCCTAAGGCGTAAGTCTCGTTGGTGCTCATATCTATCTCCTGAGGAGAATCCAAGTCGGTGGGATCCGAGTCGGACCGGATCTCGGCTAGGATCCGGTTAGTCTCCTCGATGATGTTCTGGTTAACCGCGTCGGCGCTCGAGCTCCCGAGGTTACCGACGCCGATCGTGCCGCGTAGGACGAGGATGGTGACGAATCCGCAGAGGATCGTGATCTTGATGTTGTTGAACGTCTTCTGCATCTGTCTACCTCGAGGTAACACGCCGCGACCGCCTCTTCCTCCGCCGTTTGATAGGGTTGACGTCGGAAGTCCTCCGCCGCTTCCGGAGGGTCTTTTGTGCGCCGGCGACCCGTCTTGACCCATTTCTCTCTCTCGCTACTATCTCTAGCTTTCGTTTACAGATTAGAGACCATCAGAACTGAAGAAAGATCAGATCTTTAACATGGGTTTTGTCTGAAAATACAGTCTGTGTAGTTTTTTCTCTCTCTCTCTACTTACGGATCTGAAGAAAGTTGAGATCTTTAGGATGATTCGATGGGAAAGAGAGAGAGAGAGAGAAAAAGATTGTCGATCTGAAGAACCCTAATTTAAAAAAAAAAAAATGGAAATTAAACCCAATAACGTGGAGACATTGTCATACTTAAAAAACATATATTGTCGGAGGAAACTGCTTCGTTCGATCCAGAAGCAGAGGTGAACGAAACGCGTACAGCTCACTCACACCGACAAATGTCATTTTAATTTTAATTTATTTTTTTAATTACAACTCGTTTTTAACGGCGGCAATTACGGAAGTAGCCGATGGTTGACGGAAGCAGTGCACGTTGGCGGGCGGTAATACGAGTGTTTAATGAAACGGTGCGTTTTATGGTGAATCTAACGTCGTCAAATCGGTGGCGGCGGAGCACCTCGAAATGCGTTTCCGAGTCACCATGTTTCACGACGCGTGTCTCTTTCTCTTCAGTGGTTTCTTTTTCGAAAACGTCGTCGTGTTGCGTCAGGGGATATTTATTTGCTCAAGTATCTTCATCTTCTTTGACCGGATAAACTCTTGCAAGTCAAGATAGATACTTTCTCTTCAAAATCTGTGGTATGCTTTTTGTGTCTGTTACTTTTTTTTTTTGTTTAATGATTGTGTTTCTTCAAGTTCATGTCTGAATTTTGATTATCTATGCGTCTTGAACTTACCATTTCTGTCCACTGTCTGAAGAAATTTGATTCTTGCTTCTTGTTTCTTTAAAGGAGTTCAAAACAAAGTGCCTTTGTTATGTGGAAACTAGCTTCAAAATCCATCAAAGAAGGTTTTAGATCAAAAGATGATGTCACACAACAGAGAAACACTCCTTTAGATTCGTCTGGAGATGGCGTAAAGACAACGAAGGAAGAAAGATTGGAGTGTCCCATTTGCTGGGAATCATTCAACGTCGTTGAGAACGTCCCTTACGTCTTATGGTGCGGCCACACCATCTGCAAGTACTGTCTCTTAGGGCTTCAACGTGCCGTTGTGAACAAATCCTCAGGTTTTCCTTTCCAGCTTCCCTTCTTCGTCGCTTGCCCTTGGTGCAGTTTCCTCTCTTTAAGACTAGTACGCAACGGAACCATCAAGTTCCCTTCCAAGAACTATTACCTTTTATGGATGGTCGAAACCATGAACGGCTCTCGCAGCGACAACAACAAAAGGGTCACTCCAGGGCAGAGAAGGTGCGATGGAGTGACCTCAGATGACAACCGCGGTTGGTGGAATGGTCTGACTAGAGGATGGAGACTTCATGACTCGGTACGTAAGTCAATGGCTCTTGCTGCTCATCTCTTGGCTAAGTTTCCTTTGATAGTCGTATTCCTTTTGGTGGCTTTATATGCAATCCCTGTGAGTGCTGCGGTTCTCGGTGTCTATGTCTTTGTCACGTTTGCTTTGGCTGTCCCGTCGTTTCTTGTTCTTTATTTCGCTGTCCCGAGCTTAAACTGGCTGATCAGAGAGATCTCAGCTTAACTCATTGTACTCTTGTGTTTCCTTACTTGTAAGAAACATGAGATAGAGAAGAAAATATATTTTATTTCAATATGTGTCTCTCTGTACATAACAAACAAAACTATCTTGTGTTGCAAGAATCAAAAAGAATCTAAACAAAACTATGCTGTTGTGTATGAATCTGTAAGAAGAAAAGATTTTACATTTCTATGTAAACTTGTGGTGGTGAAGACAAGCCATTGAACAGCTCAGCTTTACCAGATATCTTAACCAACATAGACAAAACCTCTTTCATGTTCGGTCTTGCCTGAGGCTGATCCGCAGTACACTTCACACCAACTTTTAATAGCTCAGTCATCTCCTCGGCTCCGTACCCTGGCTTTGTCCCGGAGAGAGTAAACGGTGACCCTTTAACCGTCAAGTTACCCGTCATCATCACCCGTTTCGCCCATTCAACCAAACACTCTTCACCTCCATCTACCGCTCTTCTCCCCGTCGCGAGCTCCATTACCAACACTCCGTAGCTGTAAACATCCCCCCTCGTGGTAGCCTGCCAAGTCTGTCCATACTCAGGAGCTACATACCCTATAGTCCCCGCGATCACAGTGCTCACGTGGCTATCCCCAACGTTCAAAAGCCTCGCTAGTCCAAAGTCCGTAACCCTCGCGTTCCCGTGTTTGTCCAAGAGAACGTTACTCGCCTTCACGTCTCTGTGGACGATCGAAGGGTAACACTCGTGGTGCAAAAACACCAACGCACGCGCTACGTCTTTAGCTATATCAATCCGTTTCTTCCACGTTAGCTTTGTTTTGTCTGTTATAAGCTCCTCTAAGCTCCCGCCACCCATGTACTCGTGCACCAAGATCTTCTCCGACTCGTCTAAACACCATCCGTACAGCCTCACGAGGTTGGGATGCGCCCAGTCACCATACGCATTGGCGCTTAGAACTTCCATCTCGGCTCTGAACTCTTTCTCCGCCTCCGTGCCTTCTCTCTGCAGCTTCTTGACCGCGACTTCTCTTCCGTCGGGCAACACGCCTCTGTAAACGGTCCCGAATCCTCCTTTACCCACTACTCTCTCCTCGGAGAAGTTACTGGTGGCTTTGAGAATGTCGGTGTACGTGAACGTGGACTTATCTAACCGGATGACTTTGATTTTTCCCGACAGCCAGGGGGACGATCCCCAGGAGCTGTCGTGTCTGATTTTGGAACCGTCCAAGAGATCTGTTT
The DNA here is from genome assembly GCF_020379485.1 of Brassica napus. Taxonomy (NCBI): domain Eukaryota; kingdom Viridiplantae; phylum Streptophyta; class Magnoliopsida; order Brassicales; family Brassicaceae; genus Brassica; species Brassica napus. The sequence goes on along the minus strand of NC_063449.1, from coordinate 45,070,256 downwards.
CGGATTGTCTTGAGCTTTTGACAACCATGAGGATGATGCTTATAACCACCACACAAGCGATGAAGACCAATGCGAGAGCGGAGGAGATGCAAACCACGAGGATAGTTCCCGGCCTGTGTCCTAGCTTTTGGTATGTAATCTGAGTCCTCGTCTTGTTGTTGTTTCCTGATTGGTTGAAGAAGCTTGGAAACTGGAGAAGAGGATTCCCAAGGAAGGAGTCTTTCTCAAAGGTTGTGAGCTGTCCTGTGGATGGTATCACACCGGTAATAAAAGGGTTGTAAGAGATGTTGAACTTGCTCAGCTCAGACAAGTCGTTCAAACTGGTCGGAAAGTTTCCTGAGAAGTTGTTGTAAGACAAATCAAGATTCTGCAGACACGTGAGATTCTCTATCTCTTCAGGTATCTGTCCCGAGAAGTTGTTTCTCGTTAGGTTGAGAAACGCGAGAGGCAACTTCCCAATCTCCTTGGGAAGCTGCCCGTGGAACTCGTTGAACCCCAAATGAAGCATACTCAGCTTCTTCATCCGAGAGATATTCGCAGGAAACTCGCCGGTTAGCTTGTTCCCACTGAGCTGAAGGTAAGCAGAGATATTAAGCGTCCGGACCGTGGAGCCAGGAGAGCAGAAGGGAAAGAGACCGTACCCTTTGAGCACATGGTCCCATAAGCTTCTGCAGCTCTTTTTGGTAAGTATCGCGTATACAAAGTTGAAAGGAGGGAACTCAGCAGGAATCCATCTTCTCATCGCCAAACATTCACCAGAGCCAGCGATTATGTTGTCGGTGTTTCGCCTGTTCACTTCAAACGTCGGAGAAGGATTGCTACCCATTAGAGTCAGCTCAGGATGTAATCCACCAGATAACTGATTATTCGCCGCGTTGAACCACAGAAGGCTCAAGCAGTTCCCAATCTCTCGAGGGATTTCTCCTGATAGAGAGTTGTTCGCAAGCATTAGCCACAGAAGAGACGTCAGCTTCCCGAATGACGCTGGTATCGAACCGGTCAGCTTGTTGAAAGAGAGATCAAGCGCTTGAAGATTCGGCATGTTACCATACTCTTTCGGTATATCGCCGCTGAAGTTGTTATAAGCAAGAATCAAGAACTTTAAGCTCTGCATCTTAGAGATCTCAGGAGGTAACTGGCCAGAGAAGTTGTTTTTGCTAAGATCTAGCCTTGAAAGATTAGGCAACGAGAGGATGTTAGAAGAGTGTATGCCTCCGACGTATGAGTTCCCATGCAAGACTAGATACTTCACTTGAGTGAACCTACCGAATATTTCTTGTACATCTCCTCCAAAGCTGTTCTTACTCAAGTCAAGAAAGATCAAGTTGGTCAAGTTCAATAGAGTTTCAGGTATGTCTCGAGAAAACATATTATTCCCCAAGTACAAGCCTCTGAGAGAGGATATAGAGCCTATCTGAGGTGGAACCTTCCCAGTGAAGTTGTTCCCCCACAGACTCAATACCTCCAGGCTCTGACAGTTCGAGACTTGTCCCGGAAACTCACCGATAAACTCATTTTCGGACAAGTCCAACACTTGGAGAGTGCAGTTCCCTCTGAACATTGTGGGTGTGATCTTCCCGGAGAGATGATGATTCTCGGAAACCGAGAACTGGATCAACCTCCCAAAACTAGGCCATATCTCTCCCCTGAATCTGTTGGAACTGAAGTCGACGTACTTTAGATACCGACAACCGTCGAAGATGTCATCCATCCTGCCAGTGAAGTTATTGGTGGATAGATTCGCAACGACCAAACGGTTGCATAGCGTCGGGAAAGTGGAGTGGACATCACCGGCGATTCTATTCACTGACAGATCAAGAACCTCGAGATTTGATAGTCCGGATATGCTGAGCTCCCCGTCGAGGATGTTGTGAGAAAGATTGAGATGTTTCAGGTTTTGGCAACGGCTCAGGTCGTCTGGTATTGATCCTTCGATCGTGTTCTTTGATAAATCGAGGTGAGTGAGCTGCGTTAAGGCGGAGAAGTTGGTGAACAGAGCACCTGAGATGGTGGAGTCACTTAGGTTGATGCCTGTGACTCTACTTCCCTGTGGCATACATGAGATTCCAGGCCATTGATTACACACATCTTGCTTCTCTGTTTTCCATTCAGTGTACACTCCTCGGTTCGTTGGGTTACAGGATTCAAGGTAAGTTTTGAGGCTTAGTAAGACTTCTCTATCACTGTCAAGAGAATCTCCCGCCACTGATATGGCTGCCATGTAAGAAAAATCAACACATAAATAAAGATAGAAAATATATAATTTCACCACAAAAAAATCATATTCCCATTTTTGAAAAAAAATATCATATCAAAATAAATACGAAACTGAGATATTATTTCTGCACTCAGGTTCCAGTTTTAGATAATATCCATAATCCGAAATACAGCACTACATAATCCATTTTGGTATTTTACTATTTTGTAGATCGGATCAAATGCAAATTCAGATTTTTTCGATTCGGGTTCAGCTCTCAGCTAGTTACAAATGCTCAAGCCTACTTTCAAGTAAACAAACAACAATAATCTATAAAACAAGGTGAAACCCTTAAAATGTCAAATTCAAACCCTAACCCCGATAAAGTAACCACCAAAGCAACTCAAGCAGAGAACACAACTTCTTTTCTTTTTTGTCACCAGATAACACAGTCTATTCCCAAAAAAAAAAAAAACTCTCAATGAGCACAGAGGATGCAGAGAATCACCTGTGATCAAAACGAAGAGTAAGAAATAAACCAAGCAAAGTGACTGAGAATCATCTTCGGCCATAATCATACGCGTCACCGTCTTCAACTACTTTTTCTTTTTCTTCTTGCTCTTTATTGTTGGAGTCGTCGTCTTCTTCTTCGACAAGGTGTGGAAATTACTAAGGAAGAAGATGATTTTCATGGAAAATTCATGGAAAAAGGGATTATAGAGAAAGAGGAAAGGGGAAGTTGAAAAAACAGACCCGCCCGCACGTAAGACCAACCAACTCAAAAACTTTGAACACACATTTATTTGCCCCAAGGCTTATTCTCCTTCTTCTTCTCTATTTATTAGACTTTTCCTTTCCTTTTCTCCTCCCCTCACGAAATTAAAACACAAAAGGTTGAATTGAATCATCATTTTTATGTTTATTTTTTGACCAAAATAACGTATTCATTTAGCAAAAAAAGAAATAACGTATTTATTACGCTACCGGTCTTTCAAAATTTTTTCTTTCGAACAAATAACAATTTTTTTTAATATTTGAAATTATTTGAGTGAAAAATGTTATCTTGATTAAATAGTGCCATATGACTAAGACCATCATTATTTGTGATATTTCAACATAAATTTATTTTCACTATATTAATATTTCAATGTTTTATAAAAGGTGAAAACTTATTTTAGCAACTTTCAAATGAATTTTTCAAATTTTGAAAAAACAAATCAATTGGATATCTATACAATTGGTAACAAACCTATATTCAAAACTTCAAATACTATTTAATGCGGATGCAATAAATACAGCTCTAGTCTCAATTTTAGCCAAAAATAATAATTACAAATATTGTGTAAGACTATGGAATTTAATGGTTCGGACGTAAAAATATCAAAATTTGAGTTATGTTTTTGAATTTTTAATCATGCGGTTTGGTTGAAACTTCATGAAATTAAATTTAGGTGAGCAGCTGAGACATCTAAGTTGACCAGTTCTGAAGAATTTGACTTCGTGTTAGAGTTGGTAAGTTAATTTTAAAAAACAATTAACAGAAAATAATACGCATAATGTAAATCTAAATAACGTTACAGATTATGGTTGGTATGATTTATACGAGAGTATATATCTGAAATAAGTATTCGTTTTTTATATAACAAACGTGTAGTGTATTACAAAAGAGCATAACTCGGTACCCGCTTTGAAATTTTCAGAATTAAGATATTTTTTTTTTCTGATTGAAGATAATTTATTCTTAAACAGATTTACAAGATTACGAGTATGGTGGGCCTCATGTAATTCATCTGGACGGCACTCATTGACTTAGTTAGTCCTTTGACCAATGTTTTTAGCATATTATTAATGATCAAATCTCATATTTTATTCCTTTTATTTGTCTGTACTATTGATATAGAAATACGTATCTTTAATATTTTTCCCCGTGACCAGTCAAACACGTGTATTATCTTACATTGATTAGTCTTTAAGTACTCGATTAACTGAATAGTATAAACACACTTCGTGACAGACCATTGAAAATTTTATTTGAATTAGAAAATTCAAAGGCAACTATTCTCTTCCACAAAGAGAAAAAATTAAAGCTATATTATTATTGTAATGTATGACCATGTCTGTGTCCACATCTACAACTCTAATAACAATCACATGTACTTTAGAAAAATAGGGCTTGAGATCATGGTAGTCGAGTGGTTTAAATCGATATTTGTATCCTGGATCTCAAGCACAATGCTTAACTCGGGTCATCCAAAATATCAATAATAATAACAATGCTATTCATGACTTAATATACATTTATGCTCTCAACTGATCATACTAGCTAGGATAGTGCACCATTATAAACGGTCACATATGTTTCAAAACCGCTTATTTCTCTTTCAAATATGCAAGTTGTTAGACTCTTCCAAGAAAATCATATAAAACTCTGAAAAAAATCAAAGTGGTACCAATTTTAAAGTTTTGGATTTCCACCAGTTGTAAGGGAAAAAACAAGGAAATTTCTGGATAAAAAATTGGTCCACAATAAACACTAACGAGGTGTGAATGGTAATGAGCCAACATTGTTCATGACAAAACAAAATATTGCTAGAGGATCTAAGGGAAGTGCCACTTCGAAAGCGACATCGCTTTGTGCGTTCAGGTTTTTTTCCCTGCGTACCCATTTGCTGTTTCCATTGGTCAAATTCAACAATATCACTATCACCTTATGCCTTATGACCATTATAAATTAATTGCATTGGATCCACAACTAGAGATGTTGAGGTTGATAGTAAAATATCCACCCAAGTCTAGTCCAACTGTTTTTCATATCATAATCAGAGTAAACCAGGGTTTTGGATTCTTGCAATTTTGGGTTGGTTTTGATGTTCAGCATAAAGAAAGTGTGAAGTTCGGGAAATAGGTTCATAGTCTTGTATTTTTTGTTTTTTGTATGGGTGGGGGAATATATAACCAACGCATGAATTAGCAAAGCATCTATATTAATAGAAATTGTCAGTTGACAGGGGGAAATTGATAAACAATCTAACAAGTAGATGATGGCGAATCTTGGACACCTGATCAGTCCTTTTAATTGATAATCAAAATATTATTATTGTACTTTCATGGTAAATGAAAATTGTCTCAAATGTTAACACCACCACATACACATATCACTACCTTTAAAATAATTTTCTTAAGAACGAAAGATGAGTAATTGATGGCAAATCATAAGTGCAAGAGGGTCATTAATGTAATTTCGTAAACACATGTCCAAAACAAGGAACATTCTGCAATTAAAGGACTCATAATGTAATTTCGAAGAATAATACAAAATATTGTATATTATTTAACAAATAGTCCTTTCCTTTCCTCACTCTTCCCGCAATACTCTCTTCTCCTCCATCTCCAGTGTTTCGCCGCGCGCCGCTTCCTCTCTTATCTATCTCTCTCGCCGCGCTTTCGTCTCTAAACGTAAGTTCCCTTCCATCCTCTGTGTCGATCTCAAATGTACATCAAAGTTAAACCGTGAGACTGTTGAACCTGATTGTTCCGGTTTAGTCAATCGCATAGTTCTAGATTGAGAATCGGAATGTACCTCATGTTTAGGACCCGAAACCTAGTTTTGCATTCGTTCCGTCGTTTCAATCTCGAAACCCTAATTTCGCGGCGCCTGTGGAGTCGCTCAGTATCCTCCACACACTCGAATGCAGAAACGGATAGTAAGCAAACCGGAATATTCTCGCTAGCTGGGGAATTAGCATCTCTCGTAGAGGAATCTTCTCCTCACGTTGATGATACCAAACCTAGAAGCCGTATGGAGCTAAAGCGATCTCTCGAGCTCCGTTTAAAGAAAAGAGTCAAAGAGCAGTACACTAACGGGAAGTTCAATAACCTGTTGAAGAAGGTGATTGCAAGGCCCGAGACTCTTCGAGACGCTTATGATTGTATCAGACTTAACTCAAACGTTCCCGTAACAGAATCAGATGGGAGTGTTGCGTTTGCGTTTGATTCTATGGCGGAAGAGTTATCTAGCGGTGTGTTTGATGTAGCTTCCAATACGTTCTCGCTTGTGGCTAGAGATAAAACGAAGGAGGTTCTCGTCTTGCCTAGTTTACCTTTGAAAGTTGTTCAAGAAGCTGTTAGAATAGTCTTGGAAGTCGTTTTCAGTCCTTACTTTTCGAAGATTTCTCATAGTTGTCGAAGTGGAAGGGGACGTGGGTCTGCGTTGAAGTATATCAGCAACAGTGTGTCTCGTTCTGACTGGTGTTTTACTTTGAGCTTGAACAAAAAAGTGGATGATTCTGTTTTCGAGTGTTTGCTCTCTGTGATGGAGGAAAAGGTAGAAGATAGTTGTTTAAGCGTCTTACTGCGTTCTATGTTTGAAGCCCGGGTGCTTAATTTAGAGTTTGGAGGGTTTCCCAAGGGCCATGGTCTTCCTCAAGAAGGAGTGTTGTCCCGTGTGTTGATGAACGTGTATCTTGATCGGTTTGATCATGAGTTTTATAGGATCTCAATGAGGCATGAGGCTCTTGATCGCGATGCACAGACTGAGGAAGGTGGCCTAGGCTCAAAACTTCGGTCCTGGTTCAGGAGGAAGGCCGGAGAGGAAGATTTGAAAAGTGATCCGGAGAAGGACGTTGCTGTCAGAGTTTATTGTTGCAGATTTATGGATGAGATATTTTTCTCTGTGTCTGGACCCGAGAAAGTTGCGGTTGATATCAGATCTGAAGCTGTAGATTTCTTGCGGAACTCACTGCATTTGGACGTCACAGATGAAACAGACCCGTCATCATGTGAAACGGCCAAGGGGATTCGTGTTTTGGGTACGTTGGTGAGGAAGAATGTGAGGGAGAGCCCCGCTGTGAAAGCTGTTCACAAGTTAAAGGAGAAGGTTAGACTCTTTGCATTGCAGAAAGAAGAGGCGTGGACCTTGGGAACGGTTAGAATTGGAAAGAAATGGTTAGGACACGGATTGAAGAAGGTCAAGGAGTCAGAGATCAGAGGCTTGGCGGATAGTAACTCTACCTTGAGCCAGATATCTTCCCACAGAAAGCCCGGCATGGAAACAGATCATTGGTATAAGGTCTTGCTTAGGATATGGATGGAGGACGTGCTGAGAACCTCCGCAGATAGAAGCGAGGAGTTTATCTTGTCCAAGCATATTGTTGAACCCACGATTCCTCAAGAACTAAGAGACGCGTATAGCAAGTTCCAAACTTCTGCTGCGGCATATGTTTCTTCAGAGACAGCTAAAGTAGAAGCGCTATTGCCATGTCCAGACCCTCATGATAAACCTGTTTTCTTTGGTGATGTTGTTGCTCCTACCAATGCTATAAGAAGGCGTCTTTTTCGCTATGGATTAGTAACTGCTGAGGGTTATGCTCGTGCGAACTCTATGCTTATATTGCAAGATACTGCCCAGATAATTGATTGGTTCTCAGGACTTGTCCGGCGATGGGTGATATGGTATGGAGGATGTAGTAACTTTGATGAGATGAAAGCTCTTATCGACAACCAGGTCAGAAAGTCATGCATCCGGACTTTGGCGTCGAAATATCGAATACATGAAAATGAAATAGAGAGACGCCTTGATGAAGAACTCAGCACGATACCCTCTGCTGAAGATATAGAAGAGGAGATACAACATGAGAAACTAGATTCTCCAGCGTTTGACAGGGATGAACATCTAACGTACGGCATTTTCAATAGTGGTTCGTGTTTGTTGTCTTTAGCTCGAATAGTGAGCGAATCAAGGCCTTGCAGTTGCTTTGTATCTGGTTGCTCTATGGCTGCACCTGCTGTTTACACTCTACATGCAATGGAAAGACAGAAGTTTCCCGGTTGGAAAACTGGATTTTCTGTTTGCGTTCCTTCGAGCTTAAACGGAAGGAGAATAGGGCTGTGTAAGCAACACCTGAAAGACCTTTACTTAGGTCAAATATCACTTCAAGCTATTGATTTTGGAGCGTGGAGATGATTACTTTCTCTCCACTACACGACTCGTTGCTGATATCTTCCTAGGTCAACTCTGACTCGTTTTAGAGATGTTTGTTGAGCTCCGTGTATCTGATGTCTAGAAAAATCTAAGGTCCGGTTATTATTGTCCTTCGGCTGTGTACAGTTGCACAGTTTGAATACTCTCAGAGTCTAGAACCGTGGCATTAGCTGCGCTTGTGGAAAATGCTAGGTGAAATTGTTTCCACGGCGTTCACAGTTAGAATTTTCGTCACTTCTGACTGTTTTTTCTTTTTCCAAGGCTTATGCTTCTTGAATCTTTCTGACAGGTTTTGAACGTGACAAATGGAGCTAGCGGATCGAGCAGTCGGGCTTCTATTATCTTCAATCAGCTTATCCATATTCACCTACTATACTTTCTGGGTCATCATCCTGGTAAGTGACTATCTCATCCTCCAAGTTGCGCTTATAAAGACATTGTATTTTGATGTACCAACTGTCAATGAATGTTTTGGATATTACGAGGAAGAAGCTCACGTGTTAAAATTTTCCTTTGCAACAGCCATTTGTAGATAGTGATCACTTCATCCACAAGTACTTCTTGCCCCAAGACTATGCCATCCTCGTACCTGTCTTCGCTGGCGTAACTCTCCTCTCTCTTCTTTGCGTATTCATTGGAATGGTCATGCTCAAATCCAAAAAGAAGAAGGCTTGATTTTTTTTTCTTGGTTCTTTTGTGCCCTACTTAGTTTTGTACCTTTTGGTCTTTTCAGTGGTTTAAATCTGCCTGAACTTTTTTAAATAATGTAGTTGAACCGTACGAGACTATGTCCTAAAGTTGAATACTAACATATTAACTTTAATAAGTGTTTTTTTTTTTCGAATAAATTCTCTTATTAATCTGATCATCATTAATATCAGTATGCTATGATGGACTTTAGGCTCACCAAGAACTCAACTAAATATCAATTTTCAGAAGATAATAATGATTTGGATTCGAGTTTGGTTTCTTTTGAATCATAGCGATTTTGAAATAGATGTGACTACTGTTTTCTTTGTTTTTTGGTCGTTTTCTTTGTTTTTTGGTCGTTTCTGCAGTTGGAAGTTGCCGACTTTTCTTTTGGATTCTACTAGTATTTTTTCGGTTTTTTTTAGGTATAAATTTGATGATAAATAATAAAGTTACATGTGGACGTTGTTTAAAATATAAAATATAAATCTGTATTTTGAATTTGGAGAAAAATAAATTATGATAAATAGTAGTAGTCATCATAGTCTAAGAGCTGGCAAAGCATTAGAGACACAAGTGTGGTTCTCTTTGCAATTATGATATGTCTCTGTAATGAATTTGTTTTGACTTATCATATGGAAACTTAATCATAGTTTATAGCTTTGTAAATCTTATTAGTCATATGCTACTTAGTGCTTACAGACATATATCATTTCAAGTCACCTTCGTACAATTTGATAATTCAATAATAGCCATTCGAGTGGGCTTGCAGTAATTTATGAATGCATTTTTTCAAAAAAAAAATAATAATAGCCATTCGCGTGTACTGACTATAGACCAAACATTAGACCATACAATACAAGCCTATAGATAATTTCCTTTCCATTTCTCTGTTATATTCCACACGGTTTAATGATATTTCCTCTTTTTTTTTTTTTTGATCAAAGATGATATTTCCTCTTTAACCACACATGTGTAGTCTACTATTCATTTCAACCAAACAAACAATATATTAATTTCCATTCTGTTTAATAATAATTCTTCTTAAAATAATACTCTTCCACATTTGTGGAGTCTACTATTCATTCAACCAAAAAATTAATACATACATCCAATATATATTTTTCTTATTTTTTCCACACGATTTAATATAACATTTCCTTTTTAAAAAATAATATTCTTCCACATTTGTGTAGTCTACTATTCATTTGAACCAAAAAGCTGTCATTAACTATATTGCTAAAATAGAATTTCAAAATCGGAAGGTGTAGATTCGATTTATTGGACCAGAAATTAATAAATGCATGCATTCTTCTGTATTTTAAAATCTTAAACTGTTTTTTTTTTTTAAATGTACTGTCATCTTCCGTAATACGCCAAAAACATTCTCTCTTCCTCTCTCATTATAAAAATACGAAACCTCAAAGAGATTCATCACTCTCTCAGGAGATTCACTCCAACCCGGATCCGATTACGCAGACCGATCCAGTTTGAGACTTAGCTGGCGTGCGGTGATTGGTAGGTGGCACGAGAAGAATTCGAAATTCCGTTACAAAAAATGGGCTGCGTTAACTCGAAGCAGACGGTCTCCGTGACGCCGGCGATCGATCACTCGGGCGTCTTCAAGGAGAACGAGAACGAGTGCTCCGGATCGGGTCGGGTGGTGATCGAGGATCCGCCTCGCCCGATTCTCAAGAAGCTCGCGTCGTGGAGGAGCAGGAGCTGGAAGAGGAGCCAGAAGAGTGAGCTCGGGAGCGAGTTGAGCGAGTCGGGACGTGGTAGCGACTCGCTGAGTTTCCGTCTCGGTAGCATCAGCAAATACATCGAAGCGGAGCAGGTCGCTGCCGGTTGGCCTGCGTGGCTGAGCAACGTGGCTGGTGAAGCTATCCATGGCTGGGTTCCACTTCGATCTGACGCTTTCGAAAAGCTCGAGAAGGTTCGTATTGTGTGGCCTAGTGGCTAAAACTTTAGATTACATGTAAGAGGTCATTGGTTCGAAGGGAGGGATCTGTTTAATTTAAGGTTATTATTATCGATGTTTAAGAGAATGGTTAGGTAGCAACAATGTACAGAGGACTAGTGATGAGGTGGATTATATGAGATTTAGACGTTATCAAATTATTGATTTATTTTTATATATTTTACATTTACATTAGATATTTTAGTGGGATTTGAGTTTAATTATAAAATTATTTTGATAAATTGTAAAAATTACAAATAAAAAATTAAACTAGACAAATTTGTGGATTGTGTTCAGAAAAGACAAATTTGTTGATTTGCAGTAATATTATTAATTAGTTTAATAGATTTAGACTAATTTAGACCAACTTCGACTAATTTTAATTAATTTAAAATGGTTTGAAAACGATTTGAGTAGTATAAATCGATTTAAAAAAAAAATTGTTTCGGCTATATCCAATTTTCTGCATAGAACGTTGGTTATTATTATTATTATTGCAAATGTTGTTTGGTTGAGGAAGTAGTGAAACTAATGAAGTTTAGTTTGATTTCTGTAGATTGGACAAGGGACTTATAGCAGTGTGTTCCGTGCGGTAGAGACTGAAACTGGGAGGATTGTGGCATTGAAGAAAGTGAGGTTCGACAATTTCGAGCCAGAGAGTGTGAAGTTTATGGCAAGAGAGATTTTGATACTCAGAAAACTCAATCATCCCAACGTTATCAAGCTGGAAGGTTTGATTACTTCCAAACTATCTTGCACCATACAGCTCGTGTTTGAGTATATGGAGCATGATCTCACTGGTCTTCTTGCTTCCCCTGACATCAAATTCACTACGCCACAGGTTTGTTTAGTTTTATAGTGGAAGAATCATTATCAGTTGATGGGAGTTTTTTCTTATGTGTTTTGGTTGTATCATAAATGCAGATTAAGTGTTACATGAAGCAGCTGTTGTCTGGGCTTGATCATTGTCACTCTCGAGGTGTGATGCATCGGGACATAAAGGGTTCCAATCTTTTGTTGAGTAATGAAGGAATACTAAAGGTGGCTGATTTTGGGTTAGCCAACTTCAGCAACTCTTCAGGGCATAAGAAGAAACCACTTACCAGTCGAGTTGTCACTCTGTGGTACCGTCCACCTGAGCTTTTGCTTGGGGCAACGGACTATGGATCAGCTGTTGATTTGTGGAGTGTTGGTTGTGTTTTCGCTGAGTTGCTTCTTGGGAAACCCATTCTCCGGGGAAGAACTGAGGTAGACCACATAGCACTGTCTCATTTTGATCTGTTATTTATGATATTTGACCTTTTGGTCAGGGATTGGTGAAAAATGAACTTTGAATTGTATGGATCAGGTTGAACAGCTGCACAAGATATTCAAACTGTGTGGATCTCCACCAGCAGATTACTGGAAAAAATCCAAACTTCCTCATGCAATGCTTTTCAAGCCACAGCAGAACTATAATAGCTGTCTCCGGGAAACGTTGAAAGATTTGTCTGAGATTGAAATCAGTCTGATAGAAACTCTTCTTTCTATAGATCCCCTAAAACGCGGTACTGCCTCTACAGCCCTTGTTTCTGAGGTACCCCTTTTTATCATTTGAATCCATTAACGTATCAAGCTTGGGAAGGAACCACATTGCTGCATTTTACTTATCTTTTACTAATTAATGAAGACATTGCGTCTTTTTGTTTCCAGTATTTTACTACAGAGCCTTTTGCTTGTGATCCCTCAAGCTTGCCAATGTATCCGCCTAGCAAGGAGATAGATACAAAGCATCGGACAGAAGCAACAAGGTTAAAATTTTCTTTCATTATCTGATAGAAAATTACCAGTCCACCATTTTGATTGGCCTTTCATTATCTTGGAAGCATTTGTAACATCGTCCTACTTCATGTCTGATTTTCAGGAAAAAGATTAGCGGGAATGGAAGACGTGGTGTAGAAGCGAGGAAGCCATCACGGAAGACTCTTTCATTCAATAAACTGGCACCAGCTGAGGTACTTTTTACCTACTCTCTTGTCTACCTGTCATGAAACTATGTTTCTCGTGCAAGCAACTCAAATGTGCTCTCTCTTTTTTTGTGTGTTTGCAGGAAAGAATTGGTCATTTAGTTCCTATTTCGATTGAAAGTGATGCCAAGTTCTGTGGGAAGCTGCAAACCCAGTTAGATCACAAGAAAGACAAAGCTTCCCATGTGAAAAATGTATCCCAAGGTGATGTACCTTTCTCAGGGCCGTTACAAGTTTCTAAGTCAAGCAGTTTTGCTTGGGCGAAACGAGAAAAAGATGAAGCATGTGTTAGGGTGCATAATCGTTCTCTTTCAAGAGGTCACATTCCTAATGCATGTGGACCTTCTCCTGCTTACAATGGGAATGGTGTCGAACCTAAGAGAAATGAGAGTAAAAATGATGACAAACGTGAAGACAAGACAGATTCTCGAGGCCAGGAGTCATACGAGGCAGTGAAACGTTCTATGCTGAAGCAGTGGAGACAACTTGAACGTCTAGATTCTTTTGGTGCATCGGACGAGTATCACTCTCAAGAACTGTCATTGGGACAGAGAGATAAAATGGCAACCAAGAGGGGTAATAATTTGGTACGTCCATAGATTATAGAAGCTCTAAGAGCACCCTTCTAGTTTCTTCTTTGATATCTTAAATTCCATATAGAATTTTTCGTTGTTTGCATTGTTCCCATGGCCGTTTAGTGCTTTTGATAGACATAGTACAAACCAAGCATGATCTGTGCCAGACATTCTTTCAAGTGAAACTTGGCTTCATTGTTCTTATTACTGTAATGCCCAGTGTCAAAACCCATTCGGTGTATTAGAGATAAAATGAAGTGATTCTAAAGATATGATTGCACTACTGCTGTAACAGTTTACATGAATTTGTATATGAAATTGTGAAAATGAGATATGCAGCTAAGAAAAGCAGAAAGAAAGGACCAGTTTACCGTTGTATACAAATCATGTTTGCTCAGCTGTTTAAGTATTCTTTTGTTCTTTCTCTCTCCACGCTTTTAGCTAGAGTCCAGATGGGAGAGAGAAAGAAAGTAGGCATGATTTGGTTTCTCCTTTTTTGAGTTCATAGAAAAGCATGCTCAATGATGCTGATAACTTGAGCTTTTGACAGGGTGATGATGGGGACAAGATCGAGTTCTCGGGCCCTTTGTTGTCTAAATCCAATGGAGTTGATGAACTAGTGGAATGGCACGAGCGCCGCATCAGCAAGCTAATTCGTAAACCGTGGTTCCTGAAAGGTAAAGCTAAGGAAGCTTTAACAGACTATCATTCATTGTGTCTCGACTCTTCGCTTTTTCAAACAAGACCTTTACAGCTTTTTGTGATTAAACATTTTTGTTTTCTCAACTGGTTTGTAACTTGTCAAATACTTAGTGTGTTGAGTTTTTTGAACTTGCAGATAAAAAACAGGGGAAGTGAAACGATTGTAAACTTCTATGGCCATCGCAAGGCTCGCAAGGAGATGGAGAAAAGAGCTCCAAGAACCTGTGATTGTCAATCAATCAGGAGAAAAGGCCATACATCATTTTGTTGTTTTTATTTAAATTTTAGGGTATATAAGCTACACCTTTTGAGAGCCAATTCAATTGTGCATGATTCAAAGGCACTGATGTATAGATCTCAGTTCCTAAATTATTACTTCTATGCATATATATATATATATATGTAAACAGCTTTGTGTTTTATTTTGAGTTGCATACCAGATGAGAAAATGTCATCTGAAACTAATCAAATTGTACTCAGCCTTACACTTAACTTCTTATAAGAAAGTGAAACAGAACGTTACATTTTTTTTATTGTTCTAAGCTGGTAGATATCGTTGTATTATGTATACCTCTTTACCACCATTACTACTCTCCTTGAAATGCGTCCATAGAAGTTTACTAATGTTTGAAGCCCTCAAGGATTACCAATGAGCCTCTGCTTTGTTAACCAATACTGGTTAAGCCTTTGTCTTGCGTACTCCATGTAGTCGAAGTCGATTTCATTCACATGTTCCTACAAAGTTTTAGCCAAAAATCAAGATCAAAGCCATATAAATATATAAACATATACAAATGTGCAGGTATGAGAGAAGGTGACTGTAGATAATACCGATATGATTCCCCATAAACCCCAAGTTAGATGACTAGCAAGTGTATATTTCTCAACATCTTCAAGGAGTTTTTTGACCATTGTATCACTGGGCTGTTCTTCACCTGAAGAGTTCAATAGAACAAATACAATTGAGAATGCTGAAGCTCATAGAGAGACAAGGAGAGGGTGATAAAATAATCACCTGAAGGACTCATATATGTTTTCACAAATCGTTTACGCTCCTCCACACCTATATGTATTTGACACACATTTTAATAACATAAACGATCAGCCTTCTACCATTTCAAAAGATAAAGAGAAGATTACATGAAAGAGTCGCTTACCAGGGTATTTAGTGTAATCCATGATGTGAGGTGTGTCAGTGTGGTAATCAGCAGCCATCTCGCAGAAGTGATTGGCAATGTCATAAGCCACTGGATTGTAGCAAGAATATTCATAATCCTATTCAAAAATAATTATTAAATCCGAGTTATGATCCATATTCTAATACTGCAACACCAAAAGAAAACAAAGATAAACAAATAACGAAACCTCACAATGATGGTTATTGCTTTGGTTTCCTCATCCATCATTATGTTCCCATACTGCAAATCATTGTGGCAAAACCCAATCTTTTCATCACTCTTAAACAGAGACTTCTCAAGCAAATTAATTTCCATCTCCATAACATCGAGACGAAATGACTTGGCTTCTTCAGGTGAAGCCAGTCTCTTGCATGCAACCAGCCATTTTCTGAATCCACAAAGACCCAAGAATCAACCTATATAATAAGTAAAGTAGCAAAAAAACAAAGGAAACATACCGTAGCCTGTCCCAAAGCAAAGCCTTCTTCACACCAGGCATGTCAAGACCATGAAACTCCTTCATCCTAGTCGCTATCCGACCAGATATCACAAGATCACGCAAATCAGAAGCAGATAGTGTCTGAAAACACACACACAAAAAAAAAAGTTACAACCAAACATGGGTGTAAGTAAGTGCAAAGACATTCAAAATAACTTAAATACCCGTGCATGGAGAAACTCTTCGATACGACCATTACCAAACCGAGCCAACAACAAAGGCCCATGACCATGCTTAGACATGAACTCAAACGTCCTGATCTCATCCTCACGGTCAAAGAATATCCCAACGCCTTCACCGTAAATCCTAACGAGAACCTTACGAGAAGGCCCACTTTCCCTAGTGGGCCACTTGATCTGGAAAACCTCGTTGGTCATCGCACCTTTCAGAGGAATCACTTGCAGTGCCTTGGAATCGATCACGTCTTCCCACTCAGACGCTATAGCTTGTAGAGCTTCCTTCACTTCTCGAGAGAGACGGTACTCTTTGCTCTCCACATTCGTTTCGTTAGCACCCATCGTAGTATCTAGTTCCTGTGTGCAGAGATCAAAACAAAAGACTCGATCTTTAGCTACAGAGCCACATGCAAACAAGCTCTGTTTTCGTAAAGTTTTCGACTTTAAATCTAAAACTGTACGAACAATCAAAATCTATCATTACACAGCAACACAAGTGATGGAGAAGGAAGGAAACGCTTACGTTCGAGAAAGAGAACGTTGCGCAGTACGAGGAAGATGCAGAGGATAGAATCAGGATCATGGCAAGATCCGGTGTAAACAAGGAAATAAAAGGACTGTTTTAGCAAATAACGTATAGTTTTATCTGAGCTTCTAATTTTTTTATTTAAGTCCTTGTACTTATGGAAGGTTTCTATTCTCGCACATACTTTTCAGAAGGTCCAATAATAACGAAGTTCCACGTGGCGTCTACCTGTCACACTCTCCGTATCTCTTTAACTTCTGAAAAATATCATTTAAAGAGTTCTCTAGTAACTTCTAGTTCTCAAGTAAGAGAAGTCTCTATCTTTCCAGATAGATCTCCTTTCCTTTTAAAACATACATCTCCTGCCTCCTTGCTTCCTCGCAAAAAAATCTCACAAAGCTTTCTAAAACAGAGAAACAAGAAGCTCCATACTTTTCATATCTGTAAGGTAAAATAAGCTAGAGACTAACTTCTTGTTGATTCTTGTTCTTTCTTGTTAGAGTATTCAAGATTCTGAGGTTCTTTGTTTACTGTTCAGAAACTTACAAGATGAATCCAGAGAAGTTCACACACAAGACAAACGAGACAATAGCCGCCGCTCACGAGCTAGCCGTGAACGCAGGACACGCACAGATCACTCCCCTGCACTTAGCCGGCGCTTTGATCTCCGACCCTTCAGGTATCTTCCCTCAATCTATCTCCAGCGCCGGAGGAGAAAACGCAGCTCAGTCAGCAGAAAGAGTGATCAACCAAGCTTTAAAGAAGCTCCCCTCGCAGTCCCCTCCACCAGACGACGTTCCAGCTAGCTCAAGCCTCATCAAAGCGATACGCCGCGCTCAAACCGCACAGAAGTCACGCGGCGACACACACTTAGCCGTGGACCAGCTTGTCATTGGCCTCCTCGAAGACTCTCAGATCAAGGACCTCTTAAAAGAAGTTGGGGTCGCAGCGGCGAAGGTGAAATCCGAAGTTGAGAAGTTGCGTGGGAAGCAAGGAAAGAAAGTTGAGAGCGCTTCAGGGGATACGAACTTCCAAGCGTTGAAGACTTACGGAAGAGACTTGGTCGAAGAAGCGGGGAAGCTTGATCCAGTGATTGGTCGTGACGAGGAGATTAGAAGAGTCGTTAGGATCCTCTCGAGGAGAACCAAGAACAACCCTGTCCTTATCGGAGAGCCAGGTGTCGGGAAAACAGCTGTTGTTGAAGGCTTAGCTCAACGGATCGTCAAAGGAGACGTCCCCAACAGTCTCACCGACGTGAGATTAATCTCCTTAGACATGGGCGCGTTGGTCGCTGGCGCTAAGTACAGAGGAGAGTTTGAAGAAAGACTAAAAGCTGTGTTGAAAGAAGTCGAGGAAGCTGAAGGGAAAGTGATTCTGTTTATAGATGAGATTCATTTGGTTTTGGGAGCTGGGAAGACCGAAGGGTCGATGGACGCTGCGAATCTGTTTAAGCCTATGCTGGCTAGAGGCCAGCTGCGTTGCATTGGCGCCACGACGCTTGAGGAGTATAGGAAGTACGTTGAGAAAGACGCTGCCTTTGAGAGAAGGTTTCAGCAAGTGTATGTGGCTGAGCCGAGTGTGGTTGATACTATTAGTATCCTGAGAGGGCTTAAGGAGAAGTATGAGGGACACCATGGTGTTCGGATCCAGGACAGAGCTCTTATCAATGCTGCTCAGCTCTCTGCTCGTTACATCACTGGTACGTTAAAGATTCGATCTTGCGAATCTTAATAGTAACAAATAGTCCTAATAGTAACAACAAAAACATGTATGAACGAACATATAGATATAGATATTTTTTACTATTAATTGCGGTAATAACAGAAACATATAGGATTTTTGACTATTAATATAGAGATTTTTTACTATTAATTGTTTTACTAACAAAAACATATAGATATATAATTTTTTTTTACTATTAATTGGGGTATAGTAACAAAGACATATTTTTTTATTATTACCGTTTATACTAAGAAGATGATGTTGTTTTGATATAGTCTTTGTTCTTGCTCATGACATGTTTAGGTCGGCATTTACCGGATAAAGCGATTGATTTGGTGGATGAGGCTTGTGCCAACGTGAGAGTCCAGCTTGATAGCCAACCTGAGGAGATTGACAACCTCGAGAGGAAGAGGATGCAGCTGGAGATTGAGCTACACGCCTTGGAGAGGGAGAAAGACAAGGCCAGCAAAGCTCGCCTTGTGGAGGTAAGGAAAGAGCTCGATGACTTGAGGGACAAGCTACAGCCTCTGACGATGAAGTACAGAAAGGAGAAAGAGAGGATCGACGAGATCAGGAGGCTGAAGCAAAAGAGAGAAGAGCTCATGTTCGCCTTGCAGGAGGCAGAGCGTAGATACGATCTCGCTAGAGCTGCTGACTTGAGATACGGAGCGATTCAAGAAGTGGAGTCCGCGATAGCTCAGCTCGAAGGGACCTCTGATGAGAACATGATGCTCACCGAGAATGTGGGGCCTGAACATATAGCTGAGGTTGTGAGCAGGTGGACTGGGATTCCGGTGACGAGGCTTGGACAGAACGAGAAGGAGAGGCTGATTGGTCTTGCTGATAGGTTGCACAAGAGAGTTGTGGGGCAAGACCAAGCGGTGAGTGCGGTTGCTGAGGCTATTTTGAGGTCGAGGGCGGGGCTTGGAAGGCCGCAACAGCCGACTGGTTCGTTCTTGTTTCTTGGTCCGACCGGTGTTGGTAAGACTGAGCTAGCTAAGGCTCTTGCTGAGCAGCTGTTTGATGATGAGAACCTCTTGGTTCGGATTGATATGTCCGAGTATATGGAACAACACTCTGTCTCTCGCTTAATCGGTGCACCACCTGGGTACGTAACAACACAATATATAAAAATTATCATTTAAATTTTTTTTGACATTATTAATATTTTTTTAAAAATCTGATATTATTAATATAAAATTCGTTTTTAATTATCTTTTTGTCTGTTTTCTTGCATGGTTGTGTTCTTTTATCTTCTTTAAAAAAAAATGAGACTATTAATATGTTTTTTTGGACAACTGATATTATTAATATAAAATTCGTTTTTAGTTATGTTTTGTCTGCTTACTTACATGGTTGTGTTCTTTCTCATCAGCTATGTTGGTCATGAGGAAGGAGGACAGCTAACTGAAGCTGTAAGGAGGCGACCTTACTGTGTAATACTCTTTGATGAAGTGGAGAAAGCACACGTTGCTGTTTTCAACACGTTGCTCCAAGTGTTGGACGATGGTAGATTGACGGATGGTCAAGGGAGGACGGTTGATTTCAGGAACTCGGTGATAATCATGACGTCGAACCTCGGCGCAGAGCATCTTCTCTCGGGGCTGACTGGTAAAGTGTCTATGCAAGTGGCTAGAGAATGTGTGATGCAGGAGGTGAGAAGGCATTTCAGACCGGAGCTGCTGAACAGGCTTGACGAGATCGTGGTGTTCGATCCTCTTTCGCATGAGCAGTTGAGGAAAGTGGCGAGGCTTCAGATGAAGGAAGTTGCTGTCAGGCTTGCTGAGAGAGGTGTGGCTTTGGCAGTTACTGATGCTGCTTTGGACTATATTCTGGCGGAGAGTTATGATCCTGTAAGTGATGTTTATCAAGCACTTTAACTTCTTTAGTTTGGAATGGTTCGTTGGCTGAATTTTTTTATTGTGTTGTATGGTTAGGTGTATGGTGCTAGGCCAATAAGGAGATGGATGGAGAAGAAGGTGGTGACGGAGTTGTCAAAGATGGTTGTGCGTGAGGAGATTGATGAGAACTCAACTGTTTATATAGATGCAGGCAGTGGTGGATCTGATCTTGTGTACCGTGTTGAGAAGAATGGAGGGTTGGTGAATGCTACAACAGGGAAGAAGTCGGATGTGTTGATCCATATAGCTAATGGGCCAAAGAAAAGTGATGCAGCTCAGGCGGTGAAGAAGATGAGGATTGAGGAAATAGATGATGACGAAGAGATGGTTGAGGACTAAAATCTTTTAACCTTTAAAGAGCATGCAATGTTGTTCTTTTGAGTTGTTGTTTTACTTGATCCTTGTAAAGTTGGAAGAGACTCATGTTCTGCTTTAGTTTTTGGTGGACTCTTAAAAAGTCTAAATGGTGTGAAGATGTAAAAAGTCTACTTGTACTATGTTTTCTAAGCTGTGATCAAAGCTTTGAGAGTCAGTAAGGACTCATGTTCTGTTTTGATTTTGGCTTCTTTTGTAGACGATAAAAGCAAACAAAATGGTGTGTAACTGTAAACACTTTTATTACGTGGTCTTACAAATACAAGAAAATACAAACATTTCATTTTTAAGACCACTGGGGTGGTTCATCAATTCTCAGTATCGGTTTTGAAGAGCGTCATTACAATGTCATCAACCACGCCTTCATTGTAGTGAAAGAAGTGACCACTTCCCGGAACCTCATGATAGTGAAGCCACGGAAGCTTTTCAGCAATGTAACGTTGCGGTATCACAGGCACTAACATGTCATCATCCCCATGCCACAGATGAACAGAGCCTTGGTCGGTGTTCAAGAACGGGTCCTGGAGCTCAATAGGATCAAACTCCCAACTCCCAAACCCAACAATCATGTCACGGTTAATACTCTCATGCAACCCTTGCGGCCTCACTTCCGCCAAATGCGGTTTCCTCGAAGAACCCAGCTTCAAAACGATATCTTTATCCGGCTGCGAGAAGCTAGAACCGTCTCGGTTCGCAACACTCGAACCGGGGAACCATCTTTGCGTGTTCCACCAGTGGATAAGCCAAGGAGCATAGTGAGCGACGCGAACCGCCCACTGATCTCTCTTTGGCTGCAAGCTGTAACCTTGAGTGGAAACATTCAAAGGCAAGCTCTTCCACCAGTAGTTAACAACCGGAGCGACGAGCGTCGCTCCGGCTAGCCGGTGAGGGATGTACTTAAGACATCCCCATGTTGCTTGTCCTCCCATTGAGTAACCTATAACGTAGAACTTGGCTCCAAGATTCAAATGATCAGCAAGCTCTTCAACGTCTAAAGCCAAGCTCTTTGGGGTCCGGTTCGGATCCGGGTCGCTCTCTCCGTAACCGGGTCGGTCAAACGAAACCAAATACAAGCCAAGTTCCTCAATTAAACCCTAGAAAACGACATTCATCAAATAAATTGATATAAATCCTAATTTTCTAGAAAATGATTTGAACTCTATTTTTTTCCAGAAATTGATAATTAACTCTATTTTTTTAGAAATTGATATTAACCCTAATTTTGTTGAAACTGTTATGAACCCTAATTTTCTAGAAATCGATATAAATACTAATTGGTAGTTACGATAAGTACCGGAGCGAGGCGAGTGGCGTAAACGGCGTCGTGTCGACAACAATCGGATCCGTGGATGAAGATGACTTTGCGGCGAGCTTCGTCTCTTGGAACTCCGTGCTCTTTGTACGCTAAGTACCTCCCGTCTCGGAGCTTAATCCGCGGTGCTGTGATCGGTGGACCTCCAGGGGAGCCACATAGCTTCGGCGGAGGAGGTTTTATTATTGACCGATAAGTCAACGCAGTGATTACTCCGACAAGGATGACTAGAACTGAAGGAAGAAGAAGACTGTTCCGAGGTGGTTTGGTCGGTGATCCAGTCGACATTGCAGAAGCGGAGAGATGATCGGAGACAGTGAAGTAGAAACTAAAGTCAACGACAACATAGAAAAGGAAGGAGCGCATTTTTAAATTCCTAAATCCTTAATGGGCCAAGTTTTAAAGCCCATAGGACATTTCTTAATCAAATCTAAAGATGAAAACTTGGGCACAACATTTAGGTTCGTTTAAACTATTAATGGGCCGAGTTTCGAAAGCCATAGGCCCATCCTTAATCAAATCTAAAGGTGAGAACTAGGGCAACAACTATATAAGCTCCTACTTATGTATTAGGGTTTTGCTTCTCCGTCTTCCTCATTTTGCAGCAGTCTTGTTCGTTTTATCAGCCGACGCGAAAATGGTGAAGGGACGCCAAGGAGAACGTGTCAGGTTCGTTTCTTGTTTGACCTAACCCCTAGTTTTTCAAATCTGCTTTTGAATCGTGATGGTCTCGTCGATTGTAAAAGAACATTTTTGCTCTTGTAGACGCCCAATGCTGAAACTTTTGTAAAGCTATGTTTTGATTTAAGACTGAATCTTTTGTTTATCTTATGAATGTTTGCAGACTCTACGTTAGGGGAACCATCTTGGGATACAAAAGGTGACACCTCTACTTTTATTCTTCATTTTATACTGCTTACTTGTTCTATTCAATGTAATGAATCATGATGAGTAGTTTATGTAACTTAAGCTGCTAAGATCACATTCTGAACTTATGATATTACAGAACTTTATGTTAGTTATAGAATCTTCTCATGTACTTTGTAGTCCATGTTTGTGTAACTAGTTGTCTGCATTTTCGTAGAATATTATACTAGCTTACCATCAATTTGTTAACTTAGTTTTCTGTTTTGTTGAAATCCATTTGGTACTTGCCTTGGTCTCTGACGTTTTATTGGTTGTGTAGGTCCAAGTCCAACCAGTACCCAAACACATCCCTTATCCAGATCGAAGGAGTCAACACTACCGAGGAGGTGACATGGTACAAGGGAAAGAGGATGGCTTACATCTACAAGGCTAAGACCAAGAAGAACGGTAGTCACTACCGTTGCATCTGGGGAAAGGTTACCAGGCCTCATGGTAACAGCGGTGTTGTCCGTGCCAAATTCACATCGAACTTGCCTCCCAAGTCCATGGTACTTGAACTGATCCTATAACCATCAAATGATTTCTTCTACTTGGGTTTTTGAAGTTGACATCTTTTTTTTTTTTCCTTTTCAGGGAATGAGGGTCAGAGTCTTCATGTATCCGAGCAACATATGAAGCAAAGTACAACAGCATGAACTTTGATTTAGCTGTGGTTTTGTCCACTAGTTTGTTATTTTGTATTTTGATACTGAAAGCATTTTCTTTTCTTTGTTTGAAGTGTTTTGGTGATTATCTGAACGACTTTAAAATCATGAATCTGGTTTTTGATCCCAAACTAAAATCTCTCCCATCTTTCTTTCACCTCATAGCAAAGTTAAAGCTGTATTAAACTGAACTTAATAATATTCTGAACGCTCCTGATGTTTAGAATTCCTACTTCTAATTCTTGAAATGATTGGATTTAAAGAAAACTCCATTGATGCAGAAGGCAAAAATGTTCTCTACAGTACTGGTGGAGACTATGCACAGCAACAATTACGTCTACAATCATGTTTTATTCATTTTTATTAGTTCACAGCCATTTTTAATATTTACGTTAGTGTATGTGCTGTAGAAAGACAAATTCCTACAGCAAAATATTCAAAGCTTTAATCATAGAGCAAAAATCTTAGAGCTACAACCATTACTAATCATATCCTTGCTTGCTACTCGAAATGCTTTCATGTCTGGCAAACCTGAAACAGGTTCTCTTGTGATATGTAATGTCAGGCCCATTAGACATTTTGGGCCTAGCTCCTTGTAAAAAGTAGTCTTCTTTTGTTTTGTTTTTTTCTTCCTGACAATAAAAAAAATAGTAGTAATCCACTTGAAAAAACCTAAAGACTCGCGTTGAGAGACAGACAAAACAAGGACTGTGTGTTTTGTTGTGCTCGCAGTCACAGGCTCTCTCGGTCTCGTGAAGCCATTAGCAGAGAGAGAGACTAAAACCCTTATCTCGCTTTCTTCGTTTCTACATCATCCTGGCGATGACTACCTCCCAGGCAGCTCTTGCGACTCTGTTTTTAAACGTAAATATTCTCCATTAATCTTTGTTATGATTAATATGCTTAACTGCTCCTGTTAATTATATTGCATAAGAGCTTCATAGATTAGTAGTAATACAGTCCTACAGCGTCTGTGATGTTTTCATTTTGGTAAAAGATTCCATCTTTCGATGATATTTATTCGTTTTAACAAAGCTTAATGACTCTTTACAGGGTTCCAATAGACAAACAACGCTTCTGCAGAGAAGCTCAACAAGTCAATTGTGGGGTTCCGTTAGATTCCAAACCTCAAAGCTGCGGTCTTTGAATTTGAACCGAACTAAAGCTGCTGTCTTGAGATGCTCTACGCCTAGAGCATCTCTTTCCGTTGTTGAGCAACCGAGCTTGGTTGAGAAGCCTGCTTCAGAGGTTATCCACTACTACCGAGTGCCTTTGATTCAAGAAAGCGCAAACGCTGAGCTTCTCAAGGCCGTTCAAACCAAAATCAGCAACCAGGTTGTCGGTTTATCAACTGAGCAGTGTTTCAACATCGGTCTTGAAACTGAATTAGCAGAAGAAAAGGTGTCTGTTCTGAAGTGGATTCTTCAAGAAACATTTGAGCCAGAGAATCTAGGTAACTGTTACTGTCATGCTCTGTTGCAATGGTAACAAAACTGTTTGAGCCTAGTGATAGTGTTAATTTTTCAGGAACTGATAGTTTTCTTGAGAGGAAGAAGCGGGAAGGACTCCACGCTACAATCATTGAAGTAGGTCCTAGACTCTCTTTCACAACAGCATGGTCCACCAACGCAGTTTCGATATGCAGAGCTTGTGGTTTAAATGAGGTGACTCGCTTGGAAAGGTCTAGGAGGTACCTCCTGTTCAGCCACGAGCCACTTTCAGAGAATCAAACAAATGAATTTTCCGCAATGGTTCACGATAGAATGACCGAGTGTGTCTACCCTCAAAAGCTGGTTTCGTTTGAGACGAATGTGGTTCCCGAGGAAGTGAAGTATGTGCCTGTGATGGAGAAAGGGAGAGAGGCTTTGGAAGAAATCAACCAGAAGATGGGTTTGGCATTTGATGAGCAAGATCTGCAGTATTACACTAGGCTTTTCAGAGATGACATTAAGCGTAACCCCACCAATGTGGAGCTGTTTGACATCGCTCAGTCCAACAGCGAGCATAGTAGACACTGGTTCTTCGCTGGGAACATTGTTATTGATGGGGAGCCAATGGATAAGTCTCTTATGCAGATTGTAAAGAGCACTTGGGAGGTAATAACTATAAATGACCAACTTTAATTCTTTTTTAAATGATAAAAAACTCTTAATCTTATGTGTTTAAAATATGCAGGCAAATAGAAACAACTCAGTCATTGGGTTTAAAGACAACTCCAGTGCTATAAGAGGCTTCATGGTGAACCAGCTACGTCCTCTCCTTCCTGGCTCCACTTGCTTACTCGATCTCAGCGCACGTGATCTCGACATACTCTTCACTGCTGAGACCCACAACTTCCCTTGCGCGGTGGCTCCTTATCCTGGCGCCGAGACAGGAGCTGGAGGTAGAATCAGAGACACGCACGCAACTGGAAGAGGCTCCTTCGTGGTTGCATCAACCTCTGGCTACTGTGTTGGGAACCTCAACATGGAAGGCTCTTACGCTCCGTGGGAAGACTCGTCTTTCCAGTACCCATCAAACCTTGCCTCACCGTTGCAGATACTTGTAGACGCTAGCAACGGTGCGTCTGACTATGGGAACAAATTTGGAGAGCCGATGATTCAAGGATACACCAGAACCTTTGGGATGAGGCTGCCGAGCGGGGAGAGACGAGAGTGGCTGAAGCCGATTATGTTCAGTGCAGGTATTGGACAGATTGATCATACTCATATAACTAAAGGGGAACCAGAAGTTGGGATGCTTGTTGTCAAGATCGGTGGGCCTGCGTACCGTATTGGTATGGGAGGAGGTGCTGCCTCTAGTATGGTTAGTGGTCAGAACGATGCTGAGCTTGATTTCAACGCTGTGCAGCGTGGAGACGCTGAGATGTCTCAGAAGCTCTACCGTGTTGCCCGTGCTTGCATTGAGATGGGGGAGAAGAATCCTATTGTTAGTATTCATGATCAAGGCGCTGGTGGGAACTGTAATGTGGTGAAAGAGATTATTTATCCCAAAGGTGCGGAGATTGATATAAGAGCTGTTGTTGTTGGGGACCATACCATGTCGGTGTTGGAGATTTGGGGAGCTGAGTATCAAGAGCAAGATGCTATTTTAGTGAGAGCTGAGAGTAGAGAGGTTTTGGAGTCGATATGTAAGAGGGAGAGGCTTTCGATGGCTGTACTTGGGACGATTAATGGAGAAGGTCGTTGTACTTTAATAGACAGCACAGCTAAAGCGAAGTGTGAGAAGGAAGGCTTACCTCCACCTCCTCCTGCTGTGGATCTTGAGCTGGAGAAGGTTCTTGGCGACATGCCTAAGAAGACGTTTGAGTTCAAGCGCGTTGATTACGCGCGGGAGCCGCTTGATATAGCTCCCGGGGTTACGTTGATGGACTCTTTGAAAAGAGTTCTGAGGTTACCTTCGGTGTCTTCGAAGCGGTTCTTGACAACCAAAGTGGATAGATGTGTTACAGGTCTCGTCGCTCAGCAGCAAACAGTTGGACCGTTGCAGATCACGCTTGCTGACGTTGCAGTGATAGCGCAGACGTTCACTGATCTAACGGGTGGTGCGTGTGCAATTGGAGAGCAGCCGATCAAAGGCCTGCTTGATCCAAAGGCAATGGCGAGACTAGCTGTTGGAGAGGCTCTGACGAATCTTGTTTGGGCGAAGGTTACTGCGTTGTCTGATGTTAAAGCTAGTGGTAACTGGATGTACGCTGCTAAGCTTGAAGGAGAAGGCTCAGCGATGTATGACGCTGCGATTGCCCTAGCTGATGCAATGATTGAGCTTGGGATTGCAATTGATGGTGGGAAAGATAGTCTTTCGATGGCAGCTCATGCGGATGGTGAGGTTGTTAAAGCTCCAGGGAACCTTGTGATCAGCGCTTATGTTACATGTCCTGACATCACAAAGACGGTGACTCCGGATCTGAAGCTTGGAGATGATGCTGGTGGTGTTCTCTTGCATGTTGATTTGGCAAAGGGGAAGCGGAGGTTAGGTGGATCAGCACTGGCTCAGGTGTTTGGTCAGATTGGGAACGACTGTCCTGATGTTGATGATGTTCCGTATCTGAAAAACGTCTTCGAGGGAGTTCAAGCTCTCATCTCAGAGGACTTGGTATCTGCTGGACACGATATCAGCGACGGTGGACTCATCGTAGCTGCTTTGGAGATGGCTTTTGCTGGAAACAAAGGTGTAAGCCTTAACTTGGATTCCAACGGGATAAGCCTCTTTGAGACTTTGTTCTCTGAAGAGCTCGGTCTGGTGATGGAGATTAGCAATGAGAACTTAGACGCTGTGTTGGAGAAGCTCCGTGGTTTTAATGTTACCGCTGAGATCATTGGGAAAGTGACCGAGTCTCCTTTGATTGAGGTGAAAGTAGATGGAATTACTCATTTGAGTGAGGAAACGGCGTTCCTCAGAGACATGTGGGAGGACACGAGTTTCCAGCTGGAGAAGCTTCAGAGACTAGCGTCTTGTGTGGAGATGGAGAAAGAAGGTTTGAAGCTGAGGCATGAACCTAACTGGAAGCTCTCATTTACTCCTTCCTGGACCAATGATAGTTATATGTTTAAGGGTAAGATCAATAATCTCTATGAAGCTTCTTTTTTTCTCATTAAAGAGAGTTTTTATTTATTTTATTTGTTCTCAGATGTTAAACCGAGAGTAGCTGTGATCCGAGAGGAAGGAAGCAATGGAGACAGGGAGATGTCAGCAGCATTTTACGCTGCTGGTTTTGAACCGTGGGACGTGACAGTGTCTGACCTCTTAGCTGGAGCAATCACTCTTGATCAGTTCCGTGGGATAGTCTTTGTTGGAGGGTTTAGCTACGCTGATGTACTCGACTCAGCCAAAGGATGGGCTGCTTCAATAAGATTCAACTCTCCTCTTCTAAGCCAGTTCCAAGAGTTTTACAAAAGACCAGACACGTTCAGCCTCGGAATCTGCAATGGCTGCCAGTTAATGGCCTTGTTAGGATGGGTTCCAGGCCCTCAAGTCGGCGGGTCGCTCGACACGGCACAGCCGAGGTTTGTCCATAATGAGTCAGGAAGGTTTGAGTGCAGGTTCACAAGCGTGACCATTAAGGACTCGCCGTCGATAATGCTGAAAGGAATGGAGGGAAGTACCTTAGGAGTTTGGGCGGCTCATGGAGAAGGACGGGCTTATTTCCCTGACGAAGGGGTCTTGGACCGTATGCTTCACTCAGATTTGGCTCCGTTGAGATATTGTGATGATGATGGGAGTGTGACTGAGGCTTACCCTTTTAACCTCAATGGTTCGCCGTTGGGGATAGCTGCTATATGTTCGCCTGATGGGAGACATTTGGCGATGATGCCTCATCCTGAAAGGTGTTTCTTGATGTGGCAGTATCCGTGGTACCCGAAGGGGTGGGAGGTTGAGAAAGCTGGGCCGAGTCCGTGGTTGAAGATGTTCCAGAATGCTAGGGACTGGTGCTCTAAGCTTTAAGAGGCATGGTTAAGCATATGACGTTATGAATCTTTTTCTACAGTGTTTTGTTGTACGTTTGGTATTTGCCGAGTTTTCGAATCTGCTGTTTAGTGAGAGTGTTCTGACACTTGGGTCTACGTTTTGAATTTGATTATACATTTTCATATGAAGAAATAAGAAAGTAGTAATCGAGTATGTTATCTACAGAGGCCACCTGGTGCTACTTCGACAATGAGACCCTCAACATTGACTAGAAAGTAGAAAATGGTATCATATGATTTCACAATCTTCATTACTATGTACTTCGAATGATATACTTGAAAGAATGCAATATGTCAAAAACGTAGAGCTTATTTGCTCTCTCTTTCATCCCCTTCTCCTTCACCGTCTCCAACGTATAAATTAAATCAAAGAATGCATTCTTCTGTGCATAATCCTTAGTTGCGCTTTAAAATGAGCAATCATCGTGATTTCACAGTGGCATGACCGGTATCAGCTATATGCTTGAATAGTTTTGTCCTGGCCAAGGTTATATAAATGGTGGATCAACAACATATGATGATACAAAGTGTGTACTGCTGGAGAACTGGAGATGACAGAAGAACAAATATTTAATGGGACCAACCTCGACTCAAACTCCTCTCCGCATCTATCGCATCCGTTACTACTGGTTTTATTCGAAAAGGTTTACAACACTTCCTCTTTTGCTATCAGTTAAAAGAAAACAGAACACAGTTCCGAAAGTTGTCGGAAGAGTTTGACTTTGGAGATATATATATACAAATTTTTTTTTTTGTGAGAACTAAAAGAAGGTTCTTATTGAAGAAGAATCAGATTGTTGTTAAACTGTATCTGAGAAGAAGACATGCATCATCATCTCACTAGTTCTCTCTAACCTCATGTACCGAAGATCTTTTACTCTCTATGCTTAAGTTTGAGACAACAATGTTGTTATTCTTACTTTTCTCTCTGAAACTCACTCTAAGGAATTCAACGGCCATGAAAGTGAGTGCCGAGGCCGGAATATACCACATGACCCTCGGAACGCTTCCCCTGAAAAAGCCCTCTGGACCTTCCTTCCTCCATATCTGCCCAACTGCATCCAGCCAACCCTTGTACCTATCAAGATTTACAAAGTTTAATCAAAACTGGGGATGCTATTTTAGGTATGATCATATGAATCTGTAAGAAATAAGACATACTTGATCGTTGTTCCTTGTACTTGCAATCTTGTTTTAATAACATCCAGTGGAGTTGTGAGATAAGCACTTAGTCCTGGAGAGAGATTACATTAAACAAAGGTCACTGCGGATGAGCTATTTGGAATAGTTTCTTTAAACTGATCTTTATTCTAACGTACCACCAGCTAATCCTCCCAAAACGAGCCCCTCGATTGAACTGTTGACTCCAAATTGTGGAAACTTTTTCTTCCCTTGATCTGTTAGATCCTTCAATGCTTCATAAAACATCACCTGAGAAGGAAATACAGAACCAACATGAGGAGACAAAGACCCATTAGGTGAATGGAGGTAACAGTTTCACTGAAATGACACATTACATACCATGAGGCCAGCAAAAGGTACATCCCTTGCTAGTGTAGACCAATATCTGCCAAAGAAAAAGGAAAGACAACAACATGAGTCCCTTGAAAAAGGATATCCAATTGGCATCAATAATGATATAAAGGAGATTTACATACCCAGCATACAGCCCTTTTGGTCCTTGCTCTTTCAATATTGAGCTTCCAGCCTGGACCATTCCAGTATAATAACCATACATGTCACCTCTTGGTTTCACTGGAACGCTGTCCCTCGAAATAAAAGAGCTCCAGGAGCTACTAGTCCCTTGAATTTGCATCCGCTGCTTTATTACTTCA
Organism: Brassica napus; assembly: GCF_020379485.1. NCBI lineage: Eukaryota > Viridiplantae > Streptophyta > Magnoliopsida > Brassicales > Brassicaceae > Brassica > Brassica napus. The sequence goes on along the minus strand of NC_063449.1, from coordinate 45,039,583 downwards.
CAGGGAACATATACGAAAGAACCAAGTGTATCACCTGAAAAAATGAAAGAAGCAACAGAACACAAAGGAATCAGAAATTCTTGCAACCTTGCCATGTGTGGTTATGCTGAAAACCTTGATCTATCTTTTAAAGACCCACGATATCTAAAGTTATAATCGTAACACAACATTTAAATGTCTGATAATATCTGCTTTTTAGCCAAGTTATATTTAGTTTCATTTCTGCTGTGTGCTTGACATCAAAATTAGCTTCTTCCTCCTATATTTACCACCACCTTATTGATCAGATGAACGAGAGAGGAAAGAGGATATTAGGAAACATACCAATAGCTCCTGCAATAAAGTGTACCCAGTGGCCTCCTAAGTTGGGATGAGTCTCTTCAATCCATTTTTTTGTGGACTCAATAACACCAAAGTAGGTTGCACCAGTGGCAAGAGATCCAGTGACTCCAGGAGCAATTCCCCTATAAAAGCCTAAAATTAAAGTCAGCACAGAAACAAAATAACAAAAACCAAAAACTCAAAGCACAGGAAAAAAAAATCCTGTTCCAAATTCGCAGATGAATAGGGAATATAATACAGCCTGCCATTACTGGAAAGCTGAAGAAGCTGAGGGAAAAGAGTATGCATGCTGTACCTTTCAGTCCATCACCAACCCAGACAGTCCTTAACATTTGTGGAATGCTCTTCTGTCTCTGAAATCAACAGCTGAACAAGGTTAGAGATTACACAAACCGCATACAATCTTTAATAATCCGCCTTTCCTCAGATAAAACCAGAAATTACAAAGCGAAAAAAAATCACTGCAAAGTGAAGTACGCTTGACAATACAATACCTGAGACGCATTCATGATAATCTGACTCTGAAGCCGAGTTTTAAGAGTATCTACGGGATGCATCATCCCTTCGCCAAAAGCTCCAGCTATACCTCCCCATACGAACTCTCTCCACACTACAGACATCAATGGCGTTGTGAGTTTAGACTATTTGAGCATGATCGGAATGTTCTCATCACAATCACCAAACCTAATCTCATCGTCTAAGCGTAATCATATGCAACAAACCAATCTACGACGATTCGATTCACATCGTAGAGAAGAGAAATCGGCGCTTACCGAAGAATTGATCCTGAGTGGCTTTGATTTCGATGCTCAGAGGAGGTGGTTGCTCGCGATTCGAATCCTTGCTCGCCATATTCGCTCTGCAGAGACTGTATCTATCGAAGCTTCCAGGTGTTTTAGGGCTTATGAGGTTTTAGCAGTGATTAATAGACTTTGCGCGCTTCTCTCGCCACATCGACCTATTACCTATTTTGTGAACCGCAACGATTTACTCAAAACATTTTAATTCCAATTATCAGAAAAAAAATTGAAGGGTAAAACTGTAATTGGCTGATTACTTCCCTAGTTTGTTGTGTCCAGTAAGATCGCTTTCAGTATGATAAAAATTTGTTTTTTTTCTCTGATATGTGTACACTAACTGCCATGTGGCTTTTTGAGGTTTGAAGAGCTTGTGAAGAAGCTCAACGAAAACAAAAACTGATGATGAACCAGGTGACGCTTGTCATAAACCAAAGCAGATTGGGTAGTCTTCAGTTTCAAAGATCTTATAAAACTAAATTGAACTAGTAGTATATAGTATAGAAAACCTTAAATAGAACGAATACGAGTCTGTTACAAGTTATTACAACTTTTATTTGCGGGCCTCAAGTGACACAAAACATAAGAAAGCGAGAGGTCTCTGCATGATAAAACAACACCAAACGTTGAAAAACAGAAACTGATAAACTTCCATTAAGTTTATTTTCTGAAACTGCAACGAAAAGTTCCAGGACACAAATGAGTAGAGACTAAGCTTTCTTGGCAACATCTCCGTCGTCAGTCTGATCAAACCCGTCTGGGCCGCCAACCTCTGTTTGCCCATTATCCGAGTCACCAAACTGATTGTCACTGCCACCAAACTGTTCTTCAACGCCCGCGCTTTCGAGCTGGTGATCCGTATCATTGCCTAGTGCTTCGTTGCTGCTAAACTTGTCATCAAATCCAGCATTAGAGGAACTGCCTTGAGCGAAGTTGTCACTTCCACCAACACCCCCAGCAACACCATATCCACCACCAGCGGCATTGCCACCATAAGGAGAGTTACCTCCATAACCACCACCACCAGCATTTCCTCCATAAGACGGGCCACCTCCGTAACCGCCAGCTGGAGCATTGTAACCACCGCCTCCATAACCACCAGCACCTCCTCCGTAGCCACCACCACCTCCATAACCACCAGATGGAGCACCATAACCACCAGGACCACCGAATCCCCTTCCTCCAAACCCACTTCCCCTTTCAGTTGCGTAGTTCACCCTAATCCTTCGACCATGAAGGTCCTGTATGCCAAACAAACCAATAAATTGCCGATTGAAATACAAAGCCAAAAAAAAAAAAAAAACAATGTTACCATTTTCAGAATCATCTAAACACAGTCTGACAACAAACATTTATTTCAGGATAACACAAACAAGAAGAGGAAGTCGCTGTCTGACGAATGAATAGTACATCTAGCTAGATGATGATACCGAATCTACCTATGGTGCCAATGTTTAAGCGGCCAAAAACATTAAGTAGTCTAGAAACATGCATCATCAAGGCAGAACCGATTTAAAATTGGTCAAGCATCCAGAACAAGACATTGACAGTCAATAAAGAATAAGAAATGACGCATGATTAAGCCAAATGACATCTTAGTATCAAAAGAAGCTTGTGATTTACCTGTCCATCCAATTGCATGGCGTTACTAGCCTCCTCGGTAGATGTAAATGTCACGAAAGCAAAGCCCCTCGATCTACCAGTTTCACGGTCGACGATAATTTTCGCTGCAAATGTCAGAAGAAAAAGGAAGTTTAAAACATCAAAGCCTAGAGTTTTTAAAGCTAGTTAGCTAGCTTACCATCAACAACTTCTCCATATTTGCTAAAAGCTTCTCTTAAGCCAAACTCATCAGTGCTGTAGGAGATACCTAAAGCAACATAGAACAGTTTCGTGAGACAAACAGAAACAAAGAGAAAAGAGAGTACTCTCTTACAGAACCGTATTAGAGTGTTATTATTGTCACCTCCAACAAAGATTTTAGAAGAAGACATGCAACGGATGCTCTGTAGCATCGAGTTAGAGGCAGTGACATGGGTGCTGGTCTGCCTAAATATCTTTCCAACTTTACTTAAGAAAGCCATGTGGTCCGTATCTGTATACTGGAAACATTTCAAAGAGCATTCACTAAGTGGTTAGACAAATAAAAAACAAATCAAAACATAGATAGTGATTCCAAAAGGGTAGAATCATGAAGATAATCTCATGAATAAAACGAAAGACCCATCATTTCAACCGTCAACAGAAGTAAGAAAAATTCAATCTTTCATAAAATAAATAAGGCAAAACACAAGAAAGTTACAAACTTTATCATCTTTATTCATGTTAGCTACACATATGGTTGACCAAACGATTATCAGACACAACGATAACAATCATTCTGAAAGAAGAATCCATAAAAATTGAACCATAGCTTATAAGGTCAACTCACTAAACCCAACATATCGCATGACCCAGAACCGTGAAATGAAACATATTTAAACACATCAAATCTCCAAACCAAGGTCCCAAGGTATCGTAAACAAAGAAGAAGACCAGAAATAAAAAATATAAACTTTATTGTGATGAAACATCAGAGTAACAAATCTAATCCATAGAATCGAAAGAAATGAATAACTTAATGATGAATCGACGAGACCGTACTCACTCTCTAGGGTTTAAGGGAGACGACGATCTCTCTGGAAGCGTCTTTCTCTTTCAATTCTCGCCAGTAGTAACCAAACCATTGTAAGAGAAGGGGCTTATGTTAAATAATGAACTCATCCTGTCCGTTCATTTCTATGAGATAATCTTGACCGTTAGATTAGCTCACTTATCATCTGCCACAGAGTTATATTTGACCCGGTAAAACTAAACCAATGGTCGACTACACCAAACCGAACCGGATTCAAATTATCACTTTTCTTTTAATCTCTTTACTTAGCAATGTCGAAAAATAGTTTTATTAAAATTGGGTTAAACATAGTACTTTAATCAGAAGCACACGCATGCGTGTCCTTTAAACTCTCCTGATTCCAAAAACAAACAAACATTCCCTCTGTCTCCTTGGCCTTCCAAAAACTTGTTATTGAAACTTTCTAAAAATAGAAATCTTCTTCCTTGTGTTCTTCGTCTTCTCATCGTTGACGTCTGAAAACATCAGAAGGTGAACTAAAAATCTCTTCAAACATATCATTATTGTCTTCTTCTGCATATCTTTAAACCTATAATCAACTTTCTTTGTCTTCATAATCTCTTCAAATTGCAGATTGATATTTTTAGCAGAGCTTTCATCTTGGAACCATGGAAACGTCACAAGAGCAGAACTTTTTTCAACCCAACGATCAAACCGTACGGCTCTCTTCGTCTTCGTCTTCTTCTTCTTCTTCTTCTTCTTCTTGTTCTTCAATAGAAGCTGAACCAAGACCTGACGAGAATCCAAACTATAACCAATCTCCTCCAACACAAATCATGGAGAGAACCACAACGACCTCTACTCCCACCACACCTCCTTACAGAATCCCTTCACATGTTTTCGCAAGAACGCCCTCTACAGCTCCAGCTGAATGGAGCACTCTCTCCAACGAATCTCTCTTCAGCATCCGCATGGGTAACAACAGCTTCAACGCAAACGATTACTTCAAATCGGGAGAGCTCACGTTTCCCCAGCCTCCTTCACCTAGAACTCCTCATTTGCCTTCTCCGTTACCTTCTCCTCGTCAAAATACAAACCAAGGAGGTGGAGGAGGAGGAGGAGGAGGAAGCGGAGTTGTGGAGGAGGCGAAAACTCTGGTGGAAATAGGCAAGAAAGCAGCTGAAACAGAGAAAGCGTCTCCCGCAAGTAAAGAGGAAGAACAAAAGTCTGCATCGAGTATAAGAGAGTTTATCATGGCTAATGAAGCTGCTAATAAAGATAACAACAATAACAACAAAAACAATAAACTAGATCGTTCTATTTCTCGTCGGTCGGAAAACTTAAGCGTCAAGTCTTTCGCTTTCCCAATGTAAGCTATCATCATCCATCTCTTGTCTTCATGTCTTAAAAACAGATATGTCTTTTTGTTTGCTCACTTTCTTGTTTTTGTCATAGATTGGGGAATGCAGATAAAGGTGGACTACAAAGCTCAACGCCGCAAAAGAAACAGACGAAGCCGTCACAGCCAGAGACACCGAAGAGTTCCTCTGAGTCTGAAGGAGATGAAGGGTTGAAGAAAGAGGAAGCTCCTAAACCAGAAGCAGCCTCTAACCGCACCCCTAAGTGGTTGTTATCTTGCTTCCCTTGCTGCACAACTTGCTGCGTCTGAGTAAAAGATTGAGTTTGATTTGTGTATGTTAAAGTTTGATAGAAACAATTTGGTATATTATAGAAACTCTGTTCCAAGATTTTACAAAGTTTTTTCAACTTTTACTGTATAAATCTTGTGAAGTAAAACAGATAACAATTTGATAAAGCTCTGTCTTTCACCTTTTATTTAAATCTTCAAGACTCTTCTGTTAGATTAAAGACTATAGCAGCCACCACACTTCAAGCCTTTGCATAAGGGCGGACCAGAGAAGCAATATGACTCAAGAGCTGACGTGTGGACTTGGAGGAGGTGTCAGGTAATGGAGATGCCCACTCTTGATAGTTATGGAGGCTACCGGTGAAATCAGTAAAGAGTCCATCGACTCCAATCTCTTTGATCCAGTACTCGTATTCCATATATGGGTCTTGGCTGAAGTTAAAGTGCAAAAACTGGTTTTCATTCCTGTAAGTGTATGGATGCACCTGAAGATTATGCGCGTGAGCTCTTTTGACCAAATCTGTTGGGGTTAGCATGTAGTTGTTCGTTACTGGAACTATTGTATCCTTCCATGGTCCAATCCCCACAACATACTCTTTGATGTAGGTGAAATAGGTATCTGATGTGATCTCTGCGTATGTCTGGTTAGGTTTTAACAGAAAGAACGGTGAGTAAGTTATAGCAGAAGGATAAAGAAACAAGAAGAGGGTCAGAGGATGGACCTGGTTAGTATCTTGAGTTGGCATGGTAACATCGTCTATTAACAAGACTTTTGGTGAGTCTGTCAAGTTTGATATGTACACGAGTGAAGATGGAGCAAACGATTGAATAAACAATGGTTTGTTCAACCACTGCTTGGATAAATATGCGCCTCCGTACCCATGCTTCTTAAGTGTCTCCACAACTTTATCCTCAAATCTCTTACCACCAGGCCACTTGACCTATACCGTATGATTTAGTAACAAAGGATATCAAGTCAGTCTTTAGGACCAATAAGAAGTACAAGTCAAGCGGGTAAAGATTGTAAACTTACATGTTGGTTCATTAGAACTGGATTCTTAATCTCAGGATATATGCCAACAACTCTCGGAGCATCCCGAGCAATGGCAAGGAACTCTTCAAATGTGATGATGGGGTACTTTCCTGAAATTCGAAAAGGGACCAGTCTGGTTAAATGTTTTCATAAATCTAGGAAGGAAAGGGTAGCTAACCGTTGTATTGCTGGTCCCGAAAAGCATATCTCTGTTTTGTCCGTAGTGTCTTTAGTTCTTTGAGAGTAAAATCAACTTCAAGCAATCAAAGAGAAACCAATTGTTAGCTAATAGCTCAAATTCAAATAAACACACTTGAAACCTTTATTAGATGCTTCTTTATGTGCGGTGATATGCTGAGAAGAGTCCATTGGCATGCATCAACTTATGTATATGTTAAAAAGAAAAGAAGAATCGCTGGGAACGTACAAGTGAAAAAGCCAGTGATCTTGAAACCTTGGACATCATATGTCCTATTACGATCAGCAAACTCCTTGCGACTCGCAACATCGGTTGTTAAGTCAAGGATAACATCATGGAAACAGATAAGCACACCATCTTTTGATGATAAGATATCTGTTTCAATGAAGTCTGTACCTTCTTCAATTGCTCTCTAAGAAAAAAGACATCAAATTACTTAAGCACAATGTCCCAAATAATCAAACGAAACAGAAGGAGATTGCTTAATGGTAATACCAAGTATGCAGCTTTAGTTTCTTCTGGGATCTCTCCGTTGGAACCTCTGTGTGCGATGTTAAAAGGACGTGATGTCTGAATCGGCTGCTTAGTATCATCTTTGACTCCTTTACCAGGGAGTTGGTATAGTGTCCTTCCAGCACACAGAGTGACTAGAGATAGCCATATCAATGGCAAGCATTCTGTAAAAATAAACAGTAACCCAATTTTTAATATCAAACGTTCACTATTATTTTGGCTTCTCCTTTTTGTTACCGCAGTGTTGGTAAGACATAAAAGACAAAAACTGATCCAAAGAATCAAACTTTTCTTTATGTATCAAACTTTGACTTTTCTTTTATGCTTCTCCTTTTATTACTGCAGTGTTAGCAGAGAGACACAAGGCAAAAACTGATCCAAAGACCTAAACTTTTCTTTTTAGACTGAATCAATAGAATGTAAAAGTGTAAAGCTTTAGGGATACTCTCAAGTCACAATCTTTTTTTTTTGTTTTATTAGCTTAGACTAAAAAAGGAAACATTTCCAGATTCGTTCTTGTTAACTTCTAAGCTTTTTTTTCCTTTCAATTTGCTATTCATTTTTAAGGATGAACAGGATAAAGTCAAAGGGCAATGATAAAAATTTTGCAATTTCCATTCTCAAGCTAATTTAATATAAGCAATCAATCAAACATATATACTCAGATGGAAGGTAACAGAACAATGAGAAACCCAGAAAAACTTAAGCTTGCTGACCCAGAAACGAAAAAAGAAGAAGAAGACAAGATTGAAATTGAGAAGCTTACTTGTAAGCATCATGTCGATTTCTTTGGATCAATCGGAATGCTTGATTAACTCTCTTTCTGTCTCTTGTCTCTCTTGTGACACCCAATTGGTGCCTGTCCGTTTACTTGGGATCTATTGTTATCCAAAAGTCAGTCCATTTCCTGCTTTGGTGGATCTATCATTCTTCAGTTCATACTAACGAATATTCCCGTTTTGGTTAAAACTTAAAAAGACAACTTCAGGTTGTCAATAAATTAAATTAATTAGTTAATTCGTGTTTAGTACCAAAGAATATAATATTTACCTTTGAACAAAAAAAAAAGAATATCCTCTTTATATATAAAACCCCTTTTGCTTAGGTGTTAGAATTTTTTTAAAAAAATTGTTATAATTTAATTGGTTGAAAAATATTTATAGTAACTAATTGTCAAAATTATATTCGTATATAAAGAATTATAATAATTATTAATGTCTTATAATGTCATATATGTCTTATAAGTCATTTATAAGAAAAATTAAAACATTTACAAAATTATTTTATCTTGATTTTAAATTATTTATACGAGTTTATAAAAATATTTATAAAAAATAAAATTCTCCTATATATTAAACGATAAGTTACTTAACTGATTTTTGCTTACATGTCAATCATTTGTAAAGTCTTAAGAAAATTATTATGATTTATTTGGCGATAGATTTTAATTTTATTTATTTTAGCTTAGATTCAAAATAAAAAAAATAAATCTAGAACCAATTAATATCACTTATCAAATAATTTAAATAATATTGATTTATATAAATAATTATTGAAATTATATAAAGATTAATAACGTTTGATCAATTATTTTTATATTTATAAACTAAATAATATATATAATTAAGGAAACTCTTTCTAATTTTTAATTATTTTAATTAGACCTAAAATAAAAAGTAAGTCTACAACTAATTATTATCACTCGCCAAATAACCTAAATGATATTAGAAATAATAATTAATGGTAGCTAATTTTCAAAGTTATAGAAAGTGTGATAATGTTTGATCAATTCTTTTTATATTTATATACTACATAAAATAATGAATAGAAAACAATTTATAGAAATTGATATAATGATTTCATATTCACGTAAAAATATAGTTGTATCTATAATAATTATTAATCTCTTATAATGTTCATATATGCATTATAAATAATTAGGCTTTGAAGATTGGACGGATTATATTTAACGGAACATGTTAGAACTTTGATTTAAAAATTGTTTTGCATTTAATTAAGTCAAATGATATAGTGAATAAGATAATATTATAATTGAAAATAATTATAATATGGATTTTTGATTTATTGATTGTATGTTTTGTATTACTATTTAGAGAAAGAAAGAAATATTTGAAAAAAAATATGTAAAAAATTAGGAAAACATTAGCCAAAATTTAATAAAAATAATGAAATGATAATGAGTAAAATAAGAAGAAGCCGAAAAAATGTATAATATATGTTGGTGGAGTTAATATGACAATTACATATATAATTTCACAAGCATTTGTTATTACTAAATATTTTGACTTACTTTTACATCAATACAAGGTAGCTCAAAACTACTGCATATAATATATTTCTTGAGATCATCCATCACTGGTTGACATTTCAAACAACAACTTAACCGGTGTTATTCCAAGCTGGATTGGCGAACTTTCGCCATATGTGCTACTTCTTTCAAACAACTCACTGGAAGGTGAAATACATATTTCTTTGTTCAACATATCTTATATACTTGACCTTTCTGCAAATACTTTATCTGAGGATATACCTCTTAGTTGGAGAAGTCCAACAATATTATTCCTTCAAGATAATAATTTATCAGGAGTTATTCCAGACACATTGCTAGGGAATGTCTTCGTACTTGATCTGAGAAATAACAAATTGTCTGGGAATATTCTGGAGCCTATCAGCATCAGGCCCGGCCTGGAAATATTTTGGGCTAGAAGCAGCACATTTTATTTTGGGTCTCTTACTGAATAATTTTAAAAAGATAAAAATAAATAGAAAAAATTGTGGCTGATGATATTTGAACCCTGCACCAAAAAGAATGCTTTTTCGCCACTATACCAACTACGCTGCAGAAGAACTTGACAGAAAAAAGCCGAAATAATTTAACTTATTCAAAAGGCCGGAAGCATATGCTTCCTTCGCTTGTACCCAGGGCCGCTACTGATCAGCACTCAGCTCGCACATGCTCTTCTTCTTAGGGGGAATAATTTAACATGCATTATTCCTAGAATTAATCTTAAACTTCTTGATCTTGCCAACAACAGGCTGAATAGATCCATACCTTCATGCTTCAGTAATACATCATTTTCTCTGGGAGAAGGGATTCATTATACATAAGCTGTTATTCCTTTGGTGGTCATTGGTTTACCGGGTTTTCTCCACAAAAAGATTTCCTTGTAAGATAGAGGCAGTATATATTTCAAGTATCTTATTGAGCTGGATCCGCTAATGATGGATTAATGGTTAGACACCCAGATTAAAATTGAATTTGCAACAAAACACCGATATGATACCTACATGGTGGAAATCTCCAATTATTGTTTGGAATGGATCTCTGAGAAATGAGCTGAGTGGTGATATCCCAGAAGATCTTGGAGGTCTTTTGGAGTTAGAAGCTCTTAATCTTTCTTACAACAAGTTATCAGGATTGATACCAAAAATCTTTTCAGGTCTGAAGAATATGGAAATCTTTGATCTCTCTTTCAACAGGTTACAAGTCCGGATCCCATCACAACTAACATAACTGACCAGCCTTGGGGTTTTCAATGTCTCGTACAACAACTTATCAGGAGTCATTCCACAAGGAGGACATTCAATCACATTTGTGCACTGAGGCAATCAATCAACACAAGCTGCGACAACAATCACTATCAAGAACCAGACAATGGTGTAAAGGATGATGAGAGCAGCTTATGTGACTATACTTATTGGAATATTTACATCTCTCTCTCTCTCTCTCTCTCTCTCCTCTCTCTCTCTCTCTCTCTCTCTCTCTCTCTCTCTCTCTCTCTCTCTCTCTCCTCTCTCTCTCTCTCTCTCCTCTCTCCTCTCTCTCTCTCCTCTCTCTCTCCTCTCTCTCTCTCTCTCCCTCTCTCTCTCTCTCTCCTCTCCTCTCTCTCTCTCTCTCTCCTCTCTCTCTCTCTCGTCTCTCTCCTCTCTCTCTCTCTCCTCTCTCTCCTCTCTCTCTCTCTCTCTCTCTCTCTCCCTCCTCTCTCTCCTCTCTCCTCTCTCCTCTCCCTTCTCTCTCTCTCCTCTCTCTCTCTCTCTCTATCTCTCTCTCTCATCTCATCTCTCTCCCTCTCTCCTCTCTCCCTCTCTCTCTCTCTCTCCTCCTCCTCTCTCTCTCTCCCATCTTCTCCCTCTCTCCTCTCTCCTCTCTCTCCTCAACTCTCTCTCTCATCCTCTCTCTCGTCTCTCTCTCTCTCCTCTCTCCCGCTCCTCCTCTCTCTCTCTCTCTCTCTCTCTCTCTCTCTCTCTCTCTCTCTCTCTCTCTCTCTCTCTCTCTCTCTCTCTCTCTCTCTCTCTCTCTCTCTCTCTCACTCTCTTCTCTCTCTCTCCTCCTCTCCCTCTCCTCTCTCTCTCTCTCCTCTCTCTCTCTCTCTCTCTCTCTCTCTCTCTCTCTTTTGACTCTCCTTGGAGCAGATTTTGGTTCTACCTCGTTGATGCTTTCATCCACAAGGCAAAAAGTTTTTTTGTGGTAAGACTATCGTTCCATTAACGTACCCCCATTTGTTGTTCTTCTTCTCAAAACATCCTGCTTTGTTTCACATATCCTATGCACTGTTACTTACTTTGAATAAATGTAATGCACAAACATATATCTAAGAGCTGGTTTACTGATTTGTTCAATAAGTAATAGAAGACTAGATTTTGATCCGAGCTTTTAACATCATAATTTATTTGTTGATTTTTTTATTTAATAAAATATTTTTAACACAAATTTTTATTTTAAGGTTATATACATATGAATTACTTTGTACTTTGTTTTAGAAGTATAGTAAAATTTTAGGTTGTGAATTTTGTTTTGCCCCTATACAGTCGCTAGCTTACATATTAAAATTTTCGAAGCAAAACAAATTATTATAAATGTTATATCTTAATTTTATTATAACCGTAAAATTTTAAATATATTATTTCTAATAATAATATAATTATTGATAGATTTATGTAATATATAAATGAAATATTTAGTAATTATTTCAATATGTACATTGAGTTTACTATATATAATATGTATAACATATAACAAAATGTTAAATTATTTTCGTACAAAAGAAATAAAGTTGTATATAATATACTATATATATTGATTATTAGGCAATTTCAGAATTTTTAATATATTAAAATAAATTTGTTGTACATTTTGAAAGGAAGCACTTCAAATCGTCTAATGTTCACGTGTGAACTGTTCACATCTAAGAAAAAATCTACGGTGGAACAGAAATATCTTGGAGAAATTGTCATAAATACCATATTTATAATATTATTTTTTATGTTTACACTAACCACTTTTACCCTCATTTTTAATCCCTTATATATTATTTGAGAAACATTACAACTTTTTTTTGTAGCCACATGTCATCACTAGAATGATTCTTAGAATCATTAGAGAAATATGTTGGTCCATCTAATTATATAATAAGTTTTTTATTAAACTAACAATAAATTCATCATTAATATACTTTATTATTTCCTTAAATAAAATTTACGGAATTACCTAATGTGGCTAAAGTATATATGACAATTAATGATTTTGAATGATAAAGATTTGATAATAAATAGTGTATCTTCTATCATATTTGTTTAATTTTAAGCTATTAACTAAATTAAACAACCACAATAACCATATAATAAAATTTAGATTTTTATGTATATGTTATATTTTGAATTTTTACAAACGGCTATAAATTACTAAAATTGTTAAAAGTCTCACATTCAAATTTTATGATCCATGGTTTAAAATTTTTGTTATGACAAAATACAAATGATTACAAAAATTATATAAGTAAAAAGTATAATTTAATTAATTAATAAGATTAATATATATATTTTTTTAATTAAACTATAAACCATATAAAATACAATATTTTAGTTTCAAAATTTACTTTGAACAATTTTTTGATAAAAGTTTTGAACGATCATTGACAACTTATTTTTTTTAATTATAAATTACTAAAACTATTAATCCCAGAAAGAAAATTTTGTTATCAGTAATTTAAATTTTTTTCTATAAAAGATACAAATGATCAAAAAAATATATGAGTAGAAATCATCATTTAATAGACATTAATATTGAAAATATACTAAAATATATTATCTATGTTAGTATCATTTAAATTTAATAACATATCCTATCAAATAAATAAATTTTTTTTGGATTAATACAATTGATTTATATATTCGCACCAATTTAATTATATTTTTAATAGTTACTGACTTTTAATTATTTAATTGTATTTATTATTTTATAATATGTAAAAATATTTAATACATAAAATAATTTATATATATAATGTTGATTCCGCGCAAGGCGCGGATCTTAACCTAGTGAAAAGTAAAAGACACTTATGGTTAACTAATCTAGACTTAGGGTTTAAAGTTTAGAGATGGGATAGAGTTTTTTGGAATGAGAAATTTAAGATTTTAATAAATATATAAATAAATAGATAAAATTTCCCCAAATATCTTTCATCTTGCTAAGATTTATAAGTGTAGAAAATTATGTGAGGTATACGACTTTATGTATTCATTAATGCTTCTACACCAGGAGGTCTGGGGTTCAAACCACAGAAAACACAAATTATGCAGATCATGGAGAAAAAAAAGGTTACAATAGGTCTTCAGCATGGTGCAAGGACGTATCATCGAACATGGATCTCATAGGGCTGCTCGGAGCGATGCATTCATACGTGCATTCTCATATGATGGTAGAATTGTCGGCTGTAGAATCGTCTATGTAATATTTCTCATCGTTGTAACAACATAATTAATCAGACGTTAAAAAAAAAAAATTGTTTTGGTTATACTAGTAGCAAGCAGGTGGTTAAAGACTAAACTAATAATTTGCAGTATCTGTAGTTTCCTAAATGATAGGTAGATATAAGCAGTTTCCTAAACTATAGATAGATATAAATGTTAAAAATTGGAAATATTTAAAGTGAAAATAGTATAATTAAATGACAATGTCATTTATGTAAATACTAAGCAAAACCAAGAAGATGTCAAAAAATGTACTTCCGTCGCTAGCTTACATATTAAATTTTTTGAAGCAAAATAAATTCTTATAAATGTTATATCTTAATTCTATTATAACCGTAAAATTTTAAATATATTAGTGTTAATAATAATAGAATTATTGATAGATTTATGTAATATATAAATGAAATATTTAGTAATTATTTCAATATGTAGATAGCGTTTACTATATATCTAATATCTAACAATACTAAAAGCACAATAAACTCAAAATCCAAGGTGTTCACCTAGGATTATTAATTTCAACCGACTATGGAACTTTCATCTCTCCGCATCACCTTTCTCTTCTTTTAAAAATGTCCACGTCGGCAGCTTCTAAAATCATACGGGCCCACCAAAAGTGATAAATGAAGACTTCATCGGTCATCTTCTTCAACCTCGGAAGTTCAACCTTCCATCTCCCCTCTTACATCCTCTCGATCGATACGAATCCATCAATGCTCGCTATTAAGTTTGACTCTTCCAATTTCACTAATTTACTTCAGATTCTCCCTTTGGACGTTTTAAGATTCGTCTCCCAACTATTATAAAGATATGGAAAATCTCATCCGCAGCCCTTACCACAAAACGTCAAAGCAACATATCGTCAAAGCAACATGCTCAATACAAATATCAATTTCCTATTTCTGCCATGCTACTATTTATTTTGTCGCCATTCCAAGCTCGAGATCTTATGGCTATCTCTTCTATCAAACTTGATGGATTGTCACTAATATTGGCCACAATAGCGTGGCGGATACGTTTCCGACGTCGTAAGGATGCCACCATACATTTGCTCTGTTTTCCCTTATCCATTGTGTCTTCAGGCCATTATCAAATTTTAACTTTTGTTTTACCTATTTTGTATCTTATTATTTTGGTTAAGTCTAATTTTGTATCTTATTATTTTGGTTAAGTCTATTCCGTAGCTAAATATAGATTATCATAAGGTTTTATTAGCGCTATCATTATTGAAGGCTAGCTCCACAAGGTACATGTAATATGTTGATATATGTGGTCTTGAGTGATTCTTACAGATAGTAGGTTAAGGTGTTTCTGGGTTTTGTTTACGGTACCTGGCGATCAGGGTCGGCCCTGAGATTTAGGGGGCTGTAGGCGGTTTTTAAAAGATTCTAGCTAAAAAAAATTTTTGATAAATTTGGGGGTCTAAAAAAAATTTGGGGATTTTTTCTATGTAATTTTTTTCAAAATTTTTAGGGGCCTAAGGCCAATGTTTCGTTAGGCTTTGCCCATGACCGGCCCTGCTGACGATGTTAACGAAGTGGTCGCATGACTTTGAACCCACCAATGTTGTGTCTGTTGGAATGAAAAACTTTATAAAGATGGAAAAGTGTTTAAGTGTTTGAAGAGAAAGAAGTTTTGTGAAGAAGAAAGATTATATAACTTAGAAGAAGATTTTATTACTTGTTACAAGCTTTGTTTATTTCTTGGTAATACAAAATGAGAAGAGAGTGGAGGTATTTATAGCCTCCAAGATACAAAATATCTTACATATTTTAATCTTAAATCTAGAGAATTCTACTTAAAAATCTAGATTATTTTATCTTAATTATCTAGATAATTCTATAAGAATATCTAGATTTTTATTTTAAGGAGGTGGATGATTTTTCTAGAATTTGGGCTAAGTTTTGGATCAACACATGATTAACCCAATAATATTTGATCCAAATCAAGTTTATTTTTCAACACCCCCTCTTAAACTTGATTTGGTTACTCCGAGCAAGCTCCTCATCTTGATGAAGTCTTCTCGCTTGAGTGGCTTAGTGAAGATATCAGCTACTTGATCATTTGTCTTCACATACTCCAATTGCACATCCATCTTGGTAACACATTCTCTTATGTAGTGATAACGAGTATCGATGTGCTTTCTCCGATCGTGGAAGACTGGATTCTTTGCCAATGCTATTGCCGACTTATTATCCACAAAGATCTTTGTTGGCTCCTCTTGTGGTAGTTTCAACTCCTTTAGCAAGTTTCGTAACCAAATAGCATGGCAAACACATGAAGTAGCTGCCACATACTCCGCTTCACAAGTAGAAAGGGTGACAATCGGTTGCTTCTTTGACATCCATGTGAAAGCGGTTTCTCCAATGAAAAACACGAAGCCACTTGTGCTTTTCCGGTCATCTACATCTCCACCCCAATCGCTATCGCTATATCCAATAAGCCTGTAATCTTCAGAGATAGAGTAGTACAAGCCAAAGTTGATTGTACCTTTGATATAGCGTAGGATCCTCTTAGCTGCCTTGAAATGAGTTGTTGTTGGATGCTCCATGTATCGACTCACAACTCCAACTGCGTGTAGGATGTCGGGCCTTGTGCACGTTAGATATCGTAAGCTTCCAACCAAACTCTTAAAGAGTGTTGGATCCACACTCTCTCCTTCTTCTTCCTTTGATAACTTGACTCCACATTCCATTGGCGTGCAAACTGGATTTGAGTCATCCATCTTGAACTTCTTAAGCACCTCTTTAGCATAGCCTTCTTGAGTAATGAAGATTCCATTTTCTTCTTGCTTTACTTCAATGCCAAGGTAGTATGACATCAATCCAATGTCGGTCATCTCGAACTCCTTTGTCATCTCCATCTTGAAATCTTCAAACATAATCGGATTGTTGCCAGTGAATATCAAGTCATCAACATATAAGCATGCAATCAATATATCATTGTTTTGAGTTTTGATATAAAGTGCATGCTCATATGGACACTTGATGAAGCCTTTCTCCTTGAAGTACTTATCAATCCGAGTGTTCCATGCTCTTGGTGCTTGCTTTAATCCATAAAGCGCCTTCTTCAGCCTTAAGACTTTGTCTTCTTCTCCTTTAACTATGTAGCCTTGTGGTTGCTCAATGTAGACTTCTTCCTCAAGGTCTCCATTTAAGAAGCTGATTTGACATCCATTTGATGTATCCTCCAACTCTTTTGGGCTGCCAATGAAATGATTAGTCTAACCGTTTCTAAGCGAGCAACTGGAGCAAATACCTCATCATAGTCGATCCCGGCTCTTTGACTATAGCCTTTTGCCACCAATCTTGCCTTGTACCTTTCAACTTCTCCTTTAGAGTTCTTCTTTGCCTTGTACACCCACTTCACACCAATTGCCTTGTGTCCATTTGGAAGTGAAGCTAACTCCCATGTATCATTCTTTTGAATCGACTTGATTTCCTCATCCATTGCACTTCTCCATGACTTCTTTTCTTGGGCTTCTTCAAAGTTCATAGGCTCGCAATCCGCAAATAGACAAAATAGAGTAAGATTGTCTTGATTTTCGGTTACCTCGTAGATGTCTTGTAGACTTCTAAAACGTGGAGTCCTTTCACTTGAGCTTTCATCTCCTTGAGAACTTGTTGTTGGTGAAGTTGGTGGTGTAGCTGGCTCTTCTCTCGGTTGCTCCACATTCTCTTCTTCAAAGGATGGAAAGAAGTTGTAGTCTTCATTATTTGATCTCCAATCCCATTCTCCTTCTTCATCAAAGATGACATTCCGACTAATGATTGTCTTCTTTGTTTCAGGATTGTAGAGCTTGTAGCCTTTGGAGTTAGCGTCATACCCAATGAAGATGTACTTCTCACTTTTATTATCTAGTTTGGTCCGCTTCTCGTCTGGAACATGAGCGTGAGCAATGCTTCCAAAGACTCTTAGGTGTGAGACTCCAGGCTTCCTTCCGCTCCAAACTTCTTGTGGTGTCTTTTCTAAAACACTCTTTGTTGGAGAACGGTTTGATATATAAACCGCACAAGCAACTGCTTCTGCCCACAACTCCTTTGGTAACTTCTTACTCTTGAGCATGCTTCTTGCCATCTCAAGTATTGTCATATTCTTTCTTTCCGCTACTCCATTTTGTTGAGGGGTTCTTGGCACCGTCAACTGTCTTCGAATGCCATTATCTTCACAATACTTCAGAAACTCCTTGGACATAAATTATCCTCCTCGATCTGATCTCATGGACTTGATCTTAAGACCACTTTCCTTCTCAACATGGGCTTTGAACTTTTTGAAATTTTCAAACACTTCTGATTTTTGTTTCAAAAAGTAAACTCATGTTTTTATTGAAAAGTCATCAATAAAGAGAAGGAAATAGTTACTCTTACCAAGTGAACTTGGTTTGATCGGACCACATACATCTGCATGTATGAGTTCTAGTGGCTTTCTTGCTCTTGTCTCCGACTCCTTTGGAAAACTCATCTTGAATTGCTTTCCAAGTAAGCAACCTTCACACACTTGATTTGGATGATTGATGCAAGGTAATCCTTTCACCATTTCTTTCTTGGAAAGTAGCTCTAAGCCTCCAAAGTTGAGATGCCCAAATCGAAGATGCCAAAGCCAAGATTCCTCCTTGTAGCACATCTTAAGACATCGTGCAATGTCATTTTGAATGTTTAGGACAAACATTCTATTGCTTGACATTGGCACCTTTGTGATAAGATTATTTGCATTATCTCTTAAAGAAAGGCTATTATCTTTTAGTCGAATGTCATAACCTTTCTCTAAGAGTTGTCCTAGGCTCAAGATGTTGGTCTTCATGCTTGGAATGTAGTAAACGTTGGAAATGAATTGATGATCTCCATTCTTTAAGCGGATGAGAATATTTCCTTTACCTTTCACATCCATCTTCGATTCATCTCCCAAAGCCACATTGGTTTTCACCGATTCATCAAGCTCCACGAACATGCTTTTATTTCCACACATGTGGTTGCTTGCACCACTATCAAGGTACCACTTGTGAACCTCATTTGGTTCATCCTTCTTGTAAGCCATCAACAGCATATCTTCTTCTTTACTCCTTTCTTCAACATAGTTGGACTTCTCTTCAACTCTATTGTTGTTTGGAGTTTTGCATTCAGAAGCATAATGTCCAAACTTTCCGCAACTATAGCATTTGATGCTTGATTTATCGTACCTTGATTTTGGGTTTTCTCTTCCACGACCTCTTGATGAATTCTCTCCTCTTTGGTTGAAGTTGTCTTCATATGGTCTCCAACCTCGTCCATTTACACCACGACCTCGTCCTCGAAAATGACCACCACCACGTCTCAGATGATTTCGGCCACTTTCTTCCTTGTGATCAATTCTCATCTTGAGAACTTGCTCCACAATATCTTCTTTCTTCTTCTTCTTTTCTTCATAAGCTTGTAGTGATCCAAGAAGTTGCTCCATCGTCATAGTCTCCAAGTCTTTTGTCTCTTCAATAACGGTTACGATATGCTCGAATTTTGAATCCAATGATCTAAGAACTTTCTCCATGATTCTCACCTCATCTAACTTCTCACCATTTCTTTTTAGGTTATTAGTAACCGTCAAGACTCTTGAGAAGTAATCTGAGATGAGTTCTCCTTCCTTCATTTGTAATGCTTCAAATTCTCTTCTTAGAGTTTGAAGACGTACCTTCTTAACTTGTTCCGCTCCCTTGTAAGATGTCTGAAGCGTCTTCCATGCTTCTTTGGATGTCTTTGCTCCAGCAACCTTCTCAAATGTATCTTCATCTAATCCTTGATAGATTAGACAGAGAGCCTTCTTGTCTCTCTTCCTTGAATCTCTCAAACCATCCTTTTGTGTTTGAGATAAACCACCATCATTCTCCGGTTCAACGAAGCCTTTCTCGACTATCTCCCACACATCATGTGCTCCTAAGATAGCCATCATCCTAAGACTCCAATTGTCATAGTTGCTCTTAGTGAGCAATGGAACTTGGAAGGGAACACCATTATTTGCCATCTTCAAAAGGAACTTGTAGCTCTGATACCACTTTGTTGGAATGAAAAACTTTATAAAGATGGAGAAAGTGTTTAAGTGTTTGAAGAGAAAGAAGTTTTGTGAAGAAGAAAGATTATATAACTTAGAAGAAGATTTTTATTAGTTGTTACAAGCTTTGTTTATTTCTTGGTGATACAAAATGAGAAGAGAGTGGAGGTATTTATAGCCTCCAAAGTACAAAATATCTTACATATTTTAATCTTAAATCTAGAGAATTCTACTTAAAAATCTAAATTATTTTATCTTAATTATCTAGATAATTCTATAAGAATATCTAGATTTTTATTTTAAGGAGGTGGATGATTTTTCTAGAATTTGGGCTAAGTTTTGGATCAACAGATGATTAACCCAATAATATTTGATCAAAATCAAGTTTATTTTTCAACAGTGTCCCTCTTCTAACAGATGCCAATAGTGGTTCGAGAGACTGGGATGAAACCATTGATCATGGAACCTTTTTAGAATAATAAGATGAGATATTAATCGAGTGTTAGGAGGGAGCCATTAATATTAGAAGATAAAGGATGAGGAAGAGAAACTTTAACCCCGAGAAGAAGGACGGTACCAAGAACTCAGGCCCAGCAAAGACAAACACAGACGTAGAGTATGATAGCTATGAATTTGCAGGCGTAACATGTTGTTTCAGGATCCATGTATTAAGTTTAAGATCACGTTTCCAAAATAAGAGAAAATGCAAGGACCCCATGCTATATGTCACGTGCAACTTCACCAAGTGGTCTAGATATCATTGACAGCTAGAGAAAGAATGGATGCAAGACTTATATTTCAAAGATCTGCCATCACAAAAAGTAATTACTACTACTATTACAATACTTAAGAAACTGGAAACACACACACAAATTATATGTTCGTGAGAATACATAGGTACTGCTGTCTGTATGTGAGAAACAAGAAAAATGGACACTGAAAAGCTTATATTCTAATTGAAAATAAAATATTAAATGCATGGTTGAGGAAGAAAAAAGATGAAATGAATTGGAAAATGGAGGTTCACATAAGAAGAGCATTGAAAGAATGATGTTTCTTTCACAATATTTAATTACGCAGGCAGTGTAATTAAACCATTGCAAACGTATAGGAATCTGGAAAAAAATATTTAAAAACAAACAGCTACGCATGAACACAAATCAGTTTAGAGAAACGACTTGGGCGACCGTCGGACGTACATTTCAAAACATCAAATACGTGGAAAATGATACGAGAAGAAATTCAATAGACCATTTGATATGACTACTCCACCTGTACAGTCAAAACAAAACTTAACAGAAGCATGAGTTCGAAACATGGAATATGCTGTGAAGACAAAATGCAGAAATAACAAAAGTGGTCAGGAGATTTGGTCAATGTCACAGAGTAAAGAATCACAAACGTACAATTAACATCGACTGTAGTTTCTATGGGAGAGTGGCCTCTACTGCGAAAAAATAATATTGGGAGATATGACAATGCACAATGCTAAACAAAAAAAAAAGTAGAAGATTAAAGACCAAAGTCCATGAGTGAAAATAATAAGATCAAAGGTCTAGAGATATAAGGAAATGAGCTACTGTGGTCGGATATCAAAATAATTACACAAATAGAAAATAGCACAACTAAAACAATATGCCCAGAATATAGAACGCACAACTAATGAGAAAAGATTTTTCTCAAAAAAAAAAAACTAATGAGAAAAGATAAAAAAGCATGTCCGGCGTTTGCGCGGGATGAAACCACCTAGTAATATATATATATATATATATAACATCTATCTATCTATCTATTTATATAAATTTATATAAAGAACATTTTAACTCTCTTCTGGTGAGGACACGTCCTCTTTTTTTATTCTTTATTTTTGGGTTTCGTTGCTTACGTTATTCGTTTACAATTGCTGGGCTTCGATGAGCCGTCACCATTTAGGGTTCTATCTGTTCTTCAAGTTCTCATTCATGTCTGACAATGGAGTCTCGGGAGAGAAAGTCGAGAAGAATCGTGTTGACGATTCACTGGATCGAGATATCTTGGTGTCGTTTCGTCTCCGTTTCTTATCCACTGTATCGTTAGGGGATGAATTGATTTGGTCATTAACACTCTTCTTAAATCCTTCGATCCACTGCAACTGGGCGTTCTCCATCAATGCCTCTTCCCTCCCTTCAAGGCGGTGCATTTACAACTATAAAAAAAGGTTAGATTTCATTTTCGCAAATCCTTAAAACCCTTGAAACTTCTTTTTCAGTAAAAAGCTTGATTTTAGATAATTTTCGTTTCGTTTATTGATTTAGAATGCCTTGAGTTTAGATGATTTGGTTTCTTTTATTGACTTGGAATGCTTGAATGTAGATGATTTTGTTCTTTTTATTGATTTTGGTTTCGTTTGTTGTTACAGGGAGAAGAGCTCGATGAAATTCAGCAGCAAATCTATTAGATACTACATTCTCTCCCTCATCTTCCTCCTCTTCTTCACTCTTATTG
Organism: Brassica napus; assembly: GCF_020379485.1. Taxonomy (NCBI): domain Eukaryota; kingdom Viridiplantae; phylum Streptophyta; class Magnoliopsida; order Brassicales; family Brassicaceae; genus Brassica; species Brassica napus. The sequence continues at coordinate 45,017,164 of NC_063449.1, read as the reverse complement.
AAATGTAAGAGATGTAAACACCACTTTGCTCACTTCATATCTGTGATTTGACTGTTTATTCATTGAAGATTTTTATGTAAAAACATGCCTGAGATTTTGAGTTCTTAGCATTTTGAGCTCAGTTCATCCGAAAGCCCGTGCTAATTGCTTTTCACTGATTTGTATATCAAACATTACAACATCGTGTAACATGTATTATTTGTTACTATGACTTATTACATTTTATCTACTAACTAAAATTTTCAATTTTTTGAGCGGATCATCACCTATTACAGTATCTATAAGACAATTTCTCCTCAAACTATCTAACGAGTTTGAATGAATTGAATGAGATGAATAAGACAAATTTCACATAATCCTTCCATGGACGGGACAACTTACAACCTCTTTTGAAAAAAAAACATTTCTTGTATATGTCAATATGATATGGTTGTATGTGCACTGATAAAACTTGACCTCGTATATATATATTTGTTTTTTTTCTTATACAACTTGTTTTTTTTTCTATTCCTGGTTGTCAGTACTTGTTTACGTCTCATAAAGAAAAATCACTAGTAGAAAACTTCTAAATACACACGTTTTAGACACAGTAGTATCGTGACTTATTTTGTGTTAGTCACGACAAAGTCACATTTAGTCACGAAATAGGACAACGTGACAATCTGTGTCTTTTTCATGGCAAAATAGATACGAATTGGTCACATATGTTTTCGTGACTAAACGTAGTCACGATTTGTCACAAACTATTTGTGACTAAAATGTCACGTTTTCGAAACCGTGTATAAACCGTGGCTTTAAGAGTCACGAAATGACACTAGATAAACCGTGACCAAGACAATGTCTAATCAAATAAACGTAAACTTTAGTCTCACTCTATTTTGTGATTAAATTGAGACTTTTCCAACAAAAAAATGTCATAGAATTTACATCAAAGTCAGAAAACGGGACTGTTTTGGCTGGGAATATATTCGAATTTGGTTGGTCACAGTAGCCATCGTGACAAAAACATGTCATATCTAGTCACGGTTTCATTATTGTGACAATTTCCGTGACTAAAACAACACAAAACAAACACTTTCGTGGAAATGAAGAACACAATATCAAACCAAGAAAACCTCTCCTCTCAATATTTTTTTGTGTTCTTGACAAATTAGTGAACGTCTTTTCTCAACTCTTTCTTTTGTATTCCATAATTTCAATGTCTCATTTCTTTCAATCAAGAGAGTGGATGGATCGACATTTGGATCCAATCCGAAATTGTGTTTCTGAAGAATTTATGGAGGGAATTGAAGTGTTTCTTGCTTTTGCTTGTAATCAAGAGTCTTACCAAGGAACAAGCACTATGTTGTGTCCGTGTGCACGATGCAAGAACCGGAAACAACGTGATGCAAAGACGGTTTCTAAACATCTTTTCCGAGTAGGATTTACGGGGAATTACTATGTTTGGTCAAGTCACGGAGAAAGCTGTTACAATGTTGGACAATCTTCGGGGACAAGTCATTTCTATGGAGAAGAAGCACCAGAAGAAGCAGAAGGTACAAACTATCAAATTCCAAACGAAATGTACGTTACTAATCCATTTTCCAATATAAATATAAATTTGGAAGAAGATGTTGAAGTAACCTCTACATTGGAGTATGCGGTGGAAGTGGGTAATGAAGAAACATTTCACGATAACGCTTTTAGAGCCTATGAAGATGCAAGGCAACCACTTTATGATGGATGTTCTGAAGGAATTTCTCAATTATACTTGGCTTCACGATTGATGAAAGCAAAAACCGATTACAATTTGCCAGATGCTTGTATCGACGAGATATCACAAACTTTTAAAGATGTTCTACCGAAGCCGAATAAAGCGCCATCATCTTATTATGAAACGAAGAAGCTGGCCCGATCACTTGGCCTCCCTGTTGTGAAGATTGATATTTGTGAGGATAACTGCATGTTGTTTTGGAAAGAAGATAAAGAGCTTTTGGCATGTCGGTTTTGTGGTAAAGACAGATACCATCCAAACAGAGGAAGAGGAAAAAACCGTCCTAAACAGAGGATGTTTTATATGCCGATTACGGAACGGCTGAAACGTCTATACCAAGTAGAGACAACTGCATCACATATGCGATGGCACGCAAAGCATAATTCACCTGAAGGAGAAATGCATCACCCATCAGATGGAGCGGCATGGAAGCATTTTAATGGGGTATATCCTCAATTCGCTGCTGAAAGTCGTAACATTTATTTAGGCTTATCGACAGATGGATTTAATCCTATCGGTATGAATGGTGAAGCACATTCGATTTGGCCCGTTATCGTAACTCCATATAACTTACCACCTGGTATGTGTATGAAAAGGGAATATTTATATCTGTCGATACTAGTTCCCGGGCCAAAACATCCGAAAAAAAGTCTAGATATTTATCTTCAGCCGCTGATTGAAGAATTACAAAGTTTATGGACTGAGGGGGTGGAAGCTTATGATATCTCAAAGAAAGAAAGATTCACAATGCGAGCTGCACTGATGTGGACAATAAGCGACTTTCCAGCATATGCAATGCTTTCTGGTTGGATGACGCACGGTAGATTAGCGTGTCCATATTGTTTAGATGATACAAAGGCTTTTTGGTTACAAAATGGAAGGAAACATAGTTGGTTTGATTGTCACAGAATGTTTTTGCCTCAGAATCATCCTTACCGGCGAAATGTTAACGCGTTTCGGCGGGGACAAACAATATCAGATGATCCACCCCCGTGGTTGATTGGAGAAGAAATTCTTCGTGAAAGAATAAACAACATTAAGGGGTTGTCCAAAACAGTTGATTGTGGAGGAAAAGGCCACGAGAAGGCTGCACAGACGATATCTGGCTATGGAAAGGATCATAACTGGGTGAAGAAGAGTATTTTTTGGGATTTGCCATATTGGGAGAACCTTCTTCTTCGACACAACATTGACTTCATGCATGTGGAGAAAAACTTTTTTGATAATCTCACCAACACTGTGTTGAATGTTCCTGGAAAGACGAAAGATAACATTAAATCGAGGATGGATCTCCCTAATATATGTAGAAGACAATCTCTACATTTAAACGAAAATGGAACTATGCCTGTGCCGATATTTAGGTTGTCAAATGAAGAAAAAAGGCAATTTCTCTCATGGCTGAAGAATGATATAAAATTTCCAGATGGATACGCTTCAAAATTTAGTCGGTGCATTGATGAAACAAATATGAAGCTATCAGGGTTGAAAAGTCACGATTGTCACGTTATTATGCAACGTCTTTATCCATTTGCATTTCGTGAACTCCTTCCGAAACATGTTCATACCGCAATTTCAGGTTATTACTTAATTATAAGATTTGTTGAACTATATTTTTATTATTTAATGTTTCTTACTTACTAATAATTGTATTTAAATTTGCAGAGATTGCACTTTTCTTTCGTGATATCTCAGCAAAGATATTGCGCACCGAAGATGTTGTCCTTTTGAAAGAAAATATAGGGGTGAAGCTTTGTAACTTGGAGAAGATATTTCCTCCATCGTTCTTTGATGTTATGGAACATCTTCCTGTGCATCTACCAGATGAAGCTGCTTTAGGTGGTCCTGTCCAATATAGATGGATGTATGTCTTCGAAAGGTACATGTATCATCTGAAAAGATGGTAAAAAACAAGGCAAATATTGCAGGGTCCATTGTTGCACAATGTTTGAATGAGGAGATGTCAACTGCATCTGCAACTTACTTTGGTCATCCAGAAGTAATAGAAGAAGCTTCTATTCGAGGGAAAATTCGATTTACTTATACTTATGAAGATGTGCCAAATTTGTTTTATCATGAAGGTCGGGTCAGTGGAAAAGCCACCACGAGATGGTTAACAGATGTTGACTTCACCGTCTTGCAAACATTTATGTTGCTCAATTGCGATGTGTTTGAACCTTATGAAAGGTAATATTTTGTATTTAGATTTATATCATCCTATTATATAATGAGGGTCTGAGTCATTTTTTTTGCACAGGATGTTTGATGAGTTCGTGATGGAAGCAAACCCAAATATTACTAGTAATGATCTACAGAGAGCGAAAGATCAACATTTTGCAAAATGGGTGAAAGATTTTGTAAGTTTTGCTTAATTAACTTGAGACTTTTGTAATTATTAAATTTTGTAAAATAAAAAAATAACAAAATTTTATAATTCATTATACCAACATTACAGATTACAAATGCCAGTGAAACATATGAGTTCCCTTTATGGATGTTGGATTTCATTCAAGGACCGCATCGTAATTACACATCATGGCCGATATATTTCTCGCGAGGATATTGCTTCCACACACATAGCCATGGCCAAGATAAAATACCCAACATTATGGTGTGTATGTCCGTGGAACCACCGAGACCGAGTATTATGGGCTGATAGAAGAAATCATGATGATCGAGTACGGTGGTGCTGTTGGCTTGAAAGCCATGATTTTCAAATGCAAGTGGTTTGATACAGTAGTGGGTCGTGGAATGCGTAAGCATAAGTCGGGGATCGTTGATGTGTCCCCCCGTGGCCAATATGAGAAATATGATCCTTTTATACTGTCTGGTAATTGTGATCAAGTATGTTTCATTCCTTATCCGCGTGTGCGTCGTACAAATGTGACAGACTGGTGGGAATGCACAAAAGTTTTGCCTCGAGGGGTAAATGAAACATTTGAAGTTGCTCTAACAGCATTGCAAGATGATACACGTAACGATGTTGTTGCACCGAGTGAGATGATACGAATTGAATCATATGTCGTGGAAGATGATTCTGGTTATGATGTCTTACCCGTGGCTCCTCCTAACGATGAATATGTATCAGAAGACGAGTTAGAAGATTCGTGTGCCGACTCTGATTCGGACTCCGATTCTGATTAAGGTAATATGTAGTTGTAATATGTATTTGAAATTTGGAATATTATTAATAAAATAAATTTTAATTATCATGCTTATTTGATTATTACAAATATGTATCTTGTTTAGGAGTTACAATTTAGGGATTATATTTTTAAAGGTTATAGTTGAAAGGTTGTTGTTTAGTGGTTATAGTTTGAGGGTTAGGGTTTAGGGATTATAATTTATAAAGGCATGGGGGTTGTATTTTTTGGGCTCTATTGTTTTACAGTTTGTTCAAAACAATAGATTTGTAGTTTTGGATTACGAATTTCGATTTAGTTAATGAAAAATGTTAAAGTTGGTTATTGATAATGTTAAAATTTATTTAGGACATAGAGAATATTTGCCAAATTTTCTACTCGAACTTTTGCCTCCGTATATTTTGCCTCCATACATATTTCTGGCTCCAATTTTTGGCTCCATTTATTTGGGTTTTGGCTCTTAAACTTTTGCCCAAAACACTTAATAAATAAAGGACGCTCTCCTCTCTTCCCAAACACAACACTTAGACAAAAAAAAAACCTATACTCTCTCGACTCTACTTCGACTATCGGACGACACTCGAAGTCACTGTCTCGAGCTCTCTCTGATCAGAACCAGCATGGCTCAAAGCGGACCATCAGATAATCGGCGTCGCCCACGCCCACCAGAGTTAAACCTTCCCGGTACGTTCTCCTTACTGCGTTTTGATTAGGGTTCCAAATCTTCTTCTGTTATTTGTTCGATTAGGGTTTAGAATCTCTGATTAGTTTTTTTTATTAGGTTTCATTAACTGTGTTTCGATTTGGGGATTTTTTGTATTAGGGTTTTGATTTGGTGATTTATTTATTAGGGTTTCGATTTGGGACTATTTAGATTGTTAATCTATCTTGTTATCTGTTTAATGGTTCCTTGTCTGACGGTTGATGTGTTATGGTATCTGATTTATCTTTATGTTTCATGTTTCCAGATATGCAACAAAGAAGAATACCAACCTCAGTTGCATCTGCAGGGTTTGTCATGCCTCCTACGATATGGTAAAGTTTCAACTCTTTCCTTCATATTTTCATTTATCTGTTCTAAATTCATACACACTTTGTTTTATTTTTTCTAGATGGTTGAGGGTGGATTGGACGAGCCACCATCTTTCATTGACCTTGTGCGCAAGACACACACTCGCAAGGATGGTTCATTCATTGATGAACGTGCTGAGGCTCTAGTCTTAGAGGTGGAGGAAGCTGTGGACTCTATGATACTCGATGAGGACTCTCCCAATGACGTCAGCCCAACTGCTTCAACTGCTACAACTACTCCTTCAAGGCGGTTCCTCCTTGATCAAGAATTTCTCAAGGTACCCCTTCTTATTCCATTACTTGAATGGTTTACAACTTGTTATACATAGAATTTAGAAAGTTCTTTGTTTGGTTCATCATGTCTTCTGCTTGTTTATGTTTTGTTGCTGGACTTTTATTTGTCTACTATGTCTCTGTCCATGTCATTTATAATCATTGTTTCCATTCTTTGTTCACCACGCGTTTCTTTCGTTAATCATTTTTTCCATTTTTTCAGCGTGCTAAGACAAGCAAAGGGCGTGTATATGGGATTGGTAGTGTCCAGTTCAGAGACTATGAACCACCTCAGTCAGTCCCAGCATCTCTTAAACGCAGCTTAGACATGGACTTGCGCGTATCTGGAATAGAGACAAATGCTGAACATGTGCAGACCACTGTGGAACTTCTCAAGACTGATATGACAACTCTCAAAGGAGATTTTTTAGCCTTCAAGACTGAGTTCCAGCAGGAAATGGCTGCAACAAGAAGCTCCCTTAATGTCATTCTACAGGCTCTTGGTGCTCTTGGTGCTGTTTCTCCTCAAGTGAACGAACCTGACAATGCCTCAACTCCTTAGGCTTCTTGCTTAAGTTGATCTCTTTTAGCTTTCGTAACAACTATGTAACAAGGATGCTACTAGGTTTTTTTGTAATGTAACGATCCTTTTGTAACAACTATGTAACAAGGATGCCACCTAGTCTTTTGGTAATGTAAGAACCTTTTGTAACAACTTTAATTATCAAAAATCGGCTGTAGTGTTTTGTTAAACGTTTTTCATTGTAATATATTTTAATTAGGTTTAAAATTCCCATATTTAGTTTTTTTGTTAACAAAAATTTGAATTTAGTCACGTTTATAACAATGACCAATTCATGTTTAACTAGTCACACAATAAACCAAGACACAGTCGTGACAAACCTTATCCACGTTAATGTCACATTTATAATCTTGACATACTGTCACGGAAACGACACGAAACGACCGTGACTGTGTTTGTCACGAAACCATACCGTGTCTAAACAGTGACTATTTTAGTCACGAACTGTCACCGTAATTTTGGTCACGATCGTATAGACACGAAGATTTTTCGTGACTTTTCGTGTGTATTTCGTCTTATAGTCACAAAAAAATAGCTATAGCCACGAAATTTTCCGTGTGTATTTCGCAATTTTCTACTAGTGAATATATATTTGGACGCCAAACTCACAGTCCGATTATATGCCAAACGAATCACTTATCATACGACCCAAAGCAAACGTTAGATGAAAATGATACAATTATTTTTGTTGAACTTAGTGCGGTGAACTGTAAATGTGGAGGTGTCTGCATTGAACACACAGTCAGTTTTGGATCTTTGTAGCCACAAGTCCTGAAGAGGACATTTCAACAAAAGCAAAATAAATTCTAGTTTCCTTTAACTTCTTTGTTAGGTACAAAGACTTGACTTACTATTTTTTACGTCGTAGTAAATGGGTCTGACACCACACACATACGACATCACACAATTATGTCATAGTACTATTCAAAGTAAATAACAATCCCTCACTTTATGCTTGTCAATTAGCTGTATCTTTGGAGCTAGGGGGCCCTTATAGGATTTAACAAGTCAACATTTGTGGTTGATAATTGCAATTAGACTACAGAACATATCTAAATGTGAAAAAAAACATATCTAAATGTTGAAATTCCAGCAAAGCATAGGTATGATTTTTACTCTGCGTCATGTCATTTGCGTGGAGGAACACTTGGTTACGTGTCTGACTCGGATCTGTAAAGCAATGACTCAAGTTATGTTGTCCCAGCTAAGCTTGGAGATATCTCCAAACTGAAGGATATTGTGAGCCTTGATCTTTCATTAACATGTTACATAATTATCTGTAATTTTTTTTCCTTACCTTTCAACCAAAGTCTTTGAGAACTTGTTTTGCGGTAAATGGGTCTTAGGCGAGACATATATCATTCACACCCTTATTATGAATGTTATCTACAAAGACCTTGACTTTTCTTATCATGCAGTTATATGTAAACGATAGCAATCACTCGCATAACGTATGTCATGGGAAGTTCAACAACCCTGTTTAACCAAACTACAAGCTTTTGCTTGGATAATGAAATGCGCCACAAAAAATTTGTCATCTTATACGGCAATTAATCTCAGGATAGGTAGCGGTAACAACGAATCTGGTACGCCGTAATATGCAATGCGATAATTACTGTCCAAGATGTGGAGAGCCAGAAGAAACTGTTACTCATGCAATTTTTGAATGTCCACCGACCTTACAAGCATGGACACTATCATCAACACCGTCGAGCTCTCAAACTTTCCATGTACCAAGTATTTATGCTAATATGGATTACTTTTTTTGGAGGAAAAATAATATTATGAAGCCAGAAGATGATAGAAACTCTTATCCTTGGATAATTTGATACATCTGGAAAGTTATGAATGATAAGTTGTTCAGATGCATAGACAGAGACCCATTGGAACTAGTCAGGTATGCAAAGAGTGAGTGCCAAGTTTGGCATAATGCAAGGGAAACTATACATGTTCCTACACAGGGACATACTGCTGAAGAAACACATGCCTTAAGTTTGGGGAATATTTGTATGGTGGATAGTTCATCGACCGCTACAACTCAGTTTAGTAGAATGAGATGAGTCTGGAAGGATACCATGGGGAAGATTCAGATAATGGGGGCAATGAACTTAAGAAGGCGTGAGTCAGCGCTACACTCGGAACTGGAAGCACTACAATGGGCAATGGAGAGTATGATACAACACTCGACCTGTTAGAGATTTGAGACATATTGCAAGGCCTTGATTGCAATGATAGAAGAGCCACAAGCTTGGCCCAATTTCTCAACTGAGCTGGAAATCATTCAAACTCTTCGTTGTGTTTTTCAGATTTCAAGATCAGCTACATTCCAAAGACGCAAAATGAGATTTCAGATTCGTTAGCTAGGAATGCATGTTCTTTTCATAGATCTTTATGTTTTATTGGTTGTTCTATTCCGGTCTGGCTCCCCAGACCACCTCAAGTTTGAGTTAATAGAATAGTCGTTGCTGCCAAAAAAAAAACGCATGTCATGGCTTAAAGTGTTCTCGTTAACAAAGACTTGGAATTTTCTAATTGTACATAATATGTTTTTGTTGTATTTATATATAACGGTGGAGGCATTTTCATTAAGCTCACGATCATAACAGATAAAAAAATGGAGGGGAAGGTGTTATTGAGAAAATATCTGATATGGGTGATATTACTGTTGGGGCAGCTACACGGATACAAAAGCTGTGTTGAAAAGGAAAGGAAGGCTTTGTTGGAGTTGAAGAAATACATAATCTCAATTACTATTGAAGAGGGGTCTGACTATGTTGTTCCTACTTGGAGTTACGAAGCAAAGAGCGATTGCTGCCGTTGGGAGGGGGTGAAGTGCAATCCTGCAAGCAAACGGGTGACCGAGATTGCCTTTGCAACACTGAGCCTCAAAGAGAATTCTCTCCTAAATCTTTCTTTGCTGCATCCCTTTGAATATGTTCGTAGTCTTTCTTTCAATGGAGACTATTTCGAAAATTTCAAGGGCATGTACGACCATCTCAATGGCATGTTTGATGATGTTGAAGGTATGTGTGAGGTTTTCCCCTGTGGTTATGTTTGATTATTTTGTTTTTCTTTGTTTTGCACTGGAATTTTAGGGAAATTTTAATTTTACAAAATGTAATATCATTTTTTAAAAATTTAATTTAGTTGCATAAATATCTTAACTTTGTAAAAAAGACTAAACTAACCCTTCTAAATATTTAAAATAATTTATAAAACATTTATAAAAGTCCATAAGTAAATCTCATTTCGTAAATATTAAACCCTAAACAATCTTATCATATAAAGCTTGAATCTTCAAAGTTGCTAATTAACATCGCAACATGTATCATAAATTTTTTAAGATTGTGACATGTGTGAAAATATGATACATTTATCTTTTGTTTAGGATTTAAAAAAGATTTAGAGAAGAAAAATCATTATTATAAAAATACTTTTTACGGTTATTTTTAAAATGTTAGAAAAAGAAAATTACTATTACATAGTCTTTTACAATTATATATTGTTAACATTATTGAATAGTAATATCTTAAAAAAAATATTATAATTTTCGTTTTTAAAGATACTTAAGAAAGAAAATTATAAAAGAAACATATTAACTTTTAAAAACAAAATCTTAAACAAAAACGAATTATAAAATCCTACAAGTACGATAAATTATTTAGTAAAAATAATAAAAAAACTAACTATAGAATAGGTAATATTCATTTTTTTAAAAGCCTAAACAAAAGAAAATTGTAAAAGTACTCCTATTATTTTATTATAAATGATTAACTTTCCTTTTTAACAGATAATTGTATGTTAAAAAAATTATAAACCAAAAATAGCTACAAATATTTCACAACTATATTAATTAGGTTTAAGCTTCATCATAATATTTTCACAAAACAAAATAGTATTTACAAGAAAATATTACCTATGTATTTTCTTTAATTTCTTGATACAACTCATCTTTTTATTATCGTTATTACATCTGATGACGGTAACATAATTTTTTTCAATTATGATGTTGTTTTCATACATGAGTATGTGTGAATACGATGAATATGTGTTTGTACGTATAAGACAAAATATATTATAAGTTAAACTGAAATTTTTATTAAAATAAATTAGCTGTATAAATATCTTTTAAGAAACGAATTATAGTATCCTACAAATACAAGAAATTATTTTATAAAACATTAAAGAGAAATTAATTATCAAATAAGTAAATTTCTTTTTTAAAAGTCTAAATAAAATAAAATTGTAAAAATAATATTATTTTTTATTATAAATAACTAATTTTCTTTTTAAATAGATAATTTTGTGTTTAAAAATATATAAACTAAAAATAACTTCAAATATTTCACTGATATGATTGTGACATGTGCCAATAAAAAATTACATTGTTAATGTGTCAATAAAAACTTGCCATTGAAAATAACATTTTTTTCCCTAAAATTCTAAATAAAAGAGATTTTTAAAATATTTTTTTCTTTTTTAATCTTAACCAAATAATTGTTTTTTAAATCCTGAAAAGAGAGAAATGTAAAATTTAATTTAATAGTAATTTTTAAATTTAAAATTTAATGACAAACATGATAATAAAAATTATTTAATTAACAAAGATTTTTTTAAAAAATATTAGTGATATTTTAAAATTGAATTATGAAAATAGAAAATTTTAAAATAGTTAATATTAACTGTAAATAATTATTTGGTAGTAATTTTATTTTTCTAAATCCTAGACAAAATAAAATTGTAAAATATTATGTAATATTAATTTTCTTTTCTAAAATTCTAAAAAAACTGTAAAAGAATATTTTATATTCTTTTTCTTTTAAATAATCATAAAAAAAAGAGATTTGAATCATGTTTTTTAAGTCCTAACCAAAATAAAATTGTAAAAAATTATTTGGTAATGTGTTTTAAGAGAGAACTAGATTCTGACCCGTCCTTTATATTTTCTGTTTTAAATGTTTTATTGAAAATTTTAAATAACATATTTATATTTTTTGTAATTATATTTGTGTTTAATATTAATTTATGTGTGAAAAATTGTTCGTTTCACGTAAAAGAAGATAGAATGGTAACTGCTTATGTAATTAATACGTAGGAAAACATAACTGATTATATTATTGGAATATATTATTCAAATATTCAATGTAGTTAGAGTCATGGTATATTTAGATATATTTAGATCCAGTTATAAAAGATATGGTTATTTTTTATGTAGGTCACGTGGAAAAAATGTTGGACTAATCATTTATCAATTGGTCACGATCGTGATTTAATAGAATAGATTTTTACCTTTACACTTCCTCAACTAAATTCATAATTCATATTTATAATATTATATTTATATTTATAATATTATATTTTAAGTTAGTACATAAATGTTCGAAATCTTTATTTTTCTTATTTTAACACAAATATTTGTAATCATATATCAAATAAAACCACATACCATCGCTCAAAGTTATGAAAACCATTTCTCAAAAAAAAGAAGTCATTAATACCTTTAATAAAAAGCATGACCCATAATTGACAAAGAAAAATAGGTTAAAAACCTATACGTTATATTAAAATGAGAATATGCTAAATGGGGCCAGTTCAAGTTGGGCAATGTGATGATTTGTCATATGTGAGAAGCTTATACGTAAAAAAAACTTGTCCATGTGTGGATGTAATATTAATAATAATAATAACTAGGTTAAGATCCACGCGGAATCAACATTATATATATAAATTATTTTATATATTAAATATTTTTACATATTATGAAATAATAAATATATATTAAATAATTAAAAGTCAGTAACTATTAAATATATAATTAAATTGGTGCGAATATATAAATCAATTTTATTAATCCAAAAAATATTTTTTTTATATTTGATAGGATATGTAATTAATTTAAATGATACTAACATAGATAACATATTTTAGTATATTTTTAATATTAATATCTATTAAATGATGATTTTTATTCATATAGTTTTTTTGATCATTTGTATCTTTTATAGAAAAAATTTAAATTAATGATAACAAAATTTTCATTGTGGGATTAATAGTTTTAGTAATTTATAATTTAAAAAAAAAAATAAGTTGTCAATGATCGTTCAAAACTTTTATCAAAAAAATGCTCAAAGTAAATTTTGAAACTAAAATATTGTATTTTATATGGTTTATAGTTTAATTTAAAACGACATATATATTAATCTTAAATATTAATTAAATTAGACTTTTTACTTATATAATTTTTGTAATCATTGGTATTTTGTCATAACAAAAATTTTAAACCATGGTTCATAAAATTTGAATGTGAAACTTTTAACAATTTTAGTAATTTATAGCTGTTTGTAAAAATTCAAAATATAACATATACATATTTAGATTTTTATTATATGGTTATTGCAATTGTTTAATTTATTTAATAGTTTAAAATTAAACAAATATGATAGAAGATACACTATTTTTTATCAAATCTTTATTATTCAAAATCATTAATTGGCATATATACTTTAGTCACATTAGACAATTCCGTAAATTTCATTTAAGGAAATAATAAAGTACATTAATGATGAATTTATTGTTAGTTTAATAAAAAATTTATTATATAATTAGATGGACCAACATATTTCTCTAATGATTGTAAGAATTATAGTGAAGACATGTGGTTACAAAAAGAAGTTATAATGCTTCTCAAATAATATATAAGAAATATTATCGATTTATTTAATTGTAAGCGAGATAGGTGCTTAAGGGTCCCACCACACGGGTTAGTTGAAGGCCTAAAAAACGTTTTGACAATTGTATCCTTAATGAAGGGTATGATCCTCTTTAAATGGCAAACACGTAATATTTCACGGTAGTTTAAGATTAAGAGATAAGAATGATTCTGAATTAATAATATTGATCTATGATAAACATTATACTAGAAATCATTTAATTAACAAAAGAAGGGTTAAAATAGTATTGATACAAATTTTTAAAATAATAATTTAAAATTATTTAATAGTAACTAAAAATAATTATTTGATAACAATTTATTTATTCTAAAATTATAAATATAAGATAATTGTAAAAGGTTATATGATAGTAATTTTCATTTTCTAAAATCCTAAACATAAAATGTAAAAGAGTATTTGACTTTTTTTTTAATTTTAACTAAAAGGATATTTTTTAAAGGTACTAATTCATCTTTATCACCACTTAAGGAACATTTTCAAAAATGTCTTATTCATTAAGCGACAAAAAACTATTATATCTTTGTTCTCTATATATATAATAAAAAATTATTTAAATAAAAAAGATAAAGAATAATAAAAAAAATTATGTTTTCGAATTATACTTTTTCAAAATACGACATTTTTTCAAAAATTCTTTTTGAAAATCGAAAATTATGTTTGAAACTATTTTTAAATTTTTTTATATTTTTAAGTGATTATTTATATATTTATTAGAAACCTAAATTTCACGTTCCAAAAACTTTACCTCACCCCTCAACTATAACCCTAAGTCTATATTAGTTAACCATATTGGTATAAATGTCTTTTACCCTTCATTTAAAGTGAAAGCAAAAATGATTAGTGTAAACATGAAAAATGGTATTATAAATGTGGTATTTGTGGCAATTTTCCAAAAATCTTAACAATTTTTTTTAAAAAATTATTTAATAGTAATTTTAAAACAATTTGATGACAAAGTATGATGTTAAAACTATTTAATTAAAAAAAATCAGAAATTAGGAAGTTGTCATGATTGGTAATTATATGTGTTTGGTCATACGAAAATCAAACACATGTTTGATCATACGAAAAATCAAACACATATTTGATATATATTTTCATTTTTGGTGATAAGAAATTGATTATTATTATTATTGTCACCGTAAGTGATCTTTATATGCGTTTTGTCAAAAACAAATCAAGCTTCATCATCATCTTATTACATTTTTTTTTTGTTTTTACTATGTAGTATTTTTTTACTTAAATTTTTAATTAAAATGTTATTATTGAAATATATCATTATGAAATAATGAATTAAGAAAATTATCAAACATTAGATAAGTTTAATAAAATATTAAATTAGTACACAAAAAAGTTTATAATGTTGTCATTGACTCGACTGATCTTATTTAATTCAACTTTTTTCTCGTTCCAATTTTTACTTTGGGTTGGGTTGGGTTGGGTTTAAATTTATAGGTATGAATGTTTTTTCTACCCCTAAATACAAAGTTGATAACAATTTACATATGCACAGTGATTATAAAACACAAGTATTAATTGTAACTTACGTGTAAAAACGAGTTCTTAATTATAAAATAAGTCTCACACAACATATGCAAAAACAATTCTAAAAGTACAATAAAATTATTTTTTTTTTAATAAATTAAAACATCAAACAAAACCCGTTGCAACGCACAAGCTCATATCTAGTAATTAATAAACCATAAACTCAAATCTTATAGTATTTCTTATTTTGAATATTTTTGAAAAGTGGTATCCAAGATATAGTATTTCAAGCAATTTCTCTGTAACTTCTTACATGTTCTTAAAAAACCTATTATATGGAGTAAATGTTACCTTATTGTTTCAAAATTTTATAACTTTTTGATATTATGGTGCTTGGATTTTTCCTGTTTCTGCATTGAGTTGCTCATGTCTGTGTGTCATGTTGCGTGTTGCAATCACGTCAAACGGCCATCCGATTTCCCTTTACATGAAAAATATAACAAATGATTGGGATAATGTTATCATTTTTATATGTTTAGCAAGATTCTCGTTTGCAGGTTATAAGAGCTTAGGGAAATTAAGAAATCTGGAGATTCTGGATCTCACTCGTAATCGTTTTAACAACAGCATCTTTCCCTTTATTAATGCCGCTACGTCACTTACAACTCTTTCTCTTCGGACTAACCTCTTGAGTGGACCTTTTCCCGCTAAAGGTATGTTTTGTATCCATTTGTAACAAAGTGGATACACATGATGACCTTTTTATTGATGATGTCTATGTTGTTGGTTTAATTCAGTAGTTATAATTTTTTTTAAACTTTTAAGTCTTATGTTTATTTGTTTTCCTTTCAGAACTTAAAGATTTGAAAAACTTGGAACTGTTAAACTTGAGTAGAAACAAATTTAATGGCCCCCTAGAACTACAAGGTAGGTCACAGATTTTAGTTGATTTAATAGCTGCATATAACATTGGTGCTTACATTTGTGTTGACTTTTGTCTTGTCGCAGATTTATCTGCCCTGAGGATGCTGAGATCTCTGGATCTAGGTCATAATAATTTTTCTGTACCAACAGGATTTCAAGGCAAGTTTACTCAAATGTTTAGCAAAATGCTAGTTTTCATTTATCCAAAACAAAAAGGTTCTCGTTTGCAGGCTATACGAACTTAAGCAGCTTAAAAAACTTGGAGATCCTGGATCTCTCTGGAAATGCATTCAACAACAGCATATTTCCCTTTCTAAATTCTGCTACATCACTCAAGAGACTGTTTCTTAGGTCCAACAATTTGGATGGCCCTTTCCCAGATGAAGGTGTGTTTTTTCATTTCAATATAGGATGTCCTATTTCTTGGTGATGTATATTTTGTTCATTGTATTCAGTTTATCAGTATTGATTTAAAATTTTATGTCTTGCATCAGTTTTAAGATTCTTGCTTATCACTATTAGTTTTAACTTTCAAAATCTTATTTAAAAATGAAAAATATTTATTAATTATAAGATTAAGTGTTTTAATATTTTATCATCTAATACTATAATTATAGTTTTGTTGATTGTTTATGTTTTACAAATATTTATAGATGTTTAAAATGATTTAAAATGTTACAAACTTATCCTCATATATATTTTTAAAAATTAATTTTTTTCATAATGCTAGAAGCATTAAAAACTAAATTGAGCTAACTATTGAAAAAATATTCATATAGTTCTCCTCTTTGTTTTTAATATTTATATTTATATTTTAATAACAACCAAAACATGTTTTCCCTTTTAAAGAAATTTTTTTTATGTCTTAAACAAAAAGCATATCTTTGATCAAAAGAAAAAAACAAAAAGCATATCTAATATTTTGACCCAAGGATACTAAAGAAAAGAAAAGTACATATCTTGAGAGAAAAGGTAAAATATTCAATTATTTCTTATAGAAGCTAATATATATATATATATATTATTTAATCCGAAAGTTTAATACGTTTCTAGTTCAAAGTGATTGTTTCATTGGTGAACCAAAAAAATAAGTGATTGTTTCACTGACTTAATCGTTTTACAAAAAAATCTTTCTTTGCAACAGTTGGAAGCAATGATGATTATTCAAACATCAGTTAGGTCTTTGCCCCAATGGAACACCAAAACACCAAATTTGATGTCATTTAATCTCTAATGGAACACTAAAAATTATATAATTTCACCAAATTTGGTGTAAAATGAATAGTGTTACAAATTTTTAATATATTTAATATTTAATATACATAAAAATATATTTAATACACATATTTTATTATGTTTCATTTAAATATATAGTTTAATTATTATTATTAATTAGTTCAAATTTGTAACTAAACATAAATATATTTTATTATTTATATTTTAAAATTATTTACACATAATTAGAATATTTTTGTTATGTTTTCAAGTAAAGAATCACTAAATGATTATTATCATTTACTTTATATTGTAAGAAACATCGTAGAACTTTATATTTTATTTAAGATAATATAAAATTTTAATTAGCATTTTATAAAATATTAATATAAGTTGGATAAGGTTAAAATGCATATTAAGTTTAAAATAAACACTCAAAACATAAAACATATCATTTTGTTATGTGCTTTTCATAATTAATAGTTTGTAATTTTTATATAATATATAATATAAAATAAATACATAAAAGTATAATATTTTTAAACCAAAAAATATAAATGTAAGTAAATTTTATAAACATAAAATTACAAAAAAAATTAAAAAATAATATGTAAAAGTGCTAAAACTAATTATTTATCAATTACAAATAATATAAAATAAAACTATTACAATTGAAAACATCAAATAATATATAATATTACTTTTGGTGTAATATTTGATGTTATGGTTTGAGATGACAATAAAATTATGACACTAAAACACAATGCTTTGAAATCCGATCCAGATCCGCGGTTGAACCGGTAAACCCGGTGACTCAGAAAAAATATGGACCCAATATTTAGAAACCCGCAAAAATCTAGTAAAACCCGGAACCCGATACCGGTTGAACGCCGGTTGAACCAATAAATAACTTTTACTTCTTTTTTAAGTTTTTAATTATGTTTTTAGATTATGTTTTATATTCTAAGTTTCCAATTAAAAATTAGGTGCTGACCAAAAAAAACAAGTTAGGTTTTTTTTTTCAGTTTTATATTTGTGATTTTTAGATTTTGATGAAGATTTCACTATGCCACCAGAAGAAAATAAAGTGAACGATGGTAGAGAGAACCAAAATTAGTTGATATGATCTGGTGTTAGTTTATTTTCTTTATTGACAATTTATTACAATGATCTTTTACTTTTGGTTTATTTTGGATTTGAAGTTTAATTTTTTATTCACATTAGACATTTATGTCTTGATTTTTTTAGATGTCATAACTCTTACCTTGTTACAGAAAAAAATTTAAATAGTCTAAACTATTTTTTTGATATTTTGTATGTCAAATGAAAATAAAAATATAAAAAACTAAAGTTAAGTATTTTCTAAAAAATTTAAAACATAAAATATATACATATCTAAACTATTATTTTATGTTTAAAAAACATTTAGAAAATATTAAACTTTAGTTTCTATATTTTTATTTACATATATATATTTTTATATAATAAATTAATTTATTTATCAACCCGCGGTTTATCCGTGGTCGACCCAGTGACCCAACGACTTGGTAAGTCATCCGGTTCAGTGTCTGAGTCGGGTTTAAAAACATTGGTTTTTTTCCAAACCGTAAAAGCAATGATTTGGGTTGTATTTATTTTGGCCAATTTTCTTTTAAAAAAGATAGTGGCATTGCATTGCAAAATAAGTTGAAAACTAAATACATAATTCTAGTAGGTATTCTGCTTTAATAGTATTTTGTTGAACTCCTTTCAGAACTTAGAGATTTGACAAACTTGGAACTGCTGGACTTGAGTGAAAACAAATTTAAGGGCCCCTTACCAATACGAGGTAGCTAAAAAGTACTTTCCATACAACATTTTTTCTTGAGATCATCATGTCACATGAAAAGTTATTTTGCTTTGTGTGGTTTGTCTTGTGGCAGTGTTACCTTTCCTAAGGAAGCTGAAAGCTCTGGATCTCAGTGGTAATGAATTTTCTGCATCAAGGGGATTACAAGGCAAGTCCATACATATACTATGCTACTCCATTAAAATTGGTGGTGAATTAATCTTTATTGATGTTTATGTAAAATTGCATTTGATAATCACAGGGATTTGCGAAATGAAGGATATGCAAGAGCTTGATCTCAGTCATAACAAACTTGTAGGTCAATTTCCTATATGCTTAACTGGCTTGACTAGACTTCGAGTTCTTGATCTCTCATCAAACCAATTGACTGGGAAAGTTCCATCAGCTCTTGGTAACCTTAGATCCCTCAAGTACTTATCATTGTTAGATAACAAATTTGAAGGCTCCTTCTCAGTTGGGTCGCTTGCCAACCTCTCAGAGTTGAGAGTTTTCAAACTTGGTTCCAAATCCAAATCATTTCAAGTAGAGTGTAGAAGTGATTGGAAGCCAAAATTTCAACTAAGTGTTATTGAACTACCATCATGCAACTTGGTGAAGGTTCCTTATTTTCTCCTATACCAAAAGGATCTGAGCCGCATTGATCTTTCTAACAACAAAGTTTCTGGAAATTTTCCTCATTGGCTATTGGTCAACAACACGAAACTTGACGTCTTGTTTCTACAAAATAATTCGTTTACAAGCTTTCAGCTACCAAAATCTGTTCATAATCTGGGTTTCCTGGATGTGTCAGCCAATGACTTCAATCATCTGCTTGCTGAGAATGTTGGGTGGGTACTTCCTCATTTAATGTATATGAAACTAGCTAATAACCGTTTTCAAGGAACTTTACCGTCTTCTTTAGGTAACATGAAAGAGATTCACCTTCTGGATATATCTCACAACAGCTTCCATGGAGAGTTGCCAAGAAGTATTCTTATGGGTTGTTCTTCCATGGGTTTCTTGACAATGTCACATAACAAACTAAGTGGAGAGGTGTTTCCGGAAACAGTGAACTTTCCTGTTATAACGGAGCTGTCTATGGATAACAATCTTTTTACAGGAAAGTTAGGTCAGGGTTTGCGGAGCATGGAATACTTGGAACTGCTTGACATTTCAAACAACAATCTCACGGGTGTTATTCCAAGCTGGATTGGCGAATTTACATACTTAAGCGCACTACTACTTTCAAACAACTCATTGGAAGGTGACATACCTATGTCATTGTTCAATATAATCCATCTTGAGCTGTTGGACCTTTCGGCAAATACCTTATCTGGGGACATACCTTCATACACCAATTCAACAAAGCAGTTATTATTACTCCTTCAAGATAATAATTTATCCGGGGTTATTCCGGACACATTGCTGATTAACGTCTCTATTCTTGATCTGAGAAATAACAGATTGTCTGGGAATATTCCGGCCTTCAGCAATACCCAAGACACACATACTCTTCTTCTTCGGGGGAATACTTTAACAGGTAGTATTCCTCACCAGTTGTGTGACCTAAGAAACATAAAACTTCTTGATCTTGCCAACAACGGATTGAACGGATCCATTCCTTCATGCTTCAGCAATACATCATTTGTTTTTGGGAAAGAGGATTCAGTATTTGATCAGGATTACGGAAGTATTTCAGCGATTGAAATTAGGTTCACTGGTTTTGCTCCGCAAATAGACTTCCGTGTAGAGGGTTACCGTATATATTTTGAATCTCTTATCCTGGTGGAACCATTTATGATGATATACAAGACAATCACCCAGATTAAAATTGAATTTGCAACAAAACACCGATACGATACCTACCTGGGTGGAAATCTCGGATTATTGTTCGGAATGGATATCTCAAGAAATGAGTTGAGTGGTGATATCCCAGCAGAGCTTGGAGGTCTTCTGGAACTACAAGCTCTTAACCTTTCTCACAACAAGATATCAGGATTGATACCAAAAACCTTTTCAGGTCTGAAGAGTGTGGAAAGTCTTGATCTCTCTTTCAACAGGTTACAAGGCCGGATCCCATCTCAACTAACAGAGCTGAGCAGCCTAGCTGTTTTCAATGTCTCCTTCAACAACTTATCTGGAGTCATTCCGCAAGGAAGACAGTTTAACACCTTTGATGCACAAAGCTACTTAGGTAATCCTCTTCTCTGTGGACAACCAATCAACACAAGTAACTGTAAAAAATCAGATAATGGAGTGGGAGCTGATGAGTCCACAGTCGACATGGTATCTTTCTACTGGAGTTTAGCTGCAGCTTATGTGACTATACTTCTTGGAATATTCACATCTCTCTCTTTCGACTCTCCTTGGAGCAGATTTTGGTTCAACCTCGTCGATGCCTTCATCCACAAGGCGAAGAACTTGTTCTGGTAAAACTATTGTTGGTGGTCCCAAATCCATTAATGTGCCCCCATATGTTGCTCTTCTTCTTCTCAAAACATCCTGCTTCGTTTCACATACCCTATGTACTGCTCCTTACTTTGAATAAATGTATGCACAAACATATATCTAAGAGCTGGTTTGGTCGTCTTTTAATTTTCAATAAATAATATGTATTAACGACTTAACGTACAAGAACTTGAATGCAACGATTTCAAAGTAGAAAGAGAGCCCAACAGATTATACGTAATAGAGAGTTCCTGTTAGTTCCACGAATAGCCATCTTAAGAAGTTCAGTTATTACATAACACACCATATGATAAAATTCCTGCTGTATAATGCTGAAGAACCAAAAACGAGTCAGAGAAAATAGAGAAACCACTTGCATATATATATATATATATATATTTGTCTTTCCATTTTCTAATTTCTGCATGCAAAACCTCATTCCCAGATCCTTGAAAGTAAGCCTCTCAACATCCAACACCAATCCTGAGATTTCTCCCATTTGAAGTCTACCCAGTTCCCAGACCGAATCATCACATCTTCTGCAAGTATACTTTTCAGGAAGTCTTCTTCCTCCAACAAGAAGTTCTCTGATATATTCCCGATTTTTTTCTATATCTGAACAGATTTTGCGCACTCATGGCTTTCTGAGTCTGTCTTAGCAGATGACTTCAACAATGGATTCGTTGTGGCTTCAAGCCTTCAACCAATGCTATAATTTCTCCACAAGAATTTTATTAACGGTGTCAAACACAAGTTTACTGTTGAGCTTCTCCTTATTCATCAGAACCTTGCTTTCTTCTTTGCGTCGAATATGCTAGTGCCGCTTCCCTTTGTCTGCTCAAGAACAAAGAATAGCTCTGGGTTGATCGGTGGCTTGACGGTGTAGTTGAAACGCTTTCAACCCTGAGCCCAAATCTCAAAGGAGAAGACCTGAGGCTAACAGAATCTCTGAGATGTATCTATGATCGGTGTTAGGATCTGCGTTCTCACAGAGCGATGCAATGTAATCTCGGTTGACTTCATCATGGCTAGAGTTTAGCCGCCTGAGCTTTTGAACCAAGTGCTCAACATTCTGAAACTTTTTGCGGTTTATCTCTGGAGAAAAGCTTGATGCAGTTTCTGAGAAACTATAAGCTGTGGATTCCACTGGTCCTCAAAATTTTCATCACCAGACACCATGGGAAACAACATTACCTATATATCACACAATCAGCTCTGCTTCAGAATGAGTACACAAGTCATGACTCGACGTCCTAGATTCATGCACAAGCTTCTTCTGATGCAATATTGGACTTACAGACAGAACCTGAACTCTTTGAAGTACTACTTTCTTTGGAAACCTGCTGAGGCTTTTCTGGAAGAAGACGGCACATTTCTTCTGTCAGATTTTTTATCAACGGAGTTGATAACTGTTTCTTGTATCACACGCTTTCTACTATCTAATGAAAGCCTATGCAATTCTTCAAGCTTTTTCCTAAGATTCTTAATCGAAGGCCATTTTCTGCTACTCTCTACATCCTTATAAGAAAGTCGTCTTCTTCCTCCGCAAGTTAATGCCTTGAAGATATCTTGGAGCTGGTTAATTTGGTGGTTAGTTCAATACATAGTCTACAGAAACGCAAAGGACATTTTCTTGAAACCAATCCAAGATAGCCACGTCAGCAAATTCCTCAAGTAGGCCTGGCATTTTACCCTGACCCGAAAATCTGAACCGGAACCAACCCGGAACCAAAAATTTACAAGTACCTGTTAGATCCACAATTCTTCTACCGGAAAACCGAAACGGAGAAGAACCGACCGGAATAGATCAGTACTCGAAAAAACCCGACCCCAATAGACCCGATCCGATAAAACTGATTCATGCCCGACTTAATAACATGAATATCCAAAAGTATGATTTTTATGCTCTATTTTTTATATTTTTTATGATTTAGTTTAAATATATTTTTGTTAACAATGTTTGTTATTATATTTGTAGCATTTTCAAATAATATGATGCTTTTAAATGTAAAATTTAGAGTTTAATTTTTTTTTTTATTTTAATTATTAATAGTTTATTTTAAGTTATTTTGTATAATTTTAGATATATATGACATATTTTGACTAAATTTGATAGGGTTTGGGTGTTTCACGTTCTTTTCAGATTGTAAATACTCGAACCTGGCCCAGATCCGATATGGACTAAAAATTATAAGTATTTTACATGTATTTTAATTATAAATCAGAACCGATCCGGATCCAAAAAGAATCTATCCAAACCCGAACCGAAAAATTTACAAATACCTATTAGTTTCTTATGTCTAGGACTCCAAAGGATGCAGACTCGAAAGAAACCGTCCGAACGCCTATCCTCAAAATTATAATGAATGGACTAAAAGAAGTTTTCACTTATACATTTCACTGACTAATGACGTGATATTACTGTATTATCTCAAGGGAATTTTCAACAAAAAAAAAATCTTTGAACATTATTCATTGAATTAATCGGTTCTTAAGCAGACTTCAAATATTACAATTAATATTCATTGAATTATGCTTTTTCTTAATTTCCTAATTACTTTTCAACCAAGGGCTTAGGCGAGAGTCATACATCACACATTGATTATGAGTGTTCTCTGCAAAGACCTTGAATGTTCTCCTTTTTTTTGGGCATCAGACCTTCAATTTTATTATCATACTGTTACAAGTCAACATATCGATCAATTACTTATGGTACCGACATCTTATCTTTTTTTTTTTGAAACACCGACATCTTATCTATTCTATTAAAATAAAAATTACAGTTTCTCTTTTTGTGTGTTTAAAAAAAAAAACATTTCCAAAAAATTTCATATTTCATTATTTCTAACTTTCAATTTTACCTATTAACTGTTTTAATTGGTAGACTACTGGTTCATGAAGCAATGCTTCTCTAATTTCTCATATTCCAAGTCCACTGAGATAACTTCTCCTGAGGGAAGTTCAATAGGGAGGCGCATTTCCAACTTTCTTAGTCCATCAATGAGGATTCTTATTCTTCCTCGATCTACATCTGTGTCGGACATGGGTCCCAATTCTTTGGCAATTGCTTCCAGAGTCTCCAGAGACCAGTAATGTAGAGTGATTCCATGGATTCTGATCCAAAATTCTATCATTCTTGGAAAGGAGTTTGAGACTACTGGTTCCCATCTTTGGAGAAGGACATCCATCTTTTGTAGTGATACGGTCCTTTACGGAGAACTGCTTGCAGTGCTTCCTCTGATTTGAAGCGAATCTGGAAGAGTTCAGGGCCCAGCTCTCTTCCCGTGAGTTCTCCTTCAGCACTCCAGTACTGGGTTAGCCAGTCCACTACCCATTGTGTCTTCTGAACCGCTGGGTTCGTCACTCTTCCTATCAGCGTGAGCTTGTTCTCCTCGATAAGTGATGTGTTATCACGGGGCGGGATCCTTACTGGTCTTCGACAGTCCGCTCTGTCTGACTCCGCAGTCCATATTCCTTTTTCAGATCTTGTGTATCTGTGAGCCATGCTCTCCTAACCTCTGAAGACGGGGGGGGGGGGGGGGTTCCTGGAGTCAACTTGACAAAATATCTTGAGGTCTTGAGATGATGGACGAGTAGTTTCACTATCCTCAACTAGGAGGTAAAGAAGATAAATCCTTAAAGAGCTTGTTGTTCCTGAGGTGTGTGGCTTCAGATTTGAGGAGAGGTGAGAAATTTGCTAGAAACCCTAATCGACAATCCTGCGCTAGGTGAGAAGGAGGGGATTCCACTTGGAACGGGGCAAAGAGGAGTAACGGCCATAGCAGGATCTACTGTTCTACCGAAGGAAATCTTTTTCTGATGAGATTAGGTCATCGGAGCCGGTTGTGTGCGGTGGATTTCCTTTGCTTTTAACGGCAGGGGCGATAGAGATTAGACGATCTTCACTGTAGCGAAGGTGAGAGAGTCATCCTCGGGGAACGTGCCTGAGAGAGTTGGATTCTCTTTCAAAACATAAAGATTTGACAAACTTGGAACTGCTGGACCTGAGTAGAAATGAATTCAATTCCCTTGCAGTTCAAGGTAGCTCAGAGATTTTAGTTGATTTAATGGCTGTATATAACATTGGTTCGTGTACTCTTCGAAATCATGATGTTCGCAGTAAAGGTGCTTACAATTGTGTTGAATTTTGTCTTGTGTCAGATTTATCTGCCCTTAGGATGCTGAAATCTCTGGATCTAAGTGGTAACCAATTTTCTACACCAATGGGATTGAAAGGCAAGTTTGCTCAAATTTTAGCAAGACTCTCGTTTACATTTATCCAAAATAAAAGGTTCTCATGTAAGAGAAGCAACGAATCAAACATATACTCAGATGGAGGATAACAGAACAATGAGAAACCCAGAAACGAAAAAAAGAAGAAGATAAGTTTGAAATTGAGAAGCTTACTTGTAAGAATCATGACGATTTCTTTGGATCAATCTGAATGTTTGTTTAACTCTCTTTCTGTCTCTTGTTTCTCTTCAGACACACAATTGGTGCCTGTCCGTTTACTTAGGATCTATTGTTATCCAAAAGTCAGTCCATTGACCTGCTTTGGTGGATCTATCATTCTCTTCAGTTCATACTAACGAATATTCCCGTTTTGGTTACCCAACGAATATACTATTTGCGAAGAAGTGCCTCTCCATGCAAATAATTTCAGAACAATCCTCTAGTCTCGCATTTTCCCACAAAATGCCGATTCATTACCCTTTTTTTCATTTTGACCTACTATCTTTGTCTCTACGTTTACGTATTCACTATAACTTGTTGCACCATCATGAGGATCTAGGGTATCTTGCTGAGACAAAAATGTGTGAGAAATGGCATCGTTTGCGTTTTGGCGGTAAAGCCACGTCAGCAGCTCAGTTACCGTTGAGGCTGGTCGTTTGTTTGACAGAGTTTGAAGGTTAGTTAGATCTTTTGTTACCTTCATAGTTTCTGTTCCTTATATTGAAGGTTAATCATCAATAATCATTATAGTAGAAATAATTTCAGGCAAGCTGGTGAAACATAGTATAAGTTCAGGCAACAGAGGTTTAATGACTGGTCGTCTTCTTTTACTTTGTTTAATCCATTTGCTAACAACGAGTGTTGGATTTTTCATTTACAATATTTGTCCTATTAACAGCAACTTTGTCACTGTTGGTCTTTTCCTCAAGTCTATTGGTAAGGTTACAACTTTATTCATTGAATGCTTTAGATCAGGGATTCTCTTTGGGCAAATTGTTTAATGAAAAACTGATGAACCTTCTTGCTAGTTGCTTTGCTATCCAACAGATGCTAACAATGCCACACAATATCATATAATATAAAAGCTTCTTGGCCTAAGTCCAAGATGCTTTCAACGGCACTCATATCATATGGTTACGAGTATTTTTCTTAACAGAGACTTTGACTTTGCATGCCATAATGAGTTTTATTATCCGAGTCAAAAGTTTTTAAAAATTTGTGATCCCTCTCAGGCTACACATGTCACATGGCTTTTGAGTTTCTTTCGCATGTCACATGGCTTTGAAGTTTTCACTAACAGAGACTTCGACTGTAATCATACAAGTTTATTTTGTACAACTTTGGTTTTCATATTCTAAAGTTGTATACTTTTATAGATGCTGAGGTATTTGTATTGAACTCACTACCTCACATCACTTCTGAGTTTTTTTTTTTTTTTTTTTTTTTTTTATCAAATTTGCAATGAAAGGCAAGGTGTTCTTGGGTCAATACTTGATATGGGTGATAGTACTGTTGGGGCAGCTACACGGATATAAAAGCTGTATTCAGAAAGAAAGGAAGGCTTTGCTGGAGCTGAAGCAATACCTCATCTCCATTTCTGAAGAAGGACAATCTGACTATGTTCTCACTACTTGGACTAATGACACAAAGAGCCAATGCTGCCGCTGGGAGGGCGTCAAGTGCAGTCGTACAAGCGGACGGGTGTGACCAAGATTGCTTTTGGTGATTTATTCCTCAAAGAGAGTTCTTCTTTAATCTTTCTTTGCTGCATCCTTTTGAAGAGGTTCAAAGTCTAGACTTATCTGAGTGCGCTTTCAGTGCCTTGTTTGATGATATAGAAGGTAAATCTATGAAGTATTAACTAGAGGGGCTTATCTCTTGTTTTGGTTCAAACTTGAAAGTTAATTAAACACCTCTTAATCATCTATTGGAGTGGTTAGGGTGACCTATCTTATTATGTTCATATACTTTGCTAACAAGATTCTTTCTCACTTGCAGGTTATAAAAGCTTAAGTAGATTGAGAAAACTGGAGATTCTGGATCTCTCTTCAAATGAATTCAACAACAGCATCTTTCCCTTTCTTAATGCTGCTACGTCACTTAAAACTCTGTTTCTTGGGTTCAACAAGATGGATGGTCCTTTTCCTGTTAAAGGTGTGTTTCTCCGTTGGTAACAAAAGGTCTACTTATTACTGATTGATGTATCTTTGGTTAGATCTTTTAAGCTTTGTACTGCGGTCTCTCTGCTGTTCTGATTGCATTTCTTATTATTTTTTTATTCTCCTAGACTCCCTTTCAGAACTGAGAAACTTGACAAAATTGGAACTGCTGGATCTGAGTGGAAATAGATATAACAACTCCATGCCAGGTAGCATCTATGTCAATTTTTTTTTTGTCTTCAGAGCACCTTTAAACTTGTGCATAATTTGGTTTATGCTATCTCGAAGATCATAAACCTATCCATAATAACAAGATGTGTCTTGATTTGCGTGTCTTTGTCCCGTGGCAGAGTTTACTCACCTGAAAAAGTTGAAAGCTTTGGATCTAAGTGCCAACTATTTTTCTAGCTCAATGGAATTGCAAGGCAAGCTAGCTTTTAAAATCTCTCTTTCTTTGCTTTTATCTACTTTGTTTCAGAAACTTGAAAGTCTTGTTCTTGGTTCTAAAGAACTCTATGGACCGACCATAACGTTTTTGTTTTTCTATGCATTATATTTCTGCAGTTTTCTGTGGAATGAAGAATCTGCAGGAGCTGTATCTCAGTGGAAATTATTTTTCCGGCCGGCTTCCTCTGTGTTTAGGTGGCTTGAGCAAGCTACAAGTTCTTGACCTTTCATTAAACCAATTAAGTGGAACTCTACCATCAATTTTCAGTAGTCTCGAGTCCCTTGAATATCTGTCATTGTTAAATAACAAATTCAAAGGCATATTCTCACTGAAGCTACTCGCCAACCTCACAAACCTCAAGGTGTTCAAACTTTCATCAACATCTGATATGTTACAAGTAGATGCAGAAACTACTTGGCTGCCAAAGTTTCAACTAAGTATTGCTTCTCTACCGTTCTGCGGCTTGGAGAAGATCCCAAACTTTCTTATGTACCAGAAGAAGTTGCATCTACTTGATCTATCCAGCAACAGAATATCCGGAACCATTCCTTCCTGGCTCTTGGCGAATAATCCAGAACTTGAAGTTCTACAGTTGCAGAATAACTCACTCACTGTCTTCCAGATTCCTACAACAGCCCATATCTTGCAGTTCTTGGATCTTTCAGCTAATAATATCAACGGAGTTCTCCCTGATGATATTGGACATGTGCTTCCAAATCTGAAACATATGAATGGCTCCCATAATGGTTTCCAAGGTAACTTTCCATCGTCTATAGGTGAGATGAAGAACATATCGTTCCTGGACCTCTCTCATAACAAGCTCTCAGGAGTTCTACCTAGACCCTTATTCACAGGTTGCTTTTCATTACAAATCCTGCAACTCTCTCACAACCAGTTAGGTGGTGATGTTCTTCCAGGACAGACTAACCTAACATCATTGGCCGTGTTAAGGATGGATAACAACTTATTCACAGGGGAGATCGGAGATGGTTTGCTTACCTTGGTAAACTTGTCAGTACTTGACATGTCAAACAATCTTCTCAGAGGTTCTGTTCCAATTTTGATACCAAACTCATCTGATATGTTTATGTTGTTGTTATCAAACAACCTCTTAGAAGGTACGTTACCGTCTTCTCTGCTGGCTAATCAACATCTCAACTTTCTTGACCTCTCTGGGAACTTATTATCCGGAGCCTTGCCCTCATATGATAGTTCTATGTATGGAATAAAGTTGTTCCTACATAACAACAGCTTCACAGGGGAGATACCAAGAACATTGTTGGAAAATGCTGAGATACTTGATCTGAGGAATAATAAACTCTCTGGGAGTATCCCACAGTTTGTCAACACCATGGACATGAGAATCTTCTTGTTGAAGGGGAATAACTTAACAGGTTCTATCCCAAGGGATCTGTTTGGTCTGAAAAACATTGGACTTCTTGATCTTTCGAATAACAAGCTTAGTGGAAACATACCTTCTTGCCTCTATAATCTATCATTTGGATCAGGAGAGTACGAGCAGGTGAGGAATGGAGCCTCTGAGGCATATGGCTTTGTACCTAGCCTTCAACGGGAACTTTACAGAACCACATTTTTGGTCGATGAGTTCAAGATAGACTATGAAACATATATGAGTTTTGAAATCCAGTTTGCAGCAAAGCAAAGGTATGATTCCTACACTGAAGAATCTGAGTTCAGCATAGGAACAGTTGATTTTATGTATGGTTTGGATCTGTCTAGCAATGAGTTAAGTGGTGTTATCCCATCAGAGCTTGGAGAACTGTCGAAACTACGAGCCATGAAATCTGTCTCGCAATTTCTTGTCAAGTTCTATACCAGATAGCTTCTCAAAACTGACGGACATTGAGAGCCTTGATCTTTCTTATAACATGCTACATGGAAACATCCCTCGTCAGTTAACGAACCTTACTTCACTTGCTGTCTTTAACGTCTCCTACAACAATTTATCAGGTCTTATTCCCCAAGGAAGGCAATTTGACACATTCAACGATATGAGCTACTTAAGCAATCCTCTTCTTTGTGGATTACCGACCAAGAGAAGTTGTGAAGAAGCTAAGAAGAGCACAGAGGAAGCTGATAACAGAGGACGAGAAGATGATGATGAAGATGATATTGACATGATGGTCTTTTATTGGACTAGTGCATCAACTTATGTGACTGCTTTGATAGGTATTCTTGTCCTTATGTGCTTCAATTGTCTTTGGCGTCAGAGCATGGCTCCGCCTTATTGATGCTTTCATCACCTCTACAAAAAAAGTGTGTGTGTTTTAAAATTATTTCAGCTCAGTTCTTGTATTTCTCATCAAGCAAACTATTGAATCCACTTACTCTCTGTAAGTGAAATGTGCTGAACTTCAGAGATTTTCACACACCCTGAAGATATTCTTCTGTTTAGTTACTGAAACAAACAAAAGTTTCCCCAAGTTAAAGCTACAACAGCAACTCTGTTACCATAGGGATTTTCTTCAAGTTTATTCACTTGTTTAGCAGTATTCAAAGGTTGGAACATAGAATAAGGTCTATTCACAAGCTTCTTGCTAAAAGAATAGTGATTTTCCAGGAAGATATGTATGATTAATTCCTTAATTATTTCCTGGTATAATCTGGCAAAAAGTCTTAGGTGGGAATTCTTATTTTCTATGATTTAGTCGACTAACAAGCAATAACATATGATAATATAATTATATAAAGCTTGCGTGAAGTATAAGATTGCTGACCACGCCACATTCATATCATATGGTTATAAGTATTTTCTACAAAGACTTTGAATTAGTTTAATAGGATTTGAAACAGAGACTTGAACTTTGTTTAATGTACAACTGTTTCTTGTAGAGCTTGATTTTGACTAGTTATATATTCTTATATACAGAAACCTTGATTATTTTACAAAGGTAGAAGTAATTTCATTGAACTCAGAGAGTCCTTTCTCTTGGGAATTTCTTCATTTACTTTTTTTCTTTCTTGAAAACTTATTTGCAATGGAGAGGAAGGTGTACTTGATATGGGTGATAATAGTGTTGGGACAGATACATGTATACAAAAGCTGCATCGAAGAAGAAAGAAAGGCTTTATTAAATCTCAAGACATATCTAGCCTCAGAGGGCTCTCGACAACATCATCACTTCCCAACATTCGACTATATTCTCCATACCTGGACGAATGACACAACTAGCGATTGCTGTAAATGGGAAGGAGTTAACTGTACTCTCACAAGCGCTCAGGTCAACGGGCTTGCCTTTCTTGAATACATGTACCTACCGGATAAGGCTCTCTTAAATCTTTCTTTACTGCATCCTTTTGAAGAGCTCCGAAGTTTGAACTTATCCGGGGCAGAATATCAGTTTGGTGGCTTATTTGATGATGTTGAAGGTAATTTCCTTGCGATAGGTTTCAGTTTCTCCAAAGCGTTTTACTTGGATGGAATCTCTGTTTCTTCATAGGCAAGTTAATGTCTGTGTGATGTTCAATTCAGTCACATAATACGGCCACTTACATTTTATTATCCACCTGCATAGTATTCATCTCTCGCAATCTCTGTTTGTATACACATTTGAATGACATTAGGTGCTTGGTGTGGGGTATGTAATCACTATATACTTAGCTAGATTCTCGTTTGCAGGTTACAAAAGCCTAAGGAAATTAAGAAACCTGGAGGTTCTTGATTTCTCTTTAGATGCATTCGACAACAGCATCTTTCCCTTTCCTAAAGCTGCCACATCACTTACAACTCTATTATTTCGGCGCAACTCCATGGATGGCCCTTTTCCTGTTAAAAGGTATGTTTTTCCGTTTTGTAAACATGACCAATTTTTTGATGATGTGTGTTTTGTTTGGTCGATTCAATTTATAACTGCTGTTATAATGTTATACTAGTGCTTCCACCCGTGCGCCCGCACGGATGTCATTTTCTGTGAATGATTTATTTATGATTCCCAACGACTCAGCCTTGTACAGCAGCAGCTTCTTAATCAGCGTAGTTATTTACCCAAGTTAAGGTGAATGATAAACCTGTCATGGTCAAAAGCCAGGGAGTAATATTAAAAATTGGTGCTTTTCTGGTGGCTGATGATCTAAAATGGATGCTTTACTTGAGAACTTTGGCGCATAAACTATGTGCCAAAAGAAAGTACGTACCACTTGATGGATGGGAGGCAACAATGCAGATTCGTTTGTCTTTATTATTTGTTGACAATTTCACTCCGGTCAAGTGCTCGCCAAGAGCTTGAAATGGACAACCAGCAGAGTTACTTGATCCACAGTCAGTTGTTTTACAGCATTGTGGTTGAGAAACCAAGAGCGTTTCCTTGAAACAAAAGCAAGAAAATAGTATTAGTAAGCAAAATTTTGATGACTCACTTAAAGAAGATGCTGCAGCTTAAGTCGGTTGATTTGTGACGTACGCTAATATGAGGTGATACCACGTCCGTTTCCATGATATCCTCTGTCTGCCTGCTACGTTTCATCATGCTTCTCATAGGTGATACCGTGTCCATTTCAACCATATCCTCAGTCTGCCTGCTACGCTTCCTCATGCTTCACGTTGTAACTTGAGGAGATTCAGGAGTCTTTCGTGTTCTTCCACTTTGATTTTTGTTGTAGTGAGGAACTCCCTCTGATATCAGCTCTTTTATTTTCTCAACTTGCTCGGAAAGTGTCTTGTCTGTAAATTTTTTTATGCCCAGTTAGTAAAAGGACAAAGCATTTGATATCAAAGAAAAGCTTGATTCATTAAAAAAAATTCAGCTTTCTTACTCTTTCGTTCTTCTGCCACAAGACACTTTTGAGACTCCAAACGCTCCTCGTCCCTGGTATATCTGTGGACCAAAACAGCCATGGTTTTTACATTTCACAAGAATCCAGAAGGAAGTCCAAGGGAAGAGAAGATTAACACAGTAATACTACATGCCTGATTTCAGCTATCTCATTCCTCAATCTCTCCATGTTCTCCTTCAAATTCTTGTTTTCACTTCTCAAATGTTGTGTCTGAGGCTATAAAAGAAAAAGAGAGAAGGACATGCAAAGAACATAATTTCAAAACACTGGAGTTCAGCAGGCAATTAACTACATAAAAAATTAAAGAAACTGAATTGTTATATAATTCCAAATGTTTACAAGGAAGCTTAGGGATTCGGAGTGGTATTGATGCTCTACTGTCAAACAAATTAGTAATCAAACCTAACGACATAGAAGCAAGTAGAGAGAGTGAAAGTTGAAGTATGGATGAAAAAGGAAGAGACTTTCTCAGATGGTACCTGAAACAAAGGTAATGAACTCTCGTCTTCTTGTTTCCTATTAACCTCGTCCAATTCCGAAAACTTGAAAATTTCTGGAGACACAAATCGAAACGAAAGTTTTGAAAGTTTTCTAAAATCGAAATCCCTAGAAATTAAAATAAGAAATCAAACCTTGAAGGTGGTGTATTTGTCGTAGAGCTTGGCGCAGAGAGTTTCTATTTCCTACTGAAGAATCAAGAATAACAATTCGGAGATACAACGAAGAACACGAAGCAAAATCAAGAAGAAAAAATAGATGGTAATGCTATGGTATAGTAATGCTACAAAACGACGGTGTATAAGTCCAGTGGCATTCTATTGTAATTGTTTGGGAAAAGTCAGGGCTAAGTACTATTTGTACTTCCCTTTTAATAGATTAGATGTGTCTTTACCTTTAGTTTGTGTCATTCTTATATTTGCTGGATTCCATTTCACAACTTAAAGATCTGAGAAACTTGGAGTTGCTGGACCTGAGTAGTAACAGCTTCAGTGGCTCCATACCAGGACGAGGTAGCTCAAAACTAATGTCCATTAATGCTTGATTCTTTTTTTTTTTTTGTTAATAACTCCATATAATGTTTTATATGATTTGTGGCTTCATTGCTTGAGATAACTATATTCGTAAGTAAAGGTGTTAGGCCGGTTCGTTTGCTGACCCAGGTGATCCATCTGGGTGAAGATGCAAATTGATGTTCGTTTTGTGCATTATAATGCTACATCCAGATGGATCACCCAGCTGAATTTTTAAAAACTCATCTCAAATTGTCATCCAAATGAAGGTGAGTCTTGATGGTGCATCTGGATGCAGATGCATCTAGTTCAGTCCAAAATGATTAAAGACAAAAATGACTTTTTAAAATCAAAATATTATTTTCAAACCGTAAATTCTATTTTCTTGCATATACATTTTTCCGCTATAACCAAAAAATACATTTTCTCGCAAAAACTGAAAAACACACATTCCCGCTAAAACCGCAAGATGCGTTTTTCCGCAAAAAAATGTAAAATGCACATTTCCATAAAATGCACATTTCCATAAAAAAAAATGTAAAATGCACATTTCCAAACCAGTAAAATCGCACTTTTCGACCAAAACCGAAAAAACGCATTTTTCCGTCAAAACCGAAAAAATGCATTTTCCCGCCAAACCCCAAAAAAACGCATTTCCCGCCAAAACCCAAAAAATGCATATTCCCGCCAAAATTCCAAAAAGCATTTTCCGGCTCGCCAAAATCGGAAAAATGCAATTTTCCCGCCAAAACCGAAAAACGCAATTTTCCCGCCAAAACCGGAAAACACAATTTTCCCGCCAAAACCGGAAAACACAATTTTCCCGCCAAAACCGGAAAAATGCATTTTCCCGCCAAAACCAGAAAAACACAATTTTTCCACCAAAACCAGAAAAACACAATTTCGCGCCAAAACCGGAAAACACAATTTTCCCACCAAAATCGCGAAAAAGCTTTTCCCGCCAAAATCACGAAAAAAAAAACTTTCCCGTCAAAATCGTGAAAAAAAAACTTTTCTCGTCGAAAACATTTTTCCCGCCAAAACCGCAAAAATACACTTTTCCCTTCAAAACCGCAAAAATACACTTTTCCCGTCCAAACCGCAAAAACGTATTTTCCGCCAAACCCATAAAAACGTATTTTCCGCCGAAACCACGAAAATACACTTTTTCGCCAAAAACATATTTTCCTCAAAAACCGCAAAAATATTTTCTGCCAAAACGGTAAAAATGTTATTTTTCCGCCGAAACGTAAAAAATTATATTTTAGTCATTTTATTAACAAGTTCGCTTGGATGCAGATGGAAGTTAAAAAATGAAAAGCAAACGAACATAGTTGCATTCAGATGATTCATCTGGATGCATGGACGAAATGAAAAAACGAACAACACCCAGATGGAGCATCTAGATAAGACATCTAGATGGACCATCCGGATGCATCTTCGAGATGTACAAACGAACAGGGCCTTAGTTAACCTTTGTGTGGCTTTGTCTTGTGACAGAGTTATCTGCTCTGTCGAAACTGAAAGCTGTTGATCTAAGCGGTAATCATTTTTCTGGCTCATTGAAAGGCGAGTCTGCACAAATCTTATAAAATTTTCCATTACGGCTGGTGGTAATTTCAGGTCATGAAAGTTTTGCATTTGACCATCGCAGGGATGTGCGAATTGAAGAATCTGCAAGAGCTTGATCTCAGTCAAAACAATCTCGTAGGTCAGTTTCCCTTATGTTTAACTAGCTTGAATGGACTTCGAGCTCTTGATCTTTCATCGAACCAATTGACTGGGATGGTACCATATACTCTCAGTAGGCTTAAATCCCTTGAGTACTTATCGCTGTTTGATAACGACTTTGAAGGCCTTTTCTCATTTGGTTCTCTTTCCAACCTCTCAAAGCTTAAGGTCTTAAAACTTTACTCAAAATCCAACTCACTTCAATTATATTTGGAAACTTCTTGGAAGCCAAAATTCGAACTGAGTGTTATTGTACTACGATCTTGCAAGTTGAAGAAAGTACCTCATTTTCTCCTACATCAGAAGGAGTTGCGTCAAGTTGATCTGTCTGACAATCAAATATCTGAAAATTTTCCTTCATGGTTGTTGGCTAACAATACAAAACTCGAAGTATTGCTTCTACGGAATAATTCTTTTACAAGCTTTTAGCTACCAGAATCTGCTCATAGTCTGCTTTTCTTGGATGTGTCAGTGAATGACTTCAATCATAACTTTCCTGAGAACATTGGGTGGATACTTCCTTCTTTACGCTATGTGAATCTAGCTAATAATGGTTTTCAAGGAAATCTGCCATCTTCTCTTGGAAACATGAAGAAGATTCAGTTTCTTGATATATCTCACAACAAATTCCACGGAAAGCTACCAAAAAGTTTTATAGAAGGTTGTTATTCCTTGAGAATTTTGAAGATGACACATAACAAACTAAGTGGAGAGGTTTTGCCGGTATCAACAAACTTTACTGATATATTGGTGCTGTTAATGGATAGCAATCAATTTACAGGAAAGATTGGTGAAGGTTTGCGGAAGTTGCAAGGCTTGTCACTGCTTGACATTTCAAACAACAGTCTCACAGAGTCACAGGTGTTGTTCCAAGTTGGATCAGTGAACTTCATTTACTAAATGTACTATTGATTTCAAACAATTTTCTGGGAGGTGAAATACATGTTTCCTTGTTCAACATATCAACTCTATATATAGTGAATCTCTCTGCAAATACCTTATATGGGGACATACCTCCACACGTAAATTCAACAAGGCAAGTAGTGTTACTCCTACAAGACAATTGTTTATCAAGGGCTATTCTAGATACATTCCTACTGAATGTAATACTCGATCTGAGAAATAACAAATTATCTGGGAATATTCCGGAGTTCATCAACACCCAAAACATCAGTATTCTTCTTCTGCGGGAGAATAATTTAACAGGTATTATACCTCAACAATTGTGTGGCCTAAGCAACATTCACCTTTTGGATCTTTCTAACAACATATTAAATGTATCCATACCTTCATGTCTTAGCAATATACTCCATCCGTATCATTTTAACTAGTGTTTAAAAAAAAAAAATTTGTTGCAAAATAATTGATGTTTTCACTATTCTAAATAGAATTTAATATCATTTGAATTTTATGACCAATTACAAAATACTGTTTTATTTTATTGGTTGAACTAGTTTCATTTAGTGATATTTTTATTTAACCAAAGTAAATTATATAAAAAATTATATTTTCTTAATTTATGTGCAAAAATCTTAAACAGAACTTATGTTGATACAGAAGTAGTATTATTTGGTACGAGTAAAGAGGATACATCAAAAAATTATGCGTACTCTCTGTCTTTGAATAAATGTAATTAATGGTTTGGTTGTTGGTTCAATAAATATAGTGGTTGGTTCAATAAATTTTATACTTAAATATAAGAAATACGAGAACTTGCATGAATACAGAGAATTACCCGTTTGTTCTTTGTCTCCTTTCATGAATTCTCTTAGGGGGTTGATTAGTAGTTGTTGTACGTGTTGTCCACAGCCATATTTATTTCTACAGCACCAAATTCAGAGCAATCAAATTTTAAATTTTTTTTTAAAACCACAGCTCTTGAAATAACCTACACTTGTACAAGTACTCTGCAGAGCCAAATATCCAAAGTAATTTTTTACTGATTTCCATAAAATTCTACAGCAATAAAATTTAAAACCACAGTAAAAAGTTTACAAATTTTTTTCTACAGCAAAATTTTTAAAGCTACAACAATTACCAATCGGACTCCTAATCTTTATTGCTTTTACAGCTTCTTTTTACTTCAGGTAACAATCTCAAGTACTTCATTTATTACATAACACACAATATGATTATTTTCCTGCTAGTTACAGGAGAACCAAAAACGGGCATATGAAAAATTAGCAAGATTAGAAGTTTTCAGTTTTTACTCCCAATGCTTGAACTTTTTGTATAATGAGGATTAAAAAATAATTCTTCTGTACTTTAATCTTTATAATGGTGAGAGGATAATCATCTATCCACCACCCGATTCATTTCGACTGTTGGGTGTAATTGTAAACAGTCACGGCCATGTGATATATAAAAGCCTAATCCTCTAAGAGAGGCTGACCACACATTTTCTTGATTTCTTTACCTTTCAACCAAAGTCTTTGTTAACGTTTTTTTTGGTAAATGTGTCCCTCTTAGGCGAGACATATATCAGTGTTCCCTGCAATGACCTTGACTTTTCTTATCGTGCAGTTATAAGTAAACGATAGCGATCACTCATCTAACGTGTGTCAGGGCTTTAAATTGTTGTCGTTAACAAAGACTTGGAATTTTCTAATTGTACAGAATCTTTTTTCTGTTGTATTTATAGACAGCGGTGAAGGCATTTGCATTGAACTCACAATCATAACAAAAATAAAATGGAGAGGAAGTTTTTCATGGGAAAATATGTGATATTGGTGATATTACTGTTGGGGCAGCTACATGGATACAAAAGCTGTGTTGAAAAAGAAAGAAAGGCTTTGTTGGAGCTCAGAAAATACTTAATGTCAATTACTGAAGAAAAGTGGTTCGGCTATGTTCTCTCTACTTGGACTAACGACACAAAGGTCGATTGCTGCCTTTGGGAGGGAGTTAAGTGCAATCGTACAAGCCAAAGGGTAGCCGAGATTGCATTTGGTACACCGTACTTCAACAAAAATTCTCTCCTAAATCTTTCTTTGCTGCATCCCTTTGAAGATGTTCGTAGTCTGGACTTAGGAGGTAGCTTCTTCATTGGCTTGTTTGACGATGTTGAAGGTACTCACCAATTTTCCACTGAAACATCGTATATTTAACCTAAACGGTTATCTTGTGGTCAGTTCCATCATTTTGTTAGGGATATATGCCCTCAAAAGAATCTACCGTTTCAAAATGCTTGGATTTCCCTGTTTCTGCATTGAGTTGCTCATGTCTGTGTGCCACGTGTTGCAATCACATCAAACGGCCATCTGAATTTTCTTACATGTTTACAACATCTTATTTTCAAATTATTTTCATTTTCTCTTTCTTCCAAGTCACACTTCAACATTGATTCAATTTTTATTTTCTCCAATGATTTTGTTTAAAAAATTACAATAATCTGTTCCACCAAATTTATTCATACTTTTATTTTATGCTTTTGTGATTATATATTATAAATAAAAAATGAATTTTTTGTGTCCAAATGAAATAAAACATATCTATATTTATAGAGTATGAAAAATGATGAATTTTGATATAAATTTTTTATATATAATTATAATTATTATAAAATAATTGATGTTAAATAATTAAGATTAAAAAAAGTTAGAAAATATGAGCATCTAATCAATTTCTTACACTTGTCTTCATCCATCTATTTCTATTGCAATTAAAATATGAAAAATAAATTTATTATTTTGGTCTTATCAATATTTATCATGTCATATAAAAATGATCCAAATTTATTTTTCAACAATGTTGATAATTTTCAACACTAAATTTGCCACATTAGTATTTTTTTTCAACAAATAAATTTATCAACAGTTGTTAACATTTATCGACAGTTGATAAATTTTCCACGGTAGTCTAACAACTATACTAAACTAATGGTTAGCTCGGGTGTTTTAGGTAGAGAGTTTGTCTTCATTATAATTTCGTTTAACATTTGTGTTTTAGTTCTAAGTGTTTGATTTTATATTATATGTGAACTTTTATGGTCGTTTTGCTTTACTTTTATTACCATCTTTTTCCATTTAAGATGATTTAAACGGAGTTATGTTCTATTTTTTTTTTAATTGTGGCACTGTATATCTTTTAATTTGTTTGTTTTATATGGTAAAAACTCTATAAATTAATAATTTTGGGTTTTGATAATTTATTAATTTATATAGTTGTTAATTTATAGAAATTTTCTATTTTTAGATATTTTTAAAAATACTTTATTTAAAAGAAGAAAATAATATTTTATTTTATAATATTATATATTAGTTAAAACTTTATAGATTTGAATTTCATTTTAATTTATTTAAATTATTTGATACAATTTATGTATGTTGAATGATCTATATGTAGTTCAATAAAGTAACACCAAAATATTGATATTAAAAATAAAAATTAGAGATACAATTCATTTTGAATATTAATAAACAATAAAATGGTTTATTTATGTATATAAAAATTTATACATATCATAATTATTAATTTATGATTTCATTGGAATCATATATTTAACTAGGATTTTTTTAAATATTATTATCTTATTATTTTCACTAATGATGTCATATTTTACATCAGCCCAACTTGAGACATGAAAAATTTATTAACTTATCGTATATAAATTTATCGAGTATTAATTTATAGAATTTTTATTGTATTAAGTTATATATTTTATATTTTACTAGGTGATAAGAGACATATTTAAAATAAATAGTTATTAAAAATAATATATTTTTTAATAAAATTTAATATCAGTTCTATTTGTTTTTTTTTTGACAATAATATCAGTTCTATTGAAATTTAGATAATATCAAATCAAAAATAGTTAAACCAAAAAAAGACTACAAAAATCCCCAAAATCCATTTATGATTTTTTTTTCCAAACCGATGAAATTAAAATATGAAATACTAATATCAAAACTAAAATTTTAAAATAATATTATATTATATTTAAAATGATTATTTCTACGCATGGTTAAAAAAAAAAAATCTAATTTCACTCCAGATTTTATGTGTTTATGTGTGTTTTAATAGAATTATTTTATATTTCTTAAGCCCGGACTATGCAAAGATTTATTTTTGTTTCCATATCAACATGTTAGTTGTAGTAACAACTAACATGTATTTTTTTTTGTACAAATCATATGTTGATTTTAATAGTAATTTGTTATAAATTATAATTAGTTTATTTTGTTTTCAATGTTTATTCTGTTTTTGCTTTGATAGTAAGTATAATGAAATTTATAAAATTTGTGGTTGACGGATATCATAAAACATGAATTATTTCACATTTTATATGTTTTTCTTTGAATTCAGTAGTATTTTTATATATCCTTTTAAAAGTACTGCTTTGAATGATGCAAAAAAAAAAACCTATATATATTATAAAAATACTTTAAGTTAGGTAAGTAGCATAAATAGTAATGATATGTATTATATTATTATATTTGAACACCAAATAAACCATGCTACTGGATAACTAAATAGAATTTTCAATATAAATGATATTGATATATTTTTTATTATCTATCTATAGTGTTAACACAATATTATTTAACAAGAATTTCAAATTAATTAATATTTAGTCATCTGATTTACCTTTATTAAATATAAGTTTTAAACTTAATATAAATATAATAATATAGTTACTTATATGTTGTTATAATATTTCTAAAAGTTATAGACAAATTATTATTAATATAGTTAAATATATACTTTTCATAAAGGCTTGTAAAGTTAAATTTCATGCTAGAGAACATATATTGTGTTAACTGAATGTTTAGATATTTATGGATTTTGATTTATATTTTAAGTAGAATATATTGTGTTAATTTTGAATGTGAGCATAATGGTTATTATCATATTTTCAAAAAAAATATTGTTTACTTATAACTATATATTTTGGGATCTTAGTAAATATGTTCAAATCCAAATAAATATTATATTCTTTATTTTATCACATATTTATCTTTTAAAATAAACCATATATGATTATATCTTCCAAGTAAAATATTTATTTAAACCATCCTTATATTTATTTTTCAATAGTTTTATTTAATGTAGTTTTTATATTAATTCCATTAAATTTAAAGGAAAAATATTTGAAAAATGT
Organism: Brassica napus; assembly: GCF_020379485.1. Taxonomy (NCBI): domain Eukaryota; kingdom Viridiplantae; phylum Streptophyta; class Magnoliopsida; order Brassicales; family Brassicaceae; genus Brassica; species Brassica napus. The sequence continues at coordinate 44,975,238 of NC_063449.1, read as the reverse complement.
TGTTTAAATTTATATTAATTCCATTAAATTAAACTACAAATATAATGGCATTAATATAAATTAATTTTAGCATGCATTCGCCTAGGTTCAAGTAACACCAACAACATTGTTTCTTTTTATTCAAAAGGAATAAGGGACAACGTGATTGGAGAAATGGCATCAATTTTTTTTTTTGAGCAACAAGCGTCAATTTTTACACGAGTTCCATTTTAGTGATTACTATGGTTAGTCCATGCACTTTGTTACAGTATAAACTCTATAAATTAATACTCTATAAATTAATAAGCACCTTTAATAAATTTTTCTAATTTAAAATTGGATCGGTTCAAAATATGACACAAATCGATAAAATAATATGATAATATTATTTAGAAAGTCCTATGTAAATAGATGGTCCTACTCAAATTATAAAATTTATAATTTATATGTATGTACATTTTATATGAGTACAAACAAACTATTCTATAATTTATTTTATATTCATAATGTAATTATTTTATATTTACTTAACATTTAATTTATTTTGATGAGGTTTAATAAAATTATATCTGAAACCATATTTAAATTCTATGAAACATATTTATATACATCAAATAATATAATAAAACAATATGAATGTCAAATTTCAAAAATTAACTAATGTATATACATTAAAATCAGATATTTTTCTTATTTTAGGAAAAATAAAAACTATATCTTAAAATACAAAATTTAGAAAAGGAAATTTTTTATAGATTAATGATTCTATAAATTAATAAAATACCATAGCTCCAACATTATTGATTTATAGAGTTTTTACTATATATGGACGAAATTTTCTTAAATAGCTCGGTATTGATTTAAAAAAAAAAAAATTTATCCCACATTAAATGTAATTTTATCTTATGAGTTAAAAAGACGAAAACTTCAATATTCCAAAATGAATGTTATTTCAAAATGTATTTCTTCTCTTTTTAATAGAGAAGATTAGGTATATAAATGATTGAGATATGTTATCATTATTAAATGTTTAACAAGATTCTTGTTTGCAGGTTATAAAAGCTTAGGGAGATTAAAAAACTTGGAGATTCTGGATCTTACTTTAAATCGTTTCAACAACAGCATATTTCCCTTTCTTAATGCCGCTACATCACTTACAACTCTTTATCTTCGGGAGAACTGCTACTTGAATAGTCCTTTTCCTGCTAAAGGTATGTTTTTATGTCCACTAGTAATAAGTGGATGCACAAGTTGACCTAGTTACTAATGATGTCGTCAGTCCGATTTAGTAGTTTATTTAGAGATAATTAGGTATATACCTCTTTGTGCAAAGTTAAGAATATACCCTACGCTGATTTTATCTATCTGAAAAGATAGTTTTAAAAATAGCAATATAGGAGTTGCATTTAGCAGTTACAAGTTGGCATAACCAATTAATGTCTACAGAAAGTATAGGTCGTTATACATTAGGAGGGATCACTTAACCTTAAAGATACTACTTTGTAACAGTAAATAAATATTTATTCTATTTCAAATTAAGTGTAGTTGTAATTTAAATTTTCGTTACAAAATAATTATCATTTTATAATTTTAATACAAATTTTTATTAATTTTTTTTGCCCCAAATTAAATTAAGATAAACAATAAATATAATGCAATTATAATGGTTAAACAAAGACAAATTTGAACATTTAATTAGTTTCTTAATTTGTATGCAAAATTCCAGAACGACAGTTATTTCTGAAACATATGAAGTAGAAAGTTAAAAATAATAGTGTCTATAGCTGTTATGATTTGACTTGACTGGTAAAAAAGAATCTGTGTTTACGAGTTTCAGAAATTAGAGGTTAAATGAATTACTTTGGTATAATCGCTAACCTATGTGTTAGAATCACATGAGTTTATCATTTAGAAATACATGAACTAGTATCCAATGAACTATAAATAGTATCATGTAACTAACAAAATTGCCGGCTAACATAAACAATATCTGGATGATACCTTTTTTTTTGGACAACATCTGGATGATACCTAAAATTGAAATCAAGCACTATATGAACATTGGTTTAAATCATACAAAGAACAAAAAAGCTACTATAGGTCTAAGTTATTCTCTTACCAGGCAAATTTATGGTGCATGTATATTTTATGGCGTAGATGTATTATGTTGGTTTAACCGCTAACATATGTGTTAAAACTACACAAATTATCATTTTAGAAGTATGCAAATTAGCATCCGGTTATCTAGATTTACTAGTTAGCTATAACACTAATATGTTATATTATTTGTGTCTAAATTTACCGATTAACTATAACACTAATATGTAACTGGAATGTATTCAGTACAATTATCTAAAGTTAGACACTAAAAACAATGTTACTTGCAAAATTGTATGCTGATGTTGACGAAGGCTGCGATGTGGGAGAGGAAGATCGGTAGTGGATCCGATGAGAGGCATTGAGAAGTCGAAAGTAATGACCGAGGGAGACATAGCCTTTTTGAAAACACGCCCTTCGCCGATAAGCCAGACCATGTTGTCCGTACTCGTTTGCTACCTCATCATGCTAACGAAAATTGGCTTTAGCTAGTGTGGAGTCTCCAACTTACTCTACAAGAGACATTACCTCCACCTACAACATTAAACAATACACAATAAAGTCAGAGTTTAGAGCGTATAGCTACTCATAACTGCTGCAATAATATTCGTTGACGCTCTACTAAATAGATATCATCATGAGATATTAATACCTGATACAAAATACATTAACATCTAACTAAACATATATCATAACCACGTTTGAAGACTCCAACAAGTATCTGATAAATATCTTTAGGTTATAAACTAGTGAAAAATTCAATATCTACAGACAATAATAAATGATGCAATATAAGAAGGTGATTGGTAGTTGCTGTAGGTGCTGTCCACAGCCCTATTTATTTCTAAAGCATCAAATTCAGAGCAATCAAGCTTTAAATTCTTTTTTGAAACCACAGCTCTTGAAATAACCTACAGCTGTACAAGTGCTCTGCAGAGCCAAATATCCAAAGCAATTTTTTAGTGCTGTCCATAAAATTCTACAGCAATAAAATCTAAAGCCACAACAAAAAATTTACAGATTTTTTTCTACAGCAAAAATTTTAAAGCTACAGCCATTACCAATTAAGTAACTTGTAAGTAGATCCCTACAAAATCGTTTATAAAGTAAATAAGACAGAGACTACTTAAAAAGTTAACGTCTAGGTTATATTCATCACATGTATAATGTAGGATAAGTTGGGACAGCCATCCCATCTATTCAGATCTACTATAATAAGGGTGACATAGAAGTTACCATTTAACTAAATAGATATTGACTGTAAAAAGAATTACTCTAACAAGTCACTAGATTATTGCAAACTTAGAACGTACCAGACTCCAGTGGAAAATTGCTGGGACTCCCGACGGAGACAGAAACAGGTCGGATCGTCGGGTTTTGAACAAAGCGGTCGTTGTCGCAAGTGTCTCGCATGTGATTTTCCAGTCAGGCTACTGGTGCAGACAGAAGAAAAAAACATTTCAAAATCAATTTGGGACATTTAATCGAAACGAAAACAATGATGAGAGGGCTTGACCGAAGTGATAATTTTTTCAATACAACATGATTCCTTTCTTTTGAAAATGAGTTTCTTCAGTCTGCATTTGTCTCCGGGAGAGCTATCGGGGACAATGTTTTGATCACACATGAAACCTTACACTATCTTCGGACCTTGGAGGCTAAAAAACATTGCTCCATAGTGGTAAAAACGGACATGAGTAAAGCCTATGACCGCATGGAATGGAGTTTCATCAGGGCAGTCCTGAATCAGCTTGGTTTCGATTCACTATGTGTCTCTTGGGTGATGACTTGCATCAAGACTGTCTCATACTCCTTCCTCGTTAATGGTTCTCTGCATGGTGCAGTCAAACCGTCTCGTGGGATTCGACAGAACGACCCACTATCACCCTATATCTTTATTCTGTACACCGAGGTCCTGTTTTCCTTGTGTGACAAGGCCCTTGGAGATGGCTCTTTGTCCGGTATCCGGGTTTCTCGATCCAGCCCCTCTATCAAACATCTTATCTTTGCCGATGATACCATATTCTGCTGCAAATCCAATCCGGCAAGTGTTGGCAACCTTTGAAACACCCTGATCCGGTATGAAACCTTACCAAGGCAACACATTAATTTCGCAGAAGTGGCTATCACTTTCTCGGCCAGAACTTCCCCTGAGGTTAAGACCAGAGTTAAGACGGTACTTTCTATTGACTCCGAGGGTGGCATCGGGAAATATTTGGGTCTTTCCGAGCTGTTTGGCAAGAGGGACATCTTTGCTGCTATATTGGATCGTATCAGACAGAAAGCTCATAGTTGGACAACTAATTTTCTCTCGGGAGCCGGCAAGCAAGTTTTATTGAAAGCTGTCCTAACGGCAATGCTTTGCTACGCCATGTCGTGCTTCAAGCTCCCTAAGTCTCTATGCAAAAAAAAATCTAGTCTCTCTTGACTAGATTTTGGTGGGATGCTAACCCTCAGAAGCGGAAGATATATTGGGTTGCTTGGTCCACTCTAACCAAACCAAAGCATGCTGGATGGCTCGGGTTCAGAGATGTGGAGATGTTTAACGATGCATTATTGGCCAAAATAGGATGGAGATTGATTACTCAACCCCAGTCGCTTGTTGCTCGGGTCCTCTTAGGCAAATATGTTCGGGATTCAAACTTTATGGACTGCTCGGTACAGGGCCGGTCCTGGGCAAAGCCTAACGAAACATTGGCCTTAGGCCCCCAAAAATTTTGGAAAAAATTACATAGAAAAAAACCCCCAAAATTTTTTTTTTAGGCCCCCAAATTTACTAAAAGAAATTTTTAGCTGGAATTTTTTAAAAACCGCCTACGGCCCCATAAATCTCAGGGCCGGCCCTGGCTCGGTACCATCCTCAGCCTCGCACGGATGGCGGGGAATCTTGGCAGGTCGGGAAGCCCTTCGCGCGGGCCTGACGTGGTCAGTTAGAAATGGGGAGAATATAAGGTTCTGGCAGGACCCCTGGTTAAGTTGTGACTCCCCAACTACGCCAATTGGTCCCCCTACACTTTCTGCTTCTAACCTCTTCGTCAGTGACCTTCTTTGTAAGCTCTCTAACAACTGGGAGATTGATAAGATCAGAAAAATCCTGCCACAGTATGAGGAAAGTATTTTGAAGATTTTCACAAGTTCAGCTCCAGTGGAAGATCGACCTGCATGGGTCTTCGAAAAATCTGGTAACTATTCTACTAGATCAGGGTATGGAGCTTGCATGAGGCTGGCGATGGCTGATCCAACGGCCCCGCAACCTTTTAATTGGAATAAGCTTATCTGGAACGTGCAAACTTCCCCAAAGCTTAAGGTCTTTCTCTGGAAAGTAGTGAAGAAGGCCATACCTGTAAGCGCTAACTTGGCTTCTCGAGGGATCGCCTCCTTCCCGTGCAAAACTTGTGATGGAACAGAGGATGACATTCATGCTTTACTCCTCTGTTTGGTGGCTAAGGAGGTCTGGGCCAGAGCTCCAATCCTGTGGTCTTTGCCTCCCAATGAATCATCCATGATGGCGTTCATCACCTCATGCCCTAACATCATTTACCTGCCGCCAGTAGGCCTCACTGTTCCCCGCTGGCCATGGATTCTTTGGAATATATGGAAGGTTCGCAATAAACTCTGCTTTGATAATAAAGTGTACTCCAGTATGGAGGTCTTAAACAAATCCATCTCAGATGCACGAGAGTGGTAAAACGCTCAGGATCATGCTTCATCAACTACTAAGGATGGGCAGGGACTCTTTTGACAAGGGTTGATGGTCTCGTCACTGTCGCCTCCTCCCGATACCATCGTCTGTCATGTAGACGCCGCTTGGGATGTGAACTCAGGTGACTGCAGCTTAGGTGGTATCTTCTCGGGCCACCAGGATGCTGCTAGGCTCCCCCGTCTGTGCGACTCTCGCCCCCTCGTCTCCTCTTTGCTCATGGCTGAAGCGCTTGCAGTTTGTATTGCGGTTATGACCAAATATTAAACGCCTCTTGATTCTGTCCGACTCCCTCACTCTCTTTTTTTTTTCGAAAGAATTTTAAATTTTATTCACTTCAAAAAAACTTTTTTACAGAGGGGACTGCTTCCTATTACAAAAAAGAACTCATATCTATTGCTTAACTTCCATACTCCTTTCTTCACCTTCTTTTAAACCATTCCTCCATTGCTTTCTCATATTTACCTCCATTCTTCCTTCTCAAAGAAGTAATTCTGTTTCTGACCTGCTTGTCCAACTTTATCATAAGACAAGAAGTTGGCAGAGCTTTATCCTCCACACGCCTAGTATTCCTTTCCATCCAAATCGCATGAAGAACAGATTGGAAACAATACCTCCATAAGAACGTCACTACCCTTTCATGTAAACCATTGGTCAGTATCTGCATAACCTGCAACCATTGACACACTCCACTGCCTGTTAAACCTCTAGTTAACCCCAACCAGACTTCCTTTGAATATTCACACTCGAAAAAAAGATGATCTCTAGTCTCCAAATGTGTTTTACATAACCAGCAAACAGACACTGCTTGAGGATTCCACTTAAGTATCCTATCACCAGTAGCCAGCCTGTTATGAATGACAATCCATGCCATAAAGGAGAATTTTGGTGTGGCTTCAGGAAACCAAATACCTTTAGACCAGGGAACCTTCTGCTTCTTCTCTCGTAACAAGTTCCAAGTTTGGGAAGTAGAAAACTCCGATGCGTAGTCACCACTCTCTCTTTTCCACAAACAAACATCATCCAGCTGATTAAGACTTCTCTCCTGCAGAGCCATAATCTCTTGTTCTATCTGCTGTAAAATAGGAACTCTACGCCTTCTTCTCCTATAAGTTTGAATGACTCTCTCCACCGTTGCATTTATTGGAATACCTAGTTCTACACAGCCTCTTCCTCCAGTGACTCCCTCACTCTCATCAACCTCTTGAGGAACAAGGAGTTTAGGCCAGCTTTGTTTGGTATTGTGTTTGACATTTATCACTTTAGTTCCTTCTTTGATGCTATTTCCTTTTCTCATGTACCTCGCTTATGCAACCGTGAGGCTGACTCTGTGGCTAAGTCAGCTCTTGCATTGCTTTCTGTAATCTCCGTTGGTGGAGGATGAACTATCTTTAAGGAATGAATTTATGTTTGATCAAAAAAATGAGTTTCTTGATTTTTGTGTGTAAACAGAGAGGATTAAATGAATATGTGTGTGTAAAAATAATTAGTAATGACACCATACCGTAGGGAGAATCTTGTAGGCCGTAGTAGGTTTAGTTTTGAGTTTAAAATTGTCTAATAGTGAATGTGTATTTACTTAGTTTTGTTTTTTTGTAGGCATATATAACCTGTTTTTTTTATTTGATAAGTATTAGGTCTTATATTTGTTGAATTTTTTTCAGAACTTAAAGATTTGACAAACCTAGAACTGCTAGACCTGAGTGAAAACAAACTTAATGGCTCTGTACCAATAAAAGGTAGGTAGCTCAAAACCACTGTCCATATAATATATTTTCTTGGGATCATCATGTTCATAGGAAAAGTTGTTTTCCTTTGTGTTGGCTTTATCATGTGGCAGATTCATCTGCACTGAGGAAGATGAAAGCTCTGGATCTAAGTGATAATGAATTTTCTGCATCAATGGGACTGCAAGGCAAGTCTAAACATATCTTATGATACGTCACTAAAAACGGTGGTGAATTACACTTACTCATTGTAAGTAAATTTGCATTTGATCATTGCAGGGATTTGCGAAATGAAGAGTTTGCAAGAGCTTTATGTCAGTCGAAACAAACTTGTAGGTCAGCTTCCTTTATGCTTAACTGGCTTGACTGGACTTAGAGTTCTTGATCTCTCATCAAATAATTTGACTGGGAAACTGCCACCTTCTCTCGGTAACCTTGGATCACTTACCTATTTATCGTTGTTAGAAAACAACTTTGAAGGTGCATTCTCAGTTGGGTGGCTTGCCAACCTATCACAGCTTAGAGTTTTTAGACTTGGTTCAAGATCCAAATCATTTCAAGTAGAGTCTGAAGGTTCTTGGAATCCAAAATTTCAACCGAGTGTTGTTGAACTACCATCTTGCAACTTGGTGAAGGTTCCTAATTTTCTCCTACACCAAAAGGATTTGAGTCGCCTAGATCTTTCTAACAATAAAATTTATGGAGATTTTCCTCATTGGCTATTGGCGATATATGAAACTAGCTGATAACGGTTTTCAAGGATATCTACCTTCTTCTTTGGGTAACATGAAAGAGATTGGATATCTTGATATATCTCACAACAGCTTCCATGGAAAGCTTCCAAGAAGTTTTGTAATGGGTTGTCATTCCATCTTTGTCTTGAGACTTTCACATAACCAATTAGGTGGAGAGGTGCTTCCGGAATCAGCCAACTTCACTGGTATTTGGGAGTTGTCTATGGATAACAATCTGTTTACTGGAAAGATTGGTCAAGGTTTACTGAACTTGAGAGGCTTGCAACTGCTTGACATTTCAAACAACAATCTCATAGGTGTTATTCCGAGTTGGATTGGGGAACTTCAGGCCTTAAACGCACTACTACTTTCGAACAACTCTTTGGAAGGTGAAATACCTATTTCGTTGTTCGACATACCCTTTCTTCAGCTAGTGGACATCTCTGCAAATACCTTATCTGGGGATATACCTCCTCACGTCAATTCTTTAGGGAAGGCCCTTTTACTCTTTCAAGATAATAATCTATCAGGGGTTATTCCAGAGACATTGCTAACGCATGTAGCTGTACTTGATCTGAGAAATAACAGATTGTCTGGGAATGTTCCGGAGTTCACCTATACGAAAGACACACATACTCTTCTTCTTCGGGGGAATAATTTAACAGGCAGTATTCCTCGCCAGTTGTGTGGCCTACAAGGCATCAAACTTCTGGATCTTTCCAACAATAGGCTGAATGGATCCATACCTTCATGCTTCAGCAATACATCATTTGCTTTTGGGAAAGAGGATACATTATCTGATCAGCATTACGGGGGTGTTTCCGGCGGAGTTATTCAGTTATATGAGCAGGAATACAGCATGTTGTTCAAGTCTCTTATTGTACTGGATTCTTTTAGGATTGTTTACGTTCCAGACACCCAGATTAAAGTTGAATTTGCAACAAAACACCGATACGATACCTACCTGGGCAGAAATCTCAAATTATTGTATGGAATGGATCTCTCAGAAAATGAGTTGAGTGGTGATATCCCAGCAGATCTTGGAGGTCTTCTGGAGCTACAAGCTCTTAATCTTTCTCACAACAAGTTATCAGGATCGATACCAGAAAACTTTTCAGGTCTGAAGAATGTGGAAAGCCTTGATCTCTCCTTCAACAGGTTACAAGGCTGGATCCCATCACAACTAACAGAGCTGAGCAGCCTAGCTGTTTTCAATGTCTCCTTCAACAACTTATCTGGAGTCATTCCACAAGGAAAGCAGTTTAATACCTTTGATGTGCAAAGCTACTTAGGTAATCCTCTTCTTTGTGGACTATCAATCAACACAAGCTGCGACAGAAGTCACTATCAAGAACCAGATAACGGAGTGGAAGCTGATGAGTCTATAGTGGACATGGTATCTTTCTACTGGAGTTTGGCTGCAGCGTATGTGGCTATACTTATTGGAATATGCTCCTCTCTCTCTTTCGACTCTCCTTGGAGGAGGTTTTGGTTCTACCTCGTTGATGCTTTCATCCACAAGGCGAAAAGTTTGTTGTGGTAAGACTATCGTTGGTGGTGCCAAATCCATTCTTGTGCCCTCCATCCGTTGCTCTTCTTGTCAAAACATCCTGCTTTGTTTCACATATCCTATGTACTGTTCCTTATTTTGAATAAAGGTAATGCATCCCATGCACAAACATATATCTAAAAGATGGTTTAATGATTGGTCAATAGGTAATATAAGATAAGAATACAAGAACTTGCATGAAACGCCAAGTAGAAAAGGAAAGCCGAACAGAATATATATAAGATACATAGAGTTCTTTTTCTGCTTCCATGAATTCTCTTAATATTAATGCTTTAAAGAACTTCAGTCACTTGTTTGATCAAAAAAAAAAGAACTTCAGTCACTTATTACATAACACACCATATGATAAATTACCTTCTGTATAATACTGAAGAACCAAAAACGATCATATGAATCAGAAGAGCAAAAGAAAGACCAGAGTGTTAGAGAAAGAAGCGAAACCTCTTGTATATATTGAGAGTTCCTTCACCATCCTAAGCTACTGCTCTGCGAAATGAGTTTTCGTCTTCTTGACTTTGCTAGCAGACAGCTGGTTTCTCTCATGCACGATCTCATTCACCAGTCCTGACAAAGACCAATGTCAAACGTAATCTTCATAGTTGGTACATTTCACTTGTAAAGTTTCTTTAGAATGTAGTAACTACTATGTTTGTTTGCGTGTGTTAAGAAAGAAAAAAACTTCATTAAGGCATAACTTTTGCTTGCAAATTGAAACCAAAATGTAATAACAACAGAGGAGCTGTTTGTATTGCAGATCAAAATACGAAACAAAAGACCTTAACACGAGAGTTAGCTTCTTCTACTCATCCTCCACTTTCTTCTACTTCAGCTTTTAACACCAAATGCTATCTCAAGATCCTACTATACACACCCAAAAGATCATTCATCTAGTTAATGCGGTTGCGGTTTTTGGTCTGCCTGTGCATCTTCCACAGCAATTGTTCCATCATCTGTTCAACACAAGTAATAAGTTAAGGATTTTATACTCAATCATAGATAGGATCTGTTAAATCACGTCTGTTCATGAATCACCTTGGTTCTGTGGCGATGAATCTCCTCCAGGACCAGCTTCAGTAGCAGCACCAACGTCTGTTGTTGTCTCATTTCTCAGTGGCTCTGCATTCGCCTGATCAAGAGTAACCGGTGATGTTTCTGCGTTCACAGCGTCCTACAGAGTATATTCAGTATAAATTCTGGTAAGAAACAGCATCATTCCAAATAGCTGGAGATAATCATTCATACCATATTGAGTTGAGAAGGATCTTGATCTTTCACATCAGATTTCACATCAGCGGCAACAGCAGCAGTTTCTGCCTCCTGTGGTCTCGCAATGTTTACATTAGCATCAGCAGTGTCAATCATAGACGTGTGAATATCATCTGAATCTGCAACCTTCTTGTTAGCATCATCAGAAGGATCCACTGGACCAGCTTGCTGGCTACTACCTGCTGCATCCTCGCTCAAAATTCTCTGTGACTTTGCTCCATGATCACAATCAGCATCCGACATAGCAGGCCTTTTCCTGCTAACAACCAACAAAATCAAACATGCTCTACAACAAATGCGCATAAAGAGAAACTATAACTTTAACACTTACCCACTGCTAACGCTTGGATCTACCGTTAGACCAGAGCTTTGTCTGTTTGAAAACAAAAAACCCCGAAGCACCTTCCCATCAATGATTGTTTCTATAGAGTAACCTAAAGGAACGTTTTCAGTAACCCTGGCTTGAAAAACCGTTTTCCCTTGATACATCGAGCCAATGCTCAAAGGGAGATTCTCTCTTCCTGCAATAAAACCATATAATTATGGTAAATGCAACTTCCTGGAATAAGATTTCTGTGTTAACAACACACCTTGATTAGTGCTGGTTCCAGCCACAGCTAGTTTCTGCGCTTGGCATTTTAGCTTCATTTGTTTCCTTAGAGATAACCTCCCTGGAGTTTGATCAAACCGTGCATTGTATCCACCATCTGTTGGCAATAAGCAAAGAAGATTAGGAGAATAATAAGCAACCTTCCAAGTGAACGGTCAAAACAAAACCTGTGTGTAGGTAGTAAATATCATCCAACGGCTCAAGACTCTTATTGCAGCCACCAAGAAAGAAAAAAGAACCAGCCTTGTAAGGACCTAAACACACAGCTCCAGCAGAGAATCTAGCAGCTGGCCCTTCTTCCATGGCAACTAACTTGGACCATACACCCGTTTCTACAATAATATTTATTTTGATATCAGAAGACAGATAAAGCAAACACAGGCGTGAGGTCTAAGTTACATACCCACATCAAGCACATAGAGATCATCATAAAGGTTCTGAGAATCAGTAAACCCTCCAAATACAAACAGGGTCCTCTCGATTGGAACAGTGACATGACCAGCTCGAGGTGTTAACACCTGCCCTGAAGTTTTCATCTGCTTCCATACAAACGTTTCTGAAAAAAAATACAGAACCAGAAAATATCAGAAGACATATATATACACACACGCATGCATTAAAAGATTAGGTGCTTGTTGCACCTGTGTCAAGGATATGAACATCGGAGAGATAATAATCATCCAAATCTTCACCACCTACTACAATGATTTTGTTCTTCCAGGTTGAGCAAGTGTGGCTGTCTCGTGCAGAGGGTGGATTCCCAGTTGTTACAGCTCGTTGCCACGTTAAAGTCTCTAAACAGGATTATAGCCAATTCAATTACATGCGTCAAAAAAAAAACAAGTATAAAAAATAGCACAGAAGCTGAAAAAGGTATTCTGAAGATATACCTGTGTTGAGTATGTAAAGGTCATTATAGAAGACTTCATCATCAGAACCAGAAGCTTTCCCACAGCCACCGAATATGAAAATGCGTTTGCCAACAAGCGTGGCACTATGAGCCTCTCTTGCCTCGGGTCCTTCCCCTCTAGCATCCACGCATTTCCAAGTATGTGAAGCTGTCACACACACACACACACAATAGATTCAAATCCAAAAACCTCATACCAGGAACAGTTTCTTGATCTAACTAGAAACCATAAGAAGAGATGGAAGAGCTTACAAGTATCTAGCACATGCAGATCATTGAGATGATTCTTCCCATCAGTACCACCAAACACAAAAAGGTGATCCCCAACCGTTGTACAGCTGTGACTGTCTCTCGGAGAAGGCGGCACGCCTCTGATCACCGGTTTAGTCCATATCTGCGTTCCTGCAACAATGAAGTTTTTGAAAAGTAGGCTATAAGTAAGTAACAACAAAACACCAACAAATAACTAATCAACCTTCAGCAAGAATCATAAAGTCTAAACCATTCAAGTGCAGTTCCAAGGGAAAGAAACAATGGATACGTACAAAAGGAAAAAGATCAAGATTAGCTACAAAAGAAGATAACTTTTTGAGAATGGTGTATAGTAAATGGGGTCTACCGCACGAACGAACAAAAAGATTACACAGATCAAACAAAGACTGATACTTTTGTAAAACCCACTACGAGAATCGACGCACACTAACTGCATTTAGTAAAAAGGCGACAACTTTTTCCACTGAGGTGATGTAACTTCAAGAACACTCACCAGCGTCAAAGACATGAACTTGATTCGTTAAGCAATCGTCTCTACCGAATCCACCGAAAACGTAGACAAACCTGCCTCCTTTAATGGCGTTACAAGTGTGTCCCCACCTCTTCCCTGGCCCTGAAGAAGAATCACCGAGACCCACTTGCTGGTTTTGTCGTCGGACCCTCTCCCACCTCATTGTTTCCTGGGAAAAGAAAGAAAAGATTCTTCCTTTGGGTTGGGAAAGTGCGGGAAAATTCTAAAAGGAGGTTATAAAATTGAAGTCGGGAAAACCGAAAATGCAAATGATTCTTTACTTCTTACGGCGATACAGAGGATAAAAGGTGCTTTCTCTGTTTTGGGTTCTTAACGATGGCAACCGCAAACGTGACGAACGGAGCTTTTTCGCGTTTGCGGTTAAATCCAACGAGTAATTTTATTTTCCTCAAGCGTTAAGTACTCTGTCCAGTGAGTAATTAGCGACACTCTGATGATGTCTACCATATTAATTGCACATTAAATTTTCTGTTTTTTTTTGCTTCTTTTATGAACTTTACTGCAATGAATCTATAATTAGTTTACACACTCATGGGTTCAGAATATCGTTATAATATTTATTGACATAAACATAAAATGATTGAGCAAAAATGAAATACATAAACGATTTCTTTAGAAAATAAATATAACAATAAGTTTGTTGTACAAAACAAATGTAAAACTATGTATTACGAAGATTGAGAGTTAAAAAAAATATGTGATTTTGATATTAAAATTTTTGTATGCTCTTTATCATCATTGTCTTTTTTTGTGTCAGTTTACTCGAACAACTTGTTTGTTCAATAAGATCTTCTTGATTGACATCGATTGGACTTGGGCTATTAACCAAATTTAATGTCATTGTCCGAAATGTCAATGGTAATAATAATTGTCTCACAATGTTAAACATAACCACTGCTATTATCTTATTAACTATGTATTTTCTTCCACCATGTGCATAGTAAAAAAAATTTAAATGTAATTTATATTTAAAAATAAATTTTATTAAATATTATAAATTTTACTATTTTCTTATTAATATTTAATATTGATTTGATATATATTAAATTAATTTATATAAAAATAATAAAAATGATATAAAATTGTATAATTATCAAAAGTCTAGCCTAAACAATATTTATAATATTTGTACATATATAAGAAACTAATGATCTTACGATTAGATATTTAAATTTTTTAAAAATTGTAGAAATTTTTGAAAGCTTTAGTAATACAATTGTAAAATTATACAAAATAATAATATTTCAAAATTTAAAATGTTATATATGAATATATTTATTTTATAGATGATGTATGAGCTATTGCCATATTTAAAAAAAAATTACCAAAAAGAAATATCAGTATTAAATGTAACATATGAATTATTACCATATTCTAATAAGTTTACCAAAAATATAAATCAATATTAAAAAAAATAAAAAAAAATATAAATCAATATTAAATGAAATTATCCATGCCATATTTTTCCGGAAGTCATATCATCAATTTCGGTAGCCACGTCATATTTGTTTTGTGAAATTGATTGTAAAGAAGACATGTGGTAAAATCACTTCGCAAATATAGTTTAGCGAATTGAATCATTTACAGAAAATCCTTCATTGACCAGTTCATGGACCAGTAATGAAACCAATCAGTAGCAGAGTCGACCTTTCCTAATCTGCCTCCATGCAATGGCTGCAACCATAGCTCCTCCTCCCATGTGAATCGAAGCCATGGTGAGACTCTTCTTCCCCTGCAATTTCCAAGAAGTTGATCCAGACTAAGAGCATCCGCAACGGGAATTCTTAAGAAAAAAATAATTAAATAATCAGTGGACTCCACCAAAAGCTAATGATTCAATCCTTAAAATTCTTAAATAAGGACTCTTTCTTAGTGAATCCTTGCACTATTTGCGGGTTCCCACGACATGTGACGACCCGCGATTGGTTGATATATATATATATTTTTTTTTGAAAAGGAAAAAAAAAATAATACTTAAAAAATCAAAATACACTTTTTCTAAAGACTCCTCCTTGAGTATCACCATTGCGGGTGCTCTAAGAGATAGTCATATTGTTTCCAATCAAATGTAGATTAGATTATCAGATACACACCTCTAGCACCTTTAAAAGGTCCTGTCCTAGGCCTAAGATTCCCTGAGAATTGAAGAGTAAGAGTAATTAGTAGAGATGAGTTTTCACTCTCATTATGATGAGTATTGAAAAGAGTTCCTTACAATCATTACGGGTACCCGGAAAATAAACGCAAAGTATGTAGTAACTTTAGGGTAGAGGAAGATATCAAGTAGTGTAATGGCATATACAGGTCCCTCAGCACCCTGCAGACAAGTTGAGAAGAGATTACCTCATCGGCATTTGTTGATTCGAAACAACAACCTCTAAGTCTCTCTCTGTGGATGTATAAGAAACTTACCAGAAATAAAAGGTTTAGTTTTGATTGATCCTTGAATGAAACTCCGTAGCTCTGTATGATTGAACAACCAATATAGAGGGTAAATATTATTCGAAAAAAAATATCAGTGTGCAAAAATTACTTATCTGTGGACCTAGCATGATTTGAGCGCAAGGAAACTATTCTGGTTGATATATATACCTTGAGTATTGCCATAAACACCATGCACACTTATGAAGAGAACAGAGCCAGCAAGTGATCCAGCAAAGTAAAGCTTCAAAAGGTAGACCGGTCCCAAAGTTCTTGCGATCTAACAGAATTAGGTTAAGAAATGGAGATATAAAAATAATTAAGTGGAAAATCAATAACAGGAAAACAAGTCATCTATATATGATCTATCTAGAAAACAAAAACAAAAACAAAAACAAAAACAAAAATCGTGTGTCCCCAACAGTTGTAGATAGATACTTCATAAGAAACACATGAATTCACTTCTCACAAAATCGAATGCATCTTCACTCAAGGAAACATTTCACTCTTTTTTTTTTGGTCAAAAGGAAACATTTCACTCTAAAATATTAAAGCGTTAAGGAAAGAAGAAGTCATACGCTGGTCCGAAAGTAGTAGAGTCCAACCATGTTAACGATGAGTTGACTGGTTCCAACATTACTGAACCCCGAAGTTATCAGCGTGTGTGTTCGTCCAGACATAAAGGTGTACGATGATAGCTGCCCAAACATCATAGTTAAATACCAATTATCAACAAAATGATTACCAAAAAAAAAAATTATCAACAAAATCCAAGACAAGAGTCCAACGGTAAATAAAGATCAAAAAAAAGTTTTGAACATTGTTGGCCTGACCAAAAAATTTCGCGCCATCCATTTCCGGTTTGAATTCTTCCACATGGTAAATACAGCAACATTAGCTAAAATTAACCCGAGAACAACTCCATTAGCTGCATTGAACCAAGACTTCCAGCCAGAGGAAACACACAAAGTAAACCCAGAAAAAAAGTGAATACCATGGAAAGCCTACTCATATAAAAGGAAAAGCATCAAGAGAGCTTTATTCTACTCGAATCAAGAACTACACAGAAATGGTAAAGAATTAAAGCAATTGACTTAGTAAAAAAAATAAAAAATAAATAAAAAAATAAAGCAACTGATTTCTCATCGTCCTTTTCTGATTCCTCACACATACAAAAGCATGATTGAATAGAAAAGCTAAAAAAAGTAGTGGAATTAACAAGGTAGATTAACCACATAAATCATGTCTAAACCCCTAAATTTTCAAGAACTTTTCGTACTCAAGACATATGTTTCTCTCAGAAAACAATTAAAAAAGTATAATATATACCTTTGCCCAAAAAAAAAAAAGTATAATATATACCTAGTAAATATAAATACCATTAGTTACTATATAAAACCTGAAGTCTGAAGATTATAGAGAAAGAGACGCTGGCATTTCAGAATCCAAGCTCAGTTGTGTAAGAAATGTTAGAATAAATAGGGAAGAAACAATATACCATCCACGTTTTTGAAAGCCAGTGAAACCCCAAGGCTTAGGAGGAAGCTGAGGATCGAAGAACCCAGCTCTAGACTCCAAGAGACTTCCGGGTTTCAGATGGGTGTTTCTCCTCAACGTGCTGGCAAAGAACCCATCAATCTCTGATGAAGAAGATGCGATTCCAGAAGGAAGGAGATGGCTCAGGAAATGGTTATGGTGGCTATGGCTTGTGTAAGAAAAAGTGGGCTTCTTCTTCATCATTATAGATTTAGTTAGCTGCCAAGAACAAGAGCCAAAGACAACGAACCTCCGAGGCAAAATCGTATGCATTTCTTTTGTTTTTTTTCTTCAATAGTTTAATTTTAAGTTTTACCAAATGACGCATAGATAGAAAAAGAAGCATGTAACTTCTGCTCTGTATATTATTATATTGTCATGAGTTATATGTGTTACCAAAGTCATCTTTTAAAATATTTCAATTTTTTTTTTTTGAAAAAACAGTGATATCACACACTAGTTTAGTGATTACAACTTACACCTTGAATTACAAGTATCAATTTTACTTTTAAGGTAAACATAAAAAAATCCTCAAGAGTTTAGGGAAATTGTAAACTAACTTGCAAATATTCATTAAACCATAACATGCATCTATCAGATTAAAATATAAATTGTATATACATTCAAGTCAAAGAAGCTAGCTACAGATCAACACTCTGTTCTGAGAGAGAGATGGCGTTGGATTACAAACCTCCAGAAGAGTTCGTAGTCAACAACTTACAGCCCCTTGCTGACTTCGATGTGACGGGATCGACGGAGCTCTGGCTCATCCAGTGCCCTATGAGCCACGTTCCGGAGATTGAAGGGAAGGAGCTTAAGGTTAAGCTTGGTGAAGATGGAGTCTTGGGACGTTTCGAGGATTCTCCTGGTAAAGAGGTTGAACTTGTTAGCTTTGCTTCTCAAGAAGGTGATGCAACTGTGATTATACCTTGTGAGAAGGAATCAAAGATCGTTGGGAAGATTTCGAGGCGAGTTTCGTTGGTTCGGTTCCCTGAACCGGAAGAGCTTCTTGAGACATTTAAAACTCAGCAGAAGGCTTTGAGAGCTGTGACGAGTTCCTCTGTTAGAAACTCTAATCCAGCTATGAGTAGCAGGCGTAAAAGCAAACAAGTATTTTTGCCATAAAAGCAAACAGGGTTAAGATGTTGAATTTAGATTATGTGAAACGATAAGCAAACAAGTAATGTATCGAAATTTATAACTTATTGTGCCATACGTGGTTATGAAGTTCAGACAAAAGCTAGCTACAAAACCAGAAAGTTCACAAGTATTTTTGCCAGTCACTATCCGTGCCCGCGCAGTGGCTGATCCCCCGAGCGGTGATAGGAACCAGAGATGTTACTCTACAATGTCAGTAACTTTGTCGTGAATGTATATACAATTTAGAAAATACTCCCGATTGATATTTACCATGTTATTCACACATATTACTTTTTTGTTTTAGTTTTAATTAATTTAAAGTTTTATATGATTTCAACCACTAAATACTAAATACAAGACTAAACCCTAAATATTTTTGATTAAATGTATTTTTAAAAAGTAATATCTTGCTTATTGTATTTGAAGCAATTTCTCTTTCTAATTTATGCTCTTATCATCCTTGTCTTTTTATGTCAGTTTAGTGCAAACATTTTCTTGAGCGAACTACCAAACTTTCGTTCAATCTTAAGAAACAGAGTTGGCCTCTAGCTACAGAGGAAGAGTTTAAGAGTCCAAGTGCAAACTATATTCATTGTTAGTTTCCTGGGCATCTTTATCCATGGTCTTTAGGAATAATTTTTAACAAAAAATGGGTCTGGGCCCCATTGAAAAAGCAAAAAACGTTGTCAAAAATCGTGAAATAAGGAACGCTTCTTGAACTATTCGCGAATCTCACTGACCCGTGGCAGTCCACAATTAGTTTGATTTTTTTTTTTTTTTAATAAATTAGGAAAAAAAAATTAAGAACGGGGTTTCAGGATAAAGTTGCTCTTTAAGTTCTTCTTGATTGACATCAAAAGAAGAGAGAAAAATGATTGCCATGGAACTTGGATTAAAGACAAGACAAAACACAAACTACCCTAATTAATTTCGTTGTCCAAAAGAAGTCAATAGTAATAAAATTTCATTGTGACTCACAAAGTCAAAAAAAAAACCACTGTTATGATCATATCAACCGAGTCTTTTGCAGCAAATCCAAGGACTCATAGATGGACCAGCAATGAAACCAATCAATAGTTGAATCGACCTTTCTTAATACGTCTCCACGCAATGGCTGCAACCATAGCTCCTCCTACAGCGTGAATCATACCCACGGTGATACTCTTCTGTTCCCCCCTGCAAATTTCAAAGAAGTTTTTTTTTTTTTTTAATTTCAAAGAAGTTAGTCCAGTTTAAGAGATATTCAGATTGTTTCCAAACAGATGTTAGATTAGATTGTCAGATACCCACATCTAACACCTTCAAAAACTTGTTTTCGACGGATAAGATTACCTGAAATATTAAAGAGTGAGAGTAATTAGCAAAGAGTTTCACTCTCATTATGATGAGTATGTAAATAGTCCTCCTTACAAGCATTACGGTTACTCGGCAAATAAACGCAAAGTATGTAGTAACTTTGGGGTAGAGGCACATATCCAGCAGTGCAATGGCATATAGAGATCCCTCTGGACCCTGCCACACAAGTTAGAAAGAGTTAAAAAAAAAAAAAAAAAAAAAAAAAAAAAAAAAGTTATAAAGAGTTTTACCTTTCAAGATTCCAAAGAAGAACCACTGCGTCTCTCTCTCTGTCTCCAAAACATGCTCTGACAAGTTCATTTAACTGGATGAATAAAAGAAACATACCAGCATTCCAATGGGTGTTGATTGATCCTTGTAGGAAACTCCTTGGCTCTGTATGATTGAACAACCAATATAGAAACGTAAATACTAATAATGTGAAAAACTACTCATCTGTGGACCTTTCATGATGTGAGAGCAAGGAAACTATTCTGGTTGATAGATATACCTTGAGTATTGCCATTACAGCATGAGCACTTAAGAAGAGAAGAGAGCCAACAAGTGATCCCGCAAAGTACAGCTTCAAAAGGTAGGCCGGTCCCAAGGTTCTTGCGATCTAACAACAATGGGTTTATAAATATTCATTCATTCAAGGAAACATTTCACTCTGGAAAATTTAAACGTTAAGGAAAGAGGTCATACTCTGGTCCCAAAGTAGTAGAGTCCAATCATGTTCATGATGAGTTGACTGGTTCCAACATTACTAAAACCCGAAGTTATCAGCGTGTGTATACGTCCAGTCATAAAGGTGTACGATGATAGCTGCCGAAACATCATGTTTAAGTTAACTACACAAAGATCAAAAGACAAGAGCTGAACATCAAATAAAAGATAAAAGATTAGAGCTTTGGACGTTGTTGGTCTGACCACAAAATTTTTGATCATCCATTTCCGGTCGTAAACCTTCCACATAGTAAATACAGCAGCATTAGCTATTATCAATCCGAAAACAACACCATTAGCTCCATTAAACCAAGACTTCCTGCCAGAGGAAACCCAAAAAAAAAAGAGTGAATATCATGGAGCACAAGTGAAAAGCCTACTCCTTTAACAAAAATCAAAATGGGACTAGCTCCTAGTCTATGCTCTATAAATGGAAAAGCATTAAAAGAGCTTTCTGCTGCTACTCAAAATCAAGAACTACACAGAAATGGTAAAAAAAAAAGTCTATTGATTTCTCATTGTTCTTTTTCTGATTCCTCACATATATACAAAAGCATTATTGATTTTGGAAAGCCAAAAAAAGAGTGAAATTAACCACATAAATCATATGCCTTAAACGCTAAATAAAGCTAGAAACTTTACAAATTCAAAGACGAGTTTTTTTTTTTGTTTTAAACTCAAAGACAAGTTTCTCCCAGAAAACAAAAGAAAGGTAGATTAGTACTAAATAGAAAATCATATCCAAGCTCAGTTTGTATAAGAAATGTAGAGTAAATAAGAAACAATACCATCCACGTTTTTGAAAGCCAGTGAAAACCCAAGGCTTAGGAGGAAGCTGAGGATCGAAGAACCCAGCTCTAGCTTCCAACAGACTTCCAGGTTTCAGCTTCAGATGGGTGTTTCTCAACGTGTTGGCAAAGAACCCATTGATTTCCTCCGACCGTAATACATGAGACGGAACAAAGCGGGTTACAAAAGATGAAGAAGGAAGATGGCGGCTCTGGCTCGAGTGAGAAAAAGCGAGCTTCTTCTTCTTCATTAGAGATTTAGTTAGCTGCGAAGTAGAGGAGCCAACGACGACGACGAACCTGCGAGAGAAAAGCGCATGCATTTTCTTTTGTCTTTTTCTTCCAACAAATTCATTTCAAATTTTACCAAATTGAGCATATATGATATAGAAGAAGAAGAAGACAAAAAGGACGTAACTTCTGTACGTATATTATAGTATTATCATGAGGTATGTGTGTTACCAACGTCAGCTTTTTTTTCTTTCAAATAGTGCAATATTTGTAAACAAAATATGATATCACACTAGTTTAGTGATTACAACTTTTATTCTAAGGTAAAACATAAATATTTTCTCAAGACTTTTTTTTTTTTTTTGGTGTAAATTTCTCAAGATTGTTGGGAAGTTGTAAATATTTATTGAAACATAACATACATCTATCAATCAGATTAACAATATAAATTATATATACACATTCAAGTGAAATAATTAAGCTACAAAATCAGAAAGACCACCAGCCATTATCCGTTCCCACGGATCTTTTAAGGTTAGAGGAACCCGAGATATTACTCTACAGTGCCAGAAAGTTTGACCACCATTCAAAATAGTTAGTATGTAATCTACAATATTAGATCAAACTTTTTTTTTTACCGTTTCTTTACAATTAATTATTATTGGAATAAAACAGGAGAATAATAGACTATAGTTCTTTCAGGATGGTATATGTTCAGGCTAAGTTTATAGGTTTTGGAATTCATACCGGTGGATACTGTTTGTTTGAATTATTGGTTTCAATTAGACTGACATACTTCATGAGGCAATTTGGACATTCTGTTGTTCCTTCTGATTATCTTATTTTCTGGAAGGGATTAATCATTGTGGTGGCTGGTGAGTAATAATACTCTCAATATGAATGTTAACACCTTCCAATCACTATCTTTGAAGTTTGTGGTAACTATGATTATACAATGAACCAAATAAAAATTATCCTTAACCAATTCTTTCTTAGTCAGTCACACAATCAAGAGAAACGACAAAGCCTAAAGAAGAAAAGGGCAAAATATCAAAATTGAAAGTAAGAGCCTTTCTTAAAAATAAGATTAACACTTTGAGGGTATAAGTCCAATTATAATAACCTTAATTTTTCTTACACGACATCGTCCTCTCTTCCTTTCCTCCTCTGTAAATTTTCAGAATGGCCTCAAAGCTCAAACCTTTCACCAATCTCCGTCGCTACAAACCATCTCCACTCAACCAGAACCGATCACTATCCTCAAACCCCACTTCCCAATCGAACTACAGGAAGCAAACCTCACTCGCGAACCTCCTCCAACGTCACGGTTTCCCTCCCTCATCTCTCCGACACTTCCTCTCACGAAACACCTTCCTCTCAAACTCAGATCTATCCGAAACCGAAGCTTCTCTCTCCATCTTACTATCCCTCAAACTCCCTCAGAAACAACTCGTCTCCTTGATCAACGACTGCCCCAACGTCCTCCGACCAAACTTCCTTAGAAAATGGAAACTTCCTCTCTCGGGGACCATCTCCTCTTCAGCAATCAAAACCGTCCTCGAACACTCGAGTAGATTCGGAATCAACCCAGATAAGTTTCACGAATGCACTAACGTCCTTAAAGGTTTAGGCTTTTGCGATAGTACTGTAAGTAAAGTTCTTGAAGCCTTCCCTAACGTTCTTGCACTGAACGAGGTTGAAATCCACAGAAAGGTTGAGTTTTTGATTGGAATCGATGTTCCTAACGTTGAGAGGTTCTTTCACGTTTTCCCCGAGATCTTAGGGATTAGTATTGACTCTAAGCTTAAGCCGTTACTCGATGAGTTTATAAGGATCGGGTTTAGTAAAGAGGAGATCAAGAAAGAGATTTTCAGAGAGCCGAGGGTTCTTGGTTTAGAGTTGGGAGAGCTTTCAAGATGTTTGGAGTTGATCAAGTCGTTGAAATGCCGTGAAGTGATTAAAGATGAGATTCTTAAAGAAGGATTGTTTCGTGCAGGGTTTGAAGTGAAGGTTAGAGTTGATTGTTTATGCAGACACGGGTTGATTCGGAGAGAGGCCTTCAAGGTTGTGTGGAAAGAGCCGAGGGTGGTTTTGTACGAGGTGGATGAGGTAGAGAAGAAGGTTGAGTTTTTGACTAAGAGGATGGGGTTTCATGTGAAGTGTTTAGCTGATGTGCCGGAGTATCTAGGGGTGAATTTTCAGAAGCAGATTGTGCCGCGGTACGATGTGGTTGAGTACTTGTGGCTTAGAGGCGGGATTGGTTGTGATGTTGGGTTGAAAGGTTTGATTAAACCGAGTATGAAGAGGTTCTATAACTTGTATGTGAAACCTTATCCGGAGTGTGAAAGAATCTTTGGGAAGAGGAGGGAGGATGCACGGGTGAGGAAGCAGCGACATCCTGCTGGGCTTTGGAAGCTTATGAAGCCGCCTAGCCATGTCACAACGGAGGAAGATGTTGTGAACATGAAGTCTTTTGTAGAGTCGCTTGCTTAGTTTGGTGCGATCTTGCACTAAACGAATACTAGATTGACACAGATCAAAGCCACTCTCGCTCCCTGGCTTTATTTACTACGAGCTGCTCTGAGTCTATATCTGGAAACTCCCATGAGCTATATCGATTATGATATCAAGTTCTTTTGAGTACTAGGCTTTGATTACTCAGAGGACAATGCATCCATCCTTCTTGGGAAAACATCTACTAAGGACCGACCCATTGCTTTTTGTTTCATTGTCTATGTGATACGTCTATACCTGATGGATTTGCTGATCAAATGTAATAACTTTGGTTCTAAAACAAACAAGAGTCTGTTCCTACTTTAACCACTAGTTTCAATTATTTAGTGGGCCCCGAGTGTCCCGTTTGGCAACTTTTAGAAAATCCAATGGATGTCCAGGCCTGTGTAACAGTAAACAAGTATGCAGGATCAACGGGATGATTGGAAGTTGCTGTAGTTTTATATTTTTGTTTTAAAAATAAATCTATAGATTTTTTTTGATGTGGCTGTAGATAATTTTGCTGTAGAATATTAACTGTAGGTTTAAAAAGATTCAAAGACTTACATATAAATTTTCTAAAATAAAAAATAAGTGCTCTAGATTTATGGTTTTCCACCGCTAAAAATAAATAAAAAGAAAAAAAAAATCTGTTGTTTAAAAAATCTTTACAAAACATGATTAGCAAAATTTTGGGCTGTAAAAATAATTTAGGCTGTGGAGAGATTTTACAGCACTTCTAAAGCATTTGCCAATCAACTCCAACGATTTTGATAAAAAGTACAAAAATACTCGAGTGTATATAGAATAGACTTGTAAGAGCAATGTCCATTGGAGATATCTCAATTTAAAAAATAATGACAAAATAAATAAAAATATGAGAGAGGGTTAATGATACTCTCATTTAAGAACTTTCAGAAATCAATTAGATACTCAACATATGCAGCGCCGTGCCTGCCTTGAAAGAAAAGAAACTTTAGCTTAGCGCATCATTTTCTCAAAAGCATTTTATAAGTCTCAAAAGGCCACAGTTAGTATTCATCCTATAAACTTTTTAACACAATTCTCTCGGATAGATTTTTTTTAATTTTTGTCACAAAAATAAACTTTAAAAAATAAAATGATCAAAATGTCATTTTTTATTTTGAAAATTTTAATTTTTTTTAATTTGAAATTATATCCCCAAAACCTCACTCCTAAACCCTAAATCCTAAACCCTAAATCTCACCCCTTAACTCTAAACTCTAATGTCTAGATTAATTAACTCTAGAGGTATAAGCGTATATTTACTTTTTTTCATAAAAGATTTAAGTCTATTTTGTCATTTTTGTTTTTAAGATCTATATTTGTGACAGAAAAAAAAAATTAGATCTATTCTAAAGAATTTATCTTTTATATACTGTTTTATTTAAATCAATTTAGTTAAAGTGGAACAAATAATAAATAACTAACATATCCTATTGGCCACCGCTATTACTCTCAGTCTCTCACCATTAAATTACACTTTTGTTTTATTTCAATGTAGTTTAAACTTTAAACTGAGGCAAATAATAAATAACTAAAAATAACTAGGCTTTACATCACTTGAAGTTAACAAGTTATTATTCTTTCTCGATATTTATCTCAAATTTGTAGTTCTATTTATTGTATAATATTTTAAGTTTGTATAGTAATGGAATATTTATCTCAATATTTAAGTTTGTATCTTCATTTGAATATACCAATTAAAAACACTGAGTCACTTGAAATAATTCTGAAGGCCATTTAAACTTTTTTTTTGAAAATTTGGTTATGTTTTTACTAGGATGAATACAAAAATGTTATATTTTAAAATTACTTTTGCTAATTTAGTTCTTAAGTTGTTTGTTGTATAACGATTTTTGTTTTTTCGTCAACAACGATACTATTTATTATCTTTGATGTATTTATGTTAAATGATTTTATTTGTATTTTTTAGGGCAACTATAAATGCTCGCACGATTCTGAACATATATGTTATTTTATTAACTACTTAACCTTCATAAAAAAATGAATTTTGTTACGGATTTACAATAAAATAATAATACTTTCAAGTTGAGAAACCTAAATTTGAGTTTTTATGAATAAGGGTTCTCTAAGAGCATTATTATTGATATGAGTATCTCACGAAATATCTAAAGTTATATTTAACCCAAAAAAACAAAATATCTAAATTTATATAATTTAAATTTAAATATGAAGAGAATTATAATACCACTTATTGGAAGGCACATCATGTTTAAGTCTTTGGCAAGTTTTCTATAGTTCCTTATACCATACATTTCATTGACACACTTTTTATTTTATTTTATTTTAAAAAATGTTGACAGATCCTCTATAAGAGTGGATGAATATGTCCTAAGAGCATTAATTATCATCCGGAGATTCTTAAAAAGTATTTCATAATTAAAAGTAAATAAAATAATTTTAAAAAGAAGAAAATAGAGAAAGTTGTTTGTTTGAAAACTTAAAAAGAATCTAAAAACTTATTTTACAAATAAGCATTAAATTGTTGATTCGATTATTATTTTAAAAGTTAAAAACTAGTATATAATTAAAAATATTAATATATTTTTGAGAAATTCGGTGGATTTCTTCCATTAATAGAAATATTAATAAAATAAGAGAACCGACAGATTATTTCTCTTACAATATTTGTAAAAGGTTTTTTTTTTAATCAAACAATATTTGTAAAAGGTTAAAGGTGGATAGCAATAAGTATTTACAAAACAGAAAACAACAATCTGAGAGGCTTTTTACAAAAAAAAAAAAAAAAATACAATCTGAGAGGCTGAAGCACTAGAAGTGGATGCAAATAAGCGACACTTAAAAAAAAATAAAAATAAAAATAAGCGACAGTTGGTCAAATAACATCTTTGACTTGGTCAACGTATTTAAACAACGGTTTTTCAGTTAGAAATGGAATTTACTTTTGTAAGACCCACACGGTTTGTGACATTTGCTTTCTTCTTACGTATCATCCCAGCTTATAATGTCTCTTCATTTAGACAACCTATAACGACCGTTCATAAACACATATGCACATACCGTTGCCTCAACTTTATATGGCCTATGTGTCATTACTCTGTCTGTGCCTGCGTGGTATCAATGTTGAAGGAGACAATTTTGTGGTAAACGAGGTCGAGGCTATGTTTGGTTCACACCCTGCATCAAGCATGGCCAGTTGGCCACCATATTACTATATTTGGTGACGTAATTTTTATGTATCTTATATTAGATGTAACTATGATATTCTCTCTGTTTTATATTATAAGTAGTTTTAGCAAAAAATGTTTGTTTCACAATATAAGTAATTTTCATTTTTCAATGCACATTTTCTTTTTATTGGATATTGTGTAACCAATCAAATAATGCATGTTTTTTTATAATAGGTTGAATTTATTAATTAAATAATATTTTTTACAAAAACAATAATTTCTTAATATTAGTGTTTTTAACTAAAACTACCTACAATAAGAAACATAGGGAGTATTTCGTAGTGGCAGAGCTACCGCTTTGTGAAGGTGGTCATATAACCCATATGAATTTGTATAAAAATAATTCTTTCCTTGTATTTTCAGAATCGTTACAAATAACTTATTGACCCGTATACCATATGTTCATTATGTAACTGACCCTGTAAAAAGTTGAGGTGGTTCCGCCACTACTTCCTATTTTGTTTTTTACTCGTGTTCAAAACCATACGCTGATTGAAACCATATTGGTATGGAAACCCAGTTTCGAACAATTTCCATCAACTATTAGTTGGTTAATATTAGCTCATAAACCATGATTATACTATATAACAAACCTATAAAATGTTATATTCGATTAATAACGTCGTTTTTTTGGGTGAAATTAATTGACGATGCTGTCTGTAACGTCCAGCCTAAATAAAATTTATACCAAGGATCGATGCCCATCCCCGGTTTTCCTTTTGCAATAGAGTATAAGTATGCATGAAGGACCGACACTGTCGACTCATGTGCGTTTCTTAGAGACACTGAAGAAACAGTGACTTTTTTGTTGGGTCGAAGGGAAGCAAATCTATCTTGTTGATCAACGATTTCATTATTAATTTGGTTAAGAGTCCCAATGGAATATCTAGGTAGAAACCACGTCCATGATTCATATTTAATTATTTATGGGCGTCTAATTTCAGTAACTAATAACTCTAATATTTAATTTCTAAGATTTCAAATTTCACTAAGTAAAGCACTATACATACATGAGACCATAATTAACCCGGAGTTTTTAGAGTGACGTTCTTAGCGGAAGTTAATAAACTGTTTCTTAACTTTTAACTAAAAAAACTAAAAACCGGTTTTTAAAATCCTTATTTAAGAAGCGGTTCTTAACCTTTTTAGTTAAAAATTAAGAAACAGTTTCTTAACTTCCGCTAAAAACCCCATCATAAGAACTCCGGGTTAATCATGTTCTTAGAGCACCATTATCGCTAAAACTGGTTTGGGTTTCTTAATTTTTTTTTTTGTTTTGTCTGATTTAAAAAAAAAAGAAAACCAATCGCGGACCGCCACGTGTCAGTGGGGCCTGCAAACAGTACAAGAAACAGATCAAAAGCGGCTCTTATCTCGCGACTTCTGCAACCGGTTTTAATAAAATCTGCAGGACTCACCCCTTAAGAACCTTATTAAAAGACGGCGATAATCATGGCCTAATGACATTGGTATGGGTTTGGTTAAGATAGAGTTTTCATAGGGTTATGAGATGGCCCGAATTCGGAAGACAACAATATCATACTCTTATTTACAGTATGCAATTAGGGGAAAATGCGGTGATAATTAAATTGTGTTTTCGAAAGATAGTTTGCAAATTGTTATATTGCTGTGGTATAAAGTAAAATAATAGTTCTTCCGCGATACATTCACCATTCACGTTTTTCTGTTTAGTTTAAGTAAAAGATCTGCATGCAGTTCAATATTTTTGTCTTTTTGTAGAAAAAGCGAGAGATATGCATGCATATCTTATCCGCTAACATTTGGTGGTGTTGATCTGTTTTTTTTTCTTTTTGATAAAAAATATTTTGTTACAAACACTTAATTTTAAAATATATTTATCTGATTAGCTCAAATTATATAGTTTACACTAATACTGTTTGTGTTGTTTTAAAATTATAAGCATGACGTTCAATCGCTCACAAAACACAACATTTTCAAAGGAAGAAGATATAAATCTTCCTACATAAATATCAACAAGGGTAAGTAGTTAATATTTTTTTTATGTTTTAAAATAGTTAATGTATAGGTAAATGATTGAAATTTTGTAAATATATTGAGAGAAGACAATTTTAAATGAAATCTTAACCGAGAACGTGTATTTATTGAATTGTACGATCAAATAATTTTCATGACTAATTACCTTTCAAATATCTTACACCCACTGGTAGAGAGTTTCCCGGTGGTAAATTTAACCAAAAATTCAATATTAGCGTAACCTACCGGTTCTCTCAAGAAAATCTTGATCACCTAAAAAAAAAAGAAGTATAAGTATCTTATAAAACATTTACAGGCGATGACAAAAAAAAAAAAAAACATTTACAGGCATTTCGGCCGATCCTATAACATTTAAGATATTTGTTTAGATATGTAGGTGTATTTTTTATTGTTTTAATATATGATCTATAGTTTTGAACTGACTTTGTCATTCATAAGTTATAATAAATTATAAGATCGGTTTGATTTGTTTTTCTCCTGCATGATCCGCTTGATCTGTATTTGTCCCGCTTGATCTGCATGATCTGCATTTGTCCTGCTTGATCTGCATGATCTTCTAGATCTGTTACACTTAAAATGTTTTTACCGTTCGAAGCCTCAGGGTTTGAATGTGACGCTGAGAAAAAGCAGAAAGAGGGAGAAATTGTTATGCAGTCCAATCTGCAATTAATACTCATTCACTGTTTTAGAGGCATGACAATAAAAACTAATAAAATAATTATTGATTGCATGCAGAACATTTTAATACAAGTCCTGCATGTATAAGGGAGAAACGAGCGGTGGTGATGCAGGTGACCAATCCCTGTTTTGATTTTTTTTTTAATTAGTTAAATATTTATTTTGTCTACTATTAATTAACTATTTTTATCCTTTTTCAAACTAAAGATTCTTAAAATATGGTTTAATAGTTTGTCTTTTCACTTTGTAAAGATATATTATATACTATAATATTTTCATATACAATTATTTATATTCTCATTACATATTCATAGTTTTTATATAATAACTATTTATGCTGTTATTTTTTGTACAGTAGAAAAATATATAACTTCACTAATTAATCATATATAATATTTTGAAAACTATAAAACATATATCTTATAATTATTGTTATTTTTTATTTTTGATGATTAATAAATTAATTAATTAATAGTTGTGTATAAAAGCTAAATCAGTTAATGAATTCATGCATGTTATTGATAATTCATGTATTGATTACATATATTGAAAACTTGTAACAACTAAAACTAAAACTAGAAATTTAATGAATGCATGCACAATGAAAAATATGAAACATATTTTTTTGCTCCTACATATTATTTTTGTTCCATAAAAATAACTTTTTTGGTATTTTCACATATACTAAGAAAATACATTAAATCAATAAAATAAATCTGACTATAGTAAATAATATATATTTATTTTGTATATTCATAATTTTCTTATAATTTTGTTTCAGTATGTTATACATGATATTTATTACTTATATATAGTAAGTTGTATTTTGTTTAGATATTTTTTGCTCTTACATATTATTCAGATAGTTTTTTCAGATATTTTTCAGATTTTCACCCGTTTGGATCGGTTTATAACATTTTCGGTTCGGATATATTTTATAACACCCTACAAAACTCATTTAATATATTTATTAGAATGATAATACATTTTTTTGTTTTACGGTTTTTTTTTTGTAATTGTGTTTACCTTTTATATAATGTTTAAATTTTCTTTATATTTATTAAATTAATTAAAAATAATAATTCTTAAGAATTTGTATTTTTGTTTTAGATATTTAATTTACAAAATTATTTTTAACATTTGGTTAAATACAATAATTCAATAAATTAACTTAACGAATTAGATCTATATTTGTTCTGTATAATCTGATTGATCTGTATTTTATCTGTTTGATCTGCGTTTTGGGTTTGATCCGTGTTTTTTTTATTTGCATTCCATTCGTAAGCCTTAAAAGAACAATCACGATAAATGAGGGTTTGCCATTATACTAGAAACAGAAATGAGCAAAATATATCTTATTGTTTAAAATAGTATTAGTTCTAGCCTTTCTCTAGCTACCTAGTAGCATTTTGTAGGTACCGACAGGTAGCCTACTCTACAAGCTTCACATTCCGGTCAAATCGTATCCAAAACTTCAACCGACCATGTTGGATAACGAGTATCAATTATCATAGCGCTTTACATATTAATTCTTACTATTATTTATGTTTATACAAACTTTTTCTTTGACCTTGTTCAACTTTCACCGGTGACCGACTTTCCATACGAAAAAGAACAAATAAATATTTTTAAAATATATTCTATTAATCCTCGGAAGATATTATTAACGAAAATCTGATCCGACATCGCTAGTTCCACTTGACTGCTTAGTGCTAACGCATTAGTGTCCGCAAATGTATTGTCTAACAGTACAGTTGGAAGTCCTAATAAAACCAATCCAACATGTCGCTGGTAAGTGGGTACCACTTAGCTAGTTGCTTTGAAAAGAACAAAGAAAAAAAATCCAAAAATATGATCCTTAAACTGCTAAAATAGGATTGACAATATACATAATGGAACATAAAATAACGTATTCCATCAATTTACAAAAAAAAATAAGCAAAATTCCAAAAAGAAACATTTCACTACAGTTTTGAAGTGAAATTGATGAGACTAATTTATTCTAACTTTTTTATATTATGTTAATCTTAGCCCATGCATCTTTGTTCCATCCAATCTTTCGTATGTTTACGGCATATGATTTATACCTTGGAAAATTAATTAACGGTATATATATATATAATAGATTGATACGGCTCTCTATATGATATCACAACCGACTGAATTATCTTAATTATAATATGAATTGTTTTTTTTTTGTAACACTTTGCCTGTTCTTTTTCATGGGAAGTAAGAAAACATACCATGCACGATGCAACAAAAGGGCAAATCCATCAGATTTTGAAATGTTAAAAAAAAATCCATCGGATTTGTAAATAATTTAAGAGGTGCGCGTTGTATGCTTGTATCTTTCTAAAGAGTATTAACCATGGTTAGACTGTATTAGGACTGATATTTTAAATTAATTAAATTTTACTTATCACCCCATCTAACCGTAGTTAGATTCCTCCACTATATAAGAAATACTCTCACCATCGCCATCATATCATCATATTATCGTCTGTGTCTTCTCTTTGGCTCACTATCTAAGAAACCCTAATTTATTCTATAAAAATGGCTATTGACATGAGTCTTTCCTTCGCTTATCCATTTGTGAGTCTCGACCTTTGTCTCAGCATTGTCCTCTTCATCTCCCTTTTCGTTTTCTGGTTAACACCAGGTGGCTTTGCTTGGGCACTATACAAAGCTCGTTTCCACACCCGACCAGAATCCAAAACCCTACCCGCCATTCCTGGCCCGTCTGGTCTCCCCATCATTGGCCTCCTCTTAGCCTTCGTTAACAACGCCTTGACACACAGAATCCTCGCCAATATCGCTAACTCTTGCAAAGCAAAAGCTCTCATGGCGTTCTCGGTCGGGTCTACCCGGTTTGTGATAACTAGCGAACCGGGGACGGCCAAAGAGATCTTAAACAGCTCGGCTTTCGCGGACCGGCCTGTGAAAGAGTCGGCTTACGAGCTGCTTTTTCATAGAGCTATGGGGTTTGCTCCATTTGGTGATTACTGGAGAGAGCTGAGGAGAATCTCTTATACTCATCTCTTTAGTCCTAAGAGGATCTCCTCTTTCGGAGAATCACGTCGAATAATCGGGGAAAATATGGTAGGAGAGATCAAGAACGCAATCAAAAGTTATGGAGAAGTGCATGTCAAACGAATCTTGCATTTTGGATCACTTAACAACGTGATGTCTAGCGTTTTCGGCAAAACATATGACTTCAACGATGGTAGTATCGTTAACTCGAAGTTGGAGCATTTGGTATCCGAAGGCTATGAGCTTCTTGGAATATTCAACTGGAGTGATCATTTCCCGGGAATGAGGTGGTTAGATTTACAAGGCGTAAGGAGAAGATGCCGTAGCTTGGTCGGTAAGGTGAATGTGTTTGTCGGAAATATTATCGAGGAGCACAAATCAAAGAGGTCTCTTCGTGATAATAAAGAAGAAAAGGGCACTAATGATGATGACTTTGTTGATGTCTTACTTGGCATGCAAGGCAACATCAAACTTTCAGACTCTGACATGATTGCCGTCCTTTGGGTAAGAACAAGTGTGTGTAAACTATATAAATTAATTAAGTGTTTTAGTTTAAAGTTCGATTAAAAATATGAAATTATGAGATAAATTAATAAAATAATAATATTTAGAATTTTTTTAGATAAATATATGGATTGGCCGAGTAAGTAGCAAAACCTAAACATTGGTTTTTCGATATAGGAAATGATTTTTAGGGGAACAGACACCGTGGCGATTCTATTGGAATGGATCCTTGCGAGGATGATTCTTCACCCTGACATTCAAGCCAAGGCGCAGGCCGAGATCGATGCCATCGAGGGTGAAATGGGACGCCAAGTCTCAGACTCAGACCTCTCCAAGCTTCCATACATTCGTGCCATCGTCAAGGAAACCCTAAGGATGCACCCACCTGGTCCTCTCCTCTCATGGGCTCGTCTCTCTATTCACGACACTCAAATTGGGACCCACTTTATCCCCGCTGGGACCACTGCCATGGTTAACATGTGGGCGATAACCCATGATGAAAAGGTCTGGCCGGAGGCTCATGAGTATAAGCCAGAGAGGTTTCTTGGTTCACAAGAAAGTGATAACTTTCCCATTATGGGATCTGATTTGAGGCTTGCTCCCTTTGGTGCTGGACGTAGGGTCTGTCCTGGTAAGTCTATGGGTATAGCTACTGTGGAGTTATGGCTGGCTCAGTTGCTAGGTAGCTTCAAGTGGGTTCCCTGTGGTGAAGTAGATTTGAGCGAGACTTTGAAGCTCTCACTGGAGATGAAGAACTCTCTTGTTTGTAAGGCAATTCCTAGGGTTTAATAAGTGTTTTGTTGGCTTTCAAACTATGCCATTTTATATCTCTCTCGGTTTTGTTTGATTTACCGTGGGAGATATCTAATTACTGCCCTTTTATTTTCTGTCACTAGCTACATCTAAATAAATTAGTCTAAAAAGTTTCTACCGTGTTTAAGTATCAGAATTCCAATAAGAAAGTTTGTTTCAAATTATTATATTTTCTCATTCTATCAAGTTTTATTGACCAAATATGTTGTAATATTTTCTCATGCAATTAATACCAAAATGTTCATTTACGTAAACTTGTTACATTTTACTCGGAAATATATACTTTAGTTTTACAATTTTTAGAATTTTAAGTATTTGAATAAATTCAACATTAAAATGTCTTGTTGAGGAAATCTAAACCATAATTTGGAAAAGGGTAATCATGGTTTGTTAGTTTTGTTTGAAATTTATTTAGTAAAAACAAGAACTTTTCACATAAAGTTACATTAGTTTGGAGTTTCAGATTTGGTTTACTAGGTTTGGAACAAAAACTAATTTTGAAATGTTTTATGCTATTCTCTATATAGGTTGTATATATCTCTTTTTCAGTCTTTTGATAGTTTGGCTTATTGTTGTGGTTTTTGTTTGCTAACAAATCATGTACTTATGTTACAACGTAACTAGGAGTTAACAAATACAGTGTATATAGCTTCAGGTTCAAGTTCTATTGGTAGTAGGAAAGAGACCAATTAATCATGATATCCTTTAGGTTAGCCTGATTAGACTAGTTCAAAGACCTCCTGCTATACAAAAAGAAAATTACAAGGATGATTTATTACTTGATTAAGATAAATTGAAATCTACATAGGAGGAAAACCTTCTTTGTAGAGGAAAAATGTCGAACTCACAAATGATATATTAGATTTGATGATGGATATATAGGCATATGGCCTTAATTGGACTGCAAAAATTCAATGAAAAAATGTTGTTTTCATCAGAAAATAAAGTGTTGACGGGTTTGTTTGTTTGGAAGCTGCATAGAAAATTCAGCACCAGCCTAGAGATAAACGTGGACCGAACTCAGTTAACGAACGAGACCAACCAAACCTCTACCTACAAAGTCCATTTCTAAAACGTGACCTTTTAGCTGCAACAACAACCACTTCTCCTCACTCTCACAAAAAAAAAAAAAATTCAATTAGCTTACTTTTGTATTTATTTATCGAAGTTTAAGCTATCAAACGAAATTTCTTAATTCTGTAAAATTACAAAAATTTCGAATTAAGAAAAATAATTGAATTTTACAGACACAAAACGAATTTAAAATTTATTATAAGTATTAAACCGGTTAAATCAATTTTTTTTTCTATAAGCTCAAATACAATTATTTGGTTTGACTATGGTGTCTATTCAAATGATGCAAGACATCATCACCTACCTAAATCTTTCCTTCTATTTATAGAACCGTCCATCTTCTTCTTACATCATCATCCTCCACAACTCCACAAGAGCTTCCCGACACATCCTCTGACTCCATCACTCAACATCATCCCCAATGGAACCCAACACGACCCAAAACGGATCCCAACTCGAGCTCTCAGAGTTCGAGAAGACCCAAAAGAAGTACCAAGACTTCATCTCCGCCCTCCCAAAGAGCAAAGGATGGAGACCAAACGAGATCCTAACCCAATACAACGGACACTGGTGGCAAGAATGTCTCCTCGAAGGTCTCCTCCACGCCAAAGACCATTTCCAAGCACGACCCACCGACTTCCTCGTCTGCAGCTACCCTAAAACCGGCACGACCTGGCTCAAAGCACTAACGTACGCCATCGTAAACCGATCTCGTTTCGACGACGCCACGAACCCGCTCCTCAAACGTAACCCTCACGAGTTCGTGCCTTACGTCGAGATAGACTTCGCTTTCTACCCAACCGTCGACGTACTTCAAGACGGCAAGAACCAGCTTTACTCCACCCATATACCCAACGGGTCGTTACCAGAGTCCATCGTGAAGTCCGGTTGCAAGATGGTTTACATTTGGAGAGACCCGAAGGACACTTTCATCTCCATGTGGACTTTCCTCCACAAGGAGAAGTCTCAAGAGGGTCAGCAGCTAGCGAGTCTTGAAGAGGCTTTTGATATGTTCTGTAAAGGCTTGTCTGTCTACGGTCCTTATCTGGACCATGTGTTGGGTTACTGGAAGGCTTACAAAGAGAACCCGGAGAGGATTCTGTTCCTTAGGTACGAGACGATGAGAGCTAATCCTTTGCCTTTTGTGAAGAGGTTGGCTGAGTTCATGGGTTATGGATTCAGTGCCGAGGAAGAGGAGAAGCGTGTTGCTGAGAATGTGGTGAAGCTTTGCAGCTTCGAGACGTTGAAGAATCTTGAAGCTAACAAAGGAGATAAGGAGAGAGAAGATCGCCCTGCTGTTTACGCGAATAGCGCGTATTTTAGGAAAGGAAAGGTTGGAGATTGGTCGAATTATCTGACTCCGGAGATGGCTGCTCGTATCGATGGGTTAGTGGAAGAGACTTTCAAAGATACTGGCTTGCTTCAACATGATCAGTGAAGTGTCATGTCTTTGATCTCTTTTGTTATTCAGTACAAAACAGAGGATGCTCTGTTTTGTGTTTGGAACAGAGGATACTCTGTTTCTCTATTTGGTTATGTATTGAATGTACCCTGTATCATCTTATTTATAACAAGAGAAATATCTTTGGTTACAAAGTCAATTCCTTTTATAGAAACAACACCATTTGAATAAAACAGAATCAATATTTATTACATTATAGAATCGAACAGACAGATGGAGCATAAAGATCAAGAACCGGTCATTGACCATGTTCAAGCAAACCTGTATCCTTGAACTTCTCATCCATTATCCCATCAATACGAGCAACCATTTCTGGAGTCAGATAGTTCGACCAATCTCCAACCTTACCTTTCCTGAAAAAAGCGCTATTCACGTAAACAGCAGCACGATCTTCCCTCTCTTTCTCTCCTTTGTTAGCTTCAAGATTCTTCAGCGTCTCGAAGCTGCAAAGATTCACAACATTCTCAGCAACACCTTTCTGCTCTTCCTCTTCCGTGAATCCAAACCCCATGAACTCAGCTAGCTTCTTCACATAAGGCAAAGGATCAGCTCTCATAAACTCGTACTTCAGGAACAGAATCTTATCAGGATTCTCTTGGTAAGCTCTCCAATACCCCAAGACATGATCAAGATAAGGACCGTACCAAGACAGACCTCGACAGAACATATCAAAAGACTCCTCGAGGCTGTTTACAGGACCAAACGGTGACCTTGATTTGTGGAGGAATGTCCATAAAGAGATGAAAGTGTCCTTTGGATCTCTCCAGATGTAAACCAAGTTACAACCCGATCTCACAACCGAATCCGGTAACAACTCGTGTGGGATATGAGTTGAAAACAGAGTGTTGCTTTTGTTGTTGAGAACATCGAGTTGAGGGAAGAAAGGGAAGTCGATCTCGATGTAAGGAACGAACTCGTGAGGGTTGCGTTTTAGGAGAGGGTTCGAGGAATCATCGAAGCGAGATCTATTGGCTATGGCGAAAGTGAGAGCTTTGAGCCAGGTGGTACCTGTCTTTGGGTAGCTACAGACGAAGATGTCGTTGGGTCTTGCTTGAAAGAACTCTTGCGCGTGAAGGCAGCCTTCGAGGAGAGCTTGTATCCACCAATGACCACCGTACTCGATATAGGGTTGTTTTGGTCTCCAGCCTTTCTCGTGAGTAAACGTGGAGATTAGAGCTTTGTACCGTTCTTGATTCTTCTTGAATTCTGACGGCTCGGTCTTGGTCTCGTCCTGGTTTGGTCCTGTCGGGTCGGTTAGGGGTTCTGATTCCATTGGAGACAGAGCACAGAAGCTATACGATTTTGAGGACTTGTGTTGCGTACTGTGAGACGGGAGTCGAGTTCAGTAAGCGCGTGTCGTCGATAGGTATTAGGTAGTTTCTCATAGGCTATCTCAGTAATTTTAGTATATAAAGTTGATTTGTGTGATGCGCACAGCCCTCCACGTCAGCAAGCAAGGAGGAAGGGGCGTTTTTCGACACCTGTCAGCTCCAGAGTAGATCGGTGTAGCCCACGCTCCCTCCCCCTTCTCGCGCGCGTCGTGTTGTCTGTATCATCTTCTCAACATCAACAATCAGAGATCAGTAGCCGACAGTTTCAACTTTCATTAATACAAACGTAAAGCCCAGCTTTAACGTGATTTACCCCACTCGTCTCACTCTCAAGCATTCAATCAACCTCATCATCTCCAAAGTAACCGATGGAAACTCAAACTATAAATCCCCAAGCTCTCAGAGATGAACAACCTCAGCGAAATCGAGAAGAATAGTCTTTTCTGATTACCAACTCCGACAATCTCATCACCTTACCGGTTGAGATGAGCTCCGAAACGTCGGCGGCGAAACAAGCGCTGGGCCAGCACCAGCATACGACAAACAGAAGGAGAAGGCGCGCGTGAGCAGACCGTCTCTGATCCTGTGCCACGACGCGCACCAGAACGACGCATCTGCAGTCCGGAAGCTCCTGGAGAAAGATCCGTCTCTGGTTCACGCCAGAGATTACGACAACCAAACGTCTCGGGTGGATCGATGTTGTTAAATGTCTGATCGAGTTTGGTGGTAATGTCAACGCTCAGGACAGGTGGAAGAACACGGTACACTCTTTTTTTAAATGTTATTCGGTTCTTTTATCTCTTTATATCATGTTTGATCTGAAACTTTTGTTGTGTGTGTGTTTTGAAAGCCTCTGGCTGATGCAGAAGCTAATATGAGCTAGGAAGCAGAAAATGATCGAGCTACTCAAATCTCATGGCGTTTTATCTTATGTGAGTTTTTTTTTAATATCAAAGTTATAAACTTTCATTCCTTGAGGTAGAAAAATTTCTATGAAATATTAAAAGATTATTGCAATAAATTTAGGAACTTTCTCTGTGAAGCAAAGCGGCCTGCTTTAATGCTTGTGGCTGATTGAATTTTGTCTACGCAGGGTCAAAACGGAAGTCACTTTGAACCAAAGCCTTTGCCACCACCAATTCCAAAGAAGTCTGACTGGGAGATTGACCCTGCTGAGCTGGATTTCTCAAATGCAGCCATGATTGGAAAGGTTTGTGTATTCTTTTTGAATCAAGTTTTGACCGTAGGTGATCGATCCATAGTCTTGAGTTTGTTTAGTTCAGTGCAGTGGACTAATTGGATCTTTGGTCACATTTTGTTAGGGTTCATTTGGTGAGATTGTGAAAGCCTATTGGAGAGGAACACCAGTGGCTGTCAAACGTATTCTTTCTTCTCTTTCAGATGATAGACTGGTTATGTAAGTTCTTATTTCTCTCTTTTGATATTAGCTGATACCTTGGTAGAAGTCTGTCATAAGATTCTTGTGTATTCATACTTGGTGTACTTTAAATGTATAGATTGATTTCTATTGTGATACTTTAATTTACAAGATTTTTGTTGGTTTACTTCTTTTTTTTTATCAGAGTCGGTTACTTCAATGGTTCGAATTTGCTTATATGAGAAACTGGAATCAACATTGAACTGATTTAAAGATTAGGTTCATTTAATTAGAGAAAAAAACTAGAATAGCACCAAACTAAACAAAGTTTTTGGTCTCAAACTAGCATTTAACGTTTAAAGTCACAAAAATAGATTTTATTAAAGAGGTAAATATACACTTATATTTCTTGGTTTAATTAATCTAAACCTTAGGGTTTAGAGTTAAGGGGAGGAGTTTTGGAATTAATATTCAAAATTTTATAAAAGAAAAAATAAATACTATTAAAAATAAAAATTTAAAAAACAGTTTCAAAAAGTATTTTTGAATTATAAAAAAAAATTGAAAAGAAAAAAAATTCGGAAAAAAATTTCAAAAAAAAGTTATAAAAAATTTCGAATCTGAAAACATCTAATCTGAAACTATAAAAAAAAATTCTTTTTTTCATTTTTTTTATTTGTTTTTATTTATTTTTGTTTGTTTATTTAATTTTAAGCCAAATGTATTAGGGATATTTTACCCTTTAATAAATGTCATTTTTGTGACTTCATCACGATTAACAGAATGGTGCATTTTTAATGGTCTCCCTAATCCTTGAGTTATGGTTAATGCCTCACAGAAATTGGGCCACCAAGCTCATGCCAGTAATATCTTAATGTATTCCCAATAACTCAATCAGACATTCCTAATACACGTAACATGGCAAAAAAAATACCTTAGCAAATGACTAAGTTTGTTTTACTTCATTGAAAATCGTTTAAATTGTTCATATATTTACACTTATATGCATCACTCATCAGTTTTCTTCATCCTGCCTTTACCGAAAAAAGAAGAGCAAAATGTTGTAAAAGACCTTTTCCTTATTACTGATATCTTGTAATAGTTTCTTACTTCATTTATGACTTAATCAACGTTCATTTATAAAATATTAAATCACCACTCAAGATATTCAGAGACAATATGATATCTTGTAATGGTTTCTATATTTTCTCTCATTTTTAAATTATTTTCTATATTTTTAAGGGTGAGAAACTCTTTAAGAGATCACCGCTAATGATGCTCTAAAGCATCTTAAACGAGAATCGGGATACCACATCTTCACTTCTATTTTTGAATTTTTTTTTTAATAGTTAGATACTGGAGCATATCCTTGCACTAGAGTTACTCTTACATATTAGTCTATATTATAGCGCTTATAATAATAAAACAATATCCAAATTTTTACAACATATATAGTTCCCTAACATTCAAATAATTGTTTAATAGGATCCACACTTAAAAATATACTAAAAGTAGTGTTTTTAAAACCGAACGATCGGTGGTTGGACTAAGTTTGACTATGACTCAGTCACATAGGTGAGTTGAGTTTAATAGTTGGTTTTACCATAAACTGGTCAAATGTTAGATTGAATCTTGAAATAATTGAACTTAATATAAACCAATTAAACTATCAAAATCTATGAACCAAACATATAAAATACCTTATATTTATAATGTTTTATATTTGATATTAATTTATATTTTAATTATGTATCATATTTACTAACTTTATTTTAAATTATATATCTAAAAAATATTAAATTAGATAATTGAACCACGTTTGATACGGTCGAACCACCATGATCTATCTGAATAAATATCTGATTTATCTTCTGGACCAGTTTTAAAACATTGACCAAAACCAGATTGGTGAAGTTTCTTAACTAATAAAATAGTCATTTGATGGGTAAAAAAGGCTCACAAGTTCTAAATTTCATTATAAGCTACAATGAGTCGGGGTTTTATATAATTGCTAAGCTAATTTGTGTTTTCCACCAGTAATAGTGCCTACCAAAGATCGATTCATGCTATAAGGATACCTTAAAATAACCTACAAAGACATTTATAAAACAAATCATCTTTATGCAATAGGAAAACTATTACTGATAATAGTGCCTACCTCCACAAATTATGTGAATAATCGCAAGGTACAGGGTCTAATGATAAGATGGTTTGAAACACGTTAAACTGCAGTTTAGTCTTACTACTATTTACTTGTCGGTGTGTAATCTATAAAAAAAATTTTAGCGCTACTTTTACTTTTCTGAAACGATGATCAATAAATTTAACATTTCATCAAAAAAAAAAAAAAAAAAAAAAAACTATTACTGATAGTGATAATTCAGTTTTTATAACAAACAAGCACCAAAAAAAACCACAAAATATCAAATAATCTGTGCATAGAGCGGACACACCAATTGTAAAAAATAAAGAAAACAGATAGGATCAGTTTAGAATCCGTACCTGTTGTAATGATGTCCTTACCTACCCTAATCAAGCTGTTTCTATCCACGTGTAAGTCTGTGATTCGCAGGATATTGATTTGATGACACAACGCTTTTAATAGGTAGATTTCTCTATAAAGTATAAACTACTCTTCAACTAAACTCTTTTATTTACAAATAAATTAAATCAATATTATTTATTATTAAATATTATTATTCCCTAATAATACTAAACCATGTGATTGCAGTAAGCTAATGCATAAATTAGCAATGGAATATATTGCAGTATATTTCCCACGTGAATCTACTACCATTTAGTACATTTTCTTTACTTTTAATTAAAACTAGGTGGTGGCCCGCAATTTTGCAGGTACAAATCTTTTATAAAAAAATAATATATTATATTTTCATAAAACTAAATACAATTTTTATTATTCAAAATTAAATGTTAATTTTATTTGAAACTATAAAGTTAAGTGTAAACATATGAAATTTCTCATGAAACAAAAAATATTTTCTTTCAGGTTAACATCGTTTTTCTTCTTTATATATGAAAAAAAATTATAATCTTATGGATTTTGAATGATAATTATTTTTTCAATTAGTTTTTATAAATCATTATGTCTGATACTATTTGGATCATTTGGAAAATTGTTTTAATTGGTTCTAAGAATACCTTTTTATAATTTAATTAAAATAAATTAAAATTATCAATCAATCAAAATATGATAAATTTTTAAAGTTTCAATCTAAACAAAAGTCACTTAAGTGATTTTCATTTAATATATATAGCATAATTGTTTACATCCAAATATTAGTAGCTGAAGCATAAACATAAGAAAAAAATGTAAAATGTATATAATAATATTTTGCTTCATGCATTAAAAAATTAATGTTTACAACAATTTTCACAAAATCAGTGTTTTTATCTATGCATAAAAAACAGTGACGGTGATCACCCCCACATACAACAATTTAAGATGATATCACTGCAATTTAAAGGGTAAATCACATGATATTTTTGATTTATAACTTGACCAATTAAATCATATTTTCACATTACCGATAAAAAACCTTAACTTGTGTCACGGAGTTGAAAATTTATCGTCTTCGCTACATTCCATATAAACATGGACTAACCTATTAAATCTGAAAACAATACAATGATATTTATTGTCAAAGGGTAAAAAAAGATATTAAAGTAAAATATTAAGAATAATAAAGTACTTACCAACCAAGTATTTGATGTCGTATGCAAGTTCAA
This sequence comes from Brassica napus, assembly GCF_020379485.1. Classification (NCBI taxonomy): domain Eukaryota; kingdom Viridiplantae; phylum Streptophyta; class Magnoliopsida; order Brassicales; family Brassicaceae; genus Brassica; species Brassica napus. Next base: position 44,931,901 of record NC_063449.1, on the reverse strand, counting down.
ATATCTCACCAAAATCTTTAAAATTAAAATAGAGACTATTAGATAGGACATGAACGCCAAAAACAATAGTATCACACTACAAGAAATAGTTCACATTTTGACCACTATATACGATAACAAACGGTCAGAAACACACTATTTTGTCCAATTTCTAACGATTTATAACCGTCAGAAAAGCTCCGTCAGAAATGAGCTTTGGTTAGAAAGTGGTCAATAATTTTTGACCACGAGCTTTGGTTAGAAAGTGGTCAATAATTTTTGACCACATAGATGGTCAGGACAAGTCGTCAAAAATGTTATCAGTAAGTGGTCACAATGTCCCTGACCATTTCCTAACCAATTTATGATAATTCTAACCACTTATTAATAAATTTGTTTAGTTATTTCAATTAAATTTATTAATCAATAAAACTGCATTTAAAATACAAATGACTAAATCAAATATAGTTTAGATTTCAAACCTAAATCATTAACATTGAAATAGTTTTAACATAGTACTTACATAAGGTTTAAAACCAACAAATAAAGCTACAAAACTCAAGCATAATAATGTATGCATCTGCATCAAGCAATTCTGACAATTTACTCACAACCTTATGTGCCATAACAATCTTCTCATCTACTTGTCTTCTGTTTGTAATCCGTAATTGTGCTTCTTGGTCTTATACATGAAACTAGCTGAAGGTACTTGTCCTGGGTCTGTCATTGTTCCAATCCAAAACGGTGACCTTTAATTATATGGTTTTCCTGTAAAATGAGAAGCATATAAGAAAGAATAAACAAATTTGATAACTATGAAAACTAATTTACCATGAAAACTAGAGTGTTGATTTTTGCCTGGGTAAGAAAAAATTCAATCTTACCTGAATGAAAATTTACTTAAAAAAATTCTTTATAATACATAAACCTATAAGTCATTGCAAATCAACCAATTATATAGAAGAAACATTTACATGTTGCGCTCGAGTAGTCATCATCTGAGACTCAGTGTGGATAGAGAGCTTTGCGCCGCTGAAGGTGAGAAGAAACACTAAAAGAAAGCGTAAATTAGGTTAAAGATATCTAACTTTATTAATCCAACCTACTACACGTTTTTTTTTACCATTTTCTGACCACTACACAAAATGGAAGAAATGGTTAAATTTTATTAAAAATATCTGACCACTTTCTGATTCTTTTCTGATTATTTTTCCGACGACATTAAAGTAGTCAAAACTTGGTCACAGATTACTGACCATTTTTGTAACCAGTTTGGTTCATCGGTAGTTTCTGATCACATTTTGTCCATTTTGTTTAATCATCATAAAATGGTTAGTTAGTGGTCAGAAATAATTTTGACAACCTTATATGGTCAGAAATTTGGTTAGAATAAGCTATGCTTTCTTGTATAAATAGCCAGTGGTTATGTTATTTTCATCTGCATGTGAAATATCAAATTTCGAGATCTGAATCCAGTTTACACCATTAGTCAGCTCTAGTTCATATTTGCTGGCAATCTCATTTTTAATAGAAGCTTGTATTTTGTAATCGTAATTTAGTACATAAAATACAGACGAAGTGTGTTAGAAAACCAAAATACACTTCCAAAAATATAGTTTTTCACAAACAAAAAAACATTCACCTTGTCATTGGCTAATATAGCCTCATGTGATTCAACGTATAAACATTAATATTTTTTTACGTAAACACAACAATCAATATGTAGAAGAGAAGAGAGCCAGTTCAAAAAAAAAATATGTAGAAGAGTTTTACATAAACACTACAAACCCTTGACATTAATTAAAAAAAAAAGAAGAAGACATGGCTAAAATAACTCTAGTTTGTGTGTTATTGTGTATAGGGTGAAAATAGAATATGTTTATATATTAGCAATTAACATTATTTATTGGTTAAGGTTATATTATAATGGTCATTGACATTATTTATTATATGAACACATATGGTAGCAATTATCCCCTATATATTATTTGAGAAGCATTACAACTTCTTTTTGTAGCCACGTGTCATCACTAGAATGATTCTTAGAATCATTAGAAAAATATGTTGGTTCATCTAATTATATAATAAGCTTTTTATTAAACTAACAATAAATTCATCATTAATGTACTTTATTATTTCCTTAAATAAAATTTACGGAATTTCCTAATGTGGCTAAAGTATATATGGCAATTAATGATTTTGAATAATAAAGATTTGATAAAAAATAGTGTATCTTCTATCATATTTGTTTAATTTTAAGCTCTTAAATAAATTAAATAACCACAATAACCATATAATAAAAATATAGATTTTTATGTATATGTTATATTTTGAATTTTTACAAACGGGTATAAATTACTAAAACTGTTAAAAGTCTTACATTCAAATTTTATGATCCATAGTTTAAAATTTTTGTTATGACAAAATACAAACGATTACAAAAATTATATAAGTAAAAAGTCTAATTTAATTAATTAATAAGATTAATATATATATCGTTTTAAATTAAACTATAAACCTTATAAAATACAATATTTTAGTTTCAAAATTTGCTTTGAACAATTTTTTTGAACGATCATTGACAACTTATTTTTTTTTAATTATAAATTACTAAAACTATTAATCCCACAATGAAAATTTTGTTATCAGTAATTTAAATTTTTTACTATAAAAGATACAAATGATCAAAAAACTATATGAGTATAAATCAGTATTTAATAGACATGAATATTAAAAATATACTAAAATATATTATCTATGTTAGTATCATTTAAATTTAATAACATATCCTATCAAATAAAAAAAAATTTGGATTAATACAATTGATTTATATGTTTGCACCAATTTAATTATATTTTTAATAGTTACTGACTTTTAATTATTTAATATATATTTATTATTTTATAATATGTAAAAATATTTAATACATAAAATAATTTATATATATAATGTTGATTCCGCGCAAGGCGCGGATCTTAACCTAGTATATTAGTATGACATGAATTTATTATTTTCAATTAATAGTTACTATAGTTTCATAGAACGAGTTTATAAAATAAATAAGTGTTTCAATAAATATGAAACACAACTATAACTTCCGCGAGAATGTTTCTATAAAATCTGTTTGCTTCATTAATTTTTTTTAAACAATTTTGCATTAATTATTTTCAAAATTGTTTATTACTAACTTTCTCTTTCGCGTTTCTGTTATTACCATATATAAAATAAAAAATGTCTGATCTTTCGATTTTAAAAAATAAATAAATTAAACATAATACTATGAACTGATCAAATTAAAACAATTTATTTGAAAGCTCTTCTATGAACGACACGTCGTTATGAGCGACACGTCATGAGAAACCACTTAACTGACTTCTCAATTAATACATAAGAGAAAAGTTTTAAGTTAAAAACTCACTATATAAACATTTCATAATGTCAATCAACTTTGTCTTACCATTTCATATATATATTTTTAAAGGCTTATAACTAACTATGGTTTAACGTGACGAACAAATTTATACCAAATTAATTAGAACTATTTTAGGTCTAAACAGAAAATGTTAGCCTTATATTATAATGATGCTATTATATTATACCACGTAAGGAATCTGTGCGAAATCGAAATGCCGGTACCATAATCCTAGTGCTCTACAAAAACAAAGGTTGGAAGCCCAAAATAAAAAATCGGCCGTCTGGTGGTGTTGAACCCGTCACTTTGAGGGTATTTTCTACCTAGCTTGACCATCTAACCTACTGAGATATTTTATAAATAGGTCGAAATTTCTGTTAATTATCAAGGGCCGAAATCGGATGCTTCTAATGCTTATGCCCAGGGCCGCTACTAGCTAAACCATAATTCTTTCAAATACCTAATCTAATAAGTCCCACTAAGATTTCAAGTATATATTTTGAATCAATAATATTTGTTATATATATATCTAAACAATAATATTTTTAACCCGTAAAAGTTATTAATAATATTTTGTATTGTCAAACTGATTTTTTTATTTAGTATCAGATTTTTATATCAAATTTATCTCGCACATATCTAAACAAAGCATCTAATTCACAATTGTAGCAGACAAAAAAAATTCAAGAACTGTAGTTAATTCCCAAGCTATACTATATTATTAAAAGAAAAATACAAAAAAATTATGGCCTTTAGTTTTACCGATTATTTACACTATAATGTCACTGGGTAATTACTAAACTTACTTTTTTGTATTCTTATCTTTCCAGTTCGATTAATGTGTTTTGCTAAATTAAATGTAAACTAAAAATACTTGGATTCAGTTTTTTTTTTTGAAACACAACTTTCATTAAACTCAAACTTGACGACTACAATGACAAGAGGGAATTAAACATCCTCTTGAAGACAAACCATAAACTACAACAAAAAAAGCAATTAAACATAATAAGTCTTCATATGAAGTTGACAGCGAATTCGAGACATGGCTTGAATGCGTCGATAAAGCATTTCCGGCAAAGTCGGATAGCTGAGATTTAGTCACAAGTGACGTTGAGTGACAACCCTCACCGACAAGAAAAACCGAAGTAATCTTGATTGCACCTTCTGGCCCCGTACAGACCGCTACGCAAGGAAACAAACATGCGAGTAAGCTGAAACAATAACTCGGAAAATGATCCGAAAGAACATCTCCGTTCATAGAATGGAGGTATGATTGTAAGATTCTATCTTCGACCAAAGAGGATGATGAAAACGATAACAGATCCGGTGAATCCACCGAAAACTGCTTCCTAAGTGAGTGATATTGCAATAAGCTCAGAATAAAGACTTCAATGAATCCATCGAAGCTCTTTAAATTAATCAGAGAAACCAAAACCGAAATTGATTGGCTCACAATGTGTTGCAGGTTTCTGGATTTTAGTAGATTGATAACTGGGATAGCAGCTTCAGCCAAAGTACTGGGCCAGCCCCATGAAGATCCGTATCTTGGTCCAATAGCTGCTGGCTCATTGGCAAGGGACGTTGTGGATCTGGAGTACGAGTCGGAAGCGGCGAGGAGATCCCTGGTTGAAAGACAAAGAGCAGTGGTCGGTGGGTATTTGCAGAGCTCACCGGAACAAGCTAGATGGCCATCGAGACAAGGCGGAGGAGGAGACTGTTCTTCACCATAACAGGTTTTGTCGGACTTCCAAGCAAGACTGGAGAGAATATAACTTAACCGGGTGGAGAAGGTGAGAGTATTGAGCAGACAACACAACCTTATCAAACTTTGAAGAAATAGATCTGGTCGCCGGAATGGAATCCCATCTACATCGGTCGCCGGATTAACGCAAGATGTTAAGAGAAGGTGTGGCTGGGGTCGTTTACGGTGTGGGTCTTCAGACAGGCGCTTCATCGCTGAGGTTGAGTTAAATAGGTTTATAGATCTGAAGATCTGATGAGAAGAGACATGGAGGATGAAAAGATGGAGAGAGGTATCGTCTGAGAAAATTATCCAGGAGTCCCTGGAGAAGAGGTCCACTCTGTTGAACTCCGACCAACAATACGAGACCACGGAGATCTCTACCGGTAGTGTTGACAGTAGATCCAGAGCAGCAAAGTTGAAAGAAACCATAAGAGATACAGGACAGAAGTGAATTAAAGTTGGAGTCGTGGCTAGGAAAGACTGGCAGAGGCGACGCCGGCGTGCGTCTGCACCACCGGCGTCGGAAAACAAGTTGAAATTTGAAAACTCGATAACCGTGTCCGAGAGAAAAGCGTCAATTAAGTGTCGTGACTATCTATCTTCATTAAAAATTTATACTTGGATTCAGTTATTTAAGTAAATCAAGGTCTTAAGTATTCATTGTTATTATCATACATGCAAATCGAGAAAGTCATGTTCAGTCACATGCACATTGGTATCATATGCATATAACTTTTTAGTGAAAGTACAATGCGCAGTCTACATCTTTCTTTTAATATAGCTGATCAAAATTTATCTTCTTTTCGTCCTCTACTAGAGTTGATTGTATGTACCTGTATAAAGAGAAGTGGAGGTAATAGTTTATGATTTATACGATCGACACTTATAACATTTCTTTTTTTATTTAGTTCAGTTGGATGTATATCATCGTGTAAGTATATTAGTACAGGAGGCAACTATACTAATATTGTTATATTTTTAAAAAATTTCTTAAAATCTATGTGTTAAATACTCTATATACTGAAACTTACACTTTTTATTATTGTTCTAAATTTTCTAACGAGATTCTAAATTTGTATTAATGTATGTTAAACTCTCTTTTATGGTATATGGGAATCATTCTAACTTTTTATCAATTAATTAGTAAAACTTCATAATATTATCTAAATCAGTGGAATAACCACTAACAAAAGCTCTAAACCCCTTTCAACATCATCATATAATAGTGTAGGATGCAACTATTCATTAAAACAATATTGTCATATTTTTTGAAATTTTTTCAAAATCTATGTATTTACCCCTACAAAAATATTGAATTTTGATAAATACTTTATATACTGAACCCTATAATCTTTAGTGTTATTTTAAAATTTATAACCATATTCTACATTTGTATTAATCTATGCTAAACTCTCTTTCATGGTACATGAGCATCGTTTAATTTTAAAAAGAAAATAATTTAGTAAAATTTTATATACTCCCTAAATTAATGAACTAACCATTATAAAATCATTATTCTCTAGAGAAATAGAGACACCAAAGGTTCCAGACCTCTTTGACCATCGCCATATATTAGTACAGGAGACAACTACGCATAAGAAAATATTGTTATATTTTTGAATTTTTCTCAAAATATATGTGTTAATCCCTACGAAAATATTGAGTTTTACGTTAACGCTCTATATACTGAAACTTATACATTTTATTGTTGTTCTAAAATTTCTAACCACATTCTATATTTGTATTAATATATCTTAATCTCTCTTTCACTGTATATAGGAATCGTTATAATTTAGTAAAACTTCATAATACTCCCTAAATCGGTGGAATAACAACTATAAAATCGCTATTTTTTTGAAAACGGAGACAACAAATGCTTCAAACCTCTTTCAACATCATCACATCTTAGTGCATGATGTAACTATGCATTAAAATAATATTGTCATATATTTTGAAATTTTCTCAAAATCTATGTGTTAACCCCTACAAAAATATTAAATTTTGGTAAATGCTTTACATACTGAAGCCTATAATCTTTCGTGTTGTTTTAAAATTTCTAACCACATTCAACGTTTGCATTAATGTATTTTAAACTCTTTTTCATGGTACATGAGCATCGTTCAATTTTATTTTATAAGTTAATTTAGTAAAACTTCATATACTTTCCAAATTAGTGGACTAACCATTATAAAATCTCTATTCTCTAGAGAAATGGAGACAACAAAGGTTCCAAACCTCTTTGACCATCATCATATATTAGTATATGAGGCAATTATTCATTAAAGCAATATTGTTATATTTTTTGAATTTTTTTTGAAAATCTATGGGTTAACCCCTACGAAAATATTGAGTTTTACGTTAAACGCTCTATATACTGAAACTTATACTTTTTATTGTTGTTCTAAATTTTCTAACGACATTCTAAATTTGTATTAATGTATGTTAAACTCTCTTTTATGGTATATGGGAATCATTCTAATTTTTTATCAGTTAATTAGTAAAACTTCATAATATTATCTAAATCAGTGGAATAACCACTACAAAATCGTTATTTTCTTAAAAAACTGACACAACAAAGGCTCTAAACATCTTTCAACATCATAATATATTAGTGTAGGATGCAACTATGTATTAGTACAATATTGTCATATTTTTTGAAATTTTCTCAAAATATATGTGTTAAACCCTACAAAAATATTGAAGTTAGGTAAATGCTTTATATACTGAAGCCTATAATCTTTAGCGTTGTTTAAAATTTCTAACCACATTCTAGATTTGTATTAATGTATGCTAAACTCTCTTTCATGATACATGAGCATCGTTCAATTTTTGTTTTAAAGTAATTTAGTAAAATTTCATATACTCCTTAAATTATTGGACTAACCATTATAAAATCGCTAATCTCTAGAAAAATGGAGAGAACAAAAGTTCCAAACTTTTTTGACCATCACCATATATTAGTACATGAGGCAACTATGCATTAAAGCAATATTGTTATATTTTGGGGATTTTTCTCAAAATTTATGTGTTAACACTTACGAAAATATTGAGTTTTACGTTAAACGCTTTATATACTGAAGCCTAAAATTTTTAGTGTTGTTTTAAAATTCTAATCACATTCTACATTTGTATTAATGTATGTTAAACTCTCTTTCATAGTATATGAGAATCATTATAATTTTTTATCAATTAATTTGTAAGACTTCATAATACTTCATAAATCGGTGGAATAACCACTACAAAGTCGCTATTTTCTTGAAAAACGGAGACAACAAAGGCTCCGAACCTCTTTCAAAATCATCATATGTTAGTGCAGGATACAACTATGCATTAAAAAATATTGTCATATTTTTTTAAATTTTCTCAAAATCTATGTGTTAACCTCTACAAAAATATTGAATTTTGGTAAATGTTTTATATATTGAAGCCTATAATCTTTAGTGTTCTTTTAAAATTTCAAACCACATTATATGTTTGTATTAATGTATGATAAACTCTCTTTCATGGTGCATGAGCATCGTTCAATTTTTTTTATAAGTTAATTTAGTAAAATTTCATATACTCCCTAAATTAGTGGACTAACCATTATAAAATCGTTATTCTCTAGAGAAATGGAGACAAAAAAGTTTCAAACCTCTTTGACTATCATCATATATTAGTACAGGAGGCATGCATTAAAGCAATATTGTTAAAAATTTTGAATTTTTCTCAAACTCTATGTGTTAACCTCTACTAAAATATTGGGTTTTGCGTTAAACGTTCTATATACTAAAACTTATACTTTTTATTGTTGTTCTAAATTTTCAAACAACATTCTAAATTTGTATTAATGTATGTTAAACTCTCTTTTATGATATATGGGAATTGTTCTAATATTGTATCAATTAATTAGTAAAACTTCATAATACTCCCGAAATCGGTGGAATAACCACTATAAAGTCACAATTTTCTTGAAAGACGGAGACAACAAAGGCACCAAACGTCTTCCAACATCATCATATATTAGTGCATGATGCAACTATGCATTAAAACAATATTGTCATATTTTTTTAAATTTCTCAAAATCTATGTGTTAACGCTACAAAAATTTTGAATTTTGGTAAATGCGTTATATACTGAAGCCTATAATCTTTAGTGTTGTTTTAAAATTTCTAACCACATTCTACATTTGTATTAATGTATGTTAAACTCTCTTTCATGGTACATGAGCATCGTTCATTTTTTTAATAAATTAATTTAGTAAAACTTCATATAATCCTTAAATTAGTGGACTGGCCTTTATAAAATGGCTATTCTCTAGAGAAATGGAGACAAAAAAGGTTCCAAACCTCTTTGAACATCATCATTTATTGGTAGAGGTGACAACTATGCATTAAAGCAATATTGTTATATTTTTTTAATGTTTCTCAAAATCTTTGTGTTAACCCCTACGAAAATATTGAGTTTTACGTTAAACGCTCTATATAGTGAAACTAATACTTTTAATGTTGTTCTAAATTTTCTAACGATATTCTAAATTTGTTTTAATATATGTTAAACTCTCTTTTATGGTATATGAGAATCGTTCTGACGCCTAAATTCTGCAGATACCAGTCATTCACTCTAGTCTATAAATTGAGGGATTCCGGAAAATAAATAAAGTATCAATTAATTAGTAAAACTTCATAATATTATCTAAATCGGTGGAATAACCACTATAAAGTCGTTATTTTCTTGAAAAATAGAGACAACGAAGGCTCCAAACTGCTTTCAACATCATCATATGTTAGTGTAGGATGCAAATATGCATTAAAACAATATTTTCATATTTTAAAAAATTATCTCAAAATTTATGTTTGAACCCCTACAAAAAATACTAAATTTTGGTAAATGTTTTATATATTGTAGTCTATAATCTTTAGTGTTGTTTTAAAATTTATAATCATATTCAACATTTGTGTTAATGTATGTTAAACTCTCTTTCATGGTACATGAGCATCATTCATTTTTTTTATAAATTAATTTAGTAAAACTTCATATACACCCTAAATTAGTGGACTAACCATTATTAAATCGTTATTCTCCAGAGAAACGGGGACAACAAAGGTTTCTAACCTCTTTGACCATCATCATATATTAGTACATGAGGCAACTATGCATTAAAGCAATATTGCTATATTTTTTTATTTTTTCTCAAAACTATGTGTTAACCCCTACAAAAATATTGAGTTTTACGTTAAACGCTCTATATACTGAAGCCTAAACATTTTAATGATGTTTTAAAATTTAAACCACATTTTATATTTGTATTAATGTATGTTAAACTCTCTTTCATGGTATGAGGAAATTGTTATAATTTTTTATGAATTGATTTAGTAAAACTTCATAGTACTATCTAAATCAGTTGAATAACCACTACAAAATCGCTATTTTCTTGAAAAACAGACACAACAAAGGTTCTAAACCTCTTTCAACATCATCATATATTAGTGTAGGATGCAACTATGCATTAAAATAATATTGTCATATTTTTTGAATTTTCTCAAAATCTATGTGTTCCTACAAAAATATTGAATTTTGGTAAATGTTTTATATACTGAACCATATAATCTTTAGTGTTGTTTTAAAATTTTTAACCGTATTCTACATTTGTATTAATCTGTTATAAACTCTCTTTCATGGTACATGAGCATCGTTCAATTTTTTTTTAAAAAAATAATTTAGTAAAATTTTATATACTCCCTAAATTAGTGGACTAACCGTTATAAAATCGCTATTCTCTATAGAAATGGAGACAAGAAAGGTTCCAAACCTCTTTGACCATCACTATATATTAGTACTGGAGGCAACTACGCATTAAAGAAATATCGTTATATTTTTTGAATTTTTCTCAAAATCTATGTGTTAACACCCCTTCGAAAATATTGAGTTTTATGTTAACGCTCATTATACTTAAACTTAAACATTTCAGTATTGTTTTAAAATTTCTAACCACATTCTACATTTGTATTAATGTATGTTAATCTCTCTTAAATTGTATACGAGAATCGTTATAATTTTTATCAATTAATTTAGTAAAAATTCATAATACTCCCTAAATCGGTGGAATAACCACTCTAAAATCGTTATTTTCTTGAAAACGGAGACAACAAATGCTCCAAACCTCTTCCAACATCATTATATGTTAGTGCATGATGTAACTATGCATTAAAACAATATTGTCATATTTTTTGAAATTTTCTCAAAATCTATGTGTTAACCCTTACAAAAATATTGAATTTTGGTAAATGCTTTATATACTGAAGCCTATAATCTTTAGTGTTGTTTTAAAATTTCTAACTACATTCAACATTTGTATTAATGTATGCTAAACTCTCTTTCATGGTACATGAGCATCGTTCAATTTTTTTTTATATAAATTAATTTAGTAAAACTTCATATACACCCTAAATTAGTGGACTAACCATTATAAAATCGTTATTCTCCAGAGAAACGGGGACAACAAAGATTTCTAACCTCTTTGACCATCATCATATATTAGTACATGAGGCAACTATGCATTAAATCAATATTGTTATATTTTTTGAAATTTTCTCAAAACTATATGTTAACCCTTACGAAAATATTGAGTTTTACGTTAAACCCTTTATATATTGAAGCCTAAACATTTTAATGATGTTTTACAATTTCTAACCAGATTCTATATTTGTATTAATATATGTTAAACTCTCTTTCATGGTATATGAGAATCGTTATATTTTTTTATGAATTAATTTAGTAAAACTTCGTAGTACTATCTAAATAACCACTACAAAATCGTTATTTTCTTGAAAAACGGACACAACAAAGGCTCTAAACCTCTTTCAACATCATCATATATTAGTGTAGGATGCAACTTTGCATTAAAACAAAATTTTCATATTTTTTAAAATTTTCATATTTTTTGAAATTTTCTCAAAATTTATGTGTACCCCTACAAAAATATTTAATTTTGGTAAATTCTTTATATACTAAACCCTATAATCTTTAGTGTTGTCTTAAAATTTCTAACCACATTCTACATTTTTATTAATGTATGTTAAACTCTCTTTCATGGTACATGAACTTCGTTCAGTTTTTTTTATAATTTAATTTAATAAAACTTGATATACTCTTTAAATTAGTGGACTAACCATTATAAAATCGTTATTCTCTAGATAAATGGAGATAACAATAAAGGTTCAAAACCTCTTTGACTCTATAGGATCCACTCTCTGTTGAGTGTGTTAAAGATATCGTTACTTTCGCACAACTGTAGACGATTGTTCTCATGTTACTTGGATATATATATGTTCAGAAACAAAAGTAATGTATCTCTGTGTTTTCTCTAACGTTTTTCAACTTGTTCAACCCCAGTATAATGTTGTAATTAAATTAGTTCTTAGTAAAAATGTACCAGAGAATTAACTTTTACTAAAACTTTGAAAGAACATGGAATCATTCACTATTTCTCCAATGCATACACTCCTGAATAAAATTCAGTTGTAGAAAGGAAATACTAGAATCTTTAAATGTTGCTCACTCAGTAAGATCAAGACATATCCAGCAAAGATGAATGGCTACAAAGCCAATTCCTTTTATAGAAACAGAATCAAGAATTATTATTATTTCTTCCAATATATAAAACTTGTTATTACATTATAGAATCAAACTAACATAAGGAGTAAACTTCTGCTGAAAACATGCACATATAACGATCAAGAACAAGTCATTGACCATGTTCAAGCAAACCTGTATCCTTGAACTTCTCTTCCATTATCCCATCAATACGAGCAGCCATCTCTGGAGTCAAATAATTCAACCAATCTCCAACCTTACCTTTCCTAAAATACGCGCTATTCGCGTAAACAGCAGCACGATCTTCCCTCTCTTTCTCCCCTTTGTTAGCTTCAAGATTCTTCAACGTCTCGAAGCTGCAAAGATCCACCACTTTCTCAGCAACACCCTTCTCCTCTTCCTCTTCCGTGAATCCATACCCCATAAACTCAGCCAACCTCTTCACATACGGCAAAGGATCAGCTCTCATAAACTCGTACTTGAGGAACAAGATCTTATCCGGATTCTCTTGGTAAGCTTTCCAGTAACCCAAGACATGATCAAGATAAGGACCGTAACCAGACAAACCTCGACAGAACATATCAAAAGCCTCCTCGAGTTTGCTTACAGGACCAAGCTCTGACCTCTCTTTGTGTAGAAACGTCCATAGAGAGATGAAAGTATCCTTTGGATCTCTCCAGATGTAAACCAGCTTACAACGTGACTTCACAACTGAATCCGGTAATGACTCGCAAGGGATGTGAGTTGAGAACAGAGTGTTGCCTTTGTCGTTGAGAACATCGACTTGAGGGAAGAAAGGGAAGTCGATCTCGATGTAAGGAACGAACTCGTGAGGGTTACGTTTGAGGAGAGGGTTCGAGGAATCGTCGAAGCGTGATCGGTTTACGATGGCGAAAGTCAAAGCTTTGAGCCAAGTGGTGCCTGTCTTTGGGTAGCTACACACGAAGATGTCGTTGGGTCGAGCTTGGAAGAACTCTTGCGCGTGAAGGCAGCCTTCGAGGAGAGGCTGTACCCACCAGTGACCACCGTACTCGATGAAGGGTTCCTTTGGTCTCCAGCCTTTCTCGTGTGTGAACGTGGAGATTAGTGTTTGGTACCGTTCTTGATTCTTCTCGAACTCTGATGACTCTGTTTCGGTCTTGTCTTGGTTCGGTACGGTCGTTCCGGTTAAAGGCTCTGATTCCATTGAGTTATAGGATTTTGAGGACTTGTGTTTTGTGGGAAGATGATGATGGTCTGTGTTCGGACAAAGATCGAATTGGGTTTTAAGTAATGAAGCTATTTTTTCACCCACGTGTTAGTTTGTGATTCGTAGGTTGTTGGTTTGGTGGCACACATGCGTAAAATATGTAGCATTCTCTTATATCCTCCTAGGATCGGTCCACCCTACGTGCGGTATATAATTTACGTGTAATCAAGATTATTATTTTTTAGATGATTTGTGGTTTGTGTTTTAGTTCTACATTTGCAAGAGATGTATATGAGATATATTATTTTCTTAAATTTAAAATTAACCAAAAAAACTAATTTTTACTATTAGCATAATTTTTAATATTTTTACTATTTACGCTACGGACGTGTTAGCAACCAAAAATACATAAATATATCAGTTAAAGAGTATTTCAAAATGTTTAGCTTACTTAAAATTTAAGGTTATATTAACTTTTATTATGTATGTTTTGTTATTCTTGTTATAGATCATGATCATCTTAATATTAAAATGTTTATGAATACATAATAGTTTTACATATTTTCTTTGTTTATTCTACCGTAATTATGATAATAAGTAAAATAATTTTTAATACAAAAATCTTAGACTATATTTTTTCTTATGAATATTTTTAAAATTTATGTCTTTCATATTATATTATTAATTATGTGCTAAAATATTATTTTAGGTTGATGTCCAATGAAACATTTTTTCATATATATATATATATATATATATATATATACATATATATATATATATTTGAAACTTGTTTTTCATATCGTATTAGTTCTAGTTGTTTTTATCCGAAATAGGAGGTGCGGTTGGACGAATTTTATTTCAAATGTGTCAATGTTGTGATTGTTTTTTTTATTAGGTTAGTAGATGTCATTTGTCGAGAAGAGAATACATATGTTATGGGAAGTGAGTGTTCTAAATAAGGCATAAGTTAGTGTTTGGACAAAACTACAACGATTCAATTTCATGTAAGAACATGTTTAGTATTTCACACTCAGCTCATTCGTCCACCGTCCTCATTTTATTATGATATATGTAGACTCAAACTTGGAAGTATAATAAGAAAAATGCATTCTATGTATATATCAAAACTCATCCAATTTTGGAGACACAGAAGCAGCTAAGTTAAATCGAATTCACAATCCAGTAGTCGGTATGGAAAAGATGTAATTAAAATATACTCACAAATCACAATCATGCATACTCACACATGATTATATATCCATAAGTGTTTGCACTAACTGTTGTATCCTTGAGATCAGAGCCAACAACCTTTTAGGGAGCCACGGTAAATGAAAAATCAATATCAAGATGTTGGAAATTATTATGAGCTAAAGATAAATAGATCTTTTAAAAAAATGTTCACTAAAAAAAGTTATTTCCCCTCTTCTATGGTGTTCCTCTTTTCTCTTCTTCTCTGTTTATTCTATTTCTCATCTCATTTTTTCTGTTTCTCATTACTTTTCTGTCACAATCCGTCAAGTACAACTATGAGTTTAACAAAAAAAAAAATCATCACCTTTTTGTGATGTTTATTAAGAAAAAGGAACTGATGATTTTCTTGGAAGAAAACATTTGTATTTATAATGGAGGATTAACACAAAGGAATGAATGAAGAGATTCATTGAATGTGAGATCGTGTGAGAAGTAGAAAGTATGTATTAATATGAATGTTAATGAAGATGCATGAACCAAGTTAATTTCCGTAACGGCTCCAGATTCAAGAACTCTATTCGGCTTCCGACTGACATTGATCGGAATCGTTCGTCATCGGTAAAACCGTTGGATTTCTATTGACAGTTGACTGAACGGGAATTATTGCTCGACGGCCACTTTCCATAAGTTTCGTATACCGTTTGTTTAGAGAAGCTGTATTTGGACCGTAGTAAACACATAAAACCCATTAAATTCAAAAATTAATGAAACATTGACTTTTGATTGATTGTGACACGTGTCGTCACCACCGACTCCGAATTAGTGACATGAAATCTGTGGAAGGAAACATTTATTTATATAATAGATTCGCTTTATTTTGTCATTTATTTTGATTAATGGATTAGTAACATTTACAATCTACAAAGTATAGGCCCAACTTAGAAGTTGCAGGTACTTATTGTTCGTCCGTACCCAATATATATGCATATTGCATATACTCAACAAGATTTAGAATTTTGATTGGGCTAATATCTGCTTGGTTCTCCGAAGGAAGATAAGACTGTGAGATGACTGAGTTGATAGAAAGAATCACCCTTTGTTGTTTGATGGTTAATTACAGAAAATATATTTAACCTCAAAAGAACTTACATGTTCTCTGATTGAGTCTAGCATGCTAAAAGAAGTTTTACTTTGTTAAGTTTAAGTTTAATGTTAGTAAATGACAATCATCTATCACTTCAAATTTGTCTTATAAATTTAGAACGCTATTTTTAATGGTATTGTTAACTATATGGAAAGATAAATCATTCAATAATTTTGTATAAGTCTTCAACAGGAATTAACAAGTGAGATGATGATACCGAATCATAAATATAACAAATCGAAATTTTATTTTTACATGGAAGAAATATAAGTTTTTTTAATGATGTGAATATCTGTATTTCATAATATATTAAAAAAACAATGTGGAATCTAATGATATTTGGGAGAAAATCATATAACATATTATGGTTTCAGATGTGAAGAGATGTATGAATCTCAATCCAGAGCTAATCAATTTTAAAAATAATAACAAGTGTTGGTCCTGGACCAAATGTGAAATTAAGGTCGACGCCTAAATCCATCATTGTAAATAATAAATCTCTAAAAATAAAAAAATGAAAACACTCTACAACATTGTATTATGGACATAGTTGTTTGAAATCCATAAAGAAACCTCCACTATACCAACTCTTGTAGTTTAGTGTAGACAAGTCGTTCGTAATGTGCGACTAACAAGAAAAAAAATGAGGAAATATGAATCACTTTTGTCGAGGAAGGCTCGGAGTAGCATAGAACGTCAGATGGTGATTTCACTTTCGAAAAAGCAAATCACGTTATACGTTTTTTTTACTATGTATACACTTCATTAATTGAGCGGGAAATTTTGAATTGTAATGAAGTGCGTGTTACAAAAAAAAAAATTGTAATGAAGTTCTGCAGAAAGATAGTATCATGAATCATACCAACAAAAAAAGACGTTTTTATATATATGGTGATCACTATGTTCGAGTTGGATTGAAAATGGAATCAAGCAGATCTCATGCGAATAACCCATCAAATGCCAAGTGGAAAGGAGCCAATGTTGAAAGTTATTTGTGACATAAATAATTATGCAAATCTTGTGTCCATCTACACATATCTTAAGTAGGAATTCACGTCATGGATCATTGAATAGTCAAGAGTCACAATTCAGAAACACGTGCTATCACATACTAGACTAGAACTAGACGTTAAAGCCACCAGCATTAGAAATAAACTCAACTGAATCTCCTAGCGAGAAATTACACCAATGTTGATGTCTTAATATTCGTCACTCGTCTTCAGCTCATTGTCCGATTCATATCAGTTGATATTTATAACATGGTAGCCACTAAAAATAGCTTAAAATTCCAAAATAATAATATATTTTTTTTAAACGATAAATATGAAGTATCACCGACTTTAAAAAAATTACCTTAGTAAACATTTCAAAGCATGTTTTTATAAGATGATAAATTTATAATGAGTGAAACTATTAGAGTAAAGTTTAAATTCATTTTAAAAGAAAAATGAGAGAAACTATTAGAAATGGTCTTAGAGAGAAAGAGAAAAATGTAAAAACTTAGGTTGTAGTTGAAAGGCTAAAACGGATGTAACTATCGTACTTAAAGTTCTTTAAAAACACTATCGTACTTAAAGTTCTTTAATAAAAAATGTACCAAAAAACTAATCAGTATAAGTCATTTAACACAAAATTCCAATGGATTTAACTTTTTTAATTTTTCCTCAACATATTACATGCACTTTTCGTTTGTTATATTTTTGTACTGTAAATCCAAGGGATTATGACGTTTCACTTCAGCAAATTTTTAAGAGTGTGAAAATAGGCAACGAGTATTTCGTGTTCACAGAATGAAATAGTATTGTTTATTAGTTGTAACTAGTAATCACTTAATTAGGTAGCATTCACGGAGTCACGTGGTTGGATTATTTTTGCTTTCGTACTTTTGGTTTAAACAAATGAATTATTATAATTAGTTTGGAATCTTTACCGCCCCTTGGTTATTGAAAAGGTTAGGCATATATCATGTGATCCTTTTGAGTGGGCATATTTTTTATATTTTGTTAAACAAATGCTTCTTGTCAATGTATCAGAATATACATACAAATATATATACTTTTAAAAGTTTTAGAAGATAAATGCTATGAAACTGTTGACAAAAATGGTATGAAATTATAACGAATTTGGAGTGAATTGTTTTTGGTGAGAGGGTTTTTAATCAAGTTCAGTATCTGCTGGACATAATGGGTATAAATGTGTAATGTAAGTTTTTGAGCAAACTTGATCCATATCACAATATGGTTATACTATTTACAATGTATTTTGCTATTTTTTAGAAAAAAAAATAGAAAATCTTTAGATAGAATCTGAACCAATGTATTTTCTTAGCATTGCTTTAAATATAAAGGAAAAATAAAAATTACTATTTTCTCCTAAATATTTTTTTCAAAGATATATTTTAAATGATGAAATAACAATAGATTGGTCTGAATCTCTATAATATTATTCGATAGACCAGTTTCCTATGTGTCCTTTTTATGTTGTTAATTCTAAAAATGGTTAATTAGATACATAACATTTCTTAATTAAAAATACTCATATATGTCATTACTAAGAGTTTATGTTATATTTCCTTTTTTTCTTAATAACATTTTATTTTAACTTTGCTTTTAATATTTTATCACAAACAAATAAATATAAAAAATGGAATATCTTTAAAATTTTAAAACATACTATTATTAGGTGAATTTAAGAAGAAAAGTTTACAAAAGGATATATATATATATAAGGAGCCAATTTCACCCCCAAAATAATTTATATATATATATATTTTAAAGATTCCTTTTGAAAAAACCATCTCAAATAACATAATCATATTATTTTTTATTTTCCTAAAAATAAATTTTAAAATGAATTTTAATTTATAAAAAATGAAAGCAAACTATTAAATAATTCTAATTATGCTTTACTTATTTTTTAAATATTCATATACATGCATGAGACTTTTAACAATTATTAATTATGTTAGCTTATGTCATTCTGTACCGATCATCATTTTACTTTATTTCAAATTGATATAAACAAATAAAATCTCATTACGATTTAAGCAATAAATTAAATAAATCAATAAATCGATCATCAAAATCATAAATCTAATTAGTATATAAAATAACCATAGAACCGATCATAGATCTTCAAACTGATCAAAATTACATATATTAAATTATGAATAAATTTATCGATATATATATATATATATATATATATATATATATATATTATTTATTTATAAAACTGTAAAACAAAAAAAGAATCACCTAAATAAAATTAAAAATAATTAAATATAAATATAAGAAATTGTGATTTAGTCTAAAATGAACAGAAAAAATTCAGTTTACCTAAAATAAATAAACAGGTTAAATGTTTTATACCATTGTCATATTTTTAATTAAGATAATAATATAAAATATTCAAAATAACTGTTTGCTTATATTCCATACATATATATTATAAACCAAATTTAGTTTTAAACTTATAATACTGAAAGTAAAATACTAAATAATTATTATAATTTATTTATGATATGAATATTTATCCGTGCATGGGCATGAGATAATCACTTAGTTATATCTAAATACCAAAATACTATTATACATGTAAAAATAGCAATAAGTTGAAAATTTTCTTAAGAAAAGGAAGCAAAGATAATCCAACCATGTAAAATAGTTAAAATTGAACAAATATCAATAAATGAGAGTGGAAAGCTCAATTTTTTTCAAAAATCGAATTCTCTTGTTATACAAAATGGACATGTTTTTATATCATAACAGCACTCGGACGTATTGATCAGGTTATCATACTGTCAGACATAGATAATATATTGAACCTAAGACAATGTCGATATATATGGTACGCGAGATGTAAAAAGGGGTCGATTTTCTTCTGGCATGTTGTGTCTGCTGTGAACAAGATATGGCTATTGTTTGCTGAATCCCGTTGTGGATGGACATGGAAGTTCCGTCCTCACTTAGACATAAAATAGACTTAGGTTCCACATTTAACGTGGTATGGCTGCATTTCTAATATATATATATATTCCATCCGTTTCAAAAAGATAATTATGTTTTCTATGAAAAAATTGTAAATTTCAAGAAAATTAATTAATTTTATTGAATTATTATTGGTTAAAAAATATTAAAAATTGAAAATTACAGAAAACAATATATAATTTAATGTGTTTTCTTAATATTTGTGAAAACGCTAAAAAATCTATCTTTGTAAAACGGAAAGAGTGTTTAACAATTAGTGTGCACACACAGCACCATGTATTAAACTTCTAGAGGATGTCCTCTTTGGAATAAAGGATCCCAAGTTGGGATAAAGGATCCCAAGGCAATTGGTGAGTAGGGTGCATTTTCTGTTTTTAGGTGGTGTCTAGTTATTCATTAACAGTCATGTTATTCCACAAAATATTTTTAGTTACTGAAAATAAACATTCAGATTTATCACATTAACTATTTCTTAATTTTATAATATTTATGAAATTATATATATATGTTGTATTAATTATTTAGATTCATTCAAATTATTATTTTGCAACGGTTTCCACTTAATTAAAACATGTATATGAACATAATATTTAAAGTTTGTCATCGCGCGATAATATAATTAATTAATATTATATTCATTTTTGTCAACTAATTGATATTATATTCATATACATGTTTAAGTAAATGAAAACAGGTTGAAAAATAATACACAAGTGGAGCAGAAAGGATAATATATAAATTATCATGAATCTCACCTGCTTCTTGTAGCAGTTAGCTAGTTAGTCCACTCACTATTCATCACACCAATAGTGAATGGAACATTATGCATACTAAACCTAAAAAGACCTAAACAATATCTCCCAGAAAGTTAAATGAACTTAACAATCTAATATCTGTAAATAATTTGTTCGTTTGTTAGTTGGTGGTTAATATATATCAGAGAATGTTTCTTCCGATTCAAACACGATACCACATACATTAAAAACTCTATAAATGAATAATGTTGTGACTTTGATATTTTATTAATTTATGAAGTTATTAATTTATAATAAAAAATTAGATTTTTTTATATGAAGATTTTTTTAAAAGATTTTTTTGTAGTATATATACAAAAAGATATATTAAAAGTTTTTGTAGTATAATTTTTTTTTTAAAGATTTCTATTTTGTAGTATATTAACTTTTTGAAATATATTATTTGGTGTTATAAAATATGTTTCATAGAATTTAAATGTGGTTTTAGATATAATTTTACTAAATTTCATCAAAATATGTTAAAAATTAAAAAAATATAAAGATAATTTTATTGCGAATATAAAACAAATAATATAATGGTTGGTTTGTACTTATATAAAATAAATTATTAATTTATAATTTTAATGGACCCATAAATTTACATAAATTTTCTATAATATTATTATTTTATCATTTTGTGCCATATTTTGAACCGATCCAATTTGAAACTAATTTTTTTATTAACTTATAGTGTTCATTAATTTATCGAGTATTAATTTATAGAGTTTATAAACATAATTTTTTTATTGATTTGAAATTTCTTACAAAACAAACATCACAATCATCTAGAAACTCACACGAACTATATTAAAAACTCAGAAAAATCAAATTCTAATTGATATACTTGCATATTTTCATCATCATCATAAAATGTGGACTTTCAATCCCTCAGGAAACTAATATCTCAACCATTTTTTAAACATCTGAACAAGTATGTACATATACTTTATCCAAACCAGTTGTCAATCCCTTCAAAGGAGTAGTCATCAACAACATTGATGGCCGCCAGGTGGCTATCATTAAACGACATCGTCTCGGTTTTATCCCCTTTGAGAATCATTGTAAGTTCCTTCATGAACAAAGTATTGTCTGAAGAAGATTCATCCAGCATCAAGAGATCTTCATCATCATGAGAAACAATATCATTCAAAAATCTTGATGAAAATCCCGTCATATCTTCTACGTCATCAAAGATATTGTCGTACACTAACTGAGCGGAGGTATCGTTAGAGAACGTAGACGAGGACAAAGATGTTGCATCGTGGATCATGTGGAGATTAGAAGAGTTTGGTGTGGAAAGAGAACTTGTTGACTTCTCACATTCAGAAGCACTAGTAGTTGGAGTAGTGTGAGTAGTAAATGGGCCACCACTTCCAATAATATCAGACAGAGCACTGTGGTCGAGTCTCTTACCAAATCTATTTGCTACTCTGTTCAGGAACCGAGCTGATGATGGCCCTAAGGACTTTTTATTGTTTGACTTCTGATCATCATCCTCCTGATGACCGATGCTTTTATCCGGCAATGTCTCGGAATGGTCAAGTGATTTGTGGGTCAAGGGATCGATGCCTTTCTTTATAAGACGTTTCTTGATGTGGGTGTTCCAGTGGTTCTTGATCTCGTTGTCTGTTCTTCCTGGTAATCGACGAGCTATGGCTGACCATCTGATCATCAAAACATTATTTATTACTACATGGCATATTGGCATCACATTGTATAATGGGGGTAGTTTTTTTTAGTTTATTCCACTTTTACACCTAAATTATTCTGCTCAATTGTTTTTATTTTAAAATAATTTCTTATAACAATAATATAATGAGTTTGGTACAGTTTATATCTTACAAATATTTTTATTTGACAATATTAAATTATAATATGATATCATACACAAACCATATAAACAATTTTATAAATATAAGTATAACAAATGCAAATCAATACTGAAATTATTTAGCATAGTTTAATTTCCTTAAGCAAATGTGATATTCTAAAATTAAATACTTACTTGTTGCCATGAATGGCATGGAGATTAATGATGGAATCTTCCTCCTCTTGGCTTAACTCACCACGCTTAATGTCAGGTCTAAGGTAATTGGCCCATCTCAATCTGCAGCTTTTTCCACATCTTTTGAGTCCTATAATTTTATGATTTAAAAGCATTAAATAATAATGAAACTGTATAATGCAAAGAAAAGCTGATTGAATATGCCAAATTGGGGGAATTAATAATTTGATTTTGAGAAAATAATATACCAGCTTTGTCGGGAAGGGTTCGCCAACCTCCTTCACCGTGATGTTGAACGTATGCAATGAGCTTTTGGTCTTCTTCTTGAGTCCATGCTCCTTTCTTCAACCCTTCTGCTCTGCAGCACGGTGTCCGTACCATTCTTGATTTTTGATTGTTACAATAGAAGCTAGAGAAAGAAAAAAAAGAGAGAAAGAAAAAAAAGAGAGAAAGAAGAAAAAATAAAGATTTTTTGTTGTGGTCTGGTGATAGATCAAAGAAAGAAAGGACATGATCTTTTGATGAGAACATTAAGGCATGGATAGATACGTCTTATCGACATATTGTTCTTACTCGATACTATGCTTTTTGTAATACACATATAACTTGATATTTTCTTCTAAAAAAAACTGATATATTTTCGTATTTTGAGATGAAAAGTATAGAGAGAAGAGAGAGCTCTGTTTCCTTTCACTTGGCTGCTGGCTAAGGCAAGTGAGAAATTTCAAGAAGGAGCGGTGAGCTTTTTTATCTTATGCACTTTTCGTTTGTTATATTTTTGTACTGTAAATCCAAGGGATTATGACGTTTCACTTCAGCAAATTTTTAAGAGTGTGAAAATAGGCAACGAGTATTTCGTGTTCACAGAATGAAATAGTATTGTTTATTAGTTGTAACTAGTAATCACTTAATTAGGTAGCATTCACGGAGTCACGTGGTTGGATTATTTTTGCTTTCGTACTTTTGGTTTAAACAAATGAATTATTATAATTAGTTTGGAATCTTTACCGCCCCTTGGTTATTGAAAAGGTTAGGCATATATCATGTGATCCTTTTGAGTGGGCATATTTTTTATATTTTGTTAAACAAATGCTTCTTGTCAATGTATCAGAATATACATACAAATATATATACTTTTAAAAGTTTTAGAAGATAAATGCTATGAAACTGTTGACAAAAATGGTATGAAATTATAACGAATTTGGAGTGAATTGTTTTTGGTGAGAGGGTTTTTAATCAAGTTCAGTATCTGCTGGACATAATGGGTATAAATGTGTAATGTAAGTTTTTGAGCAAACTTGATCCATATCACAATATGGTTATACTATTTACAATGTATTTTGCTATTTTTTAGAAAAAAAAATAGAAAATCTTTAGATAGAATCTGAACCAATGTATTTTCTTAGCATTGCTTTAAATATAAAGGAAAAATAAAAATTACTATTTTCTCCTAAATATTTTTTTCAAAGATATATTTTAAATGATGAAATAACAATAGATTGGTCTGAATCTCTATAATATTATTCGATAGACCAGTTTCCTATGTGTCCTTTTTATGTTGTTAATTCTAAAAATGGTTAATTAGATACATAACATTTCTTAATTAAAAATACTCATATATGTCATTACTAAGAGTTTATGTTATATTTCCTTTTTTTCTTAATAACATTTTATTTTAACTTTGCTTTTAATATTTTATCACAAACAAATAAATATAAAAAATGGAATATCTTTAAAATTTTAAAACATACTATTATTAGGTGAATTTAAGAAGAAAAGTTTACAAAAGGATATATATATATATAAGGAGCCAATTTCACCCCCAAAATAATTTATATATATATATATTTTAAAGATTCCTTTTGAAAAAACCATCTCAAATAACATAATCATATTATTTTTTATTTTCCTAAAAATAAATTTTAAAATGAATTTTAATTTATAAAAAATGAAAGCAAACTATTAAATAATTCTAATTATGCTTTACTTATTTTTTAAATATTCATATACATGCATGAGACTTTTAACAATTATTAATTATGTTAGCTTATGTCATTCTGTACCGATCATCATTTTACTTTATTTCAAATTGATATAAACAAATAAAATCTCATTACGATTTAAGCAATAAATTAAATAAATCAATAAATCGATCATCAAAATCATAAATCTAATTAGTATATAAAATAACCATAGAACCGATCATAGATCTTCAAACTGATCAAAATTACATATATTAAATTATGAATAAATTTATCGATATATATATATATATATATATATATATATATATTATTTATTTATAAAACTGTAAAACAAAAAAAGAATCACCTAAATAAAATTAAAAATAATTAAATATAAATATAAGAAATTGTGATTTAGTCTAAAATGAACAGAAAAAATTCAGTTTACCTAAAATAAATAAACAGGTTAAATGTTTTATACCATTGTCATATTTTTAATTAAGATAATAATATAAAATATTCAAAATAACTGTTTGCTTATATTCCATACATATATATTATAAACCAAATTTAGTTTTAAACTTATAATACTGAAAGTAAAATACTAAATAATTATTATAATTTATTTATGATATGAATATTTATCCGTGCATGGGCATGAGATAATCACTTAGTTATATCTAAATACCAAAATACTATTATACATGTAAAAATAGCAATAAGTTGAAAATTTTCTTAAGAAAAGGAAGCAAAGATAATCCAACCATGTAAAATAGTTAAAATTGAACAAATATCAATAAATGAGAGTGGAAAGCTCAATTTTTTTCAAAAATCGAATTCTCTTGTTATACAAAATGGACATGTTTTTATATCATAACAGCACTCGGACGTATTGATCAGGTTATCATACTGTCAGACATAGATAATATATTGAACCTAAGACAATGTCGATATATATGGTACGCGAGATGTAAAAAGGGGTCGATTTTCTTCTGGCATGTTGTGTCTGCTGTGAACAAGATATGGCTATTGTTTGCTGAATCCCGTTGTGGATGGACATGGAAGTTCCGTCCTCACTTAGACATAAAATAGACTTAGGTTCCACATTTAACGTGGTATGGCTGCATTTCTAATATATATATATATTCCATCCGTTTCAAAAAGATAATTATGTTTTCTATGAAAAAATTGTAAATTTCAAGAAAATTAATTAATTTTATTGAATTATTATTGGTTAAAAAATATTAAAAATTGAAAATTACAGAAAACAATATATAATTTAATGTGTTTTCTTAATATTTGTGAAAACGCTAAAAAATCTATCTTTGTAAAACGGAAAGAGTGTTTAACAATTAGTGTGCACACACAGCACCATGTATTAAACTTCTAGAGGATGTCCTCTTTGGAATAAAGGATCCCAAGTTGGGATAAAGGATCCCAAGGCAATTGGTGAGTAGGGTGCATTTTCTGTTTTTAGGTGGTGTCTAGTTATTCATTAACAGTCATGTTATTCCACAAAATATTTTTAGTTACTGAAAATAAACATTCAGATTTATCACATTAACTATTTCTTAATTTTATAATATTTATGAAATTATATATATATGTTGTATTAATTATTTAGATTCATTCAAATTATTATTTTGCAACGGTTTCCACTTAATTAAAACATGTATATGAACATAATATTTAAAGTTTGTCATCGCGCGATAATATAATTAATTAATATTATATTCATTTTTGTCAACTAATTGATATTATATTCATATACATGTTTAAGTAAATGAAAACAGGTTGAAAAATAATACACAAGTGGAGCAGAAAGGATAATATATAAATTATCATGAATCTCACCTGCTTCTTGTAGCAGTTAGCTAGTTAGTCCACTCACTATTCATCACACCAATAGTGAATGGAACATTATGCATACTAAACCTAAAAAGACCTAAACAATATCTCCCAGAAAGTTAAATGAACTTAACAATCTAATATCTGTAAATAATTTGTTCGTTTGTTAGTTGGTGGTTAATATATATCAGAGAATGTTTCTTCCGATTCAAACACGATACCACATACATTAAAAACTCTATAAATGAATAATGTTGTGACTTTGATATTTTATTAATTTATGAAGTTATTAATTTATAATAAAAAAATTAGATTTTTTTATATGAAGATTTTTTTAAAAGATTTTTTTGTAGTATATATACAAAAAGATATATTAAAAGTTTTTGTAGTATAATTTTTTTTTTAAAGATTTCTATTTTGTAGTATATTAACTTTTTGAAATATATTATTTGGTGTTATAAAATATGTTTCATAGAATTTAAATGTGGTTTTAGATATAATTTTACTAAATTTCATCAAAATATGTTAAAAATTAAAAAAATATAAAGATAATTTTATTGCGAATATAAAACAAATAATATAATGGTTGGTTTGTACTTATATAAAATAAATTATTAATTTATAATTTTAATGGACCCATAAATTTACATAAATTTTCTATAATATTATTATTTTATCATTTTGTGCCATATTTTGAACCGATCCAATTTGAAACTAATTTTTTTATTAACTTATAGTGTTCATTAATTTATCGAGTATTAATTTATAGAGTTTATAAACATAATTTTTTTATTGATTTGAAATTTCTTACAAAACAAACATCACAATCATCTAGAAACTCACACGAACTATATTAAAAACTCAGAAAAATCAAATTCTAATTGATATACTTGCATATTTTCATCATCATCATAAAATGTGGACTTTCAATCCCTCAGGAAACTAATATCTCAACCATTTTTTAAACATCTGAACAAGTATGTACATATACTTTATCCAAACCAGTTGTCAATCCCTTCAAAGGAGTAGTCATCAACAACATTGATGGCCGCCAGGTGGCTATCATTAAACGACATCGTCTCGGTTTTATCCCCTTTGAGAATCATTGTAAGTTCCTTCATGAACAAAGTATTGTCTGAAGAAGATTCATCCAGCATCAAGAGATCTTCATCATCATGAGAAACAATATCATTCAAAAATCTTGATGAAAATCCCGTCATATCTTCTACGTCATCAAAGATATTGTCGTACACTAACTGAGCGGAGGTATCGTTAGAGAACGTAGACGAGGACAAAGATGTTGCATCGTGGATCATGTGGAGATTAGAAGAGTTTGGTGTGGAAAGAGAACTTGTTGACTTCTCACATTCAGAAGCACTAGTAGTTGGAGTAGTGTGAGTAGTAAATGGGCCACCACTTCCAATAATATCAGACAGAGCACTGTGGTCGAGTCTCTTACCAAATCTATTTGCTACTCTGTTCAGGAACCGAGCTGATGATGGCCCTAAGGACTTTTTATTGTTTGACTTCTGATCATCATCCTCCTGATGACCGATGCTTTTATCCGGCAATGTCTCGGAATGGTCAAGTGATTTGTGGGTCAAGGGATCGATGCCTTTCTTTATAAGACGTTTCTTGATGTGGGTGTTCCAGTGGTTCTTGATCTCGTTGTCTGTTCTTCCTGGTAATCGACGAGCTATGGCTGACCATCTGATCATCAAAACATTATTTATTACTACATGGCATATTGGCATCACATTGTATAATGGGGGTAGTTTTTTTTAGTTTATTCCACTTTTACACCTAAATTATTCTGCTCAATTGTTTTTATTTTAAAATAATTTCTTATAACAATAATATAATGAGTTTGGTACAGTTTATATCTTACAAATATTTTTATTTGACAATATTAAATTATAATATGATATCATACACAAACCATATAAACAATTTTATAAATATAAGTATAACAAATGCAAATCAATACTGAAATTATTTAGCATAGTTTAATTTCCTTAAGCAAATGTGATATTCTAAAATTAAATACTTACTTGTTGCCATGAATGGCATGGAGATTAATGATGGAATCTTCCTCCTCTTGGCTTAACTCACCACGCTTAATGTCAGGTCTAAGGTAATTGGCCCATCTCAATCTGCAGCTTTTTCCACATCTTTTGAGTCCTATAATTTTATGATTTAAAAGCATTAAATAATAATGAAACTGTATAATGCAAAGAAAAGCTGATTGAATATGCCAAATTGGGGGAATTAATAATTTGATTTTGAGAAAATAATATACCAGCTTTGTCGGGAAGGGTTCGCCAACCTCCTTCACCGTGATGTTGAACGTATGCAATGAGCTTTTGGTCTTCTTCTTGAGTCCATGCTCCTTTCTTCAACCCTTCTGCTCTGCAGCACGGTGTCCGTACCATTCTTGATTTTTGATTGTTACAATAGAAGCTAGAGAAAGAAAAAAAAGAGAGAAAGAAAAAAAAAGAGAGAAAGAAGAAAAAATAAAGATTTTTTGTTGTGGTCTGGTGATAGATCAAAGAAAGAAAGGACATGATCTTTTGATGAGAACATTAAGGCATGGATAGATACGTCTTATCGACATATTGTTCTTACTCGATACTATGCTTTTTGTAATACACATATAACTTGATATTTTCTTCTAAAAAAAACTGATATATTTTCGTATTTTGAGATGAAAAGTATAGAGAGAAGAGAGAGCTCTGTTTCCTTTCACTTGGCTGCTGGCTAAGGCAAGTGAGAAATTTCAAGAAGGAGCGGTGAGCTTTTTTATCTTATGCGTGCGTGGCTCTGTGCAGACGACGGCGTCATTTTAATTGTTTGCAAACGTGGATTTCAACCTTTTTATAGATTATAAAATATCTCTCTACTCTTATTAAAAAATGTGCAGACTTTGTCAGTGCGAAAAGATTGCGGTGGAGGTTCTTGTACGTATTATTGATTTTCTAGCTAGCCAATATTATTATTTCTTTTATTTTGAAAGTTTGTTTCTTATCGTTCGTAGGAGTTTCATCCTTTGCAGTTACTAATACTTAACTACAGTATCCATACTAACTTGTATGACAAACAGTTCTGGATCCAAGCTCGGAACATCACTGGACCAAAGGAAAAAAATATCCAATATATTGTTCCATTATGTCACAAGTCCTATATAAATTTTTTGTAAAACGTAGCTTGAGAAAAAAAATTCAGTAGAAGATAATTGACGGATACTATTTCGCATGTGGCTGCTACAAACTCGTACCACTTTTTATAATTTTCCGTCCACATCAAGACGTGGTGTTTTATCTTTTCCTAATTCAATTTTAAAACCTTGGTCGAAGTCTAAATTCATTGTTTAAAACGTTAGATCTTTGTTCCAGCTAATGGATTCAACATTAGAATAGTCAGAAATACGTGGATAGAAACACATATATTTAATTTAGTTTTAGGATGTTCAATTCGAATTTAACCAAACCGATCAAAGCTAAACTTAAATACAGGTTTGAACACCAAACCATATGTTAAATGTAATGAACAGAGTCGGAACGTTGAACGTATAGCTCTACTATCATATTGCCTTTTAGTTGAATTTTCTCATCAGTCATCAATATCCATTAGTTATTGTAGTTAAAATTTGTCTAAAGTCATAGCTCACGACTTCGTGCCACACGAGTTGCGCGAAAAAAAATACTTACCTCGAGATATGCAGAGCAACAAAAGCCAAAAGAGTACGTGCATGTACAGTGTTATTTGTTTAGAATAAAATCAATTGTAAAAGATGGAGTGCGAGACTTTTCTAGAGACAGACCGATAGTAACATTGTAGTAACAAACAAGAAACAAAACAAAAAAAAAAATGTTTAAAAAACATTACACGACGAGAAAATAGTTCTGATAAGTAACTAAGAAAAATACGAAACTAGTTGGCGGTCTTGGTTATACAACATATTGAAAGTTTTTGTTTACAAAAAAAAAAAAAAAAAACATATTGAAAGTTCAAGGAAAGTGGTAATGTACTTATGTAGTCGACGTCGTTGCAGTTTTAAAGAAACTACTAATTAACCTACAACTTGGCCCCTAAAAACACCGGACCTAGACAACATATAACCAAATCAACAATCAGGCGATGAAAACAAAATGAGAAGACATATAACGTAAATGGGGATCAATAACTTTTCTACTCTTAAGAAATATTTGTCCACATTTTGTATCTAGACTAAGTAATCATATAGACTTGTTGAATAAAGTTTTCTTAAGGAGTCTCATTTAAATGAGTGCATCATTGGAATATTCTTATTCCAATAGATGTATGATGCATGTGATGTGACTTCGCAATGGCCTAAAACCACCAAACTCTTTGTCCTCAACTGACCGCCACCGTGAGAAGTAGGCTCGCTTACTCGGTTGACCATTGTTTAATGTTTGGGCTTCCTCTTTAATGAATGGTCCACATATTGAAGCCCAATAAAACTACAAAGCCCATAATTTCTTAGGGCTTATGATGTCAATTCCAATTCGTTAATCTCAGTCTCTCCTTCTCCCTCATTTTTTCGCAGCCGGTGAAAAAAAAAAAAAACTTGTCATCATCCCCTTCAACGATGCCGGCGAAAGAGAGGACGGCGAAGGTCAGCAGAAACCCTGATCTGATCAGGGGAGTTGGCAAATACTCGAGGTCTCAGATGTACCACAAGAGAGGTCTTTGGGCTATCAAGGCCAAAAACGGCGGCGTTTTCCCTCGCCACGACGCTAAGTCCAAGGCTGATGCTCCGGCGGAGAAGCCTTCGAAGTTCTATCCAGCTGAAGACGTCAAGAAGCCTCTCGCCAACAGACGCAACCCAAAACCCACCAAGCTCAGGTACGTTATGGAATGATATTAAGCTCGATGTGATTTGTCTCTCTTTGTGTTTGTTTGATTTGCTTGTCTCTAACGCTATGTGTTTCATCCTTTTAATCTGTCGGAACATTACCATGTTTTACATTTTGTCTTTGTCGGATCAGTTATGCTTGTGAAGTTATGTTTCGTTGTCAAATGTTCTTGATGTCTGATCATCCTTATGACCTGTATTGCAAGATCGAACATCTCTCCAGGGACAGTGTTGATTATACTTGCGGGTCGGTTCAAGGGCAAGAGAGTTGTCTTCTTGAAGCAGCTTCCTTCTGGCTTGCTTCTTGTGTCCGGTGAGTTTTTTTGTTCTCATGATCGTTGACACTTTCTATTAATCATTTGGCGTTAAAGCTCATTCATTTGATTTGTTATCTGACGGTTCCTGTTTTTGTTATTGGGCTTTCAGGACCGCTCAAGATCAATGGTGTTCCTTTGAGACGTGTTAATCAGTCCTATGTGATTGGCACGTCCACTAAGGTTGGCATCTCTGGAGTCAGCCTTGATAAATTTGATGATAAGTATTTTGGAAAGGTTGCTGAGAAGAAGAACAAGAAGGGAGAAGGAGAGTTCTTCCAGGCAGAGAAAGAGGTATATCAATCAAAGCCACTCTCTTCTTATTCTCTCAGATCCTTCAGAAGTTCTCTCTTTTGTACAATACCCTACAACTACTCTTGACCACTTTATGGGTTTTTCATCCCACAGGAGAAGAAGGAGATTCCACAAGGGAAGAAAGATGACCAGAAGGCCGTCGATGCAGCTTTGATCAAAGCCATTGAAGCAGTTCCAGATCTGAAGACTTATTTGGGCGCCAGGTTCTCATTGAAACAAGGGATGAAGCCCCATGAGCTTGTTTTCTAGATTTCATAACCTTTTTTGTGGTGTTTAGAGTGTCTCCTTTAGTTCTACCCTCTGAATGGTTGGCCTTGTTCTTGTTCATCAATCAAAGACAAATTTTGGCTTCTGACATTTCTGTATTTACTGTTTTACATATTTATGTTTTCTCTATCTTATTTTTGAACGTGAGATTTGTAACAATGAAGAGTATAAAGTTCCATAAGATGGGCTTTGAAGAGCTGAAACAGCATTCGTATATGATAAAATTTGCTTACATTCTAGTTGAAACGCTTCTAAAAATGTTTATTACTTTTCTCTCTCAATCACACATATCTTGAATCGAAGCTCAAGCTGGAGGAGCTTCTAGACGAGTATGATCACCATCTTTAGGCGTTTCTTTGCCGGTGCAATCAGTAACTTTAGCTCCAGCCTCCACGTCTCCGGTCAAGCACCGTGTCCATTTCCTTTTCAGCCACCCTAAAGGCCCACGGCTCTTTATCATCTCCAACGGATTGACTTCAGCCACTACACCACTTCTCTGACGTCTTCGCCGTGCGCATATCCGGCCCAAGAAGCAGGAGAGAACTGCAAGAACGACGAGAACAGAGATGACAGCGAAGAAGGGTCCAATGGAGCCGGACGAGTAGTGGTTTGGACCGTTTGGTGCGGCCACCAGATTAGCATTTGTCGCCGTAGGTTCGATCTCATTGCCTACTAATGTCTGTTGCGGTTGCTGGGCAGGTGGATACAACGAAGTGCTGCTACTAGAGCTAGTCGTTGCCATTGGAGCTTATGATGTTTTGGTTCTTGAAGATCAATATTTGTCGATAGAACGTTGGGATCTTTAGTTATTTGCATATTTGCGGATGACGATCTATATATAGCGCATGTGCACATGAACATTAGTCTTTTGAAGAGCTTTTAGCCGACCAGTGTTTGTTAAAGATGACATGGAAAAGTGAATAAAGCGGATAAATCCTCATCAGCTTCATATAAAGCTTCTCAAACTATAATACTATAACAAAATACATATCATCCATTGTTCTCTTAGAGGTGAAGCAAACGCTAACTGTTGATCTGATTTTGACTTTAGTTTCTGCAACTACCACGTAATGTATTTGTTTGACTAGTAAAGTGATATTAATATATTCTAGTGTTTTTCTAAAGGAAAAAGAATTGGTAAACTATACATCAACTATAAACCATCAGATACGATCATACAAAGAATAGTGATGTTATTATTAACCATATACAGTATATTGTCGAAATAAAAAACATCTATCAACTAACATGTATCACCTCGGCGCAAGGTTTTCACTGAAACAGGGAATGAAGCCACATGAGCTTGTTTTCTAGACTTCAACAACCTTTTTATGAGTTTTATAGAGCATCTGTCTCCTCAAGTCTTACACTGTTAATGGTTGTTTTTTTGTTCTTGTTCACCTACGAGAGAGACGTACACTTTTGGTTTATATATTCTACATTTTCTGTTTTCAGTAAGTTATACACACAATCAGTAGCAAGAAAACAAAGGTGACTGATTTCTATAGTAAACGCAACTTTTGATAGAGAACGCAACCCACGAGACGATCGAATTTGCAAAGCACTTGCCAATAGTTAATTAATACTTCATTTGTTAATTGTTTTAAATTTTTTTCCTTACATTTTTCAATATATTATTTAATGATATATATTGTAAACTTAAGAAGAAAGATAATTATGTTTATTAAAATTCTATTGGTTACTAAAAGTTATGGAAAATAATTAGTTACAAAAAATATTAATAATAGCTATTTAATATTTATTTTTAATCTGCGAAAATTATAAAACTTATATTATTTTGAAACAGAGAAATTAGAAAAGTAATCACATTGAGTTATTTTCTAGCTAAAAAAAAAATAGATTTGGGATTTTTTTTTGAACACATAGATTTGGAAATAAAATTATGAAAATGAGATAAAAATGCAATTTATATTATCTAAACATAAACGGTGGAAGCACCATAACTTACTGGTTAAAGTTTAAAAACTTTTATACCCAGATCTGAGATTCGATTTTAGACTATACAATTTCTTGAAAATTATATGATGTGAAGTTTGTTGGAGTACAATGCAAAGCCGTTCGTTGTGGTTGTCTGCTGACGAAAAAGTCTGTCCATCGAAAATATCGTATATGCATAACCATCTGTCGATCCAAGTGTTCTGAGAAAGCTTTTATCATGGAATACTTATATGTTTTTGTTCATCAATACTGTGTTGCAGGTAGTTCATCATTATATTAATAGAATTAGAAATCTCTTATATATTAATTGAAAAGCATTTGAAAAATTAGAACCTTAATTTTGTATTAATTAAAAAAAATCTCAAATCCTAGGTGGCACTCTAAATGCCTTCTAAATTCCATTTCAAAGAATTCTAGAGCATCTAATATAAAGTATAGTTTAATCTAATGGTGTCACATTATTTCATAATTATATAACACTAGAGAACATTATATTAACCTAAAATATATGAAATGTGTATTATTTCCTTAAATAAAAGCTACGGAATTACCTAATATGATTTACATATATATGGCAATTAATGATTATGAATAATAAATATTTGATAACAATTTTTGCATCCTTCTTCATTTTTGTTTAAATTTATATTATTAAAAAAAATTAAACAATCACATTAACCATATAATAAAAAAATTAGATTTTTTCTTATATGTTATATTTAGAATTTTTTAAAATGACTTTAAATTACAAAAATGAGGAAACCTTATATGTTATATATTTTTTTTTAAAACGACTTTAAAATACAAAAATGAGGACACCTTAAATGTTATATTTTTCTTATATGTTATATTTTTTCTTATATGTTAGATTTTGAATTTTTTAAAACGACTTTAAATTACAAAAATGTAAGTTTTCCTTAAGTATACGACTAAAAACATTAAAATGACATGTATCAATTTGATGGTTGATTTGAAAGCTTTCAAAACCATATGGAAGATAAAAGTCAAAATAATTCAATTATGAAAACAATACTGTTCATTTTTTTCAAGAATGTGTTCGATGGAAAAAATAAGGTTTTTATGTCATAATTTATTTAATGTCCAATCCGATCAACCCATGATGTATTAATTATAGTTTTGTTCCATTATTTTTAATAAAAATTGATCTGATCCATCGGAAAGAAATTATATAATAACAAAAAATATTTTATATATATATAAATAAAATGATTAAATATATAAAAGAAACTATCGATAATATATAAAAATAAACTCACTGTCTTATCCTAGTTGTATTATTATGGAATGTGTTAAAAAGAAAAATTACCTAAACACAAACCGGTTTTCTCTTAAAACCGGAATTAAATTGAGATTGAACCGGTTTTACACTTGACCTTTGACTCCTCTTAGTTTTCATCGCCTACACCAACCCTCGTAAGGACGTTTTTCAAATATATAAAACCTCCATCCATCGCCACCTATTCTTCCTTTTTCTAGTTTCTGCTTTCTTGTTAGTGTTAAGGTTTCAATCATGGCTTTGACTACGAAACCTCACCAACTCCAGAGATCTTTCCTCTCTTCCAACCACCGCGTCTCCACCCAACGCTACTCAGAATCCGCGCCGTCATGCCTTAGATTCCGCCGCACAGGTGTGCAATGCTCTGTGGTGACTAAGGAGTGTAGAGTGAAAGGACTGAAAGCCAGGCAGATTATTGATAGCAGAGGGAATCCTACGGTGGAGGTTGATCTGGTCACCGATGATCTGTACCGTTCGGCTGTTCCTAGTGGTGCATCTACCGGGATCTACGAGGCTCTCGAGCTGAGAGATGGAGATAAGAGTGTATACGGTGGTAAAGGTGTCTTACAAGCTATTAAGAACATCAACGAACTTGTGGCTCCGAAACTCATCGGAGTTGACGTTAGGTAAAGAATAAAGAACTTACGTTCAGACATGACATGAGTTTGTGTTGCTGTTCTTAATTTTAGATCTACAAATCAGCTGTTTGGTTAGTCTGGGTTTTAAATGTAGTAAAGGTTATTGAGTTTTGTTTGTGGTTGGTGATATGGCTTGAATCTGGTTTGAGCCCATATGGTATTTAGCAAGATTAATGATTAGGTAGACGTCTAAACCGATTTTTTGAACATGTAGACCGATATCGTTCTAGAAAAATCGTTTTGTTTATGTCCAATCTGCCAACTAGGCTGATGCCTATGTGTCAATTAGACCAATTTTTAGAACACTGAGTATTAGTGTTAGTCTGTTAACGAAAGGGTTTTAGATGTGGGATAGTCTTAAATATAAATTGTGTTCTTATAACCGTAGTTATACTAAAATTGCTTCCGATAGTAAGATCTCTCTTTATCCGTATTACATTTACATGTATTGATGAACCACGTTCGTTTTCTTTATTCCGTATTGTCTTTCTTGCATCCTTTATAACAATGACTTCTTGTTTTGATTTTGTTTTGTGATATTTGCGTATGAATCATCTTGAAATGGTGATTGGTGATAGGCAAGCCGTGTTGAATATCTTTTTTTTTTTTTAAGGAACCAAGCTGATGTTGATGCTCTTATGCTGGAACTGGATGGGACCTTGAACAAGTCGAAACTCGGGGCTAACGCTATATTAGGAGTATCACTAAGCGTTTGCAGGGCAGGTGCTGGAGCCAAAGGAGTGCCTCTCTACAAACACATCCAGGAACTATCTGGAACAAAGGAGCTTGTCATGCCGGTTCCTGCTTTTAATGTCATCAACGGAGGTAGTCACGCCGGGAACAGCTTGGCTATGCAAGAGTTTATGATACTACCTGTAGGAGCAAGTTCATTCTCTGAGGCCTTTCAGATGGGAAGTGAAGGTACGTCAGTGATATTTGAGTTTAATCTTTGTTTTTTTTATAGTAATGAACTTAATGTGATTTTGTTGATTACAGTTTACCATACGTTGAAGGGAATAATCAAAAGTAAGTATGGTCAAGATGCTTGTAACGTCGGTGATGAAGGAGGGTTTGCTCCAAATGTTCAAGATAACAGGGAGGGACTTGTTCTGCTCATAGATGCAATTGAAAAAGCTGGTTACACCGGAAAGGTAAACCAAGTTTTCCTATTTCAAAATTCTTTAGTGTCAATGTCACATAACTTTGATAACTATTGCAGATCAAAATAGGAATGGATGTAGCTGCGTCAGAGTTTTTCACGAAAGATGGTAGATACGATTTGAACTTCAAGAAGCAGCCCAACGATGGAGCTCATGTTTTGTCAGCTGAGAGTCTTGCTGAGCTCTACAGAGAGTTCATTAAAGATTTCCCGATTGTATCGATCGAGGATCCTTTTGACCAGGATGATTGGAGCTCATGGGCTTCGTTGCAATCCTCTGTGGATATCCAGCTCGTTGGTGATGACTTGTTGGTCACTAACCCCACGAGGATAGCTGAAGCTATCAAGAAAAAGTCTTGCAATGCTCTATTGTTGAAGGTCAGTAATGATTCATTACCTTCTCCAATTGTATATACCCTTTTTTTTCTAAAACCATGTCATGTTTTGTGTAATCACAGGTGAACCAGATTGGGACAGTGACGGAATCAATTCAAGCAGCACTTGACTCCAAAGCTGCAGGCTGGGGTGTGATGGTTAGTCACAGGAGTGGAGAGACAGAGGATAACTTCATCGCAGATCTTGCTGTTGGTTTGGCAAGTGGACAGGTATAACATATTCTCTAAACATGTCCGTATCATAGTATTGTTATCTAATCAAACAACATATGTTATGTATAGATCAAAACTGGTGCTCCTTGCCGAAGTGAACGCTTGTCAAAATACAACCAGGTAAATATTAACTGACATCCAAACTTGTACAACTCAATAAATCTTAAGACAGCCACTTACACAATAAGTTTGGTTTGGTTTGTTTCTGTTGCAGCTTCTCCGTATCGAAGAGGAACTCGGCAACGTGCGTTACGCAGGGGAAGCTTTCAGATCACCGTGAGAAGATTTGAGAAAAGGCATTCATTGGCTTTTTGCTTATGTAACAACCAAATGAGCCCTGCTTCGTATCAACTTTTGTAGCTTTCTCTTTAAGTTTTCTTTATGAAAAAAAACAAATAAAACGGAACAGCTTTTCCACTCGGGAGTCTTTTGTTGTAATGTGATTGATACTCATGTTGACATTTGCATTTTTCGGATTAATTGGATAACCGGGATAAACCGGAGCGTACCATTATCTTTTATGCGTATATCGGATTTGTGACAATTTTATTCGTTCTAGTGATTCAGAAAAGTATCGTTTTACGGGTGCAAATGAAACAATTTTTTGGAATTGAATGGTGTAGAATGGTTGATTGCGTTAATTTCACAGATTTTTTTTTACCATTTACTATGAATCGAATGGAATAGTCATTGCATAACAAATTTGTTCATAAATAAATGAAATGAATTTCATTCTAGTTTTTTGAATAACCAATCATTTTATTCAATTAATTATGCATTAAATAATAATATATCAATCTATTATATGATTTTTTAAATCTCTGTAAAAATATCATAGTGACGGTTAATATGAAACTAAGTAAATATTAGTTTACCAGTTATGAAAGTTGGCAATTTGGCGTCATTCATTCCACCAAGGGAAACAAATATGCAAAAGTTTTTTACCAAAAAACGTCAAAAGTATATTAATTGTTTAAATTATTTGTTCTACGTAAATATATTATAAAAAACATATACAGTAAATAATATCAGAGATCCCATAACATAATGTAGTTTCTTTAGACTATATATAATTATACTGAGAGGAGTACTAATTAATCATATTTTTCAAAAAAATACATAACGTAACATACAAATCACCTATATTAATTGAATATAATTTAAAAGTTGTAACTTTAAATTTGTACTAACTAAAAAGAGACCATGCTTAGGTATCATTTAATTATGATGTAATTTAGCTTACGTGTCAGCTTAAAAATCAATTAAAATTTTTGTTAGTCTGAAATTGATTGTATACTATTCGACTAGGGACATTAACAAATACGAGCATCATATATCATATATTATAAGTATAATGTTCACAAAAAAATATTAACCAGTTAAGTTAACAAGTTATGAACCAAATGTTACATTGATGAATTTAACGCTTCCAATTGCCAAAATAAGTCCCGGCCATTGAGAACGAATGACCAAGCTCACTAAGTGAATTATCGATGATTTTCTCGATGCTCATCATTAAACGAGTGCAACATCGTTACCTTACCTGACTCAAGCTCGCCACATATGCTCAAGTCCAAAAGCTCATCTCATCTCAAATTATTTAAATTCAGCTGACGTCACCTGCTCTTAGACTTTGGAAGCTCGCCTTTGCTCACCGGCAGTGATGGTTAGTTACACAATGACAGAGAAGAGACGACGTGAGTGGCGGGGAAGATTGTCTTTTTTATTAGGTTTAGTATTTTTTGGGTACAGTTTAGTAAACCAAATACAATTGGTAACCCAATTTCAATTGGTTTACTAAACTAAACATTCAAATTTACCTGTTTTGGACTTCGATGAACCAGTATCTACATGGAGGATTGCCTTACAACTTGCGTTTGTAATATTTTCTTTAATAAAAGAAACAATTAAGGACTATTAACTTATTACTCTCATGCTTAAATATTGAATATAATTGCATTGATACACAGTTCGGTATGAGGTAAATATAGAAAATTATATTTAAGATACAAAAACTTTGTCCCCAAAGCAAGAATTGATAATATTTTTGTGGGAGTTAAGGGGAATTAGAATAAATGCAAATCGTATTAGTTAATGGTAATCGGTTTATAAAATAAACTTTGTTCATTTTTCATCATTCGAATATTAAAACAATGAAAACGATTATGAATCTGAGCCATCATAAAAATTTAAATATTGATCTACAATTGTAATTACAATTGTTCCGACCCAACGTCTATATGATTATATAAACAATCCAAAATTACAAATACATAAAAAAATATGATATGTATAATTTGTGCATATTTGTTTCTTTATTTATTCAGATAATTTGCTTTTAAGTCTGATTTGATACTCTATCAATACTTCCAGTTTTCAGCATTTAATGTGGATTTTATGTAATTAAATCTGTGGAATCATCCAGAATAAGAAGTATATAATTCCCTATCTATAAATGGAAATAAATAAATCTCTTCTATTTTTTTTCTATTTCCTTTTTTTAAACCAATTCTCTCACGATATATACAGACACAAACAGGTTCTTGTACCAGAGTAAATTCTATATCTCTTTGATATCAATAACAAAGCTAAGAATACAATGACTTCATTTGTCTTCTTGATTTCTCTTCTTCTCTCTCTTTCGTCGGCTGTTTTCTCCGATGACGCATCTTTCCAGAAACTCCCAATACCAGGGAAGAGGTCTGGCCCTGAAGCTTTTGCCTTCGATACCACCGGAAAAGCTTTTTTCACCGGAGTCTCCGGTGGTAAAATCCTCAAGTATACAGCCGACAAGGGTTTCGAAGATTTTGCCGAGATCACCACGACTTCGTAAGTTTCATTAAACTTGACCTACAAGGCTACAACATGATCACTAACATTACATATTATTTTGCCTTTTTATCAGGGTTTGCAAGATTACATATTTTGATGATTATTCTTCTTGTTTCACCAAAACTAGTGGTTCTTATATTATCGTCTTACATATTATAATTGGTTTGGTTCCTATAGGAATTCGTCATGGTGCGATGGAATAGCTGGAACCGCATTGGCCGGGAAATGTGGCAGACCTGCGGGAATAGCGTTCAACCCCAAAACAGGTGATCTTTACGTCGCTGATGCTCCATTGGGTCTTCACGTTATCCCTCCCGCCGGAGGTTTGGCCACAAAGATCGCCGACAGTGTCGACGGAACGCCCTTCAAGTTCTTGGACGGTCTTGACGTTGATCCCACCACCGGCGTCGTCTACTTCACTTCTTTCAGCTCAAAGTTCAGCCCCAGGTAGAGCATATATATTCGATCTTCTATGTACATATTTTCTGTCGTGTATAACTTAGACATGCACGTAACTTCATGATTATGAGCTATAATGGCACCAATATAAACTATTTTATTATTTTATCATAATTTTATATTATTAATAATCAAAACTCTAACAAATTTAGGGTATCCAAAAATAAATTTTTAAATTGGTGTAGTTGATATATATATATGTATACATGATTTTTTTAATTAAATTTGCGTACTAATATATGTTGGTTATGCAATGCAGCGAAGTGTTGATCGCAGTTGGACTAAAAGACGCGAGCGGAAAGCTCTTCAAATACGATCCAGCGACTAAAGCAGTGACGGTGTTAATGGAAGGTATAAGTGGTGGGGCTGGTTGCGCCGTGAGCTCAGATGGTTCGTTCGTGCTGGTTACGGAGTTCATAAAGAGTAACATCAAGAAATACTGGATCACAGGACCCAAAGCTGGATCGACTGAAGACTTCACAAGTTCTGTCTCGAACCCTGACAACATTAAGAGGATCGGTGCTACTGGAAACTTTTGGGTTGCTTCGGTCAAGAACAAGGTGGTCGTGCCAACGGATCCTTCGGCTGTGAAAATCGATTATAGTGGAAAAGTTCTTCAGACCATTTCTCTCAAGAATGAGTTTGGGGACACTTTGCTTAGTGAAGCCAATGAGTTAGACGGCAAACTTTATATTGGAACACTTACTGGACCTTTTGCTGGAATCATGAAACTTTAATTTGGTATTACAAAATTATGATTGTTAAGGTGATCATCTTGAAAAAGTTTTTTCAATTATTCAGTCTATAATAAAGTTATATATATATATATATATATATATATATATATATATATCAACTCAAAATTGAATTCTCGCTTCTTTGTCATTTTATACACGTTCTTATAATTCCGTTTCTTCTTTGATCGGGACCGGCTCAACGGTGTCATAGGTCTTGGGGCAAAAAAAATTTTAATTTCCAAACTATTATTTTTCTTTAAAAAATCTGATAGATATATGTTTTTTTAAAATACCAGATGTATTTTTAAAAATAAATCTATTGAAATAAAAAAATACTTTTATATATAAAAAATTGGACCCCTTTTCTTATTTTTAATATAAAAATCGGACCCTTGTCTATTAAGAAATAGGGTGACAACGAATTGGATCCGGGACGGTCGCACCGCTCACCCCCTATCTAAGCTGGCCCTGTCTTTGATAAGTTTTTTTAAGAAAACTGGTTGGACGTCATATGTTTTAGATTAATTTCATACAAAAATCATGCATATTTTGCTAGTAGTGACAAATGTATATCGTAAACCGGGTTTTTTCGGTAATCAAAATGTTAGAAGTGTTTGTGACAGTTTCAAATACATTTAAGATTTTTTTTACTAATGAGACTAGAAGAATAGGTGAACAATAAAAAAAAATGATGTTCGATTCTAGCAAAACGGATGCTAGAAAAGTTGATTTTTGACATGTCACGAGAATGTTGTTCATACGGTAGGAACTGCATGCAGAGTACGATGACAGTCAGTTCTGTCCCCTCCTCTATCTCTTCCCTCAGAACTGACTTTATGTTTTAAGTAAAAACACCACAGAGACAAAGGGATCACACTATCATATGACAAATAGTTAAAAGTACATAAAATTTTGACAAATACTATGAATGGTATAAAATATCAAAATCACGGTTCAGTATGCCACATCCATCACCTATATTAACTTTTCAACCAGTTGTCTCTAAGATACACATATATTTCAGCAATCTACTTCTAATCAATGTTGAAATTATAACACAATCTAGGCATATTTGTTCTCCTTATATAAAAATAATTGCTAATTTTGTCCTGATTTGCTGCTCTATGAATATTAATCTCTATAAATACTTGAAAGCAAAAGAAGAAAGTTCAATAAAAAGAAATACGAAAAAATCAAAACTATAAATATACAAGAACCACAAGCCACAATCTAGCAACAAAACGCGACCAACAAAAAGTTATGACGTTATCTATCTTCTTGATTTCTCTTCTCTCTCTTTCGTCGGCTGTATTCTCCGATGACGCATCTTTCCAAAAACTTCCGGTGCCGGGAAAGAGGTCAGGCCCTGAAGCTTTCGCCATTGATTCCACCGGAAAAGGTTTCTTTACCGGAGTATCCGGTGGTAAAATCCTCAGCTATACTCCAGGGAAAGGTTATATCGAGTTTGCCTATATGACGGAATCCTCGTAAGTTTTTTTATTCTTTTGATCTCCAAAATACACAGACACACAACTTTTATTAGAATTATGCTTTTAAGTTCATTAAAATTGGAATACATTTAACGTTATTTCAACATGGCTCGCTTCTGCTGCGTAATCGTTGAGTTCGGTTTATTTTATTCTCCTACTTTCTAAATAGCCACAAAATGTTTTCATTTTATTTTAATTTTTGCTAAAATTTGGTACAAAACATGTTTTCATTGATACATGATAAGATTGTTTTGATCAGAAAATCCTTATGAAAGTTATAATTTCGTTCATACCAAAAATAAGAAGTTAATACTTTCGTCTCA
Organism: Brassica napus; assembly: GCF_020379485.1. Classification (NCBI taxonomy): domain Eukaryota; kingdom Viridiplantae; phylum Streptophyta; class Magnoliopsida; order Brassicales; family Brassicaceae; genus Brassica; species Brassica napus. The sequence continues at coordinate 44,887,790 of NC_063449.1, read as the reverse complement.
CATGCATAAACCGAATGAAGTGGTAATATTTAAAACGAGATAGTTAACATTGACGATACTTCGTTGTCAAAATATATCATGTTATGGTTTTTGTGAATTAGAAATGATTGTAAGCTACTTGTTTCATCATAATGGTCGGCAACTAGACCAACCTACTCTTTGTTCATCAATTGAAAGCCCTTTATGGTCCAGGTCCCTTCATCAAAATGTTTTGTCAAATAGAAATATTATTGTAAACTATTCGTTAAATAATAGTTTCATTCTTTAACGCTGGAAAAAAAACAATGGAAGTAAGTGCTAACCCTTTTTAGATTAACCTTATAAGTATTTGTTTGTGATGTTTTATTTACAACTGGACCTTCTTCCAAATTACTAGTCTTGTTTACATTCTATCTTGTTTTATTTATTCTAGGAAGTCGCAATGGTGCGATGGAGCCCTTGGAACTGCTAATGCCGGAAAATGCGGCCGCCCGGCGGGATTAGCATTCAACGACATTACAAGAGAGCTCTACGTGGCCGATGCTGTATTGGGTCTTCACGTCGTCCATGCTGTCTTCGGCAGTATGGCCAAGAAGATAGCCGACAGTGTTGACGGCAAACCGTTCGTGTTTCTCGATGGTCTCGACGTTGATAACACTACCGGCGTCGTCTATTTCACTTCCTTCAGCTCAAAGTTTAGCGCTGGGTAAACTTCCATTTTCCTTCTCTATTTAAAAATACATGTCATACAATTTAAAAACAAAATAAGTATAGTATTTTAAAATAACCGTAACAGAAATTATGTCAAGTATAAAGACAAAACATATCGTTTATCAAATTACATTTGTAAGATATTATACGTTAACAGATCGAAGCTATACATTTTGTTTGAATAATATATATTCATTTATTTTAGTATATTATCCATTCGAAATCAGGTTAAATTTATCTACTTATCACTGATCTATATTTTCAATTACTATGGTTATGCATATATATAGCGATGTGTTGAAAGCAGTGGCATCAAAAGACGCTACTGGAAAACTCTTCAAATACGATCCATCAAAAAAGAAGGTGACTGTATTGCTTGAAGGTCTAAGTGGCTCAGCTGGTTGTGCCGTCAGCTCAGATGGTTCGTTCGTGCTGGTTGGTCAGTTCACCAAGAGTAACATCAAGAGGTACTGGATCAAAGGACCTAAAGCTGGTTCTTCTGAAGACTTCACCAATGCTGTCTCGAACCCTGACAATATCAAGAGAATCGGTTCTACTGGAAATTTTTGGGTTGCTTCGGTTGTGAACACAGCCACCGGAATAACAAATCCGTCGGCAGTTAAAGTTAATTCTGATGGTAAAGTGCTTCAGACAATTTCGCTTAAGGATAAGTTTGGGGATACTTTGGTCAGTGAGGTTAATGAGTCCCAAGGAAAGCTTTATATTGGAACTCTGTTTGGTCCTTTTGCCGGAATCCTTAAGCTTTAAAGTGAATAAGGCTTTAAGAAATTAAGTGATTGTTTCAGAATAATAAACTTTTTAGACATGTAAAATTATTGTTTCTAAATAAACCGGATATGTAATGTTGAACATGTTCAAATATGAACATGTTCAAATAATCAAATATATATGATTTTTTGTTTAAAGATATAGTACGTGATTTACGGAATTAAAAGTAATGAAAATGAAAATTCCAGTATTTATATTCGGATTAGCTGGAAAGTTGGCCATGTTCACGTGAAAAAGAGACAGAAAAAGACAACGAATTGTACAGTTTAAAACAATGGAAAATATAGAGAAAAGACAAAGTCTTGTGACATCTCAAGAAGAGCATCTAAGCTAATCACGAACCGGTTAATAACCATCTACCAACCTGTTATGATCCAATTAAACCAAAGACTTGTGCCTGTATGCATACAAAAACGATATTGATCTGTTCATTGTGATCTATTGATGAGTCGGAATGTTGGAAACACATAGAGTCTTCATCCTCAGCTTTTTGCTCAATCTCTTCTCATCTCATTCTTTTGTCTCCGCTCTTCAAACCTTCCAGAAGATTCCTCTGCCACCAGGAGTCTCTGGTCCCGAAGCTTTTGCTTTCGATTCTCACGGTGGAGGACCTTATACTGGAGTCTCCGGCGGCAAGATCCTAAAATACCAAGGATCAGAGCTTGGCTTTACAGAGTTCGCTTATATTACACCACTAGCGTATGTTTTAATTCAACATACTCATTAATACATACACATACACACATTTTTTTGTAATAACTCAAAATGTCTATGTCATAGGAACAAGTCACTATGTGATAAAGCAGTTGGGACTTTTCTGGGTAACATATGTGGTAGACCAGTCGGTTTAGCTTTCAATGAGATAACCGGAGATTTGTACATAGCCGATGCATTCTTGGGGTTGTACGTGGTTTCAGGCCGCGGTGGCCAAGCCAAGCGCCTAGCCGATAGCGCAGGTGGTTCACCTTTTAAATTCCTTGACGGTTTAGATGTAGATCCAGTGACTGGTTCGGTTTACTTCACATCTTTCAGCACAAGATTTGGCCCCAGGTTAACAAAAATTTGATTTCATAACGGTTCGGTTTAGTTTAACCGGCCAAACGTAACTTTTTTTGTTTGCTATTACAGTCAACTTGTCTTGGCGGTTGCTGTTAATGATGCAACGGGGAGGTTTTTTAGGTACGATCCAAAGACCAAAAGCGTAACCGTTTTGTTAAGCGGTCTAAGTGGCTCCGCCGGATGCGCCGTGAGCTCCGACGGAGAGTTTGTTCTGGTGGGAGAGTTTTTGAGGAATAGAATCTTAAGGTATTGGATCAAGGGTCCAAAAGCCAACACGTGGGAGATTTTCGTACCTTCGATCCCTGGTCCTGACAACATAAGGAGAACAGACGGTGGAGATATCTGGATCGCTTCCAACTCCGTGAAGCTTATAGTGCTCCCCACCAAGCCGTCAGCGGTGAAAATCAACGCCGGCGGTGAGATTATACGGCTTATGTCTCTCGGAGAATATTATGGAGATACGTTAGTTAGTGAAGTGAATGAATATAAAAGTGTTGTTTATGTCGGAACACTCACGACCAACTTTGTTGGTAACATGTAATATTGTAACAATTTAAAATTTCTATCGTAGTCTAGTGGTATTTACATTTGTTTACAAAAAAAAAAAAAAAGTAATATTGTAACAAAAGATGTCAAAAATAATAATGCTTCCATCTCAAAATGATATATATTTTACATAAAAAGAAAATTTGTTTCAAAAAAAATATATTTTATACTTGTAATGTATTTTTATTAGACAGTAATGGTGAATTGTAAATTTTGAAGAAATTAATTGTGTTTATTAAATTTTGATTGGCTAAAAGTTACGAAATAGTTAATCACAAAAAAACAATCTTAGTGTAATCAAAATTTATTGTGAAAACTCCAAAAAATACATCATTTTAAAACAAAAAGAATATATTATAAACTTTTTTGGTACTTTTAATTCATCAAAAAGTTTACAGAATTTTTATAGAGAAGAACAAGATAAGCTATCGATGAGCTTGCCCGAATGATATAACCAATTCTTCATAACGTATTCCTTCACTTTCTTCTCCTCGTCTTCGAATACATTGCACAATGCCTGGACGTAGTAAGGTGGGAACGTACCGTTGAGTTCCAAGAAGTACAAGATGTCTCGTGCAGCGTCTCTGCAGTAATCGTCTCCTATGATATCTACGACATCTAGATGATATTTTGTTTCCCTTGAAAGAGGAAGAGTGATATATTCATCAGTGTTTCTCTTAATGCAAGTTTCCAGAGGACTCTTCTTGATCACCAAGGTGGTCCTCGTTATGCAAGATAAGCTGTTGAGGAGCTTCTCGGAATGATCTAACCATTTTGTGGTAACGTAATCTTTCACTTTCTTTTCGTCGTTTTCGAACACATTGCACATTGCCTTGAGGTAGTAACGTGGGAACCTTCCGTGCAGTTTCAAGAAGAACATGACGATTCGTGTCTCGTCTTTGCATAACTCGTCTGCAAGCTTGAGATTAGATGTTGTGGGTTTGTCTGAAGGAGAAGGAGTGAGCGCTGGGGCGATGATTCTTCTTAAGCAACCTTCCACAGGGCTCTCCTTGGCTAAGGAGATAGCAGAAATGGAGAGGACGACTGCGAGGAAGAAGACGGTGGTCATTGAGGTCTTCATTATTTGCTTGGTGTTATTAGAGAGACACTGCAGGTACATATTTATATGTTTGAAACTTCTTTCACATTAACTTCATGTATAATCGGTTTTAACTTGATATCAGTTTAATTTCATTGATGAAGTCTTTTATTAAGTAAGGCTTTTGAAGACGTTTCTTTGTAACGGATCAAGTGAAGGTTGGAATCATCGGAGAGAGCTGAGGTAATCTTTAAGAAGATCAATGATAGGACTTGCTAAAGAATCTCGGCCAATTTGCTGAAACATGATCCCATCCATTCGAGCTTGCACACCCTCGCTGACTGTTAACTCGTCGAGTAGTCCTTTCAGTGTTCTGTCTACTCCAATCACCGAGCTTCCTATACCGCTTAAGATATCTGGTAGTGATGTAGAAGGTCTCGAAACCTCGACAAGAGTTACCTGTGTTTACCACAAGCATAACCAAAGTATCTAATGTAAGCTACCCTGTGCTGTATAAGGATTTCAGTGCAGAAAAAGAGAGTTATAGAGGCGAACCTTCTTGTCAAGAGGAATATTAGCTTTCTGCTTAGCGATGGCTATAGCTCGGGAGAGTCCGCCGAGAGCATCAACTAGACCACGAGAATGAGCATCCTTACCAGTCCAGACTCTGCCTTGTGCTACTTCTTCCATTTTGTCAACCTAAGAACATGACATAACAAAATATTAGTCTCGAAAAGGCATTGAAGAACAGCAATACAGGAAAGGACATACAGGCATCGATCTTGACAAAGCTGCTTTGTTCCGGAAAAGCTGATATGCATGCTGTGCCGACTTCCCAAATAGTTCAGCTTCCTCTGGCCTGAAAACACAATTATGCTTCTTTTTTATTTAGTTGTGAATTTAAGGAACCTACAGGTTCTTACAGAGGAGTCTCAAGGATCAAATTTGACAACAGCAAAAACCAATCTGGTACACTCGATGTGATAAATGGAGTGAGGTGACTTACTTAAAAGGTCTTTCCTCAGCCCCCAGAAGCTCAGCGTATTTTCCTCTAGATATAGTTTCCTTGTTGAAGCCAATCTTTTCATATAGTTTTGCCAAGGTGAATCTTGCTGCAACAACAAGAGCAATCAAGCAATGGCGAGGGTGTAAGAGATAGTTGTACAAAGATGAGATCACCTGTGACAACTCCAATTGAGCCAGTTAATGTCAAGTTTTCAGCAACAATGGTGTTTGCAGCCATTGCCATGTAGTAGCCTCCGCTTGCTGCCACATCTGACATTGATGCAATCACTGGTTTCGTTTCAGCCAATAGTTTGATCTCCCTCCACATTCTGTATACCAAATACATTAGTATTATGATAAAACCAAAAGGTGCAGCAAAACCATCCAAACTTCCATAAATAAAAAAATGATTCTGACTTCATCATGTTAAAAGGTGAAGTGAAACCATCCATGACATGTTAAATCATACGAACATATTATAAGGTACAATTACACAGCATTGAAGATTAACTAAAACTACTTACAAATCAGAAGCGAGTGCATCGCCTCCTGGACTGTCAATTCGGATGACCGCAGCCTTATATTTTTTGTTCTCTTCAAAAGAAAAGAGGAAATAGAAAGTTTTGGGATGCTGTTGAAGAATAAGGTATACTTTGTAGATGAAAAATTAACAGACCTACCTCTTACACTGCGGATCTTCTCAATTAGTTGTTCTGCTACAATAGATGAACCAGGAGTGCTCAGCGGACCCTTAACCCGAGAGATACTTCCCCCTGCTCTAATAATAGCTATTTGGTCTCGACCACCGCTTAGACCAAGAGTCGACTTCTTAACACCTGAGTATTTCCTACATAAAGTATTTCAGTTGAGAATGTTCAGTTCTTATTACACTAACTATAAATCAAGATTACGCAATAATGCAGGAACCAATTAGGGGATAGTAGCCATTATGTATAATAGCTCTAGATTCAGTAAGACTCAATTTGATAATTCCATGTTATGAGAGTTAGTTACTTGTAATCAACAGTAGGAAGCTTTTTGTCCTTTTCAACTCCAAGCCTCTCTTTCAGCATTGATATAACCTGCAAGGGGCATTCAAATTGATTCAAAAAGATCAGAAACAGTATGGGGGCGTTATCTAATTCTCTTTTAAATAGATTTTTCAGGGAAACTTTATAACTATTCTCCAATATTTTGAGAGGATACCAAAACATTCAAAACGGAAAGTTCCTGATTAAAAGACGAACTAACAAGCACCATGACTTCTAGCTTCTGGGTTACGTATAAGGTACTGAACCCCATCTACAATGAGGATAGACATGGTCTTTACTTATACCTCATCATCATACCGAATATCTTTTATCAGTCCCTCTTCTTTTAGCTTTTCAATTTCGTACACTCCTTGATTGATAAAACTTTCAACATCTTCTCGCTTTTTCCCTGCATGGTTCTAAGCAGAAGCCACTCAGGAGAGAAGTACTAAACAGTTCAAAACCATAACAATTAAAAACATAGTGAAAAAGGTCTCGAACCTGTTGAATCAGAAACACCATCCAGCCAATTTGCATAGATGTTATCAAGTAGCACGCTCAGCATCTCGTAGTTCTCCTCGGATATACTTTTGCGAGCAAGCTGATCTCCAGCACTTTTGTACTTTCCAATTCTTTGAACCTGAGGTTCAATTCCCACTTTCTCGAAGACACCTACACTTTTTGAAAAAATAACCAGTTAAATGGTAAACGTGCATAAGTACTGCTTTGTAACTTTCATATTCAGCTTTAGGACCTTCACTGACGACATAGGAGTTGAGATTCAGTTACATAAAAAGAAACAAAAGAGGGCGAGTAGAGGTTCCATTCGACAAAAGTTAGCTCAACAAACAGAGGATGGTATAGAACATACAATTGATTTCTAATTACTATTTTCTTATGCGAGAAACTGAGCCAAAGAAGAAACAATGCTTACCTCCAAGAAAAGAAGCTTGAACAGTCAAACCATAAAGAAAGGAATAGGCACTAGGCGGAGCATAGAGCTCGCTGCATGCACAGCCAAGATAATACTCCTTTAGTCCACATATGTTGATATACCCAACAATGAATTTCCCTGAAAAAAGATGTGTTTGATCAGCTCTTAGAAAGCAAGTGAAAATCTAGAGAGCAAATGAACTTCCAACACTCTTAAAAGCAGTAGTAAAGATATGAAAGTTTGATATTTAGTAGAGAATGCAAGATCATTCAGGAGCTACCTGATTTCTTAAAATCCAATACATGCCTTCGAATTTCTTCAACCTTTCCCCATCCACAACTCAAAGGCTCAATGTGAAGGTAGACTCCAGCGATACGAGGATCATATGCAGCTTTCACCAAATTCTCAGAGATTTGGGGCAGGGAAAGCCCTGAAGTGAAACGGCTCTTCAGCTGATCAGAGATCTGAAAAATAGAGAATAAACAACAAGGCCAGTAAAGAGTTCAATTCTCAAAGAAACATCACTAACACATTGTACTATTTGTAGACCACCTGGCCACGCAGAGTCATAGTCAAGACGCTTCCTTTGCGAACACGCTGCCAAGGATAAGCAAAGAGCATCCGGAACTTGACTACAATGCTCTCCCACGCGTTTCTATCCTCATACACCATTTCTCCTGTAGGATACTCCTCAACTCCGTCCCGCGGCTGTTCCTGCTGATCTTTCTCCAATTCCGCCGAGGAAGCAGGTGAATCGTCAAAGGCACGAGCCGATAATCTCCGAGAACGAAGACGAGGAACGATGTGGGATGATGAATGCGAATCCGAAGAGGTGAAACTGGAGTTCAGGAGGAGAGGTCTTCTGTATAAAGCCGTCGTCACGGAGACCAGTGACCTACTACTGCTGAAGACTACTTGAGGCGCATGGAGAAGTAGAAGCTTCGCCATTTTCACTCTCTGCGATTTTTTTCCCAGTGGAAGAGGAAAAGAGAGAGATTGAAGAAGGTTTAGTTTCTTCCACGTAGTCGCTTCTTCACCGTGTGTGACTTTTGTGACTGGCAAAGTGTGGAGTTAACGGGCTCACAATGATTCTAAATCCATTTGGTTTTTATTTATTTCAATCAAAGCCCAAGTTGAAACCGGATTTGTTTTTTTTTTTTTTTAATTCAGTTTCGGGTCCAATGTTTGATATAATCAAGTGAATACAAAACCGGATAAAATTTAATTTCAAATCGTTGATTTACTGTTTTGATAGAGGAGTCGTACTTCCATTTTTTTTTTTTTTCGTAAACTAGCTTTCATTTATACTAAAACAGAAAATATTACAAGCCCAAAGCTAGTGTTTTGAGGCAAATGCCCAGTACAATTCAAAAGGCCATAGAAACTCAAATAATAACTCTCATGAAGCCCATCAGAACTCCCTAGTCATGAGTCGATGGCAGTTTAATGGAGTGGGAAAAAGAAGAGTTGATGGTTACGAGGGAGGAGATGTCCCAGTGGTATCGATTCAGCGCTGCATCATCTTCGAAGCTAGACTAAGGTTTGATCTCCAGAAGCTGTGGATCTTGTTTCTGATTTGACGGTCTAGCTGGGAGAAGATCGAGTCGACTGATCTGAAAGTGTTGTTGTGGTGGCGATCGTTTCTCTCTTTCCACAACCAGTACATAGTAGCTTGCCAAGAGAGAAGTGTAAGGAGGCGATATGGTTTCTGGATTGACAGCATCTCCATTTGAGCGATCGTACTTCCCCAAGTTCTTTGCGGTCGAATTCGGCATCGAGAGGCTACCAATGTCCAGAGATCAAAGCTATAGGAGCAGTCAAAGTAAAGATGGTCTCTTGATTCACCAGTCAAGTTACAGAGAAGGCAAGTAGGAATGTCCATATCTTTCTTTCTTACTCTCTTTCAATGAATGACTACTACGGAAATATCTTCAACATTCTTCTTCTTCTTCCCATCTCTTTTGAGTTTCAGCGCAACTCGGTGCAAGAGCAGGTCAAACTGTGATCCCGAATTCGCTAACAATTCCCCAATTATCAAGACAAGGAATAGTTGGGATCACAGTGGTACTCTTGACTAATTGTTGAGATCGAGATTCATTACTTGCTCCTATGAAAACAAAACACACCATACAGATCATTATATTAGAGTTGAGTTTAAAAGCCTCATAATCTTGCATTTTGATACATAATCTCAGCGGCTTTAAAGTAAACACTTATCTTGCATGTATATTAAAATTGAGATGAACTATATTCCAAGAGATATGTGCCAACCTATTATGAGATAATTATATAAGATCTCATCGTTATCCTAATACATCAAGAACTGAGAATAAGATTTGGATACATAGCATTCAAAACCGAATTTCAAAATTCAACGTTTGCATAAAGAAGATGAACTATATTTCAACGGATATATGCCAATCTATTACGTGATAATTATCTAAAATCTCATAATTATCCTCATACATCCAAGAATAAGATTTTGATATATAGCATTCAAAACATATTTCAAAATTCAATGTTTGCATAAAGAAGATGAACTTAATCTATAACGTGATAATTATTTAAGATCTGATTATCATCGTAATACATCAAGAATTGAGAACAAGATTTTGATACATAGCATTCAAAACCGGATTTCAAATTCAATGTTTACATAAAGAAGATGAACTATATTCTAAGTGATATGTGTCAATCTATAACGTGATAATTATCTAAAATCTCATCATCATCCTAATACATCATGAACTGAGAATAAGATTTTGATACATCGCATTCAAAACCGGATTTCAAAATTCAATGTTTGCATAAAGAAGATGAACTATCTTTCAAGTGGTATGTTCCAATTCTATAAGTGATAATTATCTAAGATTTGATTATCATTCTAATACATCAAGATACACACTGGAGTCTATAGAGAGAGTTATATATATGTTAATTATGTAAATAAGGTTGGTGGACGCATGAGACACTGGGATAAGACGCAATGTGAATCTGACTTGACTAAAAAAAACTCTTTGGTTCGATCTTTCCAGCTAATAGGAGATCCATGAAACTATATAATTATGGGAAAAGAAATAAATTAAAATCTATTAATCTTCAGTCTATTTTCTCATTACGAAGAGGAGCAAATCCCAAACGTCCTTTCCAAGAGTGAATAGCACCCTCGAGCCAGTCTCTAGCAGCCTCGACCTTCTCCTTGATGTCTTGTTCGACTCCTAGTGACCCATGATCATCAGCAATATTTTCTTTATTCCTATCCAAGGTAACCTCATCAAGCATTGTCTTTAACCAGATTAGCTTGAAACCTGCTTCTGTTAGCTCGACCAGGTCGCTGCGAGCGTTGCTTAGCTCAGTCTCGGTCAAGCTATGTTGAGGCTTGTTCAGTGTCTCGACGAGAGCAAGGAGGACGTTCATGTATGTTGAAAATAATAATATATATGTCTCATAACTCGAGATAGACAGAACATTGTTTGATTCCTTAAGTCATCCTAGAAAGTATAACATATAAACCTCAAAACACAAAAAATAGAAAATACCTGAGAATAATGAAACTGGAAACCATTAAATTCTATCATCTCATTCCAATCAACAACTTCAACTACTTTTACGATTTCGAGTTTTAGGATGATTTTATTCGTCTCGAATTCAAGAGGCAGGGGCTCGTAGCAACCCCATCCACTGACCTTATCGCAGAACAAGGTGCACATTTCTGTATGTGAAGGACAAAAACAGAAAAGACTGATTTAAAATTCACAACCAGATCTAGAAACAAAGACTAAGGGGGGTTTATTGTATTGATGATTTGTGAAAATCTTAGTTTTTGTCCAAATCTCCCCTTATTGTATCTAGTACTAGGATAAGACCTGCGCCTTGCGCATGGTGAGTTTATTTATATATATATTATCGATAGTTTTTTTTATATATGTGATCATTTTATTTATATATATAAAATATTTTTTGTTGTTATTATATAATTTTTTCCGATGGATCGGATCAATTTTTATTAAAAATAATGGAACAAAACTATAATTAATACATCATGGGTTGATCGGATTGGACATTAAACAAATTATAACATAAAAACCTTATTTTTTTCATCGAACACATTCTTAAAAAAAGTGAACAGTATTGTTTTCACAGTTGAATTATTTTGACTTTTATCTTCCATATGGTTTTGAAAGCTTTCAAATCAACCATCGAATTGATACATGTCATTTTAATGTTTTTAGTCGTATACTTAAGGAAAACTTACATTTTTATAATTTAAAGTCGTTTTAAAAAATTCAAAATATAACATCTAAGAAAAAATCTAACATATAAGAAAAATCTAACATATAAGGTGTCATCATTTTTGTATTTTAAAGTCGTTTTTAAAAAAAAATAACATATAAGGTTTCCTCATTTTTGTAATTTAAAGTCATTTTAAAAAATTCAAAATATTACATATAAGAAAAAATCTAATTTTTTATTATATGGTTAATGTGATTGTTTATTTTTTTAATAATATAAAATTAAACAAAATGAAGGAGGATGCAAAAATTGTTATCAAATCTTTATTATTCATAATCATTAATTGTCATATATATGTAAATCATATTAGGTAATTTCGTAGCTTTTATTTAGAGAACGAATACACAGTTCTTATATTTTAGGTTAATATAATGTTCTCTAGTGGACATTAAACAAATTATGACATAAAAACCTTATTTTTTTCATCGAACACATTCTTGAAAAAAGTGAATAGTATTGTTTTCACAGTTGAATTATTTTGACTTTTAACTTACATATGGTTTTGAAAGCTTTCAAATCAACCATCGAAATGATACATGTCATTTTAATGTTTTAGTCGTATACTTAAGGAAAACTTACATTTTTGTAATTTAAAGTTGTTTTAAAAAATTCAAAATATAACATATAAGAAAAAATCTAACATATAAGGTGTCCTCATTTTTGTATTTTAAAGTCGTTTTTTAAAAAAAATAACATATAAGGTTTCCTCATTTTTGTAATTTAAAGTCATTTTAAAAAATTCAAAATATAACATATAAGAAAAAATCTAATTTTTTATTATATGGTTAATGTGATTGTTTATTTTTTTAATAATATAAAATTAAACAAAAATGAAGAAGGATGCAAAAATTGTTATCAAATCTTTATTATTCATAATCATTAATTGTCATATATATGTAAATCATATTAGGTAATTCTGTAGCTTTTATTTAAGGAAAGAATACACACTTCTTATATTTTAGGTTAATATAATGTTCTCTAGTGGACATTAAACAAAATATGACATAAAAACCTTATTTTTTCCATCGAACACATTCTTGAACAAAGTGAACAGTATTGTTTTCACAGTTGAATTATTTTGACTTTTATCTTCCATATGGTTTTGAAAGCTTTCAAATCAACCATCGAATTGATACATTTCATTTTAATGTTTTTAGTCGTATACTTAAGGAAAACTTACATTTTTGTAATTTAAAGTCTTTTTAAAAAAATTCAAAATATAACATATAAGAAAAATATAACATATATGATGTCCTCATTTTTGTATTTTAAAGTCGTTTAAAAAAAAATATAACATATAAAGGTTTCCTCATTTTTGTAATTTAAAGTCATTTTAAAAAATTCAAAATATAACATATAAGAAAAAATCTAATTTTTTTTATTATATGGTTAATGTGATTGTTTAAGTTTTTTTAATAATATAAATTTAAACAAAAATAAAGAAGGATGCAAAAATTGTTATCAAATCTTTATTATTCATAATCATTAATTCTCGTATATATGTAAATCATATTAGGCAATTCCGTAGCTTTTATTTAATGAAAGAATACACACTTCATATATTTTAGGTTAATATAATGTTCTTTACTGTTATATAATTATGGAATAATGTGACACCATTAGATTAAACTATACTTTATATTAGATGCTTTAGAATTCTTTGAAATGAAATTTAGAAGGCATTTAGAGTGCCACCTAGGATTTGGGGTTTTTTTTAATTAATACAAAATTAAGGTTCTAATTTTTCAAATGCTTCTCAATTAATATATAGGGGATTTATAAAAGTTCTATCAAATCCAAGCTTATTGGATTAAACATTTGTCCAAAGTCCTTAAAACCCCCCCTTATTGGAAAACAAAGATTTCATTTAATAAAGTACATCAATAATGTTTTGAGGTATTTGAGAAGCAATTAACAGTTAAAATTCAATAGGTACAAATACCACCTAACGGGATGGTATTTGTGTTGAAAATCCGAATTCAAAGAATATAATCTAATCCCATACAAAGCTAGACAAATTTAAGTGCACTATCAGGTTGATCGTGAAAAAATGAATGCGCATGACTAGTCTAGAAACCACTAATTTGATTTGTTCCTAGTATACGGAAAATTTATCGACATGTTTATGCGGAAAGCGGTAGAGAAAGCAAAGAAGGTGTTGCTTAGTCATGAACATGATAGTGTTTAAGATTAGATTTTGGATCTAGAAACTGTTGTTAAACTGGGAAATCATACTCTGGATTCAGGGATCAGATTCAATTTGATAAAGAATCTTCTTTTCCTCTTGGCAGTCAGATTGTGTGGAGGAGATTGGTGTTTTACACTACAGATATGCCAAGTTTTATTTTGTTTAGACATATTAAATTTGCAGTGTTCTACTTAAGCTACAACCTAAGATAAAAAAATTTGGGATGATCCAACTAGATAAACAGATGTGGGTGAAAATGCTAGTAGATGTTGCTCAAAATCCTTGATCAAATTACGCTTTTTCAATCATTCTTATTATTCTGACTGAGATGACATAAACACCTGGTCCTCCTCTAGTTTTGTTCTCACCCTTGGTTGCTTACTTTCTTGAATGGTGTGAGTGACAGGTTGCGGAGTATCTCATGGCAATTTGAGTGATTATTTCACTGATGTGTAAATGTGCTGTGTTTAGTTTTATATAATTAATATCAGTTGTATTACATATCTCTATTGAGTTCTTGGTCGTAAATGGTGATGCAGGTATGGTGGTAAATATCTCAAGAAAGAGATAGTTGGCTGAACTGTTCTTCTAATAGATATATTAAAAATTTGAAAAGTGTGATGTGTTCATTTATAAATAATTTGTAAAGAAAAAGATTTTAAAACCGTCAAATCTCATAAAAATTTCATCAGATCACCTTAAAAGATTTGTTCAAATCCCAAATTCCCTTAAAAATCCTTGGAATTTGTCATAAAAACAAATTCCTTCAAATCATCGATACAATAAGCGCCCCTAAGAAGTTATATGAAAAATAATAGAGGTTTTGGGCCGAGGCCTAAAGCAGGAGTTAGTTCATTACCTTTTGTTCTGTATAACTCTTTGCCTGATTGATTCAGCATAACAAAGAAGAAACTAACTCGTATTATCAGTCCAGGTCTCAATGATTCAGGATTCGCAAGCCAGAGGAAGTGGTACACATATAACTTGTGATCTTCCTCTTTGGAATAAACATGAACAACCCTGTTGGAAAAGAAGAAACATATTAAACCCTAAAAAGACGTTGAATCTTAAAACATGAGTCAATAATAAATAAGAAAAAAAATTACCATTCCCAGCCGCCATTTAAGAACTTTGGTGATTCTGTTCTCTTGTCCGACAAGTTATTTATCATAAATGTGAAACTCGTCTGATTTTGATCCTCCATTATTCTATTTCTTATTAGGGCTTTGGAACTTTGACGACTAATTCTATCACAACTTTTTTTTTTTTTGATACTTCGTCACCACCCATCGTATACAGCTTATTTTACCACAACAAATAATATTTATACAGCTTTTTTCGAGATCCTAATTCAAAAGAAATAAGGAAGCACTTTACAAGAAACTTATAAAATTACAAACATATCACCTCTTCCAAATTTTGAGAAAAATAAAAGAAAATCATAGAAACAAAAAAAAAAAAATAAAGTCTCCCAAGATTTTAGGAAGGATAAAGATTGCGGAGATTTGAGGAAAATACCAAATCTTTAAGAGATTGTAGAAACATATATATAAGAGCATATGCATCCCTTAAGGTTTCTTATTTTTTATTTTTTTCTTTTTTTCTTTTGATTAAAAAAAAAAAAATTAAAAATCGCTCCAATCGCGGACCGCCGCGTGTCGGTGAGGCTCACGAACAGTGCAAAAACCACCCAATACACGTCTTTTATTCTGCAACATAACATACCGTCTTTTGCCAAAATCATGGTCTTTTGCCAAAATCATGGGCCCCCACACTTTAGAACGCTCACTTCATCGCGATGAAGATGCTCTAAGATTCCCAATATTTGAAAAAATTACCGCATAAGAGACTGATTCGTTTACACTACTATTCATAAAAAAACTTACAGAAGGAAACTGGAGTCTACTTCAACAGTGAGACATGAGACAGCAAAGAGCAAAACAAATCATTATGCAATCCTAATACACAGTAGAAGAAGCAAATTCTTTGACATCTTGAACAACTTGATCATAGTCCGTCTTAAGTTTCTCTTGAACTTTCTGGCTTAATTCTCCTTTGGCAGGCTTTGTTAGAATTAGAACGCAACATGTTGGCCGCTTGGTCGCTCCAGCAGTTGCGAGATCCTATAAGGTAAATGATGTAAAGATTTATAATCTCTTCAAAATTCTGAGAATCACTGCAGAAATCAAATGGGAAGCTTTTTACCTCCTTTGAGGAAACATAGACATAAGGAATGCCCGACTCTTCACACAAGATGGGAACCTGAGTTATGACATCAATAGGAGATATATTCCAGACTCTGCTTACTACATGAAAACTTAGCAAACATATAGGAAAACTACATTTTTATTCTCTATATTACATGTTTGCTAAACTATGAGGAGATTCCTCCTAGAGCCGAGCAGCCAACTGGTTCGAAGTGTCTATAGTTGGTCCAGAACCTGAGCCTTGAGTCCGGTTATTAGAACACAAGTAGTTCAGTGACTGTAGCCAAGAGACTAAAGAAGGCTTGCGAATCACATCGTCTGATTCAGCCACTTGACCATACAGTTCACCAAGCACCATGTTCTGCCTTTCTTTTGGTAACATTATTATAAGCTGTGCTAATGACTTCATCAGATACGGTAACACCTGAACCAAACAAAAAAGCAAGTTATGTATACAAAGAGAAGATTAACACGAGTCATTTTCTAGTAGCTTAAAATGGAAACAAAGCTTACTTGTATATCAACCAAAGAGACGAGTCTCAGAAGCAAGTCAAGAATCTGATTACCAGGATCAGACTTTCTTCCTTGGGACTCATCGGTGTGAAACGTTGAAGCCTTCTCAACAAGGCTGTGGACAGAGTAAAATATAGCAGGACTTCCTGCAGGTAGATGCCGGGTCAAGGCTGCAACGCCTGAAGCCAAACCTTCAAATGGTGTGATCTCAGGATAAACCTGAACCATGCATAACTAGTGATTAATATATAATAAAAAAAAAATACTTGCATTGCGTCCATTAGTCTGTTTGCTTAGGTACCTCCAAAGATCTTTCCATGTAATAGAAAACAAGGTCTTCTTTGAGTTGGTTTCTTTCGTCCTCCTCTTCCGACTCCTTTGCTGAAGAGAGAAACGCTACAAACAAAGTATGAGATGCTCGTGCCACTTTCCTGTTAGGATGTCCAATATATCTATAACCACATGATTGTTAAGGAATCTTAAAGATCAGAGTCATGGTTTAAACAAAACAGAGTAAAAGGATACAAAAACATGGTTGATGCAACAACTCTCCTGAAGGCAGAAGCAGATAACCTTCCAATGCAAGTTGGGATTACTCGAAGATAAAACAATATTCGAGATGTCTGTACATCATCTCTTGACCATTCATACTCTAACCTCTGCGTAAACAAGTCTGCAGAAGAAAAAAAAGAGATCTCAAATCTTACTAACGTGATATTGAAACTGCATACACAAATTGATTTCTCAAACCTTTTGGATTCGTCAAGCTACCATAGGCAGGGATGGACTCTACAAACGAAACACAAGTTGCATCATTCTCCTGGACGCATGAGATCACCTCTCTGATCGTCTCCATGTATTCAGGTAAACGAATATGCCTAAAATACTCTACACAGGAGAAAGAAACCAGTATCTTGACTGACGTCTCCATCTTTCTTTCTTCAGACACTGTTGGATTCAGCCACTGTTTCGTAACAGCTAGCGCGAAGACGACAACCATGAGGAAAGATGATTCTGCGATCTTCTCTATGTCTCCAAGCAATGTATCTTCTACACCACGAAGCAGTAGAGCGATCTGACGGTGCTGTAAGTAGAGGTTTTGACAGAAGTCCCAAATCATATTCTCCACAATGTATTTGTTCTCTTCATTTGCTTTTGCGTATTGATTGCAGAAAGCTCCGGTTATGGCCCCTGATTCCTTGAAGAGAACACCAGAAAGATGCTCCCTCACCCAAATGAGTCTTGGTCCAATAGGATCTTTGCAAAACGATTCATATATATTGCCCAGAGGAAACACCTGAGTTAACAATGCAGAAGCGAGGCACAGAAGCAGAGGAGGAGAGGGAGAAACAGTCCCACATCGAGCCAATGCTATAGCAAAGCACTTCAACAGAAGATCATCTCTCTGAGTGATTGAACCATTAGCAACTAAAAGTTGAGCTACAGCTTCTATACGTTTTTCCGCGGAGTTTCTAAGTTCAGAAACAACCTCAAGATTCTGTGAACCACCGCTGGATCCTGCCGCGGAAGCTCTGAGTACTCCGGCCGCTGCCATTAGGACAGTAAAAAGAGTGTAGTTCCCCTTAGACATCTCTAGTGCCTCGTTTGCAAAGAGAGACATCTTGTTTACATAATTAGACCTCAAGTAACCTGACACAACCCACTCGACCAAATGAAGAACCATCAGACCATGAGTGACACTACCATCTTTCAACCAAATGCTGCAGCCAAACAAGGAATCCAATAGCCTAACGTAATGAACATCAGACGAAGAGGATAAACCATATCCGATCCCCGCAAGCACTACAGGAACAAGCTCTCCTCGAGACCCCACCAGTGATCCCTCTCCTTCCAAAAGCCTGCATAGCAACTCCAAGCTCAACACTTTCAACTCTCCCGACAGAGAAGGCACACACGCAAAAGCACCAGCCACCAGAACGCTCTGTGCTACCAACACTGGCTGCAGATTACTCCTACCATCATCAACAACAACTCCACGAATAGCCTGAACGGCAGAACCAACAAGAGCCTGAGAGGGTCGAAAAGCTTTCCTAATCCACACATAGAGTAATCTCATAACAAGCGTGCAAGACTCATACGGAAGAGAGACATCTTTTAGAGATAGTATAGCGATAAGAAGCTTTGCTTGGGGATCAGCGACGTGGATAGTGGACTCAGAGCTAACCAAAGCTCTCAAAGCTTGGAGAAAACGTGTATCGAACCTCTGGCTTTGAAGAGATTCGCGAATCTCGGACCATGCTTGAATAATAGACCGAGCAGACGGTGCAGAGTTCTGCTTCACTAAACCACTAGAGACGCTGCTTCCACTCACAACCCTTAACCATTCTTCGAGAAACACGCTACTGTTAGCGTTTCTCGCCATCTTGATACAGCTAAATTCACTAAGACATATGATGTGGGTTTGATTCAGAATTGAAAACCCAGAAAGAAAAATCGATGCTTTTGATGAACGGGGACGAGTGAAATTCAATATAATTGAATCAAATGAAAGTGTTACCAATAGGCAAGCCCAGTTATAACAGGGGTGAACAAGAGCTTCAATTATACGAAAACGTTCCAGAAAATTCTATTGATTATCAATGGCGCTTCCGCATAAATAAAGCCGATAAAGAAGGTGGAAGCGATTTTGCTACGGAGCGAGTTTACGCCGATGTCTTTTCCCCTTCTGTTTGTCGATAAAGAAGAAGCTGCTGTAAAACTAGGGGTGGGCGAAACAACCAAACCAACCCAACCATTCCAAACCGAACCAAAATATATGTCTAATCTATATATTTTTTTTTTTTTTTTGTTCACTATATGTCTAATCTATTTAGTTTAAGATTTTATCAACCTAAATGGTTCGGTTTGGTTTGGCTTTAAACCGAACCAAACTGAAATATTTTTTATTTGATTAATTAAATATACTATTAATATTAAAAATTAATATATTTGATCATAATTTTATACATTTTTTTACTTTTAAATAAATAGAATAAGTAAAATAAAAGAATATGAATCTCATACATTAACATCGAAACGAAAAAATTATGTTATGATATTTATATTAGATTTGAAGATAATAATATAAAAATACTAAATTATATTTTGTACATATTTATTGTGATGTCTGGTTTTACGTTTAAATATAAAGTAAATGATGATAATATCAAATGATGCTTTGTTTATGTTTTTATAAATCATATTTTTGTAATTGAACTAGAACAAAACTAAAAAAAATCAACTCGGTTGAACTGAAAAATACAAACAAAACCAAATTAAACAAAACCAAACACAAACCAAACATAAACCAAACCATACTAATTTGGGTTGACTTTGGTTCAAGTTTTCTTAAACCAAATAACACAAACCGAGTCCAAACCGAACCCGTAATTAAACCGAAATATCCACCCCTATAATTATTTGAATTGCTTGGTTTTAAATTTCATATCATTTTAATTCTTCAGTACTATCATTAGAGTTGATCAAACTAAAATCTGAATCCAAATTTTTTTTTTATTAATCGATTCTAGTTTTATCATATGAACCAAAATCAAACCAAATGTTATAACACATCTTAGTGATTCATATATCAGTATCTTTAGTCTCAAAATGGTCAAACCCCAAAATAACTAAATCCAAACCAAATTATCATAACACTAGTTTTGCTATTGCTAAATGAGTGAGAAGTAAATGAGCTCATTTCCTCCTTGTCTACCTTCCTTGGACTAGAACGAGACAAGTTTGCACAAAATCTGGAAACGGTGAGTCGGTAACCAATTGAAGTCAATGCTTCACGTGGTCTTAAGTATCAATTTCCATATTCTTCTCAACGAGGTTAATTTATTTCCCCGTTAGTTAACTGCATTTATTAATTTACTGGATATTCAAGCACTCCTCTTATCGAACCAGTATAGTTGTCTATTGGTTCTAACTACTAACTAGTATTAATAGCGATAATAAATGTGTACATACTAGTATAGACATTTATTTTATAAAAACGTGTACATGCTCGTTTTGATCTAAACTATGATAATGATAGTATGTTTTATTAGTACAACCTAATCACAAATGCAATAAAAAGTTGAGAAAAAAAAAACTAAATATCATCTTTTACAACGAAAGTTAAAACAAATACTTCACATGACAAAGAAGAATAAATAATTCAATACATATGCTCCCCAAAGAAATATTAGCAGCTTTTTATGAATTAAATTATGTGCAGTATATCCTTTTTAGTGTTTATATCAATTCGAAAGAAACAAATTAATAAAGAAAATTTAAGTAAAATATATATAAGAAGACAATCAGTGGTGCAAGGGGTTTGGACCAGATGGGACGAGCCGTTTCTCAGCTCCATATCTTGGGTCGATCTCGGATCCTCCCAGCTGTGAAACATCTTGATGATCTTTTCGGCGAAGGTCTTTCATGAACGGTGTGAAGTCAAACTTACTTACCACAAAAGCTCTTCTTCCTGGTCGCAGCGAGCTAATAACCGGAGATGGAAAAGGCTTTGTGGAGGACATGGAGCTGAGCCTAACAAAGAAACCTTCAGAGACCAACAGGAGAAGAGAGATACACAGAAGAAACCATAAGGCGTGGGAGACTCTACTCGTGGCCATGGAGATTAATTAACGATCATATGACCATCGAAGATAGATAGGAAACAATATTGTGTTGACATATATATAGGGATAGAGGTAGAGAACCTATGAATTGGAGACAGCGTTTTCCAACTAAGAAACTTCCTTTCCGTTCAAGGAAGCAGAGAGGTACATTAAATTTGACGTTCCTAATAAAGTCAAACCTCTCATCATAATATTAGTTTATTGGAGTTTTCCTTTCCTCTTCTATGGAAAACTTACAAAATCAACGTCATAGATGATATGCATAAATATCAGATAATAGGAAAATCGCCAGTACGTCAAAACTCCAATAAACAGAAAGATTATATAGAACTGACTATATATTTTTAAAGGACTTATTCTAGGGTAGATTCACCAACCAATATGATTTCATTATTTCAAATTTGATATCTTTTAAAAAATGAAACAAAATAGTGTCAAATTATATTACGTTTTTAAAATTAAAAGTTAAAAAGAAAAGAAAAAAATAGTAGTAATTAAAAAAAATATATATTTTTAACATCGTCAGCAAAACAATAAAACCTAAAACTTAATCCCTAAACCCTTTGATAAACCCTAAACCTTTAGATAAATCCCAAACTCTAAATCAAAATCACTAAACATTAAAACACTCAAAGGTTTAGGGTTTAGAATTTAGGGTTTAGTGTTTAGTGTTTTTTATCTAGAATTGATGATTTATCCAAGGGTTTAAAGTTTATCCAAGGGTTTAAGGTTTATCCAAGGGTTTAGAAATTACCCAAGAGTTTAGGGTTTAAGATTTAGGGTTTAGGGATTATGATTTAGAGTTTAGTGTTTTGCTGGCGACGTTAAAAATATATTTTTTTAATTCTTTTTTTTGTAACAACTATATATATATATATATATATATTTTTAACCCTAGGAGTGAACCAAGAATAACTCTTTTTAAAATATACAATTTACCAATATGAATACTAAAATCCAAATTCAAATATTTTGCAATAATGGTACTAATAATTAATTTATAATGTTCAGGTTACATGTTCCAAACTTGTAATGTTATGGTCTCGAATTTGTATGGGAGCAACAAAGGAGACTTTATAATGATAACTCGTTTAGTCGATAACGGACATTTAATTTATATCAGTTTTGAATTAGGACGGTAATATATCAACATTGCTAATACACGAACCACTATACACTACTCGAGTATCGACGTATGTGTACATAAACTAGTTAATATTCCATATTATTAGGCGGCACACAAGTACCAAAATAATTAGTCTAATACTACTATTCAGCATGGTTGACATCACCAAGTAACTTACACCGTCAGAAGACCAATCTTTGACATATAAAAAAATTAAAATTGTACAATGGTGGGTAGACTTTTTGTAGGAGGCAAGAGCCATTGTATTGGTTTGTTAATTATTTGAATATTAAGTAATTAGACTAACAAAAGGAGATTAGAATAAGCGTACGAAACTGAATGACCAAAGGAACTGGCTAGAAGAATAAGACCATATTGGCCGACATTCATATGTCACTAATATAAAAGACTAATCATTTCAATAGGACCTCATGAATTGGGAGTTGACCTGTCTAGCTCTCAAAACGTATACTGTAGTTTTTAGAGAGTATTTTTTGTCAGAAAATTATAATGTTTATTTAATTTGTTAAAGAGTTTTAAAGGATTATATTCATTCACGAGTTTTGATGTATTTTATATCAAAATAATAATTATTTCTATTTGAACGTGAACTTACAAAAATTATTTGAGAGTTAATAATATTGAATTTATATTTTAAAATGCTACTTAAAATTTCATATTATTAAAAATATTTGAAGTAAAATTTTTAAAAACTTTACTGTAAATTTATGATATTTTATAAATTTTTATTTAATGTAAAATTTTAAATCACATGATTTTATATAGCAACTAATTAAAATAAATTATTTAACTTTTCAAATATTATACTTAAAAATGTCTTACTATACAGTGTATACACACACTGCTACAAAACGGAGTAAATAGTCTTTTGAAAAAAAAAAAAAAATTTCAGGCCCAGTTTAAAATTACTGCATCTAAGCCCAACAAAATATGGAATTCACATCGAGGGATGATATTAATCCACTATAAAATTAGATGCACATATTTATTAATTTTCAAACTTAGAGGAGTTTTCTATAAATTAAAGAAACTAACACAGCCTATACATATCAGAAACAAGGTTGCTCTCTCCGGCTAACGTCTCGACGGAAAAAAATAAACATGGCCAAGGCTCGTAAGCCGAAGAACGACGAAGCTCCTGGCGCGAAGCCGTCGGAGAACAGCGGAGCTAAAGTTCTTCACCAGAAGCTTTGCCTCTCTATCGACTTCAAAAAACGCCGAATCTACGGGTACGTTTCCCTCCCTCTCTCGCCTTCTAATTCTCCACCATAGAAACGATTCGGTAGCTGCTTAATGCGATTCGCGATGAGTAAACCCTAATTAGAGGATGAATTTGAATTTCACATTGATTGGGGTTTCTTGTAGCTACACGGAGTTAGAAGTGAGCGTGCCTGATATTGGGATTGTGGGACTACACGCTGAGAACTTGGTGATAGAGAGTGTGTTGGTGGACGGGGAGCCTACTGTGTTTGAGTATTATCCTCACTATGGGAACCCTGAGCCCGAGAGTAACTGGAGCTCGGTCTCAGACCCTGCTTCAGCTGCTGATGCCGCGGCTATGGATTATTTTGGGGTTCTTAAGAAGGAAGACACAGCGAATTTACTGATTAACTGTTGCAAGCCTTCCTCTAAGGATTTATCTGAGCAGCTGGATAACGTGGCTTTAGAAAATGGTTCACAGTCCTCCGGGGAGGCTAAACAGGTTCGTATGAATTACATATCTGAAACCGATGGTTGTTTGACTACTACACTTTAGGTAGTTAGAAATTGTATTCACCTTTATTGTGTTTGTGGACCAAAGTTAACACAGACTGTGCTATCCTTTATCGCACTTGGTCATTGGTAAATAAGGCTTTATCATATTGGTAGGGGACACGGAAACACTAATGCAATTGACATTGTAGCTATGAATGGTTTAATTCCTGATTCATGTGTTCTGCTATGGGTTTCAAGTGAGAGGTTTCTTTCCTTTGGTTAACTGTCAATGTATGCTCATGTACTGCAGAATGTTAAGTTGATTCGGATTAATTACTGGATAGAGAAAACAGAGTCTGGAATTCATTTTGATGAGAACATCGTACATACGGATAACCAAATGAGACGTGCCCGCTGTTGGTTTCCTTGCAAAGACGATGAGTATAATCGTTGCAGGTATTCATTTTAAAGAATTAACACTGTCCTTGTCTCTTGAGAACACGAGTGGGTATATCTACTTGTTTACCGTTTTTCATGTGTTGTATTTTGGTGGATGCAGTTTCAATTTGGAATTCACTGTTCCACAGAACTATGTAGCTGTCAGTGTTGGGAAATTACTTTACCAGGTAAGCTGCTATTTCTTTCATAGGTAAAGGGAGTAGAGGAGTTACGAGATTCTCTGTGCAATACAGAATCCATTATAGGTTCCTGAATATACTTGTTGAATGAAAAAACTTAGAAGAAAGCGGTGGTTCGCATGACTTATATACGTTATCATAAAAATGTGTGCTCAAATTTGGTTTACATGCCTATACTCAATCTTATCACTGCTTTTCCAAGAAGCTGGAGAGGGTGTGTTTCGCTTAAAACTTCACATATTTCAGGTTATGAGCAAAGAAGATACTACCCAAAAAACGTATGTTTACGAACTAGCCATTCCTATTACTCCGCGGTGGGTGTCTTTAGTGGCGGGACCACTGGAAGTCCTTCCAGATCAGACCAACTTTCTCATATCTAACTTGTGTTTGCCACATGATCTCTCGAGGCTTCGTAATACAATGGAGTTTTTCCATGAAGCTTACAGGTCAGTAGATTGGCATCCTGGCGACTTGTTAACTGAACCTAATATTTTTTCTCATTCTACTGGACGGTCAACTTCTGCAGCTATTATGAAGATTATTTAAGTGCGAAATTTCCATTTGGATTCTACAAGCAAGTCTTTTTACCTCCTGAAGTCGTTGTTTGCTCTTCGACTTTGGGAGCTTCCTTGAGTGTTTTCAGCTCGCACGTGCTATATGATGAGAGGGTTATTGATCAGGTATTGGATCCTCGTAATTTAGCTTGTGTTTAGATGTACGTTATACTGTATATATGCCAATATATTAAATAAAAGGCACATCAGGATATAATTGGCATGGTACTTTTTTTGGTACAAAGCACGTATTTGAGCAAGTTTTTATTTCTGCATCATCTATTATGAATGTGCAATTTGAATTTCTCTGTTACTTCCATTTTATTAGAACATAGCTTCTAGTGTAGAGGTTTCACTTATATTTGTTGTACTGGAAGTGTTTTTTCTTTCGCGTCGTTTTGTCATCTTATTAGTCCCTTTATGCACGAATCTGATTGAGCTTCAATTGTCTTTGCAGATAATAGATACACGTATTAAACTTGCTTCTGCCTTAGCAAAGCAGTGGTTTGGATTTTATATTGTTCCTGAGTCACCAAATGATGGTAGGCTTGTGACATTTTTCGACACTTTCTTTGTGTTGTTATATCAGCTTCTTATGAAAGCATAATCTTGTGATTGATTATTATCCATGTTGTTATAACAGATTGGCTCCTCGATGGCCTTGCTGGTTTCTTGACCGATATGTTTATCAAGCAGTTCTTGGGAAATAATGAAGCTCGATACCGAAGATACAAGGTTTAACTTACTACTCAAGCTATTCTTCCCTAGATGCGTCTGTAGCCACTTTTGAACAAAACCACTAATCTCTTATCTAGACTCTCATAATTTTTGATGCAAATGCAGGCAAATTCTGCAGTCTGTAAAGCTGATGATAGTGGTGCAATGTGCTTGAGCGCATCTTCTTCTTGCAAGGACCTATTTGGAACTCACTCTATTGGGATGCATGGGAAGATACGATCATGGAAATCAGTAAGCAATCTTTTCTTTTCTTGTTTATTATTCCCTGCTCTAAAATTTGTGTGGGCGTGTATGAGTTGGTGGGATAAGTTTTCATGATCTTGCATGTGTTTGTATGCTATGGAGGATAATTCGTCACTGACTTAATTTTGAAGGGAGCAGTCCTTCAGATGTTGGAGAAGCAAATGGGCTCGGAATCCTTTCGCAAAGTATGGACATGGTTTAATCTTTTTTCAGGCAAATACCTTTGTTAGGGTTACTTGCCTACGTGATTTATAAATCTTCTTTTTCTCTATGATTTACAGATTTTACAGAAAATTATATCTCGAGCCAAGGATCCATCTAATGCTATACGGTCCCTTAGCACGAAGGAGGTAACATGACTATTTATCCAGATTAGCTATGTTTGTTTGTTACAAGTTAGGTTAGGAAACTTTTAGTTAGTAAAAAAAATATAGAAGTATAAAGCATTTTGAACTATCAGTGTAAAGTAAATCTGCAAATATACTCGTGCTATGTGCGGTTCTAAGCTAATCATCTAGTGCTATCTAAGAACACACTAAAAAGGATGAACGAAGTCATGGACTTCCTCTCCGGGAGCTTTGCTTAAATATATATTTTCTCGCTCCTGGAACATAATCTTTGTTTTTTTTACTGAAATGGATCTGTCTCTCAGCTGTGACTTGGTATCCTTCTCAATTAAGTCGTATATATGGCACTCAACCAGACCTTGATATGTCCTTTTAACCGTATAACTTGGTTCAGCAACTCATAAGTCATAAGTATGCTAATAGACAACATCTCCTCGATTTCTTCTCTATCTCTCTTCTTGGTTCACTGGTTATCTTTCAGCTCGGATACTCTTACTCAGTTTCTAATATGTGTGTCTCTCTACCACTTTTGAGCTGCAGTTCCGGCAATTTTCTAATAAGATTGGAAATCTTGAGCGTCCATTTCTTAAAGAATTTTTTCAGCGATGGGTTGCATCTTGTGGTTGTCCCGTGCTAAGGTATGTTTTTGGTATTATGTGTTTCTTTCTTCTTAACTTAATTCTTTGGATAACTGGATCTTCGTTAAATCTTATCTCAATTTTGTAACTTGGTGCTTTAATATACCAGGATTGGTTTGTCCTACAACAAAAGGAAAAACATTGTTGAAATGGCTGCCCTGCGTGAATGTACGGCTTCGCTCGATGCAAGGTTATCAGTTGGCGCTACTGATTCCGAAAACCGAGATGTGGATGTTGGCTGGCCCGGTATCATGAGCATAAGGGTTTATGAACTTGATGGAATGTCCGATCATCCAAAGTTGCCTATGGCTGGAGACAGATGGCAGCTACTGGAATTACCATGTCATTCTAAACTTGCTGCTAAACGCTATCAAAAACCAAAGAAGGGAGGGAAACCTGATGGGGCTGACGAGAATGTTGATACTGTAGCACCGTTAGACAATAAAACGAGGTGGGTTGCTGTGATATACTATTATTTGCATTCCTGGTGTATTTACATCCCTTTGACCAACACAAGAAAATAAACTGAGAGATTGAATCTTTCTCTGTAGCATCGAATCTCCCTTGGCTTGGATTAAAGCTGACCCTGAGATGGAATATATTGCTGAGGTTCACCTTCACCAGCCGCTACAAATGTGGGTAAGAAATCCGCTCGGACATTTCTTGAACATCTGTTGTGTACATCACGGTTGACTTTGGCTTCCACTTTCTGCATGGTTCATTCATGGAAAGAAAGCTCATGGACTATGCCGCTTAGATATTGTATTACTGGGTCCTTCTGTCTTTGTGTGTCTTGACTGTAAATTGTAGCCATCTGAAGGTCCATCACTTATTGTTGAACATCTGTGACTGTGGATCAGGTCAATCAATTAGAGAAGGATGGAGATGTTGTTGGTCAGGCCCAAGCAATTGCGTCACTGGAAGCTTTAAAACAGCACTCATTTTCCGTTGTGAATGCACTCAATAATATTCTCACAGATTCCAAGGTTTTATCCGTTTCTTATGCACTTGTTTCTAAAACCAGCTTGAAGATGAAGTTCATTACTCCAAGAAAGTATTGTGACATGTAGGTCTTCTGGAGAATACGGATTGGGGCAGCTTTTGCATTGGCTAAAACGGCATCAGAGGTACGATATAAATGGTTTTTATCTGATTTCAAGTGTCTAGAGGTATGATAGTCAAATTTTGAACTTGTTGATGTAGAAAGCTACTTTGAGATTGTGAAAAGTGTATAGCATGAAGAATAGATTGCTATTACGATTTCTATGTTTACAGTTTTATCTGTTTCTCTTTTAAAATTCTCATGAGTCTGTATGTCTCCGTTTGAACTGCACAGCATGCCATCTTTCAAACTATTTTTGTGAACTGCATCTTCTAGTCACCTGCTACTTTCTGTGTCCTTTCAAACAAGTCTTGCTACAATGATTGGGCTCATTTCTATTTCTAGCAGGAGAATGACTGGGCGGGTTTGCAACATTTGATAAAATTTTATAAAAGTAGAAGATTTGATGCAGAGATCGGACTCCCCAAGTGAGATTGGGCTTTATAATATTTAGACTTCTCTTTGTTAACCAGTGGAAGATTTCTCATGAAACTTATTATTTCCTTTCAGGCCGAACGATTTTCGTGATTTCCCAGAATATTTTGTTCTTGAGGTAATGAATTGAGGTAGGGTATGAGCTTGATTTGATGTCACTCATTGAACTCGGCTGTTAGCGGGAGATGCTATTATATATCATTTTGATATGACAGAAACTGTTACTGCTCTTGCTTAGTATAGAAATTGGGTACTTCCTGAAACATATTAGTATTAGGCCTTTTATTGCTGTGTAATGGTGAAATAGCAAAACAATGAATGTTCAGCCAACAAAGAACATAATAGAAAGTAATGAGCATTAGGACCTACATCCAGAAGCTCCTTTCGTGTAGAACTTTTTCGGGATAATTTGTATGGCAGAGGGGTGTGATTCCTAGTTTCTCCCTTCTTAGACTACTTTTCTCTTGGGGGTATCCATGTTTATTTACCGTGATACCGTTGTTTTTGACAGTTACTTTTCTGTCGGTTAGTCAGTGGCTTTCTTCTATTGAACTTTGAACTTGTTATAATATGTCTCAGTAGGGACGTCTGGATTGGATCTCCTTAGTCTTTTTATTATTTTGTTGCAGTAGTATTAGCATATTCTCTCTTTGAATGTACTTATCTAACATTGCTACGTCTTAGGCTATTCCACATACCATTGCAATGGTTAGGGGTGCTGATGGGAAAAGCCCACGAGAAGCTGTTGAATTTATCTTACAGCTACTAAAGGTATATACATCTTCATAGATTGATTCTACATGGAGTATGATAACTAAGGGTAAAGTTTGAGCCTTCAAGTAAAAGCTGTGGTAGTCTAGTCTATTTGATCATACCTCTGATTTCGCCATTTTTTCCTTTTCCATTTTTGTAGTACAATGACAACAGTGGAAATCCTTATTCTGATGTATTCTGGCTTGCTGTTCTTGTTCAGTCAATTGGTGATCTTGAATTCGGTCAACAGGTGTGTGATTGTTATCTTGAAAAGGCTACTCTACAATTTACCTGCAGTAGTATAATAACTGTAGTGTTTATAGAGCTTTATTGGTTCATATAACTTTATGGATGTCTCATACTTTTATTATCCGGAAAGACTTGGTCTTGGAGGATGACAGAGGTTATGAGAAAAACTGAATCACCAGTTCATTGAGTTCGTTTGCAAAGATGTCAATGCAGAACTTTAATATATTAGCGTGATACATGTTTTGCTTGCTCAGTACTTCTTGTTTCTTTGTTTCTCTGGCAGAGTCTAACGTTTTTGGCCCCTCTTCTGAAGCGCATTGACAGACTCTTGCAGTTTGACAGGTAACATCTCGTTTAATGTTTATGGTTTGATAGATTTTAACAGATTGAGTTACTTAGAGCATGTTTTTACTAGGCTGATGCCAAGCTACAGTGGCGTTTTGACAATTAGCTGCATCCGAACGTTGGCACAGACTGCTCTTAAGCTTTCTGACTCCATCAGTTTCGTAAGTTTTTTCCTTACATTTTTTTCTCCAAGTGCTTTATATAACATAGATACCATCGTTGTTAAGGGTTGCTTACTGACTTCAGGAATACATCTGTAAACTTTTGGAACCTTTCCGTAAACCGGATACTATATTGCAAGTACGCATAGAAGCAAGTAGGGCACTACTTGACATCGAGTATGAATCCAAAGGCATAAGCTCTGCACTCTCGTTGTTTATGAAATACGTGGTAGAAGAGTCATCTTTAAGAGGTTGGTTATATTCTCTTGCTCAAACTTAGCAGCGTGCTGGTTCCAGTAGAGTTTTCCGATTTATATACTTGCTGCTTGGTTACAGGCCAGGTTAAATTGTGCGTACACACAATGCGGTTATGTCAAATAGCAGTTGGATGTGACTCAGATGATTGTGTTGACACTGTTAGTCTTCTGGATTTGCTGCATCTTTTCAAGAGCCATGTAGTATTCAACAATGAATTTCTTCGTCACCACTTATTCTGCATTTTTCAAATCCTCGCTGGAAGGTGTGTGTCCTTTACATTCATTCCTGCCAGATTATTTTAATACTTGTTTACATGTGCATTTGTTTCCTTATTGATTACAGTAGCGTCTAAGTTTTTATAGCTCGGTCGTTCTTGAGCTAAAGAGTTTTATTTACGGAGAAGGCGTCCAGTGAGTAGTTTTTTCCCACTTATGACAAGTAGTGCGGAGTCGTATTAGATTATTTAACAAATTTTCTCAAGCTATGAAATTTTTTAATCTGATACATCCTCTCTGGGTACTTTTGCTTCTTTAAGTGAACCTTGTTTGGAATTTTTCTGTCTTCTGCTTATCACCATATATGACATTCTGAACATAATATATTATCTCATTTTCAGACCCCCAACGTTGTTTGGAGTGCCCAGAGAAAAACCTTTGCAACTTGTTGATGTAGAGGCCTGCATTGAGCCGCAGAATGTATTTTCAGTTCCAGGAGCAGAGCCAGGGGAGCCTTCACTTTTGGCACTTGAAAATGCCAATGGAAAATCGCTGGATGTTGCACCTTTTGGTGTTCCGGTAAGATCAGAGGAAATGTTCATGCCTATTGCTCCTGAGATGAAAATTTCAGAGCCTGTCGCATTATCACTTCATGAGACAGAGCAACTTGAACCTCACATGGAAGATCAAAACCAACCTTTACCTGAAAATCCCATTGTTCACGAGATTCCATCGGATGTTGAAGCTCCAACGGAAGAATTAGATAAAAGAGAATCAAATCTTCCAACAAATGAACCACAAAAAGAACCTGATGTAGTGCCTGTTGCTCAAGAGACGAAGACTGTTATACGGATAAAGGTCAGACCATCTGGTGCAACCAGCAGAGCCGAAGGATCAGCACGAACGGTGGAAAGATCGCAAGGGATTGTGGTACGCCGTGATATAGAACGAAGACAAACTAGTTCAGCTTCTGTAGACGCTCCACAGAGAATCTCAGCTGATGCTCACATGGAGGAAGTAAACTCGTGTCATGATGTTGGATCTCGAATGACCGCAAGTATCGGCAGTGTAAAATTACCAACCGAAGGTGATACTTCTGGGAAAGAACTGCAGTGCACTGCTGAATCTGGGAAAACTTCCACAAGCCAGAAAGCAGATAATGATAACCAAGAAGTCGCAGCACCTAGCTTGTTGCCACAAGACAATAATAACATGGGAAACGAGGCGCAGCAGAAATACGGTAGCCTTCAGACACTCTCGGTTGGTAAAGAAAGCGAAAAGAAGAAAGACAAGGAACATAAGAAAGAGAAGAAGAGAAAAAGAGAAGACCCGGTTTACCTAGAAAAGAAACGGTTAAAGAAAGAGAAGAAACAAAAGGAGAAAGAGATGTCAAAGCTTTTGACCAGCTCGTCTGATCCAGCTACAATAAAGATAGAGACAATCCCGGAGGCTAAACCAGAGGGACCAAGTGACAAGCCAAAGGCAGAGCCATCAGCAGCACCAGCAGAAGCTCGTCCATCTACCAAGATACGAATCAAGCTGAAAAGCAAAGCGTTCAACAACCCCTAAGGCTTCTCACTGATTCGAGCCAGGTCTTTTTTTTTCTAATCCAAATCTGCCGCTCGTTTGTTATCTGATTAATGCATAGTTTCGATGTGTATGGCTTGTAAGTGATAAGCTTTGTTGTTGCAAAGTGTGATATGTCAAATGTGAACTAGTAACTTAAATGAGTAGTCGATATGACTTGTTTACAGGTATTTTTAACGAGGTTTTGGATTAACAAACAGGAATTTTGACTTTGTTGCTTTATACTCAAATAAAGCCACTTGGTCCATTAGTAATTAAATTGAATGGGCACTTGTCTCAGATATAACGTCAGTTCGTAAAACTCACATGGAGAGCATCTCAACTCTGGACCAAAGCGCTCATTGAAGAATTATCCATTATTTAGAGTGAGATTTTATTATTAATACAAAAAGTAGATATTTTGGTTGTTGTTAGGCAATTTGTAGATATTTTATGTGAAAAGACAAAATTAAAATATTGAGCAGCAACCGAACTCCACCCAAAAAAAAAAAAAAACAGTTACAATATTTGTGAGCTGAATTACAAACTTGTAGTATATGATGACGTGTATCTATATTTCTGATGCTAACGCGTTCCTTATCCTAAACATTTAAAAAATATCACTATTTTTTATTGAAATCCTTGCAACATTTTAGAACCCACCAAATCTTAAATCTAAAATGACTTTTCTTAAAAAATCTAAACCCTAACTTTTAGGGAAAAAATAAGGTCAAATTAATATTATTTTATATTCTTGGTTACGAGTGAGAATAGAGAGAGAAGGGGGCAGGAGAGTAGAAAGGGTCACTTGTGCAATTGAAAAACGTTGCAGCAATTCATTTCTTAAACTAAAAGCGTCTTCTCTAACCAATCGTCATTTACTGAGATCACACAGAGAGAGCGAAGGATTAGGAGAGAATGGAGGTTCAGTTTCGGTAGAGAGAAACTTTTTGAAAGACGACGATGAACTGTCGGAGAATGTTAAAGTCCGTACAAGCCTTGTCGGCTCACAGCTTCCTCTTCTGCTTCACCCTCGTTTTGGTCCTCAAACTCGACCACACCGTCTCTCACTCGTGGTGGTTAGTCTCTCCCTCTTCCATTTTTCGAATCTTAAATTGTATTCTTATTCGTTGGGTTTTCGATTGATTGAGGCAAGTCTCTTCAGTTTCGAATCCAGAGCTGCTTGGCTGTGTCGCAAACTCAAATAAACACAAAAGAGGGCGTTTTCTGTTCTTAGTGTATTTTGAGAACTTTTAGGTTTTACTCACGTGTGCATCTTCTTAGCTGTGGAGACGAATTCTTTTATGAGATCATCCAAAATTTGAGTAATAATAATGGAATAGTTTCCACTTAAATAGGAATCTTACTTCTTTTGGAAACTTGTTTGATTTTTTTTTTTTTTTTTTGTGTGTGTATAGGAGACATAAAGGTACAATTCTTATAAGGTTTTATGACAAGGAAACCTGACAGATTGTGTCACGTGCTCATGTACCAAAGTACTGTATTATGTTTATTTGATGACTGTAATGAAGATTGGCGGTGGAAATGATGTCATCTAGAAAGATTATGTCGTAGGGAGTTTAAATATTCGGGTTAAGAGCATATGGTTTTGTCTTCTTCTTTGTGTGTTTTGTTTCCTTATCCATTTCTTGGTATTGGTTACATTCATACAGAAGAAACATCACAAATATAATCTGTTCCACTGTTTCGGTTATGCAGGGTTGTGTGTCTACCTCTGTGGGCTTTCCATGCTGTTGTTTCTAGGGGAAGATTCTCTCTTCCTGCTCCTATCGCTCCTCGTAACCGTCATGTATGTCTCTTCTTCCCATTGGTATCTAATCAGGCTAACCTTCTGATGACATCTGATGATTCCCTTTTTTCTGTGTGGTGTACAGTGGGCTCCATGTCATGCTATTGTCGCAACGCCTTTGCTTGTAGCTTTCGAGTTGCTACTCTGTGTATACCTCGAGAGTGCGCATGGTATATATAACCACGGCTTGCTTACTCACAGTTTCGTCCTGGTTTAATTTAATTTAATTTTGAGCTATTGTATTTGAGGTGCAGCTCGTTGGCCACCGGCTGTGAGCTTGAAGATTGTTTTCCTCCCTTTATTGGCGTTCGAAGTGACTATACTTGTGGACAATGCCAGGTAAGATTGTATCAGTTGTTTATACATTGTGCGTGATAAATGAAAGTGGACTTTTATTGTAACTGTTTCTTTAGTGGGAAGAGCTTTTTATCTGCTATTATCTACTAAGTTCCTAATTAACTCACGTTTTTGTCTTCAGAATGTGTCGAGCGCTGATGCCTGGGGATGAAGAGAGCATAAATGATGAAGCAATATGGGAAGCACTTCCTGTGAGTCATACTACATTTGTTGGTTTAAGGCCTAACTTGAGCTTCTGTTCAAAGACTAGATTCAAAATAAACTTTTCTGATGCTTTTTTTTTTTTCTTTCCTGTCTGCAGCATTTCTGGGTTGCAATTTCCATGGTGTTCTTTTTAGCTGCTACAGTCTTCACCCTCCTAAAGCTGTCCGGTAATAATCTGCCACTGGAATATTTGCTAGAGTTTCAAGTAACTTAGTCTAAAGACAAGTATGGGCTTTATATTTTATGGAATTCACAGCCATCTTTATAGCAAGTGACTTCTGTTGGACAAATTCTCCAGAAAGGAAAACCATGTGGATACTGTCATTTCTATACATATCTAAATCTTATCTTATATAAACCATGTCCACGATGGGTTGTTGTGTTCCCATTCTGTCTTAATTTTTTTCTTATTGTACTAAAATCAGGTGATGTAGCTGCTCTTGGCTGGTGGGATTTATTCATTAACTTCGGGTATGCACTTTCTCTGTTAAAGATGTATTTCTCCTAATGCCATTAATGGAGTTGCTCATGAAGTTATTCAATGTGTTTGTACGTTCTGACTGCAGAATTGCAGAGTGCTTTGCTTTTCTTGTTTGTACAAAATGGTCCAATCCAGTTATCCACAGAGGCTCACCTGTCAGAGAACCCGGATCATCTTACACCACTACTAGATATGTTGTTTCAAACCGTGGCCTTTCAGATTTTTCAGAAGACGACATGCACCAAGATGGAACGTGTGGCCTGCAAGATATCGGTGGTCATATAATGAAAATCCCCCTTATTATATTTCAAGTGGTGCTTTGCATGCATCTCGAGGTAGACACAACTTTTCTCCCGACAATTCTTGTGTTTGGGACATTACCAATGGTTTGAACTTTCAGGGGACTCCTGAAGCTGCTAAGTATATACCTGTCCCTGTCCTGTTTTCTCCACTCTTCTTACTGCAAGGCGTTGGTATTCTATTTGCTGGTTCTAAATTAGTAGAGAAGTTTGTTCTATTGCTGCGGGGAGACGATGATACAGGATTGTATTTTAGAATTTCATCCAGAGCGCATGATTGCTTGGGTTTCTTGCACCATGGATCCAGGTGATAAACATGTTTTTTTTTTGCTTATCAGTTTTAATGCACAAAACTCATGGAGGCTATTTGCTGCCACTGAGTTACTCTGACAAATATCAAGTTGATGACTAACGTTTGATCCTCTACGTGCTCAGGCTGCTAGGTTGGTGGTCAATTGATGAAGGAAGCCAGGAGGAGCAAGCTCGAATATACTTTGACCAAGAGTCAGGGTTAGTACAATTAAACCTTCTACATCTTCTAATGAAAAATGGTTTTATCTAACCTGTTGAAGATTTTCATGAAATAAATGTGTGCAGCTACAGTACCTTCTGTGGTCATCCACCTGAAATAGTGAAGAAAATGCCAAAGAAAGATCTTGCTGAGGAGGTATCTCTACTTTTTCAATCACTTGCATATATGTTGATGTTTCCTCTTTTTGTTAAGTCCTTTGTCCTCTGGTATCATTTATTTCTCAGTGCTCTTCACCTTTACTTCATCTGATCAGGTGTGGAGACTTCAAGCAGCACTTGGTGAACAAACAGAAATCACAAAGTTCAGTCAGCAGGAATATGAGAGACTGCAAAATGTAATGCTCTCTTCTTCTCACTCTAAAGGGGTTTAGCTTTCACAATCGTTCTACTTTGGTGTTTGCTTATTTATCCCTTGGACATGTTCCACTCTTTTCTGTGTTCCAGGAGAAAGTTCTGTGTAGGGTTTGTTTCGAAAGAGAGATCAGTGTGGTATTGCTTCCATGCAGACACCGTGTTCTCTGCAGGTATTTATACTGGAAAAAAAAACCCTGAGCTTAAAAGTATCATCATTTGCATTCTACCAAGTGCGATTGCATATTTTTATGAGAGCATACCTGCTTGATTTCAGCGCTCATGTGTGGTTTTGGTGCCATGTTTTGTTGCAGAAACTGCTCAGAGAAGTGTAAAAAATGTCCCTTCTGCCGTGTAACCATCGAAGAGCGGCTCCCCGTATATGATGTTTAACGTCTAACATAACCCCCTCTTCGATAAGTGTATATAAATCTGAGTTTTTCTTATTGTGCTTACTTTAGTGTATTTTTTTATGCTACAAGAAACGTACTGCTTTTAATGAAGGAAACTAAATATAGTACTAATGAAAATAACTTTACGTAACCATATGAATATTTTTTGGAAAACTATCTAATAATGTCAAGCAGATGTTTTTTTTTTTGCCGAAAGATGTGTTTATAAGAAGCTCCATGTTCTTCATACCTTTCAAGTACACACAAAAGAAAAAGACTCAAACCAGAGACAGGACAAGAAACTGTTGATGTGTGACTCAATAAACTACAGAACAATCGAATAAGTTTCCTTACTGATCGGACTTTGAGAATCACATTTGCTGGAATGAACCTTTTACTCCCTCCTATCCATACACGTACGCAATTTTCTCAAGTTGTTCGATTTCTTTGGATTTACTTTATCGGCTTCTGAAGCGAAATATAAAGAAAAGAGGGACTCAGAACTAAAAACATGAAAACTGAAGGACTAACAAACTGAAAACAAATAAAAATTGGATAGAAAAAGCTAACGCCGTTGCCGGGGATCGAACCCGGGTCACCCGCGTGACAGGCGGGAATACTTACCACTATACTACAACGACTTTGATGTTCGTTAGATTTATTCATACATAATGACCATAATAAACTACTTGTTTTGGTTTAGGGATTGAATTGATGTAAGTGGGGCTAATTACCCATTCAAATGGAGGTGATGGTTTGTTATTGAATGGTTTATATTGGGGCTAATAACTCAAAAAGATATTGGTTTGCAAGATAAAGTTCAATGGATATTTTTTGGCGGGTCATTATGAACTTTAACTGAACAAGTGGGGCTAATAACTCAAAAGATATTTTTTGGTGGGTCATTATGGATATTTTTTTTAACGACGAAATGAGAATTTTTAATGTTATTAATTTGAATGATTGTCACTGAATAATTTATCAGAATACAAAATGGTAATTATAGATAAGCTAACAGGTGAGTTTGTAACAGAGCGTTGGACTCAAAATGGGCCAAATCTGGCCTATTGGGCTTTTTGTTTCGAAAATTATCAAAGCAACGCAAGAGAGAGAGAGAGAGACCTAACTCAGTACCGGCCGAACGAAATCGAGAGTAAAGCGAGAGAGCGTGACGGCGAGGAAGAAGAAGAGAGAATGTGGTTCACCGGCGGCGGAGGAGGAGTAGGAGG
Organism: Brassica napus; assembly: GCF_020379485.1. NCBI lineage: Eukaryota > Viridiplantae > Streptophyta > Magnoliopsida > Brassicales > Brassicaceae > Brassica > Brassica napus. The sequence continues at coordinate 44,850,133 of NC_063449.1, read as the reverse complement.
ACTGAGGAAGCTCTGTAGGGCCTCGGCGACAGTTCTGGAGAAGGAGATGAGCTGTAACTCTCTGCTAGTGAGACACATGTCGAGAGAGCGAGCTGTGAACGTAAGGAAGATAAACCCAAAGGTCTCGATCCAAGAAGCTCACATCATCTCCAGCTCTCTCTACGATGTCTTCAAGAAACACGGACCTCTCTCCGTCCCCAACACTTGGCTCCGCGCTCAGGTCTGAATCTCTTCCTTTAAAGTTAACATTCTCGAGATCTTGATTCAGATCCTTAGTGTTGTGTTGATTTGGGTTGATTTTTTGATTTAGGGATTGAAATGGCTGTGAATAGTGTTTGATAGTAGGAGAGATAGAGAAATGTGTTTTGACTGTGTGTTAATGTAACAACAGGAAGCTGGGGTAAGTGGATTGAACAGCAAGACTCATATGAAGCTGATGCTGAAATGGATGAGAGGGAGGAAGATGCTCAAGTTAATCTGCAACCAAGTTGGTTCCTCCAAGAAGTTCTTTCACACCGTTTTACCTGATGATGATCCTCAACAAGAGACACCACCAGTTGCTGCTGCTGCTGCTGCTGCTGCTGCCACGACGACTGATAAGAACAAAAAAGCCTTCTCAAAGAGAAGAAGCAAATAAGGATCTCTGCCACAAGTTTTTGCTTCATATAAGACAAAATCCCTGTGGACGGACAATCGCTTGTTTGTTTTCCTTTGGTATTTGTTTCTTCTGTGTCCGAGGAAATGAATGTGTTTCAATCTGCCAGAGTGAACACTTTAGTTACTGGTGTAGAAATTTTTGAGGAAGTCAGGGTTTGTTTTTATCCTTTTGCTTCGTTCCCTTTGAATAAAAGAAACATCAGTTTACAATGCAACAAGAACACTGGTATACGTTACAACTCAAGATGATGATGATGCCCTTCTATTCTTTTAACTCATGAAACATGAGAATCTTGTGATTCACTGATTGCACTATGTTCTGTAGACAAGTTAGTTCTTCTAAGCCCAAAGAAGCCGAATACCTGATAGGTCCACTAGACATGCCACTGTATAATGATTGATTGAATGGTCTGTCCTGAGTTCCAATGAAATGTAATAGTTGTCTAGCTCACAATTCTCATGGAAACCACTATAGAAACATGTATGATATTGCTGAAAAAAACATCCTTGACAACAATTCTATCATGAGATCACACTTGACATTATGTACACTATTAATCCATAGGAGATCATCAACATAGAACCACGTGACTCTCAAAGCCTCAAACACACAACATCACACATTACAAAGACACCAAACCCTAAAGAGCATTCACCACACTTCTCATGGGTTTGTTTAAGCTACTTGCACTACCGTACCTTCCTTTTTCTTCTTCTTCAACTTCATACCTTTCTGACTCGTCTGCCTCCGCTCAACAGACGTCGGCTCCACAAGCAGAAGCCTTGACATCACATATGCCAAAAGCTCTTCCCGGTGAGAGAACGTGAAGTCAAGGTGAGCATACTCAAACTCATTAAACGACACATCAACACCACCTTCTCTCATCACCCTGTAATGTTTCCTCACCATGGAAGGCCGAATCACCTTGTCTTTCTTCCCCGCCACTAAATCCACAGGAACATCGATGAACCTGTAAGACTCCCCTAGATCAAGCGGCTCAGGAGAGCCGTAAACCTCCACGTTCGCCCTCCTGCTCCCGTAATCAAACATCCTGAACTTACCAGTATGTTTGATCTGAGCAAGATGCTGCGCCACACGAAAAGAAACAGCTGGCATATCGTTCATGTTGTAGTGAGGCAGACCCAAGACTCCAACCCAGTTCGAGCTGTCTCCACCAACCACATAACTCATCAGAGTCTGGACCAGTCCACCGAGAGCAGGGTAGTTGTGGAAGTCACGCGCTAACTTGTTGAGAAGCATCCTGAAGAATCTAGTCGGTATGTAGAAGGCAGGCACTAAGCGAGACAGTACCGGACTCACGAAAAGGAAGATGTACTCGACCAACGTGAAGCCTAAGTTGGAGTCCTCGTGGAAGCCAGCGGGTGAGAGTAGGATTAGTCTGGAGAGACGGTGTGGCTTCTCCTTGATTTTGCGAGTGATGACGTACATGAGAATTGCAGCACCACCTAGGCTATGACAGACGGCACAGAGCTTGTAAGGCTCCTCCTCGTTGATATCCTCATCGGTGTTATTAGGTTGGCTGAGGTTTAACTCTGAAGTTTTGATTTCGTGGATTTTTTCTATCATCGCTGGGATGTCCTCAGTACCGTGCTCGTTAATGGAGTATCGCCAATACCTGCATTTTGATCAAATATCTCAGGCTAAACAGTTCTTTCTCAGCGTCTTCACTATCATAAGGAAGTCAAGAACTCTCACTCTTTTGAAGATATGTTCTTGTTTACATGCTCTCTTGAAACTAAACCGCGAAAATTCCCCAAGAAAACATCATACCCTGTGAAAGATAAGAATCCCAGCAGTTGGTGGTATGTGAATTAATAAAACATTGAAGTGTGATTTTGATTTGATGTAGCGTATACTTCCTATTTCTATATTGTTACTTCCGCTCTTTCAGATTTTCATTAAAAAAAAAAAGATTAGACTATGAAAATATTGAAGCTTGAACCTTGGTCATATGCAGCAAAAGCTGGAGATCCAACAACCCCATTAGATACCCATCTGAAGAAGAACGCATAGATACACAAAAAAAAAAAAAAGATGAGGAGAACAAACAATGCAAAATGGATATAGAAAACAATACTTTATCAACCTTTCAGCTTAAAAAGTCATCTAAAAAATGGACTATGAAACTCACCCCATTGAAGAATCCAATATCCCATGCTGCAGATAAACAGCTTTCCTTGCATCACGTCTGCAAATAGAAGTAAAGAACTCAATGATACATGAAAATGGAAAGGATGCACCAGTGAGTGTCACAAGAAGGTTATACCTTGGTATCCTTTCCAAGAGAAGAACATATCCATCGGATGTAACAACACGAATAGCTTCGTAAGGATACCTATAAAAATCATGAGAGAGATAAATATTTGAGAAAAGTAAAGAAACAAGAAACACAAGACATCTGAGCTGCTCCTACCCCAGCTCTGTTATGACATCCTGACACGTTCGAGTATCAGTGTTCATGGTGTTGTATAGCCGCGTGGGTCTTTCTGTAAGAGATGTATCACCATCTCCTAAAGTGGCAGTCTGCACAGTTTCATCATCCGAAACGTGGCCATGCTTCTCTTTACGCCTGTGACTGGAAGGAGAGAACCATGATAACATTATTGCAATAGCTTCCGATGGAGATAGAAGAAGATGAGTAGCCCTGTGGAAAAAATCAAAAATTGCTTCTATGCAGATCTCTATAGCAAGATGAAGATCCTGCAACACAAAACACATCAAGTAGAAATAATGTGTTAAAAAAGGTTTTAAAAACACAAACATGATTTAATAAATTTCTAACTAAATTTATTTTAATAAATTTGGGGGGGGGTAACATTTTTTTTTTGGGAGCCTATTTCTATGTAATTTCTTTTCAAAAAATTTCGGGGCCTAATGCCAATATTTCATTTGGTTTTGCCTAGGACCGACCCTGGAAGTGACACACCTCAACAACGCCGCGTCTTCTATCAGTAGCACGGTTGGGAACATCATGGTATTTGCTAGAGTTAGTCTTGCTAAAACGAGGCCTATGTTGGTTCCTTCTTGGGCTCGCGGGAGCTCTCGAGCTTCGTTTAAAGAACAGACGCAGAAAATACTGTGGTACCCATAGCAAGATCCGTAAAGGGAGTATCAACCACCAAAGAATGAAGGTAATCCAGTCAGACCAGTGTCTTTCGGATTTAGCAGAAGCACTGGCCCAAGAGAGGCGTGAGCATTGAGAAGACGGCGATGCAGGCGGCGGGCCATCACTCTCTTCTTCTCCAGAAGAATAGTCCAAGCTCGAAGTATCGGAATCCACAGAGAGCTCGTGAATGAAGTGATTGAAAGAAGATACCCCACTGCCATCAAGAATTGGAAAACAGAGTTATATTAGCATATACATTAGAGGCTGGCAAGAATCATTACAGGATTGTTCTTTACTTGTGCATCCACCGAGGTAAACGTGGTCCACGCAAAGTGGGTCTGAGCTCCCAGCCATGGAGACCTTCGAGAATATTAGCCTTCCCGGGAAGGAGTGTCAAGAGAAGAGCGGAGACTCCGTTAATGCATCTAGCAATGTTGTTTAAAGACTCATACGTTACAGTTTTCACGGACCTGCACTAAAAGACAAAACATAACCCGAAAGCCATAGTTAGTTTAAGCTTTGTTACACAACAACAACAACATAAGGGGACAAGAAGAAGACAAAACTTGAAAATCAAGTAATAAAAAGAGATACGTTAAGACATCAAAACACCATCTTCTACCAATATAATATGTAATCCATCTATCAACAAATGAGATTATAGCAAAGTCTTATACTGAGGAATTAATGAAGCTCCAGTTACAAAGATACTAAACTATATTACTATAACAACAGAATCAGATATTATATAGTAAGAGGGAAGCGTGTGCATTGCAAGTAGTAGTAGCCGGTGATGAATGAAACTAATCGTAAAAGAGGGAAGGAGACTTTACTCTTTGGAGACAGCGAGAGCGTTATCTACGATTCGTTGCATCACCTTTCTCTCCTTCCCTCTTTGAAAAATTGTATCCACCTGAATACAATCGATATTGGCTTGAGAGATTTGAGCAAATCGCGATTGAGATTTATTGCGGGATCAGAAATAATAGAAACACACAGAGACCCAATCTCTCGAGACTTCCCCCGAGAATCCAAATTAAAAAAGATAATTCGCTGATAAAAAAAAATAATTGAGGAGAATCCGATTTATTAGGGAGTGACACGTCAGCGATTATTGCCGTCCAGAGGAGGAGAGAGACAAGATGGGTGCACGTGGAGAAGTATTATTGGATAGTTTCGGATGTGACACGTTACCGACACGCGGGAAAAGGTCAAATTTCACTACACAACATAACACACACCCAAAGGAGCAATCATTAAAATGACAGAATGCTTCTTATGTAGTAATTTTTATAATTATATTATTATGATTCTTTTCATATTAATTATATGTAATTTTACACACATTAGGTGATTTTCAGACAAAATTTAAAATGAGATAACCTTTACGTAACGCATGGGCGTTGAATTATTTGTGAAACAGCAACCCAAATTTAATTGGTCGTGGCAAATAATTGTACTTTACTTTAGTGAATTTGAATGCTGCAAGAAACGTACTGCTTTTAATAAAGGAAACTAAATATAGTACTAATGAAAATAACTTTACGTAACCAACCATATGAATATTTTGGAAAACTATCTAATAGTGCCAAGCAAATGTATTTTTCATGTGCTTTTTTTCTTCGCCGGAAACGTAATTTTCTGCCAACTTGCATATATGCAAAGACTTACCTAAATAAATAAAAAGAATTACTTGTGTTACAAAAAAAAAAGAATTACATAAGCTCTAACACTCTGACTATGTCCAAAGGTCTCATCATCTCAGCACCAGAACAGACGACTACAAATAATAAACTATGGAATCAGTAGCCTACTATCAAAGTAACACATCCTTTAAGGGCCATTTCCTCTGAATGTAAGAAGTTCCATATTCTTCATAAATTTCAAGTACACAAAAAAAAAAAAAGGACTCAAACCAGAGACGGGAGAACAAAACTGTTGATGTGTGAGTCAATAAACTACAGAACAATCGAATGAGTTGCTTACTCAGACTTTGAGAACCACATTTGCTGGTACGAAGCTTTGCAATGCCAATTTACTCCCTCCTATCCTACGCTTCGCATTTTTTTTTCAAGTGGTTCGATTTGTCTGCATTTACTATTATCGGCTTCTGAAGTGACATATGAGGAAAAGAGGGCCTCAAATCTAAAAATGTGAAAATCGAGGGACCTGAGAAACTAAAAACAAAAAAAATGTAGATATTAAAAAAAGTTAACGCCGTTGCCGGGTCACCCGCGTGACAGACGGGAATACTTACCACTATACTACAACGACTTTGATGTTCGTTTCAGTTATTCACATATAATGACCATATCTATTAAAAGTACTTGTTCTGATCACAAACCATCATAGTTTTTGAATGAAGTCCAAAATACAAACATGAAGAAATCAAAGAGTTGCAACCAAATTGAACACACAACATGTGTGCAATAACAATACCGGTCCACAGTCACATACACACACACACCAAACCAATTGATTTAGACCTTAAATACTCAGACCACCGCTCTCTTAAACAAAGAAGAAAGAAACTTGTTCTCCAAGAAAAATGGCTTCTTCTATTCTCTTTGTCACTCTCTTAGTCTCCTTGTCTCCGATCTTTCTTCAGCAGGTTCTCGCTCAAGTCCCAGGCACTACAGCTACATGCTCCTCAATGCTTCTTTCGTTGGCTCCATGTGGTCCATTCGTGCAAGGCTTTGTCCAGCTTCCGGCTCAGCCTTGTTGTGACGGCTTAAACCAGATCTATAGCCAACAACCAACTTGTCTCTGTCTCTTCCTCAACAATACTTCTACTTTGTCCCCTGCTTTTCCAATCAACCAAACTCTTGCTCTACAGTTGCCTCCGCTTTGCAACATTCCAGCCAATTCGTCGTCTTGCACTTCACCTGGTACATAGATGTTTTCACACAATTAAGAAAAAAAAAGTTTGCAAGATTTGATTGTTTTCTTGAAATTTATGAGAAACATTCTTTTGATTTATAGGAGGAGAGGCGCCTAGTGATTCATCCTCAGTTGCTCCACCACCTTCTAGCTCAACCGGTTCTCAAGTATCTCCAGGTGCAAAGAACAACTCTGGTAAGCCACTTTACACCAAAGTTTCAGCATCTATAACATCTCAACAAGAATGGTTACTAATTTCATTTTACTTCATTAGCGACCCCAGTGGCTCAACTGGCACCAAGACCCACCAGCTTAATGGGGCTAGGTTATGATCTGAGATCCTCTGGCTCCAAGTCTAAGATTCAGCTATTCATCCTCGCACTCGCACCGATCCTACCAGGAACTCTCCTCATCTGAATCTGTCTTGCATATTAGCTACATTCACCTGTTTTGGGGTTTCTCTATTAATCAAGATCATCTTTCTTCTGTATGTTAACGTTTGCAGTTATTGAAATGAAATCAGAAAACAGAAGAATGAAATAACAACACTCTTGTTTAATAGTCTCTTTGATTCTGTAATATTATTAACACAAGAAGCTCATGAACAATTTCCTTACTTCTCGTCTTTTTTTTACCGACTAAAACTTTTATTAAATAATATCGAAATTACAATGTTAAGTCTAAACACTTAACTGAAACGTATACATTGAAAAAGGTAAAATGATACTTATTATATTTTGAAACAAATTTTGAAAGTGAAATGATTTCTAGATACATCAAGATCTTAAAACATGTGTATTAGAAATATAAACTTAATCGTCTATTATTAGTAATAAAAAAAACAGTTCAGAGTATGTTTTGGCTGCTTATTTGTTACAGTTTCAACCGAAGCTATTTCAACACTTCAGTTCACAAGCCTCCATGATCATAAACTTCATGGATGGCGAAATCAGGTGGCTCCGTTGGGGACTTTTAACGTTAAACCTCACTCACCTACAAAGCCAAGTTCACATGCGATGGCGAGATGGTCACTTCCCCATTTCTGCAAATTACAAAGAAAGCAAAGGGTTCATAGAAGAAGAAAGAACAAGTAATTAAAGCCTAAACTTATGAATGAATTACCTCACTTGGTAGTCCACCTGTTCTTCTCAAAACATCAGTTGGCAAGGTTTCAAGAACCCTCACAGGAACAAGTTCCTTAGTGTGCCTGATTAACATTTACCATTTCATAAATATAACATGTCAGATAGACTTACCATTATAAAATCTGATTAATGATTTATAGTTATCACAAGTACGACTTACCATATATAATCAACAGTTCCTTGGAACCTCGAATGACATGTTGTTGCCAATGGTTCACCGCATTGATCTCTCGTTCTATGTGTACCCTGTAAGATCTCAGGTGTTATCATACTAGAAGGAAAGCTACAACATGCTGTTTGTTTCAGATACATTCGTTATAATCTAGTACCAAAGAAGCCCACAGTTCCTAAAGCTTCTCTGAGCAAACCACTTTCTTTTTCTCTTGTATGTTTTTTTCTATTCTCCAGGTAAGGGAAACTTAATTTAGTTGTCAAGCAGTTGATAGACCAGCACATCGACCACATGCCTCAAGCAGTAGAGACCAAGAGCAAAAAAGCACTTACAGGAACGCCAGCATATGCGCTGTTAAGCTTCAGTTGATGTCGGACATGAGTAGTTGCTTGACCACCAGTTGCAAGCTGTAGTTCTTCCTGGCTCCATTCATTGGTTTGCGATACACTGGAAAAATGGACAAGTTGTTTACTTAGACTAAATTGATATAACACGAGCCAAAAGAGAGAGATATAAGCGAACTATCAGTTCATAAGATAAACAGAAACACTACTCAGAGCAATCAATCATTTTGACGAATTTCCAATTACCTAACTGCGTAATGGTTTCTAAATGGACTCGGCTTTGTATCAAGCTCAGACTGACCAGAAATTTGCCTGCGGTCATGGAGTTGTGTATCCAACTGTCCAAAATGGAAAATGAATAAATAGAGTTTACTCCATATTCTGAAGACACTGGAAAAAAAACTGAAACTCACATCAGCTGAAGCTACGAAGTCATAGATTGCGCTCTGTCCAGAAAATTGAGAATAAAATGTCAGAAAATTTTCAGCCAAGGCAATAAGTGATACAGCCAAAAAAAGAAAAGGTTGGTAGAGAGGACCTTTGGAGTGCTATTCAGATCACCAGCAATTGCCACTGGAATATTTCCCCATTCCTGTGATAGCTTGTAAGCCCTCTCTAGCAAGAGTCTTACCTATAAATTTGTAACATTACACATATCAAGAAAACGAGCGAGCTAGTGGAATTTCCAACACGTGTCATCTATGCTGCCAGTGCCAGGCTTAGATGTACTGATGAATACCATGAAAAACTCTTCACTACTAATTAAGATATAGACATTTTTAAATTCAGGATGTGCACTGAGAACAAAGTTCTATTTATGGTTAAAGTCAACCTAATCCGAATTTTGCAAGCACGTAGCAATACATACCTGGCCTAGCTTAATATCCCCACGCTTAGGATTGAACAGGACATGTATATTCCCAACCACTAGCCTTCGAGGACTTGTAGATGTTTGCCTAGAAATCAACCATATCACCGCATGTGAGCGTGAAATTTAATAAAGATCTGAACATATCTTCAATCTCCAGTGAAGGCTCAGAAAAAAAGAACCCAAACATACTCTGAAGATTGTACACGTAATTTAGATTCTGGGTCCTCACAGTTCATCTGTTTCATAACACAGGATCAAAGAGATGAATTCAAAAAGAATCCAAACATACTCTAAAGCAATTAGTATTCTTGCAAAATACCAGGAGGGATAAAATTTGAAATAGTTCCCCCCCAATCAATTTTCAGCTTGCTCAGTTACATAAAATGGTGCATACCTCTAAAACACAAAGTTGAGCAACATTGTTTCGCAGGCCAAAGCTATCAAACTCTATTTCTTGATGGTGTAGGAGTTTGAATCTGCATTCACAGCAAAACAATGACATGAATGGTGAAACTAGAGGAGTCAAACGTCAATACAAAATAAACTACATCAAGAACCACTAAAAAGCAAAGCTTTGACGATATATATAATAGAGATTTCAAAATAGCTAGATTCCTGACTCCCACTATAACAAGCTTTCCAACAACACACAAGATATATATGAGACCCTGCCTAAAATATGAACTTACAGTTTCTCTTTCCAAAATATAGAACAACCATCACTCGCTTCTCCAGTCCGACGCTACAGAAAATATATTAGAAACTAAGAAGAAGAAAAAAAAGAGAACCAAAAATACATACTGTACGAGATAATGTGTTATTTGACTCTTATATACCTTGTGAACACCTTGAAATCCCCTGTTTTTAAGAAGGCCATCAAGATCATCAAAGCGGTCAACCTCCTGCAACAAAAGCTAAAACATGATAAATGCAAAAACGTAGTTGTTGGATACAAATGGAACTAAATAATTTCGTCATCAGGCCCGTTCCTATGTTTCTATACTAATACAAAAAGAAGCCATTTTTGACATGATACGAATCCTCCAATGATTAATAAAACCATAACGTAAGGAAGGGAGATACGATAGTCTTAACATTTAACCAACTCATATATATTTTACATATACGCATGCAAAATCCATGTTAATCATCCAATACAGTATGTAATAATAAAGGTCGGAACTTGCCTGAAGACATAAGATGGTTGCATTATAGCGACTAATCTCCTTGCATATGAGATGTTTCCGTCTACTCCACTCCAAGTGTTGCGGCGGGATGTTGTAATACAAGTCCATGTGGTTGGACGCATTGTCAACACCAAGTAGGTTGTACGAAACTAAAACTAGCTTATCTGAGACAATAAACCAAAAAAAAAAAACATGATTCAGACACAAAGTAAAACCGCCGTGTCCTAAAAAAACAAACAACTTTACGACTAGTGTTATGTAAAGCCGTGACCTTTAAGGTTTCTCGAATTGCTTGCGGAAAACACCCATTGACGCTCGACGGAGCTCGAGGCCCTCTCCTTACGTATCCTTCGACGCCGGCGAGAGGACTTGCTAGCTTTACGGATGGGCCCCGGCGCGATAGGAGGGTGGGGTCGGTGTACTGGCTCGGAAATTGAAGATCGCTTTCGCTTTGAGACGGTGGTTATTGTGCGCCGCGCTGTGTTCACCGGCTTGTATCCGCCGCCGCTACTCATGGCGCGGCGTTTGAGGTTTTCGTTGGTGGAGGGAGTTAACCAAAATTCACTCGGTTCAGTTGTGACGTCGGAGTTTAAATTGGGACGTATTCTCTTAACCGGACCGGTTTTCGTCTGTTAATCCCCGGTTTAGTTTGGATTATTTGGTTTAGATATTTATTTTGATTTGATTGATTTAAATCATACTAGTATTTATTGTTGATGAGTCAACAAACTTTTCATAACTAACAGAAATTAATTTAAGTATTTATTTGATTGTCGCTAACACAAAGAAGTTACAAAAAAAATTATACTAGTTTCACCACAAAAAAAAAACATTCATGTACATATATTTCTTTATGACTACAGTTTTGTTTGTCTATATATTGTTTTAACTATAGATTATCCTCTCTAATATTGTAACGATAGAAGTTCAACACAGGAGAGCCACGACCCCGACGTGGTGTGGTGTCCAAACTGCACACATATTAAAATGTTTCTCTTGGTCGTCTTACCACCCCAAAATTATATCTATATATAAGTTAATCAGTTGTTAATCAAATATTATAATTTCTGTTAACATTTGTTATAGTTGATTTACCTCCAATTTCAGCCTAGATTTACCATTTGTCATAAAACGATTGGAGGAAGGAAGATATTTTGTTACTTTCTCTTCCTAAATTCGCGCTCCCTTCCTCCATACACTAACCAAATAAAGAACAAAATAAAAAACAACAACAACTTAATTTTGTTCTAATTTGTTTTTCTTACCAAATTTAATTATTAAAATAATTATGTTTTATTATCACTAATCAAATCAGCCAACATTCCCATCACGTCTCCCTTTCCTTGTCTCATTGTTTGTTTTCTCATCAGGTTGGACTTCCTCCACGCACGCTTCCAAGTTTTTCCTGAGGAAAATTCTGTCTGGAAAATTTCGAGGTAAGGAAACAAATGATCGCTTTCATCATATCTGTTATTTGCCATGATCCTATTTTGCTGATCACGACTTTTAATTTTCAACTATATATGTTTTGACTTTCTTCTTTCAATGTTCTCTTGTTGCACCAACGTACCTTTTATATTCATCGCCTTGTAGGTAGGTTCGTCTCTAAGAGGTTTATGTTTTATTCTTGCTAGCATCCTCAGAACTTGCATGTGTTTGTTTGATCGTCTCCTATTTCTGTTGGTCTTAATCATCTTCAATTCCCTTGCCTGGAGATTGTTGTGTAAATCTCTTTTTTTGGATTACGTGATGTTTTAATAACGGTAAATTTAATGCAAAGTTTACTCGAAATTAGAAGAAAAAGAACCATTAGGTTAATGAAATGAATGGAACTGTTGATGGTAGTATAATTACCATGTTGTTGATCAAGCAGTAAAGCTTATCACAATGATGATTCTGAGAGAGCTGTGTCTCAAATCATTACTGAACACATCTGGTGCCATTTGATCATGTTCTTATTACGAACATTTGCTTGTGGAACACGAAAAGAAAACTAGACTCTCTAGGTTTATTCTAGCTTCCTCTTTTATGTGTGTTTTCTTCTAATCTTGTAAGGACTTGGTCTAACTCTCAAGTCTTTTTTTTGTTGTTGAATAAATCATGTTTCAGGGCTTGTTGCTAAAGAATGAAACAGTCTCCATAAGTTTGCTTGTCGACGACGCATAAATGAATTCAGTGCGTGATCAATCAGGCAGCCCTTATGGAGATACAACAACTCCTCGTAGTCCCTTCTCTCCCTTCTCTCCATTATCTATCGGAGACGAAAGGCATAGAAACCTTGCAGATTCCAAAAGAGATGCAACAACTCCTCGTAGTCCTTTCTCTCCTTTTTCTCCATTATCTGTTGACAAAAGTCTCGCTGAATCCAAGTTCCAGCAAGCCCTTGCCAGTTCTGGCGTAATATTAGGTACTTATAACTCTTTCTCTCAATCTAACATGTGTAACATATATATTAGTGTCTCTGTGTGTGTATATAATCTTGTCTTGTGTTTCACGGCAGATCCATTATCACCTGGATCACACCATGGAGGGCACAAGTTCCATGAGGTTTTCCAGATGAAACAGGGGCGTTATGATCTTCAAGCCTCAAAGATCTCTGAAATGATGAAATCAAGTAGCTTAGATGTATCTCCTCTGCCTTATTAATGAACTTTCCTTTGACTTACTCGTTTTGAAACGTCTCTTTACAATGTTCTTGGCTTTTGTTTGACACAGAACGCTCCTACGCAGTCACTTCTAAGCGTTGTGAATGGGATTCTTGATGAAAGTATTGAAAGAAAGAACGGTGAAATCCCTCAGGTAATATTTTGAATGTTAACAACTTGTTCATCTTAATGTATTTGATGCCTCTTAACAAAAGCTGATGATGATGACCAGCGTGTGGCATGCTTGTTGAGAAAAGTCGTGCAAGAGATTGAGCGACGCATATCAACTCAAGCTGAACATCTAAGAACGGTATAGTTTTGTTTTCTTTAGAAATGTTTTCATTTTCTAGTTTTTTTTTTATTGAGTAATTTCTCTATATGTGTTAATGTGCAGCAAAACAATATATTCAAAGCTCGTGAGGAGAAGTACCAGTCAAGGATCAATGTCCTTGAAGCCTTAGCATCAGGAAGTGGTGAAGAAAATGAGGTAATGTATCATTTATTAACCGAGTTTATTTGCTTGGGATCTTGTCACATAAAACTCTCCTTTTTTTTGGCAGATTGCTACACAACAGCTTAGACAAATGAAGGTAAACGTTATACTTCTAAGTTGCTTTGTGAACTCAGTTTAGTAAGCATGGCCTCATGGGTTTTGTTCGGTATGATAGACAGAGAAGTCAAACTGGGAAGAAAAGAAGAAAAACGAAGAAGAGGATATGCTTAAGCTATTGAAAGAGAATGATCAATACAACGTTGAAATCTCTGTGTTGAAGCAAGAACTGGAGACAACTAAAAGAGAATGTGAACAACAATGCTCAAAAATGGAAAGCCAAACACTGGTCGGTACATATAGAACTGGCTTTAGTAGAAATGTTCTGTTTCATTGGCCTGGCATGATGTAATTTTTTTTCTGTATGACAGACACAAAAGGCAAAGTGGGAGGAACAATGTAAAAACGAAGAGGAGGATATGGCCAAGCTATCCAAAGAAAATGATCAATTCAACCTCGAAGTTTCAGCGTTAAGACAAGAACTGGAGAAAACTAAGAAAGCATACGAACATCAATGCTCTCAAATGGAAAGCCAAACGGTGCTGGCAACAACAGGACGTGAGAGCAGGATGAAGGAGCTTGAGCAAGAGAGAAAAGAGGCACACACTGCAAAAACTTCCCTTGAGGTAAAGGTCAAGGAGCTTGAGAAAATGGGAGAAGAAGCACATACTACCAAACAAGTTCTTGAGGAAAAGATAAAAGAGCTTCAACAAATGGAAAAAGAAACAAAGACTGTGAATACAAGCCTTGAAAGAAAAATTCAAGAGCTTGAACAGAACCTTGTTAACTGGAAGAATGGAGTGAAAGAAATGGAGGAAAAATCTGAGTTCAAACACCAAAGTTGGAGTCAGAAAGAAGTTTCATATAGAAGCTTTATTGATCACCAGTCTCAAGCACTACAGGTATATATATATATATGTTTATATACAAACTATTTGCTAGACCAAACAAGTTACAATCTATATTTGACTAATTATGGTGACTTACAGGAATTGAGGTTTTATTCAAGATCCATCAAGCAAGAGATTCTGAAGGTTCAAGAGAACTATACAGAACAGTTCAGCCTGTTAGGTGAGGGAATGTTCTAACCAATGCTTCTGTAATCTTTATCGAAAAACTTCATGACATGTAGTGATCATAAATCAAAATATGTGTCTACAGGAAAGAAACTGATTGAACTAAGCAATGCTGCTGAAAACTATCATGCTGTACTAACTGAAAACCGGAAACTTTTCAATGAGCTTCAGGAGCTGAAAGGTACTGAGGCTTATGATAAATATTTATATTTAATTTGTTAGGATATGTAAATTTTCAAATGTTAGGCAGCCTATAAGTTATGTACTTGTGACTTGCAGGAAACATCAGAGTGTTTTGCCGAGTTAGACCTTTCCTTCCTGGACAAGGTGCACCAAATACAGTGGTCGAGCACGTTGGTGAGGATGGAGAGTTGGTAGTTACCAATCCCACTAGACCAGGAAAAGACGGTCTTCGCCAGTTTAGGTTCAACAAAGTTTATAGTCCTGATGCTACTCAAGGTGTTCATCTCTTACCCGCCTGTTTCTGTTCTCCTAAAACATTTATTTCATGATTATCTATGTTTTATATGTTACATTTCTAAACATCCAAGTTCATTTGATACCTTGGATTCTTGCAGCTGAGGTCTTTTCAGACATAAAACCTCTGGTTCGGTCAGTGCTTGACGGGTTCAATGTTTGTATATTCGCATATGGTCAGACAGGATCAGGGAAAACTTATACAATGGTACGTAACTCTTCAATGTTATTTTCTTGATCATCTTTTGAATTTCATGGAATAACGCGCTTTTTGTTACTTTACATTCTTGTTCTTTCAGACTGGTCCAGATGGAGCAAGTGAAGAGGATTGGGGAGTTAACTATCGTGCACTCAATGATCTCTTTAAAATATCTCAATCCAGAAAGGGAAACATAAACTATGAAGTTGGAGTGCAAATGGTAGAGATATACAATGAACAAGTGCTTGATTTGCTCTCTGATGACATTTCTCAAAAGAAATATCCTTTTTCAACTTCTTGTTCTTAATTATACTCTCTTTCTTTTTTTTCTTTCATTTCTTGTTGTTTTTTTGTTTACCTTGACCTTGCACACACTAGGGATCCTGTCTGCAACTTCAGAAAATGGTTTAGCTGTGCCTGATGCAAGCATGTATCCTGTGACATCGACCTCAGATGTGATTACTTTGATGGACATTGGACTACAAAATCGTTCCGTTGGTGCTACTGCCATGAATGAACGAAGTAGTCGCTCTCACAGGTTCCTACTTCATGAAACAAAACATGTGTGTTTTAACGTGTCCTTTACACTAAACTATATGGCTTCTTATGCAGCATTGTCACTGTTCACGTTCGTGGTAAAGATATGAAGACCGGTTCTGTCTTATATGGAAACCTTCATTTGGTGGATCTAGCAGGAAGTGAGAGAGTAGATCGCTCTGAAGTCAAAGGAGATAGGCTTAGAGAAGCACAACATATAAACAAATCGCTTTCATCTCTTGGAGATGTTATATTCTCTTTGGCTTCAAAGAGTTCACATATACCATACAGAAACAGCAAGCTAACACAACTACTCCAAAGCTCTCTTGGTTAGTTAGTTAGTTAGTTAAATTAATGTTATACTTTATGAGTTTTAAGCGATATAATCATAAACATAACTATGTTTCTATGTGATATTGGCATTATAGGAGGACGAGCAAAGACCTTAATGTTCGTGCAACTAAATCCTGATACTACTTCATATTCAGAGTCGATGAGTACCTTAAAATTCGCAGAACGTGTCTCTGGAGTTGAACTTGGTGCTGCAAAGAGCAGTAAAGAAGGTAAAGATGCTCGAGACTTAATGGAACAGGTAAGGAAACACACTTTCTCTATCATCCTTTCCGGACCTGAGATTTAGGGGCTGAAACAATTATGGTATAAAAGTTGGATCATCGATACATATATATATGTTCTGAGTATTTGGGAGCCGGATAATCCATATATATTAAGCAATAAAAATTTAGGGGCCGAAGTCAATGCTTCATCCGGCTGTCTCGTGGACCGGCCTTGCTTTTTCCCTTATGATTTTTCTTATCATTAGCAATGACATGAATCATTTGTTTGTTTACAGGTAGTGTCCCTTAAGGACACAATAGCAAGGAAAGACGAAGAGATAGAGAGGCTTCATCATTCTAATAGACTTCAGAAACCAATGGTGAGGAGAAAGAGTTTTGGACAAACCGATGACATGAACTCAGAAACTGGAGAATATTCATCACAATCAAGACACTCGGTTACTGATGGTGAGAGTTTATCTTCTTCCGTTGAGGCAGAGTACGAGGAGAGATTGAGTGAGGTTACATCTGACGCTTCTTCTATTGGAACTCAACGATCCACTGATGTTGCTAAAAGACCACCCAAAATCGCAGACAGGTTTAATAATCAAACTTTTGTTGTTGTTATGGTTCTTTAAGAGATCTTTGTTTTTAAACTTTATGGTACGGATAAAATTGCAGAGCTAAGTCAATGACTTCAAGGACAACAACCACTGTTACACGACCACTCGATAAACTTCGGAAAGTAGCTACAAGAACAACATCGACCGTTGCTAAGGTTGCATCGGGCTTGTCATCATCAGCAAGTAAGCAAAAATGAGAACATATATATACATACTCTTTTGGTTACGATTTGAAGATCAGATTAATTACAATTAATTTTTCCTTTAATCTATATATTTTCCAGGCATTAAGAAGACAGGTAGTTCTTCTAGTTTGGCCAAGTCTTCTAAACGGTGGGCGTAAACTACGTAACACTGCATATATCATTTATGCTTCGTACGTAAAACTTTGCGTACGTTTTTTCATAATTCCTTTTTCTCATTTTCGTCTAATACATGGCTTCAACTGGAACTACAAATTTTTCCAATATTTTATGTGATTTATGTAAAAACCTTGTAAATACATGAACCTTATTACTTCACAGGTTTTTTTTTTTTCACAACCAATGAAACAATAGCTGATTACATTTTTCAAGATATATTATTCGTAACTCATGCATGGGGTAATATCAATACTCTTACCAATCACAGAATTCTCCAAAACTACAATCAATAATCTCCAAAAAATATATATATATCAGAGTTTGGTGGGAATACACCTAATTATGTGATTCCTTGAGTGTATGAGTCACCTTATACCTAATAAAGGCTGAAATTTTATTTCAAAAAGTTAAAAAAAAGATACATAACAAAGAAAAGAAAAAGGAAAGTAAAAAGGAACTAAAGTAATCTACAGTATATCCCCTATCTATTTATTCAAATTTCAAACTTTATGGTGCTCTTTATTCGTAGTTTTGTCTAAAAGATCTCCTCCAATACGACGTGTAAAACCAAAGGATGTGAGTGGGGAAAGAATAAAGGGTATATTCACAAGAATGGATTAAACTAGTGGGGTCAATGTGGAAGAAAGAAAAGTGGAGTCGAATCTCTTTCAAACGCCTTTCCATCTTGAATAATCTTAACTTTGCTCATCTTCTCTTCACACCAATGCAACTTCTCTTCATTCATTTCATTCATCCTCAACACTCTTGACACCACTTTCAAGTCTATTAGTCCCATCAGGATCTCCATTTCCTCTTCTATACTCATCTTTTTCTTCTTCATGTATTTTCCTCCTTTACGTATCTCTTTCAGCTTCGTCTTTTTCTGTTCATGGATAGATATTATAGACCAAAGTAGCATAAAGTTGTTAATATTAGACACTTCACATCAAGTTGAACACATTATGTAATAATATACTCCTCATCTATCTTATTTCTCACATCAAAAAACAATTTTATTGCTCAAATTTTAATCGTCTAAAAATTAAATCGAAATAAAACAACCAATAAAAACAACTGAACTGGTATGCTATTGTGTTTTCCAGCTACTATTTATTTTAAGAAACTAAAACACTAATTAATCATATATATTTTGGATGTGGTTGGTATTAAAGTAGTAGTAAAAATATAAGTTGAAACACTGACCTTTGTGTTGACTTTCTTCATTAGATGGACAAGGGTTGGATCAACTGAGCCTCGTTTAGTTCTTCCAAAGAAGGCTTTGATGATCTTTTGACATGGCTTCTCTTTATCAGCTTTTAGAAAGTTCATGAATGTTCTTATGCATTCCTCCATTATCATCAAGAACGCAGCTGACGTTATCCTCGACTTGAAACCCTCCTCTTCCTCCTCTTTCTCTTCTTCCTCCTCGTAATCTAAATCCAAATAACTAAAACCATTGAAGATTGTATCTTCTAGTAACAGCCGTATTAACAAACATACCCTTTAAAGAGTTACGTACCATGATATTCAGGAACAAGAAGCAATTTGGGAGCAAGAGTTCTCATTCGAGCATAAATCTCAGGTCTCCTTCCATTTTCATAAGGCTCGTTCTCGACGTATCTTTGTAATAGAATATGAAACGTACGGAACTGGTCCGCGATTGCTGCGGGACATCCGATGTCGTTGAAGCTGATTCGCTGCGTGGATGATCTTTTTCTATCGAAGCTTTTGTAGTTCCAACTTAGAGCTTCCCATGTTATGCATATCTGTGCAACGTAAGCTGATTCTAGTTCCACGTATGGATTTGGTCTTGGCGCATTACTACTTGTGTTTTGTTGCTTTCTCTTGTGTACGTTTGATGATAATTTGTGAACGATCCTCTCTGAGATCGATCTTGGCTCTACCATGATTGACTTCAACGTTTCTGCCAAAAATAACATTGTTTTTGTAGTCGTTTATAATTATAGGATTGAGTTACATGTACTCTAGTAATGTGTGATGTTGCAGTTTTTTTGTCACCAGCACCAAAATGAAACTTCAGTATTTATTTCTATATATATGATTGAAACCTGATTTTCATAAACCGACTCATAAACTTTTAGTTCTTTAAAGTTTTTTTTTTAAAAAAACTTTCAATACTTCTTTAAAATTTGTTTTATAATTTGCCTATTGTTTTATTTTTCAACCCAAAAACAGAAATACTCGAACAAAATCAGTATTGATCATTTTGCATGCAAGATCCTAGTGAGAAAAGTTTAATGATGGTTCTAGAATCATTTCTATTATTAGTATGCATAATATTTATGGTCTTTCACCTGATTCTTGAAGCTTTTGAGCAGAGATTCTAGTGAGAAAAGTCATTTCTTCATCGTATTTTTGGAAGACGGTGTAAGATTCCCATTTTGGGCAACTCCGACGAGAGGAGGAGGAAAAAGGATCGTCGGTCTTCAGAGAGTTTCTCCATTCCGATGAACTTTTTGACGTTGACCCATTCGTACATGACTCTCCAAATATCTTTCCTCTCTCTTCTTCTTCTTCTTCCTCTAACACTTCCTCTGTTTTGATCTCTCTCGTGGCAAATCCCATTGCTGGATGTATCTCCACGACATCATTCTTGATTCCTCCATTAGAGACATACCCTCCTGCAAACAAATCGAATCAAGATTAGCTCAACGGGTTAAAGAGAACATCAATACATGTACTATTATAATTTCACGGTTGTAAACAAACACATAGACGAATGTCATTGGTGAACTCAAACGTGAAAAAGATAATAAACTAATTAAAATAACAAGTAATAGGCCAATTCATTTTTCGTCGGTTCGTTTTGAATTGTTTGATGAATATCATTCGTATACTTTTTGTTTATTACAAACAATGTTTTTACAAAAGGGGGCGTTACGTGAATATAGTCAAATACGAACTAATAAGTACTATCTTCTAACAAAAAAAATACCAATATCACCCAGTAACTAAATTCCAATATAAAAACTCTTTTCCCGTAATTTTATTTTTATTTAAAAATCAATGAAACTCTGCTAATCCTGGTTACTTGTAGAAGTAAAGAAAACAACTTTCGATCTGCATGTGAAGAAAAATTAATAAAGAAAACATGTGAAGAGAAATAATACCATTGTAGCTTTTGTCATTGAACACCAAACCACTTTGGAGAGGAGAGGGACCACGAATACTTCTATCTGGTCGCTTACGAACCAAATCTTCAACGACGTCGTATTGTGACACTCCTTCTATCTCTTCTTCATCATCATCATGATCATAACGAACGTCATGAAGATCTTCAACGCCGTTGTCTTCTTCTTCTACTGATGATTCGCTGCGGTAAGGAGAAACATTAGCAGAGGAAAAGTGTTCATCTATGGAAGAAGTGTTGGAATCTTGATCATCTTCGTCTTCTTGTTCATAAGGTTGATGAACATTCATATACTCCTCCGTGTGCCGATTGTTTGTAACATTTTTGTAGTTATTATTGTAAAACACTAAAGACTCTCCATCATCTTCTATATCAGCTATCAAATGATTCTGTTTTTGATCTCTAGTTATCACGTGGTAACTTGTATTACAAGACATCTTGAACTCTTCCCCTTCTTCCTCCTCCTCCTCTTCTTCTTCTTCATCGGAAAGCCACGCCGCCGAATCATATTCATCTTCACTCCTGCATAATAAAGAGCGCTACTATCAATATTGTTTTACCAGAATCAGAAAACAATAATATATCAATCTACTCTAAATAATATTGCATATTTTAAAATATTTTCAGTATTCATACTTTTGTATGTGTATGATAGATTAAAGTTAAGTATAAGTTAATATATATAGCGACCTTTGGAGGAGAGGGTAGCCACCGATGAAGTGGAAGAACTTGAGGAGGAGCGAGACGGCGGAGTATAAAAGGAGGAGGAGGAGAAAGGAGGAGGTTGAGACATTGATGAAGAGGCTTGCTAGTGCTTCTTCATTTGTATAACATTGCATTTTAACTATATCTCTTTTCTCTCTTTCTTTATCTTTTTATCTTTCTTCTTCTTCCTATCAAATGGAGAGGAAGAGAGAGAGACCTCAGCTACAAAATCAAAAGCAAGGTTTGTGGTTTTACCAAAAAAATATATTATAAAGTGTTTGAGTTGAGTGCTTCTCTCTTTCTTTTTTTCTCTACCTTTTTCATATTAATATGATTTTTAAAAAATAAATGTATAATATTGTAATCTTATAATTTCCTTGAAGACAAAATTATACGCCTACTCATTTCTTAACGAGCATGCTAAAATTATACCAAATGCCAAGTTTAAAGGTAACTCTCTCACTTCGTATCGTATACATTACTAGATAAAAAACGTTTAGAATTATAGCTTTGATTGGAAATCTAGCCCTTCCTAAAAGTGAAATGATTTTGTGATTAATTAGTATTTACAATCCCATATTTCTATTCAACGATTATGTTAGTCTGTGAAATTTATGCTAAACCATGTCTTTTTTTTAGTTTTTAGTTCTATTTAGATTTTTTACATTTATTTACTAATTTTCTTATATAAACCTGTCATTACTCAGTAAGGCTATTACTTATTTATCTCTTTATATATTTTCACATATATCCATATACAAATAAATATCAATCCAGGATTATTGTATACAAAATATTAGATAAAACATGATCTATAATTTGTTGAAATTGATAGCTTTTTTTTTGATTTTTTAGTTTTAGTTTTTGTTTTCAGCTTTTGGTTCTGGTTATTAGTTTTTAGATTTTGAATTTTGGTTTTTGGTTTTGCTGTAGTTTTTGTTAAAAAAAAATAGGGGTTTTTGCTAAAACTAACCCACAACTTGATTTTAATCCCAAACTTATACCCAAACTTGAATCAAATGCAAAACTAACCTAAAAGCCTAGTGAAATTACAGCTCAACCCCTTGTGACCAAACAAAAAAACAGAAGCCATTTTTACGAATATAGCCCCAGTAAATCGTCTGGGTCGTCTGAGATGTTGGAAGTCGTCTGGACGACTGAAGTGTAAGTCGTCTGGTACCAGTTTATTTTAAAAATAATTTATAAATCTTGTAAAAAAATATTTTGATGCATGAAAAATAAAAATCAAGTAATTATAAACAGTTTTAAGTGATATAAATTAAGATATGATAAAATTGATTTGTTTTGAAGATAGATGAGTGGAAGTAGTGAATCATGAAATACTTTGGTTTAGGAGTTTGGCAAACATATGTTGTAGTATTGTATGTATTGTTAGGGTTAGATTTTGGAAAACTAAAATGTTTTTTTCAAAAATTAGTTTTCACCTATATGTGTTTATTTCTGTGTATAATAAACACTTTTCAAGTTTGATTTGGTTTTATGAAGTGCTTAATTAGATAAATAAGTTTAGGGGTTATGTTTAGGGTGTGGACGACTTATATTTCAGTCGTCTGTTGAATAATTTACCCAGACGACGTATATTTCAGTCGTCCACATCGTACCGAACCTTTAATTTTACCAATGTACGTTTTAACCTAACCGGATCATTTTACTCGGACGACTTACATTTCAGTCGTCTGGTGAAGAAATTAAAACAGACGACTTACATGTAAGTCGTCCAAATATTCCCGCCTAAATTTTTTTAAAAAATTATTTTCCTGCTTAAATAATTTAAACCAGACGACTTACAAGTAAGTCGTCTGGAAAGTCTTCTATTTTAGTTTCCCGCTAAAAATATTTAATTTCCCACTAAAAATATTAAACTCTTCTAGACGACTTACATGTAAGTCGTCTGTTTTAATTTCTTCAACAGACGACTGAAATGTAAGTCGTCTAGGAAGTCGTCTGAGTCAAAAATATTTAACCTAATTGGATTTTTTGTCTCCCTATATAAAGAAAAATTTACACATTCTTTCTCCTCATCTCAAATGGCTGCAACAAAAATGTAATGTTCATCATTCTAAAACTCTCCAACCTCTCTCTAATCTCTTTGAATTGAAAACACCAAACTTTATATGAATTTTTCAGTTTTGTCTCATGTATTTCTTACTAATCTATCTCTTTTGCAGGTTTTTAATCAAATGGTAGTCATCTTCCACTAATTTAAAGGTAGATCTATTAATTTTATATATGTATTTTTGTGTGTTCTATAAATGTAGATTTATCTAATTTTCCACTCATTTTCTCTATTTTTAAGTCATTTGAACGTTTTTGGATATGCAGGTTTTTCAGATCTGGATTTGATATGCAGGTTTTCAGATCTGGAAGACTTTTGAGACGACTTACTTGTTAGTCGTCTGGAAGTCGTCTGGACTTCTTGGAAGTCGTCTGAATCTGACAAAGTCGTCTGGACTTCCAGGAAGTCGTCTGGACTTCCAGGAAGTCGTCTGGATTTTTCTGAGCGTTTTGGTAAGTTCTTATGTCTGATTTTTCTTCATTTGGTAACTTCTTGTTGTATAAAGTTCTTACTTTTTTCCCAAACTAAAACTCTCCAAACCCACTCTAATCTCTTTGACTTGAAAACACCAAACTTTATATGAATTTTTCAGTTTTGTCTCATGTCTTTCTTACTAATCTATCTTTTTTGCAGGTTTTTAATTAGATGGTACTCATCTTCCACTAATTTAAAGGTAGATCTATTATTTTTAGATATGTATTTTTGTGTGTTCTGTAAAGGTAGATTTATTTAATCTTCCACTCATTTTTCTGTTTTTAAGCCATTTGAACATTTTTGAATATGCAGGTTTTTCAGATCTGGATTTAATATGCAGGTTTTTCAGATCTGGAAGACTTCTGGGACGACTTACTTGTTAGTCGTCTGGAAGTCGTCTGGAAGTCGTCAGAAAGTCATCTGAAAGTCGTCTGGAAGTCGTCTGGAAGTCGTCCGGAAGTCGTCTGAAAGTCGTCTGGACTTCCTAAAAGTCGTCTGGACTTCCTGTAAAGTCGTCTGGAAGTCGTCTGAACTTCCTAAAAGTCTTCTGACAAAGTCGTCTGAACTTCCTGGAAGTCGTCTGGATTTCTTAGAAGTCGTCTGGACTTCTTAGAAGTCGTCTGGACTTCTTAAAAGTCGTCTGGTCTTGTCTACTCAAGTGGAATCCAAGCTTGTCTTTGTAGAGGAATGATCTATAATAGTTTTGTTTGTGGTCTGTTTTGTGAATTGCATGTCTACTCTTTTAGTTGTGATTTTTTTGTAAAATCAGTAATAATATTTTCCAAGATGTATTAAATGTGCTAACAATGTGTTTACACATTTACAAATTTACAAATCAATGAAATAATAGACTTCAGTAGCCTTTTCCTTATCTTTGGATCTCTCATATGCAATAATAAACTCGAATGGCCTTTTCTCATCTTAATAAACAAGAATGTTGGTAGCTTCATATTGATACAACATTTTAAGAAGCATTTAACCCTTCTTCCAACTTATAACAATAGTCATCATTATTGTCTATAACAATAATACTTAAGAGATAGAAACAAACAATAGTAACTAGTCAAAGGATATCATATTTTTTTATAAGTTTGCGTTGAAAAACTTAGTCAAATTTAGTAAAACTAAGGGAGAGAACATATTTTGTAAATATGAGTTTTACATATCTTGAAGTTACTTATCACTCTTAAAAATACAAGTTATTCAAAAACTAACGTAGAAGACTTAAAAACTAGCGGAGAAGACGCGGACGACTTCAATCTAAGTTGTCTAGACGACTAAACTATACGTCGTCTGGTCAACGCAGAGGTTATTTTTGCAATTGACTTTGAAATCTGTTATTTCGGACGACTGAAAAATAAGTCGTCTACTATTGTTTGGTTAAAAAAAACTCCAAAAAAGCTAGACGACTTACATTTCAGTCGTCATAGGTTAGTTTTGCATTTGACTGGATTATTTCAGAAGTTTGACTTTTCTGGACGACTTACATTTCAGTCGTCTAGTGAAAATTAAAATAATAATATTTTTTTTTAAAGTAGACGACTTACAGTTAAGTCGTCATAGGTTAGTTTTGCAATTGAAAAAAAAACTTCAAGATTTAATTATATATAGACGACTTATAATTCAGTCGTCCACGAGACGACTGAAATGTAAGTCGTCCAGGATTTACGAAGTTTGACCAGAATCTCGGAAAAAAATCCTCGACGACTTACAAGTAAGTCGTCTGGTGGATGACTGAATTATAAGTCGTCTGTGTATAATTAAATCTTGAAGTTTTTTTTTTCAATTGCAAAACTAACCTATGACTACTTAATTGTAAGTCGTTTACTTTTAAAAAAATATTATTATTTTAATTTTCGACAGACGACTGAAATGTAAGTCTTCTGGGGAAGTCAAACTTCTGTAATTATCCAGTCAAATGCAAAACTAACCTATGACGACTGAAATGTAAGTCGTCTAGGTTCTTTGGAAATTTTTTTGAAACCAAACAATAGTAGACGACTTAACTTTCAGTCGTCTCAGGTTACAGATTTCAAAGTCAATTACAAAAATAACCTTTGCGTTGACCAGACGACTTCCAGGTAAGTCGTCTACAGCCAGACGACTTCCAGTTAAGTCGTCTACAGCCAGACGACTTCCCAAGTAAGTCGTCTGACAAACAGATCTGGAAAAAAACTCGATGTCATACCTTAAATTGGTGAGATAAGTTCCTTAGCATACATAAGGCTTCTCCAAGCACACAGAATCACAAACGAAAGTCACCCACCCAGAATCGTTAGCTTCTATGACTCTATGAACCATAAAAATTTTAGAATCAAAATCTTGGGTTTTTTAGCTCATTGTGGAGAGAAAGTGAGAGATATGTTGTGTTTAGTTCACAAGAATGGAAAAAGAAGAAGGGTAAATCGATTTTGGGAGCATTAAGAGCTTCAAATTGGTTGTTCATGGTGGTTGTGGTATTGATGACAATGGCAATCTTGTAATTACTTGAAGATGATGAGGGTGAGAGAGTAAAAATGTCATTTTCGAAAAAAAAAAAAAAAATTGATGGCATTTTCGTAAATTATATGAACTTGTGGGGTGAATAGGGCAAAACCAATTTTCAAAAAAAATGAGGTTAGTTTTGTGTTTAACTTTAAATTGTAGGTCAATTTTGCAAAAAGCCCAAAAAAATAACTGATACTTTTTTAAACTTTAAAAAAAAAAATCTTCTAAAAAAATTCTTAAATTGGCAGAACATGGCGAGGGTGCATGTAGTGGAAGACTCGATTTTTACCTGAAAGAATAAAAATAAAGTCGATGACGTACACCTACTTAACAAAGGCAAGAATCCTATCAATAAATACTGTATGTAATATCCCCCTATATATTCAATAGATAAATTATACGAAAACTATGGATGGAAATAAAAATAAAAAGAAGATATGTGCAGCAACAAGAAAGTGAAGAGGCCAAAACCGTGTCACACGCTTTGTAATTGTAAGCTTGTATTAAGGCTTTTGCTTTTCGAAAAGAGATATTTATATTACAGATCTATAGATAAGTGCATGTTACGTGTTCAATTAACATGGTACACTACACATAAAGCTCGTCGAATAAATTTCATATATTTAATGAGCACATCTAATGCATGTCTATCGACGGAAAAAAAAAATGCATGTCTATATACTAGATCTGTAACGCTAAAATCATTGAGAACCGCTAAAATGTAAGTAAAGTGAAAATTAGAAAAGACTCGATCTAGTATAAAAGTATCACGAACCACTATGTTTGTTATCAGCTAACCTAGAGTAGACTCGAATAGATTCAGGCATGCAGATAGATAAAACTGATCCAGAATTAGATTTGGTCTATACCGTTTGTAGAATCATCAATTAGTTTTATAGAATCATCAATTAGTTTGAAGTTATATTTTTATATACAAGTACTTTTAGTTTAATCAGTGTTTTTTTTTTAAGTAAAACACAAATATTAGCCTTTAGATTATAACTAAACAAGTTTTTTTTTTTAAAGTTAGTGGTATATCTTTATGGTATTTTATTTACTAAAAAACAATACAAATTATGGTTAATGGGCCGAGTCTAAACAAGTAAAGCGAATCAGGTCGCGAGATAACACTTCAAAAGCCCAAACTGTGCGAGGCCCAGGCTTGTTTTTACCTACTGTTGTGTTAAAAGTTAAAAAACACTCAAAAGTTGTCACGGTTGCGATTACCGACGGCGACAATGGCGGGCAAGCAAATCGGCGGAGACGGCGTTATACCAGCGAATCTCGCCGGAATGACGAAAAGTCAGCTCTACGGTATCATGTCTCAAATGAAGGTTACCTTCTCTCTTTTCTCTACACCCCCTATAATCGACTGCAACTCTTTCTCTCGAGGTTTAATCTTGTTTTCGATCGATTGAATCTGATGACGCAGGCGCTGATCGATCAAAACCATGAACAAGCGAGAGAGATTCTGATTCAGAACCCTCTTTTAACCAAGGCTCTTTTCCAGGTTTTGATTCCCAGCTTCGATACTTAAATGATTTGTTTGGAATAATTTAGGTTTAGCATTGTTGTTATGATGATGATGATGATGATGATGATGATGATGATGAATGTTAGGCACAGATCATGCTGGGAATGGTTCAGCCTCCTCAAGTGGTATTAGCTTGATGAACCTTTTTTAGAATTTCATTTTTCATAAACTTTACATTAACAACAACTCTGTTCAATCTAGGTTCCCAAAGTTGAGCCTCAACAGTCTCATCAATCTCTCCTGCCAAAGCCAAGCGCTCAAGCTCATACGTCTTCTCTTCAAGGCGGTATTGGTTTACAAGAGCCAGCTGCTACAGTGCAGCCACAAGCCCCGAGTAGAAAACACACACTGCAACAACCAATGCCTATGCCTCCTCCTCCACCTTCTGTATCTGCGACCAATAATGCTCCATTGCAGCAGCCTCGTTTCTCGCATCCCCAGCGTCTGAACCCTGCTGGCACTTCTTTGTCTCGTCTACAGTCTTCTCAAGTTCAAACCGCGCCTCCCCCGGCTCCTCATCATCCGACATCCCAACCACAGTCTTTTCATCACCTTGATACACCAGCCTCCTCCACTCAGTTGCAACAACAACAAGCAATGCACTCGGTTGGGGGCCCTCAACAACAGCCTAGACCATATCTTCATCAGTTTGGACCGTCCCAGACTGGTCCCAACGCTGGGTTTCGGCACCATGGCGCACCTCCTCAGCATCATTCTCAACCCATGTTTCACGTAAGTCAAGAGTTACTAAGCAGCTATTATCGTTTCTCTCTTGTTTCCATCATTGTGACTGGAAGCTTGTTATTTGTACCAATTCATAGTCTGGCAACAGACTCCCAGCTTCTGGTGGACCTCAATTCCCTCAGGGACAGCCACATCTCGTTAGCCAGCCACCTTATCAGGTATTTGTACTCTTTATTACTAGGCGATATCGGTTTTTTTTCAGATTTAACTATGCAACCTTGCTGCTTTATCTTTGTTCTCCGTTAATCACCTTTTAACGAGGGTTCTTTCCAACATTATTCACACTTGATCAGATATGAAATTTTTTACCTTCTCATCTTTGGTCATTGTCATCTAGCGTCTAGTTCCTACTGCGATTGAACGTTTTTGCTTTAAACAATAAATAGCCTAAATGGAAAATTTGCAGGTTACAGTTATGCTTTTGAATTTTGCGGCTTGTATCTTGTCTTTTGTTTCAGGGTGGAGGTCAGTTTCGTGGAGACTACAATAATAACCAATTAGGAGGGCCGACGGGTGCAGACAGAGGTCCTTCTTGGATGGCTGGCCAATCAGATAGCTCAAACATTACTCATCTCCCAGGCTTAGGACCGGTGCCTCCACCAAGCCAAGTTGGACCTGGAGGCGGCCCACCACCTCGCCCTGCACCGGTAATTTACATTTCCATATTGCAAACTGAAAGACGCAGCCATTGGACCGCTTGTACTTTGAGTATATATATTATCATGTCAATGAGTTTGTACTTGTATCATTTTAAGACCCTCAAATCAACATTCCTTTACAGTAGACGCTGTAGTTGTATGTTCTCAGTGACTTTTGCTGATCACAGAGGAAAGAGGCTTGTGTTCTTTTTGTTGATGATTGTGTTTTTCCTATTTGTTCAGATATCTGCAGAGATGGAGAAGGCATTGCTTCAACAGGTGATGAGCCTGACCCCAGAGCAGATCAATTTACTGCCACCAGAACAGAGAAACCAAGTCCTTCAGCTCCAACAGATTCTCCGACAGTGAAGCTCATCGCCACAGTCGCTTGGTCTCCGTGTTATAGCTTAGAAGAGACAGGCTTGGGGTTTGAATGTAAGGTCCGAGTCAAGTGTAAGATCATTTGTAGAAAAGGAAAAGAAGTAGCTAATATTTTTTTCTTCAATGTATCACTGAATGCTTTGGTCAATAGCCCATGGAGAAAACTATCTGTTCTTTCACTTTGATGTATTATGTTTGGTAACAACTTTCTTCCGACTTCCAAAGTTTCCAAGTCCTGTTTACAGTTTTATTCAGACTTTCAAGTCTTATTGACAAGAAAAATAACTCTTTAGTGTGAACTTGTATTGACACCAAAAAAATATCTAAAAAATAAAACATGTATTGTGGAAGCATGTCCTGGTGTTAAACACTGTTATCATCACACTTGCTCTAGTAGATATGTTAAAATATTAGAAAGTGTATAGATTATGTAAAAAGTGCGGATTTGAAGATTTTTGTGGGTTAAGTCTTAAGGGTGAAGGCTTAAGACTAGAATAGACTTCACAGATTTGAGGAGCCAACTCCTCCTCCACATTCAACTTGGGCCACTTCCAAAATGTTGGTGGTTGGTGGTTCCCACAATGTTTTTGGATCCTTGAACTTGCCCATCTTTTTTTTCTGCCACCAAATGATGTGATCCCCAATTCTATTTATAGAATTTCTTTTGGTCCCAAATGTTTATTTGTTTCCCAAAACCATCCTTTTGGACATTATATATTGGATTATAAATTGCATAGTTGCTTAATATAATGAAACTTAGGTTTAGTATTTAAATGAGGAAACAGAATCTCTAAGATCTCATACTATATTTTTGTATAATTAAGAAAGTTTCTTTCTTCTATATATGAATCATTTTCAACATGACTATTAGCCTGGTAGAACAAGAAACAATCATCCACTAACTAATCAATTGAACTATTAAAAATTAGGTATTTTAATGTTTTATATAAAATATATGCAATAAGATGGAAAATGAATAGGAAGACCCACACATTTTCATTTTCTTTTAGGGCAAGTAATGGTCCATTTCAAGCTGTCCTCCTCCCTAGTTTCATGGATGCATGCATTGCATCTATTCTCTCTTTTGTTATTGTTATATAATAATGATTTTTTTACTTATTTTATGTTCAAGTTTATCTAGTACTTTCGATTAATTTCTTCTCAAACTAACCAAAAGTCATCGTTAAAGCCCTAAACTAAGGCACATCCAATTTGAGAGCAACACATGCAATGGACTCCACTCTCACTTTTTGAGGCTTTATCTTTACATTTTTCACTATTTATATATGACTACTTATCCAATTGAAATAGAGGAAAACTGATATAATATAGTAAACAAAACAATGTATTAGAAGCAATGCATGTACTGGATTATATGAAGTAATGTGAAATATGTAAAACATAAATGAACATATACCAGCAAAATTTTATATTTTACTCAGTTTTATAATTTTATAAATGTCACAATCGTCTTACAATTATTTTTAAATGTATTTCTGTTAAAATTAGGATGATAATTAGTTATTATCTAAATGCAACTAAAATAAATTATAAAATACAAAA
This sequence comes from Brassica napus, assembly GCF_020379485.1. Lineage (NCBI taxonomy): Eukaryota > Viridiplantae > Streptophyta > Magnoliopsida > Brassicales > Brassicaceae > Brassica > Brassica napus. The sequence goes on along the minus strand of NC_063449.1, from coordinate 44,818,969 downwards.
TTGTATAAGGTCATAACATAATTAGTTAATATATTTTACATAAAATTTTAAAAATTATATAATTTGAAATATTATTTGTAAAATGTCAAATACAAAAAGGATATTATTTTATAGGTAACTGAAAAACTTCATTTACAACTCACACTTTTTCATATTTGAACTGGGACTTTAACAGAACAACAACACTAACTGTAGTAGCTTACAATTTCCGATATGCTTAAAAAGTAGTAATAAGTATCCAATTTTTTTTTTTTGAACTGAATTAAATATCTAAATTTTCTGTTCTTCCCAATCATGCATATGATGAATAGGGAACATCCATCAGATTCTATGAACTACTCATGCAATTATTTATTTCAATGAATATGAAATTTTGTTTTTGTCAGTCAGTGAATATGAAATTAAAGCTATGTTTATATAATTACAGACTCCACAAATTAAAGGAAGAAAATATATTTGGTTGCTCCACGATTAAACACGTTCCTTCGAAATCCACAATCACATAATCTTCCACAGACGGCATTAGACCTCTCTTTGTCTTTGTGTATCGTTTTGGAGACACACAGCATCACATGATTCATATCTTTTTATAGATAGCAACAACTTAGGGGTAGTTTCGTCAACTCCCTCAGGTCCAAATCCAGTTGGTGTTCAAGTTTATCATATGTGCTTGTCTTTGTTTGACCCCGAGTCAATCAAGTACTAATTTTATTGCATTTGCTAAATTTCTGTCTTATTCATTTGTCATAAGTCCTAACACTATACTTTTGATGACTCTTGTTCCAGACGTTACAGAATTCGCCAAGGCGGTGGCTGTATACTTTATAAATTATGATTTCATTTTTTGTTTTTATTGATGATGTTCCATGTCTCGGTTTATAAATTAATAACTCGATAGTCCTGTATACAGTTCTGAATTTGAGATAAGATTACGAAATTCGTTATATGGATTTGGCCAAGAATAGTATAACAAATGTACTAACACAAGTCACTATATTACATGCAAGTATATGGTAGTTGGTGCCAAAAGAAATAATCTAATAAATAGTGTTATATATTCATTCTAGTCTATAAACATGAATATTTATGCATAGAGAAGCTAAATTTTTTTAATCTTCATGAAACAACTAAAAGAAAAGATATCGATTACAACTATTTTTTTTTTTGAAGATATACAATGATTTATAGATGTAGCAGTAAATGTATGACATCTCCAACTCATGTTTCACTTTCGAAGTTTTACAGAATTTCGTTTATGTTTTAAGCTATTCATTTCCAGTGGTAAAACTTTACACGAAACCTCAAAAATTACGGTTTAAATTTCAGATATAATCATAATTAGTCTTACTTTTTAAACTTTAAAACAACTATAAAATTAATTAATAAAATGCTACATTAAAATATAAAATATTATATGAATAATAAAAGAATATAAAAACAAATGAGACATAAATTATAAGATATCATTTGTATTAAATCTGATTAATGTAATGTGTAAAATTGATGTTAAAACTATGTAATCTATTTCCGTATACTAATATATATTTTTTTTAAGTGTATGTATAGTTTTATTGTGAAAAATAAATTTTATATTTATGAGATATAAACTCTATGGACTAAAGTGATAAAAGTAAAATTATTAAAATTGTTTGTGTGATGTATAATTACAAGGATTTAGATGTAATAAGTATGAAACTTAAACTTTTAAAGTTGAAGTATTAAACTTTGAAGTTTTAAAGTATGTGTTGGAGTGAAAAAACCTTTATATTTGATGAGGATGGACAATTCCCTCTATTATTTGTAATCAAGCAAGTTGAACTTAATGAAAAAGTTGCGTTTAAAAAAAACAAGTATAGCTTGGGCATACTCTTATACTACATAACAATTCAAAAATAATTCATCGTTCATGTTATACTAACTTAATCAACTCAAAAAGTAACAGTTAATATGTAATATTGTATATATTAAACTAACCCTACTTAGATATGTCTGATCTTATTATTAACTAACAATATCGAAATAAACAACGTTCCTCATGACTGACTCATAAGTGATAACCCATGCCCATTCTCTAAAAGTGTGATTGCTGAGGTATGTACTATTTTCAAAATACTTTTTTATAGACCAATCATACTGCAAAACAATAGTGGTTGGATCTGATTAAGTTTTATGGCAGTTACAATCCTTTTAATATATTAATTTTTTTGTACTTTAAACCACAATGTAACATTTTAAAGGTTTAATTTTTTTCAGATATGTATATTTTAAAAGCCATATATAACATGACAACTAAATTTAAACTTGTATTATAAGTTAGTGTTCAAGTTACAAAATATGGAACACTCAGATATATTAGTAAAATACCAATTTAATGCCGAAAACTTGTACTGTTAAAAACTTAATAAGATCCCCATAGAACATGTGTCACTGTCCAATCTAATTGATTGCAGTCTCTTCTCTATGCAATAAATTTAAAATGTCGACATTACACAGTATACATATCATCATTTGGATCCAAATTATTGAAATCAATCTTTTAAGTATTTTTTTATCCAAAAGAGGATAACTTTGAAAGACAACAAAAAGCGAGAGAAAAAAAACAAAAGTCAAAGGGTCCATGATGATGAATGGAAGACAGTATTCCCATCCCTCCCTTGCCCCATCTCTACTGCCTCACGTGCCTTTGCCTTCTGCAAATATTAATTATTTAATATTAAAATTTAGTTAAACCCTATAGTTTAACAATAACCACATACTATAAAACATTAAGAAGTTACTCACTAGACGAATTAATTAAAACTCGAGATTCTGTACCTGCATGGAATCAACAGCATCAGCCTCTGAGTTAAAGTCATAGTAAGAACTCGCTGCTGTAAGCTTCATAGATAAAAACTGATTCCACATTAAGAAAAAAAGAACACGCATTAGTAGGTAGTTAAACGAAGGGAGTTAAGATAATTACAAAAACTGTCATAATCTTCATACCTCGACTTGGTTCTGTAACGACTGGACGTAATTAATTATCTCATCCAGCATCGTGGCCATTCCCATTGCCTGTATCACCAAACATATAATCAGTAAATAGTTAAGCCAAGAAATTGTTATAGTCTAAACAAGTTTAAATAGTTTGGTTTAAATTTCTTATAACCACCTTGTAACATCCGGGGACTATATCTTGCAAGCATTTCAATCTCTCGTTTATTTTCCCTCGTCTAACCTGAAGTTCAATAAATATGAAAGTCTCTTAACTAATAATTTTCACTTATATACAATTTACGGTTAACAGTATCGGATTAATCAATATACATTTGATATAGTAATTAATTTATACCCGCTCTGCTAAGCTGTGGCTATCAGTGGCTTGACCTCTTTTGGCTCTAACATGAACAACTTCCCTCTCTTTCTTATCTTCTATATTCTTCAGCCTTTTCCCTCTCCTTGAGGAATTCTGAGATTTTAATAAGAACAAAAAAGGTTAGAACAAAGGAAATTGATAGTATAGTTGATATGTGAAATTAGGGTTTTGAGGTTAGTTAAATACATTTTTGGTCAGAACATTTCCATTAATGGAAACTTGAGCAGAAGAGGTTTGATCAGAGACACTGTTCTCCGACGTAGACATGGACGCCATTAGTGTTTTTCTCTTCTTGGAATCGAGAGACGAGTCGTCATTTTTGTTGTGAATATTAGAAGGGATGAAAACCCCTTGATGAAAGTTATTCTCGGGAGATTTTCCGGGAAAATGATCTGGTAACGGTTGATGTTGATGATGATGAAAGAAGAGAGAATCCAGAGAAGAAGAGAAAGGAGGAGCAAACATCGTTTGGAACTGATGAAGAGTGTTGTTGAGTTCTGCAAGTTGAGTTATGGGATCATCCACGGTGTATGTCTGAAGATCAGAAGAGAGATTCGCCATAACTTGAGTTTCCAATGTTTTAAAGATATATTATTTTTTTTCAAAATGGGGAGTTGCTTGTTTCATTCGAGTAACTCTGTTTATATATAGACGCTGTTTTTTTTTTCTTAAAATTAAAATAATAAACAAATTGGACTTATAATAGTGGATGTAAAAAATAAGATAAAAAGACAATAGTAGAAAATAAAGGGAAGGCCAATGAAAGTGAGTTATGGGGATGTTTTGTAATGGAGTGGGTCCTTTAAATTTATCAGGGGATATATCCAAATAGAGAAAGTGGGCCAGTGTTTGGTACTGGGACCTATGAGCTCTGTTTAAGCAACTTCTCAAGGGGGAAGAACTTAAGACCTCAAAATATTTTTAGTTCAATTGGTAATGGATACTGAACTGCAGTTATGTTATTGTGTTTAGTCAATGTATCCAGGTTCCAAAGTCTTCTGTTTAGCTACGTATGTTAATTAGTTCTTCTAACGGCTGATTGAACAAGTTTTTCTTCAGGATTCTTACTTTGGAGTTAGGTTCCTATCTTGTAGCTAGTTTTGATTTTGAGCAATGCTATTTGCTAGTGTAGCTACAAACTGACATAGCAAAGTCAATAACGTGAGGGAAAAAGCAGTCATTGTTTTGAATGCATGTTTTGCCAAACCTTGTTTAACCCCTTGAATCTTTTTTAACTTACGTACCAGATTAATAGAATGAGTCCTTTCCAAAAAAAAAACAAAGAATTAAAGGTAACTATGACCAATGGCGCCAACGAACCCTACTTTTATAAGATCTTCAATGTATTTTGATTGACAAGTATCCTAATTCCTAAAAGGGTTCGACTAAACAAAAGTAAAAGTATTATTTAATTTAGACGCAACTGATGGCACATAAGCAACAATCAACTTCAACAAAGAATAACCCAACATAATATCGAAGAAAACAAAAACCAAATGCAAGATGCATACTACCACAATAAGTTCTACATAAAATATATACTAATACTTTATGCATAACGATGGGCTTGAGGAGAGAATCATAAATATCCGACTCTATTTCTGTTCGGTTTTGTAAATTAGCAATGGCAGTCCAACTACAAATTAAACTATATATATAAGATCATCAGAATTAGAAGCTAGTGTGTTTTATAAATTTTATTAGGGCCATCTATATACACACATACATATGACAAACCCAATATTAGAAACCAATAAAAGGTAAACCACATCTACAAGACTTGATAAGTTTTGGTTTTAGATGAAAGAAATTATACTTGTTACAGGTTTTTGATGAAAAAAATTAATTTTTATAGGATAAATAAATTGATTTAGAATATTTAAATAATAGGTTACTAGAATTGTTTGTGAAACTTTACTTACTATCAAATAGGGGTGTTCAATCCGGATATCGGTTCGGTGTTTTTTTTCCGGTATTTCGGTTAGTAAAATATAACTACCATTCTAAATCCATATTTACTTCGGTTCGGGTCGGTTTTTATACAATCGATTTTTAGTTTATTCGGTTTTATACCAAAACATAATTATTTAGTTTGAGATTATATTATATAAATTTTAGAATCATATTGTCATCGCAACCATTTATTAAAAAATGTTATATTTTCAAATAAAAGAACAAAAAAAAAAAAAGCTTATACCTTCAGATGAAATAATCAAATCTAGAATTAAAATTAAAGCTCAAAATTTTGAAAATAAAAATAAAAAACAAAAGAGAAGTATGAAAGAAAAGTTTTTCCACTCTTCTATATTTAGTGTTCATCAAAGTCATGCTTCTTCGAGTGAAACTCTGTTCGTATATAAATAAAAAAAAAGCTGCGAAGAATTTTTTCTAGTTATTATCCATCAAATTTATAACATTCACTCCAATTTAATCAATGCTAAAGGAAAGCAAAATAATTAAAAGAAGAAGACTAAGAAAATAAAAAGTCTCACTTGCGATGAATTGTTATTTAATTATATTTTAAATGTTTTTCAAATTAGGATTCTTTATTACTATAAAAAAAAGACTTATTATTGGGTTCATCTCTTAGGGTGAACCTCTAGATTCACCAACCAATAGGATTGTGTTATTTCATATTTGATATCTTTAAAAAAAATGAAATATAGTCTAATTATATTATGTTTTTAAAATAAAAAAGCTAAAAGAAAATAAATAAAAAATAGTAGTAACTACAAATAAATATTTTGTTAAAAAATATTTTTAACATCGTCAGCAAAACACTAAATCGTAAATCATAAATCATAAACCCTAAATCCTAAATCTTAAACCCTAAATCATAAACCCTAAACCCTAGGATAAATCCTAAACTCTAAATCAAAAACGCTAAAACACTCAAGAGTTTATGGTTTATAATTTAAGGTTTAAGGTTTAGTGTTTTAGTGTTTACTATTTTTTATTTGGAGTTTACGATTTATCCAAGGGTTTAGGGTTTACCCAAGGGTTTAGGGTTTAAGATATATTTTTTTAAAAAATATTTTTTTGTAGTTACTACTATTTTTTATTTATTTTCTTTTACCTTTTTATTTTAAAAACATAATGTAACTTAACAATATTTTATTTCTTTTTCTAAAACGTATCAAATTTGAAATAACCAAATACTATTGGTTACCTGAAATAACTAAAAAAAATATGGTAATAATTATTAACAAAAGAATGTTATTTATAACAGATAGATTTTTATGTGACGTTATAAAATATGTACATATTTACATGTTTCTACTTTTGGTCGGTTTTATTCGGTTTAATCGGTCATAAACCAAACCATATCCAAATTCTACGGTTTTATAAAATCATATCTATTCAGTTTATATGGTATATACCAAAATTACACCATATGGTTTATTTCGGTTCAGTTCGGTTTGGTACGGTTCGGTTTTACCATATTGGAAAGGCCAGTATCAAACATCTCAAAACAGTATGATAAAAGTCATACGACGTTCAGTAGGTTAGTGCCGAACTGTTCCTCTTTGGTAAGTTGCAATCACTGGTACTTACAGAAATTTATTACTTAGCTAGTCTAAAACAGCTCCACTATTAATACACGACTCCATAATGCAAATTAAACTAATAGTATTGTTTTAATGAAAACGCTATAGGATCCATAAACATATAATATATAATAGGACAAATCTCCAAAATAATACATTTCTAAGTTTATATCACGAAAATAGCACTCAAAAACCAAAATGACAAAAATAGCATTTTATCTTTTGAAAATTTTAATTTTTTAATTTTTCAAAATTTGAAATCTTATCCCAAAAACTCATTTCTCAACTCTAAACCCTAAACCCTAAACTCTAAACCCTAAACCATAAACTCTAAATCCTAAACCCTAAACCCTAAACCCTAAACCCTAAACCCTAAACCCTAAACCTTAAATCCTAAACCCTAAACCCTAAACTCTAAACTCTAAACCCTAAACTCTAAACCCTAAACCCTAAGTTTGTGACTTTTGATAAAACATTAAATGATATTTTTGTGACTTTTGAACTTGAATGCTAGTTTGGGAACAAAAACTTGATTTAATGATATTTTTGTCTTTTTCTCCATATAATATATAATTACCCTCTTATGTAAATATATACACCGCACGTAAACAAGGGGGCATTTACAAAATTAAAGATTCTTAAAAAAAAATTAAGATTCATCTGCCTTCGGCAAAGGAAGACATGGAAATGGACGTCCTCGAGTGCTCCTCAACGACGCTATTCGGTCCAGACGCTCGTCCTCCACTTCTACTTTTAAAGCTGCTTGGTTCGCTCCCCGTTAATCCAAAACTTTTTGAACCAGTACCGGTACTTGCATTGCCGCCTCCTCTACGACCTTGGAGTCCAGGACGACCCGGTTTAGGCATATCGAATGAATCGCTCGACAACATTTGATGAACCGTGTTCATATCCGGTCTGTTTGATGTGATTTGCTGGCAACAGAGTAACCCTATAATGAAACATGTGGCTGCTTCGTCGCGGTTGTATGCTCCTGCTAGAGATTGATCCACCAATTCTAGAATTTTTCCTTCTTGGTACATCTTCCACGTCTGTATAATCATACATATATAAACTCCGGTTTGAAGTAATGACCGTTTAAGTAGTTCACGGTTCTGATTAGCAACCAAATGGACATAACATATTGTTATTAGGATTGGTTCCTAATTCCACTAGTATTGTATAATGAGATTAGAACCTAACTTTTATGTCAAACTTCATTAACTTGTCTATGTTGTGCAAAACCATAACGAACCTAAATTTATGACAAACTTCATTAACTTGTCTAGGTTGTGCAAAACCATAAACCAGAACCGACACTGAGATTTTGGGGTCATTTACTAATCATTTAATAAAGATTTGAGTAAAATGTTTTCTTTTAATTATTTGAGAACCTATATTTATATAACTCAAAAACTTTTGGAGTCCAAAACTAATATTTCACTTAGCTATGTTTAGAACCGGTTCTGTATGGCGGTTCATGGTATGATTAGAACTTACATAGCTCAAGAGATCGGCCATTTCTGGTCCAAGACGAGGATTGTGGTTCTTTCTTCCACTGGCTATCTCCAAGACCAATACTCCAAAGCTGAAAACATCTGATCTAACCGATAATAGGCCGTGCAAGGCATATTCAGGAGCCATGTAACCACTGCACATGACCACTCACATTAGCTCGCTTAATGAATAATGATGCATACATACAACAACATTCACATTTGTTTCAGGTATTAGAGATTGTGGTGTACTCACTAGGTACCCGAGATTCTAAAGGTATTAGTATGAGTGCCATCTCCTGGGAATAACCGGGCTAAACCAAAATCAGAGATTTTCGGGTTCAAGTCATTGTCTAGAAGAATGTTGCTGGCTTTTATATCTCTGTGGATTATTCTAACCGGAGCTTCTTCATGTAGATATAACAGTCCTCTTGCCACGCCTATAATTATTTGCCATCGGTTGGACCAGGCAAGTAAACCGGGATTGGTTTTATCTGATAATTACAGAGAAATTAAAGATTAAACCAAACCGGATTGAACTGAATGAATCAAACAGAACAGAACCAATGATTTAGTACGGCTTGATATTGGTTTGTCCGGACATTTCATAAGAAGAATATTGAAAATTAAGAGATGTACCAAAGAGAAAATAGTCAAGACTCCGGTTAGGGAGATACTCGTAAACCAGCATCTTTTCTGGACCGTGGAAGCAACAACCAAGCAACGAAACCAAGTTCTTATGTTGAATCCTAAGTAAGAGCTTAACCTCGTTCATGAATTCTCTCGACCCTTGTCTCGAATTCAACGACAGCTTCTTCACAGCTATTTCTTCACCACTTGGCATCAATCCCTATTCATTACAATGTCTTCGTATCAAAGAAACATAACTTCTAAAGAAGAGACAAAAACATAATTGTCTTATAAGTTACCTTGTAGACAGGACCAAACCCTCCATGTCCGAGTCGGTTCTTCTCGGAGAACGAGTCAGTCGCTATTTCAAGCTCTTGGAGATCATAGAAGATGCCACGGTCTTCACCACCGTCTTCGGCTGATAAATCTCCCTCAGAAGCGTTATGACCACCACACATCTTCAGTAACGCCATGAAGCCACCGCAAAGACGGCGAACCATCTCTGTTGGTTCGTGTAGTGAAGATGATCAGGGAGGTTGTGTGTGGCTTGGTTGGATTAGATATTATCTCAAAACCAAGTTGTTTGGTGTATAGAGGAGTGACTGGTACAAAGTCGTATTAATGCCAGCGTAAACAAGTCGTTGGCCGGGTCAATATCGTTTACTCAGTATGGGACACATAACTACTAAATACGCGTTATATTAAGTTTCCGTTTTCATATTTGTTGAAAGCATTTTTGCTTTTGACCAAAAGAAAACTCTGCTATTTAAAGTGTTGATTATAAACAGCTTAAGAGAAAAAAATGTATGAAAAAAAGGAAATTAGGTGTTATTGGTTTATATATTTTGATTGATTTAGAAATCCATATAGTATTTATAAATCCAAGTAAAATATGTAAATCTGGAAGTTTTTCCTCGGATTTGAGTCTTTGTATTTTTAACTAAAAAATCCAAACAAATCAATTCAAATCCATTATAAAATCAAATATATTAGTAAATTCGTACGATTGAATAACACTTGATTTGATACAGAACTTATGAATCATTAAATCAATAACACATGATTTTAATACAGATTTGAAAATTATAGAACCAATAACACTAGATTTAGTTCAAATTTTCAAATCCATTAAAATACAACAACTAATAACGCCTACTTAGCAATTAGGCAACGAAAGAGTCTACTCATATGAAAAGATTATTTGAATTCTAACAGCTGAATGTAAAGGCAAAGTCAAGTGGTCAAAGCTAACAAGTAATCCAAAAGTCAAGTCAATGCAAGGGACCTCATTGATTGGAAGCTCTGTTCTTGAACGTGCTAGGCGCTAGTCGGGCGGTCGGGTTGGGCCTAGCGCCTAAAGAGAAACTCGGGGATTAATCGGAAATTATGCGGGGCAGAATTTTTAGATGGTTTACTGTGTTATAAAACATGTTAATCTTTAATTGTATGTAACATTAATACATTTTCATGTTTAAGATTATATAAAACACACAGATAGAATATATAAACTTAATATAGTGTATTTTTCATCAAAATTATGAATATAAATGATATTTATAAAATTTTAGATCAAATAAAAAATAAAAATATTATTAAAAATAAAATAAAAAAAAATAAAAATAAAATAAAAATAAAAATAAAAAATAGATTAGGCGGCTAGGCGGTCATTTAGGCGGTCTAGACGGAAAAAAATTGGATATCCGATTTTTTAAACCGATTTGACATAAATCGGGGCGGAATAGTGACGCGTAGCGCCTGGGCGGCCGCCAGGCGGCCGATTTTTAGAACAGGGATTGGAAGATACCAGTCTCAGAAAGGAAAAACGCAAACATCTTTCTCGTAAGAATTTTCCTCTTGGCTTGTGGTCACCTCATCGGCGGTCTCTTATAAAATATATTCAAGCAATTAAAATAATAAAGTTAAAAATAGGATAAATTAAGGAAAATGTTAGAAATGTTTTTTGTTACGAAAAGAAAAAAACTGTAACGAGACACATTATTTTCTGAATGGTTAAAAAAAATCTGATCAAAGGTTAATTTTTTTTTTATAAAAAAAAGTAAATATATAAATAATATTAAATTCTTTGTATTTTATTATTAAAATACTCAAGTGAATATCTCTGTTATTGGAAATGCTTTTATAAAAGAAAAAGGGAAATTTTCCTGTTGGACCACATCGAATTATTGTGATGTGTGTAAATAAAAGAAAAACTATACTGTATTTTTTTTTGATCAACTATAAAATCCTTGAATTAACACGGATTAGACCCAAAAAATTCAGACCCAAATTCTTTTTTTTAAAAGATTTTTAACCAAAAAGAAAATAAAAATTAAATCTTTTTCAAAAGCCCGACCCAGGCCCGACCCAATTAAGTCACATATTCTCTGAAACCAAGAACACGTAAAAACCCGCTAACACTACAGTCGCCGAGAGATTTGTTCGTCGCGGTGGCTTCGCCATGAGGTTCCGATACGCCATGGTGTGTTCATCGAATCAGAAGCGGAGCATGGAAGCTCACGTTCTCCTGAATAGGCAAGGACTCGACGTAGCTTCGTACGGGACAGGGTCTCATGTTAAACTACCTGGACCGTCTGCCAGAGAGCCAAACGTCTACGGTTTCGGAACTCCTTACAAGCACATGTTCGATGAACTCAGGCGCAAGGATCCCGAGCTGTATCCTATTCTCTCAAGTCTCTAATTCTTTATTAGATTCCAAAAGATGCTTTTGTTTTTATTCTTTGAGTTGTATGAGTCTTGTAGGCTTGTGGAGTCGTAATATGTCATGTTTTTAATCTATCAAGTCGTAATATGTCATGATGTATTCATTGGCTGAGGAACGATTGCAATCACTGAAAAACAACATAGGCGGAAACTTGTTTATAGCATCTCATTCTACTGAAGATATTGTACCATCATCAGTTCATGGTAGAGACTTGAGATGTTAAACGCGTTAAGTATTGAATCGTCTTGATATAATGTTAAGTTTATATTCTCGTCTAGATTTTAGAAGAAAGGACTTGCTAGAAACTCAAGAACTTGTTCATCCAAACACATTCCTCTGTTTGTAACGAGCTGATATTACAAAACAAATGTAATTCATTTTTCTATCTATTTGTTAAAACTTCAAAGAACGTAATATAAAAGTTTTTTTTTTTAAGACACTGTATTATATATAACAGATAGGTGACGCTACTAGTCCTTAACCCAAGCATTACTTCAGCTTTATTGTCATAGTCAAAGTTAACGTGTCTACATAAAACCCAACTCGTGTACCAATCAAATTAACCCAACCCCCTAAAACCCTGTATAGACAATTCAATGTTTCCAGCAAGTCCCAAGCCCGTGAGATTAAAAAGATACGTCAGAAAGAAACCAATTACGAAAAGTCATTTTAGAGATTCTTCTTCACTATATATAACGTTATTTAGACCAACATACATCAAAAATAATAATGAAGACGAAGAGCCAAGAAACACAAGAAGACTCTCTTCAACAAGAGACTCGTCATCATCTTCACCAAATCTTCATCTCAATGATGTTCAAATCACGCAGATTCTTCCATCACCTCGTCTTATATTCGTTTCTTATTGGTTTCGGGTTCGGTCTCGGCTTCCTACTCAACTTCCACATGAGAAACGTTTCTTTCAGCCCCCAACTCTTTCGTCTATCTTCTCCTTCCCTCTCTCCACAGCTTCAGCCGCAGCCGGAAAATTTAGTTATAGCTAACGAAACGGTTGTTCCTGAAGGGCAAAAAGGTCATTCTCCGGTGGAGTTTGAGAAGGTGAAGCATCATATCATGACGGAGGAGGAAGAACTCATGTGGCGTGCGTTGGAGGTTCAAGAAAGACCGTCGACGGTGAAGAAGAAAGTGGCGTTTATGTTCTTGACGAGAGGGAAGCTTCCTTTGGCTAAACTGTGGGAGAGATTTTTCAATGGCCATCAAGGCCTTTTCTCTGTTTACGTTCATACTAGTAACCTTTCTTACGTTGACGATGGTATTCCTGAAACGTCGCCGTTTTATCGTCGGAGGATTCCAAGCAAGGTCAGTCAATTTCGTCGTCATCTCACGATTTTTATTTTTTATTTATTTTTAATTTTTTTAATTACTGATATAGCTAAATTAAATCAGAGAAAATAAGGTCGACTATAGATATTTGCATTTTTTTAGAAAATATTGGCATTTTTGGGGGGATTTCTTTTTCCTAAGATACGTTATAAAATTAGTGTGGTGTCTACTGTCTAGAGCATAACTTAGAAGGGAATAACAAAATTAACAAACTGTATTTTCATAATTTCCATCTATATATAAATATATTCTTTTCTCAATTTGTCACGCCTTATATAGTTTGTTAATTACTGAAGTAAGAATGATGATAGCAAAAAAAGAGAAATTCTTGGTTCACCCCTAGATTTACCAACCAATAGTGTTTGAGTATTTGATATTTGATATCTTTAAAAAAAAAAAAAAATTGAATATCCAAATTAGATTATTTTTTTAAAATAAAATAATAAAAATACATAAAAATAGTTACAAAAAATAAATTAATTAATATTGTTAAATCTTCAGCAAAATACTAAACCCTATACCCTAAACCCTAAACCCTAAACGTTAAACCTTAAACTTTGGATAAACTCTAAACCGTTGGAAAATCTTAAACCCTAAATCATACATTAAAAACTAAATTTTACTAACACTAAACCCTAAATCCTAATCACTAAATCCTAAACCCTTGGGTAAACCCTAAACCCTTGGGTAAACTCTGAACCCTTGGATAAATCATAAACTCTAGGGTTTAATTTTAAATATTTTTGATTTAGAATTTATGATTTATCCAAGGGTTCAGGGTTTATCCAAGGGTTTAGGGTTTAGTGATTAGGGTTTAGGGTTTAGTGTTATTAAGATTTAGTTTTTAATATATAATTTAGGGTTTAAAATTTTCCAATGGTTTACGGTTTATCCAAGATTTATGATTTATAATTTAGGGTTTGGAGTTTAGGATTTAGGGTATAAGATTTAGTATTTTGGTTTATCAATATTTATTTATTTATTTTTTGTAACTATTTCTATGTATTTTTATTGTTTTATTTTAAAAATATAATTTTATTTGGAAATTTAATTTTGTTTCAATTTTGTTTCCTTTTTTAAAAGATATCAAATATCAAATACTCAAACACTATTGGTTGGTGAATCTAGAGGTTCAGTAATACCTGGTGTACTCTCTCAAGGCATATCAATTAAAATAAAAATACGTAACCCTTTTTATTACCTATACGTTTTTTTATTTCATATTGAAATAAAAATACGTAAATCTGTGGTTCTACTCATTAAGTCTTACACTTTTTTAACATTTGCACCCAAAAAAAAAAGTCTTACACTTTTTTATTAGATTAAAGTTAAATTACAACAACAAGAAGAAGAAAATGTTGCGTGTGTCGAAGAATTTAGAAAAGTCGAGAAGACAAAAAGAGATGTTTCATGGACAAGAATTATATACTTATAAGCATCAAAACAAAGTATCTGAGAAAAATCTTTTGTTATAAAAAATACTTATATGCATCAAAACAAAATTACATATACATCACGTGATGCGACTAATAGTGACATTCTTGTTTATTGCTTCTCCTAATAACCACTAACCAGTTATATATAGGGATCATATGGATAATAAAACTCAGTCACTTAATAATATGATAAAAAGTCATACTTAAGTTTCTTTCCAATATGTCACTATAAACCTCTTACTTTTCCTTTCAATAGATATCATCATATACTATAAAGTATAAAACCGTTGAGTAGTCTATTACACATACATACCGACATACGTACGCATTTTAAATTAACTAATTAAATTGTTTTTTTATGTCGGCAACTAATTAAATTGTTTTTTTGAACTTAACTAATTAAATTGTTTAATGTAAAAAAATGCACTGCTCATTACTCTAACCCCTTTGCTAAATTGTTTTGTAGGAAGTGAAATGGGGTATGGTGAGCATGGTGGAGGCTGAGCGGCGGCTACTAGCTAACGCTCTGCTCGACGCAGCAAACCAACGTTTCGTCCTCCTCTCGGAAACAGACATACCTCTCTTCAACTTCTCTACCATTTACTCTTACCTCATAAACTCTCAACACTCTTTCGTCGACCTCTACGATCTTCCTGGACCAGCAGGTCGTGGCCGCTACAACCGACGTATGTCCCCAGTTATTACCCGCAGCAAGTGGCGAAAAGGCTCTCAATGGTTCGAAATAGACCGTGAAATAGCTTTAGCTGTTGTCTCCGACAACACTTACTTCCCATTGTTCAAGAAACATTGCCGTTGGGGTTGTTACGCTGACGAGCATTACTTGCCAACGTTTGTTCACGTCATGTTTCCGGGGAAGAACGCGAACCGGTCGTTGACGTGGACGGATTGGTCACGAAGGGGACCTCATCCGAGGAAGTATACAAGACGGTCGGTGAGGGCGGAGCTTCTAACGAAGCTGAGGAATAGAGAAGGATGTGTGTATAATGGGAAGGAGAGTAACAAATGTTATTTGTTCGCTAGAAAATTCGATGATAGTTGTATAGATATGTTGATTCATTTTGCTGGTAGGATTATGGGGTTTTAGTTTTTTGGTCTTTAAATTTATGCATTGATATATGCTATGGCCCATTTATGCATTCAAATTTATAAGGCCCATTTCTAATTACAAAACTTTGTTCACATTAATTTTATTGAAGGAAACTACATATATGAGTTTAAGTTCTTACAGAAAATAATAAAGTGAAAAGTATTGATGATTTTTAAGCTTATATTTCTGTAGTGACATTCTACTTTTCTAAACAATCTAGACTTTCGCTAATTGGTGATTCTGAATTAGTAGTATAGATGCTATTGTACATACAGCTTATAAGGTTATATAACCATCATATTTTAGATTTTACAGATACAATACAAAGATTGACTTTTATGAAAAAACATTACGTAGACATTATATGTACAATTATATGAGGAAGAAATATGCATATTACATATATAAAGAATGGAACTTACCTTCTAGTAAACTCTCATGTTTTAAAATTCGATCATTTTTTGTAGGCGGCAAAAAATACAAAAAATCGCTCAACTGTGATTAATGTGGCGGATTAGATTTGCACAGTTAAAATTTATTTAAAATCATTTAAACTTTTAAATCGAATAATCTATTTAAAATCTATGAAGTTTTGGCATAAACAACAACAAAACAAAAAAAAACTGACATAAAAACTATCTAATTTAAAAATAATTATGTTTTACTGTTGCAGAAAACTTAAACCCTGCAAAACATGACATGTAAACGATGATATATGATATATCCCCCATTTAAATGATGGGGATTTTAGCTGACAAAAAATAATGTGGATTTAATCAAATCTATGAAGAAGACTTTTAGGAATTATGTTTAAATCATGCGATTTACTCAAATATATGGAGAAAACTATATTGATACATTTGGTTCGGTTGCTAAACTCTATACAATCCAAATTATATTAATTCTTGCAACCAATTTCGAATAGTGATTATCGGATATGAAGAATGTATTCATGCCAAAAAAAAAATTGAAGATAAAGTGTAGATATATTTTTTTGAGCAAATTAGCTCAATATACTGAAAAGAGTGAAAATACCAAGGATGTGACTGTGGAGGAAGACATAACATTAGGAGATTTAGGGTACTTGATTAATTAGGGTAAAAGTTTAAGGTATGGGGTGCAATTTCTCTATTTTTTTCTGGTCTTGAAAAATTTGTGAAGTCAGAGAATTTTTTGAGATTGAAAAAAGAGCATTTGCAGAGCATATACAAACATAACTACATAATTTACATGCATGTACTTTTGTTTTTTCTGTTTATTTGTTTTTTTAATTACTCTTCTACCTCTACCTAAAACCAATATCCCTTCTTTCCTCTCTCTTCTCTCCTCTTTCCTTTCTCTTCTCTTATATCTTTCTACTATGTCGACATATTTCACTTCTTTCATTTTTTTTCTTTCTTTAAAATTCTCAAATTTCATATGTCTCTTAATCTCTCCTCTCTTCCTCTCTTCAAATTTATCAAGTTCTCTTCTTTGCTATTGCTGTCACACCATTGCACCATCTCACCGTCACATCGTCACCCCATCACACCATTATATCTGTTCAAGCTTGCTGTCACAAAATTACCTCTCATCTGCTCAAGCTCACCGTCACGCCGTTACCTCACGTTTGCAACAGAGCGTCTTCATTTCAATCTCGTAAGGAATAATATAGGATGCTATATAGAAGGAAGAAAAAAAAGGGAGAGAGAATAAATAAAAAGATGAGAGAGGATGAAAAGCAAGACGAGAAGAACATAGGCTTCAGGAGATGACGATGGACGAATGGCCTGTCTGTTTACTATATGGAAAAACGTATGTGGACGGATAACTATAGTTGGTCTTTCTGTTTGATATATGATTATAGCCGGATAACTATATTGCGCTGAATGTATTTTTTTCTTTTGAGTGAAGCAATAAACACTACATTAATTACCTGAAAGATCTTTTGTTTTGGGTTTATAGTGTTAACCGACCATTGATTAAAAACACTAGCTAAGAGTATTGACCGTCCAATACGTATGTTAACTGAGATAACCGGATAATAACCAACAACCATTATAGTTAACTATTACAAACACACATGTGCTATATCAATAGAAACACATACATGTTATATTATTATAAATAAAAGATAACTGACCACTAACTTAAATAACCATCAACTATTAAAATTAACTGACTACTAACTTAAATAACCATGAACTTTTGGAAATAACCAAATAATCGTATGTTTATAGATTATATCAATAGAGACACATATGTGTTATATTATTGGAGACAATAGATAACCGACTACTAACTTAAATAACCAACAATTACTTGAGATAACCAGATAATTGGTATACATTATAAGTTAGGTATACAATGTAGCCAAATAAATACATTGCATTTGGAATTATGATACTTCATTTGTTTGTTTTCGTCACCGGCTAACTATAACAAAAAATGATAAGTAAAATCTATTAACCGGTTATTTCACAAATAACATCATTAAAGAAAAGTGGAATTTTTTTTCAATAACTACGGTAACAACTAAGAAGAAGAACATGACTCAAGTACTTTACCCTCAACTAACTCTCTAACACCTCCGAACCGTCCTAAGCATAGGTCGACCCACCGGCCAACAATCCCACCAGCCAACAATCAAACAAGAACATGACTGACCGTCCAACCCAACACCATGGTCTGGAAGCGCTACGTGACGGGCTAGAGACGATCCGGTCAGAGTCACAAACTTTACTCCACGACCTATACCAGTTCATCCACTAACTCGTCCCGCGGCGTCGAGGCATAAGGCTTTGCAACCCGTACCTAGAGTTAGCATTTTCTGTTAGATCAAGGCCTAAGGCTTTTCAACCCGTACCGCGACCTAACGTTATATTAGACTGGGCTAGTCAAATATCAGAGTACTCATGAAACGCATATAAAACAAATACTTTATTGATTTAGGAAATATTCATACATAGAATAATTCGAGACTGGGCCCGGCCTAATGCCAAATCGAGCCAACAAACACATAACAAAATACTGTTTACAAAAGGCATGAAATCTACTCTGGCGGTCCTAACGTCCAGAACCAAGCTATCCGATCATCCTTACCTAAAGCGACCTGCAAAAAGGACAACAGAGTTGGATGAGTAATCTAGTATTACTCAGTAAGCTGGCGGCCTCTACCCGCAACTTAGACTCTAACCCATACAGCCCAAAATAACAATCAATCTAGCCCTAGCATGCAATAAAAGCTAAGGCTAAGCAATCGATCACAAATCAATAACCTCAATTATTATCTAATCAGACTATTACTAAGTTAGACAAGGCCTCCTGTCATGAATCTAACTTCAAGTAACAGAAACATGCATGAAAAACAAGTCAACAACCAATCTTTAATTTAATCACACCATTCACAATAACAAGACACTAATTAACTATGACTCGAGTCTAACTCTTAACAACGTATTCTGGTGTTACCACTCACTCTAAGGTTTCAACCCTCTACTATACACGACACTCTAATTGGGCCCAACAAAATCATTCTTCCTCCACACAATGGACACCGGCAATCCCTTCACTATTACACCACACAGGCGTAAGTGTTCGGGAATCACCCGGTCACGGTCCTCAATCGGAATCGCTGTGCCCCGGTCCTCCATCGGACTCGCCGGGGGCTGCCACATCCACGTGTGACACTCGGCCTTGGTGATCAACCAAGCTAAACCGAGCCCACCACTTTCCGGACCACGACCGGCTTAATGGTACCAATTTGAGGAAGCAATGACCTGCCAAGAGTAGAACCACCACGAGGTTCTCAACTCTATCTCACACACTTGCGAGTTACCTAACACTCTACTAATCTCAATTCCTAAGGAAAATACTTTGCTCTAGAATCCAAGTAAGATTCTCTGGCCAAACACGTACTCATGACTGACTCAATAGGATTCTAACACATAACCAAATAATCTAGTTCTAATAACTCAACCAGTTAGACACTCCCTTACCAAGAGCTGACTAACCTTAATCAACAAAATTAATTAAACAAGCAAGCATTTAACTAGTCTAACAAGCAATTTACTTAATCAAAACGTTATCCAGATAGTTAGCCTTCTGCTATGAAACTATCTTTAAAGATAACGGGTACCTGTACTCAACCATATCAACACGCAATAATAGAAAACATGATGCATCCTAGCCCTAGTCCTAGCCAGGTTATTAACTCAGTCTTAATTCCTTTCATCTCAGCTTAGCCCTTGCTAAACTGAGTCCGGTTCCATAAATAAAGTAACCCTAACGACTCTATCACCCAGTAATGTGATCATTCTAATTTATATGCAGACTTGATCTACCCTAAATTCCAAGTGGAATTCAAACAAACCAACTCACAGTGTTCTAGGCGAGAGACAGCTGGTTGATCGGAGAAGACTTAGCCAACTGACATTACCTCGGCTTCATCATGAAGAAACTGACAGGCCTCGACAGAACCTCCTTCCACTTCTGGACAGTTCTTCGAACCTCCCGGCGGAGTATCGAACTTCAGAACTTTGACTAATCTAAACCTGTGGAATTGATTTCTCTCTATACAGCACCTCCTCTTGACCATATTAGATACTGAGTATCTTTGACGGACTTATTTGGACAGAGCTTCCGCCTCACAACCGTAGAGAATCACCGATTGGACAGAATCTTGCTTCTCGGTGGAGTATCGGCCTTCGGCATCGACCATACTCTTAAATAGACCACTTTCTTTCTTTCTCTCTCTCTACCCACGTTTTTACTTTTTTTTGGAGTGGAATGGATGTCTAAAACTGAGGGGAGGCATGGGTATTTATAGAAATCATCGATCAGTAATATCGAGCCACACAGGGGACTGTGTGGCAGCCTGCATGCTTCCGGTTGCATGCGTGGCGACACCCGGGCGCAGACATGTCTTTCTGCATGACTCAGTAACATGCTGAGTGACACACCCACGACCAGATAGCTTGCTGCATGGCTGGAATCCATGCGACGCGACACACGGCCTGCTACATGTCGATCAACATGCTTAGGCTGCAGATACGGCAACATCTCGTGCTTATACATGTCATGCTGCATGTTCCAGCTTCATGCACGGCGACATGTCATGCTTCGGTTGACACTCATCTTACTAGACACTTGACACCACGTCCTTGATTCATGCATTGAGACACCTTGAGCTTCTCGGTTCATTTGCGATTTCGATCCTTCCGGTGAATTTCTGATCCGCGATTAATCCCGAATATTTTTATGCTCCCTTTCTGATGAGTTGAATATTTTTAATAAACTCCAATCTAAACTCTGACCTTGGCGGTAAATATTTCCCGATTCTCCGGCTTCATTGAAAACTTCCATAATACCGAAATTAGGGTTTTCCTCCAATTTCGGGTTTTCCCGTCGTGCTTAGATCCCGTCGTGCTTGCTTCCTGTCGTGCTTAATTCCCATCCTGATTCCACTGTCTTTGAAATAATATTCTGCTGATACGAAGTTTTACGGAAAACTTCGTGCTGAAGAAACGTCGTTCTTCTAAAACGTCGAGCTTCTAAAACGTCGTGCTTCTAAAAATGTTATGCTTACAAAACGTTCGTTTGATCAATCTAAGACATCTTCTAACTATGGTCGAGCAAGTTATTCGACTCATAGTTCATTCACGATCAATTCTTCGACCACCACGTTCTTCAAAATTTCCCGATCGATCTTTATCGCCCTCGATTCGACCACCAGGTTGACGCTCGACCAATCTTTTGTCTCGACCATTCTTATCCCGAAGGGCGGGTTATCACAAACTATGTCTTCTGAAGTGACCCACCGGAGATGGTACTTGGCGACGGTAATGCAACGGAGGCGGATGGATGGTGATGGTTAGAAAGTAAGCATTTGTTGGAGCATGAAGTGAGAAAGAGCTTTGTTTTACCATAAACCTAAAAAATTGATGGAGAGCAATGGAAAAGAAAACATGTTCTAAGTTCATGATCCCAAACGATCCTTGATCGTTCCTTTTAGAAACAGCTCTTGCATGTGGAAACAAAAATGGCTCACCCGGTTCTTCCAAAGACGAGCTCACACACACGCTGCCGTACCACGAATGTGAACACTTTGAAGAGAGAAATTTTTTTGGATTGAATTGAATTTCCTTTACAAAAAAAAAACTGAGAATTGGACATGCAAAAAAAAAAGAGATAAAGTGTGTAAAAGATAAAGAATACAATGAGAGAGAGATATGCTACACAAATACAAATGGGTCGTGTGTGTATAGTTTTACTCATGATTACATGAATGTAATCATTACGCAACTCCTTCCCCCCTCCCACTTCGTAAGGTTGAAGAAAGAAGATATAGGGGTATCAGAGTATTTTTTTCACTGGCAAGAGCTGAGCCTGGTGTTTGGGCCACCGATTTTTTCATGTGTGTAAATTATTGAATCTTTCTATATTTTACTTGCAAATTGCTCAAGAAAGCTATATATAGATGGATGCAATTGGTTATAGCATGGTACAACAAACTAAGCAAAATACTCAACGAGAGAGGCTTCAGGATGTTGGAACTTGATTACACCCTCGTGTATTATTGTTCTTCTTGTCTATGATGATATCACAAACAAGAAGTATACCATATGAGGTCAAAAAAATGGTAACGATGAGACCAAAAGTTGAGGGATGAGATTGAGTGTTACTTTGAATATTCGGGGGAATATGTCATCCCAAATTATAAGGTTATATGGCTTCCAAATTTTAGACTTTACAAATAAAACACACAAAAACTTACTTTATCCAAAAAAATAATTGAATGCACATCATATATTATAATCTTCTAGGCATTATTTGAAAAGTAATTTTTAAAGTTTGTTTATGTGTCACTATCACATTCATTTTCATTAGAAAAAATGAAATGACTTAGTAAAAAATGATAGCATGGTTTGAAGCTGAAGCTAACTGTAACATAGATATTTGCATTTAGTGTTAATTTATAATTTTGGTAATTTTTTAGAATAAGGTAATAGTGCATACATCATCACTAAATTAAATTTATTCAAATATAAAATAATATAATAATTATATATAAATATAATAATAACTTTAAAAAAAATCGAAAAGTTATTTAATTCTATTTTGAATAATTATATAATTTCTTATTACTATAAAAATTTCTTCAAAACTTATGCAATTCTTAAAAAAATTGTAAATTTCTGATCCTAATAAAAGAAATTATTTCTCTATTTAACTAAAAAAGTAGATAATAATCTAACCAGAATTCTAATTTTAAATATATACATATCCTTTTAAAATATAAACTTAAAATAAACAAAATTATTTCTTTATCTTAATTTTACGTTGAAAATTAATATAAAGCTAAGCAAATAAAAATCTAAAATTTAACAAATTTCAATTTTAAAATATAATATAATTTAAAATTTTATTTATGCGTACAGCGCGTTAAATATATAAAGAATGTAGCTTAGTCTGTAGGAACAACAAAATGCAATAGAGAAAAACAACTTCTACGAAAAAGACAAACTTGTGGTTTCGTCTAGACTCAAAACTCTTCTCAAATATGTCTCCTTCACATCTACTTATTATTTTAATATTTGATTTTAGTTTCATTACAAAACTACAAAGTGGAACACACTCAGATCAAATAATTATTTAAATGTTCAGTTAGAATGAAATGTACAAAATCAATAACAACAACAACGACAACAACAAGATATATAGTTTTTTGAGCAGCCAAAAAAAGGATAGCAACTAAGATATGGGCTTCTCAGTTTAAGCTATATCAAAATTGATTGGATGGTTATCATTTAATACCCTGTGACTGTGACTGACAATATCTTGATTCGTGACAAAGACTAGGAATTATGAAACAATACCATAAAGCTGAACACCGAGGAAATTCACTAACATATACTCCAAGAACATTCTTATTATGCTAAAAAGGGAAAAAAAAAAAAAAAAGCTAATTAGCTCAATATAGTTATAAGAGTGGGATACCATACAAATGGGAGAAAATGGTAGTGATGGGGAAAAGAAAAATGGAGGGATTTAGGGTATGGATTGCAAATAGAGTATCTTTGGGGTGTAGGGAGTACAGTTGCTTAAGAAAAAAAGAGAAGTACTATATATATATAAAAAAAAAGATTTTTGATAAAGACTGAACAGAGTCGACTGAAGCTAAACGAACGACACATTTTTGAGAGGAAGATTGAGTTTTGAAACCAACCCGACAAGAAATTACCCGAGAAGACAAAATCAATTCAACGAACCTTCTTGGAAATTACTCACTTATCCCCTTTTATGTATAGTTCAATATTGATGAACACATAAGAACTCGGATAAGATTTACTAACGCAAGATATTCTACATTGAAAACGATGTTACAATTTTTATGGTTTAATAATACTATTAAGTTTATAGTTAAGTCTTTTTTTTTTTAAAAACAATGCAGTTGGAATGAAAGTAGTTTATACATAAGAACTTAAGACGGATTGATATAAATATGTATAGTAACATATATCCATATTTTTCGGACGACACCAACCATTAACAAGTTGGGGTTATTGCAAACTCTGCCTTTTCTGACATAAATGAAGAAGAAACAAATACAACTGAACCTGTCTTTTTTCTCTAATTGTTACTCCCTCCTTTTTTTTAATATAAATCTTTTTAAAATTATGCACATAGATTAAGAAATCATTATTTTTTTATATTTTCTAAACAAAAACATCATTAATTATTTACTTAACCACAAATCAACCAATAATAATATAAAAGGTATATTATCATTGGTCATATAACATTAAGTGTTAATAAATTTTAGATAGAAAACCGAAAACGTCATATAATTTGAAACATAAAATTTTCCCTAAATTATATTAAAAAACGGAGGGAGTATTAACTTTCTTATTAGGTTAGACAGGAAAATAGATATTTTTTTAGGCAAGGCCGGAATGCTGGGGCGGACTGAAGGATGATGTTTATTAGTCAGACAAATTCTTAATTGACAATGTCTATGTAAATATTTTTTTTTTTTACAAATTTTGGAGTCTAAATTTTTTTTAGAAGGCTTATGTCTATGTAGTTTTCTTCAAAAATTTTAGAGACATGTTGCAAATGTTTCACTTAGAGCATCTCCAAAAATACTCTCAAATATATATAGAGTTTTGCAAACTCTATATTTGAAGTTTCAAAATACTTTTTTCCAAAAGCAAAACTTCAAATTTAACTTAAAAATTATTTGTAATTTACACTATGCTCCTTATATATGTCATAATTAATATAATCCATAAAACTTATGAATATAACTAGCACATATATAAAATATTATAGTAATATTAATTAATAAAATCCTACACTAAAATATAAAATTATAAATAGAAATACATAATTAAATATTAAACTACAAGCAAAATAACACATTATTACATAAAATTATTTTATTAATGCTTCATTTTCGGTTATACAAAGTTTGTTTGGACAATATTTTAGAAATTCCGGAGAAAATTTACTAGACTATTAGTGTTGTTGTAATATTTAAATTTGTGTAATAATTATGTTTTCATGTATATATCTTCTTAATTTTTTTATTAAGTTTCTTTTGTAATATTCTTGTTGTCTAATTCTACTTTTAAAATATTATAAATCTTATTTTGATTTTAAAAAAAAAACTTTTATGTGCAAAATTTTAATTTATAAAAATTAATTTGAAATATTTAAAATATACAAAAGTTTTAAAGATTAAAAATATGAATGAGAAAATACTTAAGAATCATAAGTGTGATGTAAAATTAATTATAAGGACCAAGATGCAAATAAAAAGATGAAATTTCAAATTTAGAGTTTTAAGTAGTGAAACTTCAGCTTTTTAAAACTCTAAATTTGAAATTTTGAAATTCTTTTTTTTAGAGCAAAAAACTTTATATTTGAAGTTATAGAGTTTCTTTCGGAGATGCTGTTATCGTAACCCAGGGCCAGCCCTCTTTTTAGGTATGGAAATTAATAGATAGCTGATTATGATAATTACTATGGACATGAGTAATGTTAAATTTTTTGAAGATGAAAGAAAGAACAAAAGATTCTTTAAAGAACGGACTGGATCTAACGTACCATCATAGTGCGGGGGCCTCTCTCCACAGAAAGTAATCAGGTGGCCTATGGATCAAGCTTGACATCAACCGTTAGATTCTAAAACCTAATAGAGTGGAAGATCATAATCGTCCATTTGATCCAAAAAAAAAAATCGTCCATATATGTTGACAAATGGCGCTCTCTCCGTTGGGGTTGACGTCAAAAGTCTCCTTATTTATGACGCCATAAAAGAAGACTTTTGGTGTGTGCTGCCAGGTTGTTTCCTTTCTCGTGCCTCGAACTTTCTTTTATTTCCTTTTTAAAAATTGGATTAATATAGAAATACTATAAAAGCCAAGAGACAAACTAACCATTTATATCTCATCCTTTAGATCATATCAAAACATTTCTCTCAACAGTTTAGATTGAAAAACCTAGATTTGATCGAAGCGCCATCTTTCTCGCTTTATCAACTCACCATACCAATTCCATGGCGGGGAAGAGGCTATTTCAAGATTTGGAGTCAGATCAAGAAAACAAATCCCAGAAACGATTCAAATCTCTACCACTATTTGCCTCGTATGTCTTCTCAGTATTTCTTGATTTTTTTCATATTATATTGTATCTGAATAATCATATACAGCTCAATTTTTAGTGAGAAACATGTTCGTTATGCAATCAATATATACATATATATTTGTGTGTGTGCTTATTTTATGTATATTTTCTCCCTCTCTTCTCTCTCTAGTTTTGTTAATTATTTTTTGTTTATGCCTTCTGCTAAACTTTCTGATAAACGTTTTTGTTTTTTACTGGCCAAGTTTCAGTGTGTTTGGAGCATTGAATACAGAAACCACGTTGACGAGCTTATCGTTAGCCCTAGAGCCTCTTGTTAGAAAAGTTGTAAGTACACTTTAATTCCACTTTTTGTTATTTGTAAATACTTATCTTAAGCAATATGCCAATGCCAATATTGTATGTTAAGTAGCGTTAGATTCATATATGCATCCTATAGTTTAAAACTGATAACTCATATATGTATCGAACTTAAGAAATGGTCAAATTAGCCAATTGAGAGTTAGAGATACATTTTACCATGTTTAGCATTGACAAATTCTGATATGCGAGTTAGAACTTGATAAAATAAGAAAGATTCATTCCGGTTGCCTATACTATATACCTTCTATGTACAACACATATACATAGTTGCATACATTTTAATACTTAAGTTCATGAAGACTGAATTAAATACTTACTAAGGTACAGAACTTTTTAGTATTAATAACAAGACCTCTAGCTAACCTAACAACATTTCGGTCAACTAAATCAAGATAGAAAAGACAAAAGAGAGGTCCACACACATACACATTCATGATATGATTTAATACAAACTCCATTTTGCAAACAATGTCTTTTTAGAAATATGATTTTGTTTTCATTATATTGTTTTTGTTTAAGACTGCCAGTACATAATATTTTTTTATCTTTTGCATCTTTTTAACATTTCATGTATCCATACATTAGATTATCGATAAATAATGTTACCCGAAGAGAGTAAATAATAGTGAGTTATAACATGTCAAACGGAAAATTTTATGTACATAAAACAGATAAGAGATCATCATAAGAGTAATTTATAACTAGTTTGGTTGATGGGAACAGGTAAGACAAGAAGTAAGTAAAAAAATTCGATCATTTTCTCGGTCGTCGTCGTTTCGAGTTGAAGCTCCGGAGAACATTGCTCCGACATTAAAGCTAATGTTCGCTAAGAATATACAGACGCAACAAATATTCACGGGAAGTAAAATCACTGACGTGGACAACGCTCCACTCCAGGTCATCCTCGTCGACGGTTCAAACAATGATCATCAGATCGTTCCTGTGAATCTTGACCGTCCGATCAGACTAGACATCGTTGCTCTTCACGGAGATTTTCCTTTGGGTGATAAATGGAGTAGCGATGAGTTTGAGCGTAGTATAGTCAGAGAAAGGGATGGGAAACGGCCGTTAATTGCCGGAGAATTAACTGTGACGGTGAGGAACGGAGTAGGAACGGTCAGAGATATTGAGTTTACCGATAACTCGAGATGGGTTCGTAGCCGTAAGTTTAGAATTGGCGTGAGAGTTGCCAAAGGGAGTAGCGGTCTAGGCGTTGCGGTCTGTGAAGCCATGACTGAAGCATTCATTGTTAAAGATCACCGTGGAGAACGTAAGTTCCTTTTCTTGACTTTCTGATTAGTGAACGTATATTCGTTGATTAACTATTGGTCAAGGACCGGTTTGATATCAATTAAACACTCTACTAGACATGCAATAGTAACATATCACTAGCTTTCTTTTTGTTCTGTTTCAATTATCTTTGACCTGACAACATTTCGCATCTATATTCACAACTTATGCATTTACACTATCAACTACGTACGATTTATAGATTATATACATGTGAAATATAATGTTGTTATAAAAACATGTGCAATAGTTATACAGTAAATTGAATTTTTGTTGTCAGAACTTATTATATTTGCTATTTTTGAATCTAGTCTGTCAAAACTATTATTTACCTAATATTAAGTATATATATACTATTTATAACTTAACTATATATGTTTACATATCTTATTTTATGTTTATCTTAGGTTTAATGATTAGAAAATTATATAACAAAATAAATATTCGTTTACATCAAAATTGCTAAAGTTGGTCAATATATATTGAAGTCTTTACTTGTTCTGCTTACACACATTTTATTTATGCTACAAACCAATTAAAATAACAATCGATGTGGACCAAAAGCAAACAAGTGTCCACTTTATATAAATGCAACAAGTCTTGGTCAATGCATGTATCTTTTTCTGATTTTAACCAATGCTTAGACCATCATTAACGCAAGGTTCTTAGTACATGGTTCTTAACAGAATATAAGAACCCGACTCTTAACTTTTAACTGAAAAAGTTAAGAGTCGGCTCTTAAATCTCTTATTTAAGAGCCGACTCTTAGCATTTTCAGTTAAAAATTAAGAGTCGGGTTCTTATATTCCGCTAAGAGTCCCGTCCTAAGAACCCCCATTAATGATGCTCTTACATCCTATTAGTTTTTTTTTTTTTTTGACGGCAAATCCTATTAGTTAATACTTGATACATCGTGAGATCATTTTCTTGAATCTTAGAACATGCCTATAATAGGTTCAATAAACACAGACATATGCGGATATCTAACTATATAAGTTAATACATAATGGCAATCAAATACAATTTGAATAATTTGTATTAATAATTAAATTTGTTTTCTACTACTTGTGGTTGGTGAAGTGTACAAGAAACATCACCCACCAATGTTAGAAGACGAAGTCTGGCGGCTAGAGAAGATACGCAAAGATGGGCCCTTACACAAGAAGCTCTCGTCTGAAAACATCAACAATGTTCAAGATTTTTTGAAGTTATCAGTCATTGACCTTGACAGACTCCGTCAGGTAAAACTATTATTTATACAGTTGATCTTAATCATTAATAGAGAATTACCATCTATATACAAATAATAATGTTTTTTTGTGTAAGTTGATTGTCTGACTAACAAGGCTTTGTTTATTTACAGATTAGCCAAATGTCTGATAAAATTTGGGATGTCACATTGAAACATGCTAGAGAGTGCATTTTGGGAAACAAGTTATACGTTCACAGAGGACCTAACTTTTTCTTGACCTTGAATCCGATATGTGAAGTTATGGAAGCAGAGATCAACGGTCAGTTTTTTTCCCGTCGAGAAGCGCAGAATCAGCTCTATATTAAGAAGTTAGTTCGAGATGCTAACTCAAAGTGGAATTTGTTAGAAGTGATGGAAAGAAAAACGAATGAGACTCCTCTTTTGACACAAGGTACTTTAGAGTTCAATACAGTTGTTATATAACACTAACTTATTTTCATGGTATTAATTACTAATGTTAAGATATAATTTTGATCACACAGGTGATACTATTGACCAGCAATATGGTGCAAACCACTACCACAACAACATGGAAATCAATAGGTCGTATCAACAAAACGGATATGCTCCAGAGGGATCTACCAACACTTTGGAGATGATAAACGAAGGGTATACTACGACGAGTCCAATGGAACTCGGTGTATATTTCAATATTACCGGATCGTCGTCCCAAGGTCATCTTAACCCTTTCGGTTAATCCTCATCTAAGACGCTTCTTGTACTCTCACACGATGATTAGACTCCTTTCCAAATAAGAGTTTAGTCTACTACTTGATAGAAACATGGATTATATATATACTTATAGATCATTATTGTACATAGTTGTGTGAAATTTAGAGAAAAGAGTAGGAGTAATAATATTTAGCTGAATGGTGTATTGCTTGTTTTACGTTTTCGAAATGAAAACGTGTTTTCTGCTGTTGTTGTTTTTTACCATCCACAAACTAATCAAAATTTTACTCTTTTTCATGTTACAAAAACTAACTCTTGAGTCTATATGATGTAAACCTATTAGCTGAACACAGAGAAACTCACTCTGGCTTTCAATTTCTATGGTAAGTGTAAACCACGTGCTAGTGGTCAGGTGGTAGCATGGCATTCCAGCGTCGCTAAACGAGCTAAATTCGAATCCGATTATACACTCAGATATACCTAACAGCCACCGGGGAACGGTTTACCGTTTTTTTTTTCTATGGTAAGTGTTCTTCAAAGTTTTCAAGTTTTTGGAAGTGAAGCCTTAAATCAATTATATCAAATGACAGAACATCAAAGCATCAAACTTCAGATTTGTCAAAATCTTACAGAAAAGCATAGTGAAACAAAAGGATTCGAACTAATCTATGCTAAGCTGCTGTTTCCGTGGTTGTTGCCGGACTCTTGTCGGAGCTCCTTGACGACAGCAGCTAAAGCCTCAGGGTTAAGACCAAGATCGCAAAGAGCAATCAAAACGGACAAGGTATGTCGATCGAGACCAGTCTCCAAGATGTTGGACATTCGAAACGCAAGCTCCAGCGAGTCCCTCGCAGTTTCAGCTGCCTCCTTATCCATTTACTCTCTGACCCCAGAGAATAAAAAAATCAAATCTTTTATTTCAAAAACTGAGGAAAAGATTCAATTTTTAATAATAGTTGCAATGTAGAGTGGTAACCCCCAAAAAGACTTAAGGAAACAAGCGAAACAGAGAGATGAACAAACCAGATTATGCGACGGAGATAGATAACCAACGGCGTCGAATCTGAGATCTCAGAGCTTTTGAAAGTTGTTGTGAGAAAAGGAGTAAAGGCGAAGTTGGGACACGAAATAGATTTCTAGCCAAACCAAAATTGGTTACCATCTGACCGGTTCAAATTAGAATCTTAACCGGCATCCCTATTAATTAATGTTGAATGTTTTTTCTGGAACATTATTTTTTTTTGGAAAACTAATGTTGAATATAATTTATTCTATCACAAATTACAAAAAAAAAAAAAATTGGTCTAAATGTTAAAACAAATTACAAAATATTACTTCTACAATCTACAAATTTATTTGTTTCTATTTTCACCATACTGAGTTGTTTTATGAAGATTCATACCCTTTTTTTTTTATGAAGATTCATACTTAAAGGTTCTATTTTGCATCATACTAAAAAATTCTTTTTTTGTTTTGTTTTCATACTAAAAATTTCATAGAAGTTTTTCACTCTGCATAATTGATATTTTTGGATTCCAAATCCAAAAAATTAGCGTAGAAACATTAATGAAAGTTTAGGAAAATCACTAAACCAAAGAGATTTCCCCAAAACGTTGAATTAACATAGTCAATGGAGTATCCATAATTTACCTAACGACTATTAATTACATCTGAGATTTATGGCATAGAATTAAGGAAAGTCGCACTCGTGGGATTACATTGAGCAGGCCTAGGCATAAAATCCGGAACTCGAAATTCGAACCGAACCCGAACCGAAAAACTCGACCCATTATCCGATCTGAAATATAAAAATACCCGAACGGATCTTGTAGGGTGGTACAAAAAATATCCGAACCCGAAGTGTTATTAACCGAACCCGAACGGGTAACCCGGAAATCCGAAATTAATAGTTAATATAAATATTTTGAAATATATATAAGTATTTCAATTATTAAATTCAAAATTTCTGGTAATATGATATATAATAATAAATATTAAAATTTTAATAAATAATTTAAGTACACAATTAGTTATAAATAATTCTTTTATAATTTGCTCATTGAAATAAGAAAGTCTACTCTCTATAATGCAATACATATTGTTTACAAATAATGTTTGTTTTCATGCTTGATTTAACATTTTATTGTTATTTTATCAATTTTATGTGTGATAGATTAATTTTTATTTAATTTAGATGTTTTTCTTTATGTTTTGCTTCAAATTTTTTTTTACTTCGGTTATATCCGAACCGAACCGATATAACCCGAATCCGTACGAGATATGATTACTTTATGGGTTTTAAGACGCAATACAATTTTGAACCGAACCCAGACTGT
This sequence comes from Brassica napus, assembly GCF_020379485.1. NCBI lineage: Eukaryota > Viridiplantae > Streptophyta > Magnoliopsida > Brassicales > Brassicaceae > Brassica > Brassica napus. Next base: position 44,786,794 of record NC_063449.1, on the reverse strand, counting down.
TATTATCCTAACCCGACCCGTATTAATAAAATTTTAGTATGAGACCTAAGAGCGTAAACCCGAAAACCCGAAAAACCCGACCCGAACGTCATGGAAAGTCGTTTAGCAAACACTTGCAGAAGAAACATAAACCAAAGCTAAAAGTAGGAAACTCGAAGAAGAACAAGATGTGTTTAACTTAATTCACAAACGACAGTGACAAGCAAATCAATTTAAAGCAAGAAGAACAAGGTTTAAGAGGGGAAAACGAGAGAAGGGAGACTAGCACTTGGGTTTACAGTGACAATGACTGGCGACCATTTTCGCATTTGGTGAGTTAAGGAAAGATTTGAACTCTGGGTTCTTCATGTACTGGCAGATACAGTGTTGTTGCTGGTTCAACCTGGTGCAACACTCATTGGAGGGCGTAGAGCCTTTCATTATGGCGTCCTCGCATGGCATAAGCTGCATGGGATTACATTGCTCTGCCGCGGCGACTCTGTTTTCTTGCGCAACAATGAGCAAGAGAAGGAGTGTACAAGTGATCAAGACCAGTTTTGTACAAGAGGCCTTCATTGTCTCTCTAAGTTGTGAGTTTTATGAGAGAAGATGATTTTCTGGTGTGGAGTTTGAAGTGTGTTTCTCTTCTTCTATATATATAGAAGGAGATAGCTTTGTGTGAGTCACGTTACTCAAATGAGAGCTCGTGATTACATAAGATCTCGATTTGTACAATACCAACTCTTTCTAAGCTCAAAGAGGTTATTAACTTTATAAAAATGCTTAGACAAAGCATATAAAGACTAAATGCCATTTGGGAAATGTTAATGAAAACATGTGCATCCAACATGGAAGTCAGCTTTCGGCTATAACCCCGTGAAGGTTATAAAAAGCTAGTTGGACTATTAAACAAATCAAAAAGCACCTTCAAAATTATATATCAATTCATTAGAGTAGTGTAACATAAGGTATTACTGAGGAAGTATAAAACATGATTCTAACTTCTAGTTATATTCAAAAGTCAGAACTTACAGCCAACTTGCAAACAAAAGCTGTTCTGTTCCATTCACTATGCAATTGCTTCCTTTCAGAATCTTCCATACCGGATTTAACGGAGTCTGTAACCAAAAACCAACCAAAATGTTTTGTCTCAATGGTCACGAGACGAATAAAATGAAGATTAGCCTCAGATAATTATTTTGGAGGCAGTGATAGAGTCCATATTCTGCGAGTGGTATAAGAGAGGGAATCAAACAAAAGAGTGACCAAATCATATATGCTGTCTAACTTCTGTCTCATGTCTGATTCCCGATTAATTATACATATGAGCTGAGTAAAGTTGGTCCGGATGATGATACCAAAGAGACCCCTAGGCCAAGAAAGAACAGTATGAGACATGCAATTCAGGAGAAAATCACTTGCTAAGGATCAAATAGTGTCTCTAATAAGAAACTGGAAGACAGAAAACAAGAACTGTCCTATAACATCTCTCATGTTCTTTAAAAATATGCGTATGCTAAAGAAAACAAAAGCGTTCTCTTTGCAAAATGATCTCCACAATTTGGAAACTAAGAACTCCATTTTTTTTTTGAAATAATGTTAAATTCCTTAACAAAAAATTCATATGGTGGAGTCATGGAAATTGAAAAACTTATCAAGTTAATCATCACTTTTGAGTCAGAATAAGACGAGTGATCAGGTTTCATACCATCAATCTTGATACCAAGACCAGACAAGTCAATATCTTTAGACCGGATCGGGGATGGGTATATCGACCGGTTTGTTATCGTTGTCTTTTAAAAACTATAGCTCACCTCGGCCCAGCCCAAACTTGACTTTCTTTTCTTTCGCCAAAATGCAATTTAACGATATGGGTCTTAGTATATTTTGTGTGTGTTAGGTTGTTATGGTGAATCACGATTAAGTAACTAGCTGGCAGAACTTGGCAAAACCTATTAAAAATCACAAAAATTGTCTTTGGGTCACGCTCCGACGCTTGAAACTTTTTGAGCCTACGTGACCCAGTCTAACACTCTTGGAGACCTGATAAATTATTTTCTCTCAAATTTCAATCACAGCAGTTGTTTAACAACTAATATATTTTCCAGCAAATCCGGACGACATTCTCTTGGGTAATTGTGTTAACGCAAGTGGCAGGTTTTGCATATAGAAATGTGTACACATATAACACATTCTTTATAGCTTTGTGGCAGTGTAAACTCGAAATAAGATTTTGATCCAAAAGAAAGTCGAAATTATACAATTGCTTTTTGAGTTGTGTGAAAACCTGTGACACTGTGTCCTACATGTTTCTTGACTTTCTTACCTCGAATATATAACAATAGGAAATACATCTGTCAAATAAGAAAAAGTAAAAGTGACATAGAGAGATTCTTTTCCACCTCGATCTTCGTTCTTGGTTCTGGACCAAAGTGAATCCAACATATAAAAAAAGTGATTTATAAATAAAGTCAAACATTGATACTTTGATTGGAAGTGATAGTTACAAAAGCACTCTCCAAAAGGCTGGTGGGAATCTACTGAGTGAACAACCCATACACCTAATTTACCCTCACTTACCTCAAAATTTAGACCATACCAAACACTACTATTAATACAGTACATTTGCATGTGAGAAAATAAAAGAAAGATACATCGGTTACTTGTAGACTTCAAACACAAACTACTTAAAAGGTGGATTTAATTAACTAACACGTTAATCAAGTTTCACTAAAACAAAGTTAGCAAAAAAAGTTTCTATCAACCCTTCCCTTCTTCCCCGCGTTGTGTGTCACGTTCCCCACCTCTCCATTATCTCTTCCTCTTTTTCATTTTTTTTGTGTGTTTCTTCTCTCAGAAAAAGACAAGACAATGCCTGTTTCTTCAGAGCCTTCGTCTTCTTCAACAACAATCGGTCAACACATCAGACTCCGACCAAGAAATCTCCCACTACTTCCCACCGCCGATGAGCCTCTAGTTCCAAAACCTAGCCGTGTCTCTAAATCGGCCATGTCTTCCTTCTTCCTCTTACCATCTAACGAAACCACAAGGAAGACAACGTCGTCGTTTCGCAGGCTTGGCTGCACTTCCTCCGCGTCTCAGCAGGTCTCCGTCCCGGCGGTGATTCGCTCCTCCGCGGATTGGGGTGCGACTAAGACCAAGAGCAAGAACAAGAACAAGGGTACTGGTCGCGAGAGTGGCGGTTCGGTTAAGATCTTGACCGAGGCAGGAGATGGAGGAAACGCTTGTGGAGCGGTTCCTGACGTTTGGTGCGGACCCGGTGTTGGGTTCTCGATGGACGCGGTGGTTGACCCCGTGGAAGCGGATCCTCCGAGAAGGAATATTCCGGCTAGACGCAAAATCGATGGTGGTGATATGAACATTAGTAGTACTAGTCACAAGTCTAATCAGACAGAGGTTACATCTTACATTAATTAATTCATTCGTTTGTTTATTATTATTCGTTGCGTGCCTGTTTTAATTTTATTTTTAATCTACGGTGGTGATTAAAAAGAATATTATTGAAATAGAAAAAAATAAATAGTTATTTTGCTGGGTTATTTAGGGATTTTCGTGATTTATGATAATTTAATTAGTCGGAATAAATATGATTTGTATATATCTAGTAGAATTATGCTTTTTATTGTTTGTTTGTTTTGATTTAGGTTTATCGTCGTGCCGTATCTCTCTATATAACACACTAGCTAGGTTTTGCACTTTAATACATCTTCTTCCTCGTTATTTATTCATCACTCTAATTGGTCTACTTTGGGTAAGAACTTGTTGTGTGGAGAAAATTAAGGTCACTGTTTCTCGTTCGTTCGGTGCTTAGCTTCAGAATATTTTGTTTAAACTGATTAAACTTAATTGATATAACACATATAAACCTTGAGGGTTTTTTCTTACTTTCAAAGTGATCATATTAGGTTTGATTTAACTCAACTGTTACATTCTTTGCAGGGTTCTTCTGTTCCTCCTAGGCGATCTCATAATCAAGAATCAAATCCTTACTTTGACTCTGATTTGACTTCGCGTGGTGAACAGACGCAGACCCTTTTCTCTGATAGATATCATCGTCATCTACGACAACCTTACCCTAATGGGCTCTCCGAGGTACGAGTGTTGTTGACCAAGTCACATGTCTTAGTGATCACTGAGCTTGTGTAGTTTTTTTTTTTCTAACGGGATGTTAATGTGTTATATGTGCAGATGATGTTGCTACGGAATAGTCTTGTAATGGGAGGGGTACTTAGTTCTTACGATCACTTCCGTGACTTGAGGCTCAACGTCGATGGCATGTCATACGAGGTAACTTCCTGTCTTAGGGATGATATCTCTATGGTTGTTTGAGTGTTGTGTTTTTGTTAAAAAATACAGCAACTTTTGGAGCTTGGAGATAGAATTGGGTATGTGAACACTGGGCTCAATGAAAAACAGATCAAAACCTGTCTCCGGAAAGTCAAACCATTCAATAAAGATACACCATTAGATGATAGAAAGTGCAGCATTTGTCAAGTAAGTTTTTCAGAAGTGGTTTCATTGCTTAGATATTTTCAGTTGTTTTGTAACAACCAGCCATGTTCCTTAAAGAATGGTCATGTGTTTGTTTGCCGACAGGAAGATTACGAGGCAAAGGACGAGGTGGGGAAGTTACGATGTGGGCACAGATACCATATCAGCTGTGTGAAACAGTGGCTGCTGAGGAAGAATTGTTGTCCTGTCTGTAAAACGATGCCATGTGTTTCAAAGTCTTAAGATATTTTTATCTCCTCATGCTTTGATGATTCTTTTTTCCGAGATTGAACCCAATCACTATTTTACTTTTAGATTATTTATTTTCTCTTGATTTACTATTTTACTGCTGAAAACAAAACTGGTTGATCAAACACTGTAAGAAACATCAATGTTGGTGTTTATTAGGTCGTCAGCTACAATCAAATGTTAGGTAGATCTAACTTAATTATCACATAACAATAATGAAACTGTTACTTGCAAGTGACGTCTAAAGTTACCTACACAATTAATGAGGTCAATTCAATGATGTTAACGTACTAACAAAACCTTCATCAATGAAAGATGTTTATAAAACTTTAATTTAATTTTTTACAATACTGCTTTTGAGATCCCAGTATAAACCTGCTAAATGTGTGAAGATATGTATACATAAATGTATGGAATGTTATATGTACCTTCTTTTACAGAAAAACAAGAATCAAAATCCATTTGAAAATTCGCTGATCTTAACTCTGATCATGGCGTTGAAGAAATTGAATAATCAATGGATATGTTTCGCTCCGGGCCTGTAAAGATTAAAGAAAGAGTGAATATAATAATCAAAACACTAAAAACCAATATAAATTGTTAAGAAGAGGAATTGATCAATACATACCGTTCGACCAGAGATCATATCCTGGTGGCCATAATGTGGACCTCCAGGTGAACCAAAAACTTTGTAAGTAGCTAGATGTTCTGGGATCAGCTTTACAGTCTCTGCTCATCAGATCAACACTAATTATTAGATCAATTAAGAGATTAAAAAAAATCATATATTCACGGCTTAAATATGCTGCTGAGTAACTACCATATACTGCATCAGGAGGGCAGACTATGTCCCAGTCCCCTGCAAGTGCCAAAATAGGGACATTGGTTGTGCTGATATGATCCTTGTAATAGAAACTACCGGTTCTGTCACGTAGCCCACCTTTGTCCACGGATGTTGCTAGCTGATACAGAAGCTTAGCTGGTACTGGGCCTGTTTTTTCTCCACAAGAAAGTTATATTGTCACATGGAATATAAAATTTGTTGATAAGTATGAGAAAATGTCATCCAGTCACTGAGCTTACATAAGCTGTTCAAAACAAGCTTCTCAATCACTTCAGGTTCCATCATTTGAGGAGCAGAGATATTAGTGCTTAACCAAGACAAAGCATATGGAGGACGACAAATTAGAGGGTGAGCCATCTCAAGCATTGTATCAATCGGTAAGGCAGACACGTTAAGTGCTTGAGCCGGTTCTTTCTATATAACAAAAAGATATTTTACATCACTTTTTCACTCATGTTTTTTCCCTTTGGAGAATGTTTACGAAGCAGTGATTGGTTCTAAGTACTTGCCATGGGTAATAGGTACTTGAGGAGTGTTCCTGAGGATGAGTAGTCCAATGTTGATGCTATAGTGGTGACAGAAGCCAACCCTGAATCTATTCCTTTTAAGCCTGGCGAAGAAAAAAAAAGTGGTGACCCTTGATTATGAATTACATTTACAACACATATAAGAGAATGAATATTAGTCTTTTATGATGTATGAGAAGGCCTTACCACATCTTGAGAGCAAGGCGTAAAACAACATACCACCCATTGAGTGACCAATGGCTAACAACTTCCCATCTTCTGGCTTGGTCTGAGTCCTCACATACTCCATCTGAGATTCAACAATTCATATAATTTAGACAAAACTGAGTATAGCACGCAGGTGAGAGCAGGATTCCAACAAAGTGAAGTTTCAACTATATAGAAGAATAACAAAACAAGAAGTGTCACCTCACCGCTGAAGGAATATCTTCTTCTAGATAGTTATCAAAGTCCCAATTGTAACGAGGGATAACTTCAAGCCTCTGCTTGAAATCTCCCACTCTCTTGGATAGACGATCTTGCAGCCCCAGGAACTTGAAACCTGCATATTCTTTCTCAGTAACAACAGAGCAAGTCAAATAGACAGAGAGAGGGGCTAATGAATCAACCTTCATCAAGAACATTTTCCATCCTCTCAGATACGTTTATAACATTCTCCAATAGGTCTGAGACTATCTGCTGCTCGTCCTTTCTGGATTCTATCTTATTCATCAGCAATCAGAAAGTAAATTAGCATATACGGACATGAGCAATTCATAAGAAAAAAAAAGAAAAAGGGAGAGTCTCATATGTCTTTACCAGCATTAAGAGAACTCAACCCAGCTCCACGTAGTTCAAGAATCCATGTATCAAAACCTGAACCAGACATGAACCTTGCAAAGGAACACTGCATACATGAACACCCACAGAAACAGAACAAAACAACAAACTGTTTACCTTCCAAATACATACTTGCGTTACAAGAATCCATTACACAACACAGTTTCATCACTACAAAGTCAAGCCAAACACTAGAATCAAAATAACCTCAGGGGAAAGATCGTAGGTGAAAGCATTGCTCGCAATACCAGACAATAGAAGCAAAGGATGTTTCCTCTTCGGTGCCTGAAAGTGTATAAAACATGATAACATACGTATACAAATACTCATGTGTGTGTATATATATATATCTCAGTAGTACCTTTGGGGAAGGAAGATATCTCCAGAGAGCGGCGCGCCAATCTGAGTTGGGAACAGGAACGTAGTGGAGCTCGTCAGCCGTGCAGGTTTCCTTCGCCGAGACAGATCCGACCGCTGGAGACGAGCCGACACGGCCTAGCTGCAACGAGGAGAAGGGAGGACGAGGTTGGCTGAGTAGAGAAGAGGCGACAACGGAGGAAGTTAGGGAGCCTGAGCTTAGCTGGACTCGGAGAGCATCCATTGACCACCAAACAGAGAGTCCGACAATGTTGCCGGAGCAGAACAACGGTTGTTTGATTATATAAGCGGTGAAAGATCTCACACTCAGTTACTTTCCCAGTTTCTTGTTCTTGATTTTTTTTTTTGTGGTTAGGTTTTTTTAATTTATATCATTTGCCTACCACAAATATAGAAAAAAATGGGACCAAAACTAGTGTTTTATTTGTACACGAAATCGGTTGCGTATAATAAGCATATAAGTAATGTCTTGGGTTTGGGTTTGGTGGTTGAGCTGCAAATAACCAAACATGGTGTTTTCTGAATCGATAAGTTCTTGTCTGTAGAAAAAAAGAGCAAACAGCTGTTTTACATGGCTGTGTGATTGTGTTTAGGAATACTCACAAAATAGAGTTACGTCCTAGTCGGACTCGGAGTCGTTTGCATTCCTCTATTTTGAGTAACATGTATCTTCTGATGTGTTCACTCATCTAACCATTAACATCAAAAGATTGTAACAAACAACATGTATTCGCATGATCCATATATTTTGCCAATCATTTTTAGGTAAGTCGGCACGGAGTCGATAGAAATTACTCATCATCCAGGTAATCTTTCTATCGATTAAATCTCCATAAAATGCACATTGCAAGAAGGATAATCATAAAGTTGCATAGCAATTCAAATCTCACATTCGATATGAGAACAAAAGAAAAATCTAATATATAAGTCCGGTCCAATTTCACTTAGTACGAGACATCTGGTGGCTCTTTTTCTCTATTGCAAGGTTCAGAAGTCCAAGTTGGTCCAACAGAAATCAACAATACTTCTTCAAGTGCTCATCAATATATAGATATTTTTTTACACAACACATTTTACATACTTGGGCTTACTCGAGAAGATGGACCGAGGTTATTGATTGAGCTGCTGCGGGAAACTGAATCAAAACTCTTACATTTAGGAGCGGTAGATCAATCTCAGAAGTGAGCAAAACTCGTTACTAAACAAAGTTTTGCAAGTCCACAACAGCTAAATCACTCATGCCCAAAGACCAAGTGGTCTACACACAAATGTTTATTCATACAAGAATCTAACTTACTTATCTTCTGGTTTGACAATAGAAATAATATGTTTAGCAACATCTAATGCAGCGTCAGGTTTCCCAGCTCTTAACGCCCGCTCACTCATCTCTCTCATCAGTTCTTCATTCCCTATCATTTGGAACCAACTCAGTAAGACAATGACGAGGAAGAAGAAAAAAAAATGAAATTTGAAAATAAAGATTGTTCCCAGTTACCTAGAATCTCTTCTAATGCAGCTCGAAGAGTGATCGTATCTAGCTCTTCCTCTGTTATTACCTTTGAGCCAACAATGTCCGCCATCAAAGAAGCACTCCTTTCTTGATCCCCTTCATCAGTATGTGGTGATGGTATCTAACACAAAAAAAAAAAACAAAAGAAAAAAATTCACACATAGCCAATCTCTCAGTGAACCAGCTTTACAAAATTTTAACATACCAGAACAGAAGGCTTCCCTAACGCCATGATCTCTGAGCAAGTCATAGCACCAGCTCTCGAGATAACCAAATCTGCTGCCGCATAAGCTACACTTATATTTCTCAAGAACCTAACACCAAAAAAAAAAAAAAAAACACATTCTTGAGTTCTAAGTTACTTAGGACAAGATCTAATAACATTTTCAGTAAAAGAAAATTATTCTATAATTTTGTAACTCACGGAGATAGAAAGAGACGAGGATGGCTTCTAACGAGACTATCCATTTCATCAAAAGCCTCGACACCAGTTTGCCAGACGAAGAACCAGTTCTCATGTTCAGACAACAACTGCAAGTAACAGTTAAGCAAAGCTATGTTGATAGCGTTGGCTCCCAAAGACCCGCTAAGCACAAGCACCACTCTCGCGTCCGACACGGCTCCCGCCCACTGCCCGAAGAAGCTCACACGCGCCGCTCCTTTCGACACGTACCGTCTTAAAGCTTGTCTTATCGGGTTCCCGTACACGACGCACTTCGCGGCGGCGCGTTTGGGGAGGTTGGAGACGGTGCAGTTGAAAGGAGTGAAGATCGTGTCGGCGAATAAAGAGAGGATCCAGTTGGTGGTCCCGGGGATGGAGTCTTGCTCCTGGATCACGAGCTTGAGGCGCATGATCGCGGCGGCGAAGCAGACGGGGAAGGAGGCGTGTCCTCCGGTGCCGACGACGATCTGGGGTTTGAACTCGCGGAGGAGTTTGTAGGACTCGAAGGTGGATTTGGTGAGGAGGAGCGGGAAGCGGAGGAAGGAGGCGAAGCAGAGGAAGGGACGAGAGGACGAGTATCCGACGGTGGGGATCGCCGAGAAGTCGAATCCGGCGGAGGGGACGGTCGTGCTCTCCATGCTGTTTGGGAACCCGATGAAGAGGATTTGAGCTTGCGGGTCGGCGGATTTGAGCTCGTCGCCGATGGCTAGCGCCGAGGAGATGTGTCCGGCGGTGCCTCCGGCAGTTATCACAGCTCGTAAGGCGGAGTTGTCTTTGTTCTTTGCGGCGGAAGCGTGGTTGATCGGGCGGTCTACAGAGAGGCAGCAGACGGTGGAGGAGGAGAGAGTGAGTCGAGTAGGAACGAGTCTACTCGGAGGGTAAAATGGTAAAGTTAGGGAGAAGAAGGAAGGGATCGCCATAGAAGATCAAGACAAGAAGCTGTAAAGACAAAAATTCAAGACGAAGGCGAAGATGAAGCTTCGAACTATAAACCATATGAATTAATATGAATAGGTGAGAGACGCAATGTGAATATTATCAGTAGTGAAGAGAGGAAGAAGATGATCGGAGACGACGCGATCTTACGGATCAAAAGAAGAACAATAATGAGGGAGGGATGAGATCCTTGATCATCTCCTTGTCGGTATAATTAAAAGTTTGGAGACTTGTAGTAAGAAAGGTCAACTTCTTTGTACTACTTTCTTTGTTCTGTTTTATTTGCCACGAGGGACATGTTGGTACTAGTTTAATTACGTTTGTTAGTTACTCTAAGCCACGTAGTATTCAACTATTCATATGAAGCTTCTTCTTATATTTGGATTAGAATATTCAGAACCAAGATCTGAGAAAATATCAGAAGAACAGACTAGGAATGGGATAGTGATTAAAACTACGATTAATATTAGAAAAGCTATAAGTTAATACTCTTTACTTTTCATTTTAATTTTCGTTTTAAATTTGTGAACGCAAATTAAAAAATATATTTTATTTTGTATGTTTTATAAATAAAAACATTATTATCTATACAACTAACTATATTTCAACCAATAAAAATAGATATAAAATATAAAGAATTAAACGACATAAAAATTAGTAATTTTGGATTATAATTTGAAAACGATATTTATGTTAGAATATAAATTATTTTACAACGACAATTAAAATGAAAAAGAAGAAGAAGTATAAAATTGTTAGGAATTCTAGTTTGGTTTTACAGTTTAGAGGTTTCAGAATCATAATATTATCTTCCTTTCTTACTTAGTTATATAGTATATCATTATCATTTTTTTCGTCAACATATATCATTATCATATGCTAATCCGACCAAAACTCAGGTTCTAGTTCTACTACTAATAATAGCCTTTTTGGATCCATTTCATTTATTGGACGCTCCCGGCTTCTCCGTGTTAATAGTACTCGGTAAGATAAATACTCCTTTTTATTTATAGATGACCAGATTAGCTGTATTAAGCCATTAATAAACCAAAATATTAAAAAAAATCGCCGCACAGAAAAAAATCAGAGTCTGTGGGTAGGTTTTTGTGGTCTTAAATGCAAAACTGGTCCCAATGATGCTGCAACTTCCCACTAATTCTTTTTGCTTCTCCTTTATACGAATCAACAATCGTGGTTCAGGAAAAAAAAAAATGCACACAAGGCAATTAGTATACTTAGGCCTAGGACGACAGATCGGTTATCCAGACAATTTTAAGGTATTCAGATCCGGATTTTTATCCGGCAGATTCATAATTTTATTATTTTTATCCGGATTCGGAGTTCTCGGATATCCGGATATCGGATATCCTTCTAAAAATTGTAATATCCGGATCTAGATTTGGATCCTTAAAATAAATAAAAAAATAATATTAATATATATATATATATAAAATATTAACAATAATTTAAAAAATATATATATAATGTATTTAGTTATTTCTATGTATAATATTACAAAATTTACATAAAATTTATATATACTATTATAAAAATGAAAATATATTAAATAAAATTAATTTTTATATATAGATATTACTATTTTTGAAATATTTATTAATAAAACTTAAGGATCCGGATATCCAGACTTAAAAATTAAGATATCCGGATCCGGATCCTGCTTTGACGAATCCAACATTTTACTATCCGGATCCGGATTCGGTCCCTCTGGATATCCAGATTTTCGGATCGGATCCGGATCGAATCTCAGATCGAATCTAAATCTCGGGTAAAAGTCTCGGGACTAATTATACCAAGACCATCGAATGACGTTAGCAAATAACTGACCAATTCCGTTAAATGCATTTACAAAAGCTAAGGTTGATTGGTGTGTCATCACTTCCACCACTTATAATTTTTTCTATTATTTCGATTGTGAAATAAAAAGCAAAGAAAAATAGATACATTAGATTCTCTTATCAGCGCATGTTTGTCAGTCAAAATCATTACTCTTCGTTGGTGCCAAGACCACCAAATTTTTCTTGTAAAAAAAAAAACAAAAGAATATTCATCAGCAATAGAAAGGGAAATAAAAATGTTATCATGATCAAAGTTAAAAAAGCGCCCAGATACAGTAACACAAAAGCAATTTTTTTACATTAAAACATAATTAAAGAAACAGAACAAAAGAGAGGAGAAAACAAGTTGGCTTTTGCAACAAAAAAGAGAGGTAAAAGTAAAAACAAAAATTAACCACGAACGAAAAAAAAAAACAAAACACAAATGTGGTCTTTTGGGTGTTTGGTCCTTCGCCGTCTAATTGCCTCTTCCCAATTCGCAGCCAGCTTTGAACAACAGGAGAAGAAAGAAACAAAAAAAAAAAACCCTAAATTTCTTCAAAGACCTTCAATTTCATCGGTTTAGATTCTGAAAAGTTCGATCCTTTTCGAACATGGGTGGGGGCGATCTAGCTATCTCCGTAGCTGACATCAGGTGAGGAACAATGGATTAAAGTTTCATCAATTTGCTTTCAAGTTTCTCCCTTTTCATGCTGTGAATTTAGGGTTTATTGGTTTACGCTCCTTCCTTATATTGAGATGGATTCGAAACTGATCAAGGGTTTCTCAAAAAGGTTTCAACTTTAGATACACAGGTTTGAATTAAAGCTTTACCATGAACCATAGCTGTTTCATTGCTCTTGAGGTGTTGGAATCGTATGAAATAGTTAGGCTTTACGTTCAATCTCAATCCTTTGTTTAGCAGCAAAGGTGGAGCCTTTGATCCTTTGTTTATGTTTATTGATTAGCTAAATATCGTAATTGGGATTGTGTTAGGATGGAGAATGAGCAGCCTGATGACTTGGCTAGCGATACCGTCGCTGAGATCGATGTGAGTGACGAAGAGATTGATGCAGAAGACTTAGAGAGACGTATGTGGAAGGACCGAGTCAGGCTCAAAAGAATCAAAGAGCGTCAAAAAGGAGATTCTCAAGGACCTCAGGCCAAGGAGGCGCCCAAGAAGATCTCTGACCAAGCGCAGAGGAAGAAGATGTCTAGAGCACAAGACGGTATACTCAAGTACATGCTGAAGCTAATGGAAGTCTGCAAAGTACGTGGCTTTGTGTACGGTATCATACCGGAGAAGGGGAAGCCGGTGAGCGGCTCCTCCGACAATATAAGAGCTTGGTGGAAAGAGAAGGTGAAGTTTGATAAAAACGGTCCCGCCGCGATTGCTAAATACGAAGAGGAGTGTTTAGCGTTTGGGAAGTCAGACGGGAATAGAAACTCGCAGTTTGTGCTTCAAGACTAGGGATGTTACGATGGGTATAAACCCATGGGTTTACCCAAACCCATAAGTAATGGGCTGGGTTTCTACCCTTCAATAAATAAATGGGTTTTATATGGGTTAATAATTTTTGGGTTTATACTAATTTGGCTAAACCCAACAGAATAACTGGGCACCCACAGACCTATTAAAAAAATTTAAACGTCGTCGTCCTTAAACTTGTACCTAATCAAAAACTTGTCGTCTCTCTCAAAATCAAGCTTCACCTTCTCTCTCTCTCTCAATCAAGCTTCACCGTCTCTCTCTCTCAATCAAGCTTCGCCATCTCTCTTTCTGAGGTTCTCTCTCAGGTTCTCTCTCTCTCTCTCTCTCTCAAGCGTTGTTATCTCTCTGTCTCTCTCGGTTCTGATTTCTCTGCTGTGCAGGAAGCAGATCTCTGGCAGAAAACCCATCACACGATCAGGTACTCTGTCTTTCTATCTCTCTTGCTCTGTTTATCTCTCTCTTTTCCTCTGTCTCTGTGTATATTTTTTTTGTCTCTCTGTGATAATGGCGTATGGTCTGGTGCAATGGCGTGTGTGTCTCTGTGATAAGTGTTTCTGTTAACGATATGAGCAGTAATGATAATGGTATCCTTACTGTTTTGTGTAGATGGATTTGCAGTCACTTAACACACTTGCACAACTCGAGGCTTTAAATGAGCAAATGGATGAGGACATAGAGGAGGATGAAGCTGAACCTCAAGCAGCCCACAGTGAAACTCAAGAGACTCTACAACCAGGTTCAACACAAACAATCTTTCAGTCTAACAAACGGTTAAAGGCTGATGTTTGGAAAGAATACATAGCGATAGGTGTAGGGTCAGATGGAAAGAAGAGAGTAAAATATTGATTTTCATTTGCACTCGTAACTGGCTTCGAGGTTATGCAGACTTTGAAGGTAAAATATTGATTTTCATTTGAGAGGATTATGTTATATATATTTGACAAATTTATATTTTAAATTTTAGGTGATATTGAAAAATTCTTTGATGATGATGAGGAAGCTACACGATGAGATTCAAGTGTGAGAGCTTGAGATTCAAGTGATGTTTTATGTTTTCACTTATATTATGAGACCATCTTGTTTTTTTTTTTGTGTTAAGACTTGGATAAATCAAAGTTTTACTTTGTTATCTACGATTCCTTAGTAGATGGATGGAGATTTGACTTCATTCTTTTCAAAGGGTCTCCTCTTTACAGGTCTTTCAACGAGTTCTTAAGGCATATGCTACAAACCTAGTTCTTAAAGTATCGTTGTTGCAGCCACAGCCTTCTTCATGTTTCCCATGTGTGCTAAATAATAACTTTGTTGTCATTTATTTAAATTTATATTGATTTATAATAATTGTGATTTTAAAATATAGACAGATATTAAAATTATCTTTTTAATGGTATATAAAATCTATAATTTGATTATGCACACAAAAGATAATTAACATTTTACATGATTTGCTTACAACAAATAAAATGGCAACATGGGTACCCATGGGTAAACCCATACCCTACTGGGTTATTTTCTGGGTTTATCTTCAAACCTTTATGTTTCTGGGTTTTTGTGGGCTGGGTATAAATTGGGTCGGGTTATTTGTGGGTTGGGCTGGGCTGGGTTTTTTTACCCATGTTAACATCCCTATTCAAGACTTGCAGGACGCTACTCTAGGGTCTTTGTTGTCTTCTTTGATGCAGCATTGTGATCCTCCGCAGAGGAAGTATCCGTTGGAGAAAGGGACGCCTCCTCCCTGGTGGCCGACGGGGAAGGAAGAGTGGTGGGTGAAGCTCGGCTTGCCGCAGAGCCAGAGTCCTCCTTACAGGAAGCCTCATGATCTCAAGAAGATGTGGAAAGTTGGGGTGTTGACGGCTGTGATTAACCATATGTCTCCTGATATTGCGAAGATCAAGAGGCATGTTCGTCAGTCTAAGTGTTTGCAGGATAAGATGACGGCGAAAGAGAGCGCGATTTGGTTGGCGGTTTTGAACCAAGAGGAGTCGCTTATTCAGCAGCCGAGTAGTGATAATGGGACGTCTAATGTAACCGAGACGCACCGGAGGGGGAATAACGCTGACAGGAGGAAGACTGTGGTTAATAGTGATAGTGATTATGATGTTGATGGGACTGAGGAGGCTTCAGGTTCGGTTTCGTCTAAAGACAGTAGAAGAAATCAAGTTCCAGCAACAACTTCACAACAACCAGTAAGAGATCAAGATAAAGCTGAGAAACATAAGAGAAGGAAAAGACCTAGAATCAGATCAGGAGCTGTTAATGTACAAGATGAAGAACAAGTAGAAGCTGAAGGGAGAAATGTTTTACCTGATATGAATCATGTTGAGGCTCCTATGCTAGATTATAACATCAACGGTACTACTAATCACCATGAGGAAGGTGTTTTGGAACCAAACATCTCCTTAGGACCAGAGGAGAACGGTCTGGAACTGGTGGTTCCTGAGTTTGATACCAACTATACTTATCTTCCTCCTGTTGATGGACAAGCTATGCTGCCTGTAGACGAAAGACCAATGCTTTACGGAGCAAACCCCAACCAGGAGCTGCAATTTGGGTCAGGTTATAACTACTATAATACTTCTGCAGTGTTTGTGCATAATCAGGAAGAAGACCTTATCCATACACAGATAGAGATGAACTCACAAGCACCGCCTCACAGCAACGGGTTCGATGGCCAAGGAGGAGTACTTCAACCCCATGGGAATGAAGAAGAGGGTGTAGCAGGAAGAGATATGCCTCCTCAGTTTCAGAGTGACCAAGATAAACTCTTGGACAGTAACATCCTATCTCCATTCAATGACTTGCCGTTTGATAGCAGCACCTTTTACTCTGGGTTTGATTCCTTTGGTGCATTTGATGATGACTACTCATGGTTTGGAGCTTAGTTTCTTAACATTTTTTTGTTGGGAGGTTACATGGTAAGTTTGTGTTGCACACCTCTCCATCTTATATATACAATTTTTGTATTAGTTTATAATTTTGTCTGTATTATCTTGTTGCAGGTTCAAAGGAACATGGCTATAGTCTGGCTAGTACAGTTATCAACTTATCATTCTCTCTTTGCTTATTCTTAGTTTTTGTCTTAGATTTATCCATATGAGAAACAATTATTTTCCTTTTGAATAATTTGCCAGACGCTGCTTTTCCCGTTGTAATGTTCTCTAGGGGAAGCAGTTAGTGCATCTTTTGTAAACTAACAATGTGAGTAATTCATCAAGTTAAGAGAATAATTATCTTTGCTTGTTCAATTGCAACTTCTTGTAATAAAAAAGATCAGAATTTATCTATCACTTAATCTATCTTCAGAGATTTATCAGTTCTCAATCATCAGTAAAACAAAGTCAGAGATGTAGTAACCATTTTAAGGGAAAATATCAAATAACAGTGTACCTAAATAAGGACGACAATTCCTTTGTTTCTCTGGTTATTAGGATAATGAAATAATCCTCTGAAGAATAATTTTAGTTTAACATATATCCCATTGGACTTAATACACTCGACTTAAATCCATAAAGTCAAGGAGAAATCCTATAATGAGTCTTGTAAGGCTTGATGATGAGGCACAGCTCAGGGTTTCCACAACTTCATGGTGCAATCTGCACTATAGGTAGCGATGAGGTTTCTATGTGGGTGGTGTGATAAGCCTATCACATCTTTCTCATGCACCTGCCATTAACATAAA
Organism: Brassica napus; assembly: GCF_020379485.1. Classification (NCBI taxonomy): domain Eukaryota; kingdom Viridiplantae; phylum Streptophyta; class Magnoliopsida; order Brassicales; family Brassicaceae; genus Brassica; species Brassica napus. The sequence continues at coordinate 44,769,592 of NC_063449.1, read as the reverse complement.
CATTTCAGACACCCAAGTCTAATAAGACTGCAGAATCGATACTAAAACATGTATAAACACAAGTGTCTTCATCTATCTCGTAATTTAATAATGTTATGTCTTTGTGAAATGCAACTTATAAACTTACCATCATAAAATGCTCAAGTCCACCGGTTTGATAGCTGAAGCAGTACAGTTTCCTGCAAGTTAGTGCAGACCAGTGTTAGGTGCAAGCATCAAAACATCCTTTCAACTTTTAGACCTAAGAAAGTTGATAAGAGGGCAGAGTAGTAATACTTGTCTTCACCAAGGCAGTATATCCAATCTCCTTTTGTAGATACACATGCTGCTACAAAATCTCCTCCTTCCCTCTTACCGGATGAGAAACTCTTCACAACCTGCAAAGGGATTTAAAGTTAAGCAACATGTGAATTGACTAATATTTGCCATGACAGATTAGCAGGAGACAGTTTCTCAAAACTCACCTGTCCTTGGAGTGTCATGATGTATATAGATGACGTCTTGTTGCACACAACTATGTGTTCTGTGTTTTTAGGGAACAAATGAACAGAATTGACTGAAGCTTCACTTCCCTAAATTTCACAAAAGAGCCGACTTAGCCCACAGGAGATCAAAAAGAGTGTAACAAGGTGTAAATGAATCTGTTAGACAACACATACTCTTAGTGAGGGTGGTGGCTTGAATGTTTGTAGACAATCTGTCGTCTTTGAATCCCAGACCTGTGCAAGGAAACAAAACAGCTATTACACAGGGGAAGGCAGAATCCAAGTGGAAAACACTGATACTGCCAACAGTAGGCAGCCAAAAAAAAACCCAAGAATATACTAATATATACAACAATGTACCTTCACTGTGCAGTCACTGGAGGCAGTGATTACACGGGTTCCATCACTTGTAAAGATGGCATTGTTTACATAAGATGTATGACCGCGGAACTCTTTCAACAATTTCCCAGATTTCAAACCATGGATTCTGCATAATATAAAGCATAAAAAATAAATATACATATATAATGTTAATGTGAGTTTTATAATATACACAGCCAGATGTAAGAAAAAAACAACAGAAACAAGTATAAAGAGAATCAAGCTTTTGCTCGGACAGATTATATGTCGCATGCAAAAAGAAGAGGATATAAGTAATAAAACCTTGCAGTGTGGTCAAAGGAGGTACTTAGCAACTGAGTTCCATCCCGAGAGAAGGTTAGACTTGTAACTCCTTCGGAATGTGCACGCTCAAGACGACGGAAGCATAGACCAGTCCTAATACGCCAAACCTGTAAAAGTTGAATGCATTAAAGTCTAGTTTCCTCTTGTTGTATACAATGAGAATTCATATCGTGCTAATAAGTGGAAGAAGGATGTCTACCAAACTGCTGCTAACAGTCTCTCTCTCTCTCCAGAGAGAGAACCATATAATGAAAAAAAGTAAAACTCAACTGTAAGAAAATATATACAGATGGAATTTACCTTAATCTTTCCATCTTGTGAGCCAGAAGCAAGCATCTCTGAATCTTTGCTAAAGTCTATACAAAGGACAGCCTCGTCATGCATCATGAAAGTTTCCTGTCACAGACGAGATACTTAGTACTTTAGGAGTTTCATGAGAAAATAAATTTTAAATTAAAATAAAAAGTGAAAAGTAGTCAAAAGAGCTTACTTCAGCTTGATATTGCAAATCCTTCTTCAGCTTCCCACTTATGTAATCCCATACCTGTAATGTTTTTTTGAAGTCTGAGTTAAGACTGCTAAGACATATACAATCATACAAACAGATACCATGGTATCATACTCACCTCGATAAAACCATCAACAGAAGACGATACAAGAAACTGTCCATCTGGTGAGAACCTAGCGCATTCGGCATGACTCTTTGTACCAAACTGCAACAGCACATGGAATGAGATTTGCAAATCAGAAAAGGACATAACTGCTGACAAATGGGGCATTGACGTAAACAGGCTATTAAAGTTGATGTGATCAATATGAACCTTTATTGTATGATTAAGAGTAGTAGGATATGTGTCTTCCACATCTTGTTTCATAGCTGCCGTTCCACGGAAGAGGTCAAACTGAGTTCCTGGAGGGAGTAGTCCTGACACATACACAAGTATAGGTATTTTTTAAGAAATGAGTATAGATATCTTTTTCCCATTGTTAAATCACCTCGATGTTCTAGCATGCATTGATAAATGCTCACCTTGATGCTGTTGCCACTTTAAAGCCTGGCCTACCAAAGCCATTAACCGTGAAGGAGGTACCACAGTAACCTCGGCAGCCACAGCTGACAGAGGAGAAAAAAAAAGACAATTAGTAAACCTTGAGTAGAAACTGAGTCAAGAGAAAGAAAAAAAAATTCATAGCCAATAAACAGAGTATAAGTTCTCGTCATAAACGTTTTTTTCATGTCATAAAGTACTCTTAGCCTGCCTAGAGAGAAACTTCCAGAACATCACTTGGTTCCTTCAGGTGATTGATCCCAAATAACTTAGTACAAAGAAAAAAAAAATGAAGAAAGACTGTTCTCTTAAAAAATAAAGAAGAAATGGCCAACCTTGAGCAATCTGTGCACGCTTTCTTTCTTTAGTTGAGTCTCCATAAGCCTAACAAACAATTGTAACATTGTAATGTCAGCAAAATATGATTTTTGAATAGACAAGGAAATGACTACATGAAAGCAACCGCTCTCTATACAAAACATGAACAATGACTAGGAGACCATGCACCTCAAAAGAAAAAACAGGTAAAAAGTCCAAACCCATCAACATGTACAAGAGGTAGTAAAATGGAAAGATACTACTGTACTAACAAACACAGAACATGTGTTACAGTTTGAGAACCTTATCTAGAAACAAATTCATAGCTAACCAATGTTAAGCTCACAGGTTCTACTTATGACTTAAAAGGATATCAACACTCACACATACGAAACAAAACAGAGTACAGAGAAGCAAGTGATATACAATTTCTAAGTAGATATACCAACATTGTTTGTGACAATATTTATACAAAGTTACAAAGATTGCTTAAAGCGCTGAATAGTAGGAGACAACCATGCTTATGTGACAATAACAACCACATAAGAAACAGTCAATATGACATTTAATAATAGTCAAGCAACAATAAAGCTCCCATACCTCATGCGGATCAAAGTAGCTTCTGACAAGAAGATGCTCCATCCGCAAATATCTTTCTGGTTCCTCCTGCTTCATGACACCCATCACCTGAGTTTGCCTTAAAATAGCTCGGGCAGTGTCCAACTCTCGAAGTTCTATCATCTCCAACACAATCTGAAAATAAATTAAATTTCCATGAGAAGTAGACTTACTATGAAAGTCATTAGTTTATACAACACATTGATAAATTCCGCAAAGAGAAGAGAAAGAAACCTGTTCATAAAGGTCTTCAAGTTTATTCCTGGGAAGCTTAAGCTGAGACACTTGAGGAAGTACAGAGTCCCACCTCCCACTATTAATATCAGAAACAAACGTCTCGACGCTGTCTACTGTGTTTAGAGAAACCTGACACTCGCTCTGTAGTGTCTGGAACGTCTGATTCAAGGAGTTCTCTTTGCAGAACTGAAGCACAATCTTTATTACACTTGAGATACAAACCACACAACAGAGCTTCGTTAGTGAACCCCGCGTTACCATTATCGCAAAATCACAATGTTCTTTAGCTAAACAGTACTGTTACTGAATAAATTCACTATCATTAACTAGAAAAGAGAGTAACTTTTCCAAAGAACAATTATCTCCTTCAGATGAGCAGCTACGAAAGGAGTCCAAAGATATTAGCTTTTAGAACAGCCTTTCTTATGGGTAGATTCAAAAATCGTTACTTTGGTACCAGGAGGTTTTCTCTAAACGTTTTAACCTAAAAGATCCAACTGCGACTAAAGAGATAACCATGGTAATGAGAAGAGTAAAAAGGAGAAAGCTTACTCTCGAGCTTCGATTTCGAGCGCCATAGTCAGTCGTAGTGCTTCTTTTTTCGCCGGAGACGCCAAGGAGTTGAGCAGAGGATACGCACGAAGGAGTTTTAATTGGGTTTTTAATTCAACTTAACAATTAAAACAAAGTAACGGGTCAAAATTAAAATATTCAGAAATACTGGGGTAACTTTATAAATATCTTTAACCTTTTATTAAAAAAAAAAAAAATCTTAGCAGCACCACCTGACTTGTGAAAATACATTATAATGATGATTTCGTGTGAATTTTTCTCTATTAATCACTGTATAACTAATGATTTCGAAACTAATGTAGAAGCATCATTTGAACAATTAATCAAAACCACTAAAGGCTTTCGCTTTCTTACCACTTATCATGAGCTTTGACGTTACACAGTTGGAGCAACAAGATTTTCAATCCAGAGAGCAAAACCAATACAAGTTATGCAAACAACTTTTGTGACTTTTGAAGATCTTAATCCAGTTCCTGTATCAAAACAAAGGCCATAAACTTGTTTCGATGACATAGTGCTTGCTTCTATAGATTTGACTTGTTCTTTACTACAAACAGTTTAAGATTCACATTGCGCATTTCCTTTTTTGGCTTCTAAGAAAACTATACATATTCATTCTATCTTCTACAATCTTTTACTACACAACGTGTGGTGGCTACACTTCAAAATTCATCGTCTTCTTCTTCTTCTTCTTCCCCTTCTCCAGATATCGAACTATACTCCTCCTCTTGACCATCTTCAAAAGCAATGCTCATCTCTTTCTTCACCACATCAGCCAAATCCTGCCTATTCGCACTCACATAAGCATCCCTCACCGCTCTAAACAAGGACTGGTTCGCTTCAATCTCCCCAAACGTTATCCAACCATGCACCCTCTTCACCCCCTCCACCATCCCTGCTCTCCCGTACACCCCAACAAGGTACGCCTGCGTGACAATATCCGGCTTCAACCCCTTCTCCTGCATCCTCATATACGTCTTCAAAGCCATATCAACTTCTCCCGACGCACCGTAAGCGTATATCACCGCGTTGTACGCGTAATGCTCCAGTGGGATCTCATCTCTCGTGACCTCTTTACACGGGTCCATCGCGTAGGCATACAACCCCATGGCTGAGAACAACGTTGCAGTGATCGCCGACGTGGCGAGCGGTTTACCTTCGTTGTAAGCGGCCTGCAGCTGCTCCACCGCCTCCCTCGGCACGCCGCCTTTCTTCAGCAGAGTGAACACCGTCTTGAACGTTCCCCAGTCCAGGGAGAGCTTTCTCTCCACCAGCATCTCGCGGAACAGCTCGCAGCACTCGCGCAGCTGCCCGTCGGCTGCGTAGCAAGCCATCACCTGGTTAAACGAAACGCTGTCGTTTAGTAAACCGGACTCCCTCATCTCCTCAGCCACTTCTATGGCTTCATCAAGCATCCCCATCCCTTTGTACAAGTACATCATCGTGGCGAACGTGATCACGTCGCACGTGCCTTTCTCTCTAAGATCGTTGAAAATGGTTTCCGCCTCTGACACCATGCCGAGCTCCGCGCAGAGGCTCAGCATGCTGTTGGAGGCGGCCACGTCTGGCCCACCATCCCTTTTCATCTCGTCGTAAACTCTCCTAGCTTCTTCGAGACACCCTACTTTGCTATAAGCTTTGATAAGTGACGTTAAAACAATCTGATTAGACTTAACGCCGTCCTCTTCCATCGTTTTAAAGTACTGAATCGCTTCTTCCACCATCCCACTCTCAGCGAATCCGTTAATCAACGAACCGTAAACAACCTCGTTCGGCTTCACACCTGCTTTCCTCATCCCCTCGTAGACGTCAACAGCGTCAGACATCAGTCCAAGCCGGACGTAGCTAGCGATCAAAGAAGAAAAGGTCTTGCACCCCGGTTTACACCCCGAATCCACCATCTCGGACAAGACCCTCTGAGCTTCATCAACCAAGTCAGCCCCGGAGAGCATCTGCACAAGGGAGTTGTAAGTGCACTCATCAGGCCAAGTTCCTTGATTCTTCATCCCTTTGAATAAAGAAAGCGCTTTCTCGTGAAGCTTCGCCATACCATAAGCTTTAATCATCACGTTATACACCAAAACATCGTTCATCACGCTCCTCCTCTTCCCGTAGAACACGCTCTCCGCTTCAACCCACAGCCCCTTCTCAGCGTAGACATCGATAACCGCCGCGAGCGTGGTCGAGGAAAGCACGCAGTCCAGCTGAAACCTCTCGAACAGAGCTTTCGCTTTCCCTATCATCCCTTCGTTAACATACATTTCCATAATAACAGGAACAGAATGCTCATCGACTCGAATACTATTCATATACATCTCAGACAACACATCTTCAACCTCCGCAACCATCTTCCTCTGACATAATACATGAAGAACAGCTCGGTGAGTCACGGTATCAGGAAACAGCCCCACTCTCCTGATCTTCCTATAGTATCTAAGCCCCGCCTCGATGTCTCCAGAACCAGCGTGAAGAGTTAAAAGAATGTTATACGTCTTGGTATCAGCGTTAACTCCTTTCTCCTCCATCTTCTTTAACAAAGCTTCAGCCTCAGACAAACGCCCGTGAGTCCCGCAGATATGAATCATCGTGTTAAACGTCACCGTATCAACAGCAACTCCGGACTTCAGCATCTCGGAGAAGAGGCTAGCCGCATCCTCTAACCTCCCCGCCTTCCCGTATAAATCAATCAACGCGTTGAACGTCGAAGTCAGCCTCGGCTTCCTCCTCGGGGAAGAAGAAGAGTCGGACCTTCTCTCAACGGGCCCCCTCGCACCGACCTTGAAAAGCTCCATGGACAAGAACTGCTTCAAGTTCATAGGATCATCATCATCATCATCAATAGAGTCCAAATCAAGAACCACACGGCCCTCGCACCAACCTTTAAAGAACCTATCCGCGGGTTCGAACTCGTTAGAGTTTTTCAAAACTCTTACAACAGTAGCCATGGTGACCTCGTCGGGGAAGTGCATCCTCTGCTCCATGTGTTTGATCCATAAAAGAGCTTCCTTTACGAGGCCCGCTCTGCCGTAGACGTCGACGAGCATCCCGTAGGTGTTGTTGGTGGGCAAGACGCCGCTGCGAGACATCTCGATCCAGCAGAGGCGGAGCTCGTCCCATTTGGCGGCTCTCCCCAGGGCGCGGAGGACGATGTTGTAGTGGATGACGTTGGGGGAGTAGCCTTGGTGGTGGCGTTGGAAGAAGCGGAAGACGCGGAGGGTTAGGTCCCAGCGGGTTTGTTCCTTGAGGAGGACGGTTTGTTCTTTGGGGGTTAGGTTGAGGCAGAGGGAGGTTAGAGTTGTTTCGATGTCGGCGGAGGAGGAGAGGGAGCGGAGGATGGATGGGATGACGCCGCCGTAGCGGCGGCGGTGGGAGCTAGAATTAGGTTTAGAGCATCTTGGTGGAGATGAAGAAGAAGAGGAGCAGTGGAGTTGGAAGCGAGTGGAGAGCTTAGGAGAGAAGTTCCAAGGAAGTGAGAGTGGAAGAGGAGGAGAGGGAGAGGGAGAGACCCTAGAACGGGATGTAAGGAAGGAGGAAGAGGAAGGTACGTCTCTTGAGGAAGTGTAGTGACGATAACAGTTTGAGTGAAGCATGTCTCTGCTCAAAGGATTAGTCTAAAATCTTAGGGTTTTTAAGATTCTCTCCCATCCCTCCTCCTCTGCTTCCATTACAGAACATATCGGCGCGTGACGAGGACGCGATGGCAACTGTGTAAAAATACGTAAAACATTGGGCCTGGGCCGAAAAGAGGATTGGGCCTGGGCTGCAAATAATGGTGCATATATAATATGTCTATCCTCATCATTTCCAAACTCCTTGATGAACGTATTTCGTTTAACATGAATCTGTTTGATTTTGCGGCTGTGTGTGTATGTATATATTGTTCAGGAGTGGTTCTTGGACGGTCAGGGGGGCCAAGAAGATATGGGCATATGTAACACTTGCATCCTACTATTTAATTGGAATTCGTTTTTAAGATTCTCTCCCATCCCTCCTCCTCTGCTTCTTCCATTACAGAACATATCGGCGCGTGACGAGGACGCGATGGCAACTGTGTAAATACGTAAAAACGATTGGGTCTGGGCCGAAAAAACGAATTGGGCCTGGGCTGCAAATAATGAAGCTGAAGTTGTAAACTGTGTAGAAACAATGGTGCTTGTATAATAGCTATCCTCATCATTTCCAAACTCCTTGATGGTCTTAATGCCCATTCTTGATCTTCTCTTTAATCACTGTTTTTCGTTTAACATGAATCTGTTTGATTTTGCGGCTGTGTGTGTATGTATATATTGTTCAGGAATGGTTCTTGGACGGTCAGGGGGCGGAAGATAGGGGCATATGCAGGGCCGTGCCTGACTATAGGCTGATCAAGCACATGCTTGGGGCCCTGCTGTGTATAACTATTTTAAGGGCCAATTTTTTTAACAAAGTGTGGTTAGTTCTACAGGTTTTTGTCCAATTCTTTCCTACAAAGGGTTGGGGGTTCAATTGTTTGCCCCATAAATTTTAATTTTTTTCTATGATAAGTAATTGAAGGGCCAAAAATATATTTTGTGTTTGGGGGCCCAAAAAAGTCAAGCACGGCCCTGGGCATATGTGACACTTTTGCACCTACTATTTTATTGGAATTCGGACAGCAATTTTGTTGGGGTTCGTGGGTTTTTTTTTCTTTTTTGTTGGGGGTTCGTGTTAGAGATTGGACTGGTGGTAAGGAGACTTTACGTGATCACAAAGTTTGATACATGGATCTTCTTTTTAGTTAGCATATTTGAATGATTTATAGTGTGTGTGTTAGATTCTTTGACTAGGAGATTTCATTAGACCAAGTGCAAATGGGCTATTAAAATATTAATTCAACAGTTAACCAGATGCAGAGGCAGTGGTGTGTTTAATCATACTAGAGATTTTTCCGCGTTACGCGCGGATTATTTACTCTAATATTTTGTAAAATATTTTTTTTTTTTTGCAAATGATATTTTGTAAAATATTACGCCGAACAAACCACTTAACTTAAACAATAGAGAAAAATAGAAACGGTTGGGTGTTTTTCTTTTTCTTCGCTAAACTCCACCTAGATCTCAATTTTAGTGATTTCATATTGCGTTTGATTAGCTCTTTTTTTTCTGAAAAAGGGCATAATTTGAGTAGCTTTATTTATCTAATATTTTTCTGTGAAGATTCTATATAGTTATTGACTTTTTGATGTATAATCTTGTTCATGTTATGCGAGTAATAACTTTCTTTCGTTGTTTTTCAAATACTATATTATAAATTTCGTACATGGCAATTTAATTTGTGCAGACTTTTTTCTTGAAATTTATAGATTTTAATTAATGTTTTTACTAAGATAACTTTGTGTTTTTCGGTCTTTGATGCTCTCTTATTGTTTGAAATTAGTTGTTTGGCCATTTCATATAGATAAACATACAAATGTCGAATTGCAATAATTTATAAGATGAAAGGGTTATTATAGGTTATTATTTTGTTTGTATTTTTATTTATTTTATTATGTGTACCTAGTCAGAAAAAAAAACTTATCACAACTTTTGTTTTTGCTTTGGATTCACAGATATAATCTTGAGAAATTAGAACGAATGTACACGAATTTTTACGGAATAAGGCGGATACCACCCTACATAGACATTTGTTTTTAATACCTTTATACCCCTATAACTTAACAACCCACCATATCGTCTACACTGCACACTGTCAGAAGATATATATATCTCAGCATATTACACGGCATGTATCTAGAAGACTCCGAACCTCTTAAAATAAAGTGAATAAAACATTGCAAAAAGAATGACAGAGAGGGGCAAGTGAAAAATCATCTTTTACAAACGAATTTTCAGTTTAATCTTCTCGAAACTATTACTGCTCTAGAGAAACCACAATCTAAGAGCTAGAGATCAACACCATGGAGCACACGCAACAACCAGAGCGGATGTTCCCGGCCAGTGAAGAACCCGGCCGGTGAAGAATCTATAATAGACGCTCTAGATCCAGGAGGTTGAATTCATGCGATCCAACTCGTATTTATGGCGGCGTTCCACATATAAGAGAGGTCGTCACCCCCGCAGAACCCGTTGTGGTAATTGACTCTGATTGTGACTCAGAATCCGGAGATTACGAATCTCAAGCCGACGAAGCAGAGGAGTGGGAGGCCCCCATTGCAACACCTACGGTTGTAAGGTACTGTGTAAACCATGTACACGTCAGAGATCTGGATGAAGAATGCAAGGTAAGACAATAGATTTCTCCCGGTCAGGGTATGCGACAACCTTATTTGTGTCGGCCAACAAATAAAGTAGCTGCTATTTGTTACGGACTTAGGAATGGTTAGACGCTAAAATAGAACATGCCTGCTAAAATACAAATTAGCAGTTATGTTGCTTGCTAATGAGTTGATAACTACTCCTAGAACCCGTTAACGAAACATGTAGAGGTAACTGATGTTTTCTTAGCATGTCAGTCCGTTCGTTAGCTTTCAACAACTTGTGTTAGGTGCTAATTCACAAGTGTTAGGTGCACTATAACCGCTGTGTTTGCTAACTTGATTGTGCGTTGTAAACATCTTTCTTGGAAGGCACCCACATACATTACCTATTTAGTTGTGACTAAATTACTCCTCCCCTTGAAAATACTGCAGGTAGACGTTATCTGGATGGTTGTGGACGCAACTCATTCTCCAGAAGATTTTGACATGGAAGATGAGGTCGAAGATGAGGCCGTTGATAGCCTTGTACGACTAATTGACCAAGGTCACGTGCTCAACAAGTCAATGTCCGTTACCAGTTATTCTTATATGCGACAAGTTTAATTAGTAGCTATACAAAACTGTAAACGATACTCTTGATTGCATACGCTTTCTCGTCCTGTTCCTATATACCATTGACCTTAACATATATCTTTACTGTTTCCATTAACAATTACTCGCTACCAGTGATTCTTATCAGTGACGAGTGTGATTAGTAGTTATATACAACTGAAAACGATATCTCATTATTTGAATATGCCTTCTCATCATGTTCCCATATACCATAACCCTCAACATATATCTTTACTGTTTCCATTTACAATTACTCACCACCAATTATTTTTATCAGTGACAAGTTTAATTAGTAGTTATGCACAACCGGAACTTGTTCGCCAAAGCATAGAGAGACATGTGAGTCTTGAAAGCCGATTGATCCATGAAAACCTGCCTCACAAACAGATGCTTCTCTGCTTCCTCTTAGTCTTCGGAATCTGTTAAAATGCAAGAGTACCCGTTACTAAACAATCATAACAGCTAAATACACATATTCACACCGGATTACATATAATGCATTTGTTGTTAACAGTTCCTAGTCAATCACAACAACCAACATGTACTAGTATCAGTTACTACTCAAATGTAACGGTTAACACTCTAACCATCACTATCTTCATCTGTTCTGTTCGCATCAGGAATAGGATCGGGAAAGTTTGGGTTCGACATTAGAGGACTATGTCGTCCGCTCGTGTAGCTCCGCTTCTTATTACCTTCGTTTTCATTACACACTTTCTCCTTGTCCTTTATAATGTACTCAAGTATGGAAGATGCCTCCTCGCCGCTGGGGCTCAACTGTTTCGAATGTAATTCCAGAACCCCCATTAAATACACCAACGAAAACCCTTAAGATTTCGGGGTAACCTCTAAATCCATCCATTATACGCTACACAGAGATTTCCGCAGGATTCTCCTTAGCTCCCGATGGTACTTTGCACAATAACCAATCAAAATTAGTTGAGGCGGATAATAGCCAAAAATTTATATCGGAATAGAATCATAGGTTTGTACTTGCCAAATCGCGACCTGTTCACCTTTTTGCCTCGCCTTTGCAAACGGTAGGGGCATTTCGGGGATAATGAACGCAAAAATGTACGGATTCAACTAGTTCTTTTTGCAAACGGGTACTTACTTAATTCCCTAACGATTTGGGTATATTGGCCCAATTGTCCCTATATTCTTTACATTATGGATATTCTTTTATAATATTTGATTAGCTTTGTTTGATAAAAAAAACTTCTTTTATTTTAAAAAGGAATAAACAAAAAAAAGGATGACAGAAAAAATAAACTAAAAATTATTTTAGAATATTACCTAGTTGTATGTGTTTTGAGTAGCTAAACATAACAGCAGTTGAGTAGTTAACTATAAGTTTAAACCAAAATATGTATGAAGGATTTTTCAAAAAAAAAAATGTATGAAGGAATCTTAGTAACATTTTCCTTACCGAAAGTATTATTGTTATTTGCGTTATCTGAATTATATATTGGATGTTAGCCTGAATTTCATATCATTTGAACGTACACAATATTTGAGACTTCAGAATTTTCATCGTCCAAATTTTTTTTGTGTTGATCTATGATAAAATTATTCAATTGCTCTTGTAATTGTACAAAAGTTAATTATAACTCCTAACCCTAAGCTGTTTGACAACGGTTTGATCCATGCTCGGTCAGCATAAGCCGTAATGTTCTGCAAGTGTTGCAGCCTCGGTGTTTTACAGTATCTACCAAGAAAAATGTGTCTAGGATTGTTCTCGGTAGAATCAAAATCACCACCCAATTTTTCATTATAACTTTCAGCAGGAAGCAGCTTGACTCTGTCAACACGTTCAATTAAGTAATCACCGAATCCTGGGGAAGAAGGGAGTATTGTTATTCCTTCCCTCGTCGAATGTTGTACGAAATCCTCATTCTTCTTAAATTTATTATGCTTCATGTGGCTTGAAGAATAGTAATCCAGCCTTTCAATGTTAATTGGTTTTCTCCAGCGGTTCGTGTCCTTGTGGTATGTATAGAATAGTAATCATGCCTTTCAACTGGTGTCCTCCTGCCAACCAAAGACTGACATCACATGTTTTTTGACACTTGTGGTTATGCGACAAAATAATTAATCATAAGATGAACGATGGAGATTTTCCCTTAAACAAACAATGTAAAATCATATGAAAATTAGACCGTAAGGAGACTTAGCACTGTTCCACAGTCCACTTCCAAAACTAAGAAAATCAGCTCATCCATGCATTGGACGTCCCTAACCCGCAGTGGCCAGTCTCTTACTTTGAATCACAAAGATTTTCATGCGTAAGTGCAACATATTTTTGTGAAAATCTCACTCTCAAACTATGCAACAACTGAGTTTAGAATGTAAGAACAATTTATCCAAGATTCAGAAAGAGAATGCAAGTGAACAAATATACCTATTGTGAACCTTTATGCTAAGAATAAACTTGAGCAATCTTTCTGAAACAAAGCTACCATAGCCAAAGGAGTATCTATTGTGTTCTGAAGTAATATATCAGAATAACACTTGACTTGAAAAATACATGTGGCAGCATAGCACGCATGACCCATTACACAAATTGGGCAACACTGGTATCCACACCTCCATCTCCCGATACAACTTCACCGTCCAAAATCCCAAAGCATCTCTTGTAATGGGTATTCCTGCAAGCAAATATTATGTGGTAATTATTTGTAAATAGTAATATTACCTGAGTGGAAAATCGAGTGTAAATTATTATGATTATGCTCAATAATAAATTGCTTGCAATACATATCCATTTGATATAAATGTTCTGTTTACAAATATCAAAAGAGCACCTGCAAGAACTGAAAGAGATGAAGAACTATTTAAAAAAAAAAATACATGAAAGCAGGGGACTAAGACTTACTGGAGTGTACATGTAAGAGAATGAATAACCCAGCTCCTACATGCAGCAGTAATGAAAATGTAAACCCATATCTTCTTATCTCAGCTACAACCGATAAGTGAAAAAACAACAAATCAAGCATCGAATATCTGAAGGGAAATCACAACATACGTTAGCAACAGTTGGTTTTCAATAATCTGAGGAAAACATGATATATAAGCAGAGAAGATCCTTACGTTGGTGATTTGCTTGAGATGTCGTTAACAGTGAAATAAAGGAGATGAATCAGACCGAGGGTCTGGATCTTCTCACGAATCATATCATGTGTTCGTGGAGCTGTAAACATAGTTTTGACTTTCGTCTTTACATCATTCTCACTAACCTGTAAACACAATAAGAACATGTAAACCAAGATCTATATCATGGAATCTTAAACGATGGTGAAACTACAATCCAATATGTTGACGAAATTATTGAACCCAGAAATGGTATCAATGGAGGATGAACACTGATGTAGAGTTAAAAGTTAAAATCTTACGTATATAGATTGGATAGGCTTGAGATCCACGACTTGGATGACAATATCAGATCGATTCGAAGACGAAACAAAGGATAGGTTTGATAGGGTCACCGAGTTCTGCGTTCTCTCTCGGGTGAAAACGTTCGGTTTGTGCTTTAACTGAAATGGAAACCCTAAAGGTATGTGCTTGTGGGCGATTGAATAGCTTATAGTTGACATGAAGAGGAAAGGATTTTGTAAAGGTAGTAAATGAGATTCTGCAAAGGAGTTTATATAAAGCGAAGAACAATGGGAGTCAGAACGATAACATCTCTAACTTGTAAGGAAGGAGTAATGAAGGTTATTAATGTGAAAGAGTGGGTCAACTTAACTCCAACGTAACTGTGATTTTCAGAGACAACATAAATTTCGATCTAAAAATGGTGAAGATGAAGTGGATTCTGGAGAGTCGCGCTTTGCCAAGCAATGGATTCGTATGGAAGTGGGCCACATCGACTCAGATACATAAATATTGGCGTGGTTCAGACCCGGAAATAAGTGATGTGGCAGAAAGACAATCTCTGATTGGCCTGAATTTTCAATCCGACGTGGACGCGTTTAGAAGGCTTGATATCTTGCTTTTAGTATTGTTAGATATTTAAAATGACCTGGCACACAACTAGCTGAAAAAATTAAACTCGTTGAAAAGGAGAGAGACAGTCCGATGTGGCGTAGTTATGACGACTTTTCTTTGATTGGCTGTGTTTTAGTTTTTTTTTTCTACTACATTATTTGATTCAATTATTGTATATTAAAATATTTATTTTTAAAAAAAATTATATCAAAATTTATCATTTTTCATATTCTATAAATAGAGACTTGTTTCATTAGATTTGGACACAGAAAAAAAAATCATCTTTAGCCTCTCATAACTCTAGTTTCAATATTTTTCTATCTTCTTTGAAAAAATGGATTCCAACCAAAACTCTTCTAATAATATCCAAAACCCTTCAAACAACCCTTTTAACTATCTGATATACCATGGATTTGACTCATTTTCATCCATGGTATATAAGTATCTTACTATCTATATATTATATATTCTATCATATTAGGTATGTTTTCAGGTTCATGAGTAACTTGGAGTAAAATAATGATTATGGAGCATTTAGGAGCTTAAAATAGGTTGACCATTAGAGGTCGATACGAAGAAGAAGCAATCGTTCGATGCACATCCAGTGCCGTCGATCGCTACAGAAGAGAAGCCACGACGATTGAAGATTATGATCGATCGATGTACATCCTGTACCATCGATCGATGTCGAGACGCGAGATGTGCGACTTGGTTCCAGCCGACTTTAAACCCAAAGCTTTACCAAATTACAAGATTACCCCTGACGAGCTTTTAACCTAATATTTATATACTTGCCTAACTGTTAGGAGGCAAGAGAGCTTTTGGCCACCATTGTATTCTTATTTTCAGCAGAGAGTTTTAGGAGAGAAAATCATAGAAAGATTTGTGATTGGAACTCCATTGATTCATCTATTCTATTATATGCAGTTTTTATCTATATTTTGTGTCATGAATTGATTAGGTATGTCTGAGTAGTTCACTTGTTAGATTCAGGGTTCAAATAGGTTAGAGGGATTAGCCCCAACTATATATTTGCTAAGTTGTGATATTCATTGATTGATTGTTCATTAATGTTTTTTTTAGCCTTGCTAACTAGAACATGAACCTAGGAATTAGCATGAGTCAAGCATCCTTGACCATCATGTCCTGAATCTAATTTGTCATGCTAGGACTGCTAGAGAGATGCTAACCGTTGATCTAGGAGACTAGTGATCATTATCAACATGCGCCTAGGGCTTAGCTAGAAGCATCGATCGATATTGTCTTCTGACAATCGATCGATATTGCGAAAGGTGTATCAATCGATATCCTTATAGGATCATCGATCGACACTTTCTTGTTATCAAAAGACGACAGTTGAGATCCAAGATCTAGTTAGTTAACCAGTGAAACATTGTCATCGCTGATCACTGTGATTAAGGAGTTGAGCTCTAATATATCATGCATGCAACTGTTAGGCATATATAGGATTATAATCTCCAACACATGAATAGAAACCATGCATCTAATATCTTCCAATAAGTTACACCCCCAATCATCTTGTTAGTCGAGCAATAGATTTGCTCAATTAGGATTGTTATTTACTTTTAAACCATAAAACAACAAACACTTAGAATTAATAATTTTACTACATTTAATAGGTTCCCTAGCTCCTTGTGGATTCGATCCCTAAGTACTGCAACTGAACCTCTTATATGAGAGAGTAATTCACTCATTAGGGTAATTTGAGTGGTATCACTATCTGAATCCCAACAACTATCCATTCCAAAATTCGTTTCCTAGCCCTAACCAACCCCAAAACATACCAAATTATGGCTTTCCACCAGGTTTTTTCATGCCGTCGGCTGTTCCAAACTATCATCCATATTACGGTTCGCCGATGTCATATTCATCTCAACCACCCACTTATTCTTCTACTCCGACGGATAAAGAAATTACTTCGAATGTTGGAGCAACTGAATTTTCCGAGTTTTCTACACAAAGAACTCTTTGTGGTATGGGGTTAATGAAGCAACTCTTGGTGCAGAACAAAGTGGGTGGTCGGAGCAAGATGTATTGGCGAAAGCGCAAGAAATCTATTCAGGTGGTGGTACCGGAAATTTCAATTTAATGAAAGAATGGATCGATGTCGATCAACCACGCTATGGTAGTCAAGTTGGTGGGAATAGTGGCTTTAAAATCAGTGGATCCAAGAGAACCCACGATAGTGATGCTAGTGACTCCAACTCTGTAGGATCCACTGCTCGTCCAATGGGAAGGGATGCAGCAAAGAAAAAAGCTAAAAAGAAAGGCAATGGCGTAGCCTTGGAAGTGGTCAACGAAGATTTTAATGAATTCAAACAAATCAAGGCTCAAGAGTTTGAACGCTTGGAAAAACTACCCATGTTGCAAGAGGAGGCAAACCAAAGGTGAAAAGAGGCAATCCAAAGACAAGTGGAGGCAAACCAAAGGCAAGATGAGGCAAACCAATTGATGAAAGAAAAAACTCGGCCTAAGAAGATGAAAATGTGGCTGAAGCTAAGTGAAAAAGAACATCTCAATGATAAGAACAAAGAGATGTTCCAACATTTGAGCGATGAATTATTTGGAAATTAATTGTGGTCAAAAGTGGTTGTCTCCATCATTATACTAATTATGCTATGTGTTTTTTTATTATTTGTGTTGTATGCTTATTAATGTATTGTATTGAATTTTAAGTTTCTGTAATTCTATTTTTTTAATAATAACTCTTTATATTTTTTATAATTAATAATTGATATTTTTATTGAAATTATAAAATTAAACATAAATTAATTAATCATTTATATAGCTTTTAAATATTGCAATTTAATTTAAACTAATAATTATTATTAATATGTAATTACAAAATAAAAGATGTAAAACAAAACAAAAATATGGAAAATAAAAATGGTAGGGTAAGGTGTTGAATTTTATTAAACAAATCATTATAAAGTATAGAAAATGAGTGGGTGTTGAATTATAAAGTGGAAAAGAGAGAAACTGATGTGGAAGAAAGAGAAGATGATGTGGATGTGTTGTGTGTTGAACAGTACCGGTCCGGACATCCGTGGCGCTTAAAGCACAATGCCAATATGCTGCCCCTAACTATAACTTTTTTTTCTTTACGCAATATGAATATATAATTCTTAATGAGCTTCAACTTTGAAAAACTTCTTTCTGCAGAAGCAACTGAAATCGGAATTGTTAGTAATATACGATAAGCGATCTCTGTGTTTGGATAACAACCATCCATTCTTTTTAGAAATTCCAACATCTGGATCGCCCTTGTAACTTCTTCTGGTAACATTCCTCTTAGATATTGAAGTTCCATAAACAAGTGTTTTCCATCTACATCAAAATGTCCATCATGCTCTAGAGAAGCTTCAAGCTTGGCACAAGATATCATCAATTCATCATCTTTTCTTGACTTTAGCCTTTTCAAACCAAACAAAAACCCTAAGATTTCTTTGTACCGCTGAAACTGCTTAAATCTAACCCCAAGTGACACTATAGCTTGATCCACAAAGTTGATGAAATAATCAATCCTAAAACTCTCTTCCGCGTTTAGCCGGTAACTATCATCAACTTTTTCAGCATCTTCACGAAAATGCTTTTTCTTTTTTATCACCCGCTTTGGCTTTGAAGAAAATGTTGGTTCGATCTCCATGTCAATGGCAATTTGCATAGCTTCAGCTTTTGCTTTCTCAAAACCAGTTTCTCTGTAGCCTTTCTAGTAACCAACAAGCCCTCCTAACTGGATAATAGCAGCCTCAAGATCCATATCCTCTGATTGTAAAGATTTGCTCACTGTATTGACTACATAAAGAAAATCATACCAAATTACCATGCCAAACAAGAACTCAAATCTTCCAATTCCATGTGTTTCACTTTCTGCAAGACACTCAGCTTCACTACGATGTCCAAGATTACCACTGTTCTCTGCTAAGTAAAACAAAGCCTCTCGTATCTTTACAGCTTGAAACCTTATTGGTTTTACACTAGCAATACGACTTTCCCAACGAGTCTGTGATAATGGTTTTAAGTGTAGTACCTTTCACCATCTCTCTGTAAACTTCCCAGTTGTTGGTTGATGAAAACAAATTGTATAAACGTTGCACGGTGCCAAAAAATGAAATTGCTTTCTCAGTTGAAGAAGCCATGTCACAAAGAGCAAGATTGAGACTATGACACCCACATGGAGTGTAAAATGCCCTTGGATTAATATCCAGCAATCTTTTCTGAACACCCTTATGCTTTCCTTTCATATTAGACCCGTTGTCGTAACCTTGTCCTTTTACATCACCAATATTTAACTTAAGATCAGCCAATGCATTTTGAAGAGTGGTAAAAATTCCTTCTCCTGTTGTGTCTTTGATTTCCAAGAAAGACAAAAAGAACTCTTCAACCTTTGGTGAATCCGTAGAAACATCTACACATCGAATTAAAAAAATTCATCTGCTCTTTGCGACTTATATCAGGAGTAGTATCCAAAATGATTGGAAAATACTTTGTCTCTTGAATCTTCTTTAAGATTACCATCTTAATCTCATTAGTAAGTAATTCTATCAACTCATTCTAAATCTTATGACTAAGATAATGGTACTGAGTTTCACATTTGTCAACCCATCGAATGTGCTCCTTCATTACTTCATCAAAGCCTCCAATCATCTTAATAAAAGCCAAGAAGTTTCCACTGTTTGGATCACTGACCTTTTCGTCGTCTCCACGAAAGGCTAGATTTTTTTTTCTGCTAGAGTCTTTACCACTGCAATTATCCTCAACATAACATCTCTCCAATGTTTTTCTCCTTGTTAATTGCCTCCTCCAAATGCTTATCAATAATTTCACTCTTTTTCAGCCTCATTTCCAGCTCAATCCAGCAGCTCATGCAAACATTATGGTTGTAAGTAGTTTCATGATTTTTCAGCCTATGTGAAGCATTTCTCCAATCATCATATCCATTAGTTACCAAAAGAGGAGGAAAGGTTTCATGAGTGAATAATTACAGCAAAAACAAAAGATTTTATCTTTAGATTTTGAGTAAACTAACCATCTCCTGTCTTGTTTCTCTCCATTGCTCATCCTTCTTGTATAACATGAATAAGTGAAACATCTTTCAATACCATCTCTTGGAAAAGGATAATCAACTGGATATATTGTAGGTGGACCTCTCTCAACCAAATAATCTCTCATTCTCTGTTCAATTTTCTTCAAATTTCCAAGATCATCCATATCAACATCTTCATGGAAGCTTCTAATATCATCAACTTTCTCTTGGGATTCTATGTTTTCATTCTCAGATTGTTCTTTATCCACATTCATACAATCTGCATCATCTCTAGCAATTTCTTCTTCACTCTTCTCATGAACATCTTCTTCAATAACAAACTCTTCATCTTCAGAGGTTTCATCAGGTTTAGAACTTTTAGTTATTGTGACATACTTAAGCATAGATTTGATCACTTCATCTTGTCTGGCTTTTTTGTTCCTATTTTTAGCTCCACTTGATTGAATTCTTATTCTGTTTCCCGGAAGCATTCTTTACAGACTACAATTCAAAAACATTAAAAAGAAAAACATAATTTAGATAATAGACACCAATAGATTACATATGCTAGAACATAAAACAAGTAAATCACAATCAAAAGTTAACGAAAACAAAAGAACAAAGAAAAAAAAAACTTACATAGATTCAGAGAAGATGGAATATGGTTGATAGGCAGAGAAAAATAAACAAGAAGATTGAAAAAGAGAAGATGGAACGTCAATTGTTAGGGTAAACAAAATAGGTATTATTGTAACTTATGTTTTTAATCATTTAATATAATCAGTTTGAAAAGGTAAATCAATCTTCACGATCAACTCTTTTGGCTATTGGCAAAAGTTAGAACAAAAAAAAATTGTCAATTTGCCTTTATTATAGACGAACAGAAAAAATGGTAAGAGGAAGAGTCAAAGAAGAGTCAAACCCGGGAGTAGAGAAGAAATACGATATATAATAGCCACTGCACTAAAGAAAATCGCTGTACAATCTGTCCCTAAAATATTTATAAATCTTGCGTCCCAAGCCCTTGTTTTATGGGCTTTAGCCCAGGGCCGGGCCTGGTGTTGAATCTATTGTATATAGTCTTAGGAGCAAATTTATGCTTAAAAAAAAAAAAGAATTTGTGCTTCTCTGAGTCTCTGTCATCACTGCCTACCAATCGGACTGAAGAGGTAAGCATAACGTGACAGACTGACAAGAGAACTAGGAGCCACTAACGTCACTGTCTGGAACCAAAAAAAAAAGATAGGGTAAGGAATTTGAGAGCATATTTCCGACATCATATTGTGCAATATTGTAAAGATAACATTAATATTTTTTTGACATCTTGTAGAATTAGAAAACATTAATTTAAAAAAAAAAACTCTAATCGGGCAGAGAAATAATAGGAATTAAATAGCAAAATTTCATTTAAAAACGGACTTAATATTTATATTCTCAAGTATTTCAACATTAGCCACAAACCCTAGGAAAAAGAGGGACAGCTCTAAAAATAAATAGAGAAAACCATAGAGAAAGCATAGATATCAACGACGGCTCCACAAGAAACCCTAGAAAACAGGAACACACAGAGAAAGACAGAGAGAGTTTGTTTACATTCTGTTTCTCAAGTTCTGTTATATTATTTTCTTCTTATTATTATTTTTTTGCTTTAACTTTGGTTCTTCTTATTACTTTCCGGACTCAAAAAGAAAAAAAGAGAGGGAGAGAAGATGGGATCAGATGGTGTGACGCCTCCGCTTCTGATAACAGAGCCAAACACGACGATGATGCGTGTTAAGGGAGAACTGAAGAAACAGCTATGGCTTTCTGCTCCTCTCATTGGTGTCAGCCTCCTTCAATACTCTCTCCAAGTCATCTCCGTCATGTTCGTTGGCCATCTCGGCTCTCTTCCCCTCTCCGCCGCCTCCATCGCCACATCCTTTGCCTCCGTCACCGGTTTCACATTCCTCGTACGTTCCTTTCTTCATGGTTACTTTCATAATTAGTAGTTTTGTCTTTCTGTGGGGTCCTTTAAATCCCCCTTTTTTTTGTTACTTAGAGCATGTTTATTGGGGTAAACCCTAAATAGGTTCTTAGTCAATATTTAAATATTAAAATCAAGTTAATAGTTTATGTTAAGAAACACCTAATTTTAGTCCTTCAATGGTAGTTTCTTAAGCTAAGGGTTCTTAAAAAAATTGTGATAGAAAAAATGTTTAAGATTGTGATTGATAAACAAAAGGAAAAACATGAAAGAGAACAAGAGTTTGTGATAAATGGGATCCTCTTCCTCCCAGAGAACAACCTGAGCATCACATTTCTAAATACCACATTTCTAAATGCTCTCCAATGAAATAGGCTCGTACACAATTGGCGGAGAAACAAATACACCACCATTACTGACCTGAAACTGTTTGTTGATGCTGTTCCAACACTTTTATCACACCGATATTTATCGCATGAGCATCTCTTGAAACCTCTTGGTCATCACATGCATCGAATCAGAGAGAATGTATCTTATTACAATCTCAACAGATTCATCCCCACCAGCGTTCATGCCACTTACCCCGGAGGATGCTACCACCAAAAAAGTCCATGGCTTTTTCTTCTCGGCATGGAGCTTAGAACCATTTTCGAGAGAGCCCGTTCTTGGACTTGCTGATCTAACATCAACACTTTTCTGGAAACTCAACTGTTTCTCAAGCCTATCTACTGCCTTAGAGCTACTACCAGCTTGGGTTGTGGTTAAACGAACGCGAACCTGAACACTTCCAGAACGGACTGGCAAACCCATAGGCTGATTCGTATCCTGTCCACCAATCGGTAACAGCACATCTGATCACCAACAGTAGTCTCAGATACAGTCTCTGGTTGCGACTCAGGCTCAGGCTCCAGCTCTCCTTCACTACAACAACACAACAACTTGTGAGCATACAAAAAGACCGACCCTGATTCATACATATATATTGATACTTTATATGTATATGTAGGGTTTAACTCTCTTCTTCTTCTCCTCGGCTATCAAGTCGACAATGGCGTCTTTTCTGACTTCTCCTTTAACAAAGCCCAAACCTTTCTTCCTCTCTTCGCCTCCACGGCCTCTAACCGCACCACCCTCGTTGAGTTTCGCCGGAATCCAAACCATAAACAATAAGAAAAGATCATGCTTTGAGCAACAGAGTAAGAGAAATTGGATTGAATCGAGAAAATCTAAAGAAAATGCGATTTGAGGGAATAATCTGAATCATAGTATAGATCAGTGATGAGAAGGAAGAGAGAGGGAACCTGATTGATTTTGATCGGAGTCGTTGGCGGAGATGCAGATCGGGAGGAGAGGAGAATAGAAGAAGAAACACCGAGAGAAGAAAATCCTTCATCCACTAGTTTTGTGACACGTTTTTACTAAGATACGTGCCTTCCTTCTCTTAATTAAGGGACGCATCTTGAGTCAATGTTTTTTTTCTCTTACTTTAATCCTAAATAACCTAAGCAACCTTCTTAAGAGCCATGGATAAACCTGCTCTTATATGCATGTGTCTGAATCAAGATGGTTTATTATTACTAGCGCATGTCATCGTACTGAGTATATGCAAGTGAAGCATTCGATGCAAGTGAAGCATTAGATGCAAGTGAAGCATTAGCCTATCAACCACAAAATTAGAAAAAAAATATTTATAAAATAAGCTTCCGAATTTATTTTTAAAATTGTATAAATCTTTACTAAACCGCCTATAGCTCTCAAAAACTTTACTAGTCATGATTAGGACTTTTTGCAGAATTGACCTATAACTTAAAGTCAAACACAAAACTAACCTCTTTTTTTTTGAAAATTGGTTTTGCCCTATTCACCCCACAAGTTCATATAATTTACGAAAATGCCATCAATTTTTTTTTTCTTTTTTTTTCGAAAATGAGATTTTTACTCTCTCACCCTCTTCATCTTCAAGTAATTACAAAATTGCCATTGTCATCAATGTCACAACCACCATGAACAACCAATTTGAAGCTCTTAATGCTCCCAAAATCGATTTACCCTTCTTCTTTTTCCATTCTTGTGAACTAAACACAACATATCTCTCACTTTCTCTCCACAATGAGCTAAAAAAACCCTAGATTTTGATTCTAAATTTTTTATGGTTCATAGAGTCATAGAAGCTAACGATTCTGGGTGGGTTACTTTCGTTTGTGATTCTGTGTGCTTGGAGAAGCCTTATATATGCTAAGGAACTTATCTCACCAATTTAAGGTATGACATCGAGTTTTTTTTCCAGATCTGTTCGTCAGACGACTTACTTGGGAAGTCGTCTGGCTGTAGACAACTTACCTGGAAGTCGTATGGTCAACGCAGAGGTTATTTTACAATTGACTTTGAAATTTGTAACCTGAGACGACTGAAAGTTAAGTCGTCTGTTTTTGTTTGGTTTCAAAAAAATTTCCAAAGAACCTAGACGACTTACATTTCAGTCGTCATAGGTTAGTTTTGCATTTGACTGGATAATTTCAGAAGTTTGACTTCCCCAGACGACTTACATTTCAGTCGTCTGGCGAAAATTAAAATAATAATATTTTTTTAAAAGTAGACGATTTACAGTTAAGTCGTCATAGGTTAGTTTTGCAATTGAAAAAAAAACTTCAAAATTTAATTATACACAGACGACTTATAATTCAGTCGTCCACGAGATGACTTACTTGTAAGTCGTCCAGGATTTTTTTCCGAGATTCTGGTCAAACCTCGTAAATCCTGGACGACTTACATTTCAGTCGTCTCGTGGACGACTGAATTATAAGTCGTCTGTATATAATTAAATCTTGAAGTTTTTTTTTCAATTGCAAAACTAACCTATGACGACTTAACTGTAAGTCGTCTACTTTTAAAAAAATATTATTATTTTAATTTTCACTAGATGACTGAAATGTAAGTCGTCCAGAAAAGTCAAACTTCTGAAATAATCCAGTCAAATGCAAAACTAACCTATGACGACTGAAATGTAAGTAGTCTAGCTTTTTTGGAGTTTTTTTTTAGCCAAACAATAGTAGACGACTTAATCTTCAGTCGTCCGAAATAACAGATTTCAAAGTCAATTGCAAAAATAACCTTTGCGTTGACCAGACGACGTATAGTTTAGTCGTCTGGACAACTTAGATTGAAGTCTTCCGCGTCTTCTCCGCTAATTTTTAAGTCTTCTACGTTAGTTTTTGAATAACTTGTATTTTTAAGAGTGATAAGTAACTTCAAGATATGTAAAACTCATATTTACAAAATATGTTCTCTCCCTTAGTTTTACTAAATTTGACTAAGTTTTTCAACGCAAACTTATAATAAAATATGATATGCTTTGACTAGTTACTATTGTTTGTTTCAATCTCTTAACTATTATTGTTATAGACAATAATGATGACTATTGTTATGACTTGGAAGAAGGGTTAAAATGCTTCTTAAAATGTTGTATCAATATAAAGCTACCAACATTCTTGTTTATTAAGATGAGAAAAAGGCCATTGGAATTTATTATTGCATATGAGAGATCCAAAGATAAGAAAAAGGCTACTGAAGTCTATTATTTCATTGATTTGTAAATGTGTAAACACATTGTTAGCACATTTAATACATCTTGGAAAACATTATTACTGATTTAAAAAAAAAATCACAACTAAAAGAGTAGACAAGCAATTCACAGAACAGACCACAAACAAAACTATTATAGATCATTCCTCTACAAAGACAAGCTTGGATTCCACTTGAGTAGACAAGACCACACGACTTTTAAGAAGTCCAGACGACTTCTAAGAAGTCCAGACGACTTCCAGGAAGTTCAGACGACTTTGTCAGAAGACTTTTAGGAAGTTCAGACGACTTCCAGACGACTTTACAGGAAGTCCAGACGACTTTACAGGAAGTCCAGACGACTTCACAGGAAGTCCAGACGACTTTGTCAGAAGACTTCCAAGAAGTCCAGACGACTAACAGGTAAGTCGTCCCAGAAGTCTTCCAGATCTGAAAAACCTGCATATTAAATCCAGATCTAAAAAACCTGCATATCCAAAAACGTTCAAATGGCTTAAAAACAGAAAAAATGAGTGAAAGATTAGATAAATCTACCTTTACAGAACACACAAAAATACATATCTAAAAATAATAGATCTACCTTTAAATTAGTGGAAGATGAGTACCATCTAATTAAAAACCTGCAAAAAAAATAGATTAGTAAGAAAGACATGAGACAAAACTGGAAAATTCATATAAAGTTTGGTGTTTTCAAGTCAAAGAGATTAGAGTGGGTTTGGAGAGTTTTAGTTTGGGGAAAAAAGTAAGAACTTTATACAACAAGAAGTTACCAAATGAAGAAAAATCAGACATAAGAACTTACCAAAACGCTCAGATCTATTATGAAAGGGAGACTTCGTCAGAAGACTTCCATGACGTCCAGACGACTTCCTGGAAATCCAGACGACTTCCTGGAAATCCAGACGACTTCCTGGAAGTCCAGACGACTTTGTCAGAAGACTTCCAAGAAGTCCAGACGACTTCCAGACGACTAACAGGTAAGTCGTCCAAGAAGTCTTCCAGATCTGAAAAACCTGCATATCCAAAAACGTTCAAATGACTTAAAAATAGAGAAAATGAATGGAAGATTAGATAAATCTATATTTATAGAACACACAAAAATAAATATCTAAAATTAATAGATTTACTTTTAAATTAGTGGAAGATGAGTACCATTTGATTAAAAACCTGCAAAAGAGATAGATTAGTAAGAAATACATGAGACAAAACTGAAAAATTCATATAAAGTTTGGTGTTTTCAAGTCAAAGAGATTAAAGAGAGGTTGGAGAGTTTTAGAATGATGAACATTACATTTTTGTTGAAGCCATTTGAGAGGAGGAGAGAGAATGTGTAAATTTTTCTTTATATAGGGAGACAAAAAATCCAATTAGGTTAAATATTTTTGACTCAGACGACTTCCTGGACGACTTACATTTCAGTCGTCTGGTGAAGAAATTAAAACAGGCGACTTACATATAAGTCGTCCAGAAGAGTTTAATATTTTTAGCGGGAAATTAAATATTTTTAGCGGGAAACTAAAATAGAAGACTTTCCAGACGACTTACAAGTAAGTCGTCTGGTTTAAATTATTTAAGCGGGAAATTAATTTTTTAAAAAAAATTTTAGGCGGGAATATTTGAACGACTTACATGTAAGTCGTCTGTTTTAATTTCTTCACCAGACGACTGAAATGTAAGTCTTCCGAGTAAAATGATCCGGTTAGGTTAAAACGTACATTGGTAAAATTAAATGTTCGGTACGATGTGGACGACTGAAATATACGTCGTCCGAATAAATTATTCAACAGACGACTGAAATATAAGTCGTTCACACCCTAAACATAACCCCTAAACTTAATTATCTAATTAAAGACTTCGTAAAATCAAATCAAACTTGAAAAGTGTTTATTATACACATAAATAAACACATATACGTGAAAACTAATTTTTGAAAAAAATATTTTAGTTTTCCAAAATCTAACCCTAACAATACATACAATACTACAACATATGTTTGTCAAACTCCTAAACCAAAGTATTTCATGATTCACTACTTCCACTCATCTATCTTCAAAACAAATCAATTTTATCATATCTTAATTTATGTCACTTAAAACTGTTTATAATTACTTGATTTTTATTTTTCACGCATCAAAATATTTTTTTACAAGATTTATAAATTATTTTTAAAATAAACCGGTACCAGACGACTTACACTTCAGTCGTCTAGACGACTTCCAACATCTCAGACGATTTACTAGGGCTATATTCGTAAAAATGGCTTCTGTTTTTTTGTTTGGTCACAAAGGGCTGAGCTGTAATTTCACTAGACTTTTAGGTTAGTTTTGCATTTGATTCAAGTTTGGGTATAGGTTTGAGGTTAAAATCAAGTTGTGGGTTAATTTCGGTAAAAAGCCCTCATGATTATTACAAATGTACATGCTTCTTCATTGTCATGTTCCTCTGTTGTGTCTGAACAGTTGGGAACAGCTAGTGCTTTGGAGACACTATGTGGCCAAGCGTACGGAGCAAAACTGTACGGGAAGCTAGGCATTCAGATGCAAAGAGCAATGTTTGTTCTTCTACTACTCTCTATTCCTCTCTCGGTCATTTGGTTTAACACGGAACGTATACTCGTGCTTGTTCACCAAAACAAAGACATTTCAAGTGTTGCTGGCTCGTACGCGAGGTACATGATCCCGAGTCTCTTTGCGTACGGACTTCTTCAGTGTATCAACAGGTTCTTGCAAGCGCAGAACAACGTGTTCCCTGTGTTTGTCTGCTCTGGGATCACCACTGGTCTTCACTTGCTGCTTTGTTGGTTGTTTGTCTTGAAGACGAGTTTGGGATACAGAGGAGCTGCTCTCGCGATTTCCATCTCTTACTGGTTTAATGTCATTCTCTTATCTTGCTACGTCAAGTTCTCGGCTTCTTGCTCGCATAGCTGGAAAGGGTTTTCAAAAGAGGCTTTTCATGAGATTTATGACTTTTCTAAGATTGCTTTTCCTTCAGCAGTTATGGTCTGGTAAGCTGTTGAAACATAAGTTCATGTCTAGTGTATCTGGCCTGGAGTTAACCTGTTCTGTCTTTGTAACAGTTTGGAGCTATGGTCCTTTGAGCTTTTGGTTCTAGCTTCAGGGCTTCTTCCTAACCCGGTTTTAGAAACTTCTGTTCTTTCAATCTGGTAAGTTTCGGTTAACTGGTCAGACCCCAGGGGATTAGTCGGTTGGGTCTCGGCCAGCCGGACACCCCAGGGGTATCCAAAAAAAAAAGTTTCGGTTATTTTCTTGTTTGTTTCTCATGGTTCCTACTTCTTTGTTATAGATTGATTAACACAAGTTCTTTTAATTTTTCAGTTTAAACACTTCACTAACAATTTGGCAAGTCTCAGTTGGTCTTGGCGGTGCTGCAAGGTAAGTACATCGGTAACAATAAATATAAGAAAACATTTAAAGAGTATTGTTATACCAAACTTTGGTTCTTGTTCTTTGACTTGCAGTATAAGAGTCTCGAACGAGTTAGGAGCAGGGAACCCACAAGTGGCAAAGCTGGCTGTATACGTCATTGTAGGTATAGCAGTCGCCGAGGGTATAGTGGTCGTGACTGTTTTGCTGTCGGTTCGGAAGGTTCTAGGTCGAGCTTTTAGCAGTGACCCGAAAATCATTGCATATGCCGCATCCATGATACCCATTGTGGCCTGTGGAAACTTCCTAGATGGTCTCCAATGCGTTCTCTCAGGTTCTTGCACACTCTCTCAACACAATCATGTTTTTGTAATATAACAAAAGATTGGTTTTGTTTCCTGGCTTTGTTTGGCTTATATTTATTTTTCCGGTTAATCCCGGTTTAATGCAGGGGTTGCCAGAGGATGTGGATGGCAGAAAATTGGAGCGTGCATAAATCTTGGATCGTATTATCTTGTTGGAGTTCCGTTAGGTTTAGTGCTTGGTTTCCATTTCCACATCGGTGGTCGGGTAATTACCAAGAAAACACCACTTCTGGAATATTAGCCAATACTTGTTTATAGCAACTATTAAAGTTGTGTTGCTATGTCATTTTTTTGTATAGGGGCTTTGGCTTGGAATTGTAACGGCACTAGCTGTTCAAGTGTTGGGTCTTTCCTTGGTCACTATATTCACAAACTGGGATAAAGAGGTAACTTTTGTTTTTACCTATCAACTGAGCAGTCCAAGTTTATGTATATAAGCTGATGAGATTCTGCATGTTTCTTCTTTTGATACGAATAGGCAAAGAAAGCTACAAACAGAGTTGGAGACAAAGATGATACAATTCCAAGATGAGGAAAAGCATTGGATTTGCAAACGTTAAGGAATAATGAGTATGTTGATTCTTCTTAGAATTCATTCTGAGACATTAGTCCATATATGCTATTATCTTTCACTTGTGATTTGTGAACTTGTGCCTTGTGGTATGCCACTCGCGTCGTTGCTTGTGCTAGCGGCGTCCTTTTGGCGTCAGTTAGAAAAAAATTGGAATATGGGTAGTTGTGAATGAGGGCCTGGCTCTCGGTAAACTACAGCGTGTAAAGAACAAGAATCCCTATACTCACAAGAGTCTACAAAAGGCAATAAGCACAAGATTTTTCTCTCCAAAAAGTTATGGCTTATCATGATCTCTTGTCATTTTTTATGCTTTTGTTTATCTTTTTTTGTGAGCTTTTGGGTTTTCATTTCAATCCTTTTAGACGAATTCAACAACATTTGTAATGCTTTTTTGTTAGTTGTTTTTTTTTTTTTGTAAAATTCATGCATCGAGTAGATCATTTATCTTTGTATATTTGCAGGTTCAATTATATTATGAGCGGTCACAAAAAAAAAATATATATATATATATTATGAGCAACTGGTTCTTAGTACATGGTTCTTAGCAGAATATAAGAACCCGATTCTTAACTTTTAACTGAAAAAGTTAAGAATCGGCTCTTAAATCTCTTATTTAAGAGCCGATTCTTAGCATTTTCAGTTAAAAATTAAGAGTCGGGTTCTTATATTCCGCTAAGAGCTCCGTACTAAATGAAGTGTGGGAACTCTCTTTTTAAGTCACATCTAAACGGAGGCTAAAAGCATATAGTTTATTATTAATGATGGGTGTACATGATGATTAGTTAATCATCATCATCTGTCAATTAATGTTTCTCTGCTTTGTGTGTTTATAGTAAACCAAAAGAATGATTCGCCATGTTCATCATCACTAGTAGTAATATGACATGAAGAAAGCCGCCTGTTCCGTTATATCCTACATGAACTCAAGATCGAGTTTCCTCTTCAGATTAGATCTATCCGCACTGCAAAACCAAAAAAAATCAAGAACTCATCAGAAACCTTGATCCTTAAAACCAACTGCAAAAAGATTAAACCTATTTCTTTTGTAATTACCTGGTGATGGTTAGTCGGTTTGGTGGCCGCTCAGCTAGTATGGTGAAATCTAAAGACATAGGTGCTTGTCCATCATGGCTAGCTTGTTTCATGACATCCGTACTCTTTCCTCGGTCAGGCATCACTCTTCTAAGCTTATGTGCTGGTGACAACACCGTAATAGTTTTGAGTTTACTCTCAGATGATTTAACTTCCTTCTTGTGAACCGCTCTTGGTAGCTTTAATGGGTCGGTAGGAGAAGGTGCAGATGTGAAGTACCTATAAAGAAACAAATGTCAGAATAACCAGTTTCTAATACATTCTCCATAGAAAAAGCGTTACGCACCTGTGTTGTAAAGCTTGCTGAATCGTTATTCTAGATTTGGGGTCATAGGTGAACATCTTTGACAACAAATCAAGACCATCCTCACTAACCATTGGGAATAAAGAACGTAGAGACGCCCCAGGGACATACTGATACTCTACATAATCAGGAAGAGACAACATATCTGGCCACTGATCTTCTTTAGGAGTCCCAAAGGCAGCAAAGATTTTACTTAACTGATCAATATCACTTTTCCCCTGCAATGGTATAAGTAAGCTACACGAAAAAAAGACTAAACATACAAACTGGTTTATGAACACAAACTCACCTGAAGAAAAGGTCTGCGTAACAGAAGCTCGGCGAATATACAGCCAACAGCCCAAACATCAACAGCAGAACCATAGTGTTTGGAACCAAACAGAAGCTCAGGTGCTCTATACCATCTAGTAAAGACCTGGTGAGTAAACTTACGACCTGGACTACCAAATATACGTGCTAACCCAAAGTCTGCGAGTTTTAGTTGTCCACTGGGTCCTATCAACAAGTTGTTCGGCTTCATATCTCTGAAACACACACGCAGAAGATAATCCAATCAGTGTAAAAACAAGCATAAAACTTTTGTAGGAGGACCGATTATGAGCATAACATTGGTCTACGGTTCCCAAAACTTTTGAAAAAAAATACATAGATATATTACCTCTAGATTTGTTTAAAAAAATTATTAAAATCTTTACTAAATCGTTTACAACCTCAAAAATCTCAGAATCGGCGGAAGTAGTTGGTAGTACCTGTGCAAAACACATTTGTCATGGCAATACTCAAGACCTTTCAATGTCATTTGGAGGTACGATTTGACGTCAGCAGGGGAGAGAAAGAGATTAGGATCTCGGATGACTGCTTCGAGGTCAGTCTCCATGAACTCAAACACAAGGTGCAAGTTCTCCTTGTGAGGAAAGGCATCAACCAACTCGATAATATGAGGATGTTTAAGCTCTTTGAGTAATTTGATTTCTCTTAGAGCTGTTATGTTCACACCTTCTTTCTCTTTACCAAGTCTTATCTTCTTGATCGCTACAGTTTGTCCGTTCTGCAAGTTTGGGCCAAGAAAAACAAAGTCAGTTTCTTGTCACCCAAGATTCAGAACATTTAAGAGAATATGAACCTTAGTTTCATGGGATCGCTTAAAGAATATTGAGTGAGGAGTCACCTTAGTATCAGTAGCTTTGAAGACGACTCCATAAGTACCTTGGCCAAGAACTTCTTGCTTCAGGTACCTGTCAGCAACTTTCTTTGGCTGATCCTTCTCACTGTATTGATCCACCATATTTTACAAAAACAATGATCGGATATTTAATCTGTTGTTCTTGAAATTGTGAAGGTTTGTGTGTAATGTTGGAGGCTCCGGCTCTTGATATTAAAAAACAAAACAAAAGTAGCCGTTGGGAGGATTTGGAGAGGAAATCGACATTTGAGGGAACAAAATATTCTAAAATATATGAAAAAGGAAAGGTGACGCTCAGGAGATAAAACGCTGGAAGAGTCGACACTACGACGCCGTTACTTTTCCATTTGAGATTTGATCATTTATGGGCCAATTCTTACAATAAGCCCCAAAAATTACTCTATTTTAGGCCCATTACTAATAGGCTGATGATAGACAATACATATAAGACAATGTTTGCACTATCAAATCATTATGCTTATTTTCTTATAAACTAGAGTACAGCCTAAACAAATAAATTAATCTATAAATTAATTTAAAGCTAATCATTAATTCAGTTTTTTATCTAATTATTTTTATAAATTAACAACTCTATAAATTAGTAGAATACTGTGATTTCAATAATATTCGTTTATATAGTAGGTTATATTATATAAAAACATACTTTTATGTGCTGAACATGTGAGTGTTTTGTTTACCAAAGAAAGAAGAAAAAAAACATGCGAGTGTTCTCATGAACCAGAAAAACATATAATTATAAAAAATTCCGGATTATGCGAGGTTACGTATTTGTTTGTAAATCATTTCTCTTTATATCAATATTCGAAAGACTTGTTGACAAATAAAAATTCAACTTTATTTCATCGGTCTGAATTGTGAAAGAGACCAGACTTGTTGTGGGGGTAAATACGACAAGTTAGTTGTAATAAATTTAACCATAGATTATCTTTCAGAGAATACAAATTCCATCGTCGACGACAAAAAAAAGAGAAAAAAGAATACAAATTCCATATTTTCGTGCCCACATCATCTAACTTAATCCTGACCGCACATCAAACTATTTCGTGATTTAGTTTGGCACTATTACGGTTAATTATTTCTTCTAGACATCGAAAATACATTTGTATAATATAAACAATTTGGTAGGCCACCTACATTTTCAAAGTTAGACCTTAAAATGTAGTGGACAGTGGGCTAGTAGTTGAAAAAAATAATTAGTATTACAAAATAATGTTTGGTGAGAACACAAAAGCCAAGAAGGACGCATGTGACGCGTAGGGAATCTAACACTAAACAATGTCAGACCATTCCCATGCCTTTACAGATGCACCCACCTGTTTATTTTCTCCTATTTTCATTTTATTTACTACTATAATTATCATTCTTTCCCCTTCAGTAACGAATATCTAAACCTACTATATCTACAACTCTCTATCATTTCACTTCTCCCAAAAACTTGATGGTTCTTATTTCGTTCTCTCCTTCTCTCTAGATCTGGTTAACTAGGGTTCTTCAGATGGCTTCTTCAAAGCTTTTTCTTTATTACCGAAGTTTGTTTCATTTTATTCAGTTGGTTTTATTGATTAGGTTGTCAATCTTTAATTTTCTACTCTTCCGCTTTACGTTGTGGTCTTAATTTCTATGCCTCTTTCTATTATCTCTAACGTAGACTATATAGATTATGTTCTGATGACAGAAAACTTTTATGCTAGTTTATTAGTTCGTGCTTTTTTAGTCTCCATGGTTGTTACTCATGTCAGATCCACAACATAGGTGGATTTTTGATTTGCAAGCATCTTTATTTGGATAGATCTTTGGCCTTCAAAATAATTTTCTTGAGAACAAAAAAGAAGATTGAAAGTTGAAAGTAGAGCTCCTTTAAGTTCAAACGAGAGTTTAGTAGGGTAAAGAAAAGCTGCTAAGCTATGGATCCCATAAGCCCTAATCCTTATAGAGAGAAAAAGGATTTGGTTATATGGCTTGCATATCTTAGGAGCTTTAACTTGCCCTTTAATTGCTTTTACTCTTCTTTGGATTGAAGGGAGCTCTACATCTTCATTCTCTCCATTTAAATTTAATTATCTACATGAATGATTGAATTGTTTGTTTTCCAGGCTTTTCTGTGTTCATAAGCATTCGTCTAGAGGATGGTCCTCTAGTTAATTTTCCGATTGTCTTTCTGTGGTGATTGTTTAAGTCTTGTGGTTTTAAATTACACGTCTGCCCCTAAGTAGCTAGGGTTTATGTATATGTGCGAAGATCGTCCATGTGTACTTATAACTTTCTAAAAATTTGGTTCTTTGTTAACAAATGCAATGCCTTTCTTTATGATTAAATCATCCATCTTAGCACCTAACTATTGCGAGAACAAACCTCTTCCCGTATTAAACAAATATAATGATCTGATTAGATATCTGGTATCATAAGTACTCCTTAATTTATCTCAAAATATTCATTTCTCAGATTGTTTCGTATAACCATTAACAATGTAAGATTTGAGAATCGTAAAATAAATCAACATGTAACAAAAAGATCTTTTGGAAAAACAAGTAGACTAGTATGAGAAAGAACTGTTGACAAGCTAAATAAATAGAAAAGAAGAAAAGCAATTTCTGTTGAGGAAAATTATTTCACTATCTTGTAGTTTTAATAATTAAAATTTGAGGAATATAAGTTAATTCTTAGCTGTAAGTATAAATGTAAAATGGTTACTTTTTGAAGACATAAATTTACATTATATGTCGACAGGCTAACTATCTATATATATAAAGTTGGCTTTTTCCCTTCTTATGACATGCGAAAAGAAGGTTTATTGACATGTGTCTTCATGGTTTTTTTTAAAATTCTTCATTTAAATTATTGCAATTTGCTCCATCAATTTCTAATTATGTACTATCTAATCTTTCTCATATTTATTGGTCCCTAAAATTCAAGAAATAAATAAAAGAATATAAATATATTTTAAATATTTAATTTATTAACAATTCAAAATAGCATAAACTTTCACCATTTTATTATTTACTAATTTTTATTATTTCATTTACAAATTATATATTTATTTCACTATTAATATCATAAAATAATCAAACTAAGAATAAGAAACTAGAGCATCAACGCAAATAACCAAGAAAGCGGGACAGAGAAAGAATAATAATCGAAAGGCCAAAGCCACCAAAAAGCAGGATGATATATGACTAAAGCACTGAAATCACAACCAGTAGCTAAAAGGTAAGAAACACCTCACAAACTAAACAAGAACATACAAGATGGCCATGCAAGTGCAAACCACGAAGCTCTGGATAGAAGTGACCAAAGCTCCAAGAGACTAACTCCGCACACCTATACCAAAAGAAATATAGAAAGAAAAGAAACAACTTGAGAGAGAGAGAATGAAAGACAACCACTCAGAAATCAGAGACTAAACTTGAGACCATAAATAACCTTCCAAGCCCACATAGCATACACGAACGAAACCTGAAGTGGCAAACATGGTGAAAGGGAGAGCCACCAGAGATGCAATGAAAGTTGCAAAGAGATGCGAGAATAGAGAGAGAAAGAGAGACGAAACGAAATCAGCAAACTATGGAGCCGTCCTCGAGATATAAAAGAGAACATATAGATCAGAACACCGAAAAATAGATCTTGAAAACCAAGACGAACAGAGACACTATTGACGGTAAGCCAACAACGATGAATACAACATCAAAGACGACTAAACTCTGGCCCAACCAAAGAGACGCAGTTCCAAACATCAGCTGAAATCTAAGGAAGAAGAGGACCTGTCAATATTGATTGGAACAACCTACAATGCCGTGAGAATCAACCGAACAACTGAAAACTCATAAACCTGATCTACAACAAATACCATATAATCTCACATGTGAAGAAGGCAAAGAAGAATAAGAGAAAGAGGTGAATCTTTTTCCGGTGATGGTGAGAACAATCGCACACCAGAAAGGTAACGAAATACATAGACCGTGACAGCTCAAGGTCAAAATATGGGGAGAGGGCATAAAACATAGTTATAATTTTCAAAAAAATAAAATAAAATAAAATACAATTTTGACGCTGAAATCGTTAATCTTATAATCAACAAATGCGTAGATACAAAGTTATTGAAATTCAATATTCTTTTACGTTAGAGGCTCACTTCACTACTAACAAGTACTATACAAACAAAAACAAATTATTCAAAAAACAAACATAAAATATATTAATATATCACCTACTACTACAAAACACACTAAAAATACCAAGTAATACTCTTAACAAATAAAAACAACGACAAAATTACATTATCCAAAAAATCATGCTCTTAGCAATAATAAAACAATATTACGCGCGAACATTCCCGTATTGATTAATATACCATGGATCTTCTAAAAGCTTTAGCCATACCGAAAATCTTAGACTCGAATGAATATACTTCAAACATAAAATGTAAAATGCACATAAATTCCAAGATTTTGAGAACCAACAAAAAGCTAAATCTGTAGTAGTATAGTTGATGACAACAAAATAGTGAATACTGAAATTTGAAAATTGCAAGTTTTATCATACATTCATACTAAAAAGTAATAATAAACGGATTATATACGTTGTTAAAGAGATAGTATACTGGTGATTTAAGTAATTTGTTATTTTCTCGTGTTGTTGTTCAAAACAAAGTTATTTTCTCTTGTATATCTTATTTTTCAAGGTTTTATAAGGTAAGTTTTGATGTTGCAAGGTATGGTTTCTTTCGAGATATGATCCTAATATACCGAAATATCCATTGACGCAAGTTTAAATACCCGTTCGAAAGGCCCACATAAAGGCCCACTATTAATGTGTCTGCTTTTCCAATCTTAATCAATCGAATCTAACTGTGAACACTAAAGTTATTTGTTGATTACGTTAACGATATTGTTAAGAACTTTTTAGTCTCCTTCAAAGATCATAATGGTACATGCCCTTGCATTAGTGAAAACGACTCTTCCAAGAGAATCATTATATGATGTTTCTAATATTTTTTTCTGAAAGTTAAGTTAATTAATCCTTGTTTTGGGGCCTGGGCATACCTTTTCCTTTTCCCGCATACCTTACTTATCAGTTATCACCAAGGATCTATCATCTATGGGGTGAAAATTACTCATCGTCAACGTATTTGTTAACTTGTTAAGTAGCTAATTTACTGAAAAAGAAAAGTGAAGTTACCGTTCAAAACCTTTATGAAAAGTAGTTAGTGCTGGTGTCATATCACGATCATCTACAAAGTCTGATTGCGGTGCTAAACAGACAAAGTCCTAGAATTAGAAAATATTCAGTATTTAGATTTAACCACGTATTTAAAATTGAAAGCAGCCAAATATTCGGAGTAGCATATATATTTATATCAAAGCTACTTCTTTTATACTCTCTCCGTTTCAAAAAGAAAAATTAGAGGTGGACATTTTACTCGATATCCGAAACCGCACCCGAACTCGATCCGAAAAATCCGAACCGAAATCCGAACCGAAGTAGCAAAATATCTGAACGGATATTGAATTAGGAGAGATTGGATATCCGAACCCGAAAGGATAATATCCAAACTCGAATTGATATCCGAAGATAACCAAACATATGTATAATTAACTATATATTTCTAGTTTAGATCTTTCATTTTATATAAAATATTTATATTAATACTACACATAGTTTAAATTCATATGATATACATAGAATTACGGAGAAAATGATTTGCTACTCACTTAAAATGCATGTCAAAATTTTTATTTCAAGAATTAACAAAAAGTTACTTCCAAAATTTAAAAACAATAACCAAATTAATGTTTTTTTAGTTTCAAAATGTTATGTCCAAATCTATTAACCATTCAATCTATTAAAAATAAAAAAAAATAGTTAAGTGAAATTTATATTTTTAAATATAAGAAATTTGAGAAATGAAAAATTTTAATTTTTTTTTCAAAATTTAAATATCCGAACCCGATCTGAAATAACCGAACCCGAAGTAAAAATACCTGAACCCGATCCGAAGTACAGAAATACCTGAACGGGTTCTATATCTTTATACTGAAATATCCGAAAATCCGAAATATCCGATCCGAACCGAACGGGTACCCGATGCCCACCCCTAATAAAAATATTATAAAAAAAACTTTTGTTTCAAAATGATACATTTTTTTCAATTTCCAATACATTTTTTGTCAACTAATAATGATTAATTGTAAATTTCAAGAAAATTAATTATATTTTTTGAATTTTTACTGATTTAAAATTATAGGAAATAAATAATTAAAAAAAATATGTATTTAGTATTGAAATTTAATATGTTTTATTAATTTATGTGAAAAGGGTAAAACATGTATTATTTTGAACGGATACGGATGAATTATATAACCCAAAGATTCAATCGCAAAACGGATAACTGTCAAATCGTTATTTAGTGCTTATCTACGCATTTATTAGTTCATGAACCCGTTCTTTCTCACTCCATTTACTCCTCCTCTAAGTCAACCCTTACGAGAAACGACACACCACTATCACACATCAGTACACTTGTCGTCGTGTCTTGATATCATTTCAACTTGGTATCAAGAATCAAGTGCTGGCTTAATCAAGTGTTATAGTGGCATTTAAGTATCCATATATCATACATGGACAAAACCATTTTCTATAACACCAAAAAACATAGTCTACTTGCATCTCAAATCCCGATTTTTGGCAAATCACAAATGAAATAACTACATATGTTTTACGAATAAGATACTAACCGGTAACCACTAAATAATCACTTCTCCGCTAGCGTTCGATATCTTTCTTTTGTTTCGTAATTGATAGTAAAAATAAAAGCTCGACGAATTGTGTTTTAACAAAAAAAGTACATATAGCTAAATTTCCAACCCCTCGAAGTAAACTGTTTTGGAAGGTTCGATAACATTTCAAATTTGTTGTTGCTTTAAATTTTTATTCCTTGTATCTATTTGCATAACTTTGAAAGAGGTTGGTCGATGGTTAATTGCTGAAAAAGCTCTTATAGATTGGACGGTGCTTTAGGAACTCTACCCTCTCTCTAGAACTTCTCTACCGTGTACAGTGTTTCCGGCCGGCGGAATTGGCTCCCATAGCCACTGTCGGTCCGGTTTCTTTCTTTCTTTCCCTCTTCATGTTTTGATATCTTTTGGGTGGGAGAATGCTCATTTGTGTTTCTCCCCTTTTTTGGTGTTTATGTGATCGATTCTTTGGATCCGGGAGATGGAGGCTAATATAGTTCTGTCGTCGCTGGCTTATGACTCCGGGGGTGGAGGCTTTCTATGCTTTGCGTCGCCGGCTTATGATTCCGGGAGGCGGTGGCTTACTCAGCATCGCTATCGCCGGCTTTGGTCTTGGGTTTTGTTCTTTGTCGATCTATGAATCTGTGTCTCAATCGTTATTCGGCCTCTCGATCTGAAATTGTGCTGGATGTTGGTATGTCGGCGATGGAGGATTGATTGCAGGCGTTTTAATCTATGGTGACTTCGTAGATCGGGTGCTGGTTTCCGGTGGCTCTGGATGAGATCTCGGGATAGTTTCGATGACACTCTCCATTGGAAATAGTCCAAGCGGAAAGATGGGTGAGGAGGTCTTAGACTCCGGTTTGTTCCGGCGAAACTTGTGGTTGTTTCATCTTCTTCGGTGATGTCTTGGTGTTTGGATCATTTTGATCGGGTGACATGTGAGCGTCCATACTCTTTGCTGGACGCGTGGCGATTGGTGGACCGGTTTGGTTTAGCTGCGATCGGTGTCGTGGGTTGGGCTTAAAACCCATTTAGTTTTTATTCTTTTGTGTTCGGGTTTTTTTGGTAATATAAGTGGACTGTCTTATTGGGCATTGTCTTTTAATAAAAACTATTAGATGGAAAAAAAAAAAAGATTGGACGGTGCTTTACCCATATTCATACGTGGCAAGCTTCTCGACCTAGATGGCTCGAAGAACCACGTGGTAGCAAGTAGTTGTCACTTTTTTTTTGTCAACAAGTAGTTGTCACTTATTTGGATCATTGTAGTATGTTACGCTTTTATTTCGTTCAGTACCACTGATTCAGATACACATCATAAATGTATATTTTCAGCAGGAAAATAGATGTGGAAAAAATGGAAATCAAACTTATACTCCATTAAAGAAACAATTAATTTTACGTATTTTCTATATAAAAACACAATTACCTATATACCTAACTATATTTTAGCCAATAGAAAATGATTAAATAAAATTAATAAATTTTACATTGAAAATCGAAAACGACACTAACAAAAAAATTTATATAAATAACACTTAATATGAAACGGAAGGAATAGTACATATCAAATGCATAATAATTTATTTTAAAATGGTAAACATCAACACAACAACAAAAACTTCTGTAATTGGGAAACCCATCTACAAAAATATCTAGGTTTCAATATCAGAGTAGAAATTTCAAAACCAGGATTCATCTGATCCCTAAAGTTTTTTTTTTTTTTTTTCCATCTAGTAATTTATTAAGGGACTAAGCCCAAACGGGACCCAACAACAAAACAAAAGCCCAAACGAAAAGGGTCAACCTAAAAAAGGAAAAACAATGGGCGAAGCCCAACCCGTTAACGAAACGGCGCCAAACCCTCCACGCGTCCAGAAAACGCGTTTGGAAGCCCACGTGTTGAAACCCACCCCTTTCGAGAACACGCGTCACCTGGTCACACCACCGCGACCGGCACCGAGAAAACATCGCCGGCGAAGACGAAACCACCTATAGTTTCGACGGAGCACGCCGGAAACTGAGACCATCTCACCCATCTGTTTCGCCTGGACTCTTCAACGGAGAACTACATCGAGACTAACTCGAGATCTCCTATAGAACCATCGAAACCACCGCTAATCGAAGAACCGCATCCAACATATCCTCCTTCACCACTTGGGACCAAGGGTATCAAATCAACATCAATCGAATCACAACTGCGAGATTCAAGAGTCAATTGAGCCAAAGAAGTACAGAAGGTCTTGATTGGACATAATCGGAATAGGCTGGAGAAAGCGAAAAAACAACCATCTCTCGGAAAAACAAAAGCCGGCGAAGAAGAACTGGAGAAGCTTCTTCTTCCCAGAGACAGAGCCCGATGACCGGGAAACAACTTTACCGGAGAAAATCCGGCGAACCAAACCCATAGCTTTCTCTCTCCTCTGTGTCAGATATGAACGAGAGAACAGAGCTGAGAGAGTCTTTTCCATTTATTTAGAAGTTGGGCTTTGTTATCCCTAAAGTTTAAGATATTTGTAAGGATTGAACTAATACTAAAGAAAATAAAATCAGATAACACCTTTTTTTTTTTTTTTTTTTGGGTAAAATGTTAAATAACACCTTGTTTTCGTCTGTAATAAACCAAACAAATGTTTTATAGTAAAATGGTACGTGTGACTAAAAATTCGAGTATTTATTAATGACACAGGTGGTGGTTACGCGACCGACTTAAATTCATTTCTCGAATTTTGAGAAACACTGCAATGCAAACATTTTTTTCAATAAATTAAGAAAACGAGAAGAAAAAAAACAGTTGATATCCAAAACTTTGATTTTATCGTCGATCTTTTCTACTATGAATGTTGTTAAAAAAATGAATGTTTTAATATGCTTTTTACAGTATGCATACAGTAGACTAATACTTAACTATTGCCTAATCTTAGTATTTACAGTATTTATCTACTTAGAAACACATTTAAATATATATATATATATATATATGAGATTTAGAAGATAAGTCAAACTAGGAGAGCTTTACATAAGTGATAGAAAGGTTAATTATAATACAGATACTGAAACTTGATATTAGCTATTGAAAAAATGAGAAAACATTAAAATTTTAATTGCATTGTTCAACATAGTAAATGTACATATATATAATATATACATACGTGTTTTTTCAAATTACATTTTCATAAATTTAGTTAATATATATATCAAATTCCTTATAAGTACATCAATGCTGTTGTGGTAAGAAAAAAAAATGCATATCAAATCTTATATGGAAAACTATATTTCAAATCAATATTTAGAACTTTTATATAAATTAATTCTCTCAAAATCTTTAAAATCCCATGGCCGGATGATATCTAGTATCAATAGTGTATGAACTGGCTATGAATATATGCCACAACACTATTGATATCAGTGCGAATTAAATTATTGATCCTATTCGCTTTTTGCACAACAATTATAGTAATGCCAAATAAGGACGGTTAGACAAAGAATGAAATATACAAATCCATGTATTTTTGTGGTTAAACAATAATGCATGCATGAATTGACATGACCATGGCCACACTGTGCTATAAGCCTATAACCGATATGAATAATTTATTCCTAACTTATTAGCAAGTAATATTCTCTTTTTCTATATGTAGAAACCATTCTAATAATGAAAGATACGAAAGGTTGATCAAATAGGGAATGCATA
The DNA here is from genome assembly GCF_020379485.1 of Brassica napus. NCBI lineage: Eukaryota > Viridiplantae > Streptophyta > Magnoliopsida > Brassicales > Brassicaceae > Brassica > Brassica napus. The sequence continues at coordinate 44,726,873 of NC_063449.1, read as the reverse complement.
TCAATAATTGATCATGATTTTACACTGTTATATTAGCATAAATCATTTATTTGTAGATACTATTCTGCTTTTGTATAAATTATTCTGATATTTAACATTCATTCCCTAGTCAAGACAATGCTCGACGACAAGTCGTTTGACTTATTTAATAAAATGAAAATTATCAAAAAATCTTTAACGAAAAAAAAAACAATATAAAAACTCGTCAATTTACATATATACATATATGTAAATGTGAATATGCGTGTGGGTCTATATAAATACATTGTGAGCAATCGTGTGAATACCAAGCATTACAATTGTGTGACTATTATCTAAAGCATAAAAACAAACATAAAAATATTTTGAAAGGCCAAAAAAAAACAGAAAATGGGTTTCTATCCATCTTCTTCCTGGTTTCTTCATCCTGAGCTTCAGCATATTGTTTCCAAGATGTCTTACCTTGATTCCTTTTTGTTCTATGTAAGTACATCGATCTCTCTGTCTAGTTACAAGAGCAATCATTTTCATCTTCTAGGAAAACTATTAAATCAATATTTATATTTGTATAATTAATTTGATGTTCTTTTAATTATATATATAGATTGTGGACTTAGTGGACAAGCTAGGATTATGGCACAGGTTTCCAGTGTTACTGGGAGTGGCTTACTTGGGGATACGAAGACATCTACACCAACGTTACAATCTGATACATGTTGGTGGAACCAACGGTCAGCGTTATGACACCGATGAATTCTCTTATCGCACGGCTGATGGCAAGTGTAACCATCCCTCCGATGACTCTGTCGGTAGCCAAGGCACCTTTATTGGCCGGAATATGCCTCCATGTACTTCTCAGTATGGCGTAAGTTTTTTTCTCCTCATTTATATTTACAATTACATTTGCATAACATGCAATGAAACAGTAGTTGAGTATTTGTAGTTTTGTTTTGATCAGATTGTAAATATACATGTCGATCGAATGGATAATAGCTAAATGAAACAGTAGAACCAAACTTTGTGAGGCATTTCACTTTATTATCTCTACTCACTAGTGGTTGGAGTCATGATTTATGATCTTCTTTGCTTTAACTTTATGTATCTTTTTATGGGATAAAGTTTTTGTTTGTTACGAAAGTGTTTTTTTTCTGCATGATTAGCAATTCATATACGAAACTATTTCTTCTTGTTTTTTTTTAATGAATTATTACATTATTTTTTGTTAATCATTACTAATTTGTTTTATGTAATTTATGATGGTTGACTATTACAGATTTTGGATCCACATCCAAGTGTGGTGGCTACAAAGTTGCTAGCTAGAAAAAGATTTATAGACAACGGGGACCAATTCAACGTGATAGCTTGTTCGTGGATTCAGTTCATGATCCATGATTGGGTTGATCATTTAGAAGACACCCACCAGGTTTTTTATTCTCTTGAACCTAATCCCTTGATTATTCAACATTACTTTTCTCCCCCTCCCCCTCAACTTTAGTTTTTTTTTCCTAAAACTTAAATTAAATATATTAATTACCATTTGAAAACCTCAATTAGATTGAGCTTAAGGCTCCAGAAGAAGTAGCAAGTGGATGTCCGTTGAAGTCATTTAAGTTCTTCAGAACCAAGAAAGAACTATCTGGTGATCATCACAAATCTGGTTCTGTCAACACTAGAACCCCATGGTGGTACGTATTTGCTTTCAAATCCGTGCTTAATTGTTGTTTAAATGAGTTCAATTATACGAAAAACTTTTGGAAATAGGGACGGGAGTGTAATATATGGAAATGATGAGGCTGGAATGAGAAGAGTAAGAGTTTTCAAGGACGGGAAGCTAAGAATCTCCGGGGATGGTTTATTAGAGCGAGATGAAAGGGGTGTTCCGATCTCCGGTGACATAAGAAACAGCTGGTCAGGTTTCTCTCTGCTGCAAGCCCTCTTTGTCAAAGAACACAACTCTGTCTGTGAAATGCTCAAAGTAAGTTAGGTTTTATCTTCTTGTGCCGCGAGGAACCACTCTTTATACAGAATCACACTAAGTTTCAACTCTCTCTTTTCAGGAACGGTATCCAGATTTTGATGATGAGAAACTCTACCGGACTGCGAGATTAGTGACATCAGCGGTTATCGCTAAGGTTCACACAATCGATTGGACAATAGAACTCTTGAAGACAGACACACTTACTGCTGGAATGAGGATCAATTGGTATGGATTCTTAGGGAAGAAAGTGAAGGACACGATTGGTGCAAGGTTTGGTCCAATACTTAGCGGATTAGTTGGTTTGAAGAAACCAAAAGATCATGGAGTTCCTTATTCTCTGACCGAAGAGTTCGTTAGTGTCTATAGGATGCATTGTCTTCTACCAGACACACTTATCCTCCGAGATATGAGTCCTGAGAAAGTAGACAAAGCAAACCCTAAAATAGAACGAGAGTAAGACACAATCACACATAGAATGTTTTGATACACTGTTTAGGTCAGGTCCAAGTGCAGTTTTTGACATTTTGTTAACCTAGAAAGAATGTTTTCAACAGGGTACTGATGACTGAACTGATCGGGAAAGAAGGCGGGAAAAAGGGTTCGAAAATCGGGTTTGAGCAGTTACTAGTTTCAATGGGACACCAATCTTGTGGTGCATTGACATTGTGGAATTACCCTAATTGGATGAGGAGCCTTGTTGCTCAAGACATCGATGGAGAAGATAGACCTGACCTAATAGATATGGCTGCCTTGGAGAGTAAGTTAAACCAAATTCTAACTTCTTCTTCTCCTTCTCTGACCGATTGATTTATTTTTTCCTCAGTTTATAGAGATCGAGAGAGAGGAGTTCCTCGATACAACGAGTTCAGAAAGAATCTGCTGATGAGTCCGATAAGCAAATGGGAGGATCTGACAGATGACAAAGAAGCTATCGAGGCTTTAAGGGAAGTGTACGGAGACGATATAGAAAAGCTTGACTTAAACGTGGGCTTGCATGCAGAGAAGAAGATCAAAGGATTCGCCATTAGTGAAACAGCTTTCTTCATCTTCCTACTCGTAGCCTCCAGGTTTTTAGAATTATAGTACTACTTTTATCAAAATTTTCGTGCATAACAAGTAACTAGACTCACTTCGCTTTTGGTAAATGATAATTAGGAGGTTGGAGGCAGATCGTTTTTTTACGACGGATTTTAATGAGAAGACGTATACTAAAGAAGGGTTGCAATGGGTTAATACAACAGAGACTTTAAAGGATGTAATAGACCGACACTTCCCGAGTTTAACGAACCAGTGGATGAGATGTACGAGCGCCTTCTCTGTCTGGAGCTCAGATCCTGACCCAACCAAATGGCTTCCTTTGTACCTACGGTCCGCGCCATAAGCTGTTAGATGCTGCGTGAGACGTGTGTATAAAAGTGTCATGTGGTTGGTTCTTTGGTATACCTTTTGTGCTGGGCGAATTTGTAGTTGTGTGACATTGTATATATGAATAAAAATCATATGAGTAGAAGAGTTTTAATCATCACCAAATCAATTTCTCCAATTTCTCGTTCTAGAACTTCAATATAATTCTTTTTTGTTACCACCTTCAAAAACTACAACACATATACAATACAAGCTCTATAAATTAATACTCGATAAACTAATAAACACGGTAAATTAATAATGTTCTTCGGTTCCGAGTTGGGTCAATTCAAAATATGACTCAAATCGATAAAATAATAAGATAAATTAATAATTTATATATATACATAGTTTATATAAATAAATAAAATGTATTGTTTATTTTATATTCACAATAAAATTCATCTATGTTTCTAACACTTTAATATATTTTTGATAACATTTAGTACAATTATATCTAAAATAACATTTAAATTTTATGAAACATATTTCATATATCCCAAATAATATAATAAAATAATAGAAGAGTCAATTTCCTAAATGTGCATACGGTAAAATCTAACAAAAATAAAATTTTCTAAATTAATAACTCTATAAATCAATAAAATACTATAGTCCCAATATTATTAATTTATAGAGTTTTTGCTGTATAACTATGTTTGAACATGGCTAAGTACAGTATAACCTCTTTAAATTAATACTCTATTAATTAATATACACTAAAAATTTCTATAAAATAATATAATTTTATAGTCTCAAATTGAGTTTTTGGTTCAATTAATATATTGATAAATTAATATCTCTATAAATTAATAAAAAGTTATAGTTTTGGTGTAGTCCCAACATTATTAATTTATAGAGGTTTAACTGTATAGTGATAAAAGACTAGTTTATGAATTGGAAGAATCGTATTTACGAGAAAATGAGTTGCCTCATTTATATGCGTATTTGTATTTTGCTTAAACTTGAGTTAAAGAAGGTGATTATACAAATGAAATAAAACAGAAAGCAAACGCTGCGTATGAGATGAATTTAAGGGCAATGGTGATCCGAGTTTTATGTATATCACATGATTGTTAGAAAAATCATGTATGAGAATCATGAGATGCCCAGACCCATTAGTCTAAAAGTTGACTGCTTGGCTTACAAATCCAATTGGATTGAAATATTTTTCAAGATTTATATTAAGTGGTTATACTGTTGTTAATTTTATCATGTATAGGATCTCTGATATTAGTATAACACCAGCACTATGTATTAGATGCTGTTATTAATAGGGATATTGATCATAACCCTTTATATATTGTTTAATGTTTTTTATAATTTCCAATGTGGGATATAATATCCCTAATAGTTTTGTTTATCATTTACGCTTATCAGGCATAGCATGGGTTTATTTCTTACTTTTTTTACGCCTACTAGTAGCATCACAATGTATTGATCATGCTCTTGATTGACAAATGCTCCTTATATTTCCATGTACCCCTGCTTAAAACTTCTTATTAATGAGTAAGTCTACAAACACCGTTAACAAACTTATAAATATTACCATTTTGTCTACATAATTCAAGCATTTTATAACATCTTTTTTGAAAAACGTAGATATATAGTATGACATCACGTATGTCACACTGATCGCTGTAATTGTAGATTGATGGTTTAAGCTAATCTATAAACATCAGATGACAAAAAAAGTATGACATCGTAAATTCCTAATCCACCATGGCACCACCCTATAAACAGTTTATAAATTGTCAATGATATTTAACATTTTCTACTTTCTCAACAAGGGGGAAGAAAAGTTTAGAGAGAGAGACGAAGAGAAGCGAAATGATAGGTGGGGAAGTGGTCCCAGCACCCAAAAAAAATGTGTGGCTATCACCAATTAGAATGCACCAACTTTTTTTAATCTCTTTATTTATGCAAACAAAAAAGATTGCTTTTTCGGCATTGGATAATTATGACGTGGCTTAAGTCACCACTATACCACTACTATTCACTGCAGTCAAAATTAGTCAAACCCGTTCCCAAAAGAATGTTCTTTTACGGTTTTACCTTCTTCTTTTTTTAAATCTGACCAATCACAAGCAAGGTTTATTACTCGTAAACGTATCGCTTAAGCTAAACATTAACGTGTAGTGTTTCCCTTTCAGTAGCTTTTCTCATTAATACTCTCTGTTCATATCTCACGTACGTAAGTAGACCTGGGCATTTCGGATATCGATTCGGTTCGGTTAGGGTATTTCGGGTTTCGGGTAGTTTGGATAGGGGCTAGGGGATCCATTTAGTACTTGACATATTTTCGGTTCGGTTCGGTTCGGATAGTTTCAGGTTCGGTTCGGTTCGGATAGTAAATGTAGGAACCGGAAAATATCCGGAAAAAGTTCGGTTCTCATTTGGATCCGGTTCGGGTTCGGATAGTTCGGATAATTTGGATAAAATATCGGTTATTTAGGGTAACATATCAAATAATTAGGATGATTTACATAAAAATTTTGGATATTTTGGATTACTTTGGATATTTCGGATAAAACTATCCGGATAGTTTCAGATACTTTTGGGTAGTTTGAATACTTTATAAGAATTTAGTTATCCTCAACTATTTTCAGATACTTTTAATAGAATTTTAAATTAAAAATATACATTTAATGATGTTATATGTATATATAATTAATAATTTTATATATTCGGGTATCCGTTCGGTTCTCGATTCGGTTCCGGTTCGGTTCGGTTTTTTCGGATATAAAAATATAGGAACCGTTCGGATATTTGAGGGTATTGGTCTGGTTCCGATTTCGGGTATTTCGGTTCGGTTCCGGTTCGGTTCTTCGATTCCGGTTATTTTGCCCAGGCCTATACGTAAGCAAACATACTCGAATATTCACACTAAAAGCTTTTAGTTGTTGGCTTGCGTTTCTGTATAATAAATAAACAATGAATTTGTAATCAGGGAGTTCAGTGGTGACGTGTGATATAAGGAGTGGGCAAATTATTTGAGCAAAACGAATCTTTTGTCAATCAAAATACATTTTAAAGTTTTTGAACAAAACTGAAGCCGCCCAAAATTTAATTGTTGGCCAACTACCCTTCAGCATTTAAACTATACAATTATTTCCCCCTTTTTTTCTATTGAAATACAAATTTCTATAAAGGTAATAAATGTAAACTGTAAACTGTAAAATAATTTAAAAGGGAGATAACTTATAGTGTTAGGTGTTGTTACATTTGAGGATGAGATGAAACGGTATTACAAACTAGTGTTTTTATCGTATCTATTCTAGTTAAAACCCTTCAATTATTTATGTCGCTAAACTTAGACCAAGATATGTCATAATCCTTGTTAAACTTTTGGCAAAGTACATGTTATAAAAGTTACAATCTTAAAGTTTTCAGCAGATGACTATATAGTGGAAACAAAACAATGCAAACTCTCCATACATAGACTTAAATGTTGGTTTTCTGAAACCTCACAATCGTCAATCGTGTGGACAGAATGAGCTGAGCCGAGATAGTTTAGAAATATTCTGTATAGAAATCCGGAATTACCAATACATAGTTAATATAATAATAAATTAATGAGAAATAAGAAAATGTGAAGTAAATGTGTGGTCGACTATTGGCTCACAGCTCACGTTGGATACAATGATTGACTAGTTGCTTATACCACACATGCAAACGTGTGGTCGTCCATATTTTGACATGATCAATAGATACATAGCGGCAGAGATCTCTACTTTTGTTGTAACTTGTAACCATTAGATAGACTAATCAAATTTTATGTGTTCACTATACATTTACTTGTCAGCACTACATAAGTAATGGACGACGTGGCCATATCTCATGCACAGAGTTTTATGTAGTTTATGTTTTAAACTTTAAATAAAACTTTAAAGTATACTATTAAAGTTAATTCCGTACAACAAGAAAAATAAGTGAGTATGGAGCAAGAAAATTATTTATGAAAAGCAACTATGCTGTGCACAACCAAAGTCGAATTTACCTAGTGGTAAAGAGATCGAGGTTGTAACTACTGCAACTTGAATTTAATTCACGATAGAAAAGACTATTTATAATGCTTGGTTTCTGGAAAAGATTTTGACCGAGCGGTATGCTAATAAATCAATTAATAGTTGTTAGGACTTTTACAAACGGCAGCGTTGTTAGGCATTTCCATTCCATTCCATTTTTTTTTTTAAATGGAGTAAAAATGAATATAGAGTAATGAATGTTCTAATCCAATTTCATATATCATTCCATAAATAGAGTAATCTATTTTTTATTTGTTCATCACTCTAGTATAGAGTGGAAAATGGAGTAAGATTAGAGTAATTTTATTTCATTTTTACTTTTACTCGATTTTGAATGAAAAAATGAAGTTTTAAGTTGGATGCTCTTATAAAATAAAACCAACGAATACTTAACTCAATAATTAATCGAATTCAATAATATCCTGAAAGACAGTGCATTATAGACTTTTAGTATATTTTCTCACGTGCATAATAACGTAGTTATCTTTTCATGCGAATATTCAGAGTTAAATTCTCTTTTCATTTTGTTTTTTTTCCTCGGAATTGACAGCTTATTAAACAATAAAGCCAATTTCTAGTCATTCTCAGTATGGAAAGTTATATGCGTTAATTTTGCTGTTACATTATTGTTTTTTTTTTTTTAAAGGGCTACTGTGACATTAATGGTTACTAGAGGCATCCACTCCGCGTTGTAGACATAGTTTTTGTTTCATCTCAATATTTTTGCTAGAGTTATTGTAGTTGTGAATTTTGCGTTTTGAGTTATTTTTCAAGTTTTTTTATTGTTATAAGGTTAGAGTTGTGATGCTGAACTATGTATGCATGACTAAACAGTGTTAGTAATGTGATTGATATAGTTCGTGTTGTTGTTTGTTGTGTCACTGAAACTTATTGTTTGTTTGTTTTTTTAATTTATTTTTTGTATTGTTGAGAGTACATAAATTATATTAAAGTTGTTGAGAGTACCTTTTATTTCTGGATATTTTTTCTCCAGTTTAGTCGTGTATGTTGTGTGTATTAAGTAATAATTTTTATTATTTTTATTATGTTTGTTATATGTTTTTATTTTATTTGTAAACTTGTTGCTTTTACCGGACCTTTAAAACAAATATATAAGGACTTGTATAAATAACTATAAAATGAGTGACAGTTCTGAGTATTTGGGTTTTAATGAGTTTTAAATGAATTTATGTATTTCTCATAAAAAGACAATAGCATTGGCCTGTTGATATTGGACATGTAAACTATTTTTATAAGACAAGAGGAGTGAGCATGTGGAGCTGTTGTTGCCGCCTTTGTGTCTGTCGGGATTGTCTCTTGTATCTCTTGTTGTGACTGTGTTTGTTTATCTTTTATTTGATGGGTAATATGTAAACAAAAATCATTGTTAGTTGTATTTATCAGAGTTCATAACTTACTCTGCTTTTTTGTTTAGGTAATTTCACTGATCTTGGTTGTCGTCTTCGTCTTCTTCGTTGCGAAAGTAAGTTTGTAAATTGTTAAATAGCTGGCCGTGTAGTTTGTATTTGTTTAGCTGACTCGATGTATGTGTCGTTGCGAAAGTAAGTTTGTAAATTGTTAAATAGCTGGCCGTGTAGTTTGTATATGTTTAGCTGACTCGATGTATGTGTCGTTGAGGTAATTGATTTGGTATATTTGTTTTGAAGTTTGTTTCTAAGATTAGACAAAAAAGAGAGGTGATCATTAATGATTCATATTTTTTGGAATTCTAGTTTTTGGTGTTTTGATTGTTTGGGTTGTTGTGGTTTCTTTTAAGCTGTAAAATAAAGGTTTGGGTAAAATTAGTTTGATAAGTAAGAGAGATAAATAGACGACCACAAAATTTGGGTAGGAAATATTTTTAATTATTGATGTTAGCACAATATAGATAATAAATAAAGGGAATTGTGTGTTGATTGTTTCTTACGGATCAATGAGGAGACGGATAACGACTCGAGTTGTTTCTTTGCTAAGGTCAGAGCATTGGACAGAACGGATTTGCCCAACCACATATGCGAGTTTAAATATCAGTTATGATAACGAAACATATTATAAACCCATATGCAATATGATAATATACCAGGGAGTTCTAGGATTGTGTTCGCAATCAATTGAAAATTGTCAAACAGTCTAATTATGATTGGAGATGGATCTCAGGAGCCCCCGTGATGACTTCATCAATAACAGTTGGTGAGATGAAACGAATGAGGAATGGATGATCAATTATCTTGTACATACTTGAGCACCTAGCAACCTCAAAACAATCGACTTTCACAATGGAACCGGCTTTCAGAGATGGCATGTAATGATTAGCACGTCTGGAGGGAATAAACCCTTGAATCACGGAATCTGCAAATAATATTATTTAACAAAGAATCAGGAAATCAATTAAAAACAATTATATTAAATAAGTGTGATTAATCGAAGATTAACTTACCTTTTCATCAAGGAAGAGAACTGTGATTCCCATAAACTCACTGTCTTTCTTGAAGTTCAGGGAATCTCATAAGCGAGGAGGTGAGAGACTATGCTCTGACTACTACGACCAACACGGAAAGACTCGAAGGTTGAGTGACGGATGTCGGGAACGCCGGTTTGAGGAACTGGAGAGGCAGAAAGACATTTTATAGAAGATCGTTAAAGCTAAGAGGAATCAATGAGTTTTGTGGAGATGCAAATTGGATTCATCAAAGATGAGAATCATATATATAGGTTTACATAAAAGCTACAAATCATGAACTAAGATCAAGCGATTTAAGATGGGGAGATGAAGAGCTCACCGGTGAAAAAATAGATTACGAACAGACACACAACGCAACTCTGTAACTTAGACTTGTCTAAAACAATGATGAAAAGAACTCTAACTCATGTTAAACGAAGACAATTTACAATATGGAAAAACTATAATTGTTGTTTTTTTCATATAATGTGATGAACCTCATCTAAAAATGAAACTCATAATACACTTGTAGGCCCGGCCCACAGAGAAAACCGAAGAAGTAAAGGTTTCCGACCTTCATAATTATATATTAGTTTCGGCCATCAATGTACAAAGTATCCTTTAGTTTAGTGGTATAAATGTTGGTGTTTATATCTTAATAACCCGGGTTCGAGGCACAAGCTTAACACTTTTTTCACACTTTTTAAAAGTGGGACCCACCAAAATGCTGACGTGTCGCCTCAGGAAAGAGGGAACTGTACTATTATATTATAGATTCCTTTATGCTCAAAAGAATACTAAAACCACGTGGTCTTGGCCTAGTGGTAAATGGATTCCAGCTGGAGCTTCCGCCCTGAGTTCGATTCTCTTTGGCCACTCATGGACGCTTTAAGTGGCAAGAAAACCTAGATTTATATGAGTCTCTTGGTGATTAGTCATTGGGTCTAGAATGCCTTTGGGATCACACCAAAGTTAACCAAAATAAAAAAGTATACTAAAGGATCCAAAACGAACATTTAAAAAAAATTCTAGAAACCCATTTCATTCTCTCTTTCATTTTTATTTTTATTTTACTTTTTTTTTGTAATGCTGAAAACTCATTGAAATACCTTCAAAATAGTCTAACGGATCCTTATTATTTCATACAATTTGTACTTTAAAAAATCCATGAAAAATATAGGTGTAGGAATGACTCAAATGAGAAAGAAAAAAATTGGTGTAGATTCTCTAGTAGTGTGTTTATATAGAAAGAAAAGGCAACCGTTTTATATGCCACAATTAATGTGAAGCCTGTCTTTGTGCAATTTAAGTACCATCCCGTTCTATCTTTTTCTTCCTCATCTTTTCAGGTTCACGCACTCAGCTGTTTGAAAAAGATACGCCTCTTCTGTCTCTCTCTCTCTCTTTTTTTCTTTGCATGTCACGGTAAGCATACTATATACTATCTCTCTTTCAATTAAAAAAAAAAAGAAAAAATTAATTTCTGGAGAGAGAGAGAGAGAAGAGCCACTCTCCACTTATTTGTCGTCAAGCTCTATAGACAGAGAGAAAAAGAAAGTGGAGTGAAAACGAGAGACACAAGTTTTTTTTCCTTCTTTTGACAAAGAGATACACAAGTTGGTGAAAGGAGAGGATAGGAGAGAATTAGAGAGGTTCATTGTGCGGAGGATTTGTCACTATTATTCATCTTTTTCTCCTCTCTTTTTTGTTGCTTTTGTTGCTTTTTTTTTTTAAAAAAAAAATCGTCATTTATCGAAGAAGAGTGGCTGCGAAAAATTCAATTCCTTTGTGTGTGGGTTTGTTTAGAGTTTCTGAAGTTCTCACTAGCTCTCTCAACCAACCTCTGTGCCGTTCAAGAAATAGGGAGTTGACTAGTCGTTGATCGGGGGAATCGAACTCGGGATCTCTCGGGTCGGTGTTTCAAATGCCCGATAGCGTTCGGAGCATGAAGATGAACATGAAGAGCTTTCTTAAAAAACTCCACATCACTCCCAATCAACCCGACGAAGCCGCCGACATTCCAACCAACAACAACAACAAGCCGAGCGATGCATCTTCCTCCCCTCACCACCAGAGCCCCGAAGTCAAACCCTTTTCCGGTTTATCGAACTGGTTAAGCTCCGTCGGCCACAGAAAAAGCCCAAGCCCACCTAACTCGCTCAATGCTACTAATGATGAGCATCAGCAAGACTCCAAGGAGGATCCAGAGGTTGAAGAAGAGTACCAGATACAGTTGGCTCTGGAGCTAAGCGCTAGAGAGGATCCCGAAGCTGCTCAGATCGAGGCTATGAAGCAGTTCAGCTTAGGCTCTTGCGCTCCTGACAACTCCCCTGCTGAACTCGTCGCTTATCGCTACTGGGTTTGTCTCAAAATCAAAACTTTTAACTCTGTTTCTTCGTTTTCTTACTTAAAGTCCTCTGCTTTCCTCTGTTTCTTCGTTTTCTTACTTAAAGTTCTCTGCTTTCCTCTGTTTTGCATTTGCAGAATTACAACTGTCTTGGCTACGATGACAAGATCTTGGATGGTTTTTACGACTTGTACGGAGTGTTGAACGCTTCCTCGGCGGAAAAGATTCCTTCTTTGCTTGATCTTCAAGGGACGCCTGTCTCTGACGGTGTTACGTGGGAAGCTGTTCTTGTGAACAGGAGTGGGGATTACAATCTGTTGAGAGTTGAGCAGATGGGTATTGATATTGCTGCGAATACGGAGTCTGTTTCTTCGTCTAGCTTTGTGAACAGCGAGCTGGTGAGGAAGCTTGCTGTTTTGGTTGGGGATTACATGGGTGGTCCTGTTGTTGATCCGGATAGTATGTTGAGAGCTTGGAGGAGTCTTAGTTACAGTTTGAAAGCAACTCTTGGAAGCATGGTGTTGCCTCTTGGCTCTCTAACTATTGGATTGGCTCGTCACCGTGCCTTGTTATTCAAAGTAATAACAAGAGAGTCATCACAGTTCAGATTGTGATCCATTTCCATTATCTCACTCTTTCTTTATATGATACTTTTTTTTAGGTTTTGTGTGATAGCGTTGGTGTTCCTTGTCGGATAGTCAAAGGACAGCAGTACACCGGTTCCGAAGATGTGGCAATGAACTATATTAAGACCGATGATGGCAGGTAATCATCACACTAACTTCAGGTATTATGTGTAGATTCAACACTTATGTATAGATTTGGTACATGTGCTATGTTTTAAATAGGCACTAGACCCTAAACCCGCTCAAACGCGCGGGTGTTTGCTTTCATTTTTATATACGTAAAAAAAATTTCTACATTGTGTTAATGATAAATATTCTTAGCGTTAACCATATTTTCAAACGTTTATGGAAATCTATTTTTGTTAAGATTTGATTAAGAGAATCTATAATTTAAATTAGGAAAAAACAAACATACTTAAATATAGGTTCAATAAATATTTCAATGGTATGCCATTGTAAATAAATGGTAAAACTAAAGGGTAATCTAATTTTGTACTCCTCTTTTAATAGATTAGATAGATAGGTATGTACTAAGGCTTTATGAAAGAAAATTTTGAGTTTATGCAATACTATTGATGATTTCAGGGAGTACATTGTTGATCTAATGGGAGATCCTGGTACGCTTATTCCAGCTGATGCAGCTGGACTACAAGTAGACTATGATGAACCTGTCTGCTCCACTAGTCCTGGGGACAATGATTCATTTCATGATGCTTCTTCCACCAATGGGATTGAAAGTTCATTTCAACAGAATATAGGGTTTCCCCCATGGGAACATAGTTCTAGTACCAAAAGTTCCAAGGAAGATGTGGCGAATGTTGAAAAGGCTCCTCCAGCTCAAAACCTCTCTAGCAGGCCCATTCATTCTTTCACACATATGAGATCACCTTCTTGGACTGAAGGTGTGAGCTCCCCAGCTGCGAGGAGGATGAAAGTCAAAGACGTTTCACAGTACATGATTGATGCTGCCAAAGAGAATCCACGGTTAGCTCAGAAGCTTCACGATGTATTGCTTGAAAGCGGAGTTGTAGCTCCCCCCAATTTATTCTCCGAAGTCTATCCCCAGCAACTGGATGCAACCGTCGAAATAAAAAACCTGACTGAAGCCAAGAAAGAGAAAGGAAACGATCTTGGTCCAGTGCGGTTTTTGCCTCCATTACCAAGACTTCACTCTAAAGCAGATACACAAGATCAGCATGATCACGGCAAAGCTGTTAGTCAGTCTGAATCTTCACATTCTGAAGCATCTTCTACGGAGTACGCCAGAACCGTACCTGCTGCTGTAGCTGCAGCGGCTGTGGTTGCATCTTCGATGGTTGCTGCTGCTGCCAAGAATGCAAACATAGAGTCCTCCACCTTGGAGCTTCCAGCTGCAGCTGCAGCCACGGCCACTGCTGCAGCAGTTGTGGCAACGGCTGCAGCCGTGTCCAAGCATCTTGAGTTAGGGTCGAATAGCGATGAGCCTCAAGGAAGTGGGGACTCTCCTCATGGGCCAAATTCAGGAGGGGACAGAGTATCTGACAGATCTACTGGCGACGAAAGTTCAAAGTCTGATGGGACGCTTGATGATGTCTCTGACTGTGAGATTTTGTGGGAAGAGATTACTTTGGGAGAACGTATTGGACTCGGTACCTGACTTATCATCATCTGTTGTTATCTACTTTGGTGTAATTAACTTTACAAAAAAAAAAAAACTAAATCGTTTACCTCTTTTGATACAGGATCTTATGGGGAAGTGTATCGGGGAGATTGGCACGGGACTGTGAGTAGTATTATTTGATTTTCAGTTTATACTATTGAGTTAAATTTTATGGAATGCTATAAATATTAAGCTTTCTGAATAGAAGTGGATGAAGAAATACTTAAAGCAATTCCGTAGTTTGAGTTCCCATGTTGTTGAAACTCTTGGACTTGGTAGGAAGTGGCTGCCAAGAAGTTCCTTGATCAAGATCTTACAGGAGAAGCGCTGGAGGAGTTCAGAAGTGAGGTACGAGGAGCCTTTATTCTAGTTGTTTCCTTATGCTACTGTGCCTTGTTTATATATTCTTGTAAAGTTTTATCATTTTAATATGATTAAAAAGGTCCAAATCATGAAAAAGCTTAGACACCCCAACATTGTTCTCTTCATGGGAGCTGTGACCCGTCCACCAAATCTCTCAATTATCACAGAGTTTCTTCCTAGGTAATACTACTATGATCTTTGCAGGATTGATTACAGATGGAATGTCATTTTTTTTTGTATTTTATCTTTACTATAGTATTTTATCGTACTTGTGCAGGGGGAGCTTGTATAGGTTAATCCATCGGCCTAATAACCAGTTAGACGAGAGGAGGCGTCTGAGGATGGCCCTTGATGCTGTATTACTCTTTTTCTCTTTCATTCTTACACTTTTAAATCTCTGCCATCTGTGTATAACTAATCCATTCTTTCAATTATCTTTCAGGCCCGTGGAATGAATTATTTGCATAGCTGTAGTCCTATGATTGTCCATCGTGATCTCAAGTCCCCGAACCTTCTAGTTGACAAAAACTGGGTTGTAAAGGTTAGCATTGTCCTCATAAACTTGTATTAGTTAGATAATCTTATATCTGACGTAATATTATGTATCAGGTGTGTGATTTCGGGTTGTCTAGAATGAAAAACAGCACATACCTCTCTTCAAAGTCAACAGCAGGCACGGTAAGCTGCTACAAGGAAGTTACCTTAATTGTTATCTTAATGGTCTCTTTGTTAATCTAAGTGAGGCTTGAATCTATGGTCGTTCAGGCTGAATGGATGGCTCCAGAAGTGCTTAGAAACGAACCTGCTGATGAGAAGTATGGTTTTGTTTCCTATGCTCATCAAAGATCTTCTATGTTCCCTTTTTAAGAAGTAGGCCTAACCGTCAGGGAAAAAATTATACCTGAAACAGGTGCGATGTTTACAGCTACGGTGTGATTTTATGGGAACTCTTTACGTTACAGCAACCATGGGGAAGGATGAACGCGATGCAAGTTGTTGGGGCAGTTGGGTTTCAGCATCGACGTCTTGACATTCCAGACTTTGTGGATCCAGCAATTGCAGAACTCATTAGTAAATGCTGGCAAACGTGAGTATATATATATTTATATTCAGAAAGTAGTAGTGCTTAAACACACATGCTTTCACTAGACCATGTCTCAGTTAACATAGTTTTGAATCTTTGACGCCTTCTTATAGTATCTTGCTCTTGTGATTTGGCTGATATATCTAGTGGCTTTTTTTTTGTTTTGGTTTATTAGGGATTCAAAGTTAAGGCCAAGTTTTGCAGAGATTATGGTTACTCTAAAGAAGCTACAGAGACCTGCAACAGGTTCCAACATCCCAAGACCAGTCCCCAGTGCTTCTTCATTAACAGCTGAACAGGAACAAAAGGATTGTTAACAGAAGGAGAAAGACCAAAGTGGTCTTTGACTGTTTAAAGGAAATATGAAGAGAAGAGCTACAGATTTTTGCTTCTTTTTTTTTTTTTTCTGGTTTTTTTGGTTCAGCTTCAGTGGGTTTTCTCACACAGCTTGTGGGTAGAGCTATTAAAATCAAATTCATGGGTGAAGGACATCATTCTCGCGTGGTGTGTGTGTGTGTGTTTGCCCTGTGAATTATGATGTTCATGCGTAAATTTCCTCTGGGTTTTTTTTTTTTTTTTTACAAAAATTGAAGCTGTAAAAAAGGGAGAGAACCAAAAGAATGGTTATATATCATTGTAAAAAAAATAGTTTGAGAAGTGAGAACTCTCTGTCTTATAGTTTTCATAGTTCATATGTGCATTTTTAGTTATGTAATCTTTAGAAAAGCATACGAACGTATTTTGATTGATGTACATTCTTCACAAACTTAAGCTTCTTTGTGCATGGACTTTTGGACTGTGTCAGGTACACTATGATCTTACAAGTTGGAAGTGGAGCTACTCCAAGCTCGGGATACTTGGCAGTGTTTGATGTAAAGGGACACATACATGGAACATAACAAGTGTTTATCGACACATTTGGAAGCAAAGACAAGAAGAAGAAGAAGTCATCGGCGATGTTAATGGACTCAAAACCATGTAGCAAGGGACAGAGTGTATGTTCTGAGAGGTCAATAAAACGGCACGCTGTTTTGTTCGCAGCCACACAATGTTAAAAAAAACGGCGACTTTTCTTAAAAGAGGATAACGAATCGCTTCTCTTCTATCCATTTTTCTCGTTGGATAGAATGGGAACGGTGCTAGATTCGCATTTCCTGGCTCTCACTGCCATTGTTACCGTAATGCCTCTGTTCTCTTCATTCATATCCGATTTGGTGTTTTACTGATGTGTTCTAGTCTGATTTCATTCATGATTTGCAGGTGGTTTACCAGTTCATATTCTTCGTAATCACAGCTCTTTTCAAGATCGATCAAGTCACTGACTTTGCAGGTACAACGTTCACTATTTGATTCTATAGAGAGGCTTCCTCCAATATTTGTTACGTGGGAGTCAAGATTTAGTTTTTTTCCATTTCTAACTCTATATGTTTTCAGGTAGCACAAACTTCGTTATACTTGCTGTACTCACTCTCGTTCTTAACGCCACGTGGCATTTTCGCCAGGTGAGTCTCATCACTTCTCCTGTGATATCTGTTTCTTCTGTTTACTATTATTTGATTTCTCTGTCTCCCCTCACAACAGGTAGTCTTGACTTTGCTAGTTGTGGTATGGGGTCTTCGCTTGGGAACTTTTCTTCTAATGAGGTTCTCTACCAAGACCACTTTATACCATAAACACACACTCTTTGTCGTTTTAGGATCTTGCAATGGGGTGAAGATCGACGCTTTGACGAAATGCGTCAAAACTTGGTGAAACTAATAGTTTTCTGGACTTTTCAGGTAAAAACCTTTGCTCTCTCTACTTCACATCTAGTTTTAACTTTTAATTCTTCGTTTTCTTCCATGGCAAAGGCCGTGTGGGTTTGGACCGTGAGCTTACCTCTAACCGTCGTTAACGCAAGTGATGGTGGAGGATCTTTTAAACCCGCAGATGTTATCGGTTGGACGATGTGGGTTTTTGGTTTCTTGATTGAAGCTGCAGCTGATCAACAGAAGCTCTCTTTTAAAAGCGCTCCAGAAAATAGAGGTAAATGGTGTGATGCTGGTCTGTGGAGGTATTCAAGACATCCAAACTACTTTGGTGAGGTTAGTATTTCGATAATATAATAAAGGAATCTTGAGTTTTTTTTGGTTAAATGTATAAATGGGATATGTCATCAGATGTTACTGTGGTGGGGAATCTTTGTGGCTACATCGCCTGTTCTAGAAGGTGCTGAGTATCTTGTCATATTTGGACCAGTCTTTCTCACTTTGTTACTTCTATTCGTCAGCGGCATACCATTACTTGAGGTTCTCTCTCTTTCACTCATTTTCTGAATCTCATATGGCTGAGTTGAATCGGTCTAGGCGCAAATTAGATTTAAATGAAATGATTTTTAAAAAAGTCGATTTAAACGTTGGAAAACTCGGTCTAGACGCCCATCTAAACAATAGTCCTCTATAAGGCGCCTAACCACCGCCCAACGATTTCTTGGACATTGAAACAGGCATCGGCTGACAAAAAGCATGGCCACTTGGGAGCTTACCGGTTCTATAAGAAGACAACAAGGTTTAACTATATGAACTTTTTGCTATAGATACCGTTTAATAACACCTTGAAGATGCCTAATCTGTTTCTATCTTTGATTGATCTTTAGTCCTCTGGTTCTTTTGCCGAGAGGAGTGTATGGGAACTTACCAGGATGGTGCAAGGAAGTCTTTCTTTTCGAGCTTCCATTTTACAGCAGAAATCTCCCTGAAGAAGCTGATATTTAGTAAGCATCTCTGTTCAGTTTCAGTTTCATCTCTTTTGTATCTTGTTATAGTCTGTGTGTGAAATTAGAAGAGCCTCCAAGAGAGTATCAGCTGAAAGATTACTCTAATATGTGATTTTTTTTTAATTCTGAGTTTCTGTTATTACAACACTCTCTCTAGATGAGATCGTGTAAGAAAAGATTGCTTGTGAGAAACTGAATTTGATTGCGTGTAAATAAAGCATCCAAAGCAAACAAATTAATCAAACCGGTTCACAAGTTAAAACAGTAAAAAACAAAATTACATTAATTATTTACTGGAAACAACATTTGGAAGAAGAGCTTACTGGTTGGGTCGCAGTAACTTCATGGATATTCACAATCTCTTTACCAACAGGAACAACCGTACCGTTACCGTTAACATGAGTCGTTGCAACGCCGTTAGATTTGTTGTCCGAAGCGATCCTCTGTGTTACAACCTCATGTATACGTTTGATCATCACTAGGAAAGCTTCTTCAACGTTAACGTTTTCTAATGCCGAAGTCTCAAGGAAGCAAAGACCTTCTGACTCAGCTAGACTCTTACCTTCCTCTTCTTCAACTTCTCTCGATTGTCGGAGATCGGATTTGTTGCCGACGAGGACCACGACGGTATCTGGATTAGCGAACTCTCTGAGCTCGAAAAGCCATTTCTTGATGTTCTCGAAAGTTGTTCTTCTTGTTACGTCGTATATCAGCAATGCCCCTAATGCTCCACGGTAGTACGAGCTCGTAATTGCTCTAAATCTTTACCCATAAAACACGAAATAAGAAAACATAAAACATTATCAACCATTACTAATTATCAAATTATAAACGGAACTTAGATAAGTTCAACTTCTCACTTTCTAATATTCATTTTAGTTATTTTATAATATTTTATTCTTTTGTTTTTATAATAAATTTATTTTTATATTTATTTCACATATCATACATAATATGGATATTAATAATAATTAACACATTCTAATTATTAACTATTTATTTTATTTTATGTAGTTGTACATAAACCAGAAGATATAATATTTATATACTATAAAATTTTAGGAATAGTCTATACGGTTTTTAAATTAGACAATTCTTCAAATTGAATTTATGTCCGTATACCTTACATACATGCAGCCTAGTTAAAAATAAAAGAATTATGAATTATAATTCCACCATTTGAGTTTGGTAGGGTAAACTTTATTTATAGTATATATTTACTTTTTACGTTTTGACCTAAATATTCCTTGAATTATTATTTCCACAATTTGGACCAAACTACTATTGTTGTTTAATACGAATCTTACCGTTCTTATTTTATTTTTATTACTTTATTAAAAAGAGTAGTCGAAATAAAAGATCTGAAGAAACATACAAAACAAGGAACAGTGTAGATAAAGTCACGAGGCCGCAAAACTAGGTCCGTGAGTTTGGTTGCTCACAAAGATTTAATTTTAAACACGGAAAGCGCACTAGAGTTTAGTGCGTTTAAACGCAAACGCAAGATGCTTTGTACTTTTATAGTAGTACGTACCTTTCTTGACCTGCAGTGTCCCAAATCTGAGCTTTGATGATTTTATCTCCGACGTGAACGTTCCTGTAAGCGAACTCAACTCCGATGGTTGGTTTAGAGTCTAACCGGAATTCGTCTTTGGAAAATCTTGACAAGAGGTTTGATTTTCCAACGGCTGAGTCTCCGATCAGCACCGACTTGAATAAGTAGTCGCATTCTTCGTCGTATGAATCTTCCGCCATGTGTCGGATAAAGAGTTCCTCTTGTGATGACTATATGTTGCCACAAAGAAGGAGAAAGGTGAAGTATAAAATCTGTAGATTAAGGAGAAAAGGAAGAAATGAAAAGGAAAGTTTCTCCGCTGAATATGGCTTTTGGTTGAAAATAGGACTTAATAATATTTTATAGTCTGAACACCAAAATTTTGAAATAGTGACTATGTAGAGTACTCTTGTATAAAAGAAAAAAAAAAGAGAAAAAAGTTTTGGTTTAGAAAAAGATATAGGATCAGATAAGGATGGCGTCAAAGAGATTGTAATAATGCAATTGAATCAATTGAATCGAATATTAATTAAGTGTTTTGTTGATTAGGTTTTAAGAATTAACTAGAGCTTGATCCGCGCATCCGCGCGGGTTTTTGTTTTGTTTTTTATAAATAAATATTTATTTTGTATATAGTAATATATAAGTTTAAAATTATATATTAAATAATTTTTTAGTATGGCATCTCTAAACATAATAATTTTATACTATATATCGGGTAATTTATTTTGTTTTTTGACCCATGATTTCTCCTTAGTTATCCTTTTGAAAGAATAATAAAGATATTATGGTTTTGATTTTTATATTTTTGATTTTGTTTGTTTAGAAATACTACAAAAATGATTTGGGTATAAGATAACTAAAATAATACATAAGTATGAATATATTAATTTGTATAATTAGTTTGAATTTTATACATAAAACCTTGAATTGTTGTGGTTTATATGAAAGAAAGTTCTAATCTTCTAGGTTACAGTTATGTACATCAATGATAGTAGGCTTAATATTTGAAAGTAAGGAATCCGTAATATCCATATGATAGTAATGACAAATTGATTTTCTTAAATAATTAAATAGAAAAAAATACAGAATCCTAAAAAGTAGATTATTAATTATTTTAGTTGCATTAATTAAATTGAAAAAAGACAAAGAAAACTTAAATTTAGAATCAATAAATATATCACTGGCATAAAACTGTAAATAATTTGTAAAATTAAAGGGTAATTTTATTTTGTAGTTCTCTTTTAATAATATAGACACGCAATCATAACTGCAGCTGTTGGCATGTGAAATCATGGATTACAACATAATGATAATGTTGTCTTCCTTTTATGATTGTTTTTTGTTGGGATTACTGGAAAAGAAAACAAATAGTTACGAATTCATGCTATCGCCATTCATCAAAGTATTACTGCATTTGCTTCGTTATTTTATTTTTACTTTTCTGAGAAACAAATGTTTAACTTAATTTGTTGATTAGAAAATTTGATTATATATCACGATGTTCATTGTTCAATAATAATCAATCAATCAATCATAAGTTACAAAAAAAATAAAAAATAAAAAATAAAATCAATCATACCTATTTCCTATCGCATGTTGACATTTTTCACTCAAGTTCACACGCTTTTAAAGTTGTTGTAAACTTGTAAACCAAGTTTTGCTTGACGCGTGTTATTTTTTGTCACTGCAAAATTTTCTTTGTAGTGCATATTCCAAAGGTTAGATGCTTAGATTTATAGAAAATATTTGATTTATTACATTCTGACAACATTTATTTTCCAATATATAGTTGCAAATATGAACTAAATCACGTGGTATAGTAAAACAATGAATGAAATCAATTTGTTAGCTAAGATGGTGATAGTGAATAAATGGTATACGCAGCATCCTTTACTTGAATGCAAGTTACATGACTAAAGGAAAAACGAAATCTCTCAACCGATTTTAAGTGGTGAGATGGAGACATCAGATGATTTGTACCATTATTTGAACTATGAAAGTGATATTTCACTGCCAGATCTTATCTGTGTATATGTGTATATGCTAAGATAGATTGACATATGCCTTACGTCTCATTTACAGATATACAAGTTTGAGTCGGTTTTACTTCATAATTACTTAACTAGTTAGTTCGTAGAGTTTGCAAATATATAAGAAAATAGTGCTAGCACCTCACACGTACCTGCAGAGTTTGGTAGTGTAGATAATGAAGATACAACATATTTACAGTAGTAAGTAAGGTCTCTGGTTCTTGCTGACATAGTAACACATACACCATAGAACATATTCAGTTGTCCACAAAAAAAGTCTCAGCCTGTTAAGGAATACTGGTTGCGCTAAAGCCCTTAAATGCCCATATTTGTTGAAGTGATAGCTGCCTCGAATTCTTAATCACAATGAGTTCCGTTGGTCCACCAAAGGATTATCTCCAACACAGAAATCGTGTGGGCCTAATCCTCGGCGTGATTTGAGCCCTTTGATTCGGTTTTGACATTCATTTATTCATTGTGTTCTATATTTTATTTTAAAAATCCATATTCCAAAATTTCTAGGCCACTCAAAAATGAATCAGACTTTGTCAACCATAAGGACAATCAATATAAATAGTTTAATATTTAAAAAAACTTTGTGGAAAGGCTGTCCACACATGTAGCATCTTTAATTGACCAGTTCTTGTAGAAAACAGTCGTAGTGGAGTCAGTAAATGAATGGTATCTGATTCGTTCATACAAAAACACATAAGATTCTATAAAATATGACAATTTCATTATCCATTAGTTTCTCTTTCGAATTGCATTCGAATTAATGCAGTCCTTTCAAATAAGACTCAACCAGGATCGAACTTATTCTGATGCAATGCTGAGAAAACACAAAGTAAAGACACTAAAACCCGAAGTTTTAATATGTATATAGATTGCTTATATCGCAAGTAATCATACTTGCATAGGCAAGACGTTCATCATTCCATATATAGGAAGAGAACTATTTGTTTGTTAACCTAGAAATGTAAACAAGTACCATACAGTATATATTATATGTAACCATGGATCTCATTATCCAACATACAAAGAAGGGCAACTCGGAACCCTAGGCGGATTGCTTGTTGAGTAGCTCAGGTGACGACATCATCTTCTTGAACTCCTCGAAGTTAACGTTTCCGTCGCCGTCAGTGTCAACACGCCCGATCATTCTCACGCAGTCTTCGACGGAACACGTCATACCTAGACGGTTGAGAACCTTGTGGATCTCGGAGGACGAGATCAAACCGTTCTTGTTCTGGTCGTAGAGATCGAATGCTTCACGGACCTCTGTGGCGGAGGAGGATGAGCGGCATATGGCGGCGAACTCCTCCATGTTAATGAAACCGTCGCGGTCGATGTCAATGTCGTCCAACACTTGGTTGAGCTCAGCCTCCGTGTACGACGTTCCCATGGATTTGAAAACGTTGCCGAGCTCAGAGACAGAGATCTTGCCGTCGCCGTTGGCGTCGAACTGGTTGAAAACCTTCTTAAGGTCCATGTCCGTGGACGATGGTTTGTTGGTGGTTTCAGGATTTTCGCTCGCCATTGTTCGTTGCAGTTTTGTGTTTGTGAATCGTTGAGTTGTGAGTTTTGACGTTTATATAGAGCTTCGCTTTCCCTTGATGCTCTCTTTTGTCTTTCTTTATGAACGATGCTCAATGCTTTTGTCTTTCTACCCTTCGAAGTTTTTAATTAGCTAAACATATTTATTTCTATTTTTAACTAATCTTGTGTGTATTCGAGAGGTTCGCAAGTGTTTGACTGAAAACAGGTTATAATCAATGTTGGAGTTACAGTAGTTATGATTTAATTCGTTCAAAACATAAATTTAGATGTTACAAAACAATCTACGAAGAAACATTTGAAAAAAAAGCAAATGAATTGACACTTAGCAACAAAGGTTATGGAGGATGAAGAATGACATTTAATTTATTCCCAAATAGTTTCTACATGTTTTAATAACACTCAATCTTCTAACGGTTTCCTTTGTTGATTATTCGATTCTAGTGTACCCACGTATAGTTGTATATTAGTTAATGTATAGTGTTGTACTCTTCGACTGCATGTAGTGGGTTACGGGCATATCAAAATAAGGAATATGCTCTTCACTACATGTTAATGTGTGGCTCCATGGAGGATCTGAGACCAAGCGTGAGAGAGACATTTTCCATTCAATATGACAATATACATTAATAATTGAAATTGTCCCAATATTACAATATTTATTGAAACATGACTGTCATCTAATATTTTTATGAACATTTTCTTAAAACCAAAACAAAATATTAAAAACCACATGGACCACCAGTCCAGTGTAAGCTTCCTCCTCTCATGCATAATATATTTCTATAAATTTCGTTAGTTAACGTAAAATTGATCATGTTACATCAATATTATTAATTGAGAATCATTGTTATCATTTGCCCTTGATGTTCCCAGGAATATTATTTTTGTGCCATTGGAATACCTTTAAATATATAAACTGTTTATATAACTGCTTGTTAATAATACAAATATTTGTAACCTTCTCCTTTAATTCTAACAAGTCAAAAACGTATAACCGTAGTGGGTCCAGGCTAATTGAAACAAATCTAATATGAACATTAAATCTAACTAATATTCATTTTGTGTTCTGTTGATCATTAAAACAAAAAATATATTCGCCCGTAGTGGATCAGAATCTAATACATGTATTAATAGAAAAAATTAGGCGAGAATAGTATGTGCCGTTGTTAAGCGAACTTGGCATCACTAAAGTTATTGGATGAATGCATGCTCTTTTACGATTGGATGAAATCTCATGTGTGATTAGCTCTAGATCAACGAAAAAATAGATAGAACAATAAATTGGAAAGCAGCAAATTGCGTCATTAATCTGAAAAAGTCTTAATAACGATTGGATGAAATCTCATGTGATTAGCTCTAGATGAACGAAAAAAATAGATAGAACAATAAATCGGAAAGCAGTAAATTACGTCATTAAGCTGGAAAAGTCTTAATAACTCAAAAGAAACCTCGTGCCAAATAACAGAGTAAATTTATAAATTTATTCTTAATTATATTTAATGCTAAGATCTTAATCAACGGCCACGGTGGGGGCAAAAAGTGACGACGTAGTTAGCTTTGGTACACGTGGCAATGCTAGTGGGGTCATCGTAAGCGTAGGAGTAGGCCTTAGGACAAGCTACTTTGAAGATCTTGGAGTAAGCCGTGGGCCTGCACGTCTGTGGGTTACCGAACGAACCGGTGCAACAGTAGCGTGGTGAGTTAAAGGCAGAACATGCGCTTTTACAGGCTACTACCTGTTTCCCATCACGTGAACGGACTTGTAGACCAACCGGACACATTCTGTTCAAGTCGCTAACGCAACCTGCGTAGGTGCACTTCCCTGTGCCTTTCACAGGCATTATCGACATAGCTAAGTTGTATCTGTAATGTTATAGATTAACAAGAATATTAGTATGCAAGTGTAACAAAACCTAACACAAAGACTGATTCAAAACTTTGGTTTAAACTCTAAATGAGACATGAACTATATATTCAGTAGTTACTTATGTATTTAGACACATACCCATCAACGAGGCTGACGTCATAAAAGTCCTGGTCATGGCCGAGGGTGATCTCTGCGAGAGTAGCTGGAGGTACACCTCCGGCTCCGTTACAGAGGAGAGAACCACCGCAGTCTCCGGTGGCGCAACGACCACGGCCAGATCTATCGAAGGAGCAACCGTGGCGGCCCCAGAACCGACCAGACCAAAGCGATGGAAGTTGGAGAGTGTAAGCTCTTTTAGGAGAAAGTTTGAATCCGCCGCCGCCGAGTAGCGGCTGACCGGAGCTAGCTTGGATACCAGGCCAGACTGTGTATGTGCACTTGTTGTAGAATATTACCGTTGAAGCTTCTTGTCACATAAAGTAAAACCAGAATGTCACTAGTTTAGTATGATGTGATTAATTAATTATATGAGTATATGATCATATAATTAATCTAAATGTCTGAGATTAAAAAGAGTAAGAGAAAGAATACCTGAAGCGTGTGAGAGAAGAAGAAGGAGAGGGAGGAGGAAGAGGGATATTGAAGAGGCCATTGGTGGTTCTTTTGATTTCAAGTGGACTAGAAGACTGTGAACCAGCTTCTCATTTCTCATTGCCTTTGGGGATTTTCTCTTTATAAAGAGAGAAAAATATGGTGTCCTTTTTAATAGTTTATAAAAATATCAAAAATGGAGAGGGCAATTTATGAAATGAAATATAATAAGAGTTTCAAATAAGCCATTATAATATTTTATATGGATGTTATTAGTTTTTTAAGCTTACAATATCTTACTACTATATCACAGTAATATGCATATATATACGTAGTTGTCATTAAGACAAAGTTGTTAATGAAAGTTTATTCTAGATATAATATAGAAAAAAAGACATTATTTACTGATAATATAGTAAAAAAGACAATAGTTTACTGATTTTCGATGCGAAAACTTGTACTCATTAATATGAGTTTATTCTGAATAGTTTACAAACAGAAATCAAATTGTATATTATTGCCATTTAAAAGGATTTATTCAAGAATTTGACTGCAATCACAGTTTTGTTACCTTTGTACACGTTCTAGATAATTTTAGATATGCAGTCTACAATTTCATTAACAATAATGTGATTCATGAATTCCGAGAAAATGGTCCATTTGCATTGCGAAAGAACAAAGAATATGTGTTTGGGGAATGTAATAATGACAAAACTTATCTCATCTCACGAGGCTGTCAGAAGACTTAGTGCCTTAAGGGAAACATTTTTCTATCCGTTGAACAATAAGTTTAAGGGTAAACAGTAAACACTTTTACGCAGTTACTAATTTCAAATTTTAATTTAGTTTACGATTTTAATTTGCGTGCCTATGGGTATGTTAAAACTTCAAATCTACAAAAAGAAGACGTTAAAACTGAAAAAAATATTTAAATATCGCCACTAGGTTTATTGAAATTAGGACTAGTTTAAAACTAAGGTTCACGTGAGGTTTTGGATTCATGTGACAGGCAAAGGAATCCAGCTACGGACCAGAGAGATTTAAATCTAGAGTTTTTTACAAAATAACAAAAGCTGTAAGAAAAAGATAACTAAAATGTCAGTATTATCAAAAATCGACATGAAAAGATGCTCCCTGAATGCGGTGGTTTGAACTTTGAAGGCCCTCTGATCAAAGCAGGCATATCGATTAACTCGAAGAGAAAATGACAATAGCATAATAAATCTTACTACTAATTATAAAATATTTTGGAAAAGTTATGCTCAAACTTCAGAAAGTCATAACAAAAGTAACTTTTTTTAATTTGTTAAATCCACCGTTTTATGTTAGTTGATATATCTTCAGGAGGATACTAGCAAGCATTATCAGAAAGCTCCAAGGCCCGTAAATGAGATCTGAACCCTAATATAAAACACTACACTCAACATTAACATTCAAAATGTGTATTACGCTGAAAAATAATTATGGAGATTGAGACAACTGATAGATATTATTTCGTTAAACAGAATAACAGAACATGAAGTATTACTCAAAACAAACTAAAAAAGTTTGAGAAATTGATCATGCGAGCTTTGCTTTGATATCTTGAATAATATTTGGTGTGATCGTTTGGTATGACTTCTGGGTCGGATGGGCAATATCCCAAAACACGTAACTAGACGCGTCTAAGCAGGGCATTATAGACGTTGGTGTACAACAACATCCATCAGCTGCATCAACGAACCCTACATTTTCCAACGAATGATAGCTTTTGTTACATGTTATCAATATATATATTGTAATCTAACGTATATAAGATTGTGTTGTTAGATTATGTCGTCATTACCTGAAGCTTGAGGGTTGTTGATGAGACCCATAAGAGGATTGTACATATCTACGTACATGAATTTGGCACCCGGAAATGTTGCGCCAAGATTGTCAAGTTCAACAGATAATTTCTGGTTAAACATAGCAGCTGCTTGATTTGAAAACACTTCACATACTTTGAATAAGTTTGCAATCGAGCTTCTTGCTCCCGGTAAGCAACCTAGCGGTAGTGTTCCCATAACCGCAAATTTTCTTGCACCCATATCGTATAAACTCTTCAAATAACACAAAGAAAATTAACAATACGATATTTTAGATAACATTTTTGACGAAAAACGATCACATGACTATATATGTTATCTTTGAATTTATTTAGTTTATACCTTTATTAGATCACGAGTCCAAGTTACTAGAAGATCAGTGTATGCTGGAAGAGTGTATTGTAACCTTCTAGTTACCGTAGTGAAATATGTAATAGCAATATCATTATTCCCCGCTGAGATTAAATAAACCGCATTTGATATAATTTCATTTGTTTTCTCTTGACTTCCTACTACACCGTTTAGTCTAGTGATGTAGTTTTGGAAATCTCTCACTTGATCTTGCACCCATATAACCCCCTAATACATTCACCAACAAAAAATCAAACAATATGTTACACTTTTAAACAAATGAAAAGTGATTATAAATGATTCTGAACAGCATTTATAATGAAATTTACCTGTATCCTAGCAGTGATAGAATCAAGTCCAGATCCACCAGATGCAAAACACACACCAGTCACTAGATCGTTGCTCGAGAGGGCTGGATTACGATATGCTGGTAAGAGATTCTTCAATCCCAAACCTTCGGCTGCACACAACATTATTGATGTTAGATGATATATGTTTTAAATATAAAAATCCTTATTTTATTTTTTCATCAAAAGTTTCATTCTAAAATCATGTCAATCCATACATGCAAAAAAATCCTTAATTAATGTTGCAAAATAATTATATTAGCAATGAACAAGTGCATAGATCAATAGTATATACCAATCATATCTGAAAAAACTCTCCCGTTTCCAAATCTTCCGGTAGGTAGTCCACCTAAATCTCTACCGTATGGGAAAAAATTGACCTTGGTAAGAGTTGCAAGAAGATTATTGTTGCCAGTATCTAATATCGAGTCTCCAAAAGCGAAAAGTGCTGAAACTGTTGATTGTTGAGCAGAACCAACATAAAGTAGACAAGTGAACACAAATGCCACTAACATTTTGGACATCATAACGAAATATTCTAGCTTAAAGTGTTTGGTTAATCACTGAAAATGAGATGTAAACAAGATAATTTAAGTGACAGAGAAAAGGGTCAATATTTATACACGATTCCCTTCAAAGATATCACTTTTTTTTTAAACAAATTTAACAAATTATGATTTTATCACTGTATTAAGATTTGGAAAGAAATATCAAATTCAACGAATTCTGCGTATTATCTAACAATAAACGTAAAGTACATAGAATGTGTCAAAATGAGAAAGATAATACAATCTCTAGTCAAGCAAATGATCCGTATCTGTTATTTTTTAACATTGACAGTTGCAAATTTTTTTTAAACTATTAACATATCGATCATCGTCTTTGACTCAAAATATACATTTCTACTTCAGAACAAAAAAACGACAACGACACGTTATATTTCTCCTCAAGGTAGGTCAGCAGTAGATTGACTATCTAATCTATTAATTTAGGGTCCTACTGTTGACAAATGATAGTAGAACAATTCAATTAGTTATTTAATATGACATATTTGATTATTTACATAATTTATCAAATCTGTAATATATTTTAAAAATATTAATAACCAATAAAGATATTAATATTAAATTAGTTTAAACTATAAATTTAAATTATATTTTTAGTTATAAAAAATCTGTTGAGAAAAAAAATCTAATAAAATCCAACTAAAAATTTAAATCTTTTATTCAATAATGCATTAATAAATTTAGTAATTAGTAATATTCTTATTATAAATTAATGTTAATTAAAATTTTATCATAGAAAAAATTTGATACCATCTTTTATAAATTTAATAATTATAATTTATATATTATATTAAAATAGAAGTATTATATGAATTAAATATGGTAAAATTATATTAAATTGGTAAATTAATTTATTTTCAAAAAAATGCTTTCATTTAAATAAATTATTATTCAAAGGATTAATTTTTTAATATATGTCATATTTTCTACACAAAGTAAAATTCTGAACATATGTAACTTCATATATACAACTACATATAATCTTTTTATTTATTTTTGAATTCACAGCAATATATTATTTAACAATAATAATATACAAAATATAATAGTAAGCTTTAGTTCATTTATTATTAATAAATATGCTATTAACAAACTCTGAAATATTAATAATTTATTGAAGATATTGATGCAAATAAATTTTAAATATAAATTTAATGTTTATATTAATTATAATAGAATCTGTTGAGAAAATATAATTTTTTTACTAGAAATTCATTCATTTTTTAATAAAATAATGAATTAGTTTAGTAACAAAAAAAATTCAAAAGTCATATAATCTTTTTATATGTTTTGGAATTCACAGCAATATATTATTTAAAAATAATTATATACAAAATATAATAGTATATAACTAACCTTTAGTTCATTTATTATTAATAAATACTATTAACAAACACTGAAATCTTAATAATTTATTGAAGATATTAATGCAAATAAATTTTAAATATAAATTTAATGTTTATATTAATTATAATAGAATATGTTGAGAAAATATAAAAAAATCGTACCAGAAATTCGTTTATTTTTTAATAAAATAATGAATTAGTTTAGTAACAAAAAAATTCAAAAGTCATATAATCTTTCAAACCCAAAAATAGTTGTGGAATTTTCCAAACTTCTCTTGAACAAATAAATATTTTTGAAAATAAATATTCTAAACTCAAAATGATAATATTCCAAATTTTACAAATGATAAAATATAAAAACATATTTTGAAATGAAACAAAAAAAAAACAAATTATTTTGTAAAATCAAAAGTGATATAATGTTTTGAAATCTTAATTTAATAAAAATCTGAAAAAATTAATAGCATACATCCAAAAAAATATTCTATATTGACAGATTTTTTAAAAATAATTTATAAGAAACATGCTAATATGTACAAAATTTACTAAAATAATATGGTTATTTTTTTTAACATAACAATGTATTTACTTATAAAATACCACAAAATACTAAAATGATAGATCTTAAAGTATATTTTCTCAAACACAACATTAAAATATAAATTATCCTAAACAAATATCTTTTCTATACTATAGATAAATAAATTTTAAATATGTATTGTATGCAAGCTGTAAATTTAATAAACGTATATTGAAGCAGATTTTCTAATATGTAATAAAAATTAATAACACAGTAAAATGCATAAAACAAATCAATATATATTAATAATGTCGAATAAAAAATAAAAAATAAAACGAAAGAGTTACACAATATGTAACAGTAACTGTTTAATCAAAATTTATAAAATTTACAAAATGAAAAAGCATATGCACGAATGTGCAGGTCAAATTCTAGTTTTCCTTTAAAAGAGTATTCACTTGTGACTCAGACGATCTAATCTTTGTTGAGCATAAGATTTTGTTTGTGGAAGCTCTCTTGGTCCAATGGTTTGACTAAGGGTTTATTAATGCTTTTACACCAGGAGGTCTAATTTTCAATTCTCGGAGAAGGCGAAATTATGCTAATTAAGGGAGAAATAGGCTTACAAGAGATCTGCAGCATGGCGCAAGGAGTACCATCAAACGTGGATCTCATAGGACGGCTCAGGTGATACAGTCAGACATGAATCCTCATACGGCATGTATAATTGTCGACTGTAGAATCGTCTGTAATATTTCTCATAGTTGTAATATTATAATTATCCATCGTTAAAAAAAAAAAATCTTTGTTTTATTTATTTATTATCACTAAAAATATCAATCCTATTATGTTTAGTAAGAAATATCAGTAAGAGCAATTGTTTTTTTTTCCGTCGAATTGTTAAATTTCATTCAAAGGAGGAATACAAAAGCTGGTGGAAGAACTAGATATCCCCAGAAACACAAGCCCATAAAAAATGCAACTAGAACCTACGCCGGGACAACTTAGGAGAATACCGAATACAGACAGAAACAGATCAGTCAAAGCAATTGTATCCATAGTACCTAAACAAAATTCTTAAAAAAAAAAAAAATATAAATATTTAAAATTTCTAAGTTGGATTTTGTTTGAGTCGAGTTTCATTCTTCTCTAAACACGATTTGAAGATCCGGCACAATTGTCCAAATCGCCTGACAATTCCATTGCAAGCTTGGTCAGCAAAATGAAACTTTATTTCCCCTCAAAGATTATACTGAAAAAATTGGAGAATAGAAACACACACACAAAAAAAAAATCTCAGTAGAAGGTTTATATACATCTTGTTCAAGGGCCACCCGACGTTCGTGCAAAGCCTGCTTCCTTCTCGCCAAGCTAGCTTGTAGAACTGCATTTCCTTTAGCCTGCAGTGGTCAAAGGAGTAATAACTTTATCAAACAAAATAACTAAGTCCAGTGCTGATAGAAAGAGTTCTAAGGACGGATAACAAATTATATCAAACATCTCGTAGATACTTGATAAATTCATCCGGCACAAGTCAGCTGCAGAGACTATGACGTAACACAATTATCTCTCTCTCTCTCTCTCTCTCTCTCTCTCTCTCTCTCTCTCTCTCTCTCTCTCTCTCTCTCTCTCTCTCTCTCTCTCTCTCTCTCATCATGATTGTATCTTCGTTCATGATGATTGTATCTTCATCATCATGATTGTATCTTCGTTCATATTAATAAGATACACGAAGATACACATCTTATCTATTAAAAGAGAAGTACCATTTTTATCTACCATAAAAAAGTCATATTAACCTTATTAGGTCCATTTATTTAATTATTTATATTAATCTATTCAATACACAAAGATATTAATAATAAATCAATTTGAACTGTAAATTTAAATTTAATTTTTAGTTATAACAAAATGTTGAGAAAAAATCTAACAAAATCTTTCTAAAAATTTGAAATATTTTATTTAAATTAATACCATTGATTAATTTCGTAATTAATAATATATACTATTATACATTAATTTAAATAAAATTTTATTATAAAACAAAAATAAAATAAAAGTGTATGCTATTTTTCAAATTTTATAATTATATTCTATATCTTATTTATTAAAAGAAATACCATAAAAATTCATACTAGGTCTATTTCATCAATTACATCTATTTGACTATTTAAGTTAATCTATTTAATATGTAACATTTCTAAAAAAATCTTATAAATTATATAGATATTAATAAATAAATTTTAACTGTAAATTTAAATTTTATTTTTACTTATAACAAAATATGTTGAAAAAAACTAACAAAATTTTAATAAAATTTTAAAATATTTTTAAATTAATGCAGCGATTGATTTCATAATTAATAATATAGTATTATTATAATGTATTTACTTATAAAATCCCACAATATAGTAAAATAAATAACATAGAAATATAAATTATGCTAAAAAAATATCAGCTTTATAGTATAACTAAATAAAAATTTAAAATGTATTGTATTCAGTCTGTAAAAATTAGAAAAAATGAAGGAGATTCTCAATTTTTTTATTTCATACTATGAATTTATTTTACCAAACTCAAAAATATATTAATATATAATAAAAATTAATAATAAAGTAAAATATATAAAACAAATCATTATACATTAATAATATCGAATAAGAAACATAACCAATAACATTATAGATTTACACAATATGTAACACTAAAATGTAAATATATTTTAAAGTTTTGCGATGGTATCTGTTATATATTTATAAAATGGAAATCTACCCGCACGGAT
This sequence comes from Brassica napus, assembly GCF_020379485.1. Taxonomy (NCBI): domain Eukaryota; kingdom Viridiplantae; phylum Streptophyta; class Magnoliopsida; order Brassicales; family Brassicaceae; genus Brassica; species Brassica napus. The sequence continues at coordinate 44,692,868 of NC_063449.1, read as the reverse complement.
GTGCGGGTGAAAAATCTAGTCTATATTATTAAAACTCAAGTACAAAATTGGAGTGTTTGGAGACTTGAATAGGACTATTAAAAAAATTTGGAGTGTTTGGAAACATGGATTGTAGTCTTTTAAAAAAAACCTAATTTTGTTTGGAAACAAGAATAGTAGTATTAAGAAAAAAAGTAATGGACTTATGTTATTAAGAAAAATTAAAAGTACATCATATTATAAGAAACTATCTATCTCGGCTAGTTTTAAAATATACAAATGGTTCAATCTAGTTGCCTAAAACTTTTATTTTCCAAACTAACCATAAAACAAAATTTAAACTTTATATACTTATTTCAAATCAAAATAATAATTCAAAGTTGATTTATATCAAAAAATTGATTAAAATATATATATATATATATATATTCAAAAATGGATTTTTACTAAACTATTTTTCAATAACCATTATACAAAAATGTTGTCAATATATATAAGAAAAATAAAACACATATTTTCAAGTATTTAAACTAATTTAAAAGTATCATTCTTGATGTTTTATATACGTTAAATCTAATTAATATATATATAAGTATATAAATCTATTTTTAGATAATTCGGGTACCCGAATACTTCGGTTCGGATCAGATTCGGTTCTCTAAATAACAAAATTTTGAATAACTCGAATATTTAATCAATTTATGTTCGGGTTTGGTACTATATTTTTGGATCGGTATCGGTTCTGTTCCTCGGATTCATTTTGCCAAACATTAATAATTACATGAAAAACAAATATCAACATATTTTTCAAAATATAAATCCGCGCAGGTGCGCGGATCAAAGTCTAGTTTCACTATTAAATTCATATTTAAAGGTTATTTTATTTATATTTCAGTACGTTATATCAAAACCCTGATTCTAATTTCTTAATGGACCCACGATCCATCAAATATCTTAAATTAAGAAAAAAAAATCACTAAAAGCATTTTAGTAGAAATTTTTCAATAAATATTTTAGTAAGGAAAACAAACGAAAATTTGAAAACGAAAAAAAAAAAGAAGAGATTTATGATTTTTTTTTTCAAAAACTGCTGAGATACTCTAAAAAGTATATGTGACTTCATTTGTGGATTAATAAATAATTTAATTTAATTATATAACTTAACTATTGATATTATAATGGTAAGAGCATTAGCATGGTTGAGGCTCTCCAAAAGATTTCTCATTTGTGTTATATTAATGTTTTAAGTTATAAATAATTTTTAATATATATTAAATAGTGTACTAGTAGAATAGTGACACTTAAAAGAGAGAATCTCTCACTTTTGATTTAAAGTTTCTTTATATACAATAGATTCTCATATTTCCTTATTCTCTCTCTTATTTTAATATTTTTATTATTATTTTGACTGAAAAACAATGATTAAATATTCCCACTGCGGATGCTATAAAAAAACTTGGAAAGTATCTAATGCAGTGAGGTTGTTCAGAAAATGTTTTCCAGCTTAGGTTTGGGTCATATGCTTTAGACCATTTCAAATGGTTAATAAAGTTGTGATATATTCCAATGATATTCAATTTTAGAGTAGAAAATAAAGTGACGAACAAACAAAAAATAATTTATTATATATATAGAATAAACTCATTTTTTATTCTATTGTAGAGTAAAAAATAGAGTACCATTGGAACATTTTTAATTTAAATTTTATTTTAGAATGGAAAATAGAGTGAGATTGGAGATGCACTTATGACCAACATAGAGTTTTTTTGTTTGTTACTCACTATAAAGCATTATAAATCTGTAGTAATAAAAACATTGGAGGTGATTGGTTGGACTGTAACTGTAAAAAATTTACTGTAGAATTTATGTTGTAAGTGTATTGACTGTAGCTGTATATTTACTAAAGTAAATTTATCTGCATAGATTTTTGTTGTAGTTATAATAACTGTAACTGTAAATTATTGGCTGTACTTTTGTAAAATAAAACATAATTGGATAAAATGTCTTTGTACCTCTAATAAACTTTTTTGTTATTAAAAATAACGATTTATTAAATTTATTCAAAATAAAATAAAAACCATCTAAAAATAAAAATAAAAGTCAAAGAAAACCATTGTTCTTCTATCTAAGTGATGAAAAAATGTACTTGAAATTTAATGTTCGAGACTTAATTAATGCTTTGAAAAAGAAAAGTTAGTATTCATAAAACAAGTGTTACGTTAGGATTTTCTTTTCTTAAGTTATCTTTTGATTTGTTTTCCTTTTTGTTTTAGTTGGTAATTTATGTTCTTAATTTTATCTAACTTTAAATTATTAGTTTATATGATTAAGGATAAGCATTGTATTGAATATAATATTATCTATATACGTACCATGTTTTTGAAAAAAAACGTCAATTTGAGTTTATTTTTTCTACTGTCCAAATAACAAGATTGTAGGGTTTTTGTCTATAATAAATAGAAAAATTAAAGTTTTATATTTTTGGTTTTATCTTGAAAAAATAAAACTACATTTTGATTGGTAAAAGTTTGTAAAGTTTGGCTGTAGATTTTAATTTTGAAAAATAAAACTGCAACATGATTAGTTATGATTAGTGATTTAAGAAAAATTAAAGCTAAAGTACTAAGTTAAAGCTCAACTAATCACTACCAGTGTCTTCAAGTCGGAGTTTAAATTTAATTTGACGAAATTATACGTGTAATCCTCTTTTGAATCATTATATGAGAACATGAATCATTTGTATTTTGGTTGAGATAAACATTCAAGAAAATCAGCATATTCTTTTTGAAGTAATTTGCTGAAACCCTATTCACTGCTAAACAAAATAATTTAATTTGAAAAGTGCAGAATTTTCGTGAATATATACGTGTCACTCTCTGATGAAAACTGATATAAATAATTCTAATAAAAAGCGATTGATCGGATTCGGATATAGTAAAGATAAGATAGGAAAGGTCATTTCGAGAGGAAATCTAAGGTCGGTCCACTTTTCGAGTTTGGTATCAACTGGGTCAGTATAATTGAGCCAGTACAATTGGAAATGGAACGTGACCCTCGTGCCGTTTATATCATTGGGTCAGTACAATTCTTTGTCTATATAACAAACAAAACAAAATATGTGTTAATACATACTCAAAAGGGAAAATGTATACAGATGAAAAGAAAAAAGACAAAAACTATGGCTCAATCTTTGTGTATTGCGTCCTCTGCTTCGTACTCATCGTGGAAGTTGCAAGATTCGCTAAACCTTATTACGGCAACCTTCACAACCTAATGGAGACAGAAGCACTAGTAGTAGAAGAAGGATTCGTGGACGTGATGAACTCAGGGAAACTCCCATGTCCCTTCAAGACATCTCGCTCTGCCTCTGCTAGGAGTCACGAGAAGCTCTCGGGACTAATAAGACGAGAGGATAGAGCTCGTCCTCCATCTTCGTACTGCGTGAAGTTTCAGAACTTTGCAACTATGGCGAAACTGGTCAAAGACAATGGTGACAAGTACGAGTCACGTCCTTTCTCCGTCGGTGGATACAACTGGTACGTACATATCTCTAAGCTGAGAAGCCAAGCCCATATATATATGTTAGCGTTGACTTATCTTCCACTTTTCATGTGTGATATTTTAATGCATTAAGCTGGATCTTATGAATATTATAATTTGTAAATGTTTAAATATATATTTCCTCTGTTTTATATTATATTAAATATCATTTTAAAATTATGAATTTGTATCATTATAAATATTGTGGTATATTTTCAATGCATTTATTTGATAATTTTTTCAATTTTATCTTTAATTTTTAAGTTTATTAATTAATAAAACTAAAAAAAAAAGTAGAGGTAAAACAAAAAAAATTAACAGTTTCATTAATGTGTGAAAAAACTTTTTGTATTGTGAAAAAGTAAACTACACTATTTATAAAACTTAAATAGAAGGATAATAAGTTAACTTCTTTTTTTTGCTTGAAACGTTTACCAGGACGTTACTAATCTACCCTAACGAAAACAAGCCAGTGGGCTCGGGTGGATTCGTTTCGATGTACGTGAGAATCGATAACTCAAGCCTGATAGCCAACCCACACGATGTGTATGCAGAGATCACATTCCTCACATATAAAAGCACTATAGACAGATACCATTTTCTTCAGGGTACTAATTAATTAGAAAGTGTGAAAGATTTGCTTAATCTTTTGGTGGTTGCTTCGGACTAACTAGTTTTGTTTGGTTTTGCAGAGACTGATGCACAGAGATTTCATTTGTTTAAACAACAGTATGGACAGCTAAACTTTCTTGAGATTGGTTACTACAGGGATCCAGGACATGGATTTATTTTCGACGGTGGACAAAGTGTGTTTGGTGTTGACATCCTCGTTGCTAACCCCTTTGAGAAGTGGGAAGTTTTCTCTTACGAAGAAAACATTCGTGACCCTCTTTTCAACTGGAAACTCACTAAGTTCTCTACATGTAATCTTGACTCTTACACTTCTGGTTCGTTTTCTTCTGGAGGAAGAGACTGGTGAGTGGTGATTCACTCTCTCTTGCACTTTATGTGTATCTCTAGAGACTAGATATGTGATTGGTGTGTACTGTGTAGGGTATTGAAAGTGTATCCAAATGGAGTTGGGCATGCAACGGGCAATTCGTTGTCACTCTTTTTGTTAAGTGCCTCAAATGAAAAGGGTTACGTGAAAGCCAAGTTGCGAGTTATTGACCAGATTCGGTCCAACCATTTGGAGAAACAAGGTTTGATATCTACTAGTGTAGACTACTTGAGCTCATTTGTAAGAAGAAAAAAATATGGTTCTAATCAGTTTTTGATTTGTTCACCGTAGTGGAGGGATGGCCTAACGCAACAGAAAATGGATGGGGGTTTGAGAAGTTTATATCTTTCGCAGATCTCAATGACTCAACCAAAGGTTTCCTTGCTGATGACGCCATCAAGTTTGAAGTCGAGATCTTGTCCTTCTCTAAAACCGACACTCTCTAAGTAGGGTTTAAAATGATCCTACAATCACTCTTTATGTGTTGATTTTCCTGTTTTTACCGGAGATAGTACGTTGGTGAAAAACCAGCAGACTAATCTCCGCCGCTATGTAATTCCACGGTGGCCTAGTGAATTAACATCACTCTGGTTTACTGTTTGTCTAATAATAATGGGTTCGAGCTTTACTATGTTAACCTTGAAGAGATGATAGGTGTAAACATGGTTTGATAACATACACAACCAAATTTATATACCACTTTGCTTTATTTTTAATACCATAATCAATTTCTCTTAGGGAAACGTAGTTAATGTGGGATCAAAATGTAGGCCCTGAAATTTTGTCTAGTCAATTTGGAACTGAGAAAATATCTACAATTAATAGTTCGGTACAACGAACAACTTATACTGGTTTGTGAAACGTATGCCTATACAGAAGAAAAAAAAAACGAAAACGCTACACCAACACTTTTTTTTTTTTGTCAATGTACTTTTATTTCATTTGGCTCAAAGGCCTTATAAAAAGTACAAGCGATTGGATCAAACGACACAGATATTACAAATATAATAAATACAATAATGGAAGTGGTGAGTAACACATGTCAGATGAGGAATTCCAAGGATAGCACGCAACCACACATTTTCCTTCTACAATGTGCTGGAAGGCACGAACGTCGAGATGACTTTTCCACCGTGACTCTAACAGCTCCACTCCCAAGTCTCTTCTCTTTCATGTCGCTGTTCAAATCGCTTATACTACGGTGTCTTTCAACTAAACCTCGGTTACTTGAATAGTCTTGCTTTAACTCACCGGAATTTTAACGCAAAGGCTGCATAAACCAAAATGGAAGACCGACCATTTGTTGGACCGTAGAACGCCAACTCTTCTTAATCGACTTCACAGATGGCTAAAGCAACTCATCAAACCTCATCAACTCCCAAACAGAGATGCTATCCTCAACACCTTAACCAGTTTACTAACAAGGAAGACGGATTCTCTTAGAGAGGGATGAAAGTGAACGGCAAATAAAAGAGACTACTCAAATCACCGACGGGATTTAATTAGAACCGAGTGAAAGACACTAAAAGCAATCTCATCAAGATAAAGAAATAAACTTGAAGAACTGCTCGATGAGATTGAAATAAAAACTCGCCAAGCGAAAAAGAGAATCGGCTAACCTGAAAATTTATTACCACAACAAAAGATCGATTTATAGATCGATTATGTACAAACGAAAACAAGAGATGGTGGTGACCGACGGCAAAGCCGCCGTCAACCACCGGACACGAATCTTGATCGGGAAGTTGTAGTTCTAGAGAGAGGTTAAACGCTACACCTACACACATACTAAAAAAATGGTTACATAGGAAATGGAGAAAAACAAATTATGGATCATCAGTCTTTGTGTAATGCTGCTTGTGGGACTCGTGAGATTGCAAAACCGTACAGCATCCTTAAGTAAAAACAATAAAGCTTTTAAATAATTAGTTTTCATTTAAAATAAAATATTTTAGAAATAATGTAAACTAAAATATTACTTATATTATTAGTTTATGGAATTTTTACTGTATAAAGAGGATCATGTGTGTTTCTAGTGACTTAAATATTTGTGGTTTTCACGAGTACGGACGAAATTTTATCGGTTTGCGTAGACAATGAGCCAAAGTTAGACAATGATTTAGTTCATTCCGACATACCATTTTGAGAAACAAGGTCAGTTTTTTTTTTCATGAACTTAACAGATAACTCTGTAAACCAAACTGGAAATCTACATCCATGTGAATAACGAAAGACGATTAGGTCTTGACACTACAAGCTAGACTATCCATATTTGAATTATGTGTTTGTGGTAAATGAATGACCTCTGAGCTGAGAAAGTTTTTTTCAAAGTCTTGATATCTTCTAAATAACTCGTAAGAACTGGTCATTCTTCTGGTTCTGAAACTATCGTCACCAATTGAGAACAATCGATTGCAAACGTGACATGAAACTGTCGCAAATTCTTCATACACTCAATTTCTCAAAGTAGCGCTTCCAACCTCCGCATGAAAAGAGGAAAGACTAGTCCTAACATTATTTCCCGCTCTCCATCAAACCGTCAAAACCTTCTAAAGTACTATACCAATTTTGTCTTGAAAAAAACTTTTCTCTTTCTAAGAACCATCTGTAAAACACCATCTCCCTGGAATTGACGGTAGATTTGTTACCTCTACATGGTGTGATGCCCTTTGTATGTTCAACTCATGTGCCTCGACTCAAAGTGTTGATTTTGTTTATGCTAATTTAAGTGTGTCCCTATGATCAATATCCAAATTACTGAAACTTTATTATTCTTTCTTTTCTTCTCTTTATTATTCCTTCCTTTACTGAAAACTCATGTGCCTCACCCCGACGAGCCTTCTTACAAAAAATGATTTAGTTTTGATTTTCTCATTATTATTATTTAGCTAATTCACCCTATTTTAATAATTTTACTAGACGCGCGGGTATGAATTTTCAGTTTTTAGTTATTTATTTTATTAAATAATGTATTTGTAATATTCGTTCATATTATATTCATTAAGTAAATATTTTTTTTTGCATCTTAAACTATCTATTTTTTTACGAATGTGTGATATCATATAAAAATATAAAAAAATGAGTATAGAGTTAATTAGATAATTTTAAAAACAGAATTTTTTCTTTCGTATGCGATATCATATAAATAATGATCCGCCCAGTTAACAAAAATCATGATTATTTTATGTGTAATTTTTTTTATTTTGACCGTTTCCTTAAAACTATATTAAATTTTACATATTTTAATTAGAATATTTTTAATATCTTTACCTTTTTATTTGAAATGCAACTCAATATTTTTTTAACAATTATAACAAAATATTAAAAAAATATTTTTAGAATTTGTTTGAAAAATATGAAAATTACATTTTAAATTAAAATTATCCTAAAATATGATAAATTTTGATGTAAACGAAAATTCAAATTATGTCAAAAATAATGATATTCATTGATAATAACAATTTTAATTGATTATTTTTTAAAAAATACATTTACAAAAATATTGTTTGAAAGAAAATTCATTTATCTTTCAAATATAAAATGAAAATATTATAATTAAATAATAAAAAATATAAATAAAAACCATAAATTTAGCAATGACAATTGAGTTATTATGCTAAAATTTTCTTTCTAACAATTTATCAAATGACAAATGAGTTATGAGCAAATAATACCATATAATTTTTAAAAACATAGCCATTCTTAAATATTTTTTGAATAAATAATTATTTTTAAATTTAATCAACTGAAAATAATATCCGTACAATTGTGTGAGTCAAATTCTAGTTTGATTGATGCATGTTATATATTAGTGTTGCATGTTTTAGGTAACATTTTAATGATGCACGTTTTTAAAAATCTCCATTATTAAAATTATGCACGCAATGATAACTCATGAGTTTTTTTGGTTGATTAAATGACATTATGTCCAAATTTATTTGAGGATATTTCATTAAGGTAACTGAAAAAGACAAACAATAAAATTGGAAGTTTAAATTCATTTAAGCATATTTCATTAATGTAACTGAAAAGACAAGTAATAAATTATGCAGTTTTATTCGTTTTAAGATATTTCATAAATGCAACTGAAAAAGATAAGAAAAAAAAAGAAGTTTAATTAATGAAGTAAGAGCATTTTCAAATGAGTACTTCTCTTTTAATAATATAGATGTGGTTTCAAAGAAATTTGTCCTTCAAAATAAAAAAAAAAAAAAAAAATTTACAACTTCCTAAATGTATATTTTTCAATTACATGTGCCAAACCCCCATCTCACATGACTTGACTACAATAATAATACTAATATTATAGCTTATAATAACAAAAAAAAAAACGTTTTGCAAACTTCCTGAAATGTATTTGCTTTTTCCAATTTCATGTGCCAAGCACCTCACTTCACATGACTTTTCCGCATTCTACGATCTCCGTCGCTGAAATCCATATTTGTACTATAAAACTTAATCTCTCACTTCTTCTTCGCCATCTCCATCTCACACCGATCTCTTTCCGTCTTGCATGCAGGCTCGCACAATGGTATCTCTAGCGCTCTCCTGTACCAGAAATCTCAAAAGTTATAATTTGACCTACCAACTCAACATTAATTTATCCTTTTTTTTGTTGTGGGTAAACAGACAAACCCTGAGATAGTGGACAAGGTGATTAAGATTGCAAGAGAGCAATTCGGAGTTCAAGATGACTTGGAAGTAACGGCTCAGTCCACTTTTGTTGACGATATCGGAGCTGATGATCTTGCCATTGTAAGTTATAACCTTTTCATGTTTAACGTTCGTTTGTTCAGTGAATTTCGATTGAAACCCTTGTGAAGAAGAGTTGCCACGTTTCCTTATTTACCTGTTTATTCTAAAGCAACAAATGGAAAAATAGAGAATACGATATTATCCAGAGACTCTGTGATTCTTTTATTTAGGTTACAAGTTTTCCTACATATTAACCCAGATTATGTGTTTATACTTTGTTATCGATATGTACTCATGACTCATGTGGTTGGGTTACAGAGGGAGTTTGTGTTGGCCTTAGAGGAAGCGTTTGGGATTGAAATAGAGGATAAGAAAGTAGAGTCCATTTCCACAGTTGGGCAAGCAGCTGAAGTCATTGAGGAGCTACTGAAGTAAAAAGCTTAAAAATGAAAAACTAAACCCAATTACCTTATTTGAGATTTTTATGTCGTTTTTAACAATAATATTATAAGGCTTTGTATTTGATTTTCTTTCGTCTAAACCTGTTTAATTCACCCCTCTGAACTTATGAAAGTTTTTTTTTTTTTTTTTTTTTTTGATAAAAAACTTATGAAAGTTATAGGGGAAAATAAATGGAAAGACCATCTACTTGGCTTATTTGCAATAAAAAATTTATATTTGCATTTTTCCTCTGAAAATTTTGTTAAACTTTCATGGTTACATTACGAAATATACAAGCCAGCGAAAACCAATGAAATCCCCGGAATATAAGTTCAAAAGAGGGAGACAAATGCTCGTAATATAAGAATCCGAATATTAAATAGTACGAAGGCTACTAAATTGGAAGCCAACAACACTAAAACTGGCACTGCTGAACCGACATAACTCACGGTCCATCCATAGAACCTTGTGACACCAAAATTAATCATAACCAAATGGCATGAGCACGCACAACCCTGAAAGGAATAATTCACGCCAAAACAAAATCAATAACAGTAGCGAAAAGCGCAAGAACATACCTACGTCAACACCTAAAACTACTACCAACTGAAGATTTCAGAACCAAACTAGCCACCACACCCAGGGGCCCCTTAGATAGTAGGGCGGAGAGTGAGACCGCCCTAGGACCCGAGGATCCAATTTTTTATATTTTTTAACAATTTTAGAAAAAAATTAATAAACAAAGAATATATATAAATATATTTAACAAAATTTGCTTTTATCTATTTTTAAAACTAAACTTATATTGCAATTTTTTCACAAAATAATAAAACCGATCAAATAATTTCATTATTTTTTAACAATTTTAAAAGAAAAATTGCCTAAAAGGATGTATTACTTTCTTTTCCCGAGGGGAAATAAAAGTTTTTGAGCCGCCCTGATCACACCCAAGGTAAACAGCACGAGATGTTAGAGATGGATTTACGTCTCTAGAACAGAGCCAATCAAGTAAACGAAATTCGGCCCAATTGACAAAGAAGTGATTAAAAGAGCTCGCCGACTTTAGAAAAAAAAAATGAAATAAAGCGGCTATAAAAAGAGAATACGTATCTCAAAAAGAGGATATTCACAATCACATAAAAGCCCTGTTCTAAAAATCGGCCGCCTATCCGCCTAGTCGTCTGGACGCTACGCGTCATTCTTACACCCCGATTTATGCCAAATCGGTAAAAAAAAATCGGATATCCGATTTTCTCCGCCTAGACCGCCTAGATGACCGCCTAGCCGCTTAGGCGGCCGCCTAACCGCCTAGACGGCCGCCTAATCTATTTTTCTTATTATTTTTTTTATTTTTAATAATATTTTTATTTATTTATTTGATCTAAAATTTTATAAATATCATTTATATTCATAATTTTGATGAAAATTACACTATATTAAGTTTATATATTCTATTTGTGTGTTTTATACAATTTTAAACATGAAAATGTATTAATGTTATACACAATTAAAGATTAACATGTTTTAAAACATAGTAAACAGTCTAAAAATTCCGTCCCGCATAATTTCCGATTAATCCCTGATTTTTTCTTTAGACGCTAGGTCCAACCCGACCGCCTGAGTAGCGCCTAGCGCGTTCCCGAACAGGGCATAAAAGTCAAAGAATTAGGATTTACTTGGCTTTATCATTCTTACCGAATTCCGAGCTCTAACGATTTGATCGTTTTTGTAATCGCTCTTTGATCTACCAATAAAACCGACACTCTCTAATTAGGGTGTAAGATGATCCCACTATCACTCTTTTGTTGGCTTTCCTTTTATTAAATCTTTTTTTTTTTTTGATAAATCCTTTTACAAAATCTTGTGATCTCAGCTATGTAATTGTTTGGTGGCCAAGTGAATCACTGTCACTCTAGTTCACTCTTTGTTTCTGCTCAATAAAAAAGCGTCAAGCCTTCCTTATATCAAACTTGATCAATCTGATTTCAAATATCACATTATCATAAACTAGACATGATTGAAAATGTAAAATGATTGAAGAAGCAACATTAGCCACCAAGAAGATGATAGGTAGGAACGAGATTTTGATGATCTTACATAGCAAAATTTATTTATATCTTGGTTTAATCTATTAGAATGATGCCATGATTAATCAGTTTCTCTTGGCGATGAACAGACCTCATTTCTGTTCACCACTTGAGCTCATGAGTAGCTTTGAGTTCCACCCACCTACTATATCCTCATAATCCTCTTTTGAGAAGTCACTGATGAACTCGTCCTTCTCCTTCTCCACTGCGTCCAGTTCCCCTTTCAGAACTTTCATGAACTGGAATCAAACAGAAGAATCAATGGCTTGCAGTTCTTTTATTTTCAAGAGAGCATAGAGTTTAATGTAGATATGAGTTTCTAACCTGATCAGTTCTATCCTCTGCGATTACCTCATCGAATCCAGCATCTTTCAGCATCTGTAGAAGAACCAAGTTTAGGTGAATTTTGGTGATATTTAACTAAAAGAGATGATGTAATTTTTCTCTCTATTTATACCTGACCGTATGTTTGTACATCATGAAGATCATAACCTCTTTGCTTGATGTAGTTTGCAAAACCACTTGTCCTGAAAAGCAAAACCAGCTATTACACGATGAAGCCACAAAGGGAAGACTAAAGAGAGGGAAGCTGTACTTGGATATTCAGAATGGTGTCCCTGCTGTAAATAACATCAAAGGTGTTATCAGAGTACTCTTTCTTGGTGCAGTCGGCTACTTCGAACTCCACAGAGCATTTGAGTCCTATCGAGTGTTCTAGTGCAAACGAGATGATGTTTACAGATAGATCAATGCCCACAACCTCCACGTCAAAGTTCTCAGCCATGTAGAAGTCCCCTCCACCAATTCCATATCCAACGTCTAGTACTTTTTGACCCGGTTTCAAATCCAGCATATCCACAAACTTCTTTGTCGTCTCTATTTCGAAGGTCACAACAAAAGAACATGATGTTATATAAGAAGGAAAGAGTATACAAAGTTATTGAACTGAATGAATTGTGTTAATCATCCAAAGTTAGTTAAAGGAGATTTAAACCAGAGTGGTTATCTCTTAACCATAATAAACCAACACTCTATATCATCTAATAAAGTTGATACAAAAGAGAATACCGAGTCCCCCTGTGCTAACAAACCCTTGTCCAAAGACACGCTCATAGCGTAAAATACTAATAGACTTTTATATGCCAGCCATCCTATTATCCGTTAAAAAAACTCTTTCGAACAGACTGTTTAAAGCCCACCCAACCAGGCTTCAACAGCCTCCTGACGTATCTGATGTATTAATGCATGGGATAAAGAGATGTATTACTCTGGACTTTAAAGCAAAACAGGCCCAAATATGTTCGAAGCATCTTTCTAACTTCAAAAGAGTTACAAAGATCCACGCAGGACTGGCTTATAAATGGGCCCTAGGAAAAAAAAAAGAAATTTTTATCCCTAAAATTTATATTCAGATAATTGTTTAAAATATTTTTAAAATTTAATCAGTAATATTTTGTATATTTTGTAATGAAAATAAAACTATATGCATATCAAATATTTTTGGGCCATTTTCAATTTTATTTATTATATTTATAATTTTTTAATATAAAAATATAGACATTTTAAAAAAATTGGATCTCTTGACTATTAATATACGGAGGGACACGGACTTGAGCCCGGGGCTGTCGCACCGCCTACTACCTCCTCAGCCGGCCCTGGATCCACGAAGTACCAGCAGCAGCATCACATGAACACATCCACTTGAGAATTCGTATTACTGTTATATTGATTAGAAATTTTGAATATTTTGATAAGTGATATAGGAATGTGTGTAGGGTATCTATGTAGGCGACATGTGACTGTTCCTCGACTTCAAAGCCGCATTTGTCTTTATTTGCTGGGTTATCAGAATTACTCTATTGTTTAGAGACAGATAAGATAGCTATATACAGGGGTTAGTAACTCGGAAGTAAGTTTTCACGTGCAACAAACAATCACTACAAAAAAACACGCCGAATTCCGACGGAGGTTCCGACGGACATCAATGTCGTCGGACATTTGTGACGGATTACCGACCAATTTCCGACCAAATCCAAAAAATTGAAGTCGTCGAAATTCCGTCGGACATTTCCGACGGAATTCCGACGAAACAAGGGTCGTCGAAATTTTCCGACGACTTTTCGACGACATTCCGATAAAAAATGTAACCGTTGTAGTCGTCGGAAGATCGTCGGTATATTCCGACGAATTTCCGACGACATTCCGATTAACAGTAAAGTCGTCGGAATTCCATCGGAATTTTCTGACGAATTTCCGACGAACCATGTGACCATTGCCGACAAATATATATGACCGTTGTATAGCCGTTTGAGATTGGACAATACCGACGGAATTCCGACGGACTGCTTTACATCCGTCGGAATTTCGTCGGAAAGTCGTCGGAGGGCCGTAAGCAATTTCCTATAAATACAACCCCTCCTCATTCAACTCATTCACACTTCATTCTCTCTTCATTCTCTTTAGTCATAACAATTCCGTGAAAATCATGTCTTCAGAAGTTTATTATCGTTCGTGGATGGATAAACCTCATTTGGATCCGAACACCAATTTGCTTACGGAAGAATACGTTCAAGGGATTGGAGAATTCATGAGGCATGTTCAACAGCAACCGGATGCAAAAAGTGGTATGTTAAGATGTCCATGCTCTTCTTGCAATAATAATAAGGTTATAAAAGAATTTGATGTTTGGACTCATTTGTATATGAAAGGGTTTTCACGTAATTATAAAGTTTGGTACCTTCATGGGGAAACTGGTTATGAATATGGTAGTACAAGCGAACCTCAGCCTGTTAGTGAACTTCAGCCTGATATTAGGTTAGAAGAATCTAGAACGGATATAGATTATGGTGTAGGTACTGAGCAGATGGTACATGATCATTATAGAGGGGAAGAACCAAATCCCGAATCTAGGAGATTTTTTGACATGTTGGATGCAGGAAAACAACCTTTGTATCAAAATTGTAGAGATGGTCATTCAGTCTTATCATCTGCAACTAGATTAATGGGTATTAAGACAAACTATAATTTGGTTGAAGAATGTATGGATGCGATTACTGATTTTGTCAAAGGTATTCTACCTGAGGATAACCTTGCACCGGGTTCATACTACGAGGTTCAGAAACTTGTTGCAGGTCTTCAACTACCGTATGAAGTGATAGATGTATGTATTGACAACTGCATGATCTACTGGAGAGCGGATGAGACACGAAATGTATGCAAATTTTGTGGGAAACCTCGTTATCAGGAGACGAGGGGAAGAGTTCCGATCCCATTCAAAAGAATGTGGTATTTGCCTTTGACGGAAAGATTGAAGAGGTTGTATCAGTGTGAGCGCACAGCAAAAGCAATGAGATGGCATGCATAGCATTCCACAAATGGTGAGATTAGACATCCTTCAGATGCGAAGGCTTGGAAATATTTCCAGTCAACATATCCAGAATTTGCGGAAGAGAGAAGAAATGTTTATCTTGGATTATCTACTGATGGTTTCAGCCCATTTAGAAAGCATGGAAGACAGTATTCTCTATGGCCAGTTATTGTGACACCGTACAACTTACGGCCGAGCTTGTGCATGCGACGAGAGTTTTTGTTTCTCTCAATTCTCGTCCCCGGGCCAGATCATCCTAAAAGATCACTAGATGTGTTTCTTCAACCACTAATATATGAGTTGCAACAACTATGGGCGCATGGTTTTGAGACATACGATATTTCGTGCAAAGAAAACTTTCAGATGCGGGCAGTACTTATGTGGACAATAAGTGACTTTTCAGCATATGGTATGTTATCTGGATGGACAACACATGGGAAGCTATCATGTCCATATTGTCAAGATGACACAGATGCTTTTCAACTAAAGAACGAAAGGAAAACGTGTTGGTTTGACTGTCACAGACGATTTCTACCACCTGATCATCCATACCGCAGGAGACTTCGTTTACGAAGAACAAGCAGGTGTTTGATGGTCCACCTGAGGAAGTTAGTGGGAAAGATTTGTTGAAGCAGTTTAGGTATTTTGATGCAGAAAGGACGCCAGATGTAGGTGGACATGAAAACATTCGAGTCAATGCGGTTGGAGAGCTACATGTCTGGCACAAAAAGAATATTTTCTGGGATCTGCCATATTGGGAGAGTCATCTATTGCGGCATAATTTAGATGTCATGCATATCGAGAAGAACTTCTTCGATAATCTGATGAACACAGTCCTTAACATCCAAGGTAAAACGAAGGATAATTTGAAGTCAAAGTTGGATTTAGTCGATATTTGTGATCGTTCTGAACTTCACGTTGATGAGAACGGTACGACTCCTTTTCCCATTTATCGGCTGGATGGTGCTAGAAAAGAAGAGTTCTTTGATTGGATTACAGATAAAGTGAAATTTCCTGACGGATATGCATCAAATTTGGGGAACTGCGTTGATAGAAGCGAAGGAAAGTTTACTGGCTTGAAGAGTCATGATTGCCACGTAATTATGCAGCGCCTCCTTCCGTTTGCTTTTTCAGCATTATTGCCACGTAATGTTCATGAAGCAATTGCAGGTATATTGTATTTTTACAATTTAATTTATTATTATATTTAACAATTATGCTTATAAAAACTTAATACTTACGAAAATTATGTCTTTTATCTATGTAGGGATTAGTGTTTTCTTCCGCGACTTATGCAGCAGAGTAGTGACTGAAGAGGGTATTAATAATTTGAAGACAAACGCACCAGTCAGCATGTGCAACCTTGAGAAGATATTTCCTCCATCATTCTTTGATGTAATGGAACATCTTGTTATTCATCTCGCAAGAGAATTGGAACTTGGTGGTCCTGTGTAGTACAGATGCATGTATATTTTTGAGCGTTATATGCATCATCTGAAGAAGATGGTCAAAAATCAAAGCAGGGTGGAAGGATCTATAGTGCCACAGGTGATCAATGAAGAAACTGCAATCTTTGCTGAAAATTATTTTCCACCAGAAGTGCATACAAAACACCGATGACCTGCTCGGCATGATGCTAGAGGGGAGAGAGCAACATATCATATTATTGTCCCAAGCATGTTCAAGGAAATAGGACGACTTAGTGGAAAATTCACGAAGCGGAGACTTACGGACACTGAGCACGCTCATTTGCAAACATATTTGCTCCAACTGTGAAGATGTTCTACAATATGAGAGGTAAAAATATTTATTCATTTATTATTAGATTAATATTCAATAAATTTATTTCATATTGATAATATTTTTGTATATAGTGTATATATGACGGAGTTGCGTATGACTCACAGGCATGCAACAGAAGACTAGCTTCGACAACTTAGAGATAACGGATTTGCTGCGTGGCTTCGTAGTTATGTGAGTCATATATCATATTACCCTATGCAAATGATTAGTTTAAATTTAATATATATAAACTAATTAACTTTTCAATCATATATGTTTTTAATTTATAGGTGAATGATGGTTTGGCCAGAGGTCTTGTGTTCGATGATTGGATACGCGAATTTGTGCAGGGACCAAACTATGTGGTCAAATCATATCCTAAATTTTGTACGCGAGGATATGCATTCACAAGGAAAGGTCATTCTAAGACAACATATGATGCTGGTGTTTCATCTTCTTCTGGTGACGATGTCTACTACGGCAACATAAAAGAAATATTGGAAATCCAATTTCCTGGAATGGTTGGATTGCGTTGTGTAGTATTCTATTGTGATTGGTATGACACCACCCCAGATAGAGGAGTGAAGATTGATGCGTTTGGTGTTACATCAGTTCATTCGTGGCGGAAACTTCAATATTATGATCCCTTCATTCTTGGTTCGCAAGCTGATCAGGTATGTCAATCTATTCATAATTTTTGACCAATATAATTAATTAATGTTATATATTTTACTAATACTTGTATAATTGATATGTATAGGTGTGCTACATCAGTTACCCTCGGGTGACGTACAGAAACGATCCATGGGTTACTGTAACGCAAATCAACCCAAGAGGACGAGTGGATGGAACTTTTGATGATGATGAACCATTGCAACCAGAGTCTACCAGCAACGCCCAGGCAGTTGACGATTTGGAAAATGTTCAACTCGTTGAGAATTTGACTATGTTTGGACATGATGCTGTCGTACATTCAGAGCCAGAAGCCGAGGTTGGGGAGTTTGATGAAGATTCAGAAGATTCTGATTAGTTTTTTTTTTTTTTTATTGGTCCGTCGGAAATCCCTCGCAATATACCGACGACATAGCGACGACATTGGGTTTCATTGAAATTTGGTAAGGTCATCGGTAATTCGTCGAAATATACCGACGACATTCCGACGAACTGGACAAGTTCGTCAGAATGTCGTCGGTATATTCCGACGAATTACCGACGACATGTGTTTCTAAACAATTTCAATCATAAAAATCTATAAATTTAGATGCCAAAACTATGAAAATAACACATAATAAGTGTTTAGTATAGTATTAGATCGCAACCGTTCAAATATAACAACTCATTAAAATATTTATGTATGCATATCATTGTTTTCATAACAACTCATCTTAACATTATATACTTATACAATCATATTCATATATAAGCTTACACTACAAAAAAAGTTGATGTGTAAAATCTTGTTATAAAACATTTTTATTGTTATAATCTTTATGCAAATACTATATATATTATCAAAGATTTGGATTTTGCATTTAGAAACTTGAAATCAACATCCTAAACACTATGTCGTCGGAATTCCGTCGGAATATACTGACGGACACATTTCGTCGGAAATTAAATTTGCCCTGGAGAACCAAACCCCTTGAAAATTTTCGCAAATCGGCATTTGATATATTTTAATTATACCGACGGAATACCGACGAACCCGTGTCTGTCGGAATCTTCAGATATAATAACCCTCCTTCTTCCTTCTTCATTATCTCCGCCTCTCCCTCAAAATGAACTCTCTCCGGCGATTTCTCCATCTCTCCGGCGATTCCGGCCCTTCTCCACCTCTCTTCACCGGCGAATCCTCTTCTCACCCTCATATCTCTTCCCCAAGCCCCAAATCATGTAAGAATCATCCCAAACCTTCTTTTATATCAATTGTTTATGGTTTTGGAAGTTAGATCTCGGATTTTAGGTTGTTTGATTGAAAATTTTAGGATTGAATGGATAGTTTAGGATATATAAGTTAGGATTGTTGTTTGGATTGTTGTTTTAGTTTTTTTTTTGAACATTTTTTGATTTTTAAAAACGTTTTTTGATTTTTAAAAACATTTTTTGATTTTTTAAAACGTTTTTTTTTATTTTTAAAAACGTTTTTCAAGTTTCCAGTAATGAAATATATATAATAAAACATTTTTAAAATTTTTTAAAAATATTTAACAACATTTTTCTATATTTATAAATTTTTTTATAATTTTGTATACATATATATATATATATATATATATATATATAAATCATGTATAATAAAAAATTTAAATTTTTTTATAATTTTTTATAAATTTCCACTAATAAACTATGTATAATAAAACGTTTTTAAAAAAAAATTATAAATATTTAACAACATTTTTCTTCATTTATAAATTTTTTATAATTGTGTATACATATATATATATATATATATATATATATATCAATCATGTATAATAAAAAAATTTAAATTTTTTTATTATTTTTTATAAGTTTCTAGTAATAAACTATGTATAATAAAAGGTTTAATAGTTTTTTTAAAACGTTTATAAAACCTTTTGTAAATATATAAATGAAAACTTTAAAAATAGAAATGATTTGAAAATATGTTTGATGTATTAATTTTTTTTTTAGGTCTGAGGATGAACCCCGCCCCGCAGCCCGTTTTCGACGTAGTTCGGTGAGCAGTTCTTATGCATCGGGATCGTCTCATGACTCGGTTCCCGCATATATTCCCGCTCCAGCTCCCGCTGCCCCTCACGCCGGTTCATCTATTGGTTCAACAACCAGGTCGAGAGCATCTCCCGGTTCTCCAACCCAACCCACGACGAGGCCATAGCACTTGGTTAGTATTTTTTTTATTTGTACCGTTATGTTTTTTTCCTTTAATTAACTTGCTAACTTGTATTTTTTTTTTAAAGGTTCACCAAGTCGAAAAATGACATTAGCCGGAGCATCAACCAGATGATGTACTCCATGCTCCGTTTTGGATATCCAAAGTGGAGTGTGATCCCTTCCGACGAACGAGAGTTGTGGTTTCGTCAGTTTGCGGTATAGTAACTCTTTATTTTTTTAAAGTTTTTACATTTTTTTTTTTAATCTATTTACTTATTAAATTGTGTTTGTTTTGTAGCAGGAGTTCAACTGGCACTCCGATCTTACGGAAACAGTCCATAAGAAATTCAACGAAAAGGCCATGGACTCTTATACAAAGCAGATAAACGCGTGGAAGACAGTTTGGCAGAAGAACAAGAGGCCACGGTTCATCAACGGGACGGTGTGGGAGCAGTTGATAGCTCATTGGGAGAAGGAAGAAAATGCAGAGACGTCTTCTAGGAACTCCAAGAACCGGAAGAGCGATCGTGGCGGGAAAGGTATGTATGTGCACAACCTCGGCGCTTGCTCTATGTCTACTAAGGAGGATGAACTTGTAAGTTTTTTATTATTATTTGTCTTTATATTTTTTAAATAAATATTTTATATATTCTTTGGCTAATAATGGCAGTTTTTTTAGATCGAAGCAAATGACGGTAATCTCGTTGATCGTCTCCAACTCATTAAGATGGCTCACACTAACAAGACGACCGGTCAAATTCAGGACCCCGTGATCAAATGTGTCGTTGATTTGGTGGAAGCTGAAATAATATCTCAATCTCAGCCTCTCTCTGATGACGGCGACTCTACGGGAGCTTCAACCAACTTTTCTCTATTGCAAATAAATGAGATGGTTGAAAAGGTAATTTTTTTTATTAATATATTTTTTTTTATAATGTCGATTACTAACTTGTCTCTATTTACTTACTTTAAATATTTTTGTTGGCGGTTCCTAAAAGGAAAGGAGGCCGTTTAGTTGGGTTGGCCCGCCGTGCTTCTTCGTATCCGGCATCTTCTTCGCAAGCTCCGTATGCCGATCTCATGATTCTCGAGGAGCTACATGACAAAGATGAACGGATTGGGGCATTGGAGGAGCAGAACACCACTATCCTTTCGGAGAATGCCACTATCCGTTCGGAGAATGCCACTATCCTTGCTGAGTTGGCATCCCAGAAGAAGTTCAACACCGAGATAATGCAGAAGCTAGATCGCTTGATGTCTTCGAGTTCATCTTAGTTTTTTTCGGCTTTTTAAAACTTTCGGAATGTTTTTTTTTCCTATTTCGGTTTGTATGAATTTTAAACTTTCTGAATGTTTTTTTTCTATTTCGGTTTGTATGAATTTAAATTATATTATATTATTAGTTTTAAATTTCTGATTTTTTTTAATTTATTAATATAAAAAAATATATAAAAATGCAAAATTAATTCGTTTTTAAAATTTATATAATTCGGTATATTCCGACGGACAATGGTCGTCGGAATATACCGACGGACAAATATCCGTCGGAATGTGCCGACGAACCAATTTTCGTCGAAATATACCGACGAACAAATATCCGTCGGTCCGTCGGAATATACCGACGCCCAAAGTTCGTCGGAATACACCGAGGAATCCACTACGTCGGAATTGTCCAAGGAACGTTCTCCGTCGGTACCTAGTTTTTCCGATGAACTTTGGTCTCATGTGTCCGCATCGTAATATCGTCGGAAGTTCGTCAGAATGACGTTTCTCGGTATTCGTCAGAAAGTCATCGGAAGTTCTGACGAAATTCCGACGAATTTTTTTTTCTCGATAAAACGATACCGACGGACAGGTTCGTCGGAAATTCGTCGGAATCGGTCTATTCCGACGAATTTCCGACGATTTCGGCCATTAGAATCCCCCTGTTTTTTTGTAGTGAATACTATATTCTTAAGCGCGACAAAAAGAATGACAGTCGCTCATATAGACAAAATCTAGATATTGTGGTGATATTTATACGGTATATTTAGTGCATGTTTACATAGCAGATAATTTCTATGCACACATAAAGGTTTTAATCCTTTTATTATTTTTTTTTCTCCAAAAAAGATACCTATCTTACTAAAAAAAACCCAAATATGTTTGACTACAGTTCCAGGTCCAAACTCCAAACTTCATTTGAAAATCTTGTGTTGAAAAGCTTATATCCCTTGCAGGATCGGTCCTGAAAATTTGGGTACCTTAGACCATTTAGTAAAGATTTTAAAAATTTGAGGGTTTAAAATTTTTTAAAAATAATTAAAAACCTATTTAAATATAAATATTTCATTAGGCTTTGACCAGAACAGGCCTATATCCCGTGAAAAGAGGCCGTGGTTTCTAATTGATCTCAGTATCGTATCTATTAACATATCTAATCTTCTCGTACGAAAATAAAACCAAATTCTCGAAAGTAACCAAAAAACAAAACTACTAGTTTTTGAGAAAATTAAAATAGTTTACTAAAAGCCAGAAAAAGAGAGAGAGAAAGACAAATGACAAAATGCTCTCAAAGCGTTGTCTGGCCGACGGCCGACCCAACATCGCATTGTGGCAGGCACACACTAAAATCTGCAACTATGATTAATCGAAATGACATTAATACCCTTTTGCACTACCACGTCATCCTCTTACACTTTGCTTTTTTGAAAATATACTGTATTAAATGATTTTAAAATCTCAAATTAAAAACAGAAATCTTTTCCGTGCCGAGATTAACTTATTTATGACAACCTCGGTCCTTTCAATCTCTCATGTAAACAGGTGTTTTCCTCCGGCTAATTTTTTTTTTAAATCTAACTTATATTTAAAAATAAATTTTATTAAATATTATAGAGTTTACTATTTTATTACTAATATTTAATATATATTTAATCAATTTGTATAAAACTAATAAAAATGATATAAAATTGTATAATTATCAAAAATTTAGCCTAAATAATATTTATAAAATTTGTAGGTATATAAAAAACTAATGATCTTAAGATTAGATATTTAAATTTTTCAAAATTTTTGAATGCTTTAGTAATACAAATTGTATAATTATACAAAAATAATAATATTTCGAAATTTGAAATATTATATATGAATATATTTATTTTATAGATGAGCTATTACCATATTTCAAAAAAAAATTACCAAAAAAAATATATCAATATTAAATGTAATATATTAACTATTACCATATTTTAATAAGTTTGCCAAAAATATAAATCAACATTAAATGAAATTATCCATGTCATATTTTTCCAGAAACCATGTCATCAATTTCAATAGCCATGTCATATTTGTTTCATGAAATTGATTGTAGAAATAACATGTGGCAAAATCACTTCACGAATATAGTCTAGGGAATAGTAATATCCCTGTTCGGGAACGTGCTAGACGCTAGTCGGACGGTTGGGTTGGACCTACCGCCTAAAGAGAAAATCAGAGATTAATCGAAAATTATGCGGGGCGGAATTTTTAGGTTGTTTACTATGTTATAAAACATATTAATTTTTAATTGTGTATAACATTAATACATTTTCATGTTTAAGATTATATAAAACACACAAATAGAATATATAAACTTAATATAGTGTAATTTTCAGCAAACTTTTGAATATAAATGATATTTATAAAATTTTAGATCAAATAAATGAATAAAAATATTATTAAAAAAAATAGATTAGGCGGTCTAGGTGGAGAAAATCGGATATCCGATTTTTTTAACCGATTTGGCATAAATCTGGACGGAAGAGTGATGCGTAGCGCTCGGACAAAAGAGTGATGCGTAGCGTCCGGACGGCTAAGCGGTCGATTTTTAGAACAGAGGTAATATTATTACATTCCCCTTCACTTGTTGAAATATAAATCTCAGCTGTTTAATTTAAGGCAATTTGCAACTAATATCTATCTATTACTGTATTTGGTATGTACAAAAGGTGAATACAATGTGAGATATAGACCAGAGAATCAACACAGATTTGGAAGCTTCTGAAAACGTTTCCGTTGAGTTGTAATAAAACTGAAGTGACACGGCATAGTCTTCTTCTCTTTTGTCTTTATTATCTCTTTTTCTCAACCATTTCGTTTGCTTTTTAACCAAAAAGAAATGTAAAAACAAAGGGTTTAGTATAAGGTTTAAAACATTTAATAGAACGATATTACTAATTGGAGATCTTTAGGAACTGTAGCGGTAGCTAGAGCCGTCTCATGCAGAGTAGATTATAGATGTTTGATTTTTACGTGAGGCGTGCCATGAATCGAGGGCCTCTTTCTTCTCTTTTAATTATTACGCCTTCTCGCATTTACCATAATTTTAAAAAGACATTTACCAATTAGTAATAAATTTTAGTTAGGTACTTTCAAAAGAATCGTCCATCCACATCTAAGTGGTACTTAATAATTCTGAGAAGAAACAAAAAAGGAAATGAACAATACCAAAACGAATCTTGTAAGATTCCACAAACGCAGTGAAGAGGAATCTTGACCAAGAACGTACGCATGCACCAAGTGCATATACGTCCACACCAAATATCTTCAAGTGCTCCAACAATCTTTCTGCATTTAATCGAGTGTTACGTTGAACTCGAACTTCTCTGTTTTCACATGCTTATAGTGTCTTTGACGCCTTATAAACTAAAAGTATAATAAAATTTATAATATTTCATAAATTTAGATTCGGGTGAATCCAAATTCCCAAGAGAAGCAGTCCCTTTCTCCAACGCTTTGTATAAACCGGATTTACTATTTTCGTTCTGGTTGATCACATTTTGAAAGCATAGCAAACGAAAATAGATATGTCAAGTAAATGTAAACTTAATTAATTTATAAAACGGGTTAGATACTATTTTGGCTTTTAGATATTTTTGTAAAAAGAAAATAGATGTCATATAGCTTTTATTTTCATTTTGAGTTAGATACTTTTTTAGCTTTTACACAGCAATCTAGTTTGGCATTCACATAGAGATTAATTACTTGAAATTTGAGTTTCCATTTTCTTAACGTTTTAATTCACTTAAAGTAGCAAAGCTTTTACAAATTTCCTAGCAACCTACCAAACGAAAAACAGGAATTAATGTTCACTAAAATTAAGAAAAGGTAAACTTGCCAAGCTACAACTACTTCAATCTTCTTCTTCCTTACTTCAAGAGCTTCTTTCTCCAAATTATCTTTTAGAAGCTTCTCCTAAAACTTCAGTGGGTTTTCAACAAAAGGGGCATTGTCCTTTGCACTTGCACATTCCATAACCTCCCCAAAATATTAAAAAAGGTTACTGTGTTTGTTTAATACTTGGTAAGATCTCATCACAGCCCCAAGAGAATGTAGTAGAGAAGCGTTATAGGCAAGGCAATTAGCATTCCAAATATCACACTGCAAACAAAGGAAACAACATATGTTAACATAAAAACCCAAATCATAATCCAAAGTTTCACAGATATAATGTAAAAGCTAAACAATAAAAAAAAATAGAATAAACTTACGCAGTGCTGAGAATGGAAGGATGCACATTGTACTCCTTCGCGAACACAAACGGTACAATCCCTTGTGGCAAAGCTGCCTGTTTTTTAATCAATAAAATAATTTAAAAAAATTTATATAAATGACGATAGACACAATGCCATGCGAATAAAAGCATTTTAATTAATTTATATATTTAACCACTGCATATAAATTATCATCTAAGAAATACCTGAATGATGGCGACGCGAAGGAGAACGCCACGGAGGCCGACGGCATAAGAAGCAACAACCATGACAGCAGGCCCGACGAGAAATCTCATACCCGCAGCAAATGCTGCTTTTCTGTTTCCACATGCTATTATTTTAGGGTTCAACGCCATGAACAACCCTTCACACGTTTAACAAAAAAGCAACAGTATTAAACAAACAATTTTAACAATGTTATGCCTTTTGTTTTGTTTAATTTAAAGTTCTACACTTTAACAGATAAACTGCAAAGGAGTGTTATAAAAATAATCATTACTGCCACTATTACGCCACCATATAGCATCATCATCTTATATTTATTTTCAAAAAAGTTACTACTATTATTCTAAGACATTATAATAATCAATTGATGGAGACTAGATTGAAACATAGTTCCTCTGGCCAAGAGAGACATGTTATGATGAAAAGCAGAGAACTGTGAAGCATGCTTTCTGCTGTGAAGCCAGTTTTGTTTGCTTTTTCTATACAAACATGTTTTTTTAGTAGTTATGAAAAGTAAAAGGCAGAGAGAGAGAGTTATGCATTCACATGATTTACTTTTTAAATCATTTTTTAAAGAATGAAGGCCACAGTAAACAGAACAATTGACTGTTTTATGGTAATTAACTAATTATAAAATAATAAATGTAAAGAGGTAAAATTAAAAACTGACCAAGACTGAACATAGCCATGCCTAGACCTGCATCTGAGAGTATGGAGATAGACTTTGCTATAATAGCTGGCATTTCAATGTTCCACCTGCACAGACCAAATCAATTTAATTCCCAAAGATCTTTCTCAAATCTTTTTTTACTACAAATACATTTAAAGACTGGCCTGACTGACCATTTTCTTCTCATCAAGAAAGCTTATTAAATGTCAAAAATATAAACGTTAGATTTGTTAAGAAAAGACGACGTACTTGAAGGAGATGAGGGACCAGGTGATACCGAATAGACTGGAGTAAGAGTTGGGGTTACGGATGAGTTTTCTCCAAACCATAATGAGTATCAGTCTAGTCATCACACTTGTTGGTGGCATAACCTTTGCCTGCTGCTGCGACTTGTTAATGTTATTAGCACCGTCTGTGGCCAAGACTTTGCTATCATCGTGTTTATTACCGAAACTAAACTCTTCCCTGTCCACATGCTGGTTGTCTGAAATAAATTAAGCATCTAAAAACTGTTAAGTGTTAACAGACCATACATTAATCAAAGCCTAATTCTTGACTAAGCATCTAAAAACTGTTAAAGACCATACATTAACAAAGCCTAATTCTTGACCATAGATACGAAACAAGTACACATGAAGGAGAAGACTTTACTAACAACTTATGATATCAATCTTTAAAATGGAACCAATTAGATTCAAGAGAATTCATGGGGTTCTTTTTGTAAATAAATTAATTTGGAGTCGCAGAAACTAAACAGTAAAGTTGTTGAGGGACCATACCGTTACTATTCCCCTGGGGTACAGAGATCTTAACGTCCTTGTGAAGATCGTTATTAGCGGCGGCGTAATCAGCATGGTGGTTAGCTCCTCCGCCAAAAACGTCAGACACCGGCGAAGCGCTTGAGCTCCAAACAAACATATGAAGATCTCTCCCGTTACCGTCTTGCCCACTCCCTCTCTTCCCACCACCCACCGGAGCGCTTCCCTTCGCCGCCGCAGCTCCGCCGCCGGTTTGCGGCGAGAACATCCCCGGATTCGGCGCTGGATAATGCGCACCACTTCCTCCGGACTGGTGATGAAACCTCCCAGCTCCACCACCCGCCGGTGGTTTAGCTCCGCCGTCTTCCTCGTAGTTAGACGGCCGGGGCGTAGGTCCCTTGGAGCCGAACACAGCTTCTCCGGGACCAAAGTTCGAGTTCCGACCACCACCACCAGCAGCACCCATCATCGAGTAAAAATCAGTATGGTTAAAGCTCGAGCCACGTGGCGTCGGGTTCCTAGAGCTCTGCAGCGAATAAATCTCCGCGTTGGTTAGATTCGAAGGCCGAGGAGTCGCCGACAGCCCCTGAGACCTCCTCGAGTATATATCAGACCTCGAGGCGTTAGAACGCCTCACGGTCACATGAAGCTTCCCGTCCTCTTTAATCTCCGCCTCCGTCTCGAGCGGCTGCCTACCGTCCAAAGACATAATGTCGGAATCCACGTGGATGGAGACGATAGACCCAGCCGTGTCCGGAAACTGCTCGGAGATCAAGAGCTTCGCGCCGCGGTACTCGAAAAGGAAGAGCATGAGCGTGTACCATATGACGCACTGGAGCACCACGATCTGGACCATGAGCTCGCCGGAGAACTCGCCGTACATGCCTTTGAGGAGAGGTATCCCCATGACGAGGGTGTTGGGGAGAGTGGAGAGGGAGAAGAGGGTGATGGTCCAGTCTAGGGACCCGGTGCGGCTGATCTTGCACCAGAGGAAGAGGAGGCAGAGGACGATGATTTTCTGGAGGGAGTCCGCGGCGAGGAAGCGGAGGTTCATGGCGTAAGGGTTGTTGGCGGCGATGAAGTGGAAGGAGAGGAGGGGGACGGCGAAGAGGGCGACGAAGCGGTTGATGCCGGAGCACTGGTCCGGTGTGAAGATCTTCCACCATTTGACGGAGCCGTAGGCGAGGATCATGGCTACGTATAACGGAACCATCGCCGTCATGACGTGGTAGAAGTCCGTCGCCGTTATCATTGTGTTTGTCTTGGGGGGGGAGAGAGAGAGAGAGAGAGGAGTTGTGTGTTGAGTTTGTAGGGGAGCTGTGGAGAGTGGGGAAGAGTGTTAAGAAGGGATCATCACATTTTCCTTTTTATATTCTCTTTTGATTTTCTTTTTCGTTGAAAAATATCACATTTGTACAAAATATTCTTTTGGAAATCTATTATTCGTTATTTCTTTGTCGCCATTTGATAACAAGCTTCATTTAAGAAATAAAATAAAATAATTATTCAAATAGCTGGAGTAAGTCGAGTACCAAAAAAAACTATTATGATGGGTTATTATTCTATGTGATTGGTTTTGTTATGTTTTTCTTTGATTTTTCTGCTTTTTTCAGAGATATAATATTATTTATAATTCGTACAAAAGCAATCGGTTGATATAATTAGGAGTGCTGATAGTTGAGGAAACACAATATTCCATCAACAGTATGCTCTTCATATTTTCTCCACATCTCATACAAACCCAGCTCTTATTTTTCCAGCTTTTTATTTTCCCAATGTTCAACTTTTGTTTCGAGGACTTGTTGTAATATAGTATAAATGACCGTTTTCTCATCAACAGTATGCTCTTCATATTTTCTCCACATCTCATACAAACCCAGCTCTTATTTTTCCAGCTTTTTATTTTCCCAATGTTCAACTTTTGTTTCGAGGACTTGTTGTAATATAGTATAAATGACCGTTTTCTCATTGTGCCAAGAGACAAGCGGATCAACGTCCATGCGTTTGTTCTTTAGCTCGCTTGGCTAAAAACAAGCCTTCGAATTGTAATCAAATCAAATAATACCACTACTAAACGGGTGATGACTAATGAAGAGTCGTGTTTGATATGAAATTTTTTAGCTTTAAAAACAAACAAACTAATGATCTTTTCATTGACATAAATTTAAAGATGAAATTTGACCGACTTTGTATGAATTCAAAATCATATCGTTACACTTTTACTAATATGCAATATCCAAACGCCGCATATAGTTGAATACCAAAATTTCCAAAATACGTAGGTTAAATACTGACTTACAAACACACAAATTTATATCCAAAATAACAAACATTGATTTAAGACACGTATTACTAATTCATGTTAGTGTGAACACGTAACTTAATATTTAGTTACTAATTAAAATATAAATATTTTAAATTATTATACAATCAAAACAGTCTAAAAGTTTTTGTATAATCAGACATTTAACCACTTAAACTAGCGAATACATATATTCACACATATGATGTAAGCAGTTGAATTTGTACTTCGTAGGCGTTTTATAAAGCTAAAGGTTTTTGTGATCAAATCGCTTATTTTTAATGTTCCTTTCACAGTAGATTCTATGTATTGTCTACCACTACATATAAAATAAACTACAAATTTATCCAGTGACGATTTTAATTAGAAGATAATACAACAACACAATCGTATAACTATCACTTGATTGAGAAACAACGGCTATTTTTCTGGATATGAATTTTGGTAACAAATCGAGTACTGATGATGTGTGGGACTGCTCAGCCTTAATGGTTACTTATAAGTGAAATAATCTCTAGAGAGTTATAAAAGCGAAAGAAACACAAATGTAGAGAGAGAGAGAGAGAGAGAGCCAGAAGAGCATGCGTCTAAGAAGTTAATGATGGGGTAAAGGTTAAACTGGAAACTAAAAGTTAGAGGCACGACACATTGCTCAAAAAGAAAAAGAGGAATGACACTTGTTTTTTTTTTTTAACACAAGGAATGACACTTGTTTTCAGCTTCATTTTAGAACTAAAACTAAACGTTTGGGATGTTTTAAGATATGAATCAAGAATAAGAGGTCTGGTTTAAAATCTCGAAAGTTTTCCTCGACCAAAAGAAAAACATCAGATGGAAAAAAGCATATGTAAGATGCTTTCCCAAAAACAAAAATAAATTAAAATTTAATTTGCACGGTTTTGGGTTCACCAAAAGGCTGAACATAAAAAAGAATATATAGAAATATAACAGAGAATATTAAAAAGGATTCTGGAAAATTTACCAACTTTTTCTACTTCGTTCCTAAAAAAAAATATTGTGTTCCTCAAGAGCTGCTAAACTGCAATAAAGTTATCTTTTTCCATCTCTTTTCTTCTTTACTTCGGTAAAAGAAAAAGAATATACGAAGTAGAATATATCTTTTGTCATCACGATAACGTGATGATTCCTTTAAACTAAACACCAATCACTAAAATTCGTGCCGTCGTGCCTTGGGCAGAGACTTGTCAAACCCAATGGTTCACAACTTCGCACACTATACAAAGAGGAATAACATCACCAAACCGAACCATCATCTTTTAAGGCTGCGTATTATGTAATATAATGGGCTTTTTAACCCATTAAAGGATTCAAAGCCCAATAAGACAATTCGCAATGTTATTTTCACATTATTTGTTACATAAAAGGTTTGAATTGGTTTGGTTTATTCACCCTTTATATCCCATGCGCATCTAAAGAGCTTTGATGGACATTTATTTGTATTTACTAATTTAAATTAAAAAGCTTTATTTAGCATTTTCTGATTTTACCGTAGATTATCAACAGATTAGCTTTGATGGACATATATATATTTTCTAATCCTATAGTATTAAAACAAATTAGTTAAAAATAAGGTAACAAAATCTATGACATTCATAAACAAATCTCACAGCCATTTTTTTTCCAAACAAATCTCACATTCTTAATTATAACAAAAAAATTTCACATATAATTGCTCATTTTCCTCTATTTATAACAACAATAAATAAACTACAAGACAAGATACACACACATAAAACACAAGATGGAGATTTGCAAATTTCTCACCGTGATATTCGTCGCCGTTGTCGTCCTCTACTCCGTCCAGGCAGCAGAACAAGGAGGAGATCATCATTTGATGGCCTGCATGCAAAAACTTATGCCGTGTCAAAAGTACATACACGCAGTGAATCCGCCGCCTCCAGCGTCATGTTGCGGACCAATGAAAGAGATCGTGGAGAAAGACTCCCAGTGCCTATGCACAGTTTTTAACAACCCGGCGTTGCTCAAATCACTCAACCTCACCAAAGAAAATGCTCTTGATCTTCCCAAGGCCTGTGGAGCTAATCCTGACGTCTCAATCTGCACCAAAACCGCTTGTGAGTTTTTTTGTTTCTCAACTAAATCCCACATATATATTTTATTTAATCAAACATCTTTTTGTTAAAGTAAATGACGTTGATTTCATATATTTCTCTCTTATCAACCACGAAGCATCTCCGCCTATTGCGTCGCCCACCAGCGGTGTGCACTTTCTCCTACTTTGCTGTTACATTTTAGAGGGACATTGTTCATTAGAGATTACAAAATCTCGAATATTTAACCGTCTAAATACGAACATATGAACTGATATTTTTTGAAGATTAAACAATTTTAGTCTTCTAAGAAGGATTTGAGTCAATTAATTCAATTTCAGTGTTGTAAAATTGATCGACATATTCTTCTCATTCAATAGGAGGCTCTTCCGTTCAAGCTGTCAGCATCATCGGTCTTGCCTTTGCGTTTGCTTTTGTGGCAAAAATCTTATACTGATTATGTCATCCCTATATTTTATGCCTGTTTTGTTGTCAACTTGTCATCATTTTCTATGTTTGTGCCTAAATATTTTTTCTGTTTCGTTTATTTACATTTTACATGGTTGAATCTTGGTTATGTTTTGTATTTTGATAATTCTTGGCAAAAGACTTACCTTCTAACTGCCAATTATACATTTAGAATATATTTGAGTACAAATAAACATACCAAAATGTAATTGTATGAATGGATGGATGGGATGGTAGCAAAAAATATACTAAACAAAAAAAAAACCGGACGAAGAAAAGTGAAAAAGGTTCAACTCCTTTAAAAAGCTGTGTAGTATGGCAAATATAAACCGAAAATTAAAAATATACTATATATTACTGTTAGTTTGTTTGAATTACTCAATTCATTTTACGTTGATTACAAATATTTTGTAAAACACAAATATTTTTTGTACGAAGGAGGATAAGTATTTAATTTGTAAAGCTACAAGCAAACAAAAAGATAGTTCGGTTTCAGATCAGATATATTTTCTTTTCCAACGACATATAACTGAACACTGTTTACAATATAAACATCATAGAGAGAATTCTATCTTTACTTCGAATTTGAAGCAGAAAAATGACGAACACATAATAAACAAATTATAAAGAGAATTGGTTCGTAATCTCTCTTTATATAATAATAATGTATCATCGCGTTTGTTTCCTGTAGAGGACGGATTTGACCATCTCACAAGGCCCAAGGAATAGAAAGGCCTGGCCCGGATTGGGTTGAGCGACGGCTCGATCGGTCGGCTCAAGAGTCAGGTCTCTCGGCTTGACTCTTGAGTACTTTTAGTCGATCATCATCGACTGAAAGACATCCAGCTCAGCGGCTGCTCGGACGCCTACGGGCTTCTCGGCCCAGCAGAGGAGGCCCACCAAGATGGCGTAAATTAGGTCAAAGACGAGGCATCAGGACGTCTATATAAGGGAAAGGGGAGACAACGAGAAGAGGGATCCGAAATCATTGACCAAGACTTGGCGGCTAGATTAGGGTTTTCACCTTTGCTCCATCTCGCCGTTAGTTGTACTTTTCCGGTAGCTCATCGAGCCACCGGCTTTCTTTCTGTCGCATTCTCTTCTTTCCCCTTGTAACCGACTGAACGTTCGCCCGACCATAAATAAGACGTCTTTGTTAAACCCACATCTTCTTTATTACCGTTTTCCGATCAAACAGTTGTCGCCCACCGTGGGAGCATGACGCTGGCATTTGTCGCACTTGCGCACGTATCTCTCGCAGTCGGCGTTCATGGTTGGCCAGTAGAATCCGAGATTCTTCACTTTTAATGCGAGAGCTCGTCCGCCCGAGTGATTGCCTGCTGCTCCTTCGTGTGTTTCGGCCATGACTAATCTCGTTTCGTCACCGGAGATGCATTTGAGTAGCACCTTCGTCGCGGTCCATCGGTGTAGTTCCCCGTCCATGACAACGTAGTGTGCGCTACGTCGCTTCAGTCGCCGCGCATCCCATTTTTCGGCGGGCAATAAACCTTCAGCGAGGTAATCGATGAGTTCCTTGCGCCAATCTGTTGGCTGATCATCTTGCGAAAGAGGTTCTGCTTCGTCGATGTCCATCGCTTCGCTAATCGCTGCTGCAATCGCGGTCTGCGCTGCTTTCGTGTCGATGCTCGGTTTCTCGATTTTATGGATTGGGATTGTCCTCTTGACTTGATCGTGTAGCTTGCTTCCTAGAGCAGGGAGGACGTCGGCACAGACATTTTCTCCACGAGGAACCTTCGTGAGTTCGAAGAATTCGAAGTCTCGCGTGAGGTCCTGGACGAGTTTGAGGTAGGCGTCCATCCTGTCATTGCGGACGTCGTAATTGCCGAGGTACTGGCTTACGACAAGTTGAGAGTCGCAGTAAGCGCTGATTCGTTTGGCTTTCACTGCCTTGGCGAGACGGAGCCCTGCGATGAGGGATTCGTACTCAGCTTCGTTATTTGACGCCGCAAAACCAAAACTGAATGACTGCCGGATGAGTTCTCCTGTTGGTGATTGCAGTTGCACTCCTGCTCCCGACCCTTTACTCGTGGATGAACCGTCGACGTGTAGGATCCAGTTTACACTTGGTAGGATAAGGTCTTGCTCCAGCTCTGGTGTTAACTCGATCAAGAAGTCGGCAAGGACCTGCGACTAATCGATCTCAAGCGGAAATATTCCAGAACCCTCCATGCGACACAACGATCAAAAGAAGCGATAAAGCTTCTACTGCTCGCTTCCGAGAAAACGATGCTGTGCGACTCACCGGCCAACCGCTCCAACTTTCCGATAGGCCTTCTACTCCCTCAAACCTTCAAACCTTAGAATCCATCACGAGCCAGAAAGCACTTCGCTCACTAATGGACTGGGGGGGGACTTACTGTAGAGGACGGATTTGACCATCCCACAAGGCCCAAGGAGTAGAAAGGCCTGACCCGGATTGGGTTGAGCGACGGCTCGATCGGTCGGCTCAAGAGTCAGGTCTCTCGGCTTGACTCTTGAGTACTTTTAGTCGATCATCATCGACTGAAAGACATCCAGCTCAGCGGCTGCTCGGACGCCTACGGGCTTCTCGGCCCAGCAGAGGAGGCCCACCAAGATGGCGTAAATTAGGTCAAGGACGAGGCATCAGGACGTCTTTATAAGGGAAAGGGGAGACAACGAGAAGAGGGATCCGAAATCATTGACCAAGACTTGGCGGCTAGATTAGGGTTTTCACCTTTGCTCCATCTCGCCGTTAGTTGTACTTTTCCGGTAGCTCATCGAGCCACCAGCTTTCTTTCTGTCGCATTCTCTTCTTTCCCCTTGTAACCGACTGAACGTTCGCCCGACCATAAATAAGACGTCTTTGTTAAACCCACATCTTCTTTATTACCGTTTTCCGATCAAACATTTCCCTTTCTTTTATGAAGTTTGATCAATTGCACCAATCTGCAAATCGTTCTTGTGTATTTACTTAGTTTTAAATTGATTGACTGTCACATATCTCTTCAAACACCGTATACAATCACATAGGAAAATTGCTTTATGATATCCAAGTGCTCATGCAGATTGCAATGCCCAAATCAAGCCACTACATCCAGCCTCTTCATTTGCATTTTAGAAAACCAATAATTCTGACTGGTGTTTCTTATATAGTATACATACTGGAGTATAACGTTGGTACATGCTCTCAGAATACAAGATTAGCGACACAAATACAACTGTGTGGTCAAGATATCAGTTTATGTTTTATTATTCTCATCCAACGAAGACTAGAAAACAGAATATAAGGAAATGATATCATTGGATACATGGACTAGACCAAGTGATAATCTTCATTCAAATTGCATGCATCTAGATTCAGAATATTAAGATTTATTACTAGTTTTGATAGTGTTTAATCGGCTAACTATTTTACAAAATTCAGAAACAAAATCCATATAGTTGACCCTTTAAAAATCATCAGAAATCGAATTGATCTATATATATATAATTAAGAACAATACGTTACATACTCATTATCTAAAACCACTTAAGAACTGAAAAGCTGGATAACACATAAGAAAATGAGTATTTCCATATTTCTCGGCGTATCCACCGTCCTCGCCATTCTCTACGCCGTTCAAGCCACAGCAATATGGGACCAAGATAAAGCGATGGTGCAATGCGTAGCAAAACTAACTCCGTGTCGTCCGTACGTTAACTCCGAGGCTCCTCCGCCGCTGTGGTGTTGCCATCCGCTGAAAAAGATCGTGGAGAATGACGCGACATGTCTATGCGAAGCCTTCAAACATCCCGACATGTTGGCACTCATTCATCTCACCCAAGAGGCTGCTCTAAATCTCATTAGTTCATGTGGAGCTAGTTATGATGCTTCAAGTTGTAATACTGGTGAGTTCCATTTCTTCGTCTAGCTCTTTATTTATGTGTGATTATTGTATAGTGTTGACCTTTTAGAAAATAATTTGCCTCATAATTTAAACGTGCTGTCTAAGTCAATGACCGCCGTTTCTAATATGTTTGTGTTCTCACTGAAGATTCTCCCTCTAATGCGTCGACCGCGGGATCTACGACCACTGGTTCTTACTTTCTCTGATATCATTCTTAAATTTTGGATTTACATTTTTTCATTATCTATATAACATAATCACGGTTTTTAAATCCAAACGTTTCATTACTTTGGTCAACAATCTCGTCGTTTAATTTGGAACGTAATGTTTTTATAAAGAAAAAATAACTTAGAACTTATCTCCACGCAGTATGTAACCAAACAAAAATAATATTTTAGCTGAGAAAGACTTTCTTACCATTAAACTGGAAACTGTATAATAAAGTAATTGATGTGACATTTCTAATTGAAACAGAGAGCTCTTCCGTCAGCACCTCCAAAAATGCAGCCCTAGCTATCAGTTTGTTGGGAGTAAGCTTCGTTTCTGCTTTCACAGGACTTTGATCGATTCTTCTTCAAACCGAAAATGAGATTTATATGTTTTTGATGTGTTATGTCTCAATTTTCCATCAGTTGTGACCAAGCATGTTAGTATGTACTATGTAGTCTTTTTTTTGGTTTGAGTTGTATTAATGACATTGTCGCCTCATAAACTATATACATGTTTAAAAATGTGGTGCGTGATACAACAAAAAACAAGAATTGCCATCGGCTTCTAAAACTATATGCAATTGGGTATGGGATATTATGTTAAAAAACCAGGAAAGAAATACGACTTATTTTATGCTAAATTTATCCGACATGCTAAAGTAAAAAGAGATTTGATCCACACTAGTGATATGGGTCAATTTAAACCAATGAAGCAAAAATAGTGTATGTTTATGCGATTAAAAAGTAAATGTAAGCTTTAAAGAAAAAGAAAAAATGGTATAAATGTAAATATCTCACTGGTTGGTAAAGTTTTTTTTTTATCTAATCGTAATTATTTCATATAAATTATCTTGGATCAAACTATTTTTTTTTTGGACAAAATCAAACTAGATTTTTTTAGATTTTTTTGTACCAAATCATCTCCGTCAATACCGTGTCCGCATCACGTGTACAGGTTGTGTAACCCACTTGCTTGCTTCTCCACTCACCTTCTTCTTTTCCGCGTACGTGGGGAGTTGGACTCATTGACATCAAAGTTTGATTTTTGTTCTATGTAACAAAAATGATCTAGAAGATGTTGAAAGTGAGAATGTTGTTAAGAACCTCGTTCTAATCTGAGTATTGTTGGAAGAGTTGCCACGTGAACTAATCTCAACAAAAAAAAAAAGACAGAACATATAAGAAGATAGAAGTTGTTAACTTCTACTAAAATGTACTATTTGATTTAACCGAAAAAGTCAATTCAATAACCGGTTAACTTCTACTAAAATGTACTATTTGATTTAACCGAAAAAGTCAATTCAATAACCGGTTCCTTAACCGAACTAACCTCAAATAGTCAAAGACAGGAAGCCAGTTGACCAAAAAGTTGTAATAAAGCGCGTGAGATTTTACTTATAAATAACAACGTTTCATCTTCTTCCTCCTCGTTCCAATCTCTCTCTCTGGTCTTCATCATCAAATCGATCTTCTTCATTATCAAGAAAAGAAGAAGACAAAAAAAAGATGACGGATCTCTATGTTTCTCTGTTCATCTCAAACTATTCCCCGACTCCGATTGAGAAGGTCATCTCTTTGGTCTCTCGAACCGGACGTGATTTACAACGCTACGATACAACTGGTTATCGTCAGGTCGTCGGGTACGTAAAATTGAACAAAACTGTAATTTTTAAAATTTCTAATTCAAGGGTATACGGTTCTTTAGAATCTGAATCTTGGTTTGGTTTTATGCAGATGTATACCGTATAGGTACAAGAACGATGGAGAGATTGAAGTTTTGTTAATAAGTGCACAGAAGAAAGGGAAAGGGATGTTATTACCAAAAGGTGGTTGGGAGATCGATGAATCAATAGAAGAAGCAGCGTTAAGAGAGACGATGGAGGAAGCTGGTGTAACGGGTCATCTCGAAGAGACGCTTGGGAAATGGCAATACAAGAGCAAAAGACATAACATGGTTCACGACGGGTTCATGTTTCCTTTGCTCGTTAGCGAGCAGTTTGAGCAGTGGCCTGAGTCGGGATTCAGACAAAGGAAGTGGGTTTGTTTGTCTGAAGCGATCGACTTGTGTCAGAATTGGTGGATGCGGGAAGCTTTGGATGCTTTCATTGACCGGAAATGTCTATGATGACCTTGGATGGATGGATGATGTATAAAGAAAAGACGACTTTTGATTGTTCTAAAGCTTTTTCATGGGGGAGCTTTTGAAGAGCAGATCATGTTCAAGTCTTTTGATTTGATTTATTCATTGGTTAGATAGGGTATTTAGATAGAAAAAATTGTTTGAATAATGTTGGGCTTCATATAATCTGTAACTGTGTATATAAATAAACTGAATCATCAATATTTATAAACAGACCGATACGTAATAAAACAAACCGGTACAAACTGAAACTAAAGTTTGGATAATGCTCTTGGAAAGCATCTCCTTTCATGGTAAGATAGTATGACAGGTGAGTTTTTCTCCACAAAATAGAGAATAATAGAGACATGAATGGTCCGGACGAACCCATCGGGAAAGCAAATTCAAAAGGTAGAATATGAATTTATGCTTCAATTAAAGGCCAAA
Organism: Brassica napus; assembly: GCF_020379485.1. NCBI lineage: Eukaryota > Viridiplantae > Streptophyta > Magnoliopsida > Brassicales > Brassicaceae > Brassica > Brassica napus. The sequence goes on along the minus strand of NC_063449.1, from coordinate 44,654,472 downwards.
TAAATCAAATCATCAACATGCATCATCATCGTACATATGAGATTTAATGGGCTAATATGTGTGCTGAAACATTCAACACAATTAACGGGCCAGGCCCAAAGCACTCTCATTCTCGGACCAGACGGACGTTCGCTTGAACGGATACAAAGAACGTTTGGTGAAGTCGCCGGTACAGGAGAGGAGGTCGTCGGTTAAGAGGCATGAAACATCAGAAGGTGATGAACTTTATCATTCAAACCAGGTCAAAAATGCATCTGTATCATTCAAACCAGATGTATCAGTTTCCCTTATTTAGATTTAACAATAGTTAATTCAAACCATAGTTTATGATACTCTAAACTGAAACTCCAACTCAAAATTAGGCTTTATCCCTTTTTTTTTTTTTTGGATCAAATAGGCTTTATCCCTTTTAAGATTTATATTTAGTGTTACGTTTTTTTTTTTTTGGCATACTGGTTGTGTGAATAAGAAAATACAGGTAACTAGAGTAATTTATGCTAGATTGCATCTAGCTAGGTTATATATAGTATAGTCTTGATAACCATTATTTTTATTTATAGCAACTTATCTATTTACGACGTACACAAGTAGACCTTAGACAATGATCAACAACTAAACCTTATATCAAAGAAGTTCCCTATGTCTTTAGTTATCTGAAAAAGTTTCCTATCTGAGGAAACTATTTCCATTTTTTAAAGACGGATCACCCTAAAGTTTATTTTTATTAGAGTCAATTCATTTAAAGCATACCTATCAACGTGCTTCCATATGAAGGATCTTGGTATATTCAAATACTTTCTTGGCTTAGAGGTAGCCCGGAGTCCTCAAGGTATCTATCTTTGCCAGCGGAAATATATACTAGAAATAATAACAGAATGTGGTTTGCTCGGATGTAGACCAGCCGGGTCACCTATGGATCAGAATCATAAATTAGGCTCGTCTCAGAGTGATTTTCTTACGGATCCAGAGCGTTATAGACGTCTTATCGGTCGCCTTATATATCTACTTGCGACTCGTCCTGATCTCGCTTACTCCGTACATATCTTATCACAATTTATGCAACAGCCAAGAGAAGAACATTGGTCTGCTGCTTTGAAAACTATTCGATATTTAAAAGGGACGGTCGGCCAAGGTATTCTACTAAGGCCAATGCTACGTTTTCCATCACCGGCTGGTGTGATGCAGACTGGGGAGCATGTCCTACTTCTCATCGATCTCTAACCGGCTGGATAATTCAGTTTGGGACTTCTCCCATTGCTTGGAAGACTACAAAACTTTCTTTATCATCAACAGAAGCAGAATTCCGTGCGATGAAAGCAATAACACAGGAACTGATTTGGTTGAAGGAGCTTCTCCGGGAAATGGGAGTCTCACATCAGGAGCCAATGACGGTCTGTTGTGATAATAAATCAGCCTTACACATAAGTGCCAATCCAGTTGTACATGAGAAGACAAAGCATATGGGAATCATCTGTCAATTTGTTCGTGATGAGATAATCAAAGGAGTTATCAAAACGATTCATGCATCAACATACGATCAGCTTGCAGACATCTTCACCAAAGCTTTGGGACGCAAGGAATTTGATTCATTTCTTCTCAAGTTAGGCATCAATAATATTCATGCTCCAACTTGGGGGGGGGGGGGGTATTGGAGTATGATTCCTAGTTATCTTAGGAATTATACGAAATAGATTTAGATAGACTCTAATATGATTTTCTGGTTCTTTACAATTTTCTATTGTTGATTTACTTAGCTTGGTATATAAACCAAGCTTCTAATCAATAAAACATAACTTTCTTTGATCCCAAACTAGAATTTATCAATTTTGCTTTGCATTGGTTTTGCTGTTCTTATTCTAGGCACCTACTGGTGTTTGTTGCATTTCTTTTCCTTCTTAGTTTGTTGTCGTGGAACCTTTCCCGCTATTCTGATTCAGTGACAAAAAAAAAGAGCGCATACGCATAAACCACCAAACCCCAGGTTAAGAGCCCTACTAGCTTCGTAGTCTCTCAATTGATTTTGTTTCAAACGAAACATGGCGACAGTGATCAAACAAGAGACTCATGTTTACTGATCAAACAAGAGGAAGATGACAATGAAGTAAGTAGCGTGTTCAAGGGGTAAACATAATTATCTAAGGACGACAAGGATGCTGTATTTCTAATAGTGGATAGGAACTTTGCTTCTAATGATCCTCGTGAGAAGAAGAACGACAATGTGATCACTATCGGCATCAAGAATTACATCAAAGACACGCTCTCTCCTCATCAGTTCCCACGATTATTGCTTCTTTTCCTTCTTAATTCGAGATCAATGTTAGTTCGTCAATTACAATTTTAATCATAAAAATTCATGGACATATTTTTGATAAATATACTTACATTTACAAAAATATACCTGACTCAATATAAATCTCAAAAATACAGATACCTGATATACAAAGGGCTCAGCCCAAACCTTTCGCACGAGGTAGCTATTTTGATGTTGTCTTCATATACTGTTGTAATTAATTGTAAACTTTCAATGTATTTTCATGAATATTCAAAGGACTCATTGTTAACTCCTACCGAGTTCCCCAAAGAAAGCAGTCCGATGTAACATTATTTTAGATAATATCTTACTAAACATAATTAAGGTAACCTTCTTTGGTCAACCATCTTCCTTAATTTGAAGTTTAATAAGAATCATGAACCATATATAGTCCATCCATGATACAAAAAACTATTACTGGTTTTAGTCTTAAATTAATAAATTCAGTATTTAGTGTTAATTATGATTTAGAAAATAACTAAATGACTAATTAATTAGAGTAAATTAAAGAATTTTTGTTCCACAATTCCAAATAAATATAATTATGTCAGTTTAATAATTTAGGATATTTTAGACTCAATAATCGCTTTTTAAGTAACTCTATTAAAGTTACTAGAATCTTTTTCCGCGCTACGCGCGGATAACATGTTTTGAAAAGTTGTGTCGCTTGATGAGTAATTAGTTTGGAATTATTGTGTTGTTTGTATACTGGCTTGAATAAAGAATCAAAATTGTATTATAAAATAAGTGTATGAGAAAAAACTTTTTTAGTAACACTTTTATAAATTTAAATCATGAATTTAAAGTATTTTTGAATGTCGGTTTAAGACTAAACCGTTTTGAACATGTTTGATAGCGCAATATTGAATTGAGTAAAACAAAATTTGATAATATATAGCATAGCTAGCATGAACAGATCTGGTCCATGGCACAAGCAGAGTAGGCGATTGCTTAGGGCTCAAAAATTTTGTTGTCTTTTTTTGGTTTAAAATTTTCTTATAAAATATTCAATATTTTTTTTACAAAAGAAGAGTATATTTTGTAAATTGTAATGGAGCCTCTACCGGGTATGGGCTGTCCTGATCATGAATTATTGTAATAAAAATATAATATTAATTAACATATTTTTTTATTTTGTTATATAGGTTTTTTTTATCATTTGCTCATTTCATTTGGAATGTTTAAAAAAACTTATTTTAGATGTTGTTTCCACAATAAATATATTGTTAATTATGTGAAATCATCTATTTAGTTATGTTGAATTAATATGACATATAAATAATATTGTACCTTTATCTAATTTCCTCTAAGTTTAACCATGACTTATTGTTATTATTTTGATCTTTAAACTTTTATGACCAATAATGAGGTTATGACCAATATTTTGAAACTTATTGTTATTATTTAGTTATTTTGACTAATAATGAGTTGCTTTATTCATGATGCATCCAGAGAAGGCGCCAGGCCCAGATGGAATGACGGCTCTCTTCTTTCAGCACTCCTGGAATGTCATTAAAAAGGATGTGGTTGAGTTGGTAAATAATTTCTTGGTTACAGGAAATATGGATTCACGGTTGAACATAACTAATATCTGCATGATACCAAAAATAGAAAGACCTACAAGGATGACGGAATTGAGACCGATAAGTCTATGTAACGTTGGTTATAAGATTATCTCGAAAGTGTTGTGCCAAAGGTTGAAGAATTGTCTTCCCCATCTAATTTCAGAAACACAATCGGCTTTTGTGGCAGGAAGGTTAATATCGGATAATATTCTTATTGCACAGGAAATGTTCCATGGTTTACGAACCAACAAATCCTGTCAAAATAAGTTTATGGCAATTAAAACGGATATGAGTAAGGCATATGATCGGGTAGAGTGGGATTTTATCGAGGCTCTTCTTCAAAAAATGGGATTTGATTCTCATTGGGTTAAATTAATGCGAGGGTGTATATCTTCAGTTCAATATAGAGTTCTTCTTAATGGGCAACCGAGAGGCCTTATAATACCTCAGCGGGGATTACGTCAAGGAGATCCATTATCTCCTTATTTATTTATTATGTGTACTGAGGCTTTAATCACGAATATAAAAAAAGCGGAGCGGGAGAAACATTTAACTGGTATGAAGGTAGCAAGAGCGTGTCCACCAGTTTCTCATTTGCTATTTGCAGATGATAGTTTGTTCTTCTGTAAGGCAAACAAAGAAGAGTGTCAGACTATTCTTAGGATACTAAAGGAGTATGAGACTGTATCAGGACAACAAATCAACTTTCAGAAATCCTCAATTCAATTTGGACATAAAATTGAGGAATCCAATAGGCAAGAGTTGAGAGATATTTTGGGGATTCAGAACCTAGGAGGTATGGGTTCTTATTTAGGTTTGCCAGAAAGTTTAGGGGGATCTAAGGTTCAAGTGTTTGGTTTTGTACAAGATCGTCTGAATAATAGGGTGAATGGCTGGACTCTTCGATTTTTTACAAAAGGGGGAAAAGAGGTGATTATTAAGTCGGTTATCACGGCTCTGCCAAATCATGTGATGTCGGTGTATCGACTACCGAAAGCTATAGTGAAGAAGTTAACGAGTGCAGTAGCTCAGTTTTGGTGGAGCCCAGGAGGAAGTACAAGGGGTATGCATTGGAAATCATGGGATAAATTATGTGCCCATAAGGATCATGGTGGGCTAGGTTTCAAGGATTTGACGGATTTTAATACAGCAATGTTGGGAAAGCAGCTGTGGAGGCTGATTGAGAAGCCAAATTCTCTTTTCTCGCGAATCTTCAAAGGACGGTACTACAGGAATGCTTCACCCCTGGAACCGATTCGCTCATATTCCCCGTCGTATGGCTGGAGGAGTATTATCTCTGCTAGATCTCTGGTTTGTAAAGGACTAATTAAAAGGGTTGGAACAGGGTCATCTATCTCAGTATGGAATGATCCCTGGCTCCCATCCACTCGCCCGAGACCAGCAAACAAAAATTTTCACGATAGCTACCCGGACCTCACAGTGGATTCCCTCATTCATCAGGAATCCCGAACATGGAATTTACAGGCAATTAGGACTTTGGTGGAACCCAATGATGCAAAAATGATTGAAAGTCTTCCTCTGAGTAGAAATCTGTTGGATGATAGAAATGGATGGCATTTCACTGAAAATGGAAGATACACGGTACAATCAGGGTATCAAATTGAAAGGATATATCCTGATAAGGAGAAACAACCAGAATTTTATGGACCCAACGTGGATATTCTTAAGGCATTCTGCTGGAAAGTGAAGTGTCCTCTAAAGTTAAGGCATTTTCTATGGCAGTTGTTGACAGGTTGTATAGCAGTGACCAAAAATTTAAAATCACGTGGAATACAAGGAGATACAAGATGTGCAAGGTGTGGTGATCCGGAAGAATCAATAAATCATGTGTTTTTTGAATGTCCTCCGGCACGACAAGTGTGGGCACTATCTAAGATTCCATCGAACCCAAATATTTTCCCTTTGGGCTCGATATTTGCTAATATGGATCATCTGTTTTGGAGAGTTAATCCAAAAATGGAGGATCATCAGTTTGCATGGATTCTATGGTACATTTGGAAGGGTCGGAATAATAAAGTTTTTAGTAATATTGATGTTGACCCGAGAGAAACGCTAAACTTAGCTGAATTGGAATCAACACTTTGGGCGGAGGCACAAATTGTTAATGATTCCAGGATGGCCCCTGAAGCGCAGTTCAGAGTTAACTCACAGACTACAGGAAGATGGTGTTTCATTGACGGTTCTTGGAAAGACAAGGATTATTTCTCAGGACAAGGCTGGTTCAGCACGCTTCCGGAGTTTGAGGGTTTGTTAGGGGCAAGAAATGTAAGGGCAAGTCTTTCACCTCTTCATGCGGAGTTGGAGGCTCTAATTTGGGCAATGGAGTGTATGAAGAACTTACGACAGTACCGGGTCACGTTTGCAACGGATTGTTCTCAATTGGTGAAGATGGTTTCTGAACCAGAAGAATGGCCGGCATTTGAAAGCTACCTGGATGACATTAAGTTTTTGAGAAGAAGCTTTACCAACTCAGAGATTGTTCATGTTCCAAGGACGGAAAACATAAAGGCGGATCGCTTGGCACGTAGTGCTCGGACACAACCGTCTTTCGTCGTACACATGGATGCGGAGTTACCACATTGGTTTACAGAGTCTATATGAGTCTGTAAATTTTCTTGCTGTCAAAAAAAAAAAAAAAAAAAAAAAAAAAACTTTTATGACCATTAAACACAAATTATACAAACTTAATCTGTTTCACATTCGTGTCTTTGCAATCGTTCTTGAAGACTTAAACATTGAGACTTGTACCTTCAGCCAATACTGCATTAGTTTTCCAAAATTAAGTTTTAAAAATGTGCAGTTTCTAAAGAGGTATTTCTCATTGTGATAATTGTGAAAGCAGTGTTACTATATTACTTTATAGTTGAAAAGAGACCATATCTCTAAACATATAATTTAGTGCAAAAGGTTATTGAAAATGATAAAAACTTAAATTTTTTTGGTCTAAATGTTAAAATGTACAACTTAATTTATATTGCTTAATGTTGTCTCCAGTAATATAAATTTTCAATCAAATTCTCTTCGTAACTAAACAAACCTATTTTGCAGGTATATCATGCAAAAATAAGAAGTGTCATAATCCAAAACAAAAAGAAAGAAAACACAACATTACTAAGGGCATTTCTAACCATCACACCAAAACAATACTTTATGTTATTAACTTTTTAATTTTGATAATTTATTACATTAATTATTTGTAATTGCTTAATTATATTTATTTCTTAAAATTTGGCAATTTATTTTCTGTTTAGTTATATTTGTTATTTTCTTTTAGTTAATTAATATTTATTTATTTTTAATATTATTCGAAATTAAAATTTTATACATTTTAAAATGAAAAGCATTTTTCTTCTGTTACAATTTAATGTTACTGGTAATACTCATGTAATTATATTATTAATTAAAAATATAAATATAATAATAGTTTAATGATAGTAATGTAAACATACAAATTTTTTAAAAATATGGTATAACTATAAGTTAAAAATAATCAATAAATTTAATATATCTATAATCAAATAAAAAATAATAGACTACATTATTCTAATATTTGATGTGATAAATTGTGTTGCACCAAATTTGGTATAATATTGTTCATATTACATCAAATTTAGTGGAATGATGTCTTAGGTATTTTATTAGAGATAATATTACTTCAAATTTGTTGTTTTAGTGTCATGGTTAGAAATGAACTAAATAGGTAAACATAAACAATTGGATATTTTACAGAGTGGGCGTTAAATAAAACCCACTATTCGAAATAGAAATGGTATATATATACTCTTTCAATCTCATGCAAATTGTTGAAAATGAATTCAAAGTCAGACATAAGCAGTGTTTGACGTGGGGAAGATGATCTATAACATTTCTACGGAAACATTTGTTAAAGCATAGCTACTACATATATATATATATATACCGTACTGATTTGAACTGAAACATGCATTTTAGGACACTAACAAAAAACCCAATCCAAAAGTATTTTTATGTCTTTATAGGACAGGCAAGGAAATGAGGGAAATCACAACTTTTTGCCTCTGCTTTTGGGCAACTCCAGCTTGGGTTCTAAAGCCAGTCATGTTACCACGCTGGTTCTGTCATATCTATTGTCATTGCCAACAGTTTCCGTCGTGACCATAGGCATTATTCCATCATTGCTTCGTCTGCAGTTTCATGATTGCTTTCTTACGGTTCTTAAGCTTCTCCTTGTGTGGAAATAAATATATATGGACTTAGTAATGTATATAGACACAAATTACATTGATCTAGAAAAGTTTTGAATGATTGCGTAGGTTGTAATGCATTGACCCCAGACCTGGAAAGCCATCAGTGAAAAGCACATGATCAACTGTAAGCGTAAGAGGCTATGAGATCACCTGTAACCGTAAGCGACATGTGAGGCTAAGAGAAAGCTCGAGGCTGTATGCCCAGTACCCAGGGCCAGGAGTTGGCTTGGCTCATGCGCATATATTGTATCTCTAGCCACAATGCATCATGACCGCCATCGTTCACTTTCAGTCGAATTCACAAATGGCTCTAGGATTTTCACAAAGATTTGCTACAACATTAACAACAATGTATATATATATATATAATTTGTAATAATCATATCAAACATCCCCAGGCCGGTTAATTTTGTTTTAGAAACCAGCTTTCTAGATGAAGTATAGTATATAATGCTACAGAAGGAACCTGCGTTTCAGCTGAATGAATGATATGATTTGAAACAATTCTCAAAATTCTCAAGTTTCCTCGTAAGAATAAAAGTACCTCTAATTGAACGTCAAGTTCTAACTGATACTTGTTCAGATATGCATTCAATTCATCAGTTCCAGGGATCTGAGTCAAGAGTCAAACAAATACTCTTTAGATGTGGAAAAAAAAAACTTGATGCCCTCTAAAAACAATTAAAATTACCTTGGCAATTTTGACAAGCTGATCCTGGTTGTCATGGCCATAGAAGAAAGGTTCCTTGCGGAATATCTACAAGGGAAGATAATAAGGCAAATCAGATGATCATCGATATATATATGAAACATGCTACAGATAATCATATAAATGTAGCAAAGGTACTCACCATCCCAGCAAACATGCAACCAAGGCTCCACATATCCAAGGAATAGTCATAGTCCTGTAAATCCACTAAAAGTTCGTGTTCCTTGAAGTACCTGATTGAAGAGGTAATATTTCATCGAGGTTAGTTATTGATAAAGACAGTATAATGTAACATGTTTACATTAAAATACAAAAATTAGATAACAGAACCTGGAGACCACACGGACGTTATACTCTTTTCCAGGATGATAAAACTCAGCGAGACTCCAATCTATCAGGCGAAGTTTGCGCAGCTCATGGTCGATCGTGATATTGTGTGGCTTCACATCTCTGTGCATTATACCTTGCGAGTGGCAGTAGTCCAATGCCTGTATCATATCACAAGAAAGTTTCAAGGTTATTACTAACCTGTATATGTTGTAAGTCACTGAATGGTAAAGGGATTACACAAAAACTACCTTCAACAGCTCATAGATGTAGTATCAGATGTCATAGCCAGTCAAAGTAGGATAAAGAACTTTAAAGCCTGTGCTGTTAACATACTAAAATATCAAGCTTGGAGTTTTTGAGTGTTGGTCTCTGACAACATCGAGCAGCTTCACAATGTTTGGGCCTCCACAGAGATTCTGAAGTATCTTAATCTCTCTTCTAATCTGTTAAAAGGATCACATAAATAACAATTCACAAAAGAACCTATCTAACTTTAAGTAATGTAAAACACTAACCTTCCTCTTCTTGACAAGCTTAAGGATCTTGATAATGCACTTCTCGTTGCTGTTCATGTTAATCCCTTCAAAAACCTCACTGTATTTGCCTTTCCTCACTACCTCGTAATCATTTTGCTACCTAAAGAAACCAAACACAAAGAAGAAAGCTTGAACCTTTTAACATAAACATCATCATTACCTATCATATACAGAACTAAACCAAACAACTTCTCTTCAAACAGATCAAATATCAAAAGCCATAAAGGCTAAAACTTTCGTATCAATTCCACAAAAAAGACTCAAACTTTGGATCTTACCCCCACTCAACATTGACAGATTCGTAATCCCAATACTCTTTAGGACGGATCACGTTCACATCAGTGTAGACATGAGCTTTCGACATCAGGACGCGTAGAAGAGATGCGAAGGGAAAGTAGGAGGAGGAGGAGGTGATTAGGCGCATATATCATTCAGAAGTCACGATGCTTTCAATAAAATGAAATGGGCTTCCTGAGCCATTCTCATTAACAACAAAATTTAAACCCAACATCCCAAATCACTTGATTACGTGGCAAAACGTTAAAATCTGATTGGATGATTTTTTCATCTGACGTGGACAAGCCAGCATATAACCCTTTTAGTATTAGTTAGATGCCCTTTCTAAAAAGAAAACTCTAGAATAAAGTTTATGAAAAAGTTTTGACCAACAAAAAATAATTAAATAACTATGAAGTTACCTTATGTGAGAAAACTATTTCCTTCCATTAATACCATGATACCAAGCTCCTCCTCTTTATATAAACTGAAGAACTCATTACGCTTTAAACCACAAAAAACCATATTTTAAGAGCTCTCTAAAATCATGTTCAATCATATAATTGCTGCGAAACGAAACATGGAGTTGAGGAAACAAGAGTACTCACTCACCAAGAAATGTCCGAGTCATCAGATGATGGACCACAAATCCTTGAGATCATCATCTTGTACTGATGAAGCCATCATGATCAGCGGCGATGAGGTGAAGGAAACCCTAGAGCTGAATAAGAATAAGAAGCAAAGGGTTGGGTATTGGTGGGACGAGTCTGATGCCTTCAACGGTTTAAATAGCGTGGTCAAGGGGTTACCAAAGTCTAAGGATGCTGCTTTAGTTGTGGGTTCATCAAGCTTACTAAAGAGCAAGGCGAAGAATTATGAGAGAGCATTAGCATTAATTCAACGTGGTAACTCCTTTGATTTTCCCGACGATGAGAGTCACAATGGTGGTAATAACAAAACAAATCAAGATCCATTGCTAGGCAGCTACAACAACAAACACAACATGTCTCATGTGGATGACTGCTTTACTTTTTGTTCTATTAATGATCTCATCAAGGATACAAAGAATGGTAACGAGAGATATTTATCATCAAATCATGATGATAATAACGTCACTGATTTGTGCCAGGGTGAGGTTCTGTATGAGAGTTCTGGTTGTAGCAATCAACATGTGTCTCTTGATGAGTTCATTGCTTTGAGTGAAGACAAGATTCTCGGTGAGAGTTCTGTCAGTAATAACAATGGATACCGACATGTGACCCTTGAGGAATTGGGTGTTAGTGTGGAAGATCTCATGTGTACTCCATGGGAAGTGTTTGATCCAACCTGGGAGATCAGATCAGAGACCATGGATCCATGGCTTGGTGGCTACGTCAAAGACATGTTCTCCTCTGCTGATTAAATTGCTTCTTTTATTTTGTTCTCTTTCATTTGATCGCTTCTTAGTTTGCTTGTGTAAAAAAAATGTCAACTAGAGTGATCCTGCGTTCTTGTTATGTATAATCATCATGTGTTCATCTTGTTAAACAAATCATATGTGAGAAATTTGATGTTTCTGCTTGCTTATCAGTTCTAAATTGCATTTAGTTATCTGAAATTTCAATCATGAAAAGTCCCTTATATTGTACGTGAAAAATCTGGTATTGTCTACTGCTTGAATAGAAGCAATGCATCTTTGCGCAGCTTGATCAGTCCTCATAAACTGGCTAAACGTAAACATGATCACCAACAAGCAGCCTACACAACTTGTCAAATGGGTGGGCTGGCCACCGGTTGTCCATATCCAAATATAAATGGGTATACTTTGGTGATACTCATTTGTCCATGCGGATTATAAATTGACAAAAATCAAGACCAATGGACAATGGGCGTTAGTGGATTTGGACTACGTGGACGCGGTCCGTCCAATGGTCACAAAAAGTTAGGATTTCTAAAATTAGAGTTATCTTGCCAAAATCGCAAAATTGAATTTTCGTAATCTTAATATCAATTTTCCCGCCAAAACCACAAAATCGAGTTTTCCACAAAAACCGTAAATTCAAGTTTTCCGCCAAAACCATAAAATCAAATTTCTCGCTAAAACCGCAAAATCAAGTTTTCCACAAAACCCCGTAAAATAGAATTTTTCGCCAAAACCGCAAAATCAAATTTCCCTCCGAAACCGCAAAATCGAATTTTCCGGCAAAACCGCAAAATCAAATTTTCCCGCTAAAACAGTAAAATAGAGTTTCTTGCCAAAATCGCAAAATCGATTTTTTCGCTAAAATCTTAATATCGAGTATTTTTTGTCAGAACCGTAAAATCAAGTTTTTCCGCCAAAAACATAAAATCAAATGTTCCCGCCAAAAACGTAATATCAAAATTTCCCGCCAAAACCGTAAAATTGAGTTTTCTTGCAAAAACCACGAAATCGAGTTTATCCGCTAAAATCTTAATATCGAGTTTTTCGCCAAAATTGCAAAATCAAGTTTTATGCCAAAATCGCAAAATCAAGTTTTTCGTCGAAATTGAGTTTTTTCGCAACAAGTACGAAAATCCAGTTTTCTGCCAAAATCACAAAATTGAGTTTTCTCGCCAAAACTACAATACAAATTTTCCGCCAAAACCGTAAAACAAAATTTTCCGCAAAACCTTATAAGTCAAGAATTATGTATATGAAGTTATACTACTTATACAGTCTTTTAAACTTATGTATTGTTGTACTTATGGATTTATGGATGAATTATAGTTAGTCTTATAAAATTGTATTTGTATTTATAGGCTTATAAATTGAAATATAAAATTTTCTTATATAGTTCATTATGGACTCCATATAAATATGAATGTTAATGGATTTGGTCTTTAATAGAGATGGTCGTTCTCTGGCCATAAATAATAAATGTACAAATGAATATGAGTTACCCAAGTTACAGCTCTATACACAAGCCGCAATTGTAATTAGCCATAACTGGAGAGAAACAAAAATTGTGTCCACAATAGTCAATAGCGTTTTCATCCTCAGCTGAAAACCATCTTCAGAGACACTCTTCTTTGGTTCTCCCATATATACTTTTATCACAAGTTGCTCTCCTCAGCTCCAACCAGCTTTTTTAATTTATTTTCTTGGAGCCCTTAAGCTAATCTTGTATATAAATTAATTAATGATCATAACATAACAGAAGTTTCCTATTTTCCTTTAACTGAGAAAACAATTTCGATATTTTGTTTAGGTTTACGTTTCCTTTTCCGAGAGGGATCACTTCCTACCAGGCTGCTTTATATAAACTAAAGATCCATATATACGCTTAAACAACCAGAAGCCAGGTTAAGAAGTTTATATAGCTTCATATTATAGTTTACGAAGTTTAGCTTCATATAGTCTCTCAATTCAGTATTTTGTTTCTCCTCCAAATCTCTTTTTAACTTCATACTTGATTATTTGACCCACAAAAAAAACTTCATACTTGATTCAATATGTCCAACATGGGAGATTTCGTCAAAGAGTCAAAGACCATGGCTGCATGGCTTGGTTATATCAAAGAGAGGCTCTCTCGTCATCATTAATTCACACGCTTAATTGCTCTATGTTTAATCTCTTATTGTAGTAATTAGATAGAAATAGCATAATCCTCGAAGTTACAAAATCATTATTGATTTATTACAATATTACCGTGGTCAAAATGTTCTGAGAAACCAACGAATAATAGAAAGAGAGTTCAGTTTCTTGAGTCTTGTCTTTTCGCTATCTTAAGAAGTTGTTAAATCAACCAAAAACTCCTTTCTTCCTCATGATTCTCAGTCATGTTACTCAGAAATTTCCACGAAAATATATTATTCTGTTTGTCTGAACCAAGAGGTTCTTGATCAGGCGTGATAGTAATTGCTGGTATGGAAGAAGCTTAAACCCTTTGGTTTAACCAATCTAAAATGACTCCAGCGATGACTTCTCGCTCAGGCTCGAAGAGGAGATCGTGCAACAACCCCTCGAAGAGCTTCATTGATTTATCTGACGAAGAAGCTTCCTCGTAGAGCCTGTTAGAGGCATTAGGATCAGTCACGGTATCTGCTGTACCGTGCATCACAAGAAAAGGAACTTTCACTTTGTTTAAATTTTGCTGCAAATGAGAAGCGATTCTAAGGATCTCGTAGCCGGTTCTAACCCGGATGGATCCGGTGAAGACTAAAGGGTCAGAGTATTTGGTGATAAGAGCTTGTGGATCACGAGAAACCTGCACTCCTTCCTTGTTTGCTGCACTGAGTTGGTACCTTGGCAACAAGAACGCAACGATTGGAGCAAGAACCTGTTTGAATAAAAAACAAATAAAACTGAGCAGACTGGTAAGGATTAGTTGAAAAATGAGTGAACTATATATGACTTACTGTGAAGATTGGATGAGATGGTTGGACTCCAACAGCTGGTGAAGTCAATGCAATGCCTGAAACTCGAGACTCGATCTTTGGATCCAGCATAGCCTGCACTTGATTGTTTTATACATCGTTTGAGATTTTGTACTACTTGGATGATGGCTGTTTAATAAGTCTAAAGATGTTAACCTTGAGGATGATGGCTCCTCCTGTTGAGTGTCCAATGCAGAAACAGGGGAGTCCTGGATTCTCTGTGAGAACCTTGTCAAGAAATGATTTCTACAAAAGGTAATGATGGTGTTAGTTTGTTTTGGAATCTAAGAGCATGATTAACCCGGGGTTCTTAGGGTGGAGTTCTTAGCGGAAGTTAAGAAGCTGTTTCTTAACTTTAACTAAAAAAACTAAGAACCGGTTCTTAAATAAGGACTTTAAGAACCGGTTCTTAGCTTTTTAGTTAAAAGTTAAAAAACAGTTTCTTAACTTCCGCTAAGAACACCACTCTAAGAACTCCGGGTTAATCATGATCTAAAAACTATATAGGGTGAGAGTCAGATACCAAATCGTCAACAGCGTAATCAAGGGAAGGAACATAAGCATGAAGTCCATCACTTCCACCATGACCTGGCAGAATCATTTACTTTTCACGGTCAGATGAATTAGATATGGAAGTTATTATCACTGAGGGAGATGCCTGAAAAGGCTATAACTTCTAAACTTCATGCATATATAACAAATCATAGTAAACAAAAAAAAAAATCATAGTCCCTAAGTTGTTGGCAGTGTAAAACTAAAGATGAGGTTTATGTGTCACCTTTCCACACGAATTAAGCAGCACCTCAAACACAAAATCACTATATTCCCCTGCCACATCCAAACAGAGAGAGACATTGTTGAAGACTACTAATTAATGTCCGCTTCTATTTATGCTAAGAACATGTTACATATATGTTACCAAACGTTCAAGATCAAGACTACTAACTATGTGAATTTTTTTTTTTAACCTCAAATCATCAAGATGTTGAAAACCATGTATAGGTTTATACTTTGATAACTTTTCATGTGATGTTCGAGTAACTGACTAAGGATGAATATCAGAAAGCTAACTACAAGTGGTGAAAGAGAAGAAAGATTACCGATCCAATCGATTCCATAGACCTTGAACCCATTAGCATTTAGCTGCTTTGCAAAATCATTATACCTTCCACTGCAAAAATTTTGAAAAAGAAACTAATATTAAGCTTTCTTTCTTCCAAAAGAAAAAAAACTATATACAAAGCAAATGATGCATAACTAGAAACGTATATATATTCAAACCTATGCTCATTTAAGCCATGTAGCAGAACAACAAGTCCCCTGCAAGAAATAGACAAATCAAGAAAGTTAAGAAACCAGACAAGAACATAATGAAATATTATGTAATAAACTTTTTTTGTAAGGACAAAACTTAAGTTAAACGAAAAATAATTACCTGTGATTAAGGGAAAGAGGTGACCATGACTGAGTAAACAACGTGTCGCCTCTCTTCGTCGTGAAAAGCGAATAATCTCTGACGTAGCTTCCATCCCCGCCTTCATCTTCCAAAACTCGCCTTATCGCAAGCTCCCTTCTAACGGCAACCTCCTCATCAACCACCGCAGCTGGAACCGACGGAGGCGAGACGCTGATCATGTTCCTTTTCTTGACCAAGATCTGCGGCGCGGCTCGCACCTTCCTCTCCTGTTTCTCGTCTCTGATCACCACCGCTCCCATCTTCCCCTGCCAAAGGACGAAGCGAAACGGGAGGAGGAGGAAGAGAATGAGCGAGTGGATGATGGTAAAGAGGCGCTTGAGCTCTCTCATGGAGAAGAGAGCCCTAACCCGACCGCTTGCTCCCGACGTTAGAATCAACGCTGATGAATGATCTGTTCCCATGGACATTGTTTCCACCGCCATTAACGATAACGATGACGATGATGATTGTTTTTTTTTTTTTTAACTGACGATGATGATTGTTATTACACTAAGGGTTCATAAATTTGTTTTTGGACAAAAACAATTGTTTTGTCGTCCAAAATTAGAATCCAAATTTAGGGCCTCCTCTTTTTATTATGAACAGAGTTTTAAAAGAAACAGAGCTTGGATTATAATAATAATGGCTGATGAGGAAGAAAAAGAAGAAAGAAAAGATGATTGTGAAATTATTCGAGAGGATAACCTTCCTTATAAAGAAATAAATTCAAATCTTTTATTACCATTTTGTGAATTTTTTTTTAACTTGGACAAAAAGCCTTCGTAGCTTCGGGACACAGACACGAGGAGATGCTTCCAGAATCGACACATGAAAGGTCCATATATTATTTATCTTTATGTGTAATCTTCCATTTGTATCGGGTGTAAATCACTTCTTTTTTTGGCAAATTACTTTCTTCGTGGTTGATTCATTTTAGCAATATATGATTAAAAATTAAAAATAAAAAGCTCCACAAGTAAGAATAAATTCGATATTGCCCCAACTATGTTAGCTTTTCTTAACCATGGCTCCAATGGTCACGTCGTGTTTTGGACGTTTGCGATATAATGGAAGGTTTCGTGATATAATTTTATTCACCAAAAAGACAAGTATCGTTCTCAACTAGGGCCACTAATGAATTAACCACATGTCTTAAAACTTACAACCACAAAAAACTGTTACAAACTTACGATCAATCAATCCGGATTTAGATATCTTCACTCCGCACTAGTGTTTTTAAAACCGGACCGGCTAACGAACCGAAATTTTTTTGGGTCATAGATCATTATGGTTCGACCGGATCTGAACCAGATTCGATCGGGTTTATTTCGATTAAACTAAATTTAATGATATTTTATAAATAATATGCATATTTTTTTAATAAAAATATATCATATCAAATAAAATATTTAAATGACCATAATGTGTACAATAACTTAAAAATAACAATTAAAATCTAAAATCAATATAAAAAGCACATTTAAACTTTATTCGCAGATCTTCATCACCTTTTAAAAAAAAATTATATACACATTAGGTAAAAGTTATATTTTGAAATACAAAATTTCATAAATGAAAATGTTTCAATTATTTAGTCTTTAAAACAATTGATCATGAAATAAAAATTTTAAAAAAGAGAGAAGTAGAAAAAACCAATATCTTAACGTGAAAATTAAACTTTGTGAATCTTATAATTTATGAGTTGTATAGACGACAAAATAAAAAGACGAGAGATAATACTTTATTAATCATTGATAAATCTTATTTTTATTTAAAAAAGAAGAAAAATTAGTTGTTTCATTAACAAAATTTTGTCTTATATACGAACCGGGTTTTAGCCGGTTCATTGGGTCGCCGGTTCCCAGGTTTTTGACGGTTTGATAGGGGTTTTTAAATGGTTCGATTTTAGTTGGGTTTTAGCCTTAACTCAACCCGGATTTTTTTCGTTTCATGGTTCAATCCGGTCCGACCGCCGGTCCGGTCCGGGTTTAAAAACACTGCTCCACACTAACAGATTTCACTGGTGACCATTCGGGAAACAAGAGGAACAAACAGAAAAAGAATATACGGGAAAAAAATAGCAGGAATGAAAAGTAATGGTTGTTCCTTCTCAAATTTAATAAGGAATAATTTTATCCTTTAATTCTCTACAAAAACAGGAACGAGAGGGAATGAGAAGAAATTATTATTCCTTGCGAATGGTGATTTTTTATAGGAAAGTTAGGGAATGCATTATTCCCCATCATTCTCCGGTCACCATTCATACCCTAATAGTATCTATTAGAAAGCATTTTAAGTTTTAACTATGTTCGCATAGTAAAAAAAACTAAACAAGCATCCACAGTAAGAAGTGAATGATAATCTCGTAATAGTTCACCTTGTAACGTGATACCAGTCGCAACTATGCAGACACTCACGGACGATTTTGTTTGCATAAGAAAATCTAGACCACGATTAACCTCAGTCTCTTAACTGAAGTTTTTAACTTCGGTTTAGAGATATAAAAACCGTTTTTTAGCCGAAAAGTGTAAAAAAAGAAAAATGTCAAATCATGAATTAAGAAACTCGGCTAATAGACCGAAGTTAATCATGCCCTTATATCCAAAACAATTCAGAAAATGTTTGCATAATAATAGTTTAAAATTTCGACAAAAAAAGTCAGGTGGTGAAACGCGGCGGCTGGTTATCGTCGTGAAAGAAACAGAACCGTTGCTTTCAAGGGAGCGATGGACCAAACACGTGTCGGAAAGAGACCCCTCACTTCTTATCCACGGCTCCGAAAATAGCGTTTACGAACGCCACTCTTTTTTTCTTCCGTTCCAGTAGCCTATCTAATTTCATATCAACCACATGCGAGTAATATATTATCAAACATTATTACCGACATACCTCCTAGAGACGCAGACTGAAAATCTCGAGAAAACACTGTTGCTTCGTTGACAAGGTAGCCTGCGTGTTTTGGTGATCCGTGATTCCATCCCAATCTGGAAAACATACAAATCATGGTAAACTCTTATGGAACAACAATAACTATCACATACAAAATATTAAGACTTTGGCAATAAACCCTGTTCGTTTGACAGTCGCTGGCCATGTTCGTTTGAGAGTCGTTAGCCATAGCAGTCAAAGGTTGTTCGATTAATTATTGTAATGATTAGACGATCAATTTTAGCGACCAACGACTCAATTTTTTTTATCACTGATAAATTAGCATTTTTATCAATAAATTATTGTTTTTATGGGAAAAATAACTATCAAAATTTTGGTTGCTATTGCCGATAAGAAATGAAACGAACAACAATAATAGTAGCTTAACCAAGCGCTTGTGGTCGAGTGGCGCGAGGCGAGCTCGTTGGTCCTAAGGGCCGCGGGTTCGATCCTCCCCCTCAGATACGTCCAGGTGTTTGGCCAGGCAATTGGGTATCTAATTCCCATTTCCCATAGTAACAAATGGGCTGCCTCGCGCCGAGGGGTTAGTCCCCTGGGGGTTGAGATCCCTCCAGGTTAATCAAAAAAAAAAAAAAAAATAATAATAGTAGCTTATTGCTTACTGTTTTGATCACTATTGCTGGCGACTTGTAAACGAACAGTACCAAGATATAAGCACCTGAGCAAACGCTTAAAAGTGATCGTAAAAGCAGTGATATCAGAAAGCTAATTACAAGTTCTGTATTAAAAACAGCTTGTGAAGAATAAGAATCAGAAATTGTCAAAAAAAAGAAAGAATAAGAATCAGATCCAATATGCATGTGATGTAAATGCAAGTATGTGAGTCTTGCAATTAACACTATCCATCTATTATTATAAAGTAGTTTTCTTTTTTGATCAAAAATAAAGTAGTTTTCTTTTCTGTAAAGCTGTCAAGTCAGAAAATCGATTCCTATGCTCGCGACACGTGTCCCGCTTCCCCTGGAATCCATCTACCATTAAACAATCTAGGATTATAGGACTAATATTGCATCACTGTTATTATAGGAAATGTTTAGTTTATGACGAGACGACGTCAGAATCAATTGTTCACAACTTCATTTTCTGCTAATAAAACTTTTCTTTTTCCTCATGACAAAAACCCATTTATATATTTGAAGCTTTTTCAGATTTCAATTAATGAGTTTTAAATTGGGTTTGTTTCACTATCCACTCTGCTGTTATTAATTATCTCATCACTTAGTTACAAGTTAATAAAGCCGACCAAGCGAACTTAAAAACAACATAAACAATGAAAATAACATCAAAGTAAACATTAATAAATATCATAATCAAAAGGACTAATGATCAGCAGTTGATACAAAAAAAAAAACAAGTTTTACTACAATCTGTTTCTAAGAGTAAATAATAATCACAAGCCAATGTTACATGATCTAATCAAATTTTATCACCCAAAAAAATTATTTTCATCTCACCTTTGCACTCGCATATAACTTCTTACACTGATGATGACATCGCAAAGGATTGATATAAGCTTTCCACTAATCTGCGGTTTTGGCTACTCTCTTTTTTTTTTTTTGATAGCCAAAGTAGTAAGTCACTTATTGTTTAAGTAGAGATTGGCTCGTATGGGTATGAAAGCCAAGGGTGCTTGAGAGCCTCTGACGCAGAAGGACGCTTCTTTGGGTTTATCTCAAGAAGATGAGCCACAAAGTCTGTGAATCCTTGGTCTCCCATTGGTAGCCTATGTCTCAACGATGTTCTTTTAGGTATCAGGTACTCTAATCTGCTGCTTTCCTGCCAAAAATAAGAGAGCATGTTCTTCTTATTAGCATTCAGAGCTGCATGAGTTTTTTCAGAACCAAGGAATGTTCATTTAAGGTCACTGGACCCACTCACCTGGTTCCGCTCGTATAGCATTCTGTTTTTCGTAAAGTATTTGTGGGAATCACGCCCTTTCCTAAGCATTTCCTGATCTATAGATCCTATGATTCCCATAACCCTTGCAAGCAAACTCGCTGGAGAATCATTCTGGAAAAGAACCTGTAAAAAAATGACATAATTGATTCATTAGCAGTAATACTATGCTCTGATTAGCATTAGCACTGTTACTATGCACTTACGTTCCCCGTACATAGTTCAGCCAATATGCACCCAAGAGACCACACGTCTATCTTCTTATCATAAGGAAGTCCCAAAATGACTTCTGGTGCTCTATACGACCTCGACTGGACATAGGAGCATAGGTGATCAGTCTCGAAACAGCTGCTTCCGAGGTCAATGACTTTTATTTCACATCTGCTGTAGCTTTTCACCAATATGTTCTCAGGCTTCAAATCACAGTGTATAAGTCCGAGCCCATGTAGAAACTGAAGTGCTTCAAGGCATTGGATCGTGATTGACTGTAACAATAAACGGTCCAAAACAGATCAGGAAATAGGCTAGATATGTATAACTATGCTAAAAATGGTATATGATGAAGCGGTGGTGACTAACCTGCAATCGTGGCATTGTGAAATAGACTTCACCACCTGATTCTCTGTTAAATTTGTGGAACTCGTATAGGTTTGCCTTAAGTAGTTCACATACAATTAGCAAATGCTCCTGCAAAATACATCCAAGGAAACCATTATTTCAAACAATTCCAATAGACACACCATTATATAAAAGCTACTAAGGTTAAAATCAATGTTCAAGAAATGACTAGACCGCGACTAGACCAATTTTTTAATTAAAAAATTCAACATCGTTTCGTTTAAGTCCGATTTGCCAGATGCTTAGGCACTGCCTAGACCGATTTTTAGAGCACTGGCTAAAATTTTTGAAGACATAGACGCTAGTACAGAGATGAATGAGCAGCTTGCAGAGCTCAAAACATCAACCATATAGCAGAAAAAAACTATTAAATCTCCCCTAAAGTTACACAACTGGCTCTTATTGATATGCTCTAGCAGAATGCAACTGTGTAGCAGAGGCGTGATCACTTACTCGGTAATAAAAGTAATCATACAACCGGAGAAGATGGTATTTGTCAGCAGGATCATGCTTATTGACATACTTCAAAAGTTTAATCTCGTCAAGACTCTGGTCAAAGAAGTCTTTGTTGTTCTTTATGATTTTTATACAAACGTCCATTCCTGTCTGTAAGTCATGCGCTTGTATGGCTTTACTGAAGGCTGCTGATCCAAGGTACTCAGTCACATGGTAACGCCCAGCAATGACCGAATTTAAAACCACGTGAAAGTTCTTTTCCTCTTCAAAACCAGTTCTGAAAAATATATAAAATAAATAATAATAAGAAAGCAGCACCCAGCTATATTCCAAACCGAACTTAACCAAAAAATTCAAATTTTATTCAATTTAAACCACAAAATTTAACCAAAAACTTCGATAGAAAATTTTGAAACCGAACCGAAAAACGAATCAAATTTCTTTACAGTTATTTTAACCAACCCAAACTAACCGAATTCCGAACTAACCGAAGAAACCGAGCCCGCAGGCCTACTCTCTTAGACAGGAAATAAAACGAAATTACTGTGATAGTTCAAACCATAAAAGCTAGGGAGAGAGCTTACCTGTTTTTCCTATGCACAATCTTGAGGTTAAAGGTTTCAAACTCCTCCTCTTGTGCCTTAATTTGTCTAATTTGCTCTTGTACAGCCACTGCCTCTTCGTCATCAAGTGCTGTCGCATTGTCATCTTCACTCTCACTGCCATCATCTTCTTTATCAGCACGCTTTCTTTCTCCGCAAGCATAATTTGACAGAGACGAGGGAGATGACGAGTTTCTAGATTTTGCATTATCTTCTTTCACCGAAGAACTTGACGTATCACTGCTTTTCCGTCTCCAAGTAGCAACCATATCATCAGTAGCTGTTAAAGTATCTCTAATTACCGTTTTTTTATTGCCAAACTCAAAAACTCCATCGGTTTGAGTCTTCTTCACATGGAAACTTCCCCCTGAGTCTTCTTCACTTGCTTTCTGTTTATCTTTGTTCGGTACATCAATGTGTTTCTTATCCGACTCAGAGTAAACCCGTTTAAACCTGGATGATGATGATGATACAGCATCATGGTGATCACGAGGGTACTCAAAATCTCCCTCACTGCTCCCTCCAGCCAAACTTTCACGTATTTCGCTTCCGAAATCAGCTGCATCGCTGTTAATACCCACACCAATCGACCTGACTGAATCATGCTGATCATCATGAACAACATTCATGCCTTTCTTAGCTTCAAACCCTTGCCAAACAGGCTCATCACTTATCGAATCCAGCACCTCCTCATCCACCAGCTCCCCAATATACTGAGATATCAACTCATCCTTCTTGCTAGCTGGATAGATCTCTGAGACAGTAAGCCTTCGGTCACTTTCCGAAGAAACAGGTTCAACAACTTTGGCTAGAGGATACTGTTCGCCGGATATATAAGAAGAAGCCTCCTCTGCGTAAGACTGATCATCATCCTCGTCTTTGGTTGCATGATCAGGACTTCCGCGGGTGGTTGCTTTCTCATGATCACTTGGATAGTCAATTTCATGGGAAAGGAACCATGTCTCATCCTCAATAGGTTGTCTGACATAACCAATGTCGTCATCATCCTCATACTCATCGGAGTCCCAGTATTCATTACGGTAATCAACAGATTCACTCATGCCATCACCGATGGTAGCGAAGCCAGAAACAAGATCTGATGCATCTACATCCTCTGCTATTCCCTGACTTACTGAAAGCCAGTTTCCCCCAGCAGATTTTTTCCCACCTGTATGAACATCATTGGGAGATTAAAGACTTACTTTCACACTTCCAACTAAAATTTATAAGGTTAAGGAAAAACTAAAGAAAGTAGAAAGTGAAGCAAAATGGTTTTATAGAACTCAAAACAAAGAGGATAGTCTAGTTTAGGCATGCTGGTTCAGGTAGTTCGGTTTAACATAAATCTTACCGAATAAAAACCCTAAATAAAGTTCGTTTCGGTTAGTTGGTTTATGAAAATCCTACCAAAGTTTTTGATTTCAGTTAGATTTTCGTTTAGTTTTGTACAATTTCGGATAATTTTGGTTAAATTCGGTTAGTTCAGTTCGAAATTTAGTTAGTTTTCGGGTTTTTTGGTATGGTTTGGGTATAATTTTTTTAAGAGAAGAAAACCAAAGTAAACCTTTGCCGAACCGAAAACAGCTTTTTTAAGAAAACCTACCAAATCGAACCGAACTTCTAACCGAACTAACCAAAATTTCGGTTACCATAATCTAACCTGATGAGCTGATTTCTTGTCCAACGGGAACATCAAGGTACGAGCCAATGAGAAGAGACTCTCCATCACTGATCGGCCTTGAACCTGAACCATCACGCTCAAACTTCTCTTCACAGTAAAGACTCAGAGGATTGTCTTCAGACTTGAGCTTAACAGGAGGCAGTCTAGGAAACTCTTCCTTCCTTGCATCATAGACAAGCGGAAAACCTAAGCTGCTCACATTCTTGTCATCAAAAGTAGACTGAGTTTTACCAAAGAACAAAGCTCTCGCCACCTCACTCTCCTGCTCCTTGATCGCCGCCCTCACATCATTAACGTCTGCTGCCGCCTTTTTCTTTCCGTCTCTTTTGTCCGAGCTGGTGACCTGATGACTGTAACTAGTTGAGGCATCATTGCCTCTCGAAGTCTTCACAGAACTCTCTTTCATGTTCTCTGAGGTTGTATCTGCCACATCTTCAGTTCTTAAGCGAGTGCTATAGCTTTTTTCAATCGGCCTATCAATCTCATTTACTTTGGATCCGGAGTTCCCTTTACTAGTAGTGTTTCCAGACCATGAAGTAGTCTTATTGCCAAAGAAAACGATATCTTCACCAGTTTCCACTATTTTCTTATCAATATGCCTCGACTGTTCCAATGCATATGGATCCACCAAACTGCTACTACTAACATCATCAGTGCTTCGATAAGGGTCTAAGGTACCCTTACCTGAAGTAGTAAATTCAGCATCACCTGAATGTTCAGAGAACGTGAAGCTCATCTCCCTTGATATAACCTTCTTGCTAGCTTTCTCATCATTCTCCCATTTGATTACAGACCCATTATTGCCAGTCCCACAGTCAATCTCTTTCACAATCAGCTCCTTGGGGACTTGACTATCTCGAGAACCTTGATTACTGGCAGCCTTTGGTTTTGAACCTTTACTTGAATCTTTGTCCTCAAGGTTAAGATTCTCAAGAAACCTATTCAAGTCAGAAGGGTTGTTGTTGTTGAGCTCATTACGCAGAGCTTCCTCTGCTTTAGAGAAACGATTCTTCTTGAGAAACTCTAGGATCCCATCAACAGAGCTTTTGTCCGTCATTGTTGACCTTTTTAGCAAAGGGTAACAGGAGAAAGCACCTACCCTGTAACCAAAGATTAAACCTTTTTTTTATCTGTTCAGGTGTTTTCTGATGATACACAAATCAAATCAAGAATCAGGCAGAAAAAAAAAACAGATATGTCAGTCACATTATTAATAAGATTTTCTGCGGGACTCACGTTTGCTCCGATAAGCGCGAAGATCCTAAGGAATCATATGCTCTAAATAAGAAATCAAAGAGTCTGGAAAAACAGCTGGAGATCCAAAGAAGAAGAGGAAAGATAAAATTAAAAAGGCGTATATAAGGAGGGAGGTGGGGAGAGAGTGGATCCAACGAGAAATGAGAGTTCTGGTTACGCGAGAGGAGAAAATGTGCTTACAGATCAAACGAAGACGAAGCTATGTGTTTAGGTTTCGTTTGGATGTAATGATTTCGGACATTCACTTCGAATCATTAAAGATTCCTTAATTTTAAATAACTTAGATTAGGGTTCTTTTCTTTCTTTCTCCAATATTCTATTTTTATGAGATTCAAAATTGCAAATAAAAATTATTTTTTCATTTGTTGAAAGTGAAAATATATTTTATTTTTATACATATCAATTAGAGATACTGGAAAGCTAGAAGTTAAACTAGACAGCTGAATAAAACGTATCTAAAGATTTGAAAATAATTGCTTCAAGCTAATACAAACTACAAAACTAGTTTTTATTTGTGTCTGAACCATTTAGCGATTTAAATAAAAATTGCTTAAAAGCTAATATACATTTAAAAACTAGTATAAGTTAGTTTGAAAATATTTTAATCCTTCACAAAAGTCTGAGCTTAGACTATGCGTGGAAGAACATCATTTCATTTTTTGAAATTTACTTCTCTTTGGCACCTGAGATGACAATTCCATGTCTTATAATAAACTTGATATCGTGACTGAAAAACAAGGTTTTTTTGGCGATGATAAATTTTTTTTTTTGCGATGATCATTAATTCAGATATTAATTATACGTATTAGTCGGTCATTTCTACTGTCATACATTAACCACAAAGCCCAAAGAAAACTTGACAACTAGCTTGCGTAGAAGCATAAGATCTACATCTTTCACCTTAAGATATATTGAATGCAGAGACCAACAGATGTATGAGTTCTTGGATACAAAATAATATTTATATATATCTAAAGTGAACTCTTGTAAAGTATGTCTTTTTTTGACGACAACTCTTGTAAAGTATGCTAAAAGTAGAGTCAAAAGAAGCAAAAGTACTCTTCTTATAATAAAAATCAAAACCATTGATTGAGGCATGACCTTAAAGCAAATTGTCGAGTTGGGTTTGCAGATCCTGAATGGATATCATATTGATGTTGGCTTGTTCTTCTGCTGAGTACTCGGCTTTCAGCAAAGACTCCACTTGTGTATGAGCTTCCACTATATTTGTCCTTTAATTATATAAATTAAACATAATTTCTTAGTATTTAAACTAGAAAGAGAATTTGAACCAAGCACACATATGAAACAAGCCAAAGATAGTTTAGATGGTCTATATATGGACTTACTTGATCGGCTTGAAAAGTATGGTCCTTGTTGATGGATTCTGTAGGTAGAGTTTCATTTTTGCTAAAATCGGAAGCAGCTCTTGTTGTATTGCAGCATATACCTGGTGAAAGGAAAAAAAAAGTGATACAAAATCATCATTTCCCTGTGCTTACTATAATTAATTTAACTTCAGAACAACAAATGCATGTTTAAGGGATCCTTAGCACCTGTATTTGTTAGAACTAGAAATACTAATGAACATATATTTTAATATCAGGGCTCAGTAAAGGAAGTTGCGTCCAGGAGAGCTTAATGTGGAACAAGATATAGCTGACATACCTTCTGAACAAGTTCAGCCACCTTATCTGGAGTAGCGAAAGCTTGTTCCTTTAGCGGCTTAGCCATGACAGAGTCAACTTTTTGATTCTGAGTTCCACTGGATAGAGAAACTTTTATGGCTGTCACCTGCATACACACAACGTATAAACACAGCAAAGCTATTACGCTATTCCGTTACGAGAGAAGCCCCTTTAGATAATAGAGCCCCTCCTCTCATGATCAGTGCATTGCGTAACATAGACAAAGAAGATTTTAAAGTTTCTTGAAAATGAAACGGTGCAAGACTACTGGCTTGACTTTACATAGGACTTCCAGAATCTTTAGAAAACTTGAAAAAAGTTCCCCAGAAGACAGAGGAAAAGAGAAACCCACCTTGGTTACGAATGAAAGCATAGGATCCACAACTAGCTTAGTGACTGACATGATAAACTCCTCACAAGTTGTCTTAAGACATTTTTCTAGTTCCTGCAAAATTAAAGGGACATATGCATCATTCCCATTCATATAAAGGAATGCAAGGATCTACCATTGAAGAGCCATCCACGTAAGCAAGAAGCAAATCTGCAATTGATGGTGGGTGAAAGAGAAAATTACAAACCTTCTTGGCATCTATTTGGCTCTCCAAAACTCGAGGTGAAAGGGTCCTTGCTAGGGAGGTTGACCTAGACCAGTCAAAAAGTGAAGCTTGACCTCTAAGTATCCTCCTCAAGTGTTCCTAACCACATTTTATGAATAATATTAATTACTGGCGAAAGTTAACAAAGTCATCAGCAAAGAAAGAAACTGAAGGAGGAAAAAGATATGAAATCTGCACCAAAGTTAAGCATTCTCAAAGGCATAAAATAAGGTTTAGATCTATCATACAAAGTGGACCTGATTGTTGAAAAACTAACCAGTAAATGGGAGAAATCAAGCTCTTTGTGGGTGACTGAAAATTCTATGTCAAAAGGCGCAATCTGGAAACAAATATAAGTATCGTTAAAATATAACCATTGGCTATATAGCAAAATAAGCAAAGTAAAGATAGATCAGCCATAACCTGTTCCCTCAAGATAAGGAGATGCTTGATAAGGAACAGCTGACCATCCATTGTAGTTGATCGCTTAATAACAAGCTTGCTGGCTTTCTGTTGCACATTTGACAAAATAATGTGGACTTCGTAATTAAACAAACAAAAATAACTAAAGTATTACAGGAAAATGGCACATCTTAGATTAACTGATAATGTCAATGAAAATAAGGACAGCTGAAAAGGGATCAAACGTCAAGGTTACGAAAATCTGGTTTTCTAGCTTGCTTACTTGAATTGACAGAGAGCAAACTTCTACAGCTTCCTGTGGAACAGAAGAAATGGTCAGTTAGACAACTTTGCATGTCTTCTTTGACAGAATGAGAAGCAATAAAGCTACTGATCGGCAGTCTTACCTGTGCTAACCCAGTGAAGACTGTAGGCTCCAAGCAACGATATAGTTTAGATAGACAAGAGAGAGTCTTCTCCAGAGGTGGATACCAAGTCTTAAACACATCAGCGTTTTCATCATCCTGCACCGCAGAATATAAGTATACAACTAAAGATTACCAAACCATGGAAATAATCTGACACTGTATTTTACCCCGAGATTGGTATCAGATGTTGTATTAGGAGATCCCTCCAGCTTTGCAGGGTAATCCAGATCTTCGTACGAGGGAATATAATTTGCAATCTGCATAAGTAAGAAGGGGATTCAAACAGAGCAACTGAAGGAAAGCGAACTAAACAGGATAACATCGCCAAAACTAGCAAATTTCTCCACTTAAAAGTCGTTCAACATCAGATTTATAACGCAATTTCATCTTATCAGTAGGTGAGTCGTCTTACTGGGGACAACATATAAATTTCACTATTTCTACATAGACGCAGATGAAAATCAAGCTTGTGGAAGTAACGACAAGGGAGAGAGACAGTAACGAAATTGTAGGAAAACGATCTAAACATCTGCTTGTAAGGTAAAACGGCACCTCATCTCGAATATATGTTCTGGCACGAAAAGTCAATCTCTCGTTAACATCGGCTAAAATTCTTTGTAGTGTAGGCTGCAGTCCAGCCAGGGGTTCACTCTGTCTAGCGGACTGCTCTCCCAAGACTTCAACTTTAAGGATATGAACAAGCTCACAGAGAAGGTCAATATTTGCCTCGTGGATCAGTTTTGGGCGTAAAATGTCATATAAGTACGTAGACCTGTTCCGGAATCCAGCAATTATGATAAACTGTAAGCATCGCATAAAATTTAAGAAACGAAAAATAATCTGGATCACCTATGCAGTGCTTGCTCATATTTTCTATATCTTAAGACTTTCAAGAAGTCATATTCAGACTCGAGGAAAGTTGACTACAGTGTAGTGGATCCAACGACTACAATAACTACAGTTGGAAGCATAGCATAAGACATAACAAAGGAATCAATCTGGCTCAAACTAATTCAATCTGTATCAGCTGTTTATTTCTCAGTATAAAAGGCACCAAAAATCACTTTTAGGATTAAATTGCACAGAAACAGAGATGGTGAACATGGACAGCACGGATAAAAGCTTACAAAGGATCCACTAGAGGTGCCAGACTCGAAACTTCTTCTGATGATGCTGGAAAGAAATGAGTAAACAGTTGATACTCCATTTGACAAACCTGAAATTCATAAGGGAGAAGTCATGTGATACATTACTTTATGTTTTTGAAAACCAAAGCGATTAACAATCTCCACAATTTCAGTTGCTAAAGCTGATAATCCAGGCATTGTCTCTCTCGAAGACCCTTACACAGATTAACATCTATATTGACTTTCTATTCCCTATGATGATAGTCCTTTTCTACTAAACTGATACAACTCCTAGTATCCCTCATGAACTAAGAGAGGTATATCTTTTATTTTCAATCACATACCTGCATCAGATATGCACAACCAGATCTTGTCAAAGATGGCAATGCCTCCTTCTTGGAAAAATCAGATACTCGTTGGTGAACTATGCCTTTGACCTGATAATGTGAAACGAAAAATAAACAGGCGATTATTGTTACCAGAAGATAGAAACTAAATCATGTTGTAGATCCAGAAAATAAACTCACAAGAGAAAGCCGTTGTTCACAGTATAGTCTGTGGCATTCTGCAAGAATTTGAACATATTCCTTTCTTGCTGACCTACTCTCGATTTCCTCCAATACAGGTTTAAGCTGGACAAATATGTTCTCGATGTTCAATGTCATACGAAAGAAAATACCATGATGCCGTACTCTCAACACTAAAACTCACAAAATCGAAACTGAATATAAAAGCAAGTTTTCCTTTCTTTTATATAATATTGTAACCCTAGAAGTTTTGCACTTTAAAATGAAAAAAAAAACAAATCAAAAGATATTACCTCACTTGCAGCAGCCTTAAAGCGAACATATATAACAGATGCCTCGACACCCTCCGAGACAGATGCTTTGTTTCCATCTGTCCCGCGAAATGCTGCCTGAACCTGACAACAAATTTAACATGTCTCAAGAAAACTAGGCATAACTACACATTTTTATTAACTTTCCTAATTACAGGCATATAGTTCAATATATGTACATACACAGTCACCAGAACAAAATACATGATTTGCATAAGCTGTGCAAGACTAGATGCATGTTACAAGGAATAGTTACCTGGGAAGCAGCAGTTTTGAGCACTGCAAGGATGTAAGTTCGAATCATGCCCAAGGCGCGTGACTGTAAAATTATAAATGTTAGTCTTCTTTCATAACAGATGTTACAAGATAATTAGCTCCCCTATAAATTCTGGAAACAGTGTGTACATGCGCAAGAACTGTAAACCCAAGCGTTTCTCAGTGAGAGAGAAACATGGAGGAGAGACAGAGAGAGTGAGGGCTCTTTCGTAGTACCTGCAGCTGACGAAATTTGAGTAAATAAACACTTGACTCCGCATATTGTGGATTACTTTCGATGTACCTACAGAACCCAAGGTAAAAGAAGCATATTACAATCTTTTCACGGAAGCAAGACGAACTTCGGCATTCTTTTAGAAAATCGCCACGTAGTCATATTATTGTATGCAATATAATTTACTCACGATATGCACTCATCGAGCCGTTTCAGTAGTGGGAGAAAGTTAGAGTTTGATACATTCATATTTGGAGAGTAAAAGTTGGATGATATCTGCAACATAGAAAAAGGAAAACAAAAGTTAGAGCAATTGAACACCTTGTTGAGTATTTCTCCTAGATTTACAACAAGTATTCAGTGAGAAACATACACTATGAACTTAAGTTCCATGAATAGGCCAAGTTTTAAGTATATTCTATTAATGAGTAAAACTACTGTACAATCTCAGGCGGCTACACACGTATACACATATGCAAAAACTATGTTGGTAGGCCAGTATTTAAAATCTTACATTCTCCAATTCATCAAAATAGTTGAGCTTACTCCTTAGCGCTTCTGCGAACTCCATCAATTTCTGCTTCTCCATTAACTAGAAAAGGTGAAAGAAAGAGCTCAGAGAAGCAAACCATAATAATCACATATCTCAAGAAACTCTTGATCCGCCAAGATGGATTAAGCATAATTTCTTTGTTATTTTCAATATTTTTAGCAGGTTGAAGAAAATAACACGCAGTCATAAAAGAAAAAACGAAGACAATACCAGTCGGTCGCATGCATCATGAAGAGTTTTAGTCTTTGTTGTTACTGCTTGATGCTGAAGCTGTAGTTCATTAAATAGGTCGAGCGTTTCATCAACCTACAGAAACAGCTGGCTTATTATTTATTGGCCAGGTAAGGCCACAGCACTATACAAAACTTGGTGGAAAAAACCTGCCTGGTGAAGTATATCATCACAAGTCTGGATGCGGTCAGTTAAAGTATCGACATAGTGCCGATACTTTTCCTCTGTCTATGTCAAAAAAAAAAACAAATCAATTAGACACATACCAAGTAATGTCTCCCCCACTCTTAACCTCACTATCACTAACCTCAGACTTCATCGCTGATTCAAGATCAGTAAACCACTTGTAGAACTGTAGTAAAAAAAAATAACATACATCCGAAATGAAGAAGCATTAGTACTGACGCCCACAAAATACAAAATGCAACTTCTTTATCATCAAATCAGCTAAGCATGGTCTTTCTACCTGATTCGTATTAACCAAAACAGCCTCAATTGCTCCAGAATCTCCCAAGTGTGTATCCTCTACCGAGACAGATAAGCCATTCTCAGGTCGATGAACATTCTCATGCACCTAAAACCAAAAAAAACTAACACTGAATAACATTCCAGCAACCACAAACCAAAATAGATAACCTCAACACTCACGAGATTAGCAGGAAACGGCCGCTCAGCGACTGCGTGAGATAAAGAAACGATCGCTGCTTGCTGCTCCTCTGTCAAAGGAGCGCTCTGCAATCGAAAGGTAACCACATTACGAAACGGAAGATAAAGCATGTCAAAATCCACACTGTGAATCTCTGATATTCTCAGTTCATTCAGATCCAGACTTATCAATTGATCTAACGGCGGGATCTCGAGCTTAGGATGTCGCGATTACCTGTTCCCAAGTGGAAGCGAAATTGTAGCCTTTGGAGACGGCTCCAGATCTGGGAACGCTTGAAGACGATGCCGCCATATCTATGGCGATTCAGAGAGACGATCGATAGGCTCCTCCTGCGTATCGTTTACTCTTTAGCTTTGAGAATGTGTTCACTTGCTGTGCTGATTTGCGATCTAAGCGGAGTTACAGTTACGCGAACCAAAACGCTAGAAATAGAAAACGCTTTTCCGCGTTGGCGTTACCAAAAACAAACGCGATTAAGGAACGACCGTTTGATACTAGAGTGATGTCACACGTGTGCCGTCTTCAACAATATTTATCAGTTATTGCAAATTAGTCCTAAATTTCTATAACTTTTACATTTTGCCCCAAGGCTTCTAGATTGAAACTTTCACTTATGTATATCGTCTTCTCTTTAATCATATAGCACGTATTCGTGATGACTGACATATTTAGCCTAAGGAAGATATGTAGGCGTGATTATGAAACCAAATTACGAAAATTAAACGTAAACTGACATTAGCCCTGTTCAGGACACCGTCGTTGCTACTAGCGTTATCGTTGAAATTTAAAGCATGCATCTCAGAAAAAAATTTCCAAATTTGGACGCATCGATCATTTCAAGCTTTAGATTAAACATGCTGTGGGACGCTGGAATTAACGGTGACAGTCGCATCCACTTTTACGGTCGTTGCGGCAAACTACGATAATTAAATTTTCTTTCAAGATCGCTCATCTTGTCTCTGTCAAAGTGATATATTTTTGTTACTACCGCTGCTCCCGGCTGCTATGAAAAGAACAGACCTATTAGAGAGTACGGTTTACGGGGTAACATAACAAAAAGACTAGAGGGTGTATAAGTCGTGTCGAATGTCAATATGCATGCTTTTAATCTTCACCTGAATCCCATTATATTTACTTTTTAGTATTTTTTTGACCAAGGTTTAATTACTACCTTGAAATATATTTATTGGTGGCTGATAGCTACGCCCAACTTAATCATATCTATACTCCAACTTCCATTTCGTCTTTCCGTTATTATACTTCACCATTTGTCTACTATTATATTACACTGTGTTTCGTTACAATTTGCAAATAAAATACAAAGATACGTGCAAACATTTGTTTTCTTTCTAAAATAACTAACATGTAGCCGCGGGTTGTACAAATCCATGCATATTATTAACAAATAAATTATTTAGCTAGATTTCATTTAGTCTTGTAACTTACTTTTTTGTGTTAGTATATACAGTGAAAAAACGTTTGCTAGCCTACTAGGCTACTACTACAGATATTGATATATAGGAAGAAGAAACTGGATTATATTTTAAGTCATGGGTGAACATATAATATATTCACATAAGTTATAGTTTACAAGGAACTATATGTGAATGTGTATATAGGAGTTTTACTTGTGCATGATCATGACCGTAAGCGATATGTTTGAATAATGAATAGTCCGCTGATGTAATTGCATCTTTCTCTTCGTTACACGACATCTTTTGTTATAGTTAACCATAAAACCATCCTTTAGTTTTTCTTCCAAACTAATTAAGAACGCCGCCATAAATTTATATGATTGGTTTTCTTGGTAAGAGAATTATATGATTAGACATTTATGCATATCATTCAAAACTGATTGAGAACGTGTGGTGTGGATGCTTTAACCAACATTTGGTACATTTCACATTTGGCTCACAATTTGGTGGTTTTATACACCAAACATACATGTAATCGATCTAAAGTCTCGTACGTATACGGACTAAGAAGTTAAGCTTGAAATTTGGGACTTACATATGTATACATATACAGATATATATACTGCAAACGAGTTAACCCTAGGAAGCAGATTACTTTCCAACAGACAAAAAATCGAAGAAAGGAACATGACTTTCGTTTTTGTTGTCCGAGTCATTGGGATTGCTTTGGTCTGAATCTTGATCAATAACCTCGCTCTTGTTTGAACCCGTATCTACTTGTAGAAAATCGTAGAACTCGATAGGCTTTTTACTCTGATTTTCTGTTCAAAGAAAACAATTAAGATCAGAATTATAGTTAAAAAAAAAAAATCAGAACTATAAGTTATACTTTAGCAAAAAAAAAGAAGAATATAGTTTATGTAGGTTGTAACCATAGATGTATAAAGACAGAGATAAATTTAGCGTAATGAAGAAAACGATATGTACTATACTTAAACAAATGATATAATACTATACAACAAGAAAATAATATGTGTCACACAAAACTGAATTTTATCACAAAATTTGATCATGTTACACTTTCTCCCATTTCAAAATTTTTGAAACAAGTCAAATTTAAGGCAAAAAAAAAAAAAAATTTGGAACAAGTTTTACCAAAAAGAAAAATCTGGAACATGCATAAATTGTAGTCACCAATCATAGCAACAAACATATGAAGATGTAAACACACTTATATTTATATAAAAAAAAAATTTGAGGTTAATAATTACCTTTAGTATTTAAAGCAATCTTTCCGGTGAAAAACTCCTTGAGGAATTGAAGATGATTGATATGTGAGAATTGGTAAGGGTAATTAACAACGTCTCCAAGTATTCTCTTCCCATCACCAGAACCCATCATGGTTTGTTCAGTCGCCATTAAAGACGAAGTCATGGAGGGAAGAATACGAGGCTTGGAGGTTTGACGTGTGCGTCGAGCCATGATAACGTGCCAATGGTTCTTGACGGCGTTGTCAGTTCTTCCAGGGAAAAGCCTAGCGATGATGGACCACCTATTCCCGTGGATCCGGTGAGCAGCTAAGAGTCTTTCTTCTTCGTCTTCCGTGAAAGGGTTTCGGTTTATTCTTGGATCTAATTGATTAAACCATCTCAATCTACAGCTCTTACCTGCACATATAGAAGCATATAGTTAATTTTAAACCAATATATACATCTTTCAAACCCTAGTTTTGTGATAGTTCTACGACCAATCAACCCTAGAAGATAATTACCAGATCGACCAGGGAGCTTGAGTGCTATGGCGTTCCAATTATGAGGACCATATTGTTCGACCAGATCCTTGAGCTTCTCGTCTTCTGATGGTCTCCAATGGCCTCGACTACACATGATCTTTTTTCTTTCTTTGCACCGATCTATCAACTACCTAACACCTTTATCTCAAATGTACCGATTGAAACCAATACAAGAACAAAGAAGTATACTAAGAAAAGAAAACACACAGATGTTAACTATATGGAAACCCTAGGTTTTTTCTTGGGGAAAGGTTGGGGAAGATGGGTACGTGGGAACAAGAAGAAAAGTGAAGAGCAACCGCACGAATACATATATATATAGTCTATTATATAGTTTATTTATAAATATGAAGAAAGAAATAAAAATGCTGTAAAAAAAAAAGAAATAAAATAAATAATTCGTTAGAGAGTCGGGAGAGTTTGGACAGACCTCTCCACCGGCGACTGATGCCAACGTCTTCCCTAACCAACACGACACCCATTTTAAGTAATCTATCTACCTTTTCTCTTTTCTCTATTTTCTTTAGATCTTAATTAGTTAATAATATATACTGAATAAATATATATATGTATTATATATATGTTTTAGATATAAGGGTAGAGATTGCTTGGTGTGGACTGAATTTCGTTAACCTCTCAACGTCTCTTCGTATAGTATTAATAACTTCATGTTTTTCTCTAAGTTCTAACCTACACCCGCTACTTCAAGCCACCAATATTCATCTAAGTTTCTGTGTTCTTGGGCAAACTATGTACTTGCATATAATAAACATTGACAAAGACAAAATTATTGACATTCCAAACTGATAATTTTGTGAGTTTTGTTATTCCATTTTTTTATTCAAAGTAATTCATACAAGAACAAATTTCGATTATAAACTACAACATTTTGATAACTTTAGTTGCATGATTATAACAATAAATTATAAACTACAACATTTCGATATTCTATTTTTTTAATGCAAAGTAATACTTGCATACAATATTTTTTTCTTGAAATGTTACTTTAAAGTTGTTCATGTTCAAAAGTTAGCAAAAAAAAGTTGTTACTTTAAATGTGTGTTTATACATATACGATCTATGTTTTTCTTGTGTATTCTTATAAAGAAAAATCTTGAAATATTACATTAGATGGAGCATGAAATCTTTGTTATTCAATAATATGTGGATTCCAGCCAGCTACATATTGCCTTTGTTAGTTAATGAGTGATACTGCTGATTAAATGTTTAGAATACTTTCAAAAATAATTATTTATATATAAGTTCTTGATTCTATAAAGATATTGAAATTAAATCTGATAAAAATGAAAAAAAAAGGAGTTTGGTAACAATGTTGTGGACTTCTGATTAAATTGCAGGTCACATATATTCTTGATGGATAGGTTCTGATAACCTTTCAGACCTAATCAACGTTTTTTTTCTCCTAGCTAGCTTAATTCGAACTGATATAACGTGGACAGCATACAACTAACTTTTTTTTTTTTATCTAAAGTTGAATCATTCAGCTTTTTACCATCGCAGCCTTAACTAGTAAAAACACTGACTAGGATAATCGGATAGTTAGTCAATTTTAGTATTTTATGTCCTCTTGTAAATTGTTAGAGAGATGATGTCATACATTATTAATTTTTATGCAAAAATATCGAGAGTTAATGACGTCTTATGTGGTCAAACATTATGTCATAAAAATGAAAAAAAAGGGTCAAATATTTGGTCTCCAAGCATGTCTTAGTTTCTTTCTTGTCCAAAACGGAACTCTATAGGTTTCGTACTTTCAGGATTAAAAACAGCTTATCAGTTGCATTGAATGTTCCGTGGGGTTTCTATTCGAACATTTCTCAGTTTTGTATTATCATATTATTTATTCTTTAAACAAAGCCGAAACAATTGCTGGTAAAGTTAAGTAGGAAAAAAAAACAGAGTTAGTTGGGAAAGGAGCCATAACCAATTTCATTTGTTCTATTGTTAGTTAGGAGAGAAGCCTTCTTCAGTTTCAGACCTATCCTAACTAAACTAAACATGTTTTATTCAAGAAATACTCATACATCTAAACCGGATCCTGATTCCACTTAGCGATTAGTATACCAGATCGGTTTTCACTTTTAAACTGTACCAAATGTTGACAGAGACTCAAACCGACCAGGCGTTAACCAGAAACTGGTGAAACCTTTTTTACCTTATTAGCAGAACGATGAAGTCAACATTGTTCTAGCATCATATTGTTATAAAGAATCTCTCACATCAAAAGGAGCAGAATAGTTATGAATCATGAACAAAACAGACCTCTCCACGTTACATAATGTAATGCTAACCATCATACAAACATTCCATTTATGTACGCAAATAGTCAATACAATAACTTTAAAACATACCATGCGCTGTGAGAGCATTCCCAAAGAAACCAACATAACTATTAGACAACTGACCTTGATAAGCTCTCATTGCTTCTGAGAGAATGAATCTTTGGTCCAGAACTGGAGACAGTAATCAACGAAACTTAGCAAGATCATCATCTGGAAGAGCTCCTCCCAGAACATTTGCATCGCTGCCTCTATGACATATATGGTCAAACTGTTTTTTTCCAGTGCCCATCACTTCCCTCTGAGCTTTGTACTTTTCCTCTTCTCACTAAGCGCAAACCGCCTCGCCATACTATGATTATAAAACTTCTTCATATGCTCAGAAACCTTATGGATCACCTTGATGTTCCCAACCTCGGACAGACGCATCAAAAAAGAGTCAAACGCTCGATACGGCAGTTTCATCCCCTTGCTCACAACCTCCTCCAGAAGAAAACACGCCTCCTTCTCCCTCCCACAGTCAAAAAGCCCATTCACCATAGCACAGTAAGTCTCAACATCCTGACCACAGCCTCTCTCCTCCATCTCCCTCCACGTACTATACGCACCATCCGGATCCCCCATCTCGAAAAACATAGTTATCAGCATGTTATACGTCTGAACACTAGGCACACAACTTGTCTCAACCATCCTCTTATAAAGCTTAACCGCCTCACCGCTCTTCTTACTCTCACACAGCACCCTAAGAAAGCAGTTATAAGTGACTATATCAGGCGGATAGCCTTTACTACCCATCTCATCCAAGAACCTATACGCTTCCTCCACTTTCCCAGCGTTACACATCCCTTCAACCACATCCTTGTACGTCGACACGTCAGGAAGACACCCCATGGCTATCATCCGCCCTATCAGCTCAAAACATTCATCCTCCTTACCACTCTTCGCTAAAGCCACAATCATCAATGCGAAAGTCCTCGCCGTGGGGGCGGAAACAGCAGAGCCTTTAGTAACCATAAACTCAAACAGCTCAGCGGCCTCATCCACCATCCCCGCTTGACAAAAAGCATCAATCGCAGCACAGTAAGTGAAGTTCTCAGGCTTGTGTCCAGCTCCAATCATCTCCTCCATCAGCTTCATCGCCTTCTTGGGATCCCTAACTCTACAGCAACCAAAGAAGAGCACATTGTACGTACTCGCGTCGGGTTTGACTTTAAACCTCATCTTTCTAACCAAAGCTTCAGCTTCTTTGACAAGACCACACTTGCACAACGCGTCGAGAAGAAAGTTGAACGCGTTGATCTCAGGCTGCGTCTTGACTCTGATCCGTTTCCGTTTAGCGAACTTCTGAACGTGAGTCAAGTACCTCTCGCAGTACTTTCTGAGAATCTCTAGCATTACGTCTGCAGGTACGGATTCTTTGTTGTTTCGCTTCATGTAGTCGAGCATGTCGATCACGATCCTGAACTGTTTGTTCTTGTACTTGGTGCTCGACAAGATGTCGATCATCTCGTTGTAAGTGGACGGCTCGTGGGAGTAGTAATGGGCCTGGTGTCCGGCCCATGTGAAGAATCTAAAGGCCGTTTTTTCCTCGAATTGGAGCCTCTGGAGGATTTTGGAGACTATTGGGGTCGTTAAAACGACGCCGGTTTGGGATAGGGCCGTTTCGAGGTCGTCGTACGGGTTTGGGTTCGATGTTATGGCTTCGTGGAGGACTCCGACGGCGTGATTGGAGCCTTGTGTTCTCGCTTCGTGGAGGTTTGATCTTGGTGAGGATAACAGAGTCGTGGAGGAGGAGGATTGGGTCGAGATTGGGATCGGTTTTGGAGGGAAGGTTAAGAGATGAGAGAGAAGTGTGGACCTTTCTAGTGGTGGTGGTGGTGTTGATAGATGGAAGGAGGATGAAGAGCGGAGGATATAGGAGATCACCAGCCTTCGCATCATCGGAGAAATGAGGGTTGCAGTTAAAGACGCTGTAGGAGACGAAGCAGTGGAAAGGGACGGCGACGGAGAAGAGAGGCTTTCAAAGTTATTAGTGGCCTTCTTCTATTGGGCCTGTTACATTTTTTTTAAATCATATGGGCCTGTTACGTTTTTCAAAGACTATATACAAATGAAACGTAATTGGTACTTGGTAGGCATGCATAAATAAATACAAGAAAATAGATAAATAGGTGAAAAGTATATGAATAATTTCATTTTTCCTTTTTTATACGAAATATGCTTGTCCTTCCAAAAAAAATCAATTTTTTTAACCCCAAGTAGTAAAATTTTAAATGTATGTTTAATGTTTGATTTTTGGGCAAATCTCCAAAATAGCACATTTCTAAGTTTATATCACAAAAATAACACTCAAAAACTAAAATGACCAAAATAGCACCTTTCTAAGTTTATCCTTTAAAAATTTTAATTTTTTTATTTTTCAAAGTTTGAAATCTTATCCCCAAAACTTCATTTCTCAACTCTAAACCCTAAACTCTAAACCCTAAACCATAAACCATAAACCCTAAACTCTAAACCCTAAACCCTAAACTTTAAACCCTAAACCCTAAACCCTAAACCCTAAATCCTAAACCCCACCCTTTAACTCTAAACCCTAAGTTTGTGACTTTTGATAAAACATTAAGTGTTATTTTTGTGACTTTTGACCTTGAGTGCTAGTTTGGGAACATAAACTTGATTCAGTGCTTGTCTTTTTCTCTTGATTTTTTACTGGTTCATACAAAAAATGTTGATAATTAAATTTTGACTAACATCTGTCATAAAATTATAGTATTAAATAGATATAACACTATTGTATGATAATTTTGTCTGTCGTTATATATTATTGATGAAGAATCTAGTTTTGGGTCGTTTTAGTTGACTGGAAGCAATTATCTCGACAAGAACGGTATCATCATTCTTTAGTGATAGGCTCCATAGCGGCATCGTCGGTGGTAGAGATCTCGTATGTAACGATGATAACAAAGGTACACATGATGGTTTTGTAAACTAAGATGAGCTTGTTGATCACTTCTTAGTTAGCGGCAAGAGTTTAGTTTATAGGGTTTCTAAACCCTTTAATTTGTTTTATCTATAACCAAATCCCTTTGTTTATTGATGCTTGTCAGTCTTAATCTTAGTCGAATCATGCTTTATATCATAATCTTAATTAAATTAGACTTGGTAAGTCAATCATTCATCCTAACTTTTTGGATTAAGGACTTACGGTGAAAATAAGACAAAACATCGGAGCAATATATCAATGAAAACAGCTTATCATCATTGTTATACCTTATATGATTGATGATATATGTCAATGTCTCAATGATATATGAATAGTGACATATATCAATATATTTGAATAATGATATATGCCAATAAAATCTAAATAACAATTTATCATATATATTTTTTTTTTTGCTCAACTGATCTTACAATGACAAAATTTTAGGAATGTGACGTGCCTCCCCGGTTGAAAAAAAGGAAAACAGGGAGAGACAAAGAATTTACAACGACAAAACACAAAGACAACTAGATTATCTATAGTATTTATGTATAATAACTTGTATCAATAATATAGAACAACAATCTATTACCAATGATATATGAATATACGAGTAATAAACTAATAACTAATAACATATCATTGGGATATACAAATGATGATTTATCAACCCCAATTTTTTTTTCCACCACAGCTCTATCTATTCTTTTAAATACGCAATCATTTGTATCTAAGTTTTTCGAATACTTAAACAGAGCATCTACAAAGGTTTAAAATGTAATAGGTTTAGAATTAGAATAGTTCATGACTTTTGTTAAAGAGAAGAATCAGTACTCGTGACCCACTAGCAACAGGTGATGATTTTTCTAATGAATGGTCCCCTCAAGTGACCGTTAGAGAATCTTAGCGTAGTCTTTCCGACTCTCATTTTAGAATCATTGCACCTATGTTAACGCATTTAGCATTACTTTTCAGAAAACTATTTACACAGTCTCTATTTACTATACGAAATGATGCAAATGGAGATTGGTTAAAAGAAAAGTGCACTACATTATCATTTGGTTATCCCTTTTCGCAGTATCATATGCAGGTCTATTATTTGATATGGTAGCGAATGAGAATCGTATATTTGCATATGTATATGATATTTTTCATCATTCTCTTTGGTACTTGATTTGGTTACGATCCACAACTATACATCGTCAGTTTAGGAACAATAATTGATATCTAAGCAAACCTGACAGATAGCAAGAAATCGAAACAAAAGAAAATCCAAATCCAAACCAAAATTAAAATAACATTTGTATATAGTATTTTTTATAAGAGTATATATATATATATACTGTCTTGTGTTACATTGTATATTCTTATTAGATTGTTACTATAGTACGTTAATTTGTATAATGACTAGTGATCAAACCGAAACAAACCAGTAATAATTTATGAGTGATGGTAGTTGACCAGTTTTGTTAATGCAAAATATATCAAAATCAAAATTCTGCAATCAACATATATAGTGTTCTGTAGATCTTAAGATTCCTAATGATTGAAAAAGAACTCTAACCCAGAATCTAAGAAAGAGTATCATATATGAATATCTATTAGATACAGCTGTATTTTTTACTAATATACTTTCTTACTAATAACTTTGTAAACGAAACCAAACAAACGTGGGGAATGAAATCTATGTTTACTTGTAACGATAGAATAGCAAACCATAGCTTTTGGTTGTTGTTAGTTGCAGTATGTGAAAAATACATAAATACGTCTCGTTTCTATAAAAGGAAAGCAAATCGTAGACGAAACGAACACAGAAAGATAGCTTGAGCTGTAGGTAACATCGACCAACAGTACATGTATAACCGAATGATTGAGGACACGCGTCATCACCAACCGCACTGCCGCCCATTTAAATTTGTGTTCAGACCGTTGGGGGCGGTGAGACAGTCGTGATCTCCTAACCGAAATCTGGTTCATGAACCTGGACACGTATCATACTTCCACTGGTTTTATACAAATATCTTCTTGCGTTGTTGATACATAACCCCCACCCCCAAAAATAATATCAACGTCAGG
This sequence comes from Brassica napus, assembly GCF_020379485.1. Classification (NCBI taxonomy): domain Eukaryota; kingdom Viridiplantae; phylum Streptophyta; class Magnoliopsida; order Brassicales; family Brassicaceae; genus Brassica; species Brassica napus. Next base: position 44,611,620 of record NC_063449.1, on the reverse strand, counting down.
TTCATAATATTACTGCCACGTGGTCTCTATATGACATCACTGCTATTTTCTAATCTATCACCAAAAAGCAAACAATGTTTTTTTTTTTTTTTTTTTTTTTTTTGATAATCCAGGTATCCGGACCTTAGTCCGATTATACCACCGCGTCCAACCGGAACTGGAGAGTCCTGGCGGCCAAACGGAAACCATGTTAAATCCGCTGTGGCCGGGACTCGAACTCGTGATGGTGGGCATCTCAGTTGAGGTTCCTATACCACCAGACCATGAGGTCCGGTTATTTTTGTGTAAGAAAATATTTTGTTCGGCTCCCACTGGCTTTATGGGAGATTTGAACAAAATTTGGACGTGGCATGCTTATGCATAGGGCGGTGCATTTTGTCTGTGACTTGTCAGTTTTGTGATTGTAATCAAAATTAAACATCTAAAGAGTCAATGACATTTTAGAAAATGACGGTATGCTGTTGATGTCATGTAACACACTTGCATTCGGCTTAAACCGAATGTCCTTAGTATAAAACTATAAATAGTCCAATTTGATCCATATTCGTGGCATGTAGGAAGAATATATTACAATTATACATATACATGTAACACATATTTAAATAAAATAGTGCGTTGATTTTTTTTTTTTTTGCTAAAATAGTGCGTTGAATTGTCATGTAATATACACATTTATTCGGTTTGAGTCGAATGTATTTAGAATAAATAGTCCAACTTGATGCATTTCGTAACATGCAGTACAATACGTATACATCCCCTATATATTAATTGAGGAACATTTGAAAAGATGTAACCTCAATTTTGTATTAATTAAAATAGGCCCCAATGCATAGGTGGCACTCAATTAGGTAGTCAATTACATTCAATTGAAAAATAAATAGGTCCACATTCAATTTTTATATATTGTTAGATACATAAGTTGGTCAAACTATATGATATAATGATATGATATGTTATTTTCTTTCTTTAAATCAAACATACGGAATTACCATAAATGACTAATATATATATGACAATTAATAATTTTAATAATAAAGATTTGAAAACAATTTATATCTCCTCCATCATTTTTTTGTTTAATTTTATATTATTAAAATAAATTAAACAATAAAATTAGCTATAAAAGTAAAATTTAGATTTTTTCGTATATGTTATATTTTGAATTTTTAAAAACGACAATAAATGACTAAAACTATTAAAATTATTATGTTAAAAATTAATGATCAATGGTTTAACATTTTTATTATAAGAAGATACACATGATTTTAAAACCATATGAGTAAAAAATATCATTTAATATATATATATATATAGATTAAACACTATATACCATAGGATTACATAAATATTTTAATATTAAAACTTTCAATGAATTTTCAAAAACATTTATAAATTATAAACTTATTAAAGATTTCAGATTGAAAATTTTGTTATCGATGATTTAAATATTTTGTTATAAAATGATATGAATGATCATAGAACCGTATGATTATAAATTCTTATTTAATAAGTAACTATATAAAATATACTATTCTTAGAAAAATAGGTTGGTCCATCTTAACTTATATTACACTTTTTATTAAACTAACAATCGAATTGATAAATAACGTACCAAAAAATGTTTTGCACTTTCCTTAAATAAAAGCTACGAAATTACCTAATATGATTAACATATATGTGAAAATTAATTATTATGAATAATAAATATTTGATAACAATTTTTGTATCTTAGTTCTTTTTAAAAATTTTATATTATTAAAAGATATTAAAAATCACATTAAATATATAATAAAAAACATTTATATTTTTTTATATGTTATATTTTGAATTTTTCAAAACGTCTATAAATTATTAGAAATTTGAAGATCACCACTCTTAAAATTTTGTGATCAATAGATTTTTTTTTTGTCATAATAAGTTACAAATGATCGTAAAATTGTATTAATATGAACTTTTATTTAATATTATAAGAAGATACACATGATTTTAAAACTATATGAGTAAAAAATATCATTTAATAATAAAACATATATCTATACATATATATAGATTAAACTATATACCATAAGATTACATAAATATTTTAATATTAAAACTTTCAATGAATTTTCAAAAACATTTATAAATTATAAACTTATTAAAGATTTCACATTGAAAATTTTGTTATCGATGATTTAAATATTCAGTTATAAAACGATATGAATGATCATAGAAATGTATGATTATAAATTCTCATTTAATAAATGACTATATAAAATATACTATTCTTAAAAAAATAGGTTGGTCCATCTTAACTTACATTATATTTTTTATTAAACTAACTATCGAATATTCGAATTGATAAATAATATACCAAATATTTTTTTTGCACTTTCCTTAATTAGAAGCTACGAAATTACCTAATATGATTAACGTATATATGAAAATTAATTATTATGAATTATAAATATTTGATAACAATTTTGGTATCTTAGTTCTTTTTTAATTTTATATTATTAAAAGATATTAAAAAAATCACATTAAATATATAATAAAAATATTTATATTTTTTCTTATATGTTATATTTTGAATTTTTCAAAATGACTATATATTATTAGAAATTTGAAGATTTTCACTCTGAAAATTTTGTGATCAATAGATTTTTTTTTTTGTTATAATAAGTTACAAATGATCATAAAATATAACGCATATGAATTTTTATTTAATAAATATTCAAACTAAATAATATATATATTTATATATATATATATATATATATACTAATGATTTAAAGCAACAAGATTGGCTGATCAATTTAGTTGTCCAGTTGAAATCTTTCAAAAGTATGTGAAAGACTAAAGTCAAAGTAAATATGGATTTAGAATAGTAGTTATATTTTACTAACCAAAATACCGAAAAAACCGAACCGAATCGAAACTAACCCGATATCTGGATTGAACACCCCTAATCCAAATGAAGTCAAACTATTGTTTCATTCTCCAAAATATAATAAAAATAATAACTTAATTTCGCGCTAGGCGCGGATCTTATCCTAGTGTTTAAATAAAGCACAACGTACGAGGCAGTTGACTATACCAATGAAACTACATACATAAATATATCAAAAGGTATTAAGAAAATAAAAGTTATTTTACACCAAAAAATTAAAATAAAAGTTATTATATGATCCTCAGAGGATAGTGCCAAGGAGTTTCCAATTTTAATATCATAGAATCATGGAAACCAACCATATCCATGCGTATGCATGTTGGCGGATAAGTATTGGTAGTGTTGGGCATCACCCTCCATACACATTTATTTATAGTTAAGAAAATTTCTTATACATTGAAACTGTGGGCAATTTGTCTTTTTGGTTTACATGCTCGTAAATTGAAAACCTATAGCTCTATGCTTGTAAACAGTGTCGGCTTAAAACTATATTAGACCTTTAGACAAATTTTTTTTTATGTATTATAATTGGTTAAACATAATATTTTAGACCCTTGTTGTAAGAAACAAACATAAATATGGACCTTTTTTATCACTAAATTTAGTTAATTTTAAGATGAACCTATGACATATGCCATGTTTGCCATCCCCTAGAGCCGGCACTGCTTGTAAAACATTTTCTTTCTTTTGCAATTAAATATGAATGTCTTCAGTCAAAAAAATAAAATAATCGAAAACCTATACCAGCCATATAAAAATCTTCTGTAATTAAGTTTTTGATACATATATATATATAATAATTTAATATCTTAGATTATGGATATTGTTTACATATAATACTTTAATTAGTTAAATCAGAATAATTTATCAGAAAGTTGTAATTGATGTGAATATGTAATGTGTGGACAATATATTGGCAATGCTAACGATCTGGAAAAGTTCCACAAAGTGATTTCCTCTGCTAATTCATCGTACAAAATTTTAAAACGAGGAAAACGTAAAAAGAACTAACGCATTTTGCACAAGTAGTAAATCATACTGTAGAAAGGAACAGAACACATCACTTCGTTACACTTACCTAACACATGCTCAAAGCCTAATGACATGTAATAGGAGAAATATATGCATCGCATTTACTCCACAAATGTCTCATACAGAAAACTATCATGTGTACAAACTAAAGGGAAAACCACATGTTTCGTATGCTAAGATCCGAACTGGACAAGCGTATGCTACAAACATCATTTTTTAAAAGGACTAGAATTCATTCTGTATTATCTTAAGAGAGAAAACGCACATTAGTTAGTCAGTTCAAAAAAAAAAAATGCACATTAGTAATAAGCTAGTATACAAAACAACTGTAAAGTTAAGAGCACCCACGTATTACCTTTTGCGCATAATTTATTTTTCTTTCTTTTTTTATGATCGTTGTCTAGCTTGAACGTTTAAAAACACCTTTAAGAGCATCATTAATTGGAGTTTCTTAGCGTTGAGTTATTTGCGGAATATAAGAAACCGTATTTTAATTTTTAACTAAAAAAAGCTAAGAATCGCCTTTTAAATAAGATATTTAAGAGCATGATTATCCCTACACCCCCTTATGGGGTGCTTAAAATTTTTTTATTAATAAAAGAACTAATTACGGGCCGCCACATGTTAGTGGGGCCCGCAAACAATACAAACAACGACGCTAAAATAGTTGACAGAAGCAACCATTGTTGGTTTTTTGCGGGACCCACCGAATATTATATTAATTTTTTAAGCACCTCCCTTTTAATCCCCCGTTAATCCTGCTCTAAGAGCCGGTTCTTAGTTTTTTTAGTTAAAAGTTAAGAGACGATTTCTTATATTCCGTTAAGAACCTCAATGCTAAGAAACCTCCGATAATCATGCTCTAATAATTTAAATGACTTCAACTGTTTTCTTTGTAGCGTCCAGTCATTCACCAACCAACATTTTGTAGGAAAGCTAATGCAATTTAATTGATTTTAAATTGAGACCTTAAATCAGTATACAAAACTTTTTGAATTTTTTTTTTAATATATTGCATAGTGAATACTCCATCTATTTCCAAAATAATAGTATTTTTGTGTGTGTGTTTAATTTACATATATTAAGAAGGCATTATTAGTTAATTATAAACACATTATTTTCTATAATTAGATATTTATAATAATTTAAATTAATATTATTCTAATAAAGTCTGTTATTGTTTTTGATATTTATAATTTATCACTATTATGATTATTTAATAAAAATGCATCGATTTTTTTTTTATCATCAACTTATACAGATTTATAATGATTATGTGAACCAAACATGAGAGTTGCATCTATGTGAACGATGAAAGACAGTTGTTTTGTTACACTGCGTGCTAAACATCGAAAATCTTAAATTATATTCTCTCCGTTCCCGAAAGTAAGATTTTTTTCTTGTTTCACAAAGATAGATTTTCTATATTGTTAAGGTACTTTTTTATACTTTTGAGGAAATATTAATTGAGAATATTTGAATTGATTAAATTTCATTGGTAGAAAATTATTGGAAAGTGTATAATAAAATAAAAAATAAATTAAATTATAAATATTTATTAAATTTTTAATAAGCGTGCATACTCTAGAAAATCTTATTTTTGGAATATTAAAAACATTTATCTTTCTGTTTTAAAATGCGTAGAAAACCTAAAATGCATAGTAAACTAAACTTTACTGAAGAAATAAATCCATTATAACTAACTTTTTTATTGATAAAAAGACAAAAATAGCACTAGATCAAGTTTTTGTTCCCAAACTAGCACTCAAGGTCAAAAGTCACAAAAATAACACTTAATGTTTTATCAAACGTCACAAACTTAGGGTTTAGAGTTAAAGGGTGGGGTTTAAGATTTAGAGTTTAGGGTTTAGTGTTTAGGGTTTAGGGTTTAGGGTTTAGAGTTTAGGGTTTAGGGTTTAAAGTTTAGGCTTTAGGGTTTAGGGTTTAGTGTTTAGAGTTGAGAAATGAGGTTTTGGGGATAAGTTTTTTAAATTTTGAAAAATAAAAAAATTAAAATTTTCAAAAGATAAATGCTATTTTGGTCATTTTAGTTTTGGAGTGCTATTTTTGTGATATAAACTTAGAAATGTGCTAATTTGGAGGTTTGCATTTTTTTATTTGTACAAAAAAAAAATTAGGCGGCAACGAATTCAATTAAAATCAATAATAAAATCCGTGATTTTTTTTGTCAACAATTATAAAACGGGGGCTCTCGAAAGTCTGAAAGAGCATTAATATCGTCCATAAAGTTGAAATCTGTGCCCCCTCTCAAAGTACCCCTCTCACCTTCTCTTCTCTCCTCTCTTATATTTTCATTTCATCATTCTCCTCCTCTGCTCTCTCTCTCAGCTCCCATCCCCTTCTTTAATTACTCCTTTCTCAAACCCCCACGATTTATACCCTCGCGATTTTCTCGAATCGAACACCAATGAGGAAAGTTCAGTAGCATTCTTCTTCGCAGCTCTTTGACGGTAAGGTTTCAGATTCGTACCCTTTTCGTTCCAGAATTAGGGTTTGATGGTAATGGAATGTTGCTTAAAGGCTCTCCCTTTTTCATGAATTGAGGCTTCATTTATTTAATTCAGCATTATCGTTGACGACCCTTCACTCAAAATCTTCGTTTTTGTTAATGTCAAATTGCTAGTTTCTTTTTTAATGGGATTTTTAGTTTAAAGCTTTTGAATTAGTTCCAAAGTTTCATGCTTTCTATGTGAGTCACATGTTTTTTTGCTCATTAAAGTCTCTCTCTTTCTTGTTTTTTTTTCTCTTGCAGCCATCACTTGTCTTGTAGTCAAGCCAAATAATTCTGATAAACGTCAACAGGTAGGTGAGAAACTCAAAACTCTCTCTAATTGTGTTCGGTTTACGAAAACCACATCTATCTGATACCTTCATTTGTTTGTTTGTTTGTTTCTGATTGGACAAAAAATCAATTATGAATATTGTATTATGGCAGATGGCTCGTGAGTTTAGTTTAGTTTAACTTTCTATCTTATGAATCTAGTGGACGAGAATTGAGTTGGTTCTATATTAATTAGTTTCAAGGTTCATAAACTCTGTTTCTGTTTTTATCTGTGGGATTATAGATTTTCTTTAAGCTCTAGAAATGGGATGCTTTGCATCAACCCCCAAGGACTCTGGTGGAAACAGAAGAAAGCCTACGAGTATTGGCGACGTTTCGGTATATGTTCCCGGTTTAAGGATACCTAAGCCTGTGGAGTTTTCTCAGTCACTGGGTGATCAGTTGCCTAAGACTTTTGTGGAGCGGTTAACAGCTTTGAGAACGAGAATAGTTGTGATGGCGAATCAAGAAGGACCGACGATAACGAGAACTAGGAGGAAGACACAACATGGTATGTGATGTGAGAATGTCCTTGTGTGTTTCATTTCTCTGTTTTGCGTCTTCAAATTGATGGAGTTTGTTTCTTGCAGGAGGTTCAACGCTTGCAGATCTCCACCAAGCTTTGGAAGATTATCTACCTGTTCTATTAGGATTAACTAAAGATGGTAAAACAACATTTATGTGCTTTATAAATTGGTTCCGTTTATTCTGACATGCATTTTTTTTTTTTTTTTATGTTTCAGGTAGCCAATTACAGTTCAAAGTACAGTTTAATTGGATAAACCAGGAGGATGAGGAAGAGGTGTGGTAATCAAAGCAGTTTTTCTTTAACTGTGCTGTTTTGTTAGTTCTTTGGCTTTAACTTTTACGTTGAAGGTGGTTTGAGTATATGACAAGATTATATTTACCTCTATCCAGGAAACAGCCATGTCAAACGTTTGGTATGAAGTACTGTCGGTTTTGCATCTAATGGCAATGCTACAAATGTCACAAGCCAATTTGCTGCTGCTTCCTAGAGGTTCCACTGATGGCTACCATCCAAAAGTATCTGAAGGTTAGATCTTCAGAACTCATAAGCACCACATTATTCTCGAGAATTGAATTTGTGAGTTGTGTTTTGAGTCCTCTTTAGCCATCCAAAGCGGATTGAAGGATTAACGTTATACGTTTTTTAAAAATCTATTATAGAAAACAGACGAGCTTCAATTGATATATTCTTAAGGGCAGCTGGATACCTTGACTGTGCTGTCAAGCATGTCCTCCCTCAGTTTTCAGCCGAGCAAAGGTTCATATATGATATAGTTTCTATTGTCAACTGTTATAATTATTGATACTTGTGAACAGCCTTATTGACATGGCCCCTTTTTATGTTTTCTCCTGTTCTACAGGAGAAGTTTACCTGTTGACCTAGCAGAAGGAGCTCTACGGGCTCTTTGCTTGCAAGCATTAGGCCAGGTAGAACCTCTGGGATATATTTAACTACCTATGATGTGCTACATGTGTTTCCTAGTATATCTGTGAACCATAGTTTTCGTGAGCCTAGGTTAGATATAGAATAGCATTTTCAAATCTCTTTTTAAAGGTTTAAAATCTCTGCGTTTCTGATTCAGGGTGTTGATATCCAACTTGGTATTGCGATTGATAGCTCAAAAGCCACTCTCGCAGTGAAACGAAGACTTTCATGTGAAATGGTGAAATACTGGCAGCAGGTAATCCTTTAGCTAATCAAATTTGTTTTCTTGTATAACCTCTTTTGTTATTACTTCAGTATAATAATTAAATAGGATGCCGCTACATAGATTAGTTGTTGTTAATGGGATTAGTGAGTATCATCCACTTATATTAATGGGGAAAAAGTCAATAAACAAAATGAAAGAAGAAAAATAAGTGGTGATGTCACTATCTCGAAAGTGTCACACTAACTTGTGGCGGCTGATCACACCCAGGTTTGAGGGCGGAACTAGGATCATAGGACTAAATGTGCTTACTAGTTTATTCTCTATCGCTATATCATTTATTTAAACGAGAGAAGACCATCTAGAAGAAAGCTTTAATTACTACTTTTGCCCCCCTCTTTTCTGAAAGGCTCATGGAATAGTTGATATGTATTTTCTAATGTAAAGTTAATGATGATTTCCGCGGGTTGAAACACTTTTTGATGAACGCTGATCAGGCACAGGACAACTTAACGAATCTTCCATTAGCAAATGGCTGGGGAGAAAAGCATATGCTCTTTGTTAAGTGGAAATATGTTGAAGCTAAGGTACTGTTTGAACATCATTCTAGATAAACTCTAATAAACTCTAGTTATCTATACAAGGCTTACTTTTGTCTTCTATTTCCATTTTCTTGCTAAGCCACTTGGTATCTATGTGTATTGGTAATGCCAGGCTGCAGCTTACTACTACCATGGATTGATTCTTGATGAAGGAAACACAGAGAAATCACATGGCATGGCGGTTGCTGCCTTACAAGCTGCAGATGAATGTTTCAAAGAAAGCAAGAAAGCAAGTGAGGCATTCAATGCATCTTCACCCACGTCAAGGTAACTCCATCTCATGTACCTTTTGTAGTTTGATCACCTGTATCTATCTACCTATCTATCTGTCGGTCATTAATATATCCATAAACGTTTTAATTCAGGACCCCACCGCTTTTCGGGACAATGAAGTATCTATCAGAGAAAATACCGAAAGAAACTTCAAGTAAAGTCAGGATAAACCGTGATCTATACTCATATGAAAAGTGAGTTTCAGCTTGACATGTTTGTTTGGTTTCTCTGTCGTCTCTTTTGCTGTAAAATGCTCATCAATGTTTTGTTGGTGTTCATTTATAGAATCATGGAGACGGCGCCAACTCTTCCTGATTTTGCCTTGGCATTGAAACCTGATGAGTACCAACTCCCTTCTGTAGATGCATCATGGTCCGAAGATAGGACTAAAAGCTCATCAAGTCACATTACAGGCAACCAAAGATAGAGCAGTGGATAGAATGAATGTTACCTTATAGAGTACAAAGCCAGTGGCCGCCATATAAAATACCAAATGGTATTAGCTCTATAAACTACTTTTATGATTCCCCAATTGTTGATAATATATGTAAGAAAATCTCCCTTTGTGTGCAAACTTCCAGATTGGATCTGTATAAGTTTCCAGAAAAAAAAAAAAATCAAGGGAACATGTTGTCTGTATTCTGTATGTTTGTTTAGTGCAATAAAATCATATTCTTTCTGCAAAATATAATTATCATTTTAATACATGTTAATCTCATTTTCATAGTACAGTAAAAATTCTATTAATGTTGGGACTAAGAGTTATTATTAATTTACAAAAAGTTTTATTGTTAGATTTTTTTTTTTCTATTTTGAATATTTTATTTATAAAATATGAAAATAGTTGATTTTAATGTGTATACATTAATTAAATTTTTAGAAGTTAAACTTTCATATTGTTTTACTATTTCATTTGATGTATATTTTTTATTTTATAGAATTTAAATGGGGTTTTCGATATGATTTTACTAAATATTATTAAAATATATTGATTTTTTTTTTTAAAATATATATAGATAGATTATCAATTTATGATTTTAATGGGACCATACTTTCTAAACAAATATTATCTTAGTATTTTATCGATTTGAGTTATATGTTGAATCGATCCAATTCAGGACCAGAAAAATTTATTAATTTATCGAATATTCATTTATAGCGTTTCTACTGTAAATATATTATGATATTAAATCTGTGCGCACTTATATGCATATTATTAAGTTGGATAAGAGGAGAGTATATGCTTAGATCTTTGTCCACAGGGACCAGAACTTAACTTGCCTATAAAACATCCATCAATAGAGGAACCTTTTTGCCCTATTATACCTTTTATGTTAAATTCACATGAACCCCAAGAAAAGCAAAAATGTGTAAAATGTGATTTTGCTTTCAACAAATATATTCTTTTTGTTTACTTGTACACTTATCTTTCCCAACTTTTATTTCTAAGGAATAATCTTCTCCCCCTTCCTTCTCCTTCTACTATGTCCCCTTCCACAGCATATGCTCATTACCCTTAATGTATCCTATAAATACATTGTGATTATCACCTTGTTTCATCAAACTACTACATCTCATTCATTTCAATCTTATTGAGTAAGGTTTGAACCTTTCTTGTCGTTTCTGTAACAAAAAACAACAACATGGCTTCTGCTTCATCTCCAGCTATGCTTGAAAGATCGGATTCTATCGCTGACAAAATGCCTGATGCATTGAAACAAAGCCGGTACCATATGAAGAGATGCTTTGCCAGGTTTTTCAAAACTTTAAACATCAAACTCTTGATTAGTTTCTTTCTCTTTGCTACGTTTTGATTAGTTTCTCTCTCTCTTTGCTATGTTTTAGCTTTGTTAAAGAAGGAAAGAGGCTAATGAAGCGCGAGAATCTGATGAATGAGATAGAGAAATGTATAGAAGATAGCCTTGAACGCAAGAAGATCATGGAGGGTCTCTTTGGTTACATTCTCACTTGTACTCAGGTAATAGATTGATCTTCATTACCATCTGCAATTCAGGCACGGTTTAAAGAAGTCTCTTAGATATGTAACAAGTTCATCTGCTTTAACTACTCAGGAAGCAGCAGTGGTTCCACCGTTTGTTGCATTAGCCGCGAGACCAAACCCTGGTTTCTGGGAGTATGTTAAGGTCAATGCTGGAGACTTAACAGTGGATGAAATCACAGCCACGGATTACTTGAAGCTCAAGGAAACTGTTTTCGATGAGTCATGGTTAGTAAGAGATTTACATAAGGCATTTAGAGCCATGAGTGTAATCTTTTTATTTAAATCTTTTGTAGGGCTAAAGATGAAAATGCATTGGAGATAGACTTTGGAGCTATTGATTTCACAACTCCTCGTCTTACTCTTCCTACTTCGATTGGAAATGGAGCTGATTACATCTCTAAGTTTATATCTTCTAAGCTTGGAGGCAAATCTGATAAACTAGAACCATTGTTGAATTACTTGCTTAGCCTTAACCATCACGGAGAGGTATCATTATTTCTTGTTTCCATATTCATTTGCTTTCTTCACAAGTTATCTCACTCCTGGTAATTTATTTCTGCAGAATCTTATGATCAATGAAGATCTCAACACAGTTACAAAGCTTCAGAAATCTCTGATGATTGCTGTGAATGTAGTCTCCACTTACCCCAAACACACGCCTTATGAAACTTTCTCACAAAGGTAAAAAAAAAAAAACACAGCTCAAGATTCTTTTACCTTCCAAGATGAACTGGAACAAGAATCTGATTCTTTCTTAGGTTGAAGGAAATGGGATTCGAGAAAGGTTGGGGAAACACATCAGAGAGAGTTAAAGAAACTATGGTTATGCTCTCACAAGTTCTTGAGGCACCAGACAGTGTGAAGCTGGATTTGCTCTTTAGCAGGCTTCCCACAGTGTTCAACGTTGTTATATTCTCTGTCCATGGCTATTTTGGTCAGCAAGATGTGCTAGGTTTGCCAGATACCGGAGGCCAGGTACTTGCATAACAAGTCTTCAGTTTTATTAACAAGATGAATCTTATTGGTCCTATATTGGTGTATGATGATCTTATAGGTTGTTTACATTCTTGATCAAGTAAGAGCATTAGAAGAAGAGCTGCTCATTAGAATTAACCAACAAGGTCTTGGATTCAAGCCTCAGATTCTTGTGGTGACAAGGCTAATACCTGAAGCAAGAGGAACAAAGTGTGATCAAGAGCTAGAAGCTATTGAAGGAACCAAGCATTCTCATATCCTCAGGGTTCCTTTTGTTACAGAGAAAGGAGTCCTCCGTCAATGGGTTTCACGGTTTGATATCTACCCTTACCTTGAGAGATTCACACAGGTAATGATGATACATGTGTTTCTTCTTATTGTCTCAACAACAAAAAGCAAACTAAAAACCCTCTTGTTTGCAGGACGCAACGAGCAAGATTCTCCAACGCTTTGATTGCAAGCCTGACCTCATCATTGGTAACTACACTGATGGGAACTTGGTTGCATCTCTAATGGCCACCAAACTCGGTGTCACTCAAGGAACCATTGCTCATGCGTTGGAGAAGACTAAGTATGAAGACTCAGATGCAAAGTGGAAAGACTTAGATCCTAAGTACCATTTCTCTTGTCAGTTCACAGCTGATTTAATAGCAATGAATGTCACTGACTTTATCATTACAAGCACATATCAAGAAATAGCAGGAAGGTTAGTTCTTTTCTTATAGCATTAAACATATTAAACATTAAGATACAAACTCATAAAAACTATAACTTGTGCAGCAAGGAAAGGCCAGGACAGTATGAGAGTCACACTGCCTTTACCATGCCTGGTCTATGTAGAGTTGTCTCTGGCATTGATGTGTTTGATCCAAAGTTTAACATTGCTGCTCCTGGGGCAGATCAATCTGTGTACTTCCCTTACACAGAGACACAAAAAAGATTGACTAAGTTTCATCCTTCAATACAAGAACTGCTTTACAATGAGAAAGATAATCAAGAACACATGTAAGCAGTAGTCTCATTACAAATAAACCAAACACCATTTGATTCTTGAGTTAACCTAACTTGTAGGTTACGTTTTGAATGTGTCCTAACAGGGGATATCTAGCGGAAAGAGAGAAACCAATCATCTTCTCAATGGCCAGACTTGACACAGTGAAAAACATAACAGGTTTGGTTGAATGGTATGCTAAAGACAAGAGACTAAGAGAGATGGCTAACCTTGTAGTTGTTGCTGGATTCTTCGACATGTCAAAGTCCAATGACAGAGAAGAAAAGGCTGAGATCAAGAAGATGCATGATCTTATCGAAAAGTATAAACTCAAGGGGAGTTTCAGATGGATAGCTGCTCAAACAGATAGGTACAGAAACAGTGAGCTTTACAGGTGCATTGCTGATACAAAAGGAGTCTTTGTTCAACCTGCTTTGTATGAAGCCTTTGGTTTAACGGTTATTGAAGCCATGAACTGTGGACTACCAACTTTTGCTACGAACCAAGGTGGACCAGCTGAGATTATCGTTGATGGTGTCTCTGGTTTCCACATTGATCCCAACAATGGTGATGAATCTGTTGCTAGAATTGGAGATTTCTTCAGTAAGTGTGGCGAAGATGGTTTGTACTGGGATACTATCTCTAAGGGTGGTCTTAAAAGAATCTATGAGTGGTAAGTAGATATGAATCTTGAGATGCAAGTTATTGTCACATTACATTTGCTAATATTTAGGGTTTTGAATCGTTTGTGTAGCTACACATGGAAGATTTATGCTGAGAAGTTGTTGAAGATGGGAAGCATGTATGGATTCTGGAGACAGGTGAATGAAGATCAGAAGAAAGCTAAGCAGAGATACATTGAGATGTTTTACAATCTCCAGTTCAAACAATTGGTGAGATTTTTTTTAACAATCTGAAGCTTAGTATTGATGATAGCTACAAGCCTACAAAACTAACCTTTACAATGCTTTCTTGTAGACCAATGAAGTGACAATCCATGAAGATAAATCTTTGCCTTTGAGATTGGCTTCACTCCGTAACCTCCTTCCCAAGAAACCAACATCTCTTGGAGGAGGAAGTAAGCAAAAGGAAGTGAACGAAACCGAAAAGATGAAACAGGAAAGTAAAGTTGGAGGAGAGGTGAGAGAGGGTTTGCTTACAGCTGAAGCATCGGATAAGATGAAGAAAGTTTTAGAAACTTCTGAAGAGACACAGAGGCTAGAGAAGATGAAGATTGCGTACGGACAACAACAACAGCACCAGGGAGTTTCGACGGTTAGGAACTTGTTTTGGTCTGTTGTGGTTTGTCTCTACATCTTTTACGTTTTGAAGCAGAGGTTCTTTGGTACTTACTCGGTTCAAGAGGATTAAAAAGTCTGTCTTGGATAGAGAAAATAGAAACAAAAAAAGCTGTAAATATATAATGAATGGAATTTACCATCAATGTAAAGTTCTCATTAATAAAACATATAATCAATGATAAAAACTTCATGAATCATTATTTTAATAATGTTATGGCTTACCAGATTGGATAACTTTATAATTGATATAACACGTGTGCGTACCCGTCTGCATGCATTAATTATGAAATTTTGTAGAACATTTCATTTGAATTAACTTCGTTTTGTAAGATAATAAATAATGCAATGAATCGGTCCATATGATAATTAAATTGGTATATAGCTAATATGGAGCAACGAAGGCAGAAACTGTACGTGAAGTTTCACTTTATTCAAGGTCCCAAAATAAATGTGGTATGATGAGAAATTTATAATCTAATTAATTGATCCTTTTTCAAAATAATGTTAAATATTTAAGGAATATAATAAGGAACACATGAGTGGTAAATTAAAGACCAAAGATGATAATAAACAATAGTATTTGATAAATTTTCTTCCTAAATGATTATCTCATCAATAACAAAGGCTTTTTCTGCATGACAAATTCATTACACTCTCTTTAGTTCATCAATAGATTTGTATTTACTTATAGCATTTACAATCTCCTCCCTTACGTTTCGATATCATCCTAATAGTGAAAAGATAACACCAAGAAGGTAATTCTCAAATCAATTTTGATTTTGAGATATGTTTTTAAATGATCAGGTTTTTCCATCAACCTAATCAGGTTATTAATTAACTTCTTACCACTTTCTTCAGCTACGCTTAATTTCTTTCTTTTTATTCAACGAAAATTAAAGTATATTATAGTATTAAATTCACATTGTTGTCAAGTTTTCAAAGTCTCAACCATATATTTCTTTCTTTGGCAGTTTTGTATTTTCTATGTATGTAGTAAAACAAGTTTGACTTTTTGGATGCACGCTTCGAACTAGGACTGGGCCTGAGAATTTCGGAACTTCATGCAAAATAAATAAATTTTGATGATACAAATTTAGAGACCAAAATAAATATGTTATTTATAATCCATTAAATTTTGAAACAAAAGAAAAAATGAAAATATTTCAGAATGGAACGGAACATGTTTAAAAAGGACGGACGAGATTTCTGCAACTCTTTCGAAATTTAGCTAATTATAATTAGACATGATTATGTAAAGAATCTGTAAGAGTTGGTGTTTAAGATTTTAATATAAAAACAGACCAAATTGGAAAAGATTTTGAAAAACGTGTGATGTTGCTGAATAAAGATGGGGTTATATTAGGTAACACATCAATATGATAGCTATCTTATACAGAAAAGCATAAATTAGTGCATTATTCACACATTCATTATATTCAGTAAGTAATCTTTATGAATTTCATTTTTTAATAATATAAAATCTGTTTTGTTTTCTTAAATATAAATACACTTTTAATGTTTTAATCCTTGTTCACTATATAAACAAGTGATATTTGGAAGTAAATTACATAGATGCAAAATTGTCTAAATACACATTTTCTCATTTTACCTTTCTAGATTTTTTTTTTAAAACCTTTCTAGATTATTAATAATAAGAATGATAAATTTTTAATTGTTTCCAGTGGGAAAAATATTATGGGAACTTTAAAAGAACTTAAGAAGAAGATGAGATGAAGCACAAGACCCAAATAAAAAGTTGATTTTTGTCATTATACGACGGAGAAAGTGGATAAAGTCTCTTCCTTTTTATCCAACCACCGTCGATTAACCCTCGCCGGAGACAAACCCATCTCCTCTCTCTTCCGGTTAAATCAAAGAGAGTTAGTTGTGGACAGAGAAGGTTGGTTCGGTTCCTCCCATTCTCTCTCTCTCTCTCTCCTCGCCCAAGTATGGTGAGAGTTAGTAATTAGCAGTAATGGTAAAGAGCAACAGACTTTCTCTCTCTTCATCTGTCCACAAAACCCCATTAAAACCCCATCAGTTACACAATTTCTAAAGAGAGAGAAAGAGAGAGTTTGGGAATCTGTAATGAATGTGCAGAAAAGAGTTAGGAGAGAAAGCACTAATGGCGGGCTTGATGTGATAAGCTTAGAGATATAGATTATCTCTATAGGGTGGCTCTGTAGAGTCTAAAAAGAGACATCTTTTACGGCTTAATTCAATTATTTATTGCCTTAAAAAATCAAAAACTCTTTTCACCTCCCGTAATCATCGCCTCTGCATCTTTCTTCCAGATTCTCTTCCGTTTCTTTTTTTTCTTCTTCTTTTAATCTCTTTTTTTCTTTGGTGGGTTTAGAAAAGTTCGAAACTTTTTATTTGTTTGTTCTATCTTCTCTACTGGGTCTGCGTTAATGGCGACAGTGGCGTAAATGGACCATTAACAACACTTTGTGGTTGGGTGAAAATAGAGAGAGATAAATAAAAGAAAAGTTTTTTTAAGTATTGTACTGTTGTCTTCTTTGTCTCGACGTTTGTAATAAAAAGATGAGTTTCGTCGGCGGCGTCGGTGGAAGTGGAAGCGGCGGAGGAGACGGTGGTGGTGGTAGTGGTAGCCAACATCACGACGGGTCTGAAACTGATAAGAAGAAGAAACGTTACCATCGTCACACCGCTCAACAGATTCAACGCCTTGAATCGTAATTTTCTTCTCTCTCTCTGTCTCTCTTGTTTTTTTTTTTGTTCAGACACTTATAATTGTTGTCTCTTCGCAGGAGTTTCAAGGAGTGTCCTCATCCAGATGATAAGCAGAGGAACCAACTCAGCAGAGAATTGGGTTTGGCTCCACGACAAATCAAGTTCTGGTTCCAGAACAGAAGAACTCAGCTCAAGGTTCTCGTCTTAATCTCTCTCTTTTGTCTGATTAAAATGTTGTCTGAATAAGATTTGTTGTTACTGTCTCTGTAGGCGCAACATGAGAGAGCAGATAACAATGCACTAAAGGCAGAAAATGACAAGATTCGATGCGAGAACATAGCCATCAGAGAAGCTATCAAGCATGCCATATGCCCAAACTGTGGAAGTCCTCCCGTTAATGAAGATCCTTACTTTGATGAACACAAGCTTCGGATCGAAAATGCACATCTTAGAGACGACGTTTGTTTTGTTTTTATCCATTATGGTTTTGATGATTCATCTCTAAATCTGATCTTTTATTGCACAGCTTGAAAGAATGTCAACGGTTGCATCAAAGTACATGGGAAGACCAATCTCCTCCCACCTCTCAACGCTGCATCCACTCCACATCTCACCATTAGATCTGTCCATGACTGGTCCTTCGCTGGATTTTGATCTTCTTCCGGGAAGCTCTATGCATTCTCAGCCTAATAACTTGGCTACTATATCAGACATGGACAAGCCTCTCATGAACGACATTGCTTTGACTGCGATGGAAGAGCTGCTTAGGCTTTTCAACACAAACGAACCTCTCTGGACTAGAGGAGATGGCGGGAGAGAGATTCTTGATCTTGGAAGCTATGAGAATCTTTTTCCAAGATCAGGTAACCGAGGGAAGAACCATAACGTTAGAACCGAGGCGTCTAGGTCTTCTGGTATTGTTTTCATGAATGCTATGACGCTTGTCGACATGTTCATGGATGGTGTAAGTAGCTGAAACCTCTATCCTCCTCCATCCTCCTCCTCACAAATGGTGGCAGCATTTTGTTTTTTTTTTTTGTATTCACAGGTCAAGTGGGGAGAGCTCTTTCCTTGTATAGTTGCATCATCTAAAACACTTGCAGTGGTGTCTTCAGGAATGGGAGGTACCCATGAGGGTGCATTGCATTTGGTAAAGCTGTTAGCACTCTTCTTACTTCATTAGGATTTTTAAGTTTCCTCATATGTACTCCCATTAAATGAATGTTGAATCAATAGAAGTTTGAATGTTCAAAAAATCGCTAGGCGGTATTTAGACACTTTGTAGAGAATTATTATTACTTAAGCAGACGCCTAGACCGATTTTTTTTTTAAATTGTTATATAAAATCGTTTAGTTTATGCCTAATTTTCCGTCTAGGCGGGTTGCCTAGACTGATTTTAGAACTACACATCTCTAAATCAAAACTACACATTACTTCATTAGGATTTTTAAGTTTCCTCATATGTAATAAGAACGTTGTTTGGCTTGGTTTGTGTTAGATGTATGAAGAAATGGCAGTGCTTTCTCCATTAGTAGCAACACGCGAGTTCTGCGAGCTACGCTACTGTCAGATGATTGAACAAGGAAGCTGGATTGTTGTAAATGTCTCATATCATCTTCCTCAGTTTGTGTCTCAGTCTTCTCACTCCTATAAGTTTCCTTCTGGATGCTTGATTCAGGACATGCCTAGTGGATACTCCAAGGTTTTGTCCTTTTTCTGCTCTCTACTAACTTTAGTTTCATGATAGCATCTCTATCTTTATTGATGGTTTTTGTTAACAGGTTACTTGGGTTGAACATGTTGAAACTGAAGAAAAAGAACAGACTCATGAGCTCTACAGAGAAGTGATTCACAAAGGGATTGCTTTTGGAGCTGAAAGATGGGTTACTACTCTACAGAGAATGTGTGAAAGATTTGCCTCTCTGTTGGCACCATCAACTTCATCCCGTGATCTCGGTGGAGGTAAATGAATGTTGAATCAATAGTAGTTTGAATGTTCCAAAAAATCGATAGGCGGGTAACTAGACGGTTTATAGAAAATTATTACTAAGGAGGCGCGTAGACTGATTGGACGGATTTTGTTAAATAATCGTCTAATAAAATAATTTCATTTAATGCCGATTTTTTGAAGGCCTAGACCGATTTTTAGAACTACACATTGCTAATCTAGTTTTTGAAAGCCCAATTAAATCTTTTTGAGCAAAATTTTGCAGTGATTCCATCGCCGGAAGGGAAGAGAAGCATGATGAGACTTGCTCATAGAATGGTTAGCAACTACTGTTTAAGTGTCAGCAGATCTAACAACACCCACTCAACTGTTGTTGCGGAGTTAAACGAAGTTGGAGTCCGTGTGACTGCACATAAGAGCCCTGAACCAAACGGCACTATCTTATGCGCAGCTACCACCTTCTGGCTCCCAAACTCTCCTCAAAGCGTCTTTAATTTCCTGAAAGACGAAAGAACACGTCCTCAGGTAAACACACAACACACAACTTCATAAGTAAAAAGAGTAATCCACTATGTGTTTGATAATGTTTCTTTGTTGTTGGTGTATTAGTGGGATGTTCTTTCAAATAGAAACGCAGTGCAAGAAGTTGCTCACATTGCAAACGGATCACATCCTGGTTGCTGCATATCGGTTCTACGTGTAAGCCTCTACTTCTTCTCAATATCTTCCGCACCATTCACAGTTTCTTAGCTAATGGAAGTTCCATTTCCCTTGTTATTAGGCATCAAATGCATCACAGTCACAGAGTAACAACATGTTGATTCTACAAGAAACATCAATAGACTCATCAGGAGCACTAGTGGTGTACAGTCCAGTGGATTTACCAGCATTGAACATCGCAATGAGCGGTGATGATACTTCTTACATTCCCCTCTTGTCCTCAGGCTTCGCAATCTCACCAGACGGAAACCACAGTAGCTCAACCACTGAGCAAGGAGGAGGAGCCTCAACGTCAAGCGGTTTTGGTGGAGGAGGGTCGTTGATAACAGTTGGGTTTCAGATAATGGTTAGCAACTTACCGTCGGCAAAACTAAACATGGAGTCGGTGGAGACGGTTAATAACCTGATTGGAACCACTGTGCATCAAATTAAAACCGGTTTGAACAACTGTCCTAGTGGTTCAACTACAGCTTGATAGTATCATTAAAGGCTCTTTGTGCTTTCTTCTGGGTGTGTCTCTTTCTCTTCAATGATGGAACAGAGGAGATAATTAAAGTCTTTCTTCTTTGTCTTCAATGCCAGAGAGAGAGAGAAGAAAGAACATTAACTCCGATTGTTCTGCTCTGCTTATGTTGGTGCTGTTCTTGGACAAACCTCATCAAACAACCAGCTGGATCCTTCTCTCTTTATCATTGTTTTTTTTTTTAAATTCTTTTAATGGATTTTAGGTGTTTTTATTTATTTATCGTTTTGGTTAGAAACTGGAAGTCAAGAACGCACCATGCAACTGTGACTATCTTTGTATGGTTCGGGCATTGACTTCTATTGCAAAGTTATTTTGTTTTCTTTACAGTAAAAGCTTTAAACTTTGTTCATCCTCTCCATTGAATGGTCTGTTAATCTTCCCTATTTGATCAAAGTGTGTTGGTTGATCTAAACGTGGTTATGGGTGTTGATAGAAAAAGAAAGTGAGGTTAGGTGATGAACAGAAATCTGACAAAGTTAATGACTTTTGGTTGGTTCACTTTTAATGGAAACTGTTTTCGTACAGACCAAAACCCATCACTCCTCTAATAATGGACTAGTTTATGATGATCAAACTTATGGTGAAGATTCATGTCACGTCTTTTGGACGGTTGGACCAAAAAAAACTTCGAACGTGCGGTTTTGTTTTTCTGTTTATTATGGATTTGTTTCTCCTTATTATGGTTTATAAAACTATTTTTTTTTTAATTATTTTCAAATGATTGTTTTAGATTGTTGGTTCAGTTTTGTATTTAATTGTGAACAAATTTTCCTTGTAGGGTTTGATGTATAAATATGTAGTAAATGTATTTTCTATCGTAAATAAGGGTCCATGCCAATAAAGGAGGATACTTGACGTTTCTTAGGATTCTTTTTTTTTCCCACAATAATAATTTTCAGACAAAAATTAATCTGACAATTATTCTCTATCTATTGTGAATTATTGAAAATTATTATTACTCGAATTAGCTGGTTAAGGTATCAGCTTCACCACGTCATAACTTTATTAAAAAACTCCATATACGTAGTATGAATTTAAAATTGAGTAGATGATACATAAATAAAAGTGAAGGTGACATTAAATAAATCTCTTACTTGTATATATAATGTTTGCAAATTTAATGAGTTCTCTTCTCCGTTCTTTTAAACACACTGACTATTTTCATGGAATCTATATTTATCAAATATTAAAAGAAAAGTTTTGTTTTCAAATACTGAAAAGAACACTTTCCAGTATTCATTTCCTGATAATTATCATTTTCCCTATAAAAATAATAGAAGTGAGTATTGGGCTAAGAAATATAATGGGCCTGAATATGGGCTAACAATAAAACGTAATGGAGGAAGTCAGACAGCCAAAAATCAAATTTTGATCGAACAATCTGTTTCATCCTCGTTCGATTTCGTCATCCTCCTCTCGAACCTCTCCTGAGAAATCTCTTCTGCACAAATTGTAATGCGAGAGAGCTTATCTTAGTGTATTCTTTTGTATGTGTACTGTTCATTCAAATGTGTGCTGTATTGATTGTTGTGGAATCTAGATATGAAAGTTAATCTCTTTCTTTAGAATTGATGTATGTTTTAAGTGATTCTTCTATATTTGGGATAACATGCCCCGGCGGGGATAAAATGCCCCCGCCTACATTTTTCTGGTTATTTGCATTTAGATGCAAGAGGTTGCTGGTGAGCGTGGAGGCTATCTTCATGGACGTGGCGGTATTAGTTTCTCATCTCTTTTTTGAGATTGTTTCATTATCATTAAGTTTTGTTTTTGTTTTTGTCTGTAGCTTTGGACAGCGACGGCTTACTTTATCTAAAAGAGCAGATGGAAGCAGAGGATGATGCAGAACGCCTTCTTAGACGAACTGAGAAACGTGCTTTTGCTGCCTTCAAAATATCCTTTCTTGTTTGTTTTACTAGCTCTTAAAAATTGCTCGAACCATGAACTGGGGTTTGAATATGTTACCAATGTTTTTGTTATTACGATGGCAGGCAGCAAGATTTACTGAAAAAGGTCGTAGAGGTTAAACCAAAACGGCCCAAAATTTCAACACCGTCAACTCCCAGCTTATCACCTCCCATTAGAAGCGACAGAGGCTCAACAGATGCTAAGGTTAACACAGTGTTGAACAAACAGGACAGACCGAAGGAGCAACCTGGAGCTGACCCAAATGACGGCAAAGGAACTGAAAGCAAGGGGCAAGGTAATGCTTCTTCGAAAGGCTTGTTGGGTTTAGCGTATGATAGTTCAGATGAAGAGGACTGAGAGGAGTTATGAAGGTTCTATCTCCCTTTTAGTCTTCTCGCCTTTTGTTTTGTTGTTATGTCAGAAAACTGACAAGGTTTTGTAGCTCTAGGATTCAAAACAGCTTGCACCTGTTGTAATTGTTGAAACCAAACTGGTTTCTTGGAGCTTAAAACAGAGGATAGAATGAATATGATTTACAAAACCATACGGTTTCAATGTTACGTCCATGAAGAAATATGTGAATAGAAAGTCCATTGTTCTATGTGTTTAGTGTGGAGTCTTTAGTGTACAGAGTAGTAAGTTGGATTGGAGTGACTTTGGAGTTAAAACACTATTATGCAAATCTGGAGTTACAATAATGACAACAAAAATCACTTGCGTTTTAACAGTGAATATACATATCATTACAAAGAGATAGATCTACAGAAGTGAAGATTGTTGGGTTGGTTATTGACATTGAGGAGGATCTTTCTCCCGTCTGTTCAACTGGATCTTGAATCCATTCACTAGACGAGCAGAAGGGAAGAAGGAGATACGATCTTCCTCAAGTTGTGTCCACCTGTATGTAGTGATGAAGAAATGCAGAAAGAGAGCTATCTGAAGGCGAGCCAGCTCTGCTCCTGGACAAAACCGAGTTCCTCCACCAAATGGGCTATAGTAAGTACTCGTTCTCCAGTTCCTCTTTTGCTGCATTCACAGCAATGGATATTATTAGCTTCCAGACTGATACTTTCAATGTCAAAAGACAGTTTAAGAGAACCTGAGTTTCAGGGTCAAGCCACCGCCATGGATTGAAGGAAAGACTTTCCTTGTAATAGCTCTCGTCTAAGTGCACTGCTGATAGAAAAGGAACCACAAAGCATCCCTTGGGGATCACGTAATCTGCTCAGAGCCAGAAAGAGTTGAGTTTTAGACCAGGTTTCTGCTGCATGTACCATAATAACAAAGAGGTTATCACATACCTTGATATGAGACATCTTCTTTAGCCTCTCTCATTAGCCATATTGCAATCCCACCAAGCCTGAGTGTTTCATCTATTACCTGTTGAGAAACCAAGAAATTTTCCAGTTGAGTTATTTAGCATCTAAGATGACAAGCAGGAAACTCTTCTGAGCTTCTTGATTTGACTTACACATTGAGTGAAGTCCATTGTCTTGTAATCTTGCCATGTTACTGTTTCTCCCGCAAGTTTCTCGTGTTCCTCCTGCTCATTTACATAAGGTAAACAAACACAGAGAACCAAGAGGAAGTAATCTGTTATCACCAAACCGAGATATTACCAGGATTTGGGTCATTGCCTTAGGACAGTGAGTGAGGAAGTAAACCGCAAACAGCATTGTTTTCGCGGTAGTTTCATTTCCAGCAAACATAAGATTGATGATGAAATCTGCCATTGATTCATTTGGTAAGCTTTCTTCTTCAAGCAACCTTCCAAGTACACCGTTCCCAGCAGTATCTGCTTCTTTGCTATGCACCAGCTTCTCTACCGTCTTGTCTATCTTCCTTATGATCTCCTTTCTTGCCTGAACATGAAACAAGAACACTCTCAGGAAAAGACCAACCATTGGTTTTGTTTTATCTGATCATTACCTTCATGGCTTTGTAGTAAGTGAAGCCAGGCAAGTTGATAGGAACAGAGAGACATCCATCAACAAAATCAGAGAAAAGCTGAGACATTTCATCTACTTCTGATTCGCTCGACACTCCAAGAAGTTGGTTAACCATAAGATGAATCGCAACCTGAAGAACAGTACCAAACAAAGATCAGAAATCAAGAAACCTCCAAGGCTTTCTTCTTCTTCTTGTTCTACTTCAATCACTTGCCTTTCTGCAGACATCTTGGAGAAGGACAACTTCACCGTCCTTGAAGTTACTCAATGTCTGAAGCATAACCGCGGGGATATCCTCAAGGAAATGAGTCTTGAGCTGGTCTTGACGCATCATGCTCGATGCGATTGAGTGAAGGCGTCTCTGTTGTTCTCCATGGACAGTTATGATTCCATCTTTTCCCACCAAATCCCTGAAAGACTTCGGATAACTAGACTGAAACAGCTTGCCTTCGTTCTGCATTATGAACCTGTTAAACGCCGGGTCTGCTGATACCACGGCCCATTTCCCAAACAAGCTACATGAAAATATCCGCCCATACCTGTTAAACCCCAAAACAGAGCATTACAAAACAGAGCATTTCAAAACAGAGTATTTCAAAACAGAGTATTTCAAAACAGAGCATTTGGAAACAGAGCATTGCAAAACAGAGTTTATTATTCATGCAAGTTTTGATTTTTCTTGCGTAGAAGATGGTTTTGATGATATACGGAGATAAATTTAGAACCTTTTGACTTGTTTCTCGACGAAGCTGGAAGGATGAGAGCCGGAAACGGCATTGAGCCAAGCTATGGTGTCTCCGATCAAAGGCCATCCTCTGCTTCCTGGAGGCAGCCTGTGAGGCTCTCTTCTCTTTCGTCTTGTTATCCCCACGAGAAGGAAGATGATGATGCAGGCGAGAAACGTGGTTAATCCAGAAACAGAGAGAAACCAATAGGATTTTCTTGTATGTTCAGCCATTAAAATCAGTTCCTCTGTTGTGTTCTGTCTCGATGTGTGTGGAGAGTTCGTGGAGAGTTAGTTTTTATATAAAGAGTTTACAGCTAAGACTACAGAACGAGTAAGCAGAAACTGAGGAGATTATAAAAATGAAAAGGAAGGTGATAATGTTAAGCATTATAAAAGGATGTAAGAGAGTCGTCGTTGTAGTGTTGCGAGGTTGCTTTGACCCCAAGTAGCCTTTTTTAGGTTGACGTGACGGTGAAGGAATCATTAGGTAAGGTCAAACTTTATGGAGCCACTAAAAAAAAAAAACTGAGTCAAAAAGGTGTGGTTCCGACCCCGCCTAATGGCTAATAATAATGTTTTTTGATATCGTGAGCCACAACAGGAACCACGCGTTTTAGACGCAAACGTGGTCTGTTTGGAGTTTTTAATTGAAACATTTGCATAGTCAAAAATTATTAAGAAAAAGATTTGTATAGTTTTGCGTGCTTTTTTCTTTCGTCTTTTAGTAATTTTGTAAGAAAAATTACAGAAAATATGGTAGGATGCGTATGAAAATATAAGATATGATTATTCTAATGCAACTGGCATTCACATTAGTAGCCAGCAGGAGCCAGCTAATACAATCGTGTGTAAGAAGCGTTGGAACTAAAGCCTCCGAGTCAGCCGGAGGCTCCTGACTTGTTGCTCAATCATACTGTTACACGCTTCACTGTTTACACTTCACAGTTCACACCAATGCTAATTATTGTTTAGCTTTGATTGGAAGCACATTGAGAGACTATATGGGTGCGAGCGACGTTTCTGATAACCAATCAAACGGATGGTCGACACAAGTGCTTCAAAGTTGATTGAACCATGTAGTTAGAAGTCATGATGATAAGAAAAATAACTAATTTTCTCTATAAGACGCAACGTTTTCGATGAGCTGTTGAATTTTCCTAAATTTTGTATACTTTGGATTTACTTTTTTTACTAATACTACTGATTTACCTTTTTTTTTTCATTTTAAGAAATGTATAACTTTAGGATTTTCTAGATAACTTAAGGGATCCTGCATGGTATTGCAAATCATAAAGAAATAGTGACAAGAAACTATATTGCGTTCCTTGGTTAATGAACACGTGGTAGATTGGTACATACTATACCTTCTGTAGAAAGTTCGATATTATATGCTAACAGTTAGTCTCATAGCTTAACAATAATTGTTTCCTTGAAAAATCTTTACAAAATGACAAAATAGTTGTTACAAATAACATTCTGAGAGGCAAAAAAAAAAACGTGCGTAGATTGAGTGGATATTATTTCTTGATAATCGAAAAAGACCTATAGTCCGATATGAACTTCAATTATTGTCTGGTTACAACTTTATTTCCAACGAGTAGCATTTTTGTTACATAAAGATATGCATACAAAAAGATAAGCTATCTACACACGACACACCACAAACTCTAACCTAATGAAGATGCTTACTCTCTCTTTCATCACTCTCACCGTTCTCTCAGCCGTCTTGGCCGCAGCTTCTGCCGCCAATGCTCTACCAAGCAAAGCAGTCCTAGACATATCAGGACATCCAGTTCAGTCCCATGTCCAATACTACATCATACCGGCTAAGATCGGAACCGGCAGGGGAGGGGGTCTTATCCCTTCAAGCCGAGATGCAAACACACAAGACTCGTGTCTGAATCTCGACATCGTACAGTCATCGTCTCCTTTCGTCTCAGGACTTCCGGTAACTTTCTCTCCACTCAACACCAAAACCAAGCGTGTCCACCTCTCAACTAGTCTCAGCCTCGAGTTTGATCCCACGGTTTGGTTATGCCCTGAATCTAAAGTGTGGAGAATCGACCATTCTGTGCAACTCAGGAAGAGCTTTGTAAGCGTTGGTGGTGAGAAAAGTAAAGGGAATAGCTTGTTTCAGATTCAAGAAGATGGAGATGCTTACAAGCTTATGTATTGTCCGATTCTCTCTTCTGTTACGTGTATCAACGTGGGTTTGGAGATTGATGATCATGGAGTTCGACGTTTGGTTCTTAGCAATGATCAATCTTTTGCTGTGAAGTTTCAAAGGGCTTATGATGACTCAAACTCCAACTGTCATCTCAAGCCTCGTTGGAGGATGTTCTCTTTGTTCTAAAATGTGAAATAATCCTATCTTGTACTATGGTTGGAGAATGCTTGTGACAATACCAAGTTTGGGATGTAACCAAGGGTTTATATGAAATAAAACATATGGTTATTGTATGTATGGTAAGAATGCTTGTGACAATACTAAGTTTGTGATGTAACCAACGGTTTTTTAAAATGAAATTAAACATATGGTTATCGTATGTATGTGCCTAAAATAAAAGTTTGCATGATCATTTGGGTTAATTATATCATTTCTAAAACTTTGGGGTGAATTAGAGAAACGTGAGACTATTGGTTAATTACAAATAAACCCAAAACTATGTTGTATTTCACTTTGAGGGCCTATTTGGTTCGCACAAGGCACGGCGAAGCGCGCCCGACCCGAGAGAGTCGATGCGGTAAATGGGCGAGGAGGAATTGAGTAAAGGTGAAGATTGATGATGGTATGGGCCTATTCAAGGGACAAATTCGTTTGCTCCCAATGGCTTAGTTTCTCAGTCTCCCAAGATTTTGCGATCGGGCGTGTGGAGCCAGTAGAGTAGTGCTTTACGTTCTTGAGAAGAAGACGAAGAGATGCCTCGCTGATGACTCTCCCCTTAATAAATTTTTGTTAGCCATTGAGGTTTGTTTGTTTGTTTACACATTACACTGTATGATGACGACGACGTATCACTAAACATATTGATATTAGAATATTACAAAATTGTTAAAAAGATTAATTTACGTTTAAAAAGCTTGTTTCTTATGCTCGCCATGTTAGTTATGTATTAAGTTTGTATTCTGTTAACATTATTATATACGGTTTGAAGATCAGGCACGAAATATTCCCATTTAAGTCTGAATTCTGAATTCTGGAGATAATCTAAGTACAATTACTGTTTCTTGTGAATGAAGTTACATTGGTGTTGGTCAGGAGGAAGAAGTGCAATTGTTCTACTACTTCATCAAGTCTGAGAGGAACCCAGAAGAAGACCCACTTGTTCTCTGGCTAAGTGGAGGACCTGGCTGCTCTTCCATCTCTGGCCTTCTTTTTGAGAATGGTAAAATATATAAAACCTTGATTTGCTTCAACTCGTTCTTTTGTGTCTTTGATTACAGCTCAACTCAATTCAATTCAACAGGGCCTCTGGCTATGAAGCTTGATGTTTACAATGGAACTCTCCCTTCTTTGGTCTCTACTACATACTCATGGACGAAGGTAACAACAAATTAGTATTCCTTCCTTCCTTTTTACCAAAAAAAAAAAAAATTAGTATTCCTTACACTATATGTGGCATACCTTACCATATGAATAATAGCATCAATGGCCATCGTTCTCTCATCTTCAGGTCAGAGTTTAACCTTTTTTTTTGCTCCCCCACCAACAAGATTCAAGGCTTTATGTAAATTTTGTACGTTTTTTTGGTTGAACAGTGGTGATCACGATAGGACAGTGCCTTACCTTGGAACTCAAGCTTGGATCAGATCTCTCAACTACTCAATCGTTGATGATTAGAGGCCATGGATGATCAACGATGAAATAGCTGGGTATGTATACACTACACACCCATCTTTCTTGAATCGGTTATGCCTCTTGTTCGTTCCTTCCATTAATCTCACGTTGAGATTACTTTTACTTGGCAGATACACAAGGACTTATGCAAATAATATGACATTTGCTACTATCAAAGCAAGTCATTCCTCTTTCTTTTTTGATGTTTTCTTGCTTCCCACTCAACATTTTTAATGCGGTTGAACTCAATAGAGTTGTGGGTTTTGGTTTATAGGGAGGTGGACACACAGCAGAGTTTAAACCAGAGGAAAGCTCCGTCATGTTTCAAAGGTGGATCAATGGCCAACCTCTGTAAAATAAGAGAGTGGCCTTTACCTATAAAAGAGAAGAGATTGTGATTCTCTAATGTTCAATCAAAGTGTGTGTGTACATTTCCTAGCACACACCTTCTCCATATATAAAGAGGCTTGGCCTTTATGTCACTTTGAACTAAACTGAGTAAGCTTCTATGAGACATTAAATCTTGAAACTGAGAATAGTATAGTAAACAATTTCCCCTTATTTAAAATCACACAGTAAGAATATATCAAATCATATGATGTTATCCATATCTCCTTTGTTCAATCTTGTTAGACATTATTGCTTGTTTGTTTACATGTATGAAAACGACGTATCACTAACTATCTTGAAATTAGAATATGATTACATAAATAATTACTTTAGTTTACAGAAAGAAAAAAACTTTTTTAATGGCCACGACAAGCGCGAAGACAATTAACAAGTAATATTGTATTCTTTTTGATTATATTTTAGACTTAAAGACCACTTGGAAAAACGAATGGTTAACGACTATGTTTCCTCTGTTCTGAAATGGCTGTTTCTGTTTCTCCAACTTGTCTTCTTGATTCAGAATGCTGATTCTGCCTCTATCGTCAAGTATCTTCCTGGTTTTGATGGCCCTCTCCCCTTTGAGCTCGAAAGCGGGTTTGTTTTCTCTTTCTTGTTGTGATTAATTAATTAACTGAATCCATGTTATTTCTGAGTTTTGAGATATTCAAACTAGGTTATTTTTGTTTCTTCTAAATGAAGTTACATTGGTATTGGTGAGAAGGAGGAAGTGCAGTCGTTCTACTACTTTATCAAGTCTGAGAGGAACCCATTAGAAGACCCTCTTCTTATCTGGCTAAGTGGAGGACCTGGCTGCTCTTCCATCTCTGGCCTATTATTTGAGAATGGTAAAAATATAAAACAGTGATCTTCTTAAGCTCCTCTTTTGTGTCTCTGATTAAATCTTAATTCAATTCAACAGGGCCTCTGGCTATGAAGCTTGATGTTTACAATGGAACCCTCCCTTCCTTGGTCTCTACTACATACTCATGGACAAAGGTACACACAAGTGTGTATGATGATCACAAAAATCGATGAATCAGTTAAACTCTTGATCATTTTCATCAGACTTCAAGCATAATATACTTGGATCAGCCTGTTGAAACTGGCTTCTCCTACTCTAGAACTCTTCTTGTTAACAAACTTAGTGATTCAGGAGAAGCCAAACGGATCCATGAGTTTCTTCAAAAGGTAAACCAATGGCAAACATAAATGTATATTGGAGCGACGGTTCTTTATGCATATTATAGCATTTGGGACCCTTTTTGTGCAGTGGCTAGGCAAGCATGAAGAGTTTTCCTCCAACCCTTTCTACGTAGGAGGAGATTCTTATTCAGGTATGGTTGTTCCCGCACTCGTTCAAGAAATCTCAAAAGGTAAACATGTTTGTTTTTATGTATGATATTAACCCTCAAGCCCTCTTAATAGTATCATTTTTTCCATCTATTAATCGACTTCTATAAAAGAAAAAACATGATGATGATATGCAGGAAATTACCAGTGTTGCAATCCTCCAATAAATCTTCAGGTTCTTTGGTATTTCTTTTATATATATATTAGCATGTATGTAAATTGGAAAGTGTTCCAAAAAAAAAAAGTAAATCGGTAAAAGTAGTAACTAATCAAATATGCTTTAGAGCTTTAAAAAGATTGAGATAGTTTTCATATAGAATATAATATCTTCACAAGCACTAAAAACTGATATTTTCGTCAATGGCAACAATATATAGGGTTACGTGCTCGGTAACCCAATGACAGAACGTAAAACTGATGATAACCATCGTATTCCATATGCTCATGGTATGGCGCTCATCTCTGATGAGCTCTACGAGGTATGAACACATCATGACATTTGCGTTTGCTTCCATGCACAATGAAAATAATTAACAAACAGTTGGCATGCAGTCGCTGAAAAGAATATGCAAAGGGGAATATACATATGTTGATCCACTTAACACAAAATGCTTGAAACTCGTTGAAGAATATCATAAGGTACACGTGGAACTTAATTTAGTTGATACTCTGTCTCTTCCGCCTTGTTAAAGATCATCACCAAATTCAGAATTCTTTTGTGGTTATTTTATAGTGTATAGATGGATTAAACCTATATAATATACTACAACCTTGGTGCAAACATGAGAATCCAGATTGCTTTGTAAGTAAATCCATCTTGCCCTATATATGTTCACCGTATACCAATAATATATACACATAGAAGTTTTGCTTTTGCAGTATTATCGCTATGTGTTATCTACATACTGGACGCAAAGCTCTTCAAATCAATGAGGTATATATATATAATTAATTATTTTTAAGGGATTTTGCCTAGTCTTATATATGAAGCGATCTGTATGATTGGTAGGAGAGTATAGGGGAATGGATACGATGTAAACACGATATTCCTTACACAAATGACATTATAAGCAACGTACCTTACCATAATAAGAATAACAGTATCAGTGGCTATCCTTCTCTCATCTTCAGGTCAGAGTTTTGACTTTTTGGTAAACTTTTTTTCTTTTGTTCCCTACAAGATTCAAGTATTTCTGTAAATATTGTGCGGTTTTTTGGTGAACAGTGGTGATCACGATATGGTAGTGCCTTATCTTGGAACCCAAGCTTGGATAAGGTCTCTCAACTATTCTGTTATTGATGACTGGAGGCCATGGATGATCAGCGATCAAATCGCTGGGTATATAGATGCACCCAACTTTCTTTAACTGTTTAATCATACCTTTTGGTAATTCCTTCCGTTAAACTCACGTTGAGATTACTCTTGACTCTTACTTGGCAGATACACAAGGACTTATGCAAATAAGATGACATTTGCTACTATTAAGGCAAGTCGTTCCTCTTCTTTTTATTCCCACTCAAACTTTATTCATCGGTCTTTATTGAGTTGTTGATTTCAATCACAGGGAAGGTGGCCATACACCTGAGTGCAAACCAGATGAAAGCTGTATCATGTTCCAAAGGTGGATCAATGGCCAACCTCTGTAAAGAGGAAAAAATTCTAATTTTCTTAAAGTGCATGTGTACATACACTCTAGTATACACATTTTAAAAATATGCAAGAACACTTGGCCTTTTAAGTGACTTCAAATAAAACTCAAAATTTGATAATCTACTTTTTGTACGCAACTACACGACACGAGTGTTGCCTTTCAGGGTTTTTACAATTGCATTTCACTGCTTTTTATTGAAGTTAATGAAGGAAACAAAACAAATGATCAAGTAAACTTGATAATCTAAGATAATGTCCTACATTTATTTATAGTTGAATGTAATGTTCAAGAAATCAATAGGGTAGTTAAGTGTTAATTTAAAGTAAAATGCATTAATTAAAATATAAAATATCAATCTTTTAAGTATAACAACAAAATCTAAAATATCAAAATTTTAAATATAGAGGGAGTTACTACATGATCATCTTCTCAAGATATGTACAAATTGCTTAAGTTCGATGTCCAATACAAAATCAACAGGTTCACATGCTTTAACCATTCTTTCTATGAGCTATGTCCTGTTTACGAGATTTTCATATCACCACGATGCCAGCAGAGATAGATTACTCAGACTTGGTAGAAATGATTTAACCCAGTTGACTGGTCAGTGTTTGCTTTAGTCTAATTTCGCCATTTAAACCATCTAAAAATATACGTTCAGATTCACTTGCTAAAGAGACCATATGCAATAGTATTCTATTTTCCCATGTAAGATCAGATCCTGTTGGAAGGAACCCTTCTTCAGAACGCCTCAGTCTCGGCCACCACTTGATCTGTGGGTGCTGTAAAAAAGCAGATTATTTCTTCTGGAAGACTCACACTAAAATTGCTCTTTCATTCTTCTTCTTCTTCTTCTTTTTTGAACACAAACTTTCATTAGATTCAAATTCAAAGACTACAAAGCCAAGAGAGAATTAAACATCCTCTTGAAAACAATTCATGAACTACAATAGCAAATAGAACTAAGCATGATAAATCTTCATATGAAGTTGACAGCGAATTCAAAGCCAAGCTTGAATGCGTCGATGAAGCTTTCACGACAAAGTCGGACAGCTGAGAGATAGTCACAAGTGACGTTGAGAGACAGTCCTCACCAACGAGAAAAACCAAAGTAGTCTCGATTGCACCTTCATGCCCCGTACAGACCGCTCCACAAGGTAACAAACCGGTGAGTACACTGAAACTAAAGCTCGGAAAAGAATCCGAATTTTTTTCTCCATTCATGGAAAGGAGGCATGGTAGTGAAGTACTCTCCACAACAGAGGAGGAGGTGAGAGTTGTGCGCCGACAACATGACCTTACTAGCTTTTGTTGGCTCAGAGCTGGACGCCGGAGTGGATTCCCACCTACATCGGACGCCAGATTTAGAAACATATGGCTCAGAGTTGGACGCCGGAGTGGATTTCCCACCTACATCGGACGCCAACAGTTATGAGAGAAAATATAATTTGCAGTGGTTGATGGCATGGATCTTCTAGCCGGAGAAGCACTGAGGACGAAAGGTTGAGATGTACAGATCTGAGAGTTTGACTCACGGATCTGAAACATAGAGGAAGCGGGCCGGCAAGGGTGATACAGCGAGCATGGAAAGCAACTAGCTTCATTGTCTGGGATTCCCCGGAGAACAAAACAGTCGAAGAAACCTGCAACCTAGAGAGGACCACCGGAGTTCCGATGGACATAACTTTTGGACTTGAACGGAGGAACACTGAGCAACAACGGTGCAGAGGTACTCGATCCGCTGGATCCGGAGGCTCCGGAGGTGGACGGGGATTGAGGTCTCGGAGAAGAGAGGTTCGCCGAGGAGAAGACCCTGGTTGGAGCTGCAAACGTTGAGTCATCGGTGTTGGGAGAGAAGGTGGGGAGATGACCATCGGAGCAAAAACTCAGAAACGACACAGAAGAAGAGGAGGAGACGGAAACTTCAGAGGAACGAGCTGTCACCGGAGAAGACGTCGGAGGGGGATCTCATCCTGTAGTTGCGGCCGTCTTGGTCTTCGTGCCAGAGAGAGCATGGTCTCTAGGGCGAACTCCGCTTTTAAAAAAAAAAACGTGCCCTTGTTTAGTTTTCTTCTTCTTCTTCTACATCATCAAATATAGAAGTAAAATGACATTTGATACTGTCAAAGCAAGTTATTCCCACCCAACAATTTACCGTATTTTTCTTGTTCTGAGGTTTGAATAAAGGGAAGTGGGTACAAACCCAAAGGTGGATGAATGGCCAAACTCTGTAGAACAGGAGAGTGGCCTTCACGTATAAAAGACAAGCTACAGATTTGATATCAAATCTATCACATCACGATGCTATAAACATATGGTTTGGTGTCCCTTCCAGTTTAAACTAACCTTGATCTAATCCATATCTCCTAGAATGACTCTTCCCTTGTTCAATCTTGTTAAACATTATTGTTTGTTTGTTTACAGTGTATGAAGAAGACGTATCACTAACTATCTTGAAATTAGAATATGATAACATAAATAATTACTTTAGGTTACAGAAAAAGAAGAAAACCTTTTTTTAATGCTTACGACAAGCGCGAGGACAATTAACAAGTAATATTGTATTCTGTTAACATGATTATATATTAGACTTGAAGATCTGACACGAAATTTTCCCATTAAAATAATGTGACAAGTTCAATGATGAATCCAAACTTGAAAAATGAAGAGGGGGCTAGGCGACTTTTTATTGCTTTTAGTTTACAGATCCAATAACTTGTCCTGTCCTTAAAGGCCATTGACTTGGGAAAAAACGAATAGCTAACGACTATATTTCCTCTGTTCTGAAATGGCTGCTTCTGATTCTTCAATTTGTCTTCTTGATTCAGCATCGTGTTGATTCTGCCTCTATTGTCAAGTATCTTCCTGGTTTTGATGGCCCTCTCCCCTTTGAACTCGAAACCGGGTTTGTTTTCTCTTCTTGTTGTGATTAATTGAGTTCTTGACTTTTGAGATATTCTTACTAGGTGGTTATTTTTGTTTCTTGTGAATGACGGTACATTGGCATTGGTGAGAAGGACGAAGTGCAGTTGTTCTACTACTTCATCAAGTCTGAGAGGAACCCTGAAGAAGACCCTGTTCTTCTCTGGCTAAGTGGTGGACCTGGCTGCTCTGCTATCTCTGGTCTTCTACTGGAGAATGGTAAAATATAAAACAGTGATCTTCTTCAGCTCTTCTTTTGTGTCTCTGATTACAGATCGATTCAATTCAACAGGGCCTCTGGCTATGAAGCTTGATGTTTACAATGGAACCCTCCCATCTTTGGTCTCTACTACATACTCATGGACAAAGGTAACAAAAAATTGTGTATGATGATCACAAAAACCGATGAATCAGCTAAACTCTTGATCATTTTCATCAGACTTCAAGCATATTATACTTGGATCAGCCTGTTGGAACTGGCTTCTCCTATTCAAGAACCCATCTTGTTAACAAACCCTGTGATTCAGGAGAGGCCAAACGGATCCATGAGTTTCTTCAAAAGGTAAATTAAATATAAAGTAACTAAATGTCTCTTGGAGAGATTAATAGCCTTTTTTATTGTTATTGTTGTGCAGTGGCTAGGCAAGCATCCAGAGTTTTCCTCCAACTCTTTCTACGCCGGAGGTGATTCTTATTCCGGTAAGATTGTTCCGGCTCTCGTTCAAGAAATCTCAAAAGGTATATATGTCTGGTTTTATATATGATACTAACCCCTAAAAGCCCTTTTGTAGTATCATTTTTTGCCATCTCTCAATCCACAACTCTTAACAGAAGAAACATGATGATGATAATATGCAGGAAATTACCAGTGTTGCAATCCTCCGATAAATCTTCAGGTTCTTTGGTATTTCTTTATTATATATATTCAGGTTATATACTATATATCTTAGCATGTGCAATAGAACGTGGATAGAGCTTTGAGATTTAAAACACTTACCTTATGTAATATGTATGTATATTGGAAAAAGTAGTAACCAATCAAATATGCGTTAGAACCCTTAAACAATTTGAGAAGGTCTTCATATAAATATGTCTTCCCAAGCACTGCAAACTGATATTTTTGTCAATGCCAACATTAATAATATAGGGGTACGTGCTTGGTAACCCAGTAACAGATGGAAAAATTGATTCTAACCACGCCATTCCGTATGCTCATGGTATGGCGTTTATCTCTGATGAACCCTACGAGGTATGAACACATCATATGTGATTTGCTTTTGTTTCTACAATGAAAATAATTAACAAACAGTTGGCATGCAGTCGCTGAAAAGAATATGCAAAGGAGAATATACATATGTTGATCCACTTAACACAAAATGCTTGGAACTCATTGACGAATATCATAAGGTACAAACACCGAGGAATTTGAATTAGTTGATGTTATGTCTTCTGCCTTGTTAAAGATCATCATTAAATTTAGAAATCTTTTGTGGTTATTTTATAGTGTATAGATGGATTGAACCTATATATAGTATACTACAACCTTGGTGCAAAACTGAGAATCCAGATTGCTATGTAAGTAAATCCATCTTGCCCTGTGTTCACCGTATATATACACATATATATAGAAACCGTATTATCGCTGTTTGTTAGTTACATACTGGGCCAATGACAAAACCGTTCGCAAAGCTCTTCAAATCAATGAGGTAAATATATATGACTAATTATTTTAAGAGATTTTGCCTAGTCTTATATATGAGGCGATCTGTATGATTGGTAGGAGAGTATAGGGGAATGGGTACGATGTAGATATGGTATTCCTTACACATATGACATTATAAGCAGCGTACCATACCATAAGAATAACAGTATCAATGGATATCCTTCTCTCATCTTCAGGTCAGAGTTTTAACCTTTTGGTTAACTTTTTTTCTTTTTGTTCCCTACAAGATTCAAGGATTTATGTAGCTTTGTGCGGTTTTTGGTGAACAGTGGTGATCACGATATGGCAGTGCCTTACCTTGGTACCAAGCTTGGATAAGGGCTCTCAACTATTCTATTATCGATGACTGGAGGCCATGGATGATCAACGATCAAATCGCTGGGTATTTATATGCACCCAACTTTCGTCAATTTTTTTACGTCTCTTGTTCATTTCTTCCATTAAACTCACGTTAAGATTACTCTTGACTCTTTCTTGGTAGATACACAAGGACTTATGCAAATAAAATGACACTTGCTACTGTCAAAGCAAGTCTTTCTTCTTCTTTTCTTTTTTAAGTTTCCACAACATTTTTATTGTGGTCTTTATTGAGTTGTGGATTTCGATTACAGGGAGGTGGGCACACGCCAGAGTACAAACCAGATGAAAGCTCTATCATGTTCCAAAGGTGGATTAATGGCCAACCTCTATAAAAAAGGAAATTAATTATGATTTTAATATTCTATCAAAGCGTGTACATATATAGTACATACTCTCTAGTACACACATTCTCCAAATATATAAGAGCACTTGGCCTTTTAAGTGACTTGAAATAAAACTCATAATTTGTTAATTTACTTTGTAAACAACTACATGAATGTTGTCTTTCAAGATTGCTACATTTGCATTACACTTCTTTACAGAAGAAGCAAAACAAAGATCAAGTAAACTTGGAGTATGTAAGAGTTTCTCATACTTTTATTTATATTTGGATGTAGCATATTCAGTGTAAATGTTCGAGGTGCATCACCGGCAGTGAAAACTCTTAAAACACGAGGCCGGTAAATAAAAGAGTGCTCGTGAAAGGTTTGCAAATTAAATACTGGATGATCTTCTCAAGATATGTACAATTGCTTAATTTCGATGTCCAATATAAAATCAAGAGTCGACATCCATATAAATTAAATAGCAATTCCTTCTATCATACACACTGAAATTGCTCTTTGATTCTTCTTCTTTATGAACAGAGATATACAAATAAAATGACTCGTGATAAAAACTTTGTTGCAGACAGCCTAGCAAAAAGGTGCTTTGTTAGGTGAAAATGATGTAATGGCGTTTGCCTAACTACTCTATATTTAATGAAGTTTATGTTTCAAAAAATACAAATAAAATGACATTTGCTACTGTCAAAGCAAGATTTACCCACTAAACAGTTTATTACGTCTTTTCTTAATTGAGTTGTGGGGTTTGAATAAAGAGAATGGGTACACGCCAAAGTTTTCATATTCCTATAAAGTGGATCAGTAGCAGTGTCTAACCTCTGCAAAAAAGGACGGTGGACTGTGCTTATAATGGACAATAAATTGTGATTCTACTATGCATCCTCTCAAAATGTGTTACATATTCAAAGTACAGATATATATATATAACATGAATTGACCTTTGAATGAATGAATTATTCATAATTTGTTAATGTAAGCAATTTGACTAGTGTTGTTCTAGCTTGGTTCATTTGCATTTTACTTCTTTACTGAGCACTAAAATATATGATCTATCTACCTGGTGTGAATCAATCAACTTGCGGGGATAGCTCAGTTGGGAGAGCGTCAGACTGAAGATCTGAAGGTCGCGTGTTCGCTCACCGCATCATTTTTTTCTTTATATATTCCCCTGTAAAACGAATACCACAAGCCCATTTCCATGCCCACTACGTACCCCCACAGCCTTCGCATCTATAATCATACATTTTCTGACATTAGCTTGTTTGATTCGTTTTACTTTTCTTTCTTTGATTTAATTTGTTTCAGAGTTTTTGTGTTTTTCTTCCAATAGTTTAGAAAAATAAAACTTTGGTTCAGATGAACCATTTAAAAATGTAATTGACATATCTAGAAGCGAATGATGGCGACGGATCTTATTAGCTTCAATCATTGATGGTTTTTCATTTGATGGTGATAGAATTTTTGCTACAAACTATGGTTAATACGAAAGACATCATGAAATTCTAATCAATCGACTGTTTGGAACGATTATCTCTTTGACTATGTTATTATCAATAGAGCAATATAAAGAGTTGCCTTGGTAGTTCCTACTGGAGCAATAAAAAGAGAGTGACAATCCTTATCAATTCAGTCTGAAACTTGGTGTTTTTGGATGAATATGAATACTATTTCTCTCGAGATTCAACTATTCGAGAAGCAATATAGAGTTTTTATATGAAAAATCTTGAGATATCCATACGCAAAATAGATGTGTTAGTTTATTTTGGATTCCTATTGATATATCATTTTCTACATTTGTTTTTCTTGTTATTATTGTTTAAAATTCTTTGCCTGTAAAATTTAATAATACAATCCAGCGTTAAAAATGCTCGATTAATTAAACATAATTCAAATACATATTTTTGTGAATAAAATAATAACTTAAATCAAAATAATAAAAATGTATTACATTTATTGTCACTTAATTTTTTATTTCATATAATTATTTTACTAAATAGAAACTCTTTATATTTCAATTAATTTAGCCAAACACATAGAAATAGTCTTTTTATTAGTTTATAAAATCAGTTAGACATAAAAATTGGCTACCCATTTATATTTCACTTAATTTAGGTACATATTTTTCTTTTCGGGTAGCATTTTTTTTGTTTGTTTTGAAATTAGACTCCGCTTGAATATTATAAATTTATGTGTGGGTTTTGAGTTGGATTCTTCTCGGTCTGGATGAGTTCGGTTCTGATGCATAGGAACATAAAAATATCTAAATAAAAAATGTATCTGAGACGGGTTTCGATATTTATACCAAAAATAACCATAATATCCGATTCGGTCG
Source organism: Brassica napus (assembly GCF_020379485.1). Taxonomy (NCBI): domain Eukaryota; kingdom Viridiplantae; phylum Streptophyta; class Magnoliopsida; order Brassicales; family Brassicaceae; genus Brassica; species Brassica napus. Next base: position 44,571,613 of record NC_063449.1, on the reverse strand, counting down.
AGGTCTTTTCAATTCAATTAGTTATATTATGACACATCTAATATATATAACACTAATTATGAATAACAAATATCAGTGTATAAAAAGGTAAAAACCAATACTGCGCGAATCGATCTCTAGTTAATATTAAAACTCTAACAAATATATTCCACTTCAATGGTTTATTATCCTCCATAACTTCAATATCGTGTTATTCTTTGTTTTTTTTTTTTGTTTTATCCAGATATTTCACAAAAAGAGAAGAATAGTCTTCGTATAAAGGATGACCGATTATTTTCTGAAAAAAAGCCACGTAGTTATAATTTATAACATATTGTAGATAGAATCAGAGAAATAGAGCTAGTGAAGGCTGAAGCACATACCATTTCATTAGTAAAGTTAACCCATTATAGATAAGGAAAAACAAACAGTTAGAAAATGGTGAAACCCTAGTTCGATCTCCGCTGGCCATTCGGACTGCCTTAAATAGCAAGAATATGTGAAATGCTGTAGGTCTTGTAAGACTAGTCGGCTGAGATCGGTTGTAGGATCTCCACGGTTACAGAAAAAAAATATTAGAAAACAGTGCTCAGAAAGTGGAATATATATACATATATATAAAAATGATCACATGCTTTTGCAAATGCTATATAATTTTTTCCATTATGCATAAAGAAAAAAAAAACATTTTCTCTATATGAGCATCAAGTATATATGTTTATTCTGGCTTAGGGAGTTAGGGTCACTAAAAAAATTCACAATGGTTGGACTCGTGCTGCTTAGTGGCATTAAACATTAAGTTTAGAGCTACTAATTTCGATGCCAACCACTTGTTTAAAAAAATGTTATGGTGGTTTAGAGGATGAGCGGCTTCGATCATTCCTCATCTTCAATCATTGATTGTATAGCTCAAACTTCACGTGCTCGTATAGTATTATACCAACTTTTTATAGGAGTCAGCTATCCGTTTTTCTAAGATTAAAAACGTGGTAGTCAAAAAAAACAAAAGTAAACGGAGTGTTAAAAGTGATATTTTTTACTTTTAAAATTATTAGAACTGGAGATGTTGTACTCCCCGCCCTACTAAGCCGGCCGGCTCTATAGTAGTCACGTTGAAAGAAGAAAAACTATCAACGGTTAACTACACTTTTGACTACATTGAACCTTGAAGATTAACTGAGATACAGAACTAATGGAGCTTTTAGTTGTTCTTTTTCTTCTCGTGGCGTTTAAATAAAAGAATTTGTAAGAAAACAGAACTATAGTGAACATACATGATCTCATCCGTTAACCAACGCGGTCCAAACCAGCTAAAACCCACGAAAAATAAATAAATAAACAAACAAATTTAAGAATTAGTAGCGAATAAAGTAAAATAAAATAAATTAAAGAACCGTGTAGTAGAAAAGATAGGCATCTTCTCAATTATCAATGTGTGCGCATGTATACGCATACGTGTATAAATACCTATCACATGAACTCACATTTTCTTCATCCAGTAACATTCAAATCTCTCAGCTAAATAAACTCAAAAAAGGATGAATCCTATGTTTTACTTCCTTCTTGCCTTAACAGCTGTTTTAGCCGCGACCGCAAACGCAGGACCAGTTGTCGACATCGATGGTGATATCATATTCCACGGCAGTTACTACGTTATCCCCGTCATCCGGGGCCCTGAAGGTGGCGGCTTAACTCTCACCACCCGCAACGGCAACCAGTGTCCCCTCTTTATCGGACAGGAGCGTTCAGAGGTCGAAAGGGGCATTCCCGTGAAATTCTCAAACTGGAGGTCTAGAGTTGGGTTCGTTCCCGAATCCGAGAACCTCAACATCAAGATGGATATCGAACCTACGTTCTGCGCTCAGTCAACTTATTGGTGGGTCACTACAGCCCCCAGTCCCTGGAGATCGGCGTTCATAGCGGTTGGTCCTAAGCCAGAAGCTGGAGGAGAAGATTCGTCGAGGAGTTTCTTCCAGATCAAGAAAACTGAAGCAAAACTTAACGCTTACAAGTTTGTATTCTGTAGAGACGGTAACGATTGCATCGATGTCGGTAAAAACGAGGAAGGTGGCGTTCGGGGTTTGGTTTTAGGCTCTACGCCACCATTCGCTACCCCATTCGAGGTTGTGTTCGTGAAAGCTACTGGGACAGAAACTTCATCCAAGACTATGTCTATAATCTGAGAGAAATTAAAGACCACTTAATAAAGGGGATAAGAGTTATAACTTACGTCTAAGAATAAAACTCTATCTATGTTTGATGTTTTCTCTGTTCATCAATCATCATCATCATCACGTCTGGAATAAAAAAACATCTTTCCTTTGTTTCTCTGTTTGTTTTTATTTCTCTCTTTCGTTTAAGATTCACATAACTTGGAAACTACACATAAACATAAACATAAACATAAACATTTTTACCAAAAAAAAAAAAACTACACATAAACATTTCTCCTTTACAATAACCACATACAAAAATACGTTATCTAACACCACTGCACAAAAAAACATCTACTGGCGATTGGTTTATGTATATATGGTCGTGTGAAGTGGTTGAAAACATTTGAAAACCAAAGTAAGGCAATTCAAACAACTTTTATCAAATGCAACTTTTGCAAAATACTTTTGAAAAACAAGTACTGTATTATTATTGTAAGAAAACTCATCAAAAACTTTCAAGTATTAACATTTTCCAAGCAAACCTTTTATTTTTAAGCACTTCTGTTTCTAGTGGTTTTCCGGAGTAGCTACTAATCTTCGTTGCCAACTACTTATTTGATACAATTAAATTTTAGTGTTTTCATTAATTAGAGCATCTTCTAAAGAAATTTTATAACTATAAATATATAGTTTTTTGCTCTCCAAAAAGGAACTTCAAAACTTCAAATTTGAAGTTTTGAAGAGTGAAACTCCAAATATAGAGTTTTACTTTTCAAGACTTTAAATTTGAAGTTTCATCTTTTTATTTGCCTTTTGATCCTTACAATTATACATCATATTTATAATTCTTAAATATTTTTTTGTTTATTGTTTTAATCCTTAAAACTTTTATATCTCATAAATATTTAAAATTTGTTTTATAAATTTAAGTTTTACACATGAAATTAAATAACAATTTTAAAACAAGATTTATAATATTTTAAAACTAGAATTAAACAACAAGAATATTACAAAAAACCATAATAAAAACTTATTAAAAAGACACATGAAGACATAATTATTACTCAAATTTAAATATTATAACAACATTAATAGTCTGGTAAATTTGCTCTGGAACCTCTCAAATCTCCAAAATATTGTCCAAACAAATTTTGTGTAACCGAAGATGATTGTTGTTGTTGCTCTTGACGCTTTTTTTGCACGATTCTTTCTTGTTCAGATCGAATGTATTCACGAATATTAACATCATCGATAGAAGCTAAGTTTTTTAGCAATATTTTATTTTCCTCTTTTATTTTTTTAAAAGCTAACTTTTTTGCTTCATTTTGCAGTCGTAATTCAATCATCTCATGACCTTTTTCCCTGATTGTTGTACTTTCGTTTAAAAGATCAAGGATTTTTTCGTTTGATGCTATCAAACTATCATCGGCCATATTATGAGGATATCCGATTTCAAAGATTTTTGGCTTGTAATCTAAAATAAAAAATAAAGAGAATCATTTTTTACTTCGAAATGCACTAGTTGATCTTATATGGGAGCATTACGAAAATAATTTTATGGAATAATATAGTATTTGCTTGCAGTTTAATATTTAATTATGTACTTTTATTTATAATTTTATATTTTAGTGTAAGATTTTTTTAATTAATATTTATGTAATATTTATATATATGTACTAGTTATTTATAGAAGTTTTATGAATTTACATCAATTATGACAAATATAAGGACTATAGTGTAAAATATAAATAATTTTGAAGTTAGGTTTAAAGTTTTACTCTTGGAGAAGAACACATTGAAACTTCAAATATAAAGTTTTGGAAACTTCAAAATAGAGTTCATTTTTGGAGATGTTCTTATTAATGATATTTTATATAATATAACCTATGATTAAATGTTAGATTCAACAAAATAATTCTGTTTTAATTAGAGAGTTGCTGCAAAGATTTGTTTAAACTATGTACAATAGAAATTCTATAAATTAATACTCGATAATTTAATAATTTCTATAAATTAATAAATTTTACCGTTTTCAATTTAGACCAGTTTAAAATTTGACACAAATTGATAAAATAATAAGATAATATTTTTTTTTTAAAAAAAAAATATATATATATATATATATATAAATATATGGTCCCATTAAAATTATAAATTAATAATTTATATGTATACATATTTTATATATTTAAGAACCATTATTATATTGTTTGTTTTATATTCGCAATGAAATTATCTTTATATTTTCTTAACGCTTAATATATTTTTAATGAGATTTATAATATTATATCTAAAACCACATTTAAGTTCTATGCAATATATATTATATACACACGATAATATAATAAAATTAATATAAATGTTAAATTATAAAAAAATAAAAATTAATGTCCATACACTAAAATCAAATATATATATTTTATCTTAGAATAAATATATCTTAAAATAAAAAATCTAAATAAATTACTTTTTGTAAATTAATATATCTATAAATTAATAAAATTTTATAGTTCCAGCATTATTAATTGAGAAAAAGACAAAAATAGCACTAAATCAAGTTTATGTTCCCAAACTAGCATTCAAGGTCAAAAGTCACAAAAATAGCACTTAATGTTTTATCAAAAGTCACAAACTTAGGGTTTTGAGTTAAAGGGTGGGGTTTAGGATTTAGGGTTTAGGGTTTAGGGTTTAGAGTTTAGGGTTTAGGGTTTAGATTTTAGGGTTTAGGGTTTAGATTTTAGGGTTTAGGGTTTAGAGTTTAGGGTCTAAGGTTTAGAGTTTAGGGTTTAGGGTTTATGGTTTAGGATTTAGGGTTTAGAGTTTAGGGTTTAGGGTTTAGAGTTTAGGGTTTAGGGTTTAGAGTTGAGAAATGAGGTTTTGGGGATAAGATTTCAAATTTTGAAAAATAAAAAAATTAAAATTTTCAAATGATAAACTTAGAAAAGTGCTATTTTGGTCATTTTAGTTTTTGAGTACTATTTTTGTGATATAAATTTAGAAATGTGCTATTTTGGAGATTTGCCTTTATTAATTTATAGAGGTTATTTAATCAGAAGTTACAGCTTTTAAAACTTCCCACTTGAACAACTTTCTCACGGAATTAATCACATGAATACGAGGCTAAAATGATTTGTTGGTTTCGTTATTTCTATCATATCATATGTATTTATATGTATATTCTAATTTTCTGTAATGTAATCTGTGATATTTAATTGTTTCTATAAATAAATTATGTTAATTCTTCTATCTTTAAAATGTTTAATTGTTTGTATAGTAATATAGATTATATTAGGTAGTTCTCGGATTAGTTTCTTTTTTAAAAAATTATTAAATAAATAAAAATTCAAATACCAACAACCAATCAAATTAAAAAAATTATTTTTTAACTCCACCTATGAATGACACCTAAGAAAAAGTCATTTAAATGACTTCTCAATTAATATATAGTATGATTTTCATTTATTTTAAAGTTAATTTTGCCATTTAATAATGATCACAAAATATAAAAAATAAGGGAGAGTTCTGTTTATACAACAATTTTGTTACTAATTTCTATATTTGCGTTTAATAGGTGACCACTTTTATAAGAGAGCATTATACTATGAGACATTTTATTAGTTATGTTTAACATAATAAGACACTTTAGACTAGTATTTGAGCAAATCAGACACAAATGCCTTTTAGGGGAGGAAGCTAATTAATGTATAAGAAATTGTGATCATCTAACTAAATGAGAAGTTTTGAAGATATTTAAAAGGCAATTATTGGTTTCTAGTAAAGAACATCCGTTGGATTTAAAATTTTTGATTAAGTATAAAAAAATAACTATAGGGAGTTTAACACACATAACCTACTACTGAAGACTTTATGTTCAAATAAAGCCACTAAAATACATAATCTATTGATGGCCGGAAGTACAAACTTCCTCAACTTCCTTCCAGAGCCTTCTCTGCTTCCAACATTTGGTTTGGAGATTTATCTAGGCAAAAAAGAAAGAAAGATATAATCTAGTTATTACTGAATTTTGGAACTATATGGGCCAAGCACTAAAATGAATAAACCCTTCCACGATCATATCAGAAGAAAATTAAGTCTACTATTATTTTTTAAAGACTGATACAGTATTTTATATCAGAAAATTATAAATGTTGATATTTTAGAAGCTTGGATTCTTTTTTGTCAGCAGAAGCTTTGGTTTATACTGTAAAAAATAAATGTTGATATTTTAGAAGCATGGATTCTTTTTTTGTCAGCAGAAGCTTTGGTTTATCACAATACTAAAAGGGAGATAATCTCAACTTTCGGCTATGCCACGTCATCAAAAATAATCCTCCAACCAGAACATTTCTTTTTGTCACGTCAGATGGGCTTCGGTCTCCGTTGTGGTATTTACGTTTGGGACTCCGTTGTTTACTTTTATTACTCTGGGCTTCGTCTTCGACAAACCTAAGAAAAAAAAAAATTACCTGCAGAGCACGGAGATCGCGATGAATCCTAAAGCAGACGGAGGTCTCGAGGATCTATGCCTCTGCCTCTTCGTCTTCTCCGATTCAAAGCGTAAAGAGCTCTGATCGATCACCTTCTCTATAAACGAAACCATGTTCTTCTCCCTCCCTCTCGCCGTCAACCCCACTCTTCTCCCCGTTTCCTTCCACTGCTTTCTCCTTCGGCGGAACTCGCGTGAGATGCCTCAGACGCCTGGTTACTTCATGCGTCGCCTCTGTTCAAATCACTGTCGCTAATGGTTCCGCCCAGCTCCTGTTGTTGTGGAGAGATAGCAGATTCGCGACAGTCTTCCTATCAAGGGACGCATGGCCGCCGACACCATCGATCTTTTCAAGGTGAATGGTGTTTCTGTTCCGATGAAAATTTGCATTTTGATTATTATCTGGTTAATGCTTTAGATTAACAAGTATTTAGCTTCAAACTTCAGATAATTTACAATCTGCTTGTGTTTTTAACTTCAAATCCTCCTTTGATTAAAGACTAATTATCTCCCTTTTGTTTATTGACTTCGACACAACGTTTTTTTTCTTATGAAGCTTTATGTTATGTCTTCGTCTTCATGTGTTTAGTATACTCTCTCATGTTTGTCTTGCTTTTGAAACTTCTATTGGAGGAAGTTCGTATATATATATTTTTTAAAAATGGAATCTTGGCTGATTGGTCATGAGAAATGCCATCAAGTTGTATAGTATCTAATTAGCTACATATATAATATAAGGCTCTTATTTAGAAATTAGTTGGTATTTTGTTTTTTGAATGACTAGCAGGTTCTGAATTCTTAAATTCACTCTTTTTGGGGGAGAAAACCTTTCGCAACGCAACTTGAACATATGACCCGTTAGACACCTATTAAATAATCTAAGAGTTTTAGTCACTTGGTCAATTCTTTGTTAGTAGGTTTTAAGTGGTTTTGAATCATTTATTTCTGTGTGAATGAGTTTAGTATTGACTCTATCATGTCTTTGCAGGTATGGTAAGGACTCAGTGGTGTGGATGGACTCAGACTCGAACTCCGACACCGACACCGACTCGGAGAAGGACGATGAAAACGAGGTGTAGACATTGAAGCACGTAACGAAAAAATTTATGGTGTATAGGGCGGGGGAGCCATCGTGTGAGTATAATAAGACAATGATCTACACAGAAGACATTGGAGATCTTTGTATGTTTCTTGGACATAGCCAGAAACATACAATATACTTAATTTTAATTTTTTATAATATGATGTTGCAATCTTGAAATGATGACAGATTAGAAATGAAAGGCGAGGAGGTATCTTAGCAGAGGAAAAAACAGCCAGTCCCTTTCTCTCATAAGTTCTCTAAAGCTGATCCTTTGGCTCTCCGCCTTCTTGAACTCCTGCTTGCCTTTGATCCCAAAGACCGTGCATCTGCTGAAGATGTACCTTTTTGTTTTTCTTTCCCATTTTCTTACACAGACTTAAACTCTTATCTTTCATTGTTCTGATTTTGCTTATTTACAGGCACTATCTGATCCATACTTCAGTGGTTTGTCAAACTCAGAGCGTGAACCATCAACACAGCCAATCTCAAAGCTTGAGTTTGATTTCGAGAGAAAGAAGTTGACAAATGATGATGTCAGAGAATTAATCTACCGAGAGGTAACACAAAAATCATTTCTTCTTCTACACATATTGCTTTTCTCTGCTCTTTAATGGTTTTAACAGTCACTTATCTTTGGGAAAAAAAAAAACATTAGATACTGGAGTATCATCCTCAGATGTTGGAGGAATACAAGCACGGTGGTGATCAGCTTAGCTTCATGTACCCTAGGTTAGCTTCAATATTTATAGAACATATTTTATTTAAACAGTGATTTTTTTTGGGGAAAAAGATTCAATTTAATTTTATTCAATAATTAGTATATGTTACTCATATTAAATGTGATTATAAAATATTATATCATAAGATTACGTATACAAAAAAATATTAACATAATGTGTATTATATATGAAATGTACATTTAAAACATAATTTATGTATATATAAATCCAAAAATAGAAAATGGCAGTTAATTAAAAGGTTACAATTTTAAACACGATCTTCTATTTTGATAATTTTAAAATTATTATAAATATAAAACAAATTGTTTATATAAACATGTGTAGCCTGGATAATAACTTAGAATGTGTATAACTAAAGTAAAATTTAGTATTGAGTTTGTATACAATACTATCAAAGCACCATAGACAAAGGTCATGGAACCTAAAAAAAAGGCCATGAAACACAAAAGAAGAAGTGAGGCAAATGCGAGAATAATAATAATGCAGTTTGTAGGTTTGCAACTCAGATTGTAGGGCAGGATCAAACCGTAGGTGTTAGAATTCTTAAATCGTTTTTGTTAAATTTAAGTTTTAGTTAAAAGGTTGACAAAATTATTTTGGTTAAAACGATAAATTGAAGACAACAAATAAAGAATCGGTATACAAGTCAGTGGTAATTTCTTTTAAATACAAGTACATAAATGAAACTTAATAATTTTAAAACCAATCAAAATTTATACAGTACTAATTATAAGCTTTACAATTGTTTTATATAAAAATAAATAACCAAGATAAAGAATATATATATATATATATATATATATATATATCTTAACTTATAATTTAGTTAAATTTTTATTAATCTTTCTAATATCCTACATAAAACTCCAATAAAACACAACAAATTATTTCAAATAGTTTTAAATTTGCATTTATGTTTATAATTCTATAACAAGTTTCAGTGTATATCATATTTGTTCGTTTTTAAAATATAAATATAAAAATTAAACTAATATTATAGAAAAAATCCAGGCGTAGCCCGGAAAAGCCCCTGGTACTGTATAAAATTTGGAAGTTAAACCATACAAACTATCGGTCTACACAATTAACATTAGAATATAAATTGGGTAAAACGAAAATAATAAAGTAGATGACCCACTGAGATATGTACAATAATTTCAAGATTCAACACTCTCCACTTCATCTTTTAACACACCACCTTATCTTTTTTTCTTCTACTTCATCACTCAACACACTTTCAATTTTCACTACAATGATTTTATTTAATAAAATTCAACACTTTATTTTACTAATTAATAATTTTTTTTTTCTATATCTAAATTAAATAAAGCTAATCTCTATTTATCGAAAACTTTAAATGATAAATTTTCTTATAAGATATAAAAATAAAACATTTAATTTATAATGTGAATATTAATTTTAAATAACTAAGAGAATATGAAAAAAATCAAAAATCTTTAAAAAGTAACATGTGTCGTCATTGTAGATGGTCTAATTGCGTACATACAGAAACTACTCATTTTAATGTGTTTTTTTCTATTCCTTATTTATTAAAAGAGAAGCATTTGTCAACAATGCATTCACACTATATTCGGCACGTGTCAGTTTAATATTGATTTCAGTTTATTAATACATTCATTTAATAATTAATATGTTCACACACTATTTTTTAATTCCACCGCGTACAATTTAATGTGTTCATACATTTTTTTTAATCACCTTATTTTTAGTTTCTGCATTTTTAACTTTTATACTAATGAATTGAAATTATCTCTATACAACTATTGAATAATATCATTTTAAAAGAAAGAAATACAAAATCATCAAAATTTGCATCAACTAAAATGCTGAAATGAGAGTATTCTTAGAAACTGAAAACTTCATATCTTGCCGAACTTGGCCATGGTCGAGGTTTATGTACACGAAAACAACAAATAATTGTGATTGGATGTGAATTAAGGAATCTGAGGTAAAAAAAAACACCACAGAAAAAGTCGGATCTTCAAGTATTGATTTTCTTTACATAGTTATCAGACCAAAAATTAGAAACATAATCAGATTGTTAGAAAAAATTAGAAATCAGAAAAGCTTTAAAAGGAAAGAAATTTCGTGAAATCGATTGAAAACTAAAATTCAGATGCTGAGTGAAGAGATCATATTATTTTACATGCAACTCTAACTCATTTCACTTGATTGTATCATTTTTACTATAATTACCAAGAATTTATTTATAAGAAATACACATTATTAGTTTTAGACTACGTCAATTTTGCAATATACCCAACAATATTAACACAACTTTCAACCATTTGTATTGGTATTCTAAAGTATAGTCCAATAATTATGTATGTTAAATATGCCAAGAATATTTGTTTTACATTTATTTTATTTTGTTTTATATTAGTTGAAGAAATTAAGTATGAGTAAAATATATGGATCAGAAAAACTAAACCGAACTATATTTGAAAGTAATACTAAAACACAAACTAAAACTGATTAAGTACTAAGACGAATTTAAAAGTTTAATATCCAGATAACCAGATTCGAATCTAATCGATACCAAAATATTTAAATCACAATTATATATTTAAATATATTAATTATTTTAAATTTTATATCTACTAGATATTCAAAAATATAAAAATATCTAAAAATTATTAACATAGTCACTAATAAATATAAAAATATAAAAATATCTAAAAATAACAGTAAATGTTCAAAATAGTGATAATATTTATTTGTTCTCCATCCAAATATTTAAATTGAACTAATTATTATGTAAATTTAAATATTTAGTTTTACATTATTCATTTTTTTACGTTTTATATTATTGTACTTTTAAGATTTTGAGGACTTTAGTATATTTGGATTTTTGTTAAAAAAATATGTAATTAGAATGGATATCCGGACTCGAATCCGAACTAAATCCGCAGTGATTCGAACCAAATCCAAACTAAAATTTGTAAATATCCGAATAAGATCTAAATTTTTAACTTTAAAAATCCGAAATCCGAAATCCGAATAGATCAACTGAATCCGAACGAATATATTGATATACATCTAAAAAAAGTACTATACAACAAATTTCTCAGTACAGCGTATAACAAACAATCTAATAAACTATTTCATTCTGCGCCTAAGACCATCATTAACGCAGGGTTCTTAGTACATGGTTCTTCGCAGAATATAAGAACCCGACTCTTAACTTTTAACTGAAAAAGTTAAGAGTCGGTTCTTAAATCTCTTATTTAAGAGCCGACTCTTAGCATTTTCAGCTAAAAATTAAGAGTTGAGTTCTTATATTCTGTTAAGAGCCCCGTCCTAAGAACCCCGTTAATGATGCTCTAAGTGAGCTAAGTGATCCTTAAATAAATAGAGCTCGTGAATCACTTGCCTGGTTATAGTTGACGCATAATAGAAAAAGACAAAACTAAAGAAGCGTTCCTAGCAATTGTTTTATTTAAAAAATTAAAAGCCTGCCTGCAAGGTAAGCGGAGTAAACAAAAATACTAAAAAAGATAGGTATCATCTCAACTCTCGATGCATTTGCTTAATTTTAAAGTTAATAATTAAAAACCTAAGCGTATACAAAGCTGTACGTTTGTGCATGTATGTGTACACATCCGTGTATAAATACCGATCACATGAACTCTCATTTTCTTCATCCAGTAACACTCAAATCTAATCAACTCACATAAACTCAAAAAGGATGAAACCTATGTTTTACTTCCTTATTGCCTTAACCGTTGTTTTGGCCACCACAGCAAATGCCGGCGAACCAGTTCTCGACAGTGATGGTGATATCATAACCAACGGCAGTTACTATGTTCTCCCTGCCATCGTCGGCGCTATTGGTGGCGGCCTGAATCTCTCGGCCGATCCTTGGCTAAAATGTCCCTATTATATTGGGCAGGAAGGTTCAAAGGTGAACAGGGGCTTTCCAGTTAAATTCTCAAACTGGCAGTCCAAAGTTGGGTTCGTTCCTGAATCAGAGAGGCTCCACATCGAGATGGATAGCAAAGCTACGATTTGTGTCCAGCCAAGCTATTGGTGGGCCATTGGGGACGATCCTTGGTTACATTCGCTTTCCATAAAGGTTGGTCCTAAGCCAGGTGCTGGAAAAGATTCGATCAACGCTTTCTTTCAGATCAAGAAAACTGAAGATGTTGGCGTTTACAATATTGCGAGTTGTCCTGTCGGTAACACTTGCGAGACTGTTGGGTTACTTGTGGGTGGTGGCGTTCGACGTTTGGTTGCAAGGTTTGCATACGCTAAGCCATTCCCGGTTCGGTTCGTGAAAGCTACTGGGACTTCGTCCAAGACTGTGTCTATTATCTGAGAGAAATTAAAGACTACAAACTTAAGAGAGTTATAACTTACGACTAATAATATAACTCTATCTGTGCTGGCTGTTTTGTTTGTTCATCGACCATCTCTCCTTTGTTTCTTTTTTTTTTTCATTCTCTCTCTCTAGTTTATGATTCAAATAACTTGAAAATCAAACAGAAACAGTTTCTCTTTTAGAATGGTCACACACACACATGTATATATATATATAAAAGATTATCTAACACCGCTGCAGTCTGCACCACGTATACTACAGTCGATTAATTCATGCAAATATATATGATCGAGTGAAATTGATGAAAATTAAACTATACCAAAATGTTTAAGAAAATTATTTTTAACTGTTCACAAATTCAATATATGAAGTCAGAGGAAAAAGACAATGACAACAGAAGGATAATTATGTGGCAGAATATTCCGATGAAAATTGGATTACTGGCGAGTAATGCATATGTATGAAGAATGTACGTGTAAAATTGTAAACCGACGCCAACTAGGGATCGCATGATCTCATGGGGGTTGCAAACCGGCACAAACTGTCTCCTCTGCAATCAGGCATATTAATCAAGAAACCATCTTTATTTTGACTGCTGCTTCTCCGGATCAATTTGGAATCACTTCGCTCAGCTTCTCAGTCTCTCTACTTCATTCAACTCGTCGTCTCCCTTTTGTCGCTACCTTCCAATAGCCATCACAAATCCCTCTGCTTCCTTACTTGGCAGGCAACGATCTATGGAACGAAAGGTTTCATACTGGTAAGCACAGATTAGTGTACCGTACCCATTAACATTTTTTTTATATATATATTTTTTTTTACCATTACTCACATAATTAATAGTAAAACTCTAAAAACATATTCACTTCAATTGTTTTATCCTCTATTTTAAAAAAAAATAATTCGTGTTCTTCTATGTTTTTTTAATCTGAGATTTTACAGCAGGAGGAGAGTAGCCTTCATGTACAAAGGATGACCGAAGTGTTTTCTGGAAAATGTCTTGTAACATATTTTAGATAGATTTAAATAAATAGAGCTCGTGAAGCACATACTCATTTTATTAGTAAAGTTGACCCATTTAAAAAAACGAACAATTAGAGAATGATGCTTGGAAAATGGAATCTATATCATAAATGATCATCTTCTATACGTGTTTAATTGTTTAAATTTAAGAGAATTCGGGTGAAATTATTCAATTCAAATACAATTTGCAAAATACTTTTGAAAAAAGTACCGGGGATAGTTTTGTAAGGAAAAAGAAAAATACCATTAAAATATATTTTTCCAACTAAAACCTTTTCTTTCTTTCTTTCTTTTTTCTTTTAACTAAAATATTTCCTTTGTATACAAGTTTCCTCTGAGTGGCTTTCAAGAGTTTAGCTACTACTTTTCGATCCCAACCAGAGCTATAGTGAACATACATCCGTTAACCAACGGTAACAAACAAATTAACAAATTCTTAGCAGTTCTAGCTTGGTTCATTTGCATTTCACTGGAAAAACAGTGAAGAAAATTTCGTGCGATGAAAAAATATGATATAATTACCTGGTGTGAATCTGTCAACTTGCGGGTAGCTCAGTTGGGAGAGACTCGCCCACCGCATCTATTATTTTATTTATTTACTAAGGAGGGGTTATTGGAAGATGAATTTGTATAGAGTCTGTGAATTTTAAAAATTGATAGATTTTAAAAAGTTACGTGGATTGTGAACATTTACATATATTGACTTATGAAATTTGGTAATAACTTTTTAGATTGGTATAGATTTTCATGAATTTGTATTACATCTTTTCTTTCATTTTTTTTGTAAAATAAATATATAATTTATTTATTTATTCTAAATCATATAGAATGCTTATTTATTTATTTTCTTTCAAATTAAAAATAAATAGAGATACATATAAAACTGGGCAATTCTCTTAAATAGTTTCTTTTAAATTTTATCCTAAAAGAACATTCAAAGAGAAAAAGACCAAAAATGTTTCATTAAAATGGCAAAGACTATTTTACCCATTGCCTTATAGATATATAAATAATAAAAAATTATAATTATATTTTTTTTAAAAAAAAATCGAATTATATGTTTTATAATTTGAACTTTTTATAAATTTTTAGTAATTTTACGATTTTTTTTTGAATTTTTTTGTCAAATTTTCTTTTTAAAATTCAAAAATGCTTTTCATAAACTATTTTTTAAATATTTTATATTTATAAAATAATTATATATTCAAAAATGATAAAACAATATAAAAATAATTTGAATTTGAATTGCAATAGATATTTGATAAGTATTATTATTTTATTTTCTAGTTTTTTATCACATGAATACATATGATATTTTGAAAATTGAGTTTTATGAGTAAAAATGAATAGAATTTATCTATCAATAACACTAGATTTAGTTAAATTAGAGAATAAAAAATAACTAAACTTTTTGAATAACAAGAGATTTCAATGGATTTCAAAAATTCTTAAACCAATAACAATGGATTCTATTAAGATTTTTGAAATCCAATAACCAATAACAATGGAATCTCAAAATTTTCAAAGTTTATCAATAAGTCCCTAAATATTTCGCGCAATATGACTAATTTTTAAAATACATATTTCAAAACAAAATCGGGTACTTATTGATGCCAAAAAAATCAGATACTTATTATTGAAAAAAATCAATTACACTTATATGCATAGTCAAGACTTTTATTCTACTAGATCAAGTATAGTTAAGCATGACTTTAGGAATTATAATGACCAAGATAAAATAATTTTTACTTCAAACAACAAATGTTGTTGTCAACTACTTGAAACAACAAAGGTATACGTGATTTACTAAATTGTACAATTTACAAAATTTACCGAAAACTACAGTAACTAAAAGATTAATCCAAATAGCTTACATAGAAAAATCCAATTGAACCGGGGCTTCTAGCTCTAGTGGTAAAGGGCTTACAGCTGTGAGTACCGCCACCTGGGTTCGAATCCCGGCCACCGGGGAATTAATATTTCGGTATCGCCAGGGACAGAGGACCTACACGTGGCAACACGTGACTAGTCTGGATCACTTCTGTGGGGGTTAGGATACCTCTGTATAATTCAAAAAAAAAATCCAATTGGTTATGCAGTTTATATATGCATTACTCTCTAGATTCTTATATTCATCTTCTTATTTTTTCCAACTCTTATCCTGCTTAAACAACCATATATTTAATTTTTTATTGTTAATATCTTCATCTGCAAATAATCATGCAAATCAAATAAACCAGTAACATTTATTTCAAAGGATTCACTTGAATGTTAACACTATATAACAGAAAAAAAAGATGATGGAAGTGGAACAGTTCATAAATTGACTTTGTCATTTTACATTTTGATTTTGCCACTTTGTCTTCCTGACAGCAAGCCATAGAAGAACACATCTTTGTAAAGAAAAAATTACGTTTGGAGACACAATTTGAGTTTCCAATTTCACTAAAAGACACATTGAATCTTTAGCACACTTTCTCATTGCAAATTTACCAGGATAACCTCCAACTAAGTTAAGAGAGATGATGTCTCTCGTTCCCTTTTCTTCTAACTAACCAAACTGATCTGCTTTTTTACTCTCTTTTTTCAAGTACAATATTTATTTTTCTCTAACTAATAATCAAACCTTATCTCTTCACTTTATACAAAATCGTTAAAATCCTTTCTCCCGTGACATATTCTGGATCCAGATATCGAACTCAGACATGAGAGGTTAGAGAGACTGAACCCTAATCTTCTCCATCTGAGACTGTCCCTAATACTCTTTTTCACTTTCGCCTTTTCCCGATCTTTATATCTCGATCTCGGAATCTCAATCTCTATTTCTCGATCTCAATCTCTATTTCTCAATCTCGGAATCTCAATATCTATTCCTCGATCTCAATCTCTACTATGAACGAAGCCCAATCCCGTAGAAACGATGGCGGTTGCAGTGGATACCGTGGTGGAGGAAGCGATGGATACCACAACGGAGGCGGTGGTGATTATGGAGGTGATGGTGGAAGACGTGAGTGTGGATACAATGCTGGTGGTTGGTGGAGGTAGCTACTCAAGTGGAAGAGTCGGTGGTGGATACACTGGTGGTGGATACGGTGGAGGAAGCGATGGATACCGCAGTGGAGGCGGTGGTGGTTATGTAGGCTGTGGTGTAAGACGTGAGGGTAGTTATAGTGGTGGTGTAAGTGGCTTCACGCATCTCCCGACCACGCATCTCATGTCCACGCATCTCCCGTCCACGCATCTCCCGTCCACGCTTTTTTTTTGTCCACGACGAACTTCCATTTACCTCCGAACCACAGACTCATTCTCTACATATCACTAAACACATCTCAGCCATCTGCACTTAAGAAACAAAATAATCAAAATCATGAAAATTTGCCTCCCTAAGACACATTCTATGTTACCAATTACCTTTAGAGGCAGATTGTGTTGGGAGAACATTTTTCCATATCAATTTGTCCAATATTTTGTACATGATACTTAGGCTCGTAAATCCATGTCCACGATAATGTATCCACATTAAATCTGAACTCTAACATGATGTTCCTATCCACAACAATTTGTCCACTATAAACACATCCACGCGATTTTTGTCTACCAAAACATATATCCACCAATAGTTTGTCCGTGAAATTAATGTTCATTTATTGCAAACAACAGAAACTAAGTTATGTTTGATTTATTTTTTTAAAACAATCAGATTTTTAGTTAGCTTCAAGAATGGGCATTTTCGTCTCAAAATGGGAAAGCCTTACATATAAAGTGTGTTAAAGACACAATGTGTCTTTGTAAGTAAAGAAAAGAGAGAATGTGTCTTTCCATGTAAAAAATTTATGTTCTAAATTATATGACGTTTTCGGTTTTTCGAAACATAAAAATTTCTCTAAAACGACTTATATTAAAAACGGAGGGAGTAATTAATAGTATAACTCTAAACAAAAATATATCCACTTCAATGGTTTTATTCTCCAAAAGTTCGATATCGTGTTGTTCTTTGTTTTTTACTTCATTCTGAGATTTCACGAAAGAGAAGAATAGTCGTCACGTATAGAGGATGAACGATTATTTTCTGAAAAAAGTCCTGTAATTATAATTTACAACATATTGTAGATAGAATCAGAGAAATAGCTAGTGAAGCATATACCATTTTATTAGTAAAGTTAACCCATTATAGAAAAAGAATAACAAACAATTAGAGAATGGTGCTCGGAAAGTGAAACCTATATACAAATGATCACATGGTTATGCAAATGCTGTATATATTTTTCCTATATACAAATGATAACATGGTTATGCAAATGCTGTATATATTTTTTCCATTATGCAATAAAAATGGATTTCCCTATATGACATCAACTATATATGTTTATTCTGGCTTAGGTTCATTAAAAAAATTCACAATGGTTGGACCGGTGCTTCTTAACTGGCTTTAAGCATTAAGTTTAGAGCTACTAATTTTCGATGCCAACCACTTGTTTTAAAACAATCTTATGGTTCAGAGGATCAGAGCCGGTTCAATGGTGTCATGGGTCCTCGGGTAAAAAAAAATTAATTTCTAAACTATTATTTTTCTTTAAAAAATCTGATAGATATATGTTTTTTTCCAAAATACCAGAAGTATTTTTAAAAATAAATCTATAGAAATAAAAAAAATATTTTCATATAAAAAAAATTTGGACCCTTTTTCTTATTTTTAATATAAAAATACACTTATTTTTTGAAAAATCGAGCCCTTATCTATTAAGAAATAGGGAGACAACGGATTGGGACCGGAACGGTCGCACCGCTCGCCCCTATCTCAGCCGGCCCTGCAGAGGATGAGCGGCTTCTATCAATTCCTCATCTTCAATCATTGATTTTATAGCTCAAACTTCACGTGCTCGTTTATACTAGCTGACAAAAAAAATAAACTTGTAAGAAAACAGAATTATAGTGAACATACATGATCTTATCCCTTAACCAACGGTCCAAACCAGGCTAAGACCCACAAAAAATAAATAAACAAGGAAATTTAAGAATTAGTAGCAAATAAAATAAAATAAAGAACCGTGTAGGAAAAAAGATGGGCATCTTCTCAGTCCCAATGTGTGCGCATGTAATACACATCCGTGTATAAATACCAGTCACATGTACTCACATTTTCCTCATCCAGGTAACATTCAAATCTCATCAACTAAATAAACTCAAAAAGGATGAATCCTATGTTTTACTTCCTTCTTGCCTTTACCACTGTTTTGGCCGCGACCGCAAACGCTGGACCAGTTCTCGACACTGATGGTGATATCATATTCGACGGCAGTTACTACGTTCTCCCCCTCATCTGGGGCCCTACAGGTGGCGGCCTAACTCTCGTCTCCCGTCGTGGCAACCAGTGTCCCCTCTTTATCGGACAGGAGCGTTCAGAGGTCAACAGGGGCATTCCCGTGAAATTCTCAAACTGGAGGTCCAGAGTTGGGTTCGTCCCCGAAGAAGAGAACCTCAACATCAAGATGGATGTCGAACCTACGATCTGCGCTCAGTCAGCTTATTGGTGGGTCACTCCAGCCCCCAGTCCCTGGAGGTCGTTGTTCATAGCGGCTGGTCCTAAGCCAGAAGCTGGAGGAGAAGATTCGTCGAGGAGTTTCTTCCAGATCAAGAAAACTGAAGCCAAACTTAACGCTTACAAGTTTGTATTCTGTAGTGAGGGTAACGATTGCATCGATGTCGGTAAAAACGAGGAAGGTGGCGTTCGGGGTTTGGTTTTAGGCTCTACGCCACCATTCGCTACCCCATTCGAGGTTGTGTTCGTGAAAGCTACTGGGACAGACACTTCATCCAAGACTATGTCTATTATCTGAGAGAAATTAAAGACCACTTAATAAAGAGGATAAGTGTTATAACTTACCTCTAATAATAAAACTCTATCTATGTATGATGTTTTCTTTGTTCATCGATCATCATCATGTATGGAATAAAACATCTTTCCTTTGTTTCTTTGTTTGTTTCTAATTATCTCGCTAATTTAAGATTCACATAATTTGGGGCAAAAAAAGCAGAAACATCTATCTTATTAAAACTCAAGTACAAAATTGGAGTGTTTGGAGACTTGAATAGGACTATTAAAAAATTTTGGAGTGTTTGGAAACATGAATTGTAGTCTTTTAAAAAATTAATTTTGTTTGGAAACAAGTATAGTAGTATTAAGAAAAAAAATAATAGGCTTATGTTATTAAGAAAAATTAAAAGTCCATCATATACGAAAACGGATCAATCTAATTGCCTAAAACTTTTTCTTTTCTAAACTAACCATAAAACAAAATTTAAAATTAATACACATATTTCAAATCAAAATAATAATTTAAATTTGATTTATATCAAAAATTGATTAAAAAATAATACATATATTCAAAAATGGATTTTTACTAAACTATTTTTCAATAACCATTATAAAAAAATGTTGTCAATATATATAATAAAAATACAATACAAAGCCCAATTTGAAATACCAACTCAAATTATGGTTTTTATATTTCATATTAAGTTTTAATAAGATAGATATGTAATTATTTATATGATGGTATGTATAAAATACTATTAATTATATGATTACTTATATGATGGTACGTATAAAATACGATTAATTATATGATGACAGTATACGATATATAATAATGAATAGGGATGGGATTTCGGGCACTAATACGGGTTTGGTTCTGATCGGTTTGTGTTTAGGGTTTTCAGGGTCAAAGATTTAAGCCCTGCTAGGATGTTTCTAAATTTTGATTTGAGTTTGATACGGATCTTTGCGGGTTTGATTCGCGTTTGGATAACCCATTTAAATTATTTTTAAAGTTTTAAATCATTATCTATTTTAAATTTCTCAAAATCTATTAATAAAATAATATATTACCTATAAATTTGAATAACATATGTTAGAATACCTAAGCTTAACATATCAATTGGCTTGATTTAAAATTTTGGATACGAAATCAATAATTATTTTAAGTATTTTTGGTGATTTGAGTATACTTTAACTATTGCAGATATTTACTTTTGACTATATATATATATATATATATTCAAGTATTTAAACCAATTTAAAAGTATCATTCTTAATGTTTTATATACGTTAAATCTAAAAATAATTAATATATATATAAGTATATAAATCTATTTTTAGATAAATTCGGATACCCGAATACTTCGGTTCGGATCAGATTTGGTTTTCTAAATAACAAAATTTCGAATAATTTGAATATTTAATCAATTTATGTTCGGGTTTGGTACTATATTTTCATATCGGTATCGATTATGTTCCTTGGATTCATTTTGTAAAACCCTAATAATTACATGAAAAACAAATATCAACATATTTTTCAAAATATACACCCGCGCGCCTGCTAACATTAAAGTTGAAGTTGAAGTACACATTGGGATTGTTTGGCAATATGAATAGTAGCTAAAAAAAATAGTACTATTTAGAAACATGGATAGCACTAAGTTAGAAAAAAAAATGGGCTTATGCTACTAAAAAAATTGGAAGTCCATTATATTAAAAAGTAATGGATCTATGTTACTTGATATATATATTCAAATCAAAATAATAATTTAAAATTAATTTATATAAAAAATTCATTCAAAATATATATATATATATATATATATATATTCAAAATTTGATTTTTACTAACATATTTTCCAATAACTATTATAAAAATATTTTCAATATATATAATAAAAATACAATACAAGGTTCAACTTCAAACACCAACTTAAATTATGGTTTTTATATTTCACATTAAATTTTAAAATATAATATATGTGATTATTTATATGATTGTACGTATAAAATATTATTAATTATAAGAAAACTTATTTGATGGTACGTATAAAATACAATTAATTATATGATAACACATATTTTGTAACCTATGATGTCACATATATGATATATAATAGTGATTAGGGGTGGGCGTTCGGGTTCGTTCTCCGGTCTTTTTGGGATTTCGTATTCAGTTCAGATCTTTGAGGATTTGGTTCGGATTTGGATAACCAATTTAAATAAGTTTGGTTTAAATATTTGGATAGATAATTAATAATTATTTAAGTATTTTTTGAGTTTTTAGTATTTTTTTAACTATTTAAGATATTTACATTTAACTATTTGTATATATTTTCAAGCATTTATGTGAACTTAAAAGTATCATATATATTCTGGATGTTTTTATATATATTAAATCTAAAAATAATTAATATATATAAGTATATAAATATATTTTGGATACCCAAAATATTTCGGTTCGGATTGGATTAGGTTCCAGTTCTTCAAATACCAAAATTTTGAATAATTCGGATATTTAATCAATTCCGGTTCAGATTTAGTACTACTTATTCGGATTGTGATCGGTTTGATTCTTCGAATTCGAGTTTTTTGCTCAACTCTAAATAGTGACATAAAAAGAAAATAGCATTATATTTTTTAAAAAAATACACCCGCACGAGTGTGCGGGTCAAAATCTAGTTTTCCCTTATAGAATACCCGCATAAAAATAGGTTATCTAAGAGCACCAGTATCCAAGATTTTTGAGGACGAAGTTCCTAGGAGAATATAAGAAACTGTTTCTTAATTTTTAACTAAAAAGTTAAGAAACTGTTTCTTAAAGTACTACTTATAAGTTTTGATTTTGCAGTATTAGCTACATACTGGGCCAATGACAAAACTGTTAAGAAATACGCGGTTAAATTTTGCGATAAACCAGAATTTATGGGAGCGAAAAAAGGGCACACACACAAATTTGTTAATGGAGTTCGGCCAATGTTGCCTACGTCTCCGGACCTGCTACAGATCTTTTATTATCAACCCGAGAAATTTTTACAAGCTCTCAACTCACACCCCGATCCCAAATACACTCAAAAATTACTCGTAATTTCTTAAAGAAGATTTTTTGCGAGAAATTTTTTTTTTTCTCCTTCTTCTTCGATCTCTCTTTGTTCTCTCTCTGTGTTTTCTTGTTTTGGGATACATTTCAGAAACTAGAAGCTTGTATATTTATAGGAAGAGCTTGAGGAGTAGGTGGACATAATTGTTGACAAAAGCACCTCCTTCACCGTCCAACTTCACCGTACATCACCGGCCAACACAAAAAACGTGTTCTTTGACTTACAATCTCCCACTTGAAGACTGATTTCAATCTGTCTTCACATCTTGATCAATGTAGCAGGTCTTCCCAGCTTGTTCCTCCAACAAACCAACTGAGGTTTTGCACAACCTCAAATTATCATATGGCACGACTTTCGTCAACATGTCTGCAGGATTCTTGCTTCCTGGGATCTTCTCAAGCACCAACATTTCATCTTCCAACGCTGATCTGATGAAATGATACCGACGATGTATGTGCTTCGTTCGAGCATGGTAAACCGGATTCTTTGCCAAATCAATGGCACTTTTACTATCACAGTATAACACACTTTTCCCTTGGTCATGGCCTAGCTCTTCTAGAAAAGACTGTAGCCATATCATCTATTTTGTTGCCTCCGTTACCGCAACATACTCAGCTTCACAGCTTGATAGAGATACAATTTTCTGCAACTTTGAAACCCAACAAATTGCAGTACCGCCAAAGGTGTAGACATACCCGGTTGTGCTCTTCGTGCTGTCAATGTCACCTCCATTGTCAGCATCAACATATCCCTGCAATCCCGTCTTAGACTTCGTGAAACATAGCGATAAACTTGGATTTCCTTTTAGATATCTGAAAATCCACTTAACGGCTTCCCAATGTTCCTTTCCTGGATTGCTCATAAATCTGCTGACGACTCCCACTGCATGTGCAATGTCTGGCCTTGTACAAATCATCGCGTACATCAAGCTGCCAATAGCAGAAGCATATGGAATTTTATCCATATATTCCATCTCGTCTTCAGTCTTTGGAGACTGTTCTCTGGATATCCGAAAGTGACTTCACAGGGGAGTACTGACCGGCTTCACGTCATCCATGTTAAACCTCTTGGGGACTTTCTTCACATACTCCTCTTGTGATAACTTAAGACCTAATCTTTCTTGCTTCTCCAAGGTCTTTCATCGCGAACTCTTCTGAGAGTTTCGTCTTCAGGCTATTGATCTCCTGCAAGTCTGCTCCCACTATCAGCATGTCATCGACATATAGGAGCAATATCAAGTATGACTCTTCAAGTCTCTTGAAGTAACAACAGTGGTCAGCTTCACACCTCAAGAAACCGAAAGCTGTCGAACCGTTTATACCACTGTCTTGGAGCTTGTTTTAACCCGTACAAACTCCTTTTCAGCTTGCAAACAAGGCTTTCCTTCCCTTTGATCTCAAAGCCTTCGGGTTGCTTCATATAAATTTCCTCATCCAAATCACCGTGAAGAAATGTCGTCTTCACATCCATCTGTTGAAGATGCAGATCTTCTTGTGCTACCAGCCCAAAAACCGTTTTGATGGTCACCATCTTGACTACAGGAGAGAAGATTTCAGAGTAGTCAACGCCTTCTTTTTATTGGAATCCCTTCACAACAAGCCTCACTTTAAAGCGCTTACTCCCATCAGGTTCTTCTTTTATCCGGTAAACCCACTTGTTATGCAATGTCTGTTTCTCCTTAGGCAAATCTGCTAACTCCCACGTGTGATTGGATAACAATGAGTCCATCTCGTCGTTCATTGCAAGCTCCCACTTGATCGACTCATCAACTTGCATAGCTTCCTCATAAAATTCAGGCTCGCCTCTGTCTGTGAGCAGAAAGTAGTTGAGCGATGGAGAAAATCTTACTGGCTTTCTGATGATTCTGCTTGACCGTCCTAACTCTGTGACTGGTGTATATGGGACCACTTCAGAATCATCACTTTCTTCAGCTTCACCACTCTCGTCTTGAGAGATTTCTTCTTCTGCTGTTGCGGTATCCTGTGGCAACTCCGGTGTCAGGATATCTTCTAAGTCAACAGCTCCAGGCTCTTTCCTCTCCGAGCCTTCTTTTATCTTATCCTTGTACAACACTTCTTCGTTGAATACAACATTCTTGCTGCGGATGATCTTTCGATTTTCATCATCCCAAAACCGGTAACCAAACTCCGCGTTACCATAGCCGATGAAGTAACACTTCTTAGACTTCGAGTCAAGTTTACTTCTTGCAGCATCATCAATATGAACATAAGCTAAGCATCCGAACACCGTTAGATAAGAAAGGTTTACTTTCTTTCTGCTCCAAACTTCTTCAGGAATCTTAAATCCCAACGGTACATACGGTCCTTTGTTTATTAAGAAGGATGCGGTATTGATTGCATCTGCCCAATACGTCTTTGGTAATCCACAGTGCAATATCATGCTCCTTACACGCTCATTCAAGATTCGATTTATCCTTTCCGCTATTCCATTCTGTTGAGGCGTTCCAGGAATAGTCTTCTCCATCTTGATCCCATTATCAGCGCAATATCTCTTGAAATCGTCGCTGATGTACTCTCCACCATTATCAGACCTTACACACTTCAACTTGAGATTCGTCTCAATCTCAACTTGTTCATCATGAAGTAACCCCACACTTTTCTTGTGGAGTCGTCGATAAAGGTCACATAGTAGTATAAACCTCCCAGCGATGCAACAGGAGCGGGTCTCCATACGTCAGTGTGCACCAGCTCTAACTTCTCAGATTTTGGCTCTCTTCCTCCTTTAGAGAAACTAACTCGTTTCTGTTTTCCAAGGATGCAGCTTTCACACATCCGATGATCCACAGTCTTCAGATTCGGAAGAGCGCCATTTTTCACCATGAGTTTCATCCCTTTCTCACTCATGTGCCCCAACCTACAATGCCACAACTTGGTCTGTTTGGCATTCTCGACAACAGCAACAATGTCTTGATAACTCGTCGTCATATAAATAGTGCCTCTTTTATGACCTCTAGCCACCACCATGGAACCTTTCTTGACTCTCCAGGCTCTACCACCAAAATTAACATCGTGCCCCGTATCATCAAGTTGACCTACTGATATCAGATTTCGCATCAACTTTGGCACATGTCTGACCTTGGTAATCTTCCACACACGTTCATCTGACATCTTCAGGTTGATATGTCCAATACCAACTATGTCCAAAGGTAATCCATCAGCAGGATATACCTTTCTGTAATTTCCCGCAACATAATTTTCCTTGATGTTATGGGGCGGTATGGTGTGGAACGACGCTCCTGAGTCAAGCACCCCATTAATCGCTGGGCTATCGACATAGGAGATTGACGCTTTGGTGGTATTTGCAGTTGCACCACGAGCTTCAATTTTCTTCGGGGAATCAACAGACACTACCAATGCATCAGCAATTTCATGTGTCACTGCATTGGCTCTGCCTCTCTTCTTGTCTTTCTTCTTCGGTGGTGCTCAGCAATTCTTCTTAATGTGACATGTCTTTCCACAATTCCAGCACTCTGCAGGCTGTCTGAATTTGGACTGACCCCGTCCATTCATTGACTTTGATCGGCCATTACTCCGGTTATTTCTATCTGGGTCTCTCCATCTGTTTTCCACGTTGAAAGCAGAGCTCGTTGATGCCTCCCCAGAGTCTATCCTTCGAACTTCCTTAGCAAGGATACGATCTCTAACATCATTGAATTTGAGCTTCTGAGTACCTCACAGAATTACTAACCGCTGCCCTCATTGGCTCCCAACTATTTGGTAGAGATGCCAACAAAACAGTGTTCGCACTTCATCATCAAACTCGATTTCAACTGATGACAGTTGGTTGACAATCGTGTTGAACTCGTTCACATGTGCAGCAACCAGGCCACCTTCTTCCATCTTCAAATGAAAGAGTTTCTTCATGAGAAACATCTTATTGTTTGCCGAAGGTTTCTCATACATATCCGAGAGAACTTTCATGAGTCCTTCTGTGGTCTTCTCCTTCGCAACGTTGTGAGCAACGTTTTTCGACAATGTAAACCTTATAACACCCAGAACTTGCCTGTCAAGGAGCTCCCACTCATCCTGGTCCATCTTCTCAGGCTTCTTGCTCAGCGGTTGATGAAGCTTCTTTCCGTACAGATAATCTTCAATTTGCATTCTCCAAAATGCATAATCTGTACTGCCAAATTTCCCGATACTGTGCGCCGAACCATCTTCGCCTCCCATCGTTTCTGGAACCACCGTGAATTAGAACACCTTTGTCGATAAACCAATGTTACCGACAAAATTCACTATTCACGAATTACTGTTCACGTGAATAGTAACTCCACAAAAAAATTTGACTGATCACCGTAACTCAAGCTCTGATACCAGTTTTTAGGAAATACGCGGTCAAATTTTGCGGTAAACCAAAATTTATGGGAACGGGAAAAGCGCACACACACAAAATTGTTAACGGAGTTCGGCCAATGTTGACTACGTCTCCGGACCTGCTATAGATTTTTTATTATCAACCCGGAAAATTTTTACAAGCTCTCAACTCACACCCCGATCCCAAATACACTCAAAAATTACTCGTAGTTTCTTAAAGAAGATTTTTTGTGAATCCTTCTTCTTCGATTTCCTCTTTGTTCTCTCTCTGTTTTCTTGTTTTGGGATACATTTCAGAAGCCAAAAGCTTGTATATTTATACGAAGAGCTTGAGGAATAGATGGACATAATTGTTAACAAAAACACCACCTTCACCGTCCAACTTCATCGTACATCACCGTGTTTTTTGACTTACAAAAACCGTACGCAAAGCTCTTCAAATCAACGAGGTATATATATAATTAATTATTTTTAAGAGATTTTGCCTAGTCTTATATATGAAGCGATCTATATGATTGGTAGGAGAGTATAGGGGAATGGATACGATGTAAATATGGTATTCCTTACACATATGACATTATAAGCTATGACATTATAAGCAGCGTACCTTACCATAAGAATAACAGTATCAGTGGCTATCGTTCTCTCATCTTCAGGTCAGAGTTTTAACCTTTCGGTAAACTTTTTTTTTTCTTTTAGTTCAAGGATTTATGTAACTTTGTGCGGATTTTGGTGAACAGTGGTGATCACGATATGTCAGTGCCTTACCTTGGAACCCAAGCTTGGATAAGGTCTCTCAACTATTCTATTATCGATGACTGGAGGCCATGGATGATCAACGATCAAATCGCTGGGTATATATGTGCACCTATCTTTCCTTAATTAATTGTTTCCATTTCTTGTTCATTCGTCCTATCAAATGCACGTTGAGATTACTCTTGACTCTTACTTGGCAGATACACAAGGACTTATGCAAATAAGATGACATTTGCTACTATCAAAGCAAGTATTTCCTCTTCTTTCTTCTTTTTTTTTATTTCCACTCAACGTTTTTATTGTGGTCTTTATTGAGAGTTGTGGATTTCAATTACAGGGAGGTGGGCACACGCCGGAGTACAAACCAGATTTAAAGTTCTATCATGTTTCAAAGGTGGATCAATGGCCAACCTCTGTAAAAGAGAAAATTAATTACGATTATATTATTCTATCAAAATGTGTACATACTCTAGTACACACATTCTCCAAATATGTAAGAACACTTTGGTCTTTTAAGCGACTTGAAATAAAACTCATAATTTGTTAATTTACTAAGTAAACAACTACATGAATGTTGCCTTCCAAGATTGCTACAGTTGCATTTCACTTATTTATAGAAGGAGGCAAAACAAAGATCAAGTAAACTTGAGCATGTAAGAGTTTCTCGTATTTTTATTTATTTTTGGATGTATCAAATTCAGTGTACATGTTCGCTGTGCATCGACGGCAGTGAAAACTCCTAAAGCACGAGGTCAATAAATAAAGAGTGCTCGTGAAAGGTTTGCAAATTACATACTGGATGATCATCTTCTCAAGAGATGTACAATTGCTTAATTTCTATGTCCAATATAAAATCAATAGTTGACATTCATATAAATTAAATAGTAATTCCTTCTATCAGACTCACACTGAAATTGCTCTTTGATTCTTCTTCTTTATGAACAGATTTACAAATAAAATGACATTTGCTACTGTCAAAGCAAGATTGACCCACTAAACAGTTTACTATTTTTTTCTTAATTGAGTTGTGGGGTTTGAATAAAGGGAATGAGTAAACGCCAAAGTTTTATCATGTTCCTATAAGGTGGACCAGTAGCAGTGTCCAACCTCTGCAAAAGAGGACGTTGGACTGTGCTTATAATGGACAATAAATTGTGATTCTACTATTCATCCTCTCAAAGTGTATTCAAAGTACATATCTATATATATATATATATATACAACATGGATTGGTCTTTGAAGAAATAATATAATATACTTACCTAGTGTTAAATAGTCAACTTGCGGGGATAGCTCCGTTGGGAGAGCGCCAGACCGAAGATCTGAAGGTCGCGTGGACTCACCGCATCTATTACTTTTTTGGTTATTCCCCTAATGTAAAAATTCATAGGAACATTAATAAAACCTAAGATAAAATTAATAAGAAACTATATGAGAAGTGTGGTTTTTGGATCGGATTCTTACGGTTAGTGTCTAATTAATACTCTCCCTATTTCACAATACATGATGTTTTGTCTTAGTGCAAAAAGATTAAAAATTTTATTTTTCTCGAAAAATTAGTTTTAAAAATATAATTCAAAAATTATTCAACCAATTACAGAAATGACTGCAACATCTACTTGGTTACACATTTTTCAAAAAAGTAAAAAATAACATAAGAATATCAAAACATCATCTATTTTGAAACAATAAAAAATTTCAAAAACATCATCTATTCTGAAACGGAAGAATAGCTTATAGTGTACTGTTAACATGATTCAGTAAATAATAGTAAAACTCTAAACAAAAATATATCCATTTCAACGATTTTATCCTCCAAAAGTCGATATCGCGTTATTTTATCACACGTATAAGAACATCTCCAATAGTGTTTTATTTTCCAGTTTTTGCTTCATTTTTTACTCCAAAATATGAACATGCAATGTGCAGACCACGATCAAGCATTCAATCGATCAATATTTGTATTAGGGTTCGATAGCTATCAGTAGGGTTATATTGCTAAGTGATTATTTATTAATAAAATACTAAATTGAACTCGTGAAGCACATACCCATTTTACTAATAAAGTAGACCAGACCTTTTTTGTCAAAAAAAAAATTATTGAGTCGTGATTGCAAAGTGGAATCTATATTATACACGAACATATTCGCGATCGATCAGGATCGGATCTGGACATAACCTATTAAAACATTGGCACTGATTTCTAAATATTTGGAAGTAATATATATATATAGACATATACCCCTCCCAAATTATGATATTATTATTAAAGTTTTTCGTAATTGTTTATGGCCCCAAATTTTTTAAATCCGACCATGTTCTCGACGTGTTCATTGGTTGGAAAGTATAGTAAACAAAAATACTATTAAAAAGATAAGCATCTTCTCAAATCTCAATGTACTTGCTTAATTTTAAATTTAATAATTCAAAACCTAGCGTAGCTATACAAAGCTGTATTCTGTATTGTACAAAATAATATTCTCAATTCTTTTCGTAAATAAAAGCTATGAATTATGTAATATGGTTAATATATATATATATATATATATATGACAATTAATGATATATGAATCACATATTTGATAACATTTTTGTGTATCTTCTCTCTTTTTTTTTTAATTTTATATTATTAAAAAAACATTAAACAATCATATTAAACATATAATAAAAATAGGTTCTTTCTTATGTGTTTATATTTTGAAATTTTTCAAAAGACTATAAATTACTAAAAATAGTAAAAATCCCAACATTAAATTTTGTGATCGATTTAACCTTTTTTTTGTTCGACCGAAATACAAATGATCATAAATCGTATTAATATGAACTCTCATTAGTAGATATTTATATATATATATCATTTAAATTAAATGATATACTATATAAAAACATACAAATATGTTAATTTCAAAATTTGCAGTGAAAAATTATTGAGATCTTAATATTTTAATTTTAAATTTGTATTAAAAAATTAACATTAAAAGTTTTATGATTAACAGTTTAATTTTATTACATCAAATATACAAATGCTAATAAAATTATATGAGTAGAAAGTGTCACTAATAAATATTTATATAAAAAATATTTATATATATCTATGTCAATATCACTAAAGTTTAATTATATACCACATAAAGTAAATAAAATATTTGTTTTTATTTATTTACCAAAACACATGATTATAAATTAACAAAATGTATTGATTTTGATTAATGTGCTTACTCTAATGTATATACTTTAATGTATGCAAATTATTTTTAAATAAATAGTTTTCTAATATGTTATTTGATCCTGACAATCCCAGAAATACACTTCTTCAAGTCGAAGTGATTTTTAATATTGGAAGTACTACATATATACTATTTCATTCAGATTAAATAATTTAGTCTTGGATTTTATTCCTAAAATATTTAATGAAATATCATGACAAGATTTCAATCACCTCTTTTTGAGTTTGTTTGAAGAATGCGAGATTTGATTAATCGTCTAATATTTGTTTCTCCCTAATACCCTATTTATCTATTATAATTGTATGAATGAGAGATTTGAACTATTTATTATAAGTTTCTGGTTTATTATTTAATAAATCAAACAGTTCTTAGTTTATACATAGTTTACATATACTAGAATGGTAAAGTATTATATATATTTTTTTATCCTTATACTCTTAGGTAACTAAACCTCAAAAGCGTAGGTTAATAAAATAAGTAATTTGTTTTGTTGTTCTAGAATTACATGATTTTTAGACTGAACTGGTGAATATATATACTAGATAGACATTTATATTCGAGTGTGCACTTATATTCTATAACAGCTTGATATATTAGATTTGATCACTAACCTGTGAATAGAAATTGCCGGTGATTTTCTTCATAGTTTTGATTCTTAGATATGTATATGGAGTGCAACTAATTTTTACAGGTGTCCATATTTTTAAATTGATATTTATGTAATTCACAAAATAAGTTTAAAAAAAACAACAAAACTCATATCAGTGAAACAGAAAGGAGAACGAAGCATAATTTTTATAGAAGTAGAAAATGAAATCACTTATAGAGAGCCAATAGTAAACAAATTGAGAGCAGAAAACCTAATTTCCTTTCGTCATTATACAATCGATATTGCATATCTGGTTTTTATGATATGTGTTATCCGTAAAATTTAAATTTTTGTGCATATGAAATCTTAAAAATAATTAAAATAAATTGTAATACATTAACTCTTCAACAACGATGATATATTTAAGAGACCAATATTTCCGGTCGATAAAAATTGTAGTGTTGCAAAATATTAAAACCATCTGTTATCATCTAGTTAGATAGCTAAATGACCAGTAAATAAATATAGCTAGTGAAGCGCATATCCATCTTATTAGCAAATTTGACCCAAGTAGAAAAGACAAAAAACAATGCGAATGGTGGCTAAAATTGGAATCTATATTATAGAGTTTTCATTTTACTTAACTAGTAATAAGTTAACACTTTTCATTATTCCCACTTGACCAATTTCCTCATAAAGTAATCACACGAGTGAAAACGAGGTAAAAAATTAGTTCTATATTACGAAGTAAAAATAAAACTAAACTAGCTTCTGACCTGCGCGAAACTAGCTTCTGATCCGCGCGTCCGTACGGGTGTTTGTTCTTAATAATTATACGTTTATACCTTTTGAAAATGCGATAAGTTTAATTGTTTATACTTTCTGATTTGACATTGGTGTGTGTTGTGAAATGCCATTAGCTTTCATTTATAAACTATGAGATTGTGTTTTTCTTTGTTGTACTTCAATAGAAAAAAATAACAAAAAATTTTGTTAGTTGTGATTTAAATGCAAAATCAAGCGAATATATGTATTAAAATTTTTAAATATATATTCTTTTTTTATTATATCATAGTTAAACCAGAATATACGTTTTTTATTTTAAAGAATACTTGTTATCCACGCACGCAAAAACAGAAAATGATATATTTTTTTTGATACCAGACTGCGTAGAAATAGGATAGAAAGTTTAGATGTTGTTTAGTTTTCTTATAAGCGAATATTTAGTTAAGATTTTCGGTACTTAGTTGTTAATGCGTGGTTCAAGGAATCGTTTTTGGAATGGTCTTGAGTTTTGGAAGGGATAATGTATAATTAGTATCGATTTTGTACTCAGATAAAATCTAATCTAATGTTTAATAATACTAACGTAATCATAAATCGGTTAAACTCTTTTCATCGCCAAACCAAACACTGATTAGATTAATATAGTCAATGTTTGTCTGAATACAAAACAAAGATATACAACATGTTAATTTTACTATGCTATCCGTACATAATAATAATGAGGTTACTTTGCTTAAGAAAGCTTTGATGTGAATATTCTCGTCTATCATTGTTTTTCATTCAAGAACATATTTTTTTAAGTTTTGGTTTAACACATATTTTTCACGGTATAAAACTATGATTGATCGTTTGGTTCAAAAACATATTTAGCACGGTTTGGTTTTTAGAATAATGTAAATATTGATATGAATTGGGCAATGTAAGTGTAATAAGCCCAAAATAATATTCGTCGAATATTGTGTGTAACAAACGGATAGGAACGGCATAAGTATAAGAAATTAATGGGTTAGAGAAAGTGTTAAACTAATGTGTTTTGATCAGTGGCATAAGTTATTAATTATTGAGAAAAATTCTGAGTTTTTTTATTTTTGTACTCTTGTTTTAATAGATTAAGATTAAAGAAGCGTAGAAGGAAAGCAAAAGATAGGCATCTTTTCAAATGTCAATGTACTTGCTTGATTATAAAGTTTATAATTCAAAATCTATACGTAGCTATATGTGCATGTATACACATCCGTGTATAAATACGGATCACATGAACTCGCATAAACTCAAAAGGGATGAACCCTAAATTTTACGTCCTTCTTGTGTTAGCCGCTGTTTTGGCCACGACCGCAAACGCTGGCGGACCAGTTCTCGACACTGATGGTGATTTCATACTCGACGGCGGCAGTTACTACGTTCTCCCCATCTTCTCCGGTGGCGGTTTAACTCTCACCCCCGTGGTGGCAACCAATGTCCCCTCTATCTCGGACAGGAATATTCAGATGTCAATAGGGGTATTCCCGTAAGATTTTCAAACTGTAGGTCTAAATTTGGGTTCGTTCTCGAGTCAGTTAACCTCAACATCGAGATGGATGTCAAAGCTACGATCTGTGTTCAGTCAACTTATTGGTGGGTCGCTGAGTCCGACATAGCCATCAAGAAGTTCTTTGTAGTGGCTGGTCCTAAGCCAGAACCTGGAGAAGAATCGTTGAAGAGCTTCTTTCAGATCAAGAAAACTAAATATTTTCATAACGGCTACACAATTGCGTTTTGTCCTAACGATAATGATTGCATAGATGTCGGGATATTTATTGACGAATATGGCGTTTGGCGTGTGGCTTTAAGCCCTACGCCATTCCCGGTTATGTTCGTGAAAGCTACTGGAACAGAGACTTCGTCCAAGACTATGTAGATTCGTAATTTCAAAATTAAGTAGATATATTTGCGTTCACATTTTTGTTTTGTTCATCAATCATCATATATGGAATAAAACATTGTTCATCTGTTTCGTTTTTCTCTGTTCTCTCTTTAAACAAAAGATTCACATAACTTGGAAATTAACCAGAAACATTAATCGTTTGGAATGATCATATATATAAAAGATGCATTGTCAAACCATTGCACCACAAAACTTCCACAGGTTATACATGATCGAGTGAAATTGCTGAATATTTTGAAAATTTAACTATACCAAAATGTTTAAGAAATAAACTCTACTAACAGTTCTACAATTTTTTGGGTGCAAATTCTACAAATTTCAGTATATAGTAGTTCAAACAAAAATAATTCGGAATATACAGAGAGAGGAATAAAAGGCAACACAATGACTGTATTACTGGCGAGTAGCACATATGATAGAATGTACGTGTTTAATTGTAGACGAACAAAAGAAGCGACCAACTATCCATAGAAGTCATAATGGATTTCTCTTTTTTTTTAAAAAAAAAAATCACACTAGAAGTGAGCAGATAATAAATCATATACATTAGTATTATCCTTTATCTGCGCACATCTCCAAAATATAATTTGAGCCATATCGCTAGATCCAAACACATTTCAATAAGTTTAATAAAAGCTTTATGTTTAACAAAGAGCTTATACCATGATTAACTCGGGGTTTTTACAGTGAAATTCGTAGCGGAAGTTAAGAAACAGTTTCTTAACTTCCGCTAAGAATTCCATCCTAAAAACTCCGGGTTAATCATGTTCTATGGGGTTTTTAACGGAAGTTAAGAATGATTTTAAGAACCGGTTCTTAGTTTTTTTAGTTAAAAATTAAAAAACAGTTTCTTAACTTCCGATAAGAACTCCACTCTAAGAACCTCGGATTAATCACCGTTTTACGTTGCATAATATGCATATAATAGTATAAAACTAAACATGCCATGTGCAGACCACGAATCAAAGCATTGACTATCAATCGGTATATTTAATTCGATAGATATCAACAGGTCCTAGATAGCTTCTAGATAGCTACGTTATTATTAACTAATACTAAATAGAACTCGTGAATCACATGCCCTTTTTATTAGTAAAGTTAACCCGTTATAGAAAAAGATAAATAAACAATTATCCAATCGTGCTTGGAAAGTGTAGTTTATACTAGATCATCTTGTTGACAAAAAAAAAAATACTAGATCATCTTCTCGGACGTGTTTTAACGTGTTTGAATGTAAGAGAATTTGAATAAAATAATTAAAGATCACTTTCTTACAAGGAAAATTTGGACCATTTTTCAATTTGCGTGGTCATCCTTAGAGCTGAACATTTTATTCGTTAAATTTGATTCAATTTGTTATTCATTTTGATTCGATTCGAAAATTCTAGATATCCGTAAACTTTCAAAGCAAAACAAATACTAAAAATCAATATCCGTTAAAATCGAAGCAAATCACAAATATTAAAATTTTGAAAAGCGGATATCCGATCCGATCTGGTAATATATAAATACAGGTATATCTTGATTATATTTAAAGTTTTAAATGTATAAAATTATATAATTGTTACTCTAACATATGATTTAACAAATTCTATTCACATTATTACTTATATAAAAATATTACATTAAAAAGAATGAATAAATTTATGACAGTTATAATTTTATCTTAAGTTTTGTCTTATTATAATTGTTAACTAAGTTTAAAAATTTTATAAAATATGTAGATTCACTATTTTTTTTTTAATTTTTTATCTTATATATCATGCAAAAAATATTTTACAAAACAAATTTGTATCAAAATTTTAAGATTATTTGCATTAATCAAAATATATGAGATATCATTAAGTATTCGTAAATATTTGCAAATATCTATTTATTTTCAGATATCCGTTTTTCCGAATATCCGTATTTTTCCGAAACAAATCAAATCGAAAAATTAAATATCTGTGGTATACGAAGCAAATCACAAATACCTTCAAAAACCCGGATATCCGATCCGTGCCCAGGTCTAGTCATCCTTACAAAAAGGCCATGCTAATATTCTCTATATCATTCCAATTTTATTAGATGTCTGATGTCTCCGAAGGGACAATAACTAAATATCATTTTTGCAAAATGTATCTGAAAACAACATTATTAAAATAGAAGCATAACTTAGACTTAACTTTGATCTACCGCGTGATAATACCAAATTAAAATTTTATATTAACTATGCACTCTATAATATATCAGATAACAACTTAATTAGTCATCTAATACAACTAAATAATTAAAAATATTTCTAAATAAAATAACTAAAAAGCTAATCATACAATCTTTTTAAGATTACAAAAATCATAGGGTATCATTTATAAAACTAGAAATATAGAGTGTTTTAAAATATTAGAATTTAAATATCTAAATAATTAAATATTTTTGTAATTTTATTAGATAATTATTAAACAATTTTACTAAGTAACATTTTTTTTAGTTTGTGTTCTTTAAATAGTTTCCAAAGCTCAGAATAACAAAATTAGTTTTATTAAAGGGGTAAATGACAATTATATTCTTATTTATAAAATCAATAAATATTAAAAACTGAATAATAAAAATGATTTTTTTAAAAAATATTGATAAATATGAAGACTTTTATGAATGTGTATAATGTTTTCTTGAATTTGTACAAAGGAAATTAGGAATGCCCACATAAACGTGTAATAAGACTCATTTTTTGAACACCAAATGCTTTTGTACTAGACTCCTTAAATGTAATTTTTATGTATATTTAGAAAGATCTTCATAAATGTGTATGGCATATTCTTGAATTTAACTTATATCTATAGTTAGGAAAACATATTAAATATAAAACATCATCTTTGTGAATTTTTTTATTAATTTTTTTAATTATTTAACCCGAACTAACCAAAAATCATGGAACCGAATGGAATATGAAATTAATTTGTATGTTAACCTAACTGTATTATCTAATCGAACCGGAAACTAAAATAACCGAACCAAAACCAAACCGAATATTCTATATATCCGAACGGATCCTAAACCTCTAAAATTAAAGAACCCAAGAATCGAAATAACTGAACCGGAATCGAACTGAAAACCGAATGCCCAATAGCTAATTAAAATTATGTATTCAGTAAGATGTTAACGCTTTTAAAACTGTCTCACTTAAACAACTAGGGGCATAGTCTCCGCGCAAGCGCAGGCCGGGTACGTTATTGATGCATTGTGTAGTCTTATGTATGGGATTTTGTTTTTCTTTTAACTTTTGTTTTCCGTGTTGTATATAATCTATATTATAATATATTGATTAGGTTGATATGAAAATAACCTGTGATTTCTTATATGTTGATATTTCATATCTTATGTGTGGATGTCTAAAAGAGTTTCCGATTTATCTTTATGAATTCGACATCTAGCAACATTTTTCCCATGAATATGTCGGACAGAGACCCACATATCCGCTGAGATTCAACATCTAATACGCTGACTTATTGCCATCCCCATTAGCTATCCAGTAAATTCGCAAGTTGTGCAAGTATAAGAAAATAATTATCTACCACAGTTTCAAAACCCCAAACAATAGTGAAACCTTTTATTAGACATAGAGCAAGAGAATATACATAACCCTATAAATATGGTCAAGGCGAGATCTTTTAACAGAAATAAAAAAATGAATCTCCATGAGCTCCTCCCAGGTCTATGCGAACTTTCTTAGTCCGTCCAAGAAGCTGTGTTCTTTTTCATTGGTTGTTCATGTAGTTGTCGGCTGTGTAAAAGATTTTGTTCACCTCCTCCTTGAAACTACCAATGTATTCTAATTCGGATTTCAAGTCTGGGAAATTAGTGAATCCCTCCATGGCGTACATATCTTAGTAACTTCGGAAAGTAGAACAAACAACAAAGAAAAATTATATTAATCAAGTTTTCAGTAGGACTATGAAATTCTATCAATTTAGAGAGTTTCAATGATACGCGACATTTAATATAGTG
Source organism: Brassica napus (assembly GCF_020379485.1). Lineage (NCBI taxonomy): Eukaryota > Viridiplantae > Streptophyta > Magnoliopsida > Brassicales > Brassicaceae > Brassica > Brassica napus. The sequence continues at coordinate 44,533,281 of NC_063449.1, read as the reverse complement.
GTTTAGAGTGTAATGGTTTATCATCGGAGGTGAGAGTTAAGTGGCGAAGTGGAGAACCCTAGGCCCTAGCTTAGAGACGGTGAAAAAAATAAACGATTAGAAGGCTTCTTTGGGTCTCTCTGACGCATCAGCTTTACCTTTTAAGACTTATGTAGAAATTGGGTGCGATAGGCCGTGAGTTAATTAAAATGACCCAACAACCATTAATTCATTACACAGCCCCGTTCGAAAACTCACCGCCAAGGGCCGTAAAATCGCAGGAAAAACGTAACTCGGATACCAACGGTGACGATTTAGACTGGTTCGGTCCGAAAATCGGGATTCTTACAAAAAAAATAATTTTTACTCCTTTCATCCTATAATCGAGTAGTATATATAAAGAGATTCATGATGTTTTCATGAAAATGGCAAAAAATGAAGAAATTGATGTATAACTCGTGAAAATATATGAGTCGTCGGAGTCAATATTGCAGAAAACCTAAAAGCCTAAAGAGGAAGACGACTTGTAAAAGTCATAATTGCCATTAATTAAATTTAATCATAAAAACATGCAAAAATCCCGCGGTTGCTATTCGAACTCGGGTTGTTAGCCTTTTTAAAGATGTGTAAACCGCTGTACTAAGTGATATTTATTGTAAGTCTTTACGAATAGATTATAAATTAAAACAAAAGCATGAAGATGGGTCCCACCAAAATAAATGAAATGCTGAGGTGGACACTTTAAGGAGATAGCAAAAACTCAATCATTATAATATAGACGGAGACAATATTGCAGAAAACCTAAAAGTCCAAAGAGGAAGACGACTTGTAAAAGTCATAATTGCCTTTAATTAAACTTAATCATAAAACATGCAAAAAATCTCATGATTTCTATTCGAACTCGAGTTGATAGCCTTTTTAAAAATGTGTAAACTGCTGCACTAAGTGATATTTATTGTAAGTATTTACGAATAGATAATATATTAAAACAAAAGCATGACGATGGATCCCACCAAAATAAATGAAATGGTGAGGTGAAACACTATAAGGAAAGAGCAAAAATTAAATCATTATAATATAGACGGAGTCAATATTGCAGAAAACCTAAAAGTCTAAAGAGGAAGACGACTTGTAAAAGTCATAATTGCTTTTAATTAAACTTAATCATAAAAACATGCAAAAAATCTCATGGTTTCTATTCAAACTCGGGTTGTTAGCCTTTTTAAAGATGAGTAAACCGTTGTACTAATTGATATTTATTGTAAGTATTTACGAATATATAATATATTAAAACAAAAGCATAGAGATGGGTCCCGCCAAAATAACTGAATTCACATTATTGGTCCCTGGACTTTTGATGGTTTCCAAATCGGCCACAAAGTCTTGAATACACAAGAATAACCTCACATTTTGGCTCCAAACTTCCATTTGTGCAATCTAATCCCTAATGCACACAAATGAACATATATATGCAATGTAGACCACTAAATGCAATCTAAAATGATTAAAAAAACTAAATGAGATGCTAAATATTATTAAAATCATGTTATATCACAAACCATTGCACCACAAATCTTCTACAGAAGATTGGTTTATTTTCATACATGATCGAGTCAAAATTGCTGAATATTTTGAAAATTGAACTATACCAAAATGTTTAAAAAATAAACTCTACTGGCCGTTGTACAAATTTGTTTTTGGTGCAAATTCTACAAATTTCAATATATAGTAGTTCAAACAAAAATAATTCAGTATAAACAGAGAGAAATAAAAGGCAACACGAGTTACACAATGATAATCCTCTGTATTACTGGCGAGTAATACATATATATAGACGAACAAAGAAGCGACCAACTATCCAAAGAAGTCATAATGGATTTCTCATTTTTAAAAATTCACACGAGAAGTGAGCAGATAATAAATTATATACAATAGTATTATCCTTTATCTGCGCACATCTCCAAAATATAATTTAAGCCATATTGCGAGATCCAAAAACATTTCAATAAGTTTAATAAAGCTTTATGTTTAACAAAGAGCTAACTTACATTGCATAATCGTGCATAGAATAGTAATTGCATACAACTAAACATGCCATGTGCATACCACGATCAAAGCATTGACTATCAATCGGTATTTTTTTTCTTGCGCACAAACTTATATTATAAAAGGCTCAAAGAGCAACATTTACAACTGAATTAGAAAGTCCCGAAGCCAAGCTCGACGGTAGAATGAAACTAGAAAACCTTACAAAACAACTAGAGATAGGACCATATAGGAGCGAGTCACGCTCAGCGAAATGAAGAAACCCAAAGAGAATCTCCATTTTTGATCCCATGGCGATTGTTCGAAAGAACAATTGATAGTCGAAAACGACGTTGATACACCTATAAGAAGCGGTCGGAATGTTGACTGGCAAGAACTTTAGGTGAGAAGCTCCAGAACCGTAGACAACATTGAGAGTACGGAGTCCTATCTGGCTTGATTTGGCGCTGAAACAAGCACAATCAACTTTAAACCCGACAAAGCTTACCGAAGAGACTAGGTGAATCTCAAGCTCTAACTTCACCTCCAAAGAGGCGCTTAGGATGAAGTTTGATGACAGCACTGATGGTTTAATTGGATCCAAACCTTGGAACTCAACATTACCGTGTTGAGCCCAACAATTTGTAACCGAAGGAGACCTAAGCGTACAGTCATCACACTCATTCAACCAGCACATGTGTGAGCAAACATCGGATAAGAAGTAAAAAGTTTCGGGATGGTTGGATCTCCTTGCAACAAATCCGGTACGAAGGTCGCATAGTTGACTATCAATCGGTATATGTATCACGATTCGATAGATATCAACAGGCCTAGTCTTCTAGATAGCTACGTTATTATTTACTAATTTCCCTTAATACTAATACAACTCGTGAAGCACATACCCATTTTATTTGAAAAGTTAACCCGCTACAGAAAAAGACAAATAAACAATTATAGAATCGTGTTTGGAAAGTGGAGTTTCTATGGTCACAGAATTCCTATGCCAGCAAATTGAAGTTGATGTTGGAGTGTCTATTAATTTGAAGATTTTTTCGTTTTATTAGTATTCTATTTATATTTATATTTTTGTTTTGGCTTTCAACGTCTTACTTAAGAATTATTATGATAAATTCTTTTTTTTGAGCAAACTACGATTCATTCAATTAAGAAAAAACAGAGTCACCCTCCGACTAGGGAGGTAGAGTTTACAGATGCCAGGGCTGCCTTAGCCACTTTATCAGCAGCAACATTACATAAGCGAGGAATGAAATGGAAGGAAATATCCTCAAAAGATAAGCTAAAATGATAGATGTCAAACAAGATGCCAAACAGTTCCGGGCGTGATTCCTTAGCTCTAATCATGTTGATAAGAACCTGGGAATCCGAAAGGACTATCAGCGATCGGACGTTAGACGAGGAGGCGGTCATCACCGCCAAACGAACAGCAAGAGCTTCTCCCATGAGAGCTGATGAAACAAAAGAACGAGAAACCTTAAGGGGCTGGATCCTAGTGTCTTCCAGTCCCGAGAACAGACCCCCTATGCCACAGTTACCAGTACGAAGATCCCAAGCTGCATCCACATGGCACAGAACTTGGCCAGGAGATGGTTGGGAAATGATCGGAGGAGAACCTTGTCGATTGGATATGTGGTTATGTTCTTCAGCGAGCAGTTGAGCAGCAGCCCACTCCTTCGCATCAATAACGCTTTTGTTCACAACTTCCCACTCCGTGAAGGTTTTGTTTTCAAAGCACAACTTATTTCGAGCTTTCCAAAGGTTCCATAAGAGCCAGGGCCAGACAGGGGTATCACACCCCACCGGAGGCAGATTGGTGTACTTCTTACCATTTGCAAATAAGCTCTCCATGGAGCTATTTGAACCATCCGGAAATTCATAAACTGGTAGTAGGCTCCATGATTGGGAAGCAAAGGGGCAGAGAAGGAAGACGTGGAGATCATCTTCACCTCCTCCACATTTCGCGCAAGGAAATGGAGCCATACCTCTGGTCGCTAGATTGGAACTCACTGGGATTGCCTTTCTTTTGACTTTCCATAGAAAATCCTTGACCTTGGGTGAAGTATTCAGGTTCCATATGTTCTTTAGCCAATCAAAGGTCTGCTCATTTGTGTGAGGAGGGATCAAGCCAACACGTTCCACTCCACCCGTTTTCACAGTGTACTCTCCTGATTTCTCAGGTAGCCAGGCAAGGGAGTCGCGAGCAGGGGCAAAGCTTGTGATAATCCTATTAATAATGCCTTCATACTGAGGAAGATAGTTCCTGATCTTTTGGATGTCCCAGGCATTAGTGAGAAGGCATAGAAGCTCACTAACCGTCATCGATACTGCATTCTCAGTTGGTGGACCCATAGGGGCTGTAGGAAAGGAGGAGGAGAGCCAAGGATCCCCCCACACCTTGATGTTTTCTCCATTCCCAACCACCCAACCGAGTCCTTTTCTTAGAACCTCCCGACCTGCCAAGATACTTCTCCATCCGTGGGAAGCTGATGATGGGCTTTCACACTCCATGAAAGAGGAGGCTTTAGCATATTTTCCGAGCAGCACTTGTGCCAGCAACGAGTCTGGAAACTGTATAAGGCGCCAGCCAATTTTAGCGAGCATGGCATCATTAAAAGTCTCAATGTCTTTGAAACCTAAGCCACCAGCATATTTGGGCAGTGTGAGAGTAGACCATGCAACCCAACACATTTTTTTATTTTCCGGGTTTGCATCCCACCAAAAACGAGTAAGGAGGGATTGTATTTGTTTGCATAGAGAGATAGGCAACTTGAAACATGACATCGTATAGCACGGTATTGCAGCAAGGACAGATTTGAGGAGGACTTGTTTACCGGCGCCTGATAGGAACCGAGATGTCCAGCTATGCGCCTTCTGTCTGATGCGATCAAGAATTGCCGCAAATATGTCTCTCTTTTTGCGGCCAAAGTTTTCGGGGAGGCCCAAATATTTGCCAATCCCTCCCTCTGCCGGGATAGACAGCTCAGTCTTCACTCGAGCTTTAACCTCACCAGGGGTCTTAGCCGAGAAAGTGATAGACGACTTCAGCAGGTTGATTCGTTGTCCAGATACCTTTTCATAACTCTCTAAGATCGTCTTCAGAGTAGTGACACAGGCGGGTGTTGATTTGCAAAAAAACATCGTATCGTCCGCGAACAATAGATGATTAATCGGAGGACAGTTCCGTGCTACCCTCACCCCCGCCATAGTACCGTTTAGTTGCGCCTTAGTACACATCGCTGAGAGGACTTCTGTACACATGATGAACAAGTATGGTGAGAGCGGATCACCTTGCCGTATTCCACGCGAAGGAGTGACATGACCGGAAGGTGAACCATTGATCAGAAAAGAGTACGACACTGATTCAACACACGCCAAGATCCAAGAGACCCATATCGGGTCAAAACCAAGCTGGGCCAGGACTGCTTTAATAAAACCCCACTCTATGCGATCATAAGCCTTGCTCATATCGGTTTTCACCGCCATGGAGCAATATTTTTTCGCCTCTGAAGTTCGGAGATAATGTAAGGTTTCATGCGTAATGAGGACGTTGTCCGAGATAGCTCGTCCCGCTACAAAAGCTGATTGCGTCTTGGAGATAAGATCTGGCAGCAGAGGCTTGAGGCGTCGAGTAAGGATTTTGGCAATGATCTTGTAATGAGTGTTGCAGAGAGCTATCGGTCGATAGTCCGCAACCTTTCGCGGTCCCGAGCCTTTGGGAATCAATCGAACATAAGTCTCATTCTGCTGTGGATGTATTATTCCGGTGACAAAGAAGCTCCTGACATCAGTGATTACATCTTTCCCAATGATATGCCAATAAGAGTGATAGAACTTTGCTGAGAAACCATCCGGGCCCGGGGCCTTTCCTCCATTTATCGACCGAGCTACCTCCTCGATCTCCTTGTCTGATGGAATTTCTATAAGCCGACTATTCATCTCTGGAGTAATCTTATTAACAATACAGGCTTGGACTAGAGAGAAGTCAGAGTTGCTGTTTGTGGTGAACATCTCCTTGTAGTAATCTGCAATGACCGAAGAGATCTGAGCTTCCTCAAACACTTCCTCGCCATTCTCTTTTTCTATCACTGAGAGATTATTGAGCGCTCTCCTCTTCCTAGTGGCCGCATGGAAGAAGCCGGTGTTCCTGTCCCCCTTCTTAAGCCATTGAATCCGGCTTCTTTGTAGCCAAAAACTTTCCTCTTCTCTATAAGCAACCAGTAATGTATTAGTGAGAGTTTGGATATGAGGTAAGTCTGCAACTGGCATTGATAGCGCTTCTTCAAGAGCTTGTTGGGCAGATTGGATAACAAGGTTGCTCTTTACATTCTGTTCTTTAGCCCATTTGATGATGCTCCGACGGACAGAGTTGAGTTTTGTAATGACTGAATCGAGAGGGTGATGATTCCAGGCAGCATCCACTAGCTGTGTAACCTCATCATTCTCAGTATATGATCGATTGAATCTGAAAAGCCCCCTGCGTTTTTGCATTGCAGTATTGAGGTAAGTAATCACTGGTATGTGGTCAGACCCTTCATATCTGAGATATACACTCCTGCCCATTGGGAATGACTCTGACCAGGAGCAATTAACCAAGGAGCGGTCCAGTCTAGACTTGATATGATGAGTGTATCGTACTCCTCTCCATGAGAGTTGATTTCCGGAGTGCTTAAGGTTCCATAGTCCGTTTCGTGAAACAAAAGATCGGAAAGCCGTGAAGGAGCGCTCGCATCGCTCAGGCCCTCCTTCCTTCTCCGAATTATCCAATATATCATTAAAATCCCCTGTCAATAGCCATGCTTCCTCTCTGTTTGCACCCACTCTCGTAAGAGTGTTCCAGAAATCCGCTCTATTCCCTGCCACTGGCTCGCCATAAACAAAAGTTACAAAGGCTGATGTTCCTTTGAAAACCACTTCAGCATCGATGAAATGGGCACATGACTCTATAATTTTGATCTCAACCCCCTCCTTCCATAGCAAAGTGAGGCCGCCACTCAAGCCAACTGGTGGGATTGAGAAATAATTGGGATACTGCATACTGTCCAGCTTTGATTTGATGAATTCATCGGAGTTTTTTGTCTTCATGAGAAACATGATATCCGGTGAGAGAGTCCGATGTAACTCCTTCACTCTGCGAATTGTCAGAACGTTTCCCAAGCCCTGACAATTCCAGCTCATAATTACTAAGGAAGAGGAGGGAGATGGGACCGAAAATCCGCCCCTTCCTTATTAGTCGACAGTATATTCACCGTAATGGGATTACTCGAATCCTGTCTCTTGCGGCTTGAACCTGGCCCCGTAAATTCATTTGCATAGCGAGCTGGGCATAGTCTCCTACGGGGGGATTCTTGGATCGTGCTGCAATGCTTTTTGAGAGGCTTAGTACTTGCATTGGGCTTCTAGCTACCCGTTTATTGCTCGTGGTTTTTGACACATTTCGCTTCCCAGCTTGTTTGCTTAACGCTGCTGCTGCTGTAGCCTTAGCTTTATTCCTGTTGCCTGAAACACTTGGGCTTCCTAGGCGCAGAGAGGCCGGAACCCTGGAGCCAGATGCCAAATGTGAGGGTTGTAACGCGGGTTCCACTGCAACTTCCCCTCCATTATCCTGTAATTCAATTACCGGAACCATTGATGTATCTCCACCAGAGAGGCGCTCCATGGCAGGAACTCTGTATTCCTGGGATTGTCCTGACAACCGATCACGAGTGGGAATTCTCTCCCTAGAGTTAGATTGCCCTCCACTGTTGTTCTGATTCACTGGATAGATGATTTGGCCGTCTGCGATCGATCCTCCTGATCCCCTCCTGATCGATCCTCTGGTGGCTGATGCTGCAGGGGTTCTAACAGTTTCATCATGCTGGCTTCGAGGCTCAAAAGAGCCCCCGCTAGGTCTGTTAGAGTGATGCGAGGCAGGGTTTACATGCAGCGAACGAGAGCCTCTATTCTCAGAGTAATGGCGATGATAATCCCGATGGGAGGCAGGGTCTGAAGGCAACAGATGAGAGTCTCTATTATCAGAGTAATGGCGATGCTCCTCCCGATTCGTCAGGGAAGGATTATTTGGGGCAGATTGTTGAGGAGCAGGTCGTCTATAGCCTCGTTTATCATCGTGTCTCTTTTTATCAGCTTCGATTCGCTGGAGAGCAATGGCCTGAGTAATACCGAGGGGTCTATCCTTAGGAGCTCGAGCTCCTCTTGGGCGAGAGGGACAGTCCTCCTCTTCATGAAGGAGAGAGAAACAAGTGAAACAGTGTTTCTCTATCTTTAGGTATTGAAACTCCACTTCTGTAACTTCTTCAGAGGGGAGCAAGATTTCCATTTTCATTTCAAGTGGAAGGAGCCCATTCACTTCTACACGAAACTTTGCTTCTTTGGCGTTTTGGCTTGAGACATGTCCAAGTGCATCGCTGATAGTTTCAACAGCTTTTTCATTCCAGTAGTGGAGGGGGATACCATGGATTTTCACCCAAAAGGATATCTGAGAAGGGAAGTTTTCCGACACCACCGGTTCCCATCTTTGTAGTATCAACATCCATCTTTTGTAATGGTACGGGCCTTTGTCAAGAACCGTTTGAAGCTCGTGTTCTGAAACGAAACGAAACTGGAATTTGTCGAGCCCCAGTTCACGGCCTTCAACGTGCCCTTCCAAATTCCAGACTTGGGGTAAGAAGTCGATAACAGCTCGAGGTCTCTGGAAACGTGGGTTTGTAACCCTACCAATGATAGTGAGCTTGTTTTCCGCTATTAGAGCGGCAGGGTCACTGTCTGGAATGCGAATAGGAGCACGGCGAGTAGGCGGAGGTGGCGGGGGAGCGGCCGCACTCCATTTTTCCTTGTCTGAACGAGAGTAGCGGCGAGACATGGTGGGAGTGGCACAAGTAATTCAAGCTGAAAGGAGATTTAGTATAACCAGACCCAGTATGGAGAGTATCTTAAAAAGATGGTGAGATCTCGACTTTCCAAGGTCAGTAAATGCTGATTAATGCTATATCAAGTTGTTGGAGGCAGTACTATTAGGAGGTTATAACAACCCAAGATTTGAGAAAGGTAGCTATCTTATCTCATCCATAAAGACAGCTCCGGTAGAGAGAGAGTACAGAGACTGTATGAGGCTGAGATGCGAGAACAGAACGGAGACGGCATAGGAGGGCCCTGGCTGACCCACCGACGGAGTCGGGGGCTGAACCCGGCGGAGGAGACTGCAGAGCCGGTAGGGTAATTTGTGGGAGCTATCTATTATCCGTTGGATATAGCTTAAAGTAGTAATTATTTGAAAATTTACAGGGTTTTACAGAGGATAAAAGCCGACAAAGGGAAAGAACCGTGGGTTAAAAGGTTAGGTCAGCTTTGGGTACAGGGTGTAAAGGTTTTTCTCTGGAACTGTGTCTGGGAGAATTTTGGATACGTTTATGATAAATTCTTTAATTATGCATCTTAATAATAAATGAGCTTTTTAGTTATAAGAGAGTTATTCTATTGTTTAAATATGTTTTTACCGTTCTTGAAACTTTCTTCCGTTGTTATAAAGTCCTACTTTATCAATCATATATTGCAAATACATACTCTATTTTGGATGTCAAACATTAAATCACCGAGTCAATTCACCCCGCGCAAAGCGCGGATTATCACCTAGTTATGATATTATTATTAAAGTTTTTCGTAATTGTTTATGGCCCCAAATTTTTTAAATCCGACCATGTTCTCGACGTGTTCATTGGTTGGAAAGTATAGTAAACAAAAATACTATTAAAAAGATAAGCATCTTCTCAAATCTCAATGTACTTGCTTAATTTTAAAGTTAATAATTCAAAACCTAGCGTAGCTTATACAAAGCTGTATTCTGTATGTGTACACATCCGTGCATAAATACCGATCACATGAACTCACACTTTCTTCATCCACTACACTCAAATCTAATCAATTACATAAACTAGAAAAACGATGAATCCTATGTTTTACTTCCTTATTGCCTTAACCGCGGTTTTAGCTGCGACAGCAAACGCAGGCGGACCAGTTCTCGACATTGATGATGAAATCATATTCGACGGTAGTTACTACGTTATCCCCGCCTTCTTCGGCGCTGACGGTGGCGGCCTCACTCTTTCCCCCCTTGGTAACAAGCAATGTCCCCTCTATATCGGGCAGAAAGCTTCAGACGCCAACATGGGCATTCCCGTAAGATTCTCAAACTGGAAGTCTAGAGTTGGGTTTGTTCCCGAGTCAGAGAACCTTAACATCGAGATGGATGTCAAAGCTACGATCTGCGTTCAGTCAACCTATTGGTGGGTCGCTGCATCCGGCATGCCCATTGTGGAGACTTTAATAGCGGCTGGACCTAAGCCAGAACCTAGAAAAGATTCGTCGAAGAGTTTCTTCCAGGTCAAGAAAAATGAAGATTTTTTTCGTGGCTATAATATTGTGTTTTGTCCTAATGATAAAGACTGCATCGATGTCGGGGTATTTGTGGACAAAGATGGCGTTCGGCGTTTGACTTTAAGCTCCACGCCATTCCCGGTTATGTTCGTGGGCGCTACTGAGACAGAGACTTTGTCCAAGACTATGTCTATTATCTGAGAGAAATTAACGACTACATAATTAAGAAGATTAGAGTAATAACTTACTACTATAATAAAACGCTATCTGATTTCTTCGTATCTTTTTCATCAACCTTCATATATGGAATAAAAGAAATTTTCTTTGTTTCTTATTTCTTTTTAATTCTCTCTCTAGTTTAAGATTCACATAACTTGGAAACTAAACTAAACACTTTCTTTTTTCGAATGGGCACCCATAAAAAAATATAGCTTAGGAGCTTTGCAAACTGGGAATGGTTCAATGTGAACATTTGATATTTCAGGTTATGTGAAAAGTTGCAAGAAATGCAATGGACAAAGTACAACGTCGAACTCGTGGTCGTGGACAGCCTTACTTAATTCCTTAGGAAGCCATTACTTGTTGTCGCAGCAGCGTAAAGCCAGGTTTGAACAGCTTTACTAGAGTTCGTGACAAATACTCTCCTAATTTTTTTTTGTTAAGAAAACTGTCCTAATAGCTTTTTTTGGGACTTTTGTCTTTCAAGGTTATATAGAGCATGTTTATTGGAGTCTCTTAATTAAGTGTGTTTCTTAGGGTAATTATTAATTAAAGAAAAAAAGAAAAATAGTTAATTACCTGAGGAACAACTTGCAATTAAGACATGTAAGAGCATCTTTATCCTACGTACCCATTAACGGTCTCTTAATTGATTTTTAATAGTATTTAAGGAATAAAGTTGATTAAGAGACTTAGTTAAGAAACTTGAGATTTTTATGTCTCCATTGCAAATCTCTTATTTTAGGGTTTTTAAAAATAAAATAATATTAAACATTTTTCTTTGTTTCCTTGTTTCTTCTTGATGACAAATGGTAAAATTCTCAAAGGTTTAATCAAAATATTGATCAAATGTATTAGCATTTGATTCTTGAAAGGTGTTTTGAGAAGAAGATGTCATATCTGTGATATACAACAAGAGATTTTTTTTAAAAAAATGGTTACTCTTGGTTTGGTGAGAAGAGGGAATATGACTTTGAGATTATGGCTTTGATCTTGGTTTGGTGATTATGGCTTTGATCTTGGTTTGGTGAGAAGAGGGAACATGACGTTGAGATTATGGCTTTGATCAGGTTTTGTGGGAAGAGAGAAAATTAAGACTTTGTGCTAGAAGTATACAAATATAGTTTGCACATGCTAAAACACCTTGAGATCACTTTATGATCTGGTTTGGTTTGGGGACTCGGTTAAGCTTTACTCTGGTATAGTAATGAAGCCAAAAGGAACTGATCGTTACCTGAAAAATCTTGTGCACCCATGTAACAGTAGGCTCTTTATGAACACCATTTGCCTGAAGAAGTTTTGGTCCATTTGAAATCTTTCCAGGAGATGATGAAGTTTCATTGTCCGTTTTTGCCTCTTTCTCTAAGATGTCATCAAGTTCATTTAGCAAATAATTAAGGAACTCATGTGCATCCTTCATGAGAATATAGTAACACAACAGTTTAATCAAAACGCTATGTTTCCTTAAAACTGTTTCTTTGAGAAGATAAGGCAGGAACGCAAAGTAGGTAGGGAACCTGATGCATATAACTCCGAAAAAGTACATTTTGTTTCTTCAACCTCTGTACAAAGCGCTTGGGAGCAATAACTCCTGTCTTCTTCTTCTGAGAACTTATCTATTGGGAAAAAAGGGCAATAAAATTAGCACCACCACAATGTCCATATTATCTGTAGTGACATGATGCTCTCAACACAGGAGAATAAAAACAAAACACCCAAGTAGTACACATCCATCAAACACACAGGAGTTAGGGATCATAATCACATGAGAAAACAAATCAGCCAAGCAAGTCAAGAGATTCTCCTCACTTTTATTATTTGTGTAGTATTCAAGCAACTATTCACGGAAGGGAGCACAAAAGTAAAGTGCCTGCACAAGAGGAACCGTTCATAATCATAAAACGATTTGTTGACAACACTGAACAAAAACAGAACACAAACAGGTCTTCCGGTCCTATCAAAATTGTGCACAAAACAGAACCTATCGACCAACCTGCAAGACACAGTTACAGTAACATGATTACTCACATCACGAGAAAAGCAATCATCAGAAAAAAAAAGAAGAACAAAACCTGAGGAAGAGAAGAGAAGAGAGAACCTAGGCTTTCTTGTTATACACGTGTAGCTAGGTATTGGTTTTGTGATATTGAGAGGAGAAGAAAAGTTGAAGTCGACGAAGAACTCGGTGCTCTCCTCCCATATCCGCCTTACCGAAAAATTGAATCCTCTGCTCTAGAGCATCTCCACCGCCGGGTCCCGCCCTCGGGTTGCGATTGTCAAGGCTTCGACTGTGGATTCGGATTACTCGGCGAGAAGGAGCAGCAGCAACGAGCAGAGGGAGACGATAATGCTTCCAGGATGCGACTATAATCATTGGCTGATTGTAATGGAGTTTCCCAAGGATCCAGCGCCAACGAGGGAGCAGATGATTCATACTTATCTCAACACTCTTGCTACTGTTCTTGGAAGGTTTGTTTTCTCTTCTCAATATAGTTCTCTGAAGACGTAAAGGCTGCTTTAACCTTTATTGTTTGCGTTGAAGTTGATGATTGATACTTTGTAGTCATTCTCATTCATACCTTTCTGCTTCCGTCTGGGTGTGATTGACTCAGGTGACGGGAGCACCAATTCGTGGAATTGATATTCCACCACTCCCAGTGAGTTCGCTGGAAGAAGGAACTCTAACCCAACCTTTAGTGAGACCACCAGCTGTTACAGGACCAGTTGTTGAAGGACGTAAAGTGGAGATCTTGAAAAGCATTTGTATATGGAGGTCTGATAGAAGCCATCACAAGCCTCGGTGTTAATTATCTCATCTGCCGCTGGTTCTGGTTCTGGTGCTTCAACATGTAAGTACATCCTTCAACCTTTGCATTCACTCCCATTATGAAACACAACACACAAAAAACGTTAAGTCACTCACATTGTGAATGATGAGAATAAGCCCGCCAAACAGGTTTGCAAGTCCCAATACCAAAATGTTCACTGCAACCAAAAACATCGAGATGGACACTAAACCTCCGATCTGCGTTGAGTCAACCTACTGGTAGATCGTTACGTCCGATGGTAGAAAGACTTTCGTAGGGACTGGTCGTAACTCGTAAGCCAGAACCTGGAGAAGATTCCAAGTGGAGTTTCTTCCAGATCAAGAAAGGTGGAGATAGGCTACAAGATTGCAGTTTGTGCTATCACAAACTATTGCTTCAATGTAGGGATATATATGGACGACGATGGTGTTCGGCGTTTGGCTTTAAATTCTTCGCCATTCCCGGTTCGGTTCGTGAAAGCTACAGGGACAGAGACTTCCTCCAAGACTATGTCTATTATCTGAAAGAAATTAAAGACTACAGAATTAAGAGGAAAGAGTTATAACTTACAACCAATAATATAACTCTATCTGTATGTGCTGTTTTCTTTGTTCATCGATCATTAAACCATCTTTCCTTTGCTTCTTTGTTTTTCTCTAAAGTTCTCTCCCTAATTTTAAGATTCACATTGGTCTCTTACTTGTATGTGAAAAAGACCAATCTTATGAAATAGGTTATGTTCATGAAAACTATGTCATATACCAATCTTATGAAATAGGTTATGTTCATGAAAACTATGTCATATACTTCGTGATTTAAATTAATCTCGGTGATTAAGAGTATACAAAAATATAAGATGGTCTCGAACGCTATTTTCTTAAAAAAATTAAAAAGCTTCAATCTGAAAATTAAATTGGTCAACAAGATTTCTTATATATTAATTATGGAACATTACAAAATGTTTTTGTAGTCACGTGTCATCATTAGGATGATTCTAAGAATCATTAGAAAAATAAATTGCTCTACAAAAATATATGTTATATTTTTTATTAAACTAACTAACAAATTGATTAGTAATGTACAAAATAATATTCTCAATTCTTTTCGTAAATAAAAGCTATGAATTATGTAATATGGTTAATATATATATATATATATATATATATGACAATTAATGATTATGAATCATACATATTTGATAACATTTTTGTGTATCTTCTCTCTTTTTTTGTTTAATTTTATATTATTAAAAAAACATTAAACAATCATATTAAACATATAATAAAAAATAGGTTCTTTCTTATGTGTTATATTTTGAAATTTTTCAAAAGACTATAAATTACTAAAAATAGTAAAAATCCCAACATTAAATTTTGTGATCGATTTAACCTTTTTTTTGTTCGACCGAAATACAAATGATCATAAATCGTATTAATATGAACTCTCATTAGTAGATATTTATATATATATATCATTTAAATTAAATGATATACTATATAAAAACATACAAATATGTTAATTTCAAAATTTGCAGTGAAAAATTATTGAGATCTTAATATTTTAATTTTAAATTTGTATTAAAAAATTAACATTAAAAGTTTTATGATTAACAGTTTAAATTTTATTACATCAAATATACAAATGCTAATAAAATTATATGAGTAGAAAGTGTCACTAATAAATATTTATATAAAAAATATATTATATATATCTATGTCAATATCACTAAAGTTTAATTATATACCACATAAAGTAAATAAAATATTTGTTTTTATTTATTTACCAAAAACATGATTATAAATTAACAAAATGTATTGATTTTGATTAATGTGCTTACTCTAATGTATATACTTTAATGTATGCAAATTATTTTTTAAATAAATAGTTTCTAATATGTTATTTGATCCTGACAATCCCAGAAATACACTTCTTCAAGTCGAAGTGATTTTTAATATTGGAAGTACTACATATATACTATTTCATTCAGATTAAATAATTTAGTCTTGGATTTTATTCCTAAAATATTTAATGAAATATCATGACAAGATTTCAATCACCTCTTTTTGAGTTTGTTTGAAGAATGCGAGATTTGATTAATCGTCTAATATTTGTTTCTCCCTAATACCCTATTTATCTATTATAATTGTATGAATGAGAGATTTGAACTATTTATTATAAGTTTCTGGTTTATTATTTAATAAATCAAACAGTTCTTAGTTTATACATAGTTTACATATACTAGAATGGTAAAGTATTATATATATTTTTTTATCCTTATACTCTTAGGTAACTAAACCTCAAAAGCGTAGGTTAATAAAATAAGTAATTTGTTTTGTTGTTCTAGAATTACATGATTTTTAGACTGAACTGGTGAATATATATACTAGATAGACATTTATATTTCGAGTGTGCACTTATATTCTATAACAGCTTGATATATTAGATTTGATCACTAACCTGTGAATAGAAATTGCCGGTGATTTTCTTCATAGTTTTGATTCTTAGATATGTATATGGAGTGCAACTAATTTTTACAGGTGTCCATATTTTTAAATTGATATTTATGTAATTCACAAAATAAGTTTAAAAAAAACAAAACAAAACTCATATCAGTGAAACAGAAAGGAGAACGAAGCATAATTTTTATAGAAGTAGAAAATGAAATCACTTATAGAGAGCCAATAGTAAACAAATTGAGAGCAGAAAACCTAATTTCCTTTCGTCATTATACAATCGATATTGCATATCTGGTTTTTATGATATGTGTTATCCGTAAAATTTAAATTTTTGTGCATATGAAATCTTAAAAATAATTAAAATAAATTGTAATACATTAACTCTTCAACAACGATGATATATTTAAGAGACCAATATTTCCGGTCGATAAAAATTGTAGTGTTGCAAAATATTAAAACCATCTGTTATCATCTAGTTAGATAGCTAAATGACCAGTATTTAAATATAGCTAGTGAAGCGCATATCCATCTTATTAGCAAATTTGACCCAAGTAGAAAAGACAAAAAACAATGCGAATGGTGGCTAAAATTGGAATCTATATTATAGAGTTTTCATTTTACTTAACTAGTAATAAGTTAACACTTTTCATTATTCCCACGTGACCAATTTCCTCATAAAGTAATCACACGAGTGAAAACGAGGTAAAAAATTAGTTCTATATTACGAAGTAAAAATAAAACTAAACTAGCTTCCGACCTGCGCGAAACTAGCTTCTGATCCGCGCGTCCGTACGGGTGTTTGTTCTTAATAATTATACGTTTATACCTTTTGAAAATGCGATAAGTTTAATTGTTTATACTTTCTGATTTGACATTGGTGTGTGTTGTGAAATGCCATTAGCTTTCATTTATAAACTATGAGATTGTGTTTTTCTTTGTTGTACTTCAATAGAAAAAAATAACAAAAAATTTTGTTAGTTGTGATTTAAATGCAAAATCAAGCGAATATATGTATTAAAATTTTTAAATATATATTCTTTTTTTATTATATCATAGTTAAACCAGAATATACGTTTTTTATTTTAAAGAATACTTGTTATCCACGCACGCAAAAACAGAAAATGATATATTTTTTTTGATACCAGACTGCGTAGAAATAGGATAGAAAGTTTAGATGTTGTTTAGTTTTCTTATAAGCGAATATTTAGTTAAGATTTTCGGTACTTAGTTGTTAATGCGTGGTTCAAGGAATCGTTTTTGGAATGGTCTTGAGTTTTGGAAGGGATAATGTATAATTAGTATCGATTTTGTACTCAGATAAAATCTAATCTAATGTTTAATAATACTAACGTAATCATAAATCGGTTAAACTCTTTTCATCGCCAAACCAAACACTGATTAGATTAATATAGTCAATGTTTGTCTGAATACAAAACAAAGATATACAACATGTTAATTTTACTATGCTATCCGTACATAATAATAATGAGGTTACTTTGCTTAAGAAAGCTTTGATGTGAATATTCTCGTCTATCATTGTTTTTCATTCAAGAACATATTTTTTTAAGTTTTGGTTTAACACATATTTTTCACGGTATAAAACTATGATTGATCGTTTGGTTCAAAAACATATTTAGCACGGTTTGGTTTTTAGAATAATGTAAATATTGATATGAATTGGGCAATGTAAGTGTAATAAGCCCAAAATAATATTCGTCGAATATTGTGTGTAACAAACGGATAGGAACGGCATAAGTATAAGAAATTAATGGGTTAGAGAAAGTGTTAAACTAATGTGTTTTGATCAGTGGCATAAGTTATTAATTATTGAGAAAAATTCTGAGTTTTTTTATTTTTGTACTCTTGTTTTAATAGATTAAGATTAAAGAAGCGTAGAAGGAAAGCAAAAGATAGGCATCTTTTCAAATGTCAATGTACTTGCTTGATTATAAAGTTTATAATTCAAAATCTATACGTAGCTATATGTGCATGTATACACATCCGTGTATAAATACGGATCACATGAACTCGCATAAACTCAAAAGGGATGAACCCTAAATTTTACGTCCTTCTTGTGTTAGCCGCTGTTTTGGCCACGACCGCAAACGCTGGCGGACCAGTTCTCGACACTGATGGTGATTTCATACTCGACGGCGGCAGTTACTACGTTCTCCCCATCTTCTCCGGTGGCGGTTTAACTCTCACCCCCCGTGGTGGCAACCAATGTCCCCTCTATCTCGGACAGGAATATTCAGATGTCAATAGGGGTATTCCCGTAAGATTTTCAAACTGTAGGTCTAAATTTGGGTTCGTTCTCGAGTCAGTTAACCTCAACATCGAGATGGATGTCAAAGCTACGATCTGTGTTCAGTCAACTTATTGGTGGGTCGCTGAGTCCGACATAGCCATCAAGAAGTTCTTTGTAGTGGCTGGTCCTAAGCCAGAACCTGGAGAAGAATCGTTGAAGAGCTTCTTTCAGATCAAGAAAACTAAATATTTTCATAACGGCTACACAATTGCGTTTTGTCCTAACGATAATGATTGCATAGATGTCGGGATATTTATTGACGAATATGGCGTTTGGCGTGTGGCTTTAAGCCCTACGCCATTCCCGGTTATGTTCGTGAAAGCTACTGGAACAGAGACTTCGTCCAAGACTATGTAGATTCGTAATTTCAAAATTAAGTAGATATATTTGCGTTCACATTTTTGTTTTGTTCATCAATCATCATATATGGAATAAAACATTGTTCATCTGTTTCGTTTTTCTCTGTTCTCTCTTTAAACAAAAGATTCACATAACTTGGAAATTAACCAGAAACATTAATCGTTTGGAATGATCATATATATAAAAGATGCATTGTCAAACCATTGCACCACAAAACTTCCACAGGTTATACATGATCGAGTGAAATTGCTGAATATTTTGAAAATTTAACTATACCAAAATGTTTAAGAAATAAACTCTACTAACAGTTCTACAATTTTTTGGGTGCAAATTCTACAAATTTCAGTATATAGTAGTTCAAACAAAAATAATTCGGAATATACAGAGAGAGGAATAAAAGGCAACACAATGACTGTATTACTGGCGAGTAGCACATATGATAGAATGTACGTGTTTAATTGTAGACGAACAAAAGAAGCGACCAACTATCCATAGAAGTCATAATGGATTTCTCTTTTTTTTAAAAAAAAAAATCACACTAGAAGTGAGCAGATAATAAATCATATACATTAGTATTATCCTTTATCTGCGCACATCTCCAAAATATAATTTGAGCCATATCGCTAGATCCAAACACATTTCAATAAGTTTAATAAAAGCTTTATGTTTAACAAAGAGCTTATACCATGATTAACTCGGGGTTTTTACAGTGAAATTCGTAGCGGAAGTTAAGAAACAGTTTCTTAACTTCCGCTAAGAATTCCATCCTAAAAACTCCGGGTTAATCATGTTCTATGGGGTTTTTAACGGAAGTTAAGAATGATTTTAAGAACCGGTTCTTAGTTTTTTTAGTTAAAAATTAAAAAACAGTTTCTTAACTTCCGATAAGAACTCCACTCTAAGAACCTCGGATTAATCACCGTTTTACGTTGCATAATATGCATATAATAGTATAAAACTAAACATGCCATGTGCAGACCACGAATCAAAGCATTGACTATCAATCGGTATATTTAATTCGATAGATATCAACAGGTCCTAGATAGCTTCTAGATAGCTACGTTATTATTAACTAATACTAAATAGAACTCGTGAATCACATGCCCTTTTTATTAGTAAAGTTAACCCGTTATAGAAAAAGATAAATAAACAATTATCGAATCGTGCTTGGAAAGTGTAGTTTATACTAGATCATCTTGTTGACAAAAAAAAAAATACTAGATCATCTTCTCGGACGTGTTTTAACGTGTTTGAATGTAAGAGAATTTGAATAAAATAATTAAAGATCACTTTCTTACAAGGAAAATTTGGACCATTTTTCAATTTGCGTGGTCATCCTTAGAGCTGAACATTTTATTCGTTAAATTTGATTCAATTTGTTATTCATTTTGATTCGATTCGAAAATTCTAGATATCCGTAAACTTTCAAAGCAAAACAAATACTAAAAATCAATATCCGTTAAAATCGAAGCAAATCACAAATATTAAAATTTTGAAAAGCGGATATCCGATCCGATCTGGTAATATATAAATACAGGTATATCTTGATTATATTTAAAGTTTTAAATGTATAAAATTATATACTTGTTACTCTAACATATGATTTGACAAATTCTATTCACATTATTACTTATATAAAAATATTACATTAAAAAGAATGAATAAATTTATGACAGTTATAATTTTATCTTAAGTTTTGTCTTATTATAATTGTTAACTAAGTTTAAAATTTTTATAAAATATGTAGATTCACTATTTTTTTTTAATTTTTTATCTTATATATCATGCAAAAAATATTTTACAAAACAAATTTGTATCAAAATTTTAAGATTATTTGCATTAATCAAAATATATGAGATATCATTAAGTATTCGTAAATATTTGCAAATATCTATTTATTTTCAGATATCCGTTTTTCCGAATATCCGTATTTTTCCGAAACAAATCAAATCGAAAAATTAAATATCTGTGGTATACGAAGCAAATCACAAATACCTTCAAAAACCCGGATATCCGATCCGTGCCCAGGTCTAGTCATCCTTACAAAAAGGCCATGCTAATATTCTCTATATCATTCCAATTTTATTAGATGTCTGATGTCTCCGAAGGGACAATAACTAAATATCATTTTTGCAAAATGTATCTGAAAACAACATTATTAAAATAGAAGCATAACTTAGACTTAACTTTGATCTACCGCGTGATAATACCAAATTAAAATTTTATATTAACTATGCACTCTATAATATATCAGATAACAACTTAATTAGTCATCTAATACAACTAAATAATTAAAAATATTTCTAAATAAAATAACTAAAAAGCTAATCATACAATCTTTTTAAGATTACAAAAATCATAGGGTATCATTTATAAAACTAGAAATATAGAGTGTTTTAAAATATTAGAATTTAAATATCTAAATAATTAAATATTTTTGTAATTTTATTAGATAATTATTAAACAATTTTACTAAGTAACATTTTTTTTAGTTTGTGTTCTTTAAATAGTTTCCAAAGCTCAGAATAACAAAATTAGTTTTATTAAAGGGGTAAATGACAATTATATTCTTATTTATAAAATCAATAAATATTAAAAACTGAATAATAAAAATGATTTTTTTAAAAAAATATTGATAAATATGAAGACTTTTATGAATGTGTATAATGTTTTCTTGAATTTGTACAAAGGAAATTAGGAATGCCCACATAAACGTGTAATAAGACTCATTTTTTGAACACCAAATGCTTTTGTACTAGACTCCTTAAATGTAATTTTTATGTATATTTAGAAAGATCTTCATAAATGTGTATGGCATATTCTTGAATTTAACTTATATCTATAGTTAGGAAAACATATTAAATATAAAACATCATCTTTGTGAATTTTTTTATTAATTTTTTTAATTATTTAACCCGAACTAACCAAAAATCATGGAACCGAATGGAATATGAAATTAATTTGTATGTTAACCTAACTGTATTATCCAATCGAACCGGAAACTAAAATAACCGAACCAAAACCAAACCGAATATTCTATATATCCGAACGGATCCTAAACCTCTAAAATTAAAGAACCCAAGAATCGAAATAACTGAACCGGAATCGAACTGAAAACCGAATGCCCAATAGCTAATTAAAATTATGTATTCAGTAAGATGTTAACGCTTTTAAAACTGTCTCACTTAAACAACTAGGGGCATAGTCTCCGCGCAAGCGCGGGCCGGGTACGTTATTGATGCATTGTGTAGTCTTATGTATGGGATTTTGTTTTTCTTTTAACTTTTGTTTTCCGTGTTGTATATAATCTATATTATAATATATTGATTAGGTTGATATGAAAATAACCTGTGATTTCTTATATGTTGATATTTCATATCTTATGTGTGGATGTCTAAAAGAGTTTCCGATTTATCTTTATGAATTCGACATCTAGCAACATTTTTCCCATGAATATGTCGGACAGAGACCCACATATCCGCTGAGATTCAACATCTAATACGCTGACTTATTGCCATCCCCATTAGCTATCCAGTAAATTCGCAAGTTGTGCAAGTATAAGAAAATAATTATCTACCACAGTTTCAAAACCCCAAACAATAGTGAAACCTTTTATTAGACATAGAGCAAGAGAATATACATAACCCTATAAATATGGTCAAGGCGAGATCTTTTAACAGAAATAAAAAAATGAATCTCCATGAGCTCCTCCCAGGTCTATGCGAACTTTCTTAGTCCGTCCAAGAAGCTGTGTTCTTTTTCATTGGTTGTTCATGTAGTTGTCGGCTGTGTAAAAGATTTTGTTCACCTCCTCCTTGAAACTACCAATGTATTCTAATTCGGATTTCAAGTCTGGGAAATTAGTGAATCCCTCCATGGCGTACATATCTTAGTAACTTCGGAAAGTAGAACAAACAACAAAGAAAAATTATATTAATCAAGTTTTCAGTAGGACTATGAAATTCTATCAATTTAGAGAGTTTCAATGATACGCGACATTTAATATAGTGGTTTAGAGTGTAATGGTTTATCATCGGAGGTGAGAGTTAAGTGGCGAAGTGGAGAACCCTAGGCCCTAGCTTAGAGACGGTGAAAAAAATAAACGATTAGAAGGCTTCTTTGGGTCTCTCTGACGCATCAGCTTTACCTTTTAAGACTTATGTAGAAATTGGGTGCGATAGGCCGTGAGTTAATTAAAATGACCCAACAACCATTAATTCATTACACAGCCCCGTTCGAAAACTCACCGCCAAGGGCCGTAAAATCGCAGGAAAAACGTAACTCGGATACCAACGGTGACGATTTAGACTGGTTCGGTCCGAAAATCGGGATTCTTACAAAAAAAATAATTTTTACTCCTTTCATCCTATAATCGAGTAGTATATATAAAGAGATTCATGATGTTTTCATGAAAATGGCAAAAAATGAAGAAATTGATGTATAACTCGTGAAAATATATGAGTCGTCGGAGTCAATATTGCAGAAAACCTAAAAGCCTAAAGAGGAAGACGACTTGTAAAAGTCATAATTGCCATTAATTAAATTTAATCATAAAAACATGCAAAAATCCCGCGGTTGCTATTCGAACTCGGGTTGTTAGCCTTTTTAAAGATGTGTAAACCGCTGTACTAAGTGATATTTATTGTAAGTCTTTACGAATAGATTATAAATTAAAACAAAAGCATGAAGATGGGTCCCACCAAAATAAATGAAATGCTGAGGTGGACACTTTAAGGAGATAGCAAAAACTCAATCATTATAATATAGACGGAGACAATATTGCAGAAAACCTAAAAGTCCAAAGAGGAAGACGACTTGTAAAAGTCATAATTGCCTTTAATTAAACTTAATCATAAAACATGCAAAAAATCTCATGATTTCTATTCGAACTCGAGTTGATAGCCTTTTTAAAAATGTGTAAACTGCTGCACTAAGTGATATTTATTGTAAGTATTTACGAATAGATAATATATTAAAACAAAAGCATGACGATGGATCCCACCAAAATAAATGAAATGGTGAGGTGAAACACTATAAGGAAAGAGCAAAAATTAAATCATTATAATATAGACGGAGTCAATATTGCAGAAAACCTAAAAGTCTAAAGAGGAAGACGACTTGTAAAAGTCATAATTGCTTTTAATTAAACTTAATCATAAAAACATGCAAAAAATCTCATGGTTTCTATTCAAACTCGGGTTGTTAGCCTTTTTAAAGATGAGTAAACCGTTGTACTAATTGATATTTATTGTAAGTATTTACGAATATATAATATATTAAAACAAAAGCATAGAGATGGGTCCCGCCAAAATAACTGAATTCACATTATTGGTCCCTGGACTTTTGATGGTTTCCAAATCGGCCACAAAGTCTTGAATACACAAGAATAACCTCACATTTTGGCTCCAAACTTCCATTTGTGCAATCTAATCCCTAATGCACACAAATGAACATATATATGCAATGTAGACCACTAAATGCAATCTAAAATGATTAAAAAAACTAAATGAGATGCTAAATATTATTAAAATCATGTTATATCACAAACCATTGCACCACAAATCTTCTACAGAAGATTGGTTTATTTTCATACATGATCGAGTCAAAATTGCTGAATATTTTGAAAATTGAACTATACCAAAATGTTTAAAAAATAAACTCTACTGGCCGTTGTACAAATTTGTTTTTGGTGCAAATTCTACAAATTTCAATATATAGTAGTTCAAACAAAAATAATTCAGTATAAACAGAGAGAAATAAAAGGCAACACGAGTTACACAATGATAATCCTCTGTATTACTGGCGAGTAATACATATATATAGACGAACAAAGAAGCGACCAACTATCCAAAGAAGTCATAATGGATTTCTCATTTTTAAAAATTCACACGAGAAGTGAGCAGATAATAAATTATATACAATAGTATTATCCTTTATCTGCGCACATCTCCAAAATATAATTTAAGCCATATTGCGAGATCCAAAAACATTTCAATAAGTTTAATAAAGCTTTATGTTTAACAAAGAGCTAACTTACATTGCATAATCGTGCATAGAATAGTAATTGCATACAACTAAACATGCCATGTGCATACCACGATCAAAGCATTGACTATCAATCGGTATTTTTTTTCTTGCGCACAAACTTATATTATAAAAGGCTCAAAGAGCAACATTTACAACTGAATTAGAAAGTCCCGAAGCCAAGCTCGACGGTAGAATGAAACTAGAAAACCTTACAAAACAACTAGAGATAGGACCATATAGGAGCGAGTCACGCTCAGCGAAATGAAGAAACCCAAAGAGAATCTCCATTTTTGATCCCATGGCGATTGTTCGAAAGAACAATTGATAGTCGAAAACGACGTTGATACACCTATAAGAAGCGGTCGGAATGTTGACTGGCAAGAACTTTAGGTGAGAAGCTCCAGAACCGTAGACAACATTGAGAGTACGGAGTCCTATCTGGCTTGATTTGGCGCTGAAACAAGCACAATCAACTTTAAACCCGACAAAGCTTACCGAAGAGACTAGGTGAATCTCAAGCTCTAACTTCACTTCCAAAGAGGCGCTTAGGATGAAGTTTGATGACAGCACTGATGGTTTAATTGGATCCAAACCTTGGAACTCAACATTACCGTGTTGAGCCCAACAATTTGTAACCGAAGGAGACCTAAGCGTACAGTCATCACACTCATTCAACCAGCACATGTGTGAGCAAACATCGGATAAGAAGTA
Source organism: Brassica napus (assembly GCF_020379485.1). Taxonomy (NCBI): domain Eukaryota; kingdom Viridiplantae; phylum Streptophyta; class Magnoliopsida; order Brassicales; family Brassicaceae; genus Brassica; species Brassica napus. Next base: position 44,508,001 of record NC_063449.1, on the reverse strand, counting down.
AAAAGTTTCGGGATGGTTGGATCTCCTTGCAACAAATCCGGTACGAAGGTCGCATAGTTGACTATCAATCGGTATATGTATCACGATTCGATAGATATCAACAGGCCTAGTCTTCTAGATAGCTACGTTATTATTTACTAATTTCCCTTAATACTAATACAACTCGTGAAGCACATACCCATTTTATTTGAAAAGTTAACCCGCTACAGAAAAAGACAAATAAACAATTATAGAATCGTGTTTGGAAAGTGGAGTTTATAAGAGCAGGATTAACCAGAGCTCTTAGAGCAGCCTCATCGCGGTCTCTTATGACCGGTATTTAGTGTTTTTAGCTTTAAAAAAAAAGAAAATTGCTTAATTAAACAAGAGACGTATATTAATTAGAGTGCACAAGAGACGGGTTTTTGGGACACGCGTCGCACATTCACCTTTCTCTTCTCTTTCTCGACGGATGCTCTTCTCTCCTTCTCTCTTGACTCCTCGACGAAACCGACTGTCTCTGGCCATCTCTCCTTGAATCTGATCTCTCGTTGACGGAATCTCTCGTCGATGGAACCAGCCGTCGTCTATCTCGGTGGAATCGTCGTCTCTATCGGTCCCCTCGACGAAGAAGATGCAGAGGAGAGAGATTACGAGAACTCCGAAGACGATGATGAGAATCACAGAGTTGAAAGATACGGATCTTTTTCGTCTGTGTTTGATTTCTCTGCATCTCACTCCGGATCTAAACACTCGGGCCTTCCTTCAGCTAACGATGTTTTCTCTCAGGTCATCATCATTCTCTTTTTGTAGATCGCGGTGAAGCTGAAATGATTTCTTATCATTGATTGGAAAGAAAAGTTAATTTGATTTGTAGCTTTGTGTAATTGAGATTTAGGTTTTTTTTTATGTGATAAAGAAATCTTGTTGATGTTTCAAGTGTGTGAACTGGTTGTGTTACTAGAGAAAGCTTATAGTGTTGCTTCTATGTGTAGATATCATGGCCACCTGAGTTTCTAAACAACCGTATAGAAGCTGATGAAGAAGCTACAGCTAGAGATGCTGAGCACGCTAAGCGTCTTACCCGCAAAAAGAAGAAAGCTAAACCTAAAGGTACCCCACCAGTGCAATTCACATCCCCATGTTTAGTAGGTTCACTGGATCATAGAGGGATAACATGAAAATAGATGTGAAAGGTTGATTTAGAAGCTTGTTTGGGTACACCATAAAGCATACATATTGTGAAATAGCAAACCAGGAACTGAGTTTGTTGTCTCTATCTAGTTTCGTTTTCTCGGTTAAGTATTGACTGTTTCAGCTGGTTTTATAGGTGTTGTCGTGGAAGCAAAACCTCAACTAGTAGGGATCCATGAGAGAGTAAGAAACGATATCGATGCACCACCACCATCTTCAGAGAATGGTGAGAAGCGGATATCTACTGCAACCAATCCTAATGCAGAAGAAGCTGCAGATCTCTTAAGGTATAAATTAAGTCTCTTCATCATATTCTTTCCTATTATCACATCCGAGCTTCATTAGTGTTTTCTTTTCATGATTTTAGGATGTGTCTGCAATGTGGAGTGCCGAAAACATATACAAGCGCGAGAGGGATGGTATGCCCGGTTTGTGGTGACCAGCCGTTACCGGACTCGGACGCCAAGAAGAGAGGCTCTGCGATCAAAGATAAAGAGAAGAGCAAAAGAATGAGAGGACAATCCTCTCACGCTTCTTGGAAAAGTGAAACCGAGATGCAACTAAGACAACATTTCGATTAGTATGCTTCAGAACCTTCTTCTCCTTTTTTACTACATTGTTTCTCCATCCAAATCCAGTTTCTGTAACGTAACTTGTAACACAAGAAGATCATCTACAAAGTTATTGATGTTAAGAGAAATGCACAATTTTTTTAAAGAACTCTAAAATTAAAGACTTGCAATGGAAGATATAAAAGTAGAAATTTCTTAACAAAGTCTCTTAGCCTAATAAACTCCTTAAATACTAATAAAAATGGTTAAGAGACCCTTAATAGATATCATGGATAATGATGCTCTTAGATAGGTATCTTAACATAATTAGGCTTTAAAAAAAAAAGAAAAATTGTAATTAATAGAAGGAACGTCTCCTAAATAGATAGTAGTCAGAAGAACCGTCTCTTAGTGTTGAAATTGTGTCGTTCCCATGACGAAAAAACCCGGTGAAGAATCTTTCTTTCTCTATCTCTCCCACTCTGTGTCGCTCCTGATGAAGAAAATAGCATGCAGCCGACTGGAATCGAAAGGTAAAACTTTGTTGTTTTGTTTTTGTATTTGAATCTTTCAATTATGTGTTTGAATCCTTCACCCAGATTCTTATAAGCTAGGAGAGATGATGATTTTGAAAAAAAATTTATGGTTGTTGCAGGATGTGGAATATTCTCAATTTTGAATTTGTTCGAGTGAAAGCTCGAAACTTTGACGTATTGTGGCTATGGATGACATGATCCGTTAGACTGAATTTTAATGTTTGTGTCTTTTGTGAATGGGCAGGTGAAGAGAGAGTTAAGAGGCATCCAGGAACAGAGAAAGATGATGAAAAGAGAAGCAGGAGAAGTGAGAAAAAGAAGGAAAAGAAATCTCACAAGCACCACCGATCAAGTACATGTAATAATACTCCTTTAACCTCTTTAGATTTCACATGCTTTGAGTTATAATACTTGAATATTTGGGCATTCGGTGGTTCTAGCTTGTGTTCAATCAATGGTTCTAGAATCTAGCTTGTGTTCAACCTCTTTAGATTTAACATGTTTCAAGTGATACTACTTGAAACTACCCTCATTGATCACTCCAGCATTCAAAGGTTCTAGCTTTTTGTTTTGCTTTTGATTTCCCTTTGAAATTGACAGATGGAGATACGTCTGTTTTGCAGGAAAGTGAGAGTAAAGAAGATGTTCTTGATGAAGGTGATGATGATGAGGATGATTTGGAGGAAGAGCATGAGACACAAGTTCATCCAGAAGCAGAGCCTGAGGTGAAAAGGGCTCCTGAATTTCGTTAATGGGTCTTCCCGTTCGACCCCCTTTTCACCCAATCTGTTTTTTTTGTTTATGTGTCTCACTGTTATCTACATCTTGTGATCCTTGCTCTGCTCATGACTAGCAAGACTGTGTTCACCGAGAAGATACTCAACTTCCTGCCAAGTGTTTCAGTTGCATATCAATAAGCTACCGGCAACGGTAACGTTTGAGAAGAACAAAAGCATGTGAAGTAACTTCGATTATTACTTTTCTTCCTTGAGGTAAATATCAAATTCAGATAAAATTTTAATGACATTACCTATGAACATGATGAAATAATTTACAATTTTTTTTTTGAAGAACCTTTACTTAAAAAACTTGCAATGGAGGACAAAAATTTAGGTGTCTCTTACCTAAAGTTCTTAACATATATTTATTACTAAACAATTGATTAAGAGACCCTAATGGGTTCTAGGGATAATCATGCTTTAACTCATCTTCTCGACGTGTTCTGACGTGTTCTACCGTGTGATATTACCAATATTATTTAAATAGAAGCATAATTTAGACTTAACTTTGATCTACCGTGTGATATTACCAAATTAAAACTTTTATATTAGTTATGCACTCTAATATATCAGATAACAACTTAATTAGTCATCTAATACTAAATAATTAAAAATATTTCTAAAATAAAATAACTAAAAAGCTATTCATACATTTTTTTAAGACTGCAATCTAATAAAATCATAGTGTATAAATTAAAACATAAAAATATACAGTCTTTTAAAATATTAGAACTTAATATATATCTAAATAATTAAATACTTTTTATTTTATTAAATAATTATTAAACATTTTTACTAGGTAACAACTTTTAGTTTTTGTTCTCTAAATAGTTTACAAATCTCAGAATAACAAAATTAGGTTTTATTAAAGGGGTAAATGACAATTATATTCTTATTTATATCTTTTCGTAATTATTTTAAAATTTACAAAATAAATAAATATTAAAAAAGATTTAATTAATAAATATGAAGACTTTATGAATGTGTATAATGTTTTCCTGAATTTGTAAAACCAAATCAGGAATGTCCACATAAACGTGTAACTAGACTCCTTAGATGTAATTCTTATGTATATTTAGAAAGATCTTCATAAATGTCTCTGACATATTCTTAAATTTAACTTATATCTATAGTTATAGTTAGGAAAACATATTGAATACATAACATCATGTTTGTTATGATTTTTTTTATTTATTAATCCTTTTTAACCTTTTTAACTGAATTAAACAAAAAACAAAAAACATAACTGAACTGAAACCGAATGAGATGCGAAATTACTTTTGAGGTTAGATGGTTCTCAACTGTGTTATCCAATCGAACCAAAAACCAAAATAATTGAACTAAAACCAAACCAAATTTTCTAAATATCCGAACGGATCTAAACCTTTAAAACCCAAGAATTGAAATAACTGAACTAGACCCAAACCGCAAATGAATACCCTAGCTAATTAAAATTGTGTATTTAGTAAGATGTTAATGATTTTAAAACTGTCTCGCTTAAACAATTTTCTCATAAAATTAAGAGAAATACCTTAGGATAGCCATTTTTAAGTTTTTGTCACAAAAATAGTACTCAATAAAGAAAATGACAAAAATAAGTTTTATTAAAAGATAAAAATATATTTTCACTCTAGAATTAACTAATCTAGACTTAGGGTTTAGAGTTAAGGGGTGAAGTTTTGGAGATAGGGTTTCAAATTTTTAAAAATAAAAAAAATTAAAATTTTCAAAAGAAAAAAAAATTATTTTGATCATTTTCTTTTTCGAATACTATTTTTGTGACAAAAACTAAAAAAATGTTATTTTAGAAAATTGTCCTAAAATTGATCACATGAAGAGTATATAAAAACACGATGAGGCGAAAAATGACTTAGATATTACTATAAGCATATGCTTTGGTATCTTTCCTTATTAATTAATATTGTTGTTATCCTTATCTTCTAAAAACGTGCGCTCATATCACAAGAATCGAAAAACATGTGTTGAAAGTGGAAACTATCAACGTTAACCAAACATTTAATCAGGAAGCTCAGTTTCGAACCAAACCAAACTGAACCAAGAAAATTAACAGAAGCTACAACACTAGACACTTAGGTGCTCCTTGTTGAAGACGTTTAAATCAAAAACTTATATAAAACCAGAGCTATAGTGAATAACTGAACCTACATAATCATATACGTTAACCAACAGTCCAAGATCAGGATAAACCATATGTAAATAATCAAACAAATTAAATAAGCGTGTAAGGAGAGTGGAGGAAACATATTAAAAAAGATAGGCATCTTACTCAAATCCCAGTGTACCTCCGTGTATAAATACCGATCACAGGAACTCACATTTTCTTCATCCAGTAACACTCAAATCTTATCATACACAAACTCAAAAAAGGATGAATCCTGTGTTTTACTTCCTTCTTGCCTTAACCGCTGTTTTGGCCGCGACTGCAAACGCCGTCGGACCAATTTTCGACACTGATGGTGATGTCATATTCGGCGGCAGCAGTTACTACGTTCTCCCCGCTATCTGGGGCCCTACAGGTGGCGGCCTGACTCTCTCCTCCCTTGGTGACAAGCAATGCCCTCTTTATATCCAGAAGGAAGATTCAGAAGTCGAAAGGGGTATTCCCGTAAAATTTTCAAACTGGAAGCCTAGAGTTGGATTCGTTCCCGAATCAGAGAACCTCAACATCGAGATGGATGTTGCAGCTACGATCTGCGTCCAGTCAACCTACTGGTGGGTTGCTCCGTCTCACTTGCCCATTATGACTTTTTTCATAGCGGCTGGCCCTAAGCCAGAGCATGGAGAAGATTCTTCAAGGACTTTCTTCCAGATCAAGAAAACTGGTGGATTTCATAACGGCTACAAAATTACGTTTTGTTCTGGAGATGGGGGTTGCGACGATGTCGGGATAGCTAGGGACGCAAATGGCGTTGGGCGTTTAGCTGTAGGATCTGAGCCATTCCCGTTTGTGTTCAGGAAAGCTAGTGAGGCAGAGACTTCGCACAAAACCATGTCTATCATCTGAGAGAAATCAAAGACTATAATATCAAGAAGATAGAGAGTTTTAACCTACTACTAATAATAAAACTCTGTCTGTGTTCACTGTTTTCTTTTTTTCATCAATCATCATATGGAATAAACATCTTTCCTTTGTTTCTTTTTTCAGTTCTCTCTCTAGTTTAAGATTCACAAAACTTGAAATTAAACAGAAGCATTTTTCTTTTCCAATGACCACACATCAAAATAGATTATATAACACCAATGCACCACACAACTTTTACAGACAATCGGTTCATGCATATATATATAGATATAGATATATAATCGAGTGATATTGCTGAAAACATATTTCGAAATTAAACTAATCGTATTATCATTTATTTGCATCTCCAAAATATAAAGTCACGTTGGGAGCTCAAGAACCTGTCAATAAGTTTAATAAAGCTTTATCTATAAGGAACTTACATTGCATATAGTATATGCCTGAGAAAACACCTAAACACGCAGTTACTATACGTACAGAGATAAGAAAGACACCCAAACATACCATGTATGGACCACGAATCAAGTATTGACGATTAATCAAAAAATTTATTAGGGCACACACACACTCACTTACTGGTGGATTGATTAAAGCATCATTAAGCATTCCGATCCCATCCCTAATACGAACGACGAGTTCTTAAAAATAATTAAAGAATAGAAATGATAATATAATTATCAAAAAGGTTCGCAAAACTATGAGATACCTATGCAATAATTTTCTCAAGATTATAATTTTAAACTAGAAAAATTAATTATAAATATATAGTATTATTACTTTCATTTATATAAATTGGATAACTAAGTTTTAAAAATAAATTTAGAACTAACGTTTCCGATAAAAAAAAGAAGTCAAATGATTCAATTTAATTAGCATATTTAAGCATGATAATAGAAACTAGAAAATGTTACAATAAGGATAACTGCAAATTTGAAATAAATATTGAAAAAAAAAGAAGAGAATACTCTACTGAATTTTAAAAAAGGTCTCATTTAATATGTCTTTTTCTATTTGTCTACTATTTCCGCTTAGAGAAAGACAAACAAATGACAACTATCCATACATTTAAGAGTCGGTTCTTAATTTTTTTTAATTAAAAATTAAGAGACAGTTTCTTATATTCCGATAAAAACTACACTCTAAGAACCCCATTAATCATGCTCTAATCAAAATTTCAATTACATATTCTTTTTGGTTGGTTTAGAGAATAATTATCGTTGGGTTTTAAAGGTTCTTATGACTTTTTATGTTCGCGGGTCCCACAAAAAGGTAAGAGTTGATGTTAGAAGGCACAAAAGGTTAGAGTTGATGTTAGAATTGACACGTGGCGGTCCGCGATTGGTTCGTTTTTTATTTTATTTTTATTTTTTTCAGACAAAAAAAATAAAAGAATTACGTAAGAAACCGTTGGAACGGTTTCAACGATAAAGATGGCCTTAGTTAAACTAAGCTAATAGACACTAAAAAGAACATAAACAAATCTTCGTTTGCGTTCTTTTCCACTTGTATTGTAAAAAATGTAACATAAAACGAAGTAAAATGTTGACAAAAGAAAGAGTAAAATAATCAAACGAACGCTTTAATCTTTTAAAAAGTTTTTTGGAATCAGCTCCCATTCTTTTGAAGATAAACTTGAAAGAAAAATATGAAATAGATAATAAAGAAATTAAAGAAACTTGCGTAGAATATATGAAGAAATTATCGTCTTCTCAATGTGTAGTATCATATAAATATTGAGAGTTTATAGTTCACAAGCTATATAAGCCTCCACCAGACATCAAAGCCGCCTCATCCAGTCGGCAGTGGATATAAACTTGTATGTTTATAAATAAACTGCAATCAACTCATATTTTCTTCGTCCACCAAACACCTAAATCATCACAAGAAATACTAAATAATATTAAACACCATGAGTCCTACGTTTTACTTCGTTCTTGCCTTAACCGCAGTTTTAGTCACAAGCACACATGGCGCGGTTCTTGACATCGACGGTGACACCATGTTCCGCGACAGTTACTATGTTCTCCCCGTAATCCGCGGCCAAGGCGGTGGCTTGTCTCTACGCGGCCGCGGTGGTATACCATGTCCTCTCGATATCGTGCAAGAATCATCCGAGGTCGATCAAGGTATTCCGGTAAAATTCTCAAACTGGAAGATCAAAGTTTTTTTTTTTTTTTTTGGTTAAAATGTTAAGATATTATAACCGATTTTCAAGTTTTACAGAGTTGTGGTGATCCCACTTATTACAAGAAAGAAAATATTAGACAGGAGAGAGTGAGAAAGAAAAGAAGAGCTGCATCAGGGAGGGAGCTGGCGGAGGTCTTGGAAGAATGGAGAGCAGGCGGTCGCGAATCATCCTGTCTATGCGGGAGATGGAGGCTTGCTGAGTTGAAGATGTGTCCCTGAAGATTCTGAAGTTCCTTTCTCTCCAAAGAACATACGTTATGACCTGAGAGAGAAGCTTCAAAATTGTTGAGAGGTCTGGGGAAGATAGCAACGGTGCCTGGTTCAGCAAGGCAGAGCACACGAGTAGTGATGACGGGGGGGCGATAGATATGAAGCACTGAAGTGAGACCAAATCTCCACCGCGTACGGGCATTGATAAAACAAGTGCTCATGAGACTCAACTCCAGCTGAGCAAAGCACACAATTCCGTGGAACAGACAAACCCCAAGAAGATAGTCTGTCCCTTGTAGGAAGACGACCAAGGATCGCCAGCCAGGCAATGAAAGAGCACCTTGGAATTTCCTCCTTAAACCAGATAAACTTATGCCAAGAGACTATGGGAGCTTCAACTCGAATTCTGTTCCATGTAGCTTTGCTTGAGAACTTTGGAACATAGTGATCTGCATCATTCCTCCAAAGAAACTTATCAGGCCCTCGTTGTGGCAAGGGAAGGGCCATCGTGGAGAGTACAGTTTGCAGAGTTTCTGCTTCCTCTGACCTTGCTGCCGGGAGGGACCAATCACCATTGACTACTGCATCAGAGACTCGCGCTGATAAAGGGATACGAAGGTCTCGCCGGCCTGTTATCCCCAAAGCCGTGATCAAAGGGCCTAGATCTGTCCACCAATCGAACCAGAAAGTAGCAGCTCGCCCATCACGGACTGAGCACCTCAAGAATTCCAAAACTGTCTCTCTAATTCTGATCATACCTCTGACAGTAGAGGATAGCCTTTGTGAGGACTGAATCTCCCAGTAGCTCTTCCTCTTGAATACATTTTCCTTCAGCCATTAAACCCAAATGGAAGAGCCTGTAGAGAAGTAGTTCCATACCCTTTTAAGTTGAAAGACCTCCTGAAACTCCTCCAGCTTGTGAATCCCCAGTCCCCCTTCCTGTTTTGGCTTGCATATACTTTCCCAGCTTACTCTAGCTCCTTGTGCCGATGAGGTTCTGTTTCCCCAAAGGAAAGCCGAGCAAAGAGAATCAATTTTCGCATAGAACCGCTTGGGAAGGTCAAAGACGGAGCTCCAAAAGTTCACCATTCCATAGATAACAGAGACAACCATTCTTACTTTACCAGCGAACGAACGGAAGATCAAAGTTGCTTTCGTTCCCGAATCAAGGAACCTTAACATCCAGACGGTCGTTAGAGCCACGATCTGCATCCAGTCAACATATTGGCAAGTAGGTGAGTTCGACGAGGAGAGGAAGAAGTACTTCGTGATGGCTGGTCCACAAGACTCAGGGAAGAGTTTCTTCCAGATTCAGAAATCTGGAGATGATGCTTACAAGTTTGTGTTCTGTCCTCCCGCTCTTGAGACTGGCTGTCCTAGATGCCGGAATGTCGGTATATTCGAGGATGAAATCGGCATCAGGCGTTTGGCTTTAACCTCTGAGCCCTTCTTGGTTGTGTTCAAGAAAGCTAACGTTACCGAAATTTCGTCCAAGACTATGTGAGACTTGCGTGGGAGGACCAAGACTCGATGTTTGCTTTGACTTATAATAAAACCTCTGTGTTGTTTTCCTTTGAAGATTACATACTGAATAAAATATCTCTTATCTGCTATTCTTTTCCCAATTAGCTTAACATTTACATGAACACGTTCGAGATTTTTTGCTAAATGATAATCGCTATGAAACTCACAAAATAATTCGCTATGATGCTGACAAAATGAAATAAAATTATAATCACTGTTACGAAAGTCAAAAAAAAAAGGGAAGCGCCGAATATGTTGAAAATATAAAGAATATGGGGTCCGCTGCACTATTTACTCAGTAAATTTCTTTTCTATATAAACGATCGTTTCGATCATTTTAAACGCACCATTCCTTCTCCTTCTAATAACACATCATCTCTTGTTATCAGTATTATCTTCTCCTACGGGTATAAATTTTGCCCTTATTTAAATTCCCGCGATACAATAAAATTCCAGTTCCTTTTATAACACGTTATCAGCACGACCACTCTGCGATTCGGTAAAATTTATTTGTATCATTTATACCCTGTTATAATGGTCGGTATACCGCCTCTACTATTATTTATATCATGTTATAATGGCCGGAATACCGCCTATATTATTTACTAACAATTTAATTTATTTATTGGTCGGCCGAGCCGCCTTATATTCTGTTTATTATTTATTGGTCGGCCGAGCCGCCTTATATTCTGTTTATTATTAATTGGTCGGCTGAGCCGCCGTATAATTTATTTATTACTCTGCATTGATCGGCTGAACCGTCGCATGATTTGTTGTCATAACATAAATATTTCATAGCCATAATTTTTACTTTTAAGAAATTTTATAGATTTGATTGACTGTTTAATACGATATTTTCAGACTGATTTTTAGTACACTCGATTTAACCCCAACGGTCACAAAGAAATTTTTTTTCAAAATTTCTCTTTTCTAAAAAACGGTCATGAACAGTAATTTTCATCTATAAATACAACTCATTTTCACTCCATTTTCTCATCCAAAACATTTCATCTTCTCTCAAATATATTCAAATCGCTCTCCTCCGATTTTTCATTTCAAGAAAGATGATTCGCGCACTTTTGTTTTTATGTGCCATTTTTATTTGTGTTTCTATTTATGGTTTATTCGTTGGAGAATTTACTCCGAGTGAATTTAAGATGAATATCGGTTTAATTTTCTTTACATCGCTTCTCCTTGTAATTGCTTGCATGATTAATGTAAACGGTTCCTTTTAATATCAATAATATTCTAATAATTTTTATTTATGTGCTTTAGAAATTCAAATGGCAAAAATCGAGAAACTTCAGTTTCCGGTATTGGAAGTAACTGGGACAAACTACACGGCATGGGTTACAAATATGGAGCTTCATCTAGATTCCGAGGAAATACTCGGAACAATAAAAGACGGCAATATATCAACCGCTCATGAAAAGGCTAAGGCCGTGATATTTCTGAGAAGGCATCTAGATGAAAATCTTACGCATGATTATGCGAGAACCAAAGATCCCTTAGATCTTTGGAAAGCTCTGAAGGAGAGGTTTGATAACCAAAAGAAAATTACTCTCCCCCATGCACTCGATGAGTGGAAAAATCTACGATTTCAAGATTTTGAAAAAGTGGAAACGTACAATTCCGCTATATTGAGAATAGCGGCGCAATTAGATTATTGCGGTAAGCCTGTCTCGGAAGCAGAAATGCTCGAGAAAACTTACCAAACGTTCCACAAAAATCATTATGTTCTACAAGAACAATATAGAAATTGTGGGTATACGAGGTTCTCTGAACTCGCTGTGGCGCTTATAATAGCGGAGAGAAATAATGAACTCCTCATTAAAAACCACAATGCCCGACCCACGGGAACCAAAGCATTTCCTGAGGTAAATGCAACGGATATAAAAAATCCGGAAAAAGGAAATTATTCCTATCGTGGGCGTGGTCGTGGCCGTGGTCACAATCGTGGTTTTGGTCGTGGTCGTGGTTATCGATTTAACCGCAACCATGAAAGGAGTAACAACCCAAGAGGAAGGGGATCCAACACATGGAATCGATCTGATCGGGTAAAAGGAAAAGAAACCCAAGAAAACCCTACTCATAAAAATGAGAACGTCTGTTACAGATGTGGATCGAAGGGACACTGGTCTCAAGTATGTCGAACTCCTCGGCATCTATGCCAATTGTACCAAGAATCTATTAAAGGCAAGGCAAAGGAAGTAAATCTCAATGAACACCTTGTGGGTACAACATCGACATACCTCGAATCCTCTGACTTTATGGGAGATTTCGACGAGGCCACTCATCAAAATAATTGAAGTGCTTGTACTGATCAAGCTTAATAATGCCTAGTGATGCCATAAAATATTATGTATTTCACTTTCAAAATAATGTTGTATTTCAAAATATCTAATGTATAATTATTGTGTACTTGTTATTGATGCATAATATGTTTACTTATGAAAGTTTATTTTCTTTATTGATATTAACTGTGTGTTACAGAAATGGATAAGAAAGCAAATGGAACAACAACTAAACAAATTGGTAGAGAAGTTTGCATACCAGATAGTGGCACAACGCACACTATACTGAAGGATAAGAGATATTTCTCTACTTTAAAGTCAGTAAAAATGACTATAAACACAATATCAGGTCCTACAGACCTGATCGAAGGAATTGGCAAGGCGAACTTTATGTTGCCTAATGGAACAAAGTTTTCCATAGATAATGCCTTATATTCTCCAAATTCTAAGAGAAATTTGTTGAGTTTCAAAGATATATACCGTCAAGGGTATAACACTCAGTCTGCAACTGAGAATGGAAAGAAGTATTTGTATATAACTTCTGAAAAATCAGGCAAAGGCCTTGTACTGGAAAAATTTCCAGAACTTCCTTCTGGATTGCATCACACTTATATTGATGCTATAGAATCACATCTTGTGATAAAAAGAAATCCAGAAGATGTTACATTATGGCATGATCGCCTTGGTCATCCAGGCACTACAATGATGCGAAAAATCATTGAAAGCTCACATGGTCATTCAATAAAAACCCAAGATATATACCAAAGTAATAAAATGACATGTGATGCGTGTGCTCTTGGGAAATTAATCATAAGACCATCACCAACCAAAGTTGACAAAGAATCACCAAAGTTTTTGGAAAGAATCCAAGGTGATATTTGTGGACCAATACATCCACCGTGTGGACCATTCTACTACTTTATGGTATTAATCGATGCATCGAGTAGATGGTCACATGTTTGTTTGTTATCATCTCGAAATATGGCATTTGCGAGATTTCTAACTCAGATAATCAAATTAAGAGCACAGTTCTCAGATTATCCAATTAAAAGAGTTAGATTAGATAACGCTGGTGAATTCACATCCCAAGCTTTTAATGATTATTGTATGGTATCAGGGATTGAAGTAGAGCATTCTGTTGCTCATGTTCATACACAAAATGGTTTGGCAGAATCATTAATTAAACGGCTGCAACTAATTGCAAGGCCATTGATCATGAGATCAAAACTCCCAACCTCTGTATGGGGACATGCTATTTTGCATGCAGAAGCACTAATTCGGATAAGACCAAGTGCATACCATAGATATTCCCCATTACAGTTAGCATTTGGAAAAGAACCAAATATCTCTCATCTAAAAATCTTTGGTTGTGCGGTTTATATTCCAATAGCACCACCACAACGTACAAAGATGGGACCGCAAAGACGGTTGGGAATATATATTGGCTATGATTCTCCATCAATAATAAGATACCTAGAACCACAAACTGGTGATGTGTTTACGGCACGATTTGCCGATTGTCATTTCAATGAGAAAGAATTCCCAACTCTAGGGGGAGACAATAAACAAGTAGGAAAAGAGATCAAATGGAGTGTACCATCGTTATTACACCTTGATCCTCCTACGAAACAGTCAGAACTAGAAGTTCGACGTATCATGCATTTACAAAATATAGCAAATCAGCTACCTGATGCATTTGCTGATACCAAAATGGTAACTAAATCACATATACCCGCTGCAAATACTCCTGCTCGTATTGAAATACCACAAAATGGTGGAACGGCAGTTGATACACGTGAATCAGGAACACGTTTAAAGCGCGGTAGACCTATTGGTTCAAAGGATAAACTTCCTAGAAAACGTAAGGAATGTGAAAAGCATGATACTCCCAAAATAACAGAAAATATTTTGGACGAAGAAAATTGTGAATCTAATGACAATATAAAGCATCTTGAATCTGAAGGAAATCATGAGATTTCTATCAATTACATCCATAATGGAAAGATATGGAAACGAAATGAGATGGATGATATTGATGACGTTTTCTCATACCTTTTAGCAAAGGAAATAAATGAAGAAAACGAAGATCCAGAACCAAAGTCTGTATATGAATGTCAAAAGAGACATGACTGGATAAAATGGAAAGATGCAATTCAAGTCGAATTAGATTCGCTTAACAAACGAAATGTATTCGGACCTATTGTGCTCACACCCAAAGATGTAAAACCAGTTGGGTACAAATGGGTGTTTGTCCGAAAAAAAATGAGAAAAACGAGATTACAAGATACAAAGCTCGTCTCGTAGCCCAAGGTTTCTCTCAAAGGCCAGGAATTGATTATGAGGAAACTTATTCTCCTGTCATGGACGCAATCACATTTAGATTCCTGATGAGCCTAGCGGCCAATGAAAATTTAGAAATGCGTCTCATGGATGTCGTTACGGCATATTTATATGGATCATTAGATACTGATATCTATATGAGAATCCCAGATGGATTTAAAATGCCAGAAACGTTAAGTTCCAAACCTAAAGAGTTATGTGCAATAAAATTGCAAAGATCATTATATGGGTTAAAACAATCTGGACGAATGTGGTATAATCGTCTCAGCGAACACTTAACAAAAGAAGGATACACGAATGATCCTATATGCCCTTGTGTTTTCATAAAGAAAACAACATCCGGATTTGTGATAATCGCGGTGTACGTTGATGATCTTAATATTATTGGAACTCAAAACGAAATCCAAAAGGCATCAAACTATCTGAAAGGAGAATTTGAGATGAAAGATCTCGGCCAGACAAAATATTGTCTAGGATTACAAATTGAGCATTCTCGAAAGGGTATATTTGTACACCAGTCTACATATACCAAACGAGTATTGAAACGCTTTAACATGGATAAAGCAACTCCTCTTAGCACCCCGATGGTCGTTAGATCACTTAATGTTGAAAATGATCCGTTTCGACCATCTGAGGAAAATGAAGAAATACTTGGTCCTGAAACTCCATACTTAAGTGCAATTGGAGCTCTTATGTATCTTGCAAATTGTACTCGACCTGACATATCTTTTGCCGTTAATCTTTTAGCGAGATTCAGTTCGTCTCCTACGCGAAGACATTGGAATGGAATTAAACATGTCTTTCGTTACCTTCAAGGAACAACTGATTTAGGCTTGTTTTATCCTAAAAGTTCAAAAGGTCAAATGATTGGTTTTGCAGATGCAGGTTATTTGTCAGATCCACACAAAGCTCGATCCCAGACAGGATATGTTTTTACAATTGGAGGCACCGCCATATCTTGGCGTTCTCAGAAGCAGACACTTGTTGCTACTTCTTCAAATCACGCTGAGATCATTGCACTCCATGAAGCAAGTAGAGAATGTGTATGGCTAAGATCAATAAGCCGACACATCTGTTCAAGCAGTGGGATTGACGAAAATATGGAGCCAACTATTCTATATGAAGATAACGCGGCATGTGTTGCTCAAACGAAAGAAGGATATATCAAAAGCGATAGAACCAAACATATACCTCCGAAGTTCTTCTCATATACTCAAGAGCTCGAGAAGAATAAAGAGATTGAAGTAAGATATGTTCGATCATGCGACAATGCAGCCGACCTCTTCACAAAATCACTCCCTACCTCGGTATTCAGAAAACATATCCATAACATTGGAATGCGTCATCAGAAGGATCTATGACTGCTTATTCGAGGGGGAGCGTACGTAGTTGTACTCTTTTTACCTTACTATGGTTTTTCCCATTGGGTTTTCCTGGAAAGGTTTTTAACGAGGCAACAAAGACATTAAGCGAGAATGGATAGTGACACCGGTCCCCAAGGAGGAGTGTTACGAAAGTCAAAAAAAGGGGGGAGGCGTCGAATATGTTGAAAATATAAAGGATGTGGGGTCCGCTGCACTATTTGCACAGTAAATTTCTTTTCTATATAAACGATCGTTTCGATCATTGTAAACACACCATTCCTTCTCCTTCTAATAACACATCCTCTCTTGTTATCAGTATTATCTTCTCCTACGGATATAAATTTTGCCTTTATTTAAATTCCCGCGATACAATAAAATTTCAGTTACTTTTATAACAATCACTATGATTGTGACAAAACAAAATTAAAATTACAATCGCTATATGCCAAAATCAACTACCCTGAACCACATCAGTTTTGACTGTTATAATCGGATTTGTGGTCAACGATTGGTACGTAAGAATAATACGTGCATGGGCCTATTTTAGTTGCGAACCGGAAATATTCGGTTTAGTAACCCGATATCAATACGGTTAGCTATTCAAAATAGATGGGCCTATTCTAGGCCCATATGATTTGGATCAGTCGATATTGAAAAGTCTCTTACAATACATACTACGTTACCTTGGTAAAAAGTCAACTTTTCCAGATCTCCAGAAATTCAATTTCCTAAAATATTAATAAAAAAACTTGAATGCTGACCAAACTCGTCTCCCGATCTCTCAGATTTTTCCACAACCTTTCCTCTCCTTTGAACTTCACAAGACTCGAAAATGGCGGAAACGATCGGCTCAGGTACGTCCCTTTCCATAGTTATCTGAATCGAATAATTAGTCTGTCGACATTTGTATGGAATCTACAACAGAATGTTCTGAAACTTAAAAAAAAATTATGTCGCCGATTTTGATTTTGATATAGATCGAACCTGTGACCTTTCTCTTATATCGCAGAGATGTCTGACAAATCGGCCAAAATCTTCGTCGCTGGCCACAGCGGCCTAGTCGGATCCGCCATCGTCCGCAAGCTCCAGCAATTAGGTTACACGAACCTCCTCCTCCGAACACACGCCGAGCTCGATCTCACTCGCCAAGCCGACGTCGAATCCTTCTTCGCACAAGAGAAGCCAGTCCACGTCATCCTCGCCGCCGCCAAGGTCGGTGGGATCCACGCCAACAACACCTACCCCGCCGACTTCATCGCCGTCAATCTCCAGATCCAAACCAACGTGATCCACTCCGCTTACCTCCACGGCGTCAAGAAGCTCCTCTTCCTCGGATCCTCCTGCATCTACCCCAAGTTCGCTCCTCAGCCCATCCCCGAGTCCGCTTTGCTAACCGGACCGCTCGAACCGACCAACGAGTGGTACGCGATCGCCAAGATCGCGGGGATCAAGACCTGCCAGGCGTACAGGATCCAGCATAACTGGGACGCGATCTCGGGGATGCCGACGAATCTCTACGGACCTAGCGATAATTTTCATCCTCAGAACTCGCACGTGTTGCCTGCGCTTATGAGGAGGTTTCACGAGGCGAAGGTGAGTGGAGCTGAGGAGGTTGTTGTGTGGGGGAGTGGGAGTCCGTTGAGGGAGTTTTTGCACGTGGATGATTTGGCTGATGCTTGTGTGTTCTTGTTGGAGAATTACAGCGGGTTGGAGCATGTGAATATAGGGAGTGGGCAAGAGGTGACGATTAAGGAGTTGGCTGAGTTGGTGAAAGAGGTTGTTGGGTTTGAAGGGAAGCTTGGGTGGGATAGTACGAAGCCTGATGGGACGCCGAGGAAGCTGATGGATAGCTCGAAGCTCGCGTCTTTGGGGTGGACGCCTAAGGTTTCTTTGAGAGATGGTCTTCGCCAGACTTATGAGTGGTACTTGGAGAATGTTTGTGCAGACAAGAAGTGATGTATGCGTTCTCACATGACTCACAGGTCAATCGGCTTTGTCACTACAAGGTGATTTATCTATCTTTGAGGTTTAAGAGCTGCTTCTTTTTTTTAATCTACATTTGGTTGTTTTCTTGTACCTGAGGAACTTACATTATCCGACATGATCATGTTTGATGCAACATAAATCCATGAACAAGATATGCTGTATTATTTAGTTTTCTTTTATAAAAGTGTTTGAAAAACATTTTTTGTGAGAGGTTATAACAAGCAAAAACTATGATGAATGATTATATAATACCGGATTCGTGTAGTTGAAGATTACAAAAATAAATATAACTAATATAATTGTGTATGAAATCATTTGAAGTTTTGGAACTAAAGTGAATATCAAAATACTAGGGAATCTCTCTCATTTTGCCATGAACACTTTTACTGAACTTGAGACCCTAGCTGAAAAACTCGAATCAGTATTCAACCAAATATGTGTATAATGGGTTCAATACTGATTCAAATCCGGATATAATTCAAATCAGATTTGAATGTGAATTAATATCTGAAAATTTTCAAAACTAAAAAAATTAAAAAACAGAATCTGAACAAATATTCGTAGATTCAAATTAGTATCTAAAATGAATACTTAATTTCATGATTAAAATATATGAATTTAAAGTATTAATAACCAAATCCGAAATAGGTAAAAATCTAAACGAACTTGAATTATGGAACGAGATTTTAAACATATATAACGTTCAAGTCTACGCTTACTAATTTGGTTACAAGACGCAAGTAAAAAAAGAAGAAGAAGAGAAGCATATAACACATAGTGAATTACATATATCGGCCCAATGGGCTGATAAAAGCCTTGTAATAATAGCGTCAACAAAACGCACCGCGAATCCACGCGAAAAAGGGTTAGCGTCCAATCAGCAGCAACACCTTTACAACCTCCGTCTCCGTCTCTCTCTCGCTCTCTTTCCTTAGCTCACTCACTTCTCTAACTTCGGACACGAAAAAACTCAATTCAAAATTAATTTTAAAAAAAAAAAAATGCCTTCTCCTCCGGCGCCAGAGGCGGTAGTCAGCCACCGCTTCGCCGCCTTCCTCATCTGGCAATCGATCCCCTCAACAGCCATCTTCCTCTTCTTCAACCTCTTCCTCTTCTCCGCCTCCTTCCTCCTCACCTTCCTCGTCTTCCACGCCTCAAACCTCATCTTCTCCATCTCCCTCGCTCTCCTCTCCTCGCCGACCTCGGACTCTCCCCCTCTCTCCCCTCTCCAATTCGCCCTCGGCCTCCTCCGCCGCCTCTCGGATCCGGACTTCCGCCGCCGCGCTCGCGTCTCTTTACGAATCGCGCTCTTCGTCTCCGCCACGGGGTTCGCGGGGTTCTGCTCCGCGGCTGTGTTCTGCTTGGAGAGTGGAGTGGTTGGGAGAGTAGGGTTTAGAGGGTTTGTCACTGGTTTGCTTTACGCCGTGCTCTTTGTTCTCAAGCAGCGATGGGTGTTAGAGTTCCCAATCATTCAGGTTTTTTTTTGTGATTATTGATTCATCGATTTGTTTGTTTGTTGTCTTCTGCTGATTCTTTACTTTGTGTTTTTTGATTCGGACAGCGTCCACCGTTCTTTAGCTTCAAGATTGGTCTCCCTTCGGCGTTAACACAAGCTTTGAAGCTCTCTGGTGTGCTTTATGTGTTGTCGACGGTAATGCTGTTGTTTCTACTGGACTGGTCTGGTGGGCTTGTGTCTGTGTCGAGGTTCTTGGGTGAGCAGGTCATTTCTTATGCGGGTAGTTTCTGTTTGATCCTCTCTTGGGAAGTGACTCACCATATACATCAGGTTTGTGATTCATCTGCTTTCACTTAGTTTCATTTGCTTTGCTTATAGGTTGGTGATATAACCATTTAGTTAACTTAGTTCTAGGTATGTAGATTGCAGAAGAGTTAGGACCTCACTGTTACTCAAGTGTTGTGAAACACAACTTAGAGGAATCTGTAAACCAGCTGTTCGTTAGCTGTTTGGTATTAGTTTTTTCCTTTATTTTTTAAGTTTTCATATGTCAACATTGTGATTTGTGAGGCAGGCAGGAGTATTACTCATCGAATTGTTTATTTTCCCGATTTAGTTTTATTATCCATTGCCTAGTGCATAGACATTTTGAAGGACTTTCTGTGTGATTTGTTATATGTGTTTCTTCTCACCGTGTGAAGGGAAACCATTAATGAGGCTTGTTCTGATTGTTATTTTCTTTTCCAGGTTCTGCACACAAAACGCTTTGCTTTTGCTCCTCCAAAAGGATCTGCTGCAGCAGAAACAAATCCAAGCGAGCCTCTTCTCGCTGCTCTAGAAGGGAGTCCTCCAGGTTCCCTCGAGCAGTATCTCGCGTACCTTGATCTCTACATGGTGTCTCAAAATAATGTCGACACCTGGCGCCGCGCTGCTTTCTTCGCGGAGTCAAGCGAGACTTACAAAAGAGTCATCACTCTGTGCTTGAGGTCTTTAGAAGAGCTCGCCTCCAAGTTAGCTGCTGGGATAGACCACACCTTTGCTGAAATAGGTGAATCATACATCGATCCTAAATTTGGCGAATCACTCAAGTCGTTCCAGGTAAATACACAATTCAAACTTTTTGTATCTGAAACGCAAAACTAATTGCGCTCTGTCTGATCTATGCAGCTATATGCATGGTGTGCTCAAACAGCCGCATCCCTCACTTCAATCTCACACAAGGAAGACAGTCTCGGAGTAGCACAACTCTCCGGTGCAAACGCCGACGTTGTCTCAACCCTCCTCTCACTTTTGCTAGCTGTTGAAACGTTCATGGGGAAGAAGAACAATCTGCAATCACCGCAGCAGCTCTTGGGACCCGCTAGCATCAAATGGGCGACCTCCAGCATGGTGAGAAAAGATGTTAAGCCGATCAAAAAAAGAAGTGGGGCGCTCTACTCTTACGCCTACGCAGCTTCAGATGTTTTGAGGATATCGATGTATCAGATTGTTTCCACGTTCCGCGATGAGATGGTCAGCAGCGACAGAACCGGGATTCTTGGTAGAGATTGGATCGGAAGCAAGAAACCGGTTTTTGGAACGAGCGAGATGTTGCTGCAGAAGCTTAAGCTCTTCCTCGAGTTCCAAGCTTAAATGGAAAATATTTAAGAGAGAGAACAAACGAGATGTTGTGATCAAAACGTGTTTGTTACTTTAGAAAGGACTTGTAACGAGATCTCTCATATATTTTTTTTTTTTGGCAGAAGTTTTGGGACTATACATGTAATCTTCTTGTTAGAGTTCTTGTTGGTGATCTACATGATTACATAAGAATCAAAACCTTATTGTTAAATTTTGCTTCTTCATTACACGGATGAAAAGAAAGGGTTTGGAATGTGAAATGGGCCATAGATTTAGGCCCATGGGCCAAATAAATCTATCGAGCGGTACGGAGATTAGCTACGCATTGTATATTTACTAAAAGGGCGAAACCCTCCACCGCCGCTTTGAAATCCCTCTCTCTCTCAGTCACTCACTCTTTCTTATCTTATTCTTATACCCCTCGTCGGAGGAAGAATCCTAGAAATCGAATAACAAGGTAGGCTTCACTTTAGTAATCTAAGCTTTCTGATTTAGCTGAAGTGGTCAAGATCAGTTTCATTTTTCTTTTCTTTTCTAGATTCATTTGGTTTTCTTTATTGATTTGTGTTACTGTCTGTGTCCTTGAGTATTGTCTTTCCGACAAGTTAACTAAATGTTAAAAGTACTGTCTGATAATTGATTGAAAAAAGTTGTAACTTAGGTTAAGCTCATACTAAAGACGCAACATGTGTTCTTCTTGCTGTCCTGTTTCCTAATCATTGCGTGTTCCATGGATCTAATTGATTAGACAGTGATGACATGTTTAGTTATTGTCTTCTTTGATACATTTGTGGGATTAAAGGTTTTAGCTTTGTGTCTGTGTTTGATACAACAGATGAATAGGGAGAAGTTGATGAAGATGGCCAACACCGTCCGCACTGGCGGTAAAGGAACTGTAAGAAGGTATGTATATTAAAGTCTTTATTTATTTATGTAACCATTAGGCAATGTCTATGCTCTCTCTAAACTTTTTTTATTTATGTCATTTCAGAAAGAAGAAGGCTGTTCACAAGACAAACACCACCGATGACAAGAAGCTCCAGAGCACTCTTAAGAGAGTTGGAGTCAACTTCATTCCCGGTATTGAGGAACTTAACATCTTTAAGGATGATGTTGTCATTCAGTTCATTAACCCTAAGGGTAAAAAACATCTCCAATCTTTTTTTCGTTTTTTGTCATAAATCTCTGCAGCTGGTTAATATTTCTATGTTGTTATTACAGTTCAAGCCTCTATTGCTGCTAACACATGGGCTGTGAGCGGTACACCACAGACCAAAAGTAAATTTTGTATCCACATAGTTCAAATAGTCTTTCTCTGTTTGTGCCTCTTCTGATCTCAAAATCTGAATTTTCCTGCAGAGCTGCAAGACATACTTCCTCAGATTATCAGCCAACTTGGTATGTACACTACTCTCCAAGTCCTTTCTCTAAACCAATGATCCCTTGAACTAACCAGTATCTTGCTCTGGTTATTTCAGGAACTGATAACTTGGAGAACCTGAAGAAGCTAGCAGAGCAATTCCAGAAACAAACACCAGGTGGAGCTGATATTCCAGCAACTATCCAAGAAGAGGACGATGATGATGTTCCAGAGCTCGTAGGTGGAGAGACTTTCGAGACTCCAGCTTCTGAAGAAGCTGCTCAGCCCAAAGCTACTGCTTCTTAAGACTTACCAGTTCTTCGCTCCACCGTTTTTGAGCACCTCTCAGATTCTTGTTTTCTCTAAATCTTTTTTTGCGAACAGAAAGACATGTTTTTGTTATCACTTGTCCAGACACCAATGTTCCTTTTTATTAAGGTTAAGATCGTTTTTTTTTTGCTTGCCACCATCAGATGAGTTGTGTTCTGTCTTTTCAATCAGTTCTTGCAACGTAGCCTTACTGATTCTTGGTTCTGACTAATTTAGACTAACATTTCATCAACTTTGCATTAGATACAATGCGATGGAAAATCGAAAGATTTTACATTTTCCCCAATTATTAGACATAAAAACATTAAAAGAACAGCACTAAAGTGATCAAGTGTCTTCTGTTCTGTTTTCCATCTCTTCTGCTTTCTCCTGCTGCCTTAGCGTTTCATACAACGGAGCGTTTCGCGTTTCTCTTAGCCAGAGGCTCACCACGCCGCTCAACACAGACGCAACGCCGAACACAATAAACGACATCATCGCACTCTCCCTTCCCAACGCAACTAGCAACGGAGCCGCAGACGCTCCAAGCATAAACGCTTGACGAAGAAGCGAAACCGCAAAGTTCCTCACGTTTGTCGGGAACAGCTCGACCGCATAGACATATAGAACGTCATACGCGGTCGAGGACGCCATGAACCCAACCGCCTCAACTGCAAGCTGCAGCCATTTGGCTACAGGCATGGCCTTGGTCACACGCTGGAGCGAGAGAACCGCGCAGAGCAAGCACGAGATTCCAGCTAGGTAAGATGAGTTTGAGAACAGCGGACGACGGTTCATCACTCCGAGGAGGAAGCTTCCGATGAAAACCGCAGGAAACTCCATCATAGCGTTCACCGCGACGGTCAAGTAGAGATTGAAGTTGAGATTCTCAGCGTTTAGTTGAATCCCATAGTAAACAAAACCGCTTCCAAAACCAGCCATCATAACCATCACAATCCTCTTCACCGCCCACTTCGTTTTCCAAAAGTTCTCGGACGACGACGTTTGATCATCTCGTCCTTGAATCGGATCGACCAAGCTAAGCTCAGCGGGAAGTTGCTTCCCGTTGAGCCTCGCGAGTTTCTTCAAGACCACCATCGCTTCTTTGTTACGTCCTTTGACAAGAAGCCATCGAGGAGACTCATAAGCAAAGGGCAAGAGAAAGAGAGCGTATCCAAGCGGTAGAACGGATATGATTCTGTAAAGGTTTCTCCATGACTTTCTCTCCAAGTAACCCATGAGGGGGAGAGATAGAAACCCTAACGTGAAGAAGAAGAAACCGTATTGCCCTACTTGTCCACGCCATTTTTTGCCGACGACCTCGGTGGCTAGCACGATGCAGCAAGATCCGATGCCTGATCTGAAGAACCCGTTGGCGAAACGCAAGAACGCGTAAACCCAAATGTTTGGGGCAAAGGAGATGGCCAAAGCGGTGACGAAGGTTAGTAGACAAGAGAGAAATAGTGTCTTTTTCCGACCAAACCATGAATCTGCAAGATATCCATAAACTCCAGAACCTGTCGGAGAAAACAAAAGCCAACATGAGAATTACTTAAAAGATTTATAAACTGATTTAATATTCTTGGACCACATAAACCGACCGAACTGAATTCAATCATTGGACAAAAGTGTTTTTTTACTACTTGGTACCACGGCTGAAATATATTTATGGTTTAACTTTTCACGTATTCACAACTAGTTAATCAACAGAAATTAAGAATTATAATGAATAATTTTTGAAAACTGAAAATTAAAATAGATTAAATGGAAAATATATATTTTTTAGATATTGTTGGGTAGATTGAAAACAGTTTTGGCGGTTTTCTCCTTAATCATAAAATTGTTCCAAGACCGAGTAGAATTCTAACCGAACCAAACCAAAAAGATGGTTTACTGCGGTAAGCACTCTCCAAACCGTAAAATACCAAAATTTAGAAACCGGGTTAAGAGCCATACCGAAAAGAGAACCGATGAAGAAAAGAGTCGATGGAAGAGCAACAAGAAACTTATGTTGACATATAAGATCCCATTCAGAAACAATAGTGTCGCTCTTTCCTCCGACCCATTCCCACTCTCCGGTGGACATTCCACACATCAAAGAGCCCTCCACGATGGCTCCAGTTGCGAGAAGCCTTGCAGCGGGCTGAGCGTCGGAGAAAATAGAGACAAGGGTTGTCTGAGCATCGAAGGTCCAAGCTATAGAAACCAAGAGAGCATGCATGATTTGAGCAAACCCAAGTGCTCCTATATGTTGCTCGATCACCTCATCAACTGTGAGTGCATAGCCATTGTTGGATGGTTGCTGAGTTCTTGCTTCTCCTTTCTCCGATGCTGATGAATCATTTGATATGTTTGATAGTGTTTCCGCAAGCTTGGGAGCTTCTTGTTCAGAGGGTTTCATATTTTTATGTTGTTTCAGGTGTAAAATAATCTTGTTTTTAATTTCTTGTTTTGTTGGTTTGATATGTCTTAAGTAAGCGACCGTTTATATACACATGGTCGACCAGCGTTTTGTATCTTATTCATCACTCTCGAATAAACAATCAAATAAAAAGCAATTGTGGGTAATGAGTCATGATATTTTTCTTATATAGCTCAGTTAACTTTTTCTTAAATTGTGTGTCTATATTATCAGTTGCGTCTGATTGGCAAATTCGTTGGCTTGAACATATAATTAAAAATTGAAAGAAAAATTATTTAAACCTGTTAACATGATTTATTATTACTCTACTACAAACTATAAAAATCGTTATATCAACTAATTTACAACGAATAATCTTTACCATTATTATAAAGATTCACGCTAAACAGTTTTACTGACAGCTGAACATTAATCTAAATAGATGATAACAAGCCATATTCTGTAAGATTTGAACCTTAGATTTAATGTAAAATATTTAGTGAACTCTTAATCAACTGGACCAATAAGATATCTACAAATTATTAGAACTTGTTATTGAAATATTAACGTTTATAGGGGTGTATGTAACTCTTTACCAAAACATTAACTAAAAAAGGTGTGTAAAGCTCTCTTCTTTTGTAATGCTCTTCCATCTTTTTGTCCACAAATGTAACTCATTTTTCTTTTTTGAAACAAACGTAACTCTTTTGTTCCCACTAATATAAAAAGTATTGAAAAATAAATATAACAAACGTCGACAAAAGTTACGGTTAGAATATAAATGAGGCATGAAGAGAAGGAAAAGAATGTATGATGCGTAAAGAGAACACATGGCCAAAACTACTGAATTAACTCTTTGATGTGTCAACAATGCATGTGGGTTCCAAAACTCATCAAACGTTTGTTTGATCGCGCTTTCAAAGTGTTCGGTTTAATTAGTTGTAGGTACTGGTCGAATAATACATGAAAAAATGAGTTTGAATTTCGGTAGAAACTCTCTTTGTATAAGAAAACGTATTCATCCGTAAGTAGTTGAATGTTACGTATCGGTATGCCATAACACTGCTTACGATATAGTATGTGGTTGATGTACACTTGATCTCTTTACCAAAAAGAAAGTAAATAGTGTAAAGAGAAATTTAAGGCAATCATGAAATAGTTTGAATCAAAAAGATATCTATAACTACATTTTATTTTGTTACAAATTATGAGGATCATTAATCGACGATTTTAAAATGAGAAATTCTATAATATTTTGAGGATTCATACATGATACACAAAATTATTTTATGAAGATGTTCACAGTTCTACTTACATAAAAATACCTTGTATTGTTATTTTGATAAATCTACATAAATAATACTAAATTGTATTTTGTGATTCGAACTCTAAATCTTTAACCACATTAGTGAAAAATTAATCAAATCAGTAAACTAAAATAGTTATATATAAATACAGTTTAAAAATCAAATTTTACTGATAATTCATAAGATTAGAAAAAAAAAATTATTTCAAACAACCAAATCTAACCTCTAATTAAAAAGGTGAGAATGGATTAAAAATGTACTTACTTATGAGGAACGAAACCCTCTTTTTCGTGATAATAAAATGTAAACTTCTATCACTTAATTTTATTTTGGTTTGCACAATTAATGGAAGACTGAACATACTCAAGTTTTCCGTATAGATTATTGGGTACTACAAAACTAAAAAGGGTGGTGCGCAATTGGATCATTAAAGATTAGTATATTAATTAGGTGCGATCATCCGGTGAGGCCATGAAGAAAGTGGGTTAAATAGTAGGATTAAGACATTACGCGGGGGTTGAGAGGTCTATCAGGATGTAGAAACCTTTGTATATTTTTGTATATTTGATGTACATAACGTTCTTTCTTAGCTCCTACCTAGCTATTTTCTAGAATGTGAATATATAATTCTTCTCTTGTAACCTAGGTTCATATTCTCATTAGCTTTTCCAAAATTCATAAATGTTGTCCTCTGTGATATATTGGTATAAATAGTTATCCCTACAGAAAGAAAAGTTGGCGTGTTCACTAAACTAAGTTATATATGTATTATACTCTTTTGTGAAGAAGAACAATTCCGCTATGTTGCGCATTTTCTGCTTGATTAAAATTATCAATGGACTAGGGTCATGATTACGAGTAGCACCATAATCATAACTAGCCTCAATTAGGTTAATCGCGTAACACGTCTTTCGTTGTTAAAACTAGAAAACACGTCTTTTGTCTGATACCATGACACATAATGTTTTCTCACACATGAAATCTCCATACTAACTCGCACTTACTATTTGGCTCCACCTAGGAAAACAACTTATTATTGTTCATGAACTTGCATTGAGTATTAATTATTTGTGCTAATGGCGTTGGCCGACATTATATGATACAGAATTTCATTTTTTTGTTATTGTAATTTAATCATGAGGATGAAAATGTTAGAACTTAAAACACTTGTGATTACGTCTAGTATTATCGTCTATGTGTAATCATCCACAAACTTTTCTTGATTAAGATATATTTTTGAGGAGGAATATTCGTAATTTAAAGCACCTTTTTCATGTGTTTTCTCGTATCTGATGATAAATTACGTAAGAATTTGTTATACGTTTACATATATCATCGACAGTTATATGAGAATCAAAATGTTATCTCTATGGCATATTCTGCATTCTATGAGATTGCATTGGTATCTCTATAGTTTCCAATGTCTTTTATATATACTTTTATAATAAAAATAAAGTGTTAGTTAAGACTATCAAAGTGTAAAGAAAATTACTGAGATCAGGAAAAAAGACAAGTAACTAAATGGGGGAATAGCTATAGTGTAATATTATATACGGCCTGGTCGTCGAAGCACTAGCTAGAAGTACTCATGCCAATCAGAATTCACACAAACTGTATGAGCAAGTCAGATTTGAAATCCAACAAATGTATAATGAAGTCCAAACAATTCATGGCTATGTTTATCCGAGTGTTATTAACTAAACGTAATGTTGCAAAGTGACATAAGAAAGAAGATTATCTGGTCCGCTTTGCATTAACCAGATGAAAGAAGCATAAAATCGAGGAAGGCCGAAAACACTATCACTAGTGGAATAACTAGTAATGACACGACAAAATGCGATGTATACTACTAAACCAATTACCAAATCATCATCCAACCCATTTTCATTTTGTCTTCTTTACATTAATAAAAAATTACGAATACGTATCTGATCAATTATTAGTGGATGACGAGTTGTGGGAACATTGCAAATGCTTCTTTAAAGTTAGGCATTCTTATATCTATAAATAAATGAACACCATCTCTTCTCTTGGTTCACAATCTCTTAACTTATAATACTATAAACAAAATTTATAAATCTAGTTTAAGAAAACTTAAAAAGCGTTTGACAACTGTAATCCAGATTCCAAAGATTAAAGGTGTCGACGCCATTTAATCCGTTGAATTCAACTTATGCAGCACAATTGAATTTTTATCGACCAAAAAATCATATGTATACGTAATATTGAGAGATCTCATATCTTCAGATATACAAACTTATAAAATAAAATAAAACCATTGAATCATCAAAACTACTACCACCAAAACTCACAAAGAGGAAAGCGTAAAAAGACTACCGAGTTTAGTAAAAAACAACTAGACATTTCTTAATTTTATTTTATGAAGAGTAAACTTAAATATAAGACATAATATACAATAAACTGATTAATTTTAGGAAAAAATTTGGAGAAATACATTTATATGAGATTTAAATTTGAAAACTACACCATTACTTAATTGTTTTTGAAAAATACACTTTTGTATATGTAAATTTACTAAATGATCCTATCTGAATAATTAATATTGTTATCAAATTTTTTTTATCACCTATAATTTATTTAGTTCAACAAGAATATTATCTAAAGAATATCTTTTAAAAATATATTTTAAATTTTTATCAAAGAAAAAGAAAAAAAGCGTGAGCGTACTCTTATCCGTGATTTTTTATTCTTCAGTTTTGTAAAGCACTACGTTATTGATGCATTTTGTAATTTTGTATAGGAAATTTAGTCGTTTATATTTTTTGAACTTTTTTTTCGTGTTGTCTATAATGGTGATGAATGAAATATTGGAATACACACATCTTGATTAGGTTGAAATAAGAATGACCGGAGAATTCATATGTGTTAATATTTTCATATATTATCTCGTATTGATTTGATCGACGATTTGTGTTATTAGCGTTTTATGTTCAAAAGATGAGGTTTATGGGGTGGTTATTAGGTAGTTATGAGTGTATAAATAAAAAAAAAGTGTAAGTAAAAAGATATAAAATTTGGTTTTAAAAATTAACAATTTATACGAATGATAAATTAAATTTTTATTTATTTACCAAAAATTAATTTCAAGAATATGAAATTGTAATAAATTTTTAGAAAAAATTAATAACTCTGGAAATTTATAAAATTATATAGTTACAATTGTTTTTATAACCGGAATCATAAACTCCAGGTTATTCGGCTGTTTCAGGAGCTACACAAAGGGTTTTTACTGGACTTTAGTAAAAATGATTTGTGGTGGACAAAAAAAAGAGTCTGAAATAGGTGGACCAAAAAAAATAAAATTTGGGGTCGTTTATGGTTCAATATAAAAAATAGAATTTGATATAGTTTATGGCCCAAAAAAATATAAACTGAGTAAACTCTTGTTTTTACCTTTGTCGGGAAAGTCCATACAATTTTCTCTGATTCCTGTCATGTTTAGCGATTTTAGTTTGTGAGATTGATGAACGATAATTTTTTAGAGTGTTATTGATGAGAGATTTGCTTACATCAGCTTCGTCTACTCTAAATTTTATTTTTATAATTACTATTTAATTATATAATATATCTGCTCAGTTTCTACAAATTGTTTTTATTTAACTCAATGGCATAAATATGATATATATTTGACATATTTTACTGGTGATGTTAAATCTTTTATCAATATAGCTTAAAAACTTTTAAATGAATCCCTTTTATATATTAGAGAGTACTTTTGATTAATATTATTTTATGTTTGATATATATGATTTATAACTTTTAGTGTTTTAAGATATTTTTTGTTTTTTTCAGTTTAACTTATATCATTTTTAAAGAGTTAACTTATATCACCGTAGACACGACCTCTATATATATAGGAGGCTGGAGAAGGCGTTACAGGAAGAGGAGTGGTTTCGTAGGCGGAGAATGTGTGTAGAAATCGAAGAGCTCGAGTAACAACAAAAACGATCCGCCAGAATGGGAAGCGTCCCTCAGTCGTCGAATAATCTCGAAGAAAACGGCCTAAGGCAAAGCCCACGAAGACATAAAACAGAAGTCGACCATATGATGCTTACCGGGCCGATTTATGCGAAGCCCACTAAAAACTGAACATGGATCACATTTTGAAACCCACGCGTCTGAAAAACAAATTAAAGGTGAGACCCACATATATGGACACGTGAACACTCTTTAGAGGGAGAAAAAACTCAATTATTATTATTTATATATATATATATATATGTTATGAAAGTCAGAGAACACAGCGCCGCATAAGTTGAAATTATAAATGATGTGGGGCCCGCTGCACTATTTGCACAGTAGATTTTTTCTTTATATATACGATCAAGTTCGATCGTTTCAAAACACACACTTCAATCTTCCCTTCTCTCTCAGATAAACACTTTCTTTCAGTGTTATAATTTCTACGGGTATAAAATTTTGCCCTTATATAAATTCCTGCGATACAAATAAATTCCAGTTCTTTTTATAACACGTTATCAGCACGATCACTCTGCGATTCGAAATACAAATGGCAAACATCGAGAAACTCCAGTTCCCGGCTCTGAAAGTAACCGGCGAAAACTATGTCAGATGGGTCACAAATGTGAAACCCTATCTTGTAATAAAAAAGATAACCGAAGCGATAAAAGTCGGTAACAAATCGCCACCCGAGCATATAGCCGAAGCGATAATCTTCCTGAAGAAGCACTTAGATGAGAATCTAACTCACGACTATGGAGACGTTGAGGACCCAGCCGTACTATGGCAAGCCTTGAAAGACAGATTCGATAATCAAAAGGAAATCAATCTCCCTCACGCTCTTGAAGAGTGGAAAACCCTCAGGTTTCAGGATTTCCAAAGGGTTAGAGATTACAATTCCACTATCTTAAGGATAGTTGCACAATTAAAATATTGTGGTAACCCTGTCACCGAAGCAGAAATGCTTGACAAGACATACAATACTTTCCACAAAGAACACAACGTCTTATCCCGAATTTACAGAAAATGTGGGTACACCAAATTTTCTGAATTGATGGTAACACTCATGTTGGCTGAAAAGAACGATGAGTTACTAATCAAAAACCATAATTCCCGACCTACGGGAGCCAAGGCATTTCCCGAAGTGAATGCTACGGCGGTAGAATATTCGGGAAGGAGAAACCAGACCAACCGAGGTCGTGGTCGGCGTTTCAACAACAAACGTGGAAAGCCTTACTATCCTAAAAGTATTAGATCTAACAAATGGGTTAGATCTGAACAACCTCCTAAAGGAAAAGAAACCGAAGAGGATACCACAAAGAAAAGTGAGACTGTATGTTACAGATGTGGATGTAAAGGACATTGGTCCCGTACCTGTCGTACTCCCCCACATTTGTGCAAGTTATATCAAGAGTCCATAAAAGGAAAGGCTAAAGAGGTGAACCTCACGGAAAATGTTGAAGGGACCTCATACCTTGAATCCTCCGACTTCGCTAATGAGCTGGACTAGATTACTCCTGAAGAGAATCGAAATGCCTATGATAAGAGTATTGAATAGTTTTTAGTATTACCATGTATAATTATTATATTTCATGTTTTAAAAAAAAAAATAATGATGTTTTTAACGTCATCTTATTGTATAATTATGTGTTTCCTTATATGAATGAATTTTATGTTTCTCTTTTATTAATATTTATGACAATTTCAGAAATGGATCAGAATGGTAATGAAGCAAAATCCAAGAAACGGATTCATGAAATATGCATACCAGATAGTGGAACAACACACACTATTCTGAGACAAAAGAGATATTTCTCTGATATAAAACCAACAAGAATTGTCGTCAATACAATATCAGGTCCTGCAGACGTGATTGAAGGAACTGGTAAAGCAAATTTTACTTTACCGAATGGAACAAAATTTTCCATAAATAATGCTCTATATTCTCCAAGTTCTAAAAGGAATTTATTGAGTTTTAAAGATATATATCTTCACGGATATGATACTCAGTCTGCAACTGAGGATGGAAAGAAATACATGTATGTAACTTCTGAGAAATGTGGCAGAAAACACATATTGGAAAAGTTTCCAGAACTTCCTTCGGGGTTACATCATACTTATATCGATGAGATCGAATCAAATCTTTTAGTAAAACAGAACCCAGAAGAGTTCACATTATGGCATAATCGCCTTGGCCATCCAGGCACTACAATGATGCGTAAAATCATAGAAAGTTCACATGGTCATTCACTGAAAATCCAGGAGATTTCTCAAGGGAATAAAATGACATGTGTTGCATGTTCTCTAGGAAAATTGATCGTAAGACCATCGCCAACCAAAATCGATAAAGAATCACCAAAGTTCCTTGAAAGAATTCAAGGTGATATATGTGGACCGATACATCCACCATGTGGACCATTCCACTATTTTATGGTATTAATTGACGCATCCAGTAGATGGTCACACGTTTGTCTATTATCATCTCGAAACATGGCATTTGCGAGATTTCTAACTCAGATAATCAAACTGCGGACACAGTTCCCTGATTATAATATTAAAAGGGTTAGATTAGACAACGCTGGTGAATTCACATCCCAAGCATTCAATGATTATTGTATGGTAACGGGAATTGAAGTTGAACATTCTGTGGCTCATGTTCATACGCAAAATGGTTTGGCTGAATCGTTAATTAAGCGTCTGCAACTGATTGCAAGACCATTGATCATGAAATCAAAACTTCCAACCTCTGTATGGGGACATGCTATTTTGCATGCAGAAGCACTCATTCGAATCAGACCGAGTGCATACCACAAGTATTCCCCACTACAATTAGTGTTTGGTCGAGAACCAAATATTTCCCATTTAAGAATCTTTGGTTGTGCAGTATATGTGCCTGTAGCACCACCACAACGAACAAAGATGGGACCACAAAGAAGGTTGGGAATATATGTTGGTTGTGACTCTCCATCGATTATAAGATACCTAGAACCACAGACTGGTGACGTCTTTACAGCACGTTTTGCTGATTGTCATTTTGACGAAAATGTATTCCCAGTTCTAGGGGGAGAAAACAAAAATGTTGGAAGTGATATAAAATGGAGTGTACCATCATTGTTATATCTTGATCCTCCCACTAAAGAGTCAGAACTAGAAGTTCGACGAATTATGCATTTACAGAGTATAGCTAACCAGCTACCTGATGCATTTGTAGATACCAAGACGGTAACTAAATCTCATATACCAGCTGCAAATGCTCCTGCTCGTATCAAAATGCCAAATGAACAAGAAAAGGAGGATGACACACGAGAGCCAAAAACACGCC
Organism: Brassica napus; assembly: GCF_020379485.1. Taxonomy (NCBI): domain Eukaryota; kingdom Viridiplantae; phylum Streptophyta; class Magnoliopsida; order Brassicales; family Brassicaceae; genus Brassica; species Brassica napus. The sequence continues at coordinate 44,474,258 of NC_063449.1, read as the reverse complement.
TGAAGCGTGGTAGACCTGTTGGTTCTAAGGATAAGAATCCTAGGAAACAGAAGAAAGCTGAAATATATGATGCACCCAAAATAGCAGAAAATATTTTGGAGGAAATAAATGATAAGGATTCTGATGAATCAGAGCATCATGAATCAGAGCATCATGAATCGAAAGATAATCATGAGATTTCTATTAATTACATCCATAATAAAAGGATATGGAATAGAAATGAACAAAATGACCTTGATGATGCTTTCTCATATATTGTGTCAAGTGAAATAAATGAAGAAATCGATGATCCAGAACCAAAATCTGTCTATGAATGTCAAAAGAGACATGATTGGGAACAATGGAAAAATGCAATACAAGCTGAACTTGATTCGCTTAATAAACGAAAAGTATTTGGATCTATTGTGCTCACACCTGCAGATGTGAGACCAGTTGGGTACAAATGGGTTTTCGTTCGAAAGCGAAATGAGAAAAATGAGATTACGAGATACAAAGCTCGTCTAGTGGCTCAAGGTTTTTCTCAAAGACCTGGAATCGATTATGAAGAAACGTATTCTCCAGTTATGGATGCCATTACATTTAGATTCCTGATGAGTCTAGCAGCTGATAAAAATCTAGAGATGCGTCTCATGGATGTTGTTACAGCTTATCTATACGGATCATTAGATACTGATATCTACATGAAAATCCCTGATGGATTTAAAATGCCAGAAGCATTAAGTTCCAAACCTAAAGAGTTATGTGCAATAAAATTGCAAAGATCATTATATGGGTTAAAACAATCTGGACGTATGTGGTACAATCGTCTCAGTGAACATTTAACAAAAGAAGGATATGTGAATGATCCTATATGTCCATGTGTTTTCATCAAGAAAACAATATCCGGATTTGTAATAATCGCGGTATATGTTGATGATCTTAACATTATCGGAACTCAAAAGGAAATACAAAAGGCATCAGACTATCTCAAAGGAGAATTTGAGATGAAAGATCTAGGACAGACACAGTACTGTCTTGGCCTACAAATAGAACATTCACAAAATGGTATATTTGTGCATCAATCCACATACACTAAAAGAGTGTTGAAACGATTTAACATGGATAAATCAACTCCTCTTAGCACCCCGATGGTCGTTAGGTCACTTAATATTGAAAGTGATCCATTTCGACCACCTGAGGAGAAAGAAGAGATACTTGGTCCGGAAGTACCATATCTAAGTGCAATTGGAGCGCTAATGTACCTTGCAAATTGTACACGGCCTGATATATCATTTGCTGTGAATCTTTTGGCAAGATTCAGCTCATCTCCAACCCGAAGACATTGGAATGGGATCAAACATGTTTTTCGTTACCTCCAAGGGACCATTGATTTAGGCTTATTTTATCCTAAAAGTTCAAAAGGTCAAATGGTTGGTTTTGCAGATGCAGGATATCTTTCAGATCCACACAAAGCCCGATCGCAAACAGGATACGTTTTTACGATCGGAGGCGCTGCTATATCTTGGCGTTCCCAGAAACAAACGCTCGTGGCTACTTCTTCAAATCATGCTGAGATCATTGCACTCCATGAAGCAAGTAGAGAATGTGTATGGCTGAGATCAATGAGCCGACACATCTGTTCAAGCAGCGGGATTGGCGAAAATACGGAGCCAACTATTTTATATGAAGATAATGCAGCATGTGTTGCTCAAACAAAGGACGGATATATCAAAAGCGATAGAACGAAGCATATTCATCCGAAGTTCTTCTCATACACTCAAGAGCTCGTGAAGAAGAAAGAGATTGAAGTAAGATATGTCCAATCATGCGACAATGCAGCCGACCTCTTCACAAAATCACTCCCTACCTCAGTATTCAGAAAACACATCCATAACATTGGAATGCGTCATCAAAAGGATCTATGACTGCTTATTCGAGGGGGAGCTTACGTGGTTGTACTCTTTTTACCTTACTATGGTTTTTCCCATTGGGTTTTCCTGGAAAGGTTTTTAACGAGGCAACAAAGACGTTAAGCGGGGGCGGATAGTGTCACCGGCCCCCAAGGGGGAGTGTTATGAAAGTCAGAGAACACAGCGCCGCATAAGTTGAAATTATAAATGATGTGGGGCCCGCTGCACTATTTGCACAGTAGATTTTTTCTTTATATATACGATCAAGTTCGATCGTTTCAAAACACACACTTCAATCTTCCCTTCTCTCTCAGATAAACACTTTCTTTCAGTGTTATAATTTCTACGGGTATAAAATTTTGCCCTTATATAAATTCCTGCGATACAAATAAATTCCAGTTCTTTTTATAACAATATATAGATTTTCTCATTCTTTTTAGTTTAGATTTTTCTCTTCCTCTCATTCATCACAGATTTGTCAACTGTTCATTAATGTTCTTAAGTATAATTTGATTTCTTAAACTCATCATAACAAATCTGAGTAGTCATTTAAAACTTAATTGATAGAGACCTGTAGCAAGAATGAATATGTTTGTATAAGATATTCTTTGATATATTTATACAAGGGCGAATCCATAATTTTCTTTTAATGGGTGCACAATGATTAATATTAACAAAAATAGTGTTAAAAATTCAGAAAGGTGGAGCATCGAACCCACATCCCGTAAAAGTTGTGGGTGCAACATAGCCATTATAAGCCAATTCGAACACATATCTACGTTGTAAAATTTTAAATTTCTAAATATTTTTTTTTTAACTAGGATGGGTTCGGGTTTTCGGCCTTAATCTCTCCATAGGCCCGGAGCCAGCCTTTGTATGTACCTGTTACGGCCCTGTACATTTTTTCCCGCCTGAGACTCGAACTCGTGACCTCTCAGACAAGTGTCTGAGGTGTTACCAGTTGAGATAGCTAGTCCGGGTTAAATTTCTAAATAATTAGGGGTGCACATGCACACTTACCTCTTAACGTAGCTTCACCCCTGTTTTTATACAATAATGAATATTGTTAAAAGAAAAAAAGAATATGTTTTTAGAAAAGAATGAGTTATGTATCGTTTTATATGAGTATTGTTAATGGAACTGTCGTGCAACTTTTTATATGAGGTTCAAAAATAAATTTATAAGACAAACTTGTGATAAAGTCACAAACACATCAACGTTTGCTTCATAGTATCTTTGTTGTTTTAAATTTTCAAATAGTAAATAATAAATTTATTTCAAACACATATTTATCTTAAACATAAATAATTATAATATTATAATTATTATTTTCTGATTTATATTCTATTTATTAAAATAATAATTTGGATAAAAAATTTCTTTTAATATCTAACAAAGTGTAATTTTCAAAAAAAAAATAAGAGAAAGTGTAGATATCAAATTGTGAACTATTAATAGAGTAATTTTCAAATTATCCCTTAATTTTAAGGTAACTGATTGTTATACTTACACCAAAAAACTAATGGTTATATATTTAGTTTTATGTTTGTAATTTTGAATACGGAATCTGCAAACTAGAACATATCCCACGTAATCTCATATCACGGGTAAATGGTAATCGTATTCAACGTACTCGGTGCTCAACCTCCAAATCCCGTTTTCTGTTGAGTTTGATGAAACAAAATTGAAACTTGAATGCATCCCAGTGAGTAATGGAATTAACATTAGATCTTTATCAGAACATGCATATCTACTAAACAATGTCGGGTACTCCATAGTTAGATTATAATTGTAATGTATAAACCTCTCTCAACTTTTTCTCATACAAAAATAAACCTCTTTTCAACTCCATTTACATAGTATATGACATATGTAGTTCCATTCACATCATCTTGAGGTTAGAAAACTGCTGAAATAAGATCGTCTAAGTTTTTTCATAAACTCCAGATATTGCCAGATTAATCAAAAAAGACTGTTGAAATAGAGTTTGCATTCGCAGAGATAGATACGTCACCTTATAAGAGACTTCATCTTTGACATTTGGTCATTAGTACTATTTTGCTAGGTTCTGGTTTGGTATATTATGTCAAGATGTCTGAAATGAGATGTGGAAGATTAGTCATTGTGAAAGTCTCGAATGTTATCAAAGTATGTAATGTTTGAAAACAGTGATGGACTCGAAGTCTCATTCTCAAAAGTCTTGGAAGAGTAGTTCAGGAAAAGGAAGGATTACAATCTTATTTCAAGGAGAAACTATAATGTTAAAGCTGCTTTGAAATGGTGGAATTTTATAGGGTCCCATATGAAATAAGTTTATTATTTTTAAAATTTGGTAAAAGAATGTCAAATTGGGCTTTTAAGGGTTTTAGGCCCAAAGTTCGACTAAACTGTGTTCGAGTCAAGTGATTTGTTTGTTTGGTCGGGGTTTGTGACTGCAACTTGTCATCTCAGACGGATCCAGGTGGAGATGTCGCCCTTCTTGCCAGGTCTCTCTCGCCCCTCTTGAAGTTTAACGTTTTAACGTAAGCAAAGAAAATAACTGATGACCCCAAGAAACGAACAAATGGGCCTAAAGAATTGAGCTTATTAGCACAAGCAAGATTATTGACTAGATTACTTTAGTCGGTAGTCACATCACTAAAGAAAACCATATTCATCGCATCACACGGTCCAACACATATATAATCATGAACACTACCTGTATCACAATCTCACTATTATTTTTTTTTTTTTTTTTTGGTCAAAACACAATCTCACTATTATAAAATCAATGGATAGATAGCGTTCATAGTTTATCACTTTAGTGTGATGAGGAAACGACAAAGTGTTTGGCACGTGACTTTATCTAAAACCAACCACTTTACTGAGCCAAAAATAAATAAGGAACCACTTTCCCCACGTGTAAATATAATTCAAATCATTGATACACAAAATGTTTTTTTTCGTAAACACAAAATGTTTTTTTTTCGTAACAACAAAACACAAACATGAACAAAAAGATGCAATGCTACGAGCAAAGAGCTAATCATGCTATGAGTCCATGGAGACATCCAAAATTTTAAACTAATCCACTTTTTACGATTACTTTCATGTCCAACACTAGACAACTGCTTATACCAAAAAATGAGTCCATCTAGTATAACTTGCAAACTACAATTAAAACTGTTAGAAGTATGTATAAATACTTTTTTTAAAATACGTATTTTGTAAAAGAAAATAAAGGGAAAATATGAAAAAGGAAGGACCAAAACGCGAGAGACCGACGCAGTTTTGGAAAACACGCGTCCAACAGAAAGTCCAGCGCTCCGACACCACACACAAGTGACAACCTCGAGTGTTCAGTGTTCAGTGTTCAGATACTACTCTCCGCTTGTTTTTTCACCAGACACTCTCACGCATTATCCTCTTTTATTTATTTGTTTTCGTTAAAACAAAAATGTAGTTTCATTCTCGATTTATATAGTTGTCGTTCTTCTAAATTTAGGTAAACACTTAAACAGCCAACATCATATTAAAGAATATCTCACTAAAATTCTCAAGATACATTAGATTAAATATATCAACTATTTGTTATTTTGAATATGTCAAATTATGAGAATTCTACATCCAAATATCTTAAGTAAAATATTTATAATTAAATATAAATATTATAGTAACTAAACATGTGCATTTAGCTTAAGATATTCATGTCTAGAATTTTACGTTAGAAGTGTTCTAAGTTTCTGAAACTACACAAAATATAAAACTAATAGGCTCGAAAATAATAAAATAAAATATTATCTATATGAGGTTACAAAAAAGTTACGTATATACGGTTACTATTTTCATTTTGCAAAGGTATTTCCTTCAGATATAATTTATTATTATGTAACAGAACACGGTTTCAAAAATCAAATTAAACTCATTTTTTGTTGCTTCTCCAAATAAACTGATTTTTAATTTGGATAAAAATGTCAAAATCTCATATTTTTTTTTTCTAAATGGAGACAATCTTGAAGTTATGACTTTATCTGGTTACAAATTAACGGTGAAAATTCTATGATGGAGTTTTAGGTGTGGATGTTTATTACTACAAATATCCAATTCATATGCTATTCTTGATGTTCATACAAAAACTTTCGTATTGTCATTAAGCGGATGCTTCTGAAAATAGTTAGAATCTTAAAGATTGTCCACCTAAAAGTAAATTAACATGTACCATTAAAGAAATAGTCAATGTCACTTTCATATTTTCTGATGTAGAATTTCAACATAATTCTACTAGATGTTGCCTTCTCCCTTTCATTTTGAATCAAGATTCATTTCAGAGTCGACAGTAAACTTTATTCGAGTTATTTGTGGATAACTTAACCTCTAATAGACTAATGGCACACCAAAAAACACGGTTTAAATTATATAGAAGAGATTAGTTTATCAGACATGAGATTTTCGAGTTAAAAATTGATGCCGGAGATGTTTATAGTATAAATAACTTATACGTATTGTACATCACTGACACATGATTAGCGAAATATATTGCAACAATAAAAGTATGTAATTTTCAGTTTGCGACATATTTCTGAAGACATAAAATACTCGTTTAGTATCTTGATTATTTATAGGGTTGTTGAAAAATACAAACTAAAAGAAACGATTGCTGGTGAGTTATTACTCATAGACCGAGGTTAGATGATGGAATGTAATGTTAAGATTTGTTTGGTATTTGTTTTTGATTCACTATGTAAAATTTAATCGATTTTCTTTCACTATTGACTATATTATTTACTAGAGCTCCAGACACTCTATACAGAATCTCACTAATATTAGTATCTATCTATCTAAAATAGTCTCTAATTGAAAAATACAAATATCAACTCGTTGCGCTTTTTAATTGGTGTCTTTACAGTTTCTAAAGAAGAGCATTGATATCTCATGAAACCTTGTGCAAAATAAACCATTGATATTTTAAGTCAAGGATTAAAAAATATATATATATATTGATAGGTATAAATATTATATAACTTATATATAATTCTTTAAATATAAGTATATATATATATATATGCACATAACAAATCAAATTGAATATCCGTTCCTATAAATATTGATATTTGTGATTTGCGTTTTTTTACGGATATTGCATTTTAGTATTTGATTTGCTTCGTAGAGTAACGGAAATCCAGATTTTTTTGTTCGAATCAAAACAGATAACGAATTGAATCAAAATTTATGAATAATTTGTTCAGCTCTATTCGTAAACAATAAAAATAACGTAAAGAAAAACCATGCATGTGAGTTTTATATTAAAAACGTAAAGCACATAGTGTAAACATATTTATGTAGAGTTTGGCTGAGAAGTTCTTTACATGTGACATGTGTCCATTTTAGTGTGAACGCATTTATTACCATGCTTTTACACATGACATGATCCAATTTAGTGTGAACGCATTTATTACGATGTTTCTCCTTTAATATATAATAGATTATATTCACATGTTATATTATAAACAAAACATATATGTGTTTAAAAAATAAACAAACCATCCATAAAAAAACATATGGTGCCAAAAAATAAGATTTATATTTTCTAATCTCGGTAATAATTAGAAACATTTGTTCAAATAATATCCGTGCATAGCGCGGATTAGTATCTAGTTGATATTTTAAGTCAAGGATTAAAACTTACGAGAAAATTAAAAAAAAAAATCTTATTAAGTGGCTTTTCTAGAAGGCTTTTTATCACTCACCACATAAATACAAAAGAGTAGTAAATTGTAATGTCTAACGTCCTCGTTATCTCCATAATATAAAATCAATCCATATATAGTTAAATCTATCTCCTAAAAGAAACATATAGAAGCAGAAGGTAATAAATATATTCGATTGCAAACAAAAATGAAACTAAAAACAATTTTCTTTTTTTCATTTGCAATGTGACTTGGATTTTGGTGTTGCAATGACGTAATAATGTCTCCATTCTCAAAACTCTTTTCTATAAATATACAACAAATTTATGTATAAGTAATATGCAATCCTCTTTTTTATTCTTTCTTACCGACTGTTTTAATTAATTAAAAAAAATGATACTAGATCAAACAAAAGTCTTCAGTTTCATACTTGAGGGAAAATTAAATAGCTAATAAATAAAAAAGGATCAGAGTGAGTGAAAGAGAGAGAAGAAGCGTTTCGTCCTCTTCTTCGTTTTCCTTCTTCCATTAAATACAAACCAAGTTTTATTCAGCTTTCACTTCAGTTTCTCTGTCTCCATTGAGAGTAACAAAATTCTATTAAAAAAAAAACCCTCAGTTTTCTGATTCTCATTTAGTTTCTCAAATCGGAAGTTTCGATTTCTGAAAGAATCCTTCTCGTTCTTTGGTGGGTTCTGTTTTTTTAAAAAGAGTTCAGGTTGGGAATTGCTATAAAGCTTTGCCATATTGGGACTAATGAGAGACGACTGAGAAGTTAATACATTTCCAAACTTTTGTGTGGACTGATTATGCATAAAGATCTGATCTCAACAAGAGATTGAGCCAAGAAGAAGAAAAAGAGAAGAGATAATGTGGTGGTGGTCTTCCTCATCAAAAGGCCGTTCAAATCTGGAGAGGTTTCTCTTAGGAGTCACTCCTAAGCCTCCTTCATTCTCTCTTCCTCAGGTAAAAAACGATTTTAATTGTCTTTGATAAACAGAGTTTCATAAACGTCTTAACTTTGAATCAATGGTGACAACCTAGAACTCTCAATGTTTTTTTTTTTTTTAAATGATTTGGTGTGAATTTTCAGATGAAATTTGACAATAAGGACAGACAAATAATTGCATGGTCCATCACGGAAAAACAAAATTAGTATGAGAAATCTAATGGTCACATCATTTTCATGGATTGTATACTACCACGTGGAAACGTGCTACAGAATTGCTTTAGAATATTATTTTTATATTCATTAATCAAAAAGCGTAAGTGTACTGAGATTTGGTTTGAATCTTCTTGATGCTCTAATGTATATCCTTTGGTTCTGTCTCATTCTGTGCGTCTGTGATTAGGAATCAAGAGCTTTATTGTTCACATACATGTCAATGCAATGACCATGTTGGTCTTCAAACTAATGATCAAGTTGTTGCTTGAAATGGTGTAACAGCTTGATCACAATTGAATATGGGGGTGGTTAGTTGTTAATAACATTGCATAAATAACTGGAATTTTATGTGCGAGTGATCTTTAATGTTTGTGGCAGCAACAGGGGAAGGAGGAGATAAAGTATTTCATGCTCGGTGACCTCTGGAACTATTACGATGAGCTGAGCGCGTATGGTTTTGGATCACAAGTTGATCTAAGCAATGGTGAAACTGTTATGCAGTATTATGTCCCATATCTATCTGCCATCCAAATCCACACTAACAAACCCGCTTTGATGTCCAGGTTACTTATCCCATTTTGATAAGTCTAGATTCATGTACAACATGTTGTCTTTGTGGTTTGGTAATAGAAGTGTTTAGGACATGTCTCTAGTTATTTGACGTACTGAATGCTTTTTTGGGTGTTGCAGGAGCCTGAGTGAGGTGGTTGAGTCTGAGAGTAGTGAGTGTTGGAGTGATAGTGAAAGCGAGAAGTTGTTGTCAAGATCCATGAGCAATGATTCAAGCAAAACATGGGATGCTGTCTCTGAAGATTCGGTTTTTGATCCAGATGGTACTATATTGCTGCGAGACAGACTTGGTTACCTTGACTTCAAGTACATAGAAAGAGATCCTCCTTACAAGCGGGTTCCCTTAACCGACAAGGTTTGATATCTTAGTGACCATATTATTCTCCTTAATTAACTTAATGAAATATGGTCTTGAAGCAAAGACACTGTACTTGTTTCTTCTTCAGATAAACGAGCTGGCTGAGAAATATCCGGGACTGATGACCTTAAGGAGTGTCGATATGTCTCCTGCTAGTTGGATGGCTGTTGCGTGGTAAGTAATGAGTCTTTAGTTAATACAATCCTTCATGTTTGGCTTGATGTGTTATGGTTTGATGAACTAGGTACCCGATATATCACATCCCAAGCTGCGAGAACGAGAAGGACTTGACGACATGCTTTTTAACTTATCATACTTTGTCTTCTTCGTTTCAAGGTACATATGATCGATCACTGCTCATTAACGTAAGAAACAAACACCATTTCTTTGTTTATTTTATTAACGTCTTCTAGAACTGCATGCAGATAATGTGGTGGAAGGAGATTCTAGTAACAACAAAGTAATGGAAGAAACAGAGTGTTGCGTTGTAAACAAGAGAATACCATTGCCTCCGTTTGGTTTAGCTGCTTACAAAATGCAAGGAGATCTTTGGGGCAAGACAGGGTTTGACCAGGACCGGTTGATTTACCTTCAAAGCGCTGCAGATTCATGGCTGAAACAGCTGAATGTTGACCACCATGACTATAACTTCTTCATAAACTCCAACTTTTAAAGATCAGTCGAAGGAGTCCTCTTAACGTTGACCCTTTCTTCCAAACACTTAAAAAAAAAAAAAAAACATAACCTTGAAGTGTTCTTTGTTGTTGTCTGGCTCGTTGTGTTGCTTTAGGTAGCAACGGCCATAGCGGAGTTTTTTTTTTTTCTCATGTTGGAAGCCATGGATGTTACTAAGAAGAGAATAGAGTTTTTTTTTTTCTTGCATGAGTGAGGGACCATGTAAATGAAGTTGGCTACTCTTTTACTTCTCTTCTGTCTCTTTTTTTTACTAAATGGATCTGTGAACTCTGTTTTGTACTTTTCTGTCTGAAAATATGAAAATCTGTGCCGTTCTTGTATGTCGGTAAAGAGCATATGGACTGCAATGGTGCATTGCAAAAATGATTATCTTAAGACTATACAATAAAAATATATAACAAAACATAAGTTGAAAACTCGTCTAATATTTCAGATGAGAACATTTTTTTGTTAGATTTGATGTCTTTTGTTAGTTTTCTAGATTTTTTTTCCTATGTACTCGCTTTTTCTCTGTTTTTCACAACAATTGCTTTTTCTCTTTCCCATCTTTGTTTGCATTATTTTGGATACTTTTTCTACTTTCTTTCAGTTATCAATTAAAAAAATTTGACTCGAGAGTTGATATGTTCTGACATAATCTGACTCATTCCTCAACGAATAAAGACTTAGGTGAGACTTGGAACTTCAAAGGATTAGGTTGAATTGAAACAGTCAAAACTTTCTAGTTCAACAACATTGTTAAGGAGTCCATGTTCTAAAAGAAGCTGTTTGGTTATGCAATAGTAACTTGCAAATACGTATGTTTTTAATTATTACAGGCAGTTCAGTAGTGTAACACTTACAACCATAATCCACGGACAGGGCTGACACACGCTTTAGCATATTCATCCATCAGAATTAAACCAATGGAATCTTTAAACGATTGGCTTGTAGTTCATTGACAATTGAACAGTTGATTTAGTTGTATATGAAACTACCGAGTGTTGAAATGGATTCTAGACATAGTGTTTTGATCTACCATCTTAAATTCAAACCAAAACATCTAGACATTGGATTAGTGAAATCTCTATGTTTTAGAATTTTTTCCATGTACTATAGGTAGCACTCTAAAATCAATTATCCAACCAAACTTAAAATGATAATAAATACGAAAAGTTGAAAACCAATCCTCCTAATTTTTATAAGGAAACTAAAGTGTGAAAACATACAAAAGTCAGAAAATTAATGATTTGAATTCAGTAAACGAATATTCCCATTCCTAAAACAATTATAGAGATTATCTTACGGGTAACAAAATCTCCCATTTCTAAAACATTTGAAGATTATATTATAGGTAACAAATCTTTTTTTTGGTGGGATGGGGGGGGGGGGGGTGAAAATAGGTAACAAAATCCAAAAAAATATCCAATCAAAACTAAAAAAAAGAGATTGAAAAACATGAAGATTAATCCTCCTAATTTTTGTATTAAGTAAGTCAGAAATGATTTGAAATCAGTAAACGAATATTCCCATTTTACATTAATATATATAATTTATTTAAACTAAAATTATTATTTTCTCAAGAAATATTTTCCTTCATCACCGAAACTGACATAAAAGTAGAGAGAAGACATCGTGACGCGTCTTCTCCTCCTCTTTGATTCCCTTCTCAACTAACTCTCTCTCTACTATTAAAGTTGAAAAGCAACACACTTTGTAACTTCCCGGAGATGGTTTCGTTCGCTGGCTTCGCCTTCGTCACTGGATTCTTGCTGGGTCTCCTCGCCGTCGTTGCCGCGGAAGCTGCCGCGTTCTTGTACCTTGTGAAGCGGTTGAATCGGAAGCAGAAATCGAGTTCAGATCCAACATCAAAGGGCTCTGAACCTCCTCCTCTCGAGCCCATTGATTTCAATCTCAACAAACAGGTAAAAGTTTCCTCCTTTCTTGATCAGTGTGAGGAAAGCTGTTTACTTTATGATCTGTGTATCTTTCTCAGGGAGTGATTTGGGTTCTGGAGTTGGACGAGAGTTTAAAGGAGAAGTTACCAAAAGAGCCAAAGAAGAAGATAAATCACGTGGAGGTGCATCCCGTTAGAAAATTTGCTCGTATCAAAGACCATAAGCTCATCTTAACAGACGCTGATAGCAACAAGACTGTTATCACTTTGAAAGGTTGCTCCGTTGAGGCTGTTTCAGGGTCTCAACTCCCCACAAGAAAATGGTACTTTACATTCTTACTGACATTGCTTCTTCTCTTAAGTGAATGTAAAACACTTTTGATTTGTGTCTTATCTTAGGGCTAAGAGGTTCCCTATCCAAGTGGAGAGCAAAACTTCAGACTTGTACAAAGGGAACCGTGTGTTTTACATCTACCTCGAGACTTCTTGGGAGAAGGAGTCTTGGTGTAAAGCTCTCCGTCTTGCTGCTTCTAATGACCAAGAAAGGTTTATCTGGTCGACCAAACTGAAAGACGAGTTCCGGAGCTACATGGCTTCACTCAACGCTGCGTATCCTTCTTTTATGAAACCATCAGCTGGTTTTAGCTTCGAGTCATTGGACAAGGGAGTTAAGATCGATGGTCCTTCCTCAAAGGTTCGTTTGTTCTGGAAGAAGTTCTCTAAAAAGTGCTCAACCAAAGTGACAGCTTCAACACGTCCTTACCAAGACTCACATTCCAACGGTAGCTCAGGAAAGAGTAATCCAGCTAGAAAGATTAGAGATACCATCATCCCTGAGGAAACCGATGTGGGAGCTTTCTCACGTTCTTGGAGCCACGCTTCGGATGTAGACTCGGAAGAGAAGTTCTTCGCCGATGAAGGAACCTTGGCGTGGAACTTGCTGATCTCTCGGCTGTTCTTTGATGTCAAAGAGAACGCAGGGCTGAAGAATGCAGTGCACGAACGAATCCAGCGGGTGTTGTCCAACATGAGGACTCCTAGCTACATAGGAGACTTAATCTGCTGCGATGTAAAGATTGGGAGTCTCCCTCCGTATATACACGGTACAAGGATTCTTCCGATGGAGATGAATGGCGTGTGGGCGTTCGAGCTAGATGTTGAATACACTGGTGGTGCTGGACTTGAAGTTCAGACTCGAGTTGACGCTCGAGAGGAAGATCTGCAGATAGCCGAAGGAAAGCTGCAACCAAATTCTTCAGGGGATGTTCCACCAGAGTTCCTTGAAGGTCTTGCAGATTTTGAGAAGCAGTTGAGTGTCCCCGGAGGAACTGGTGATGGACAAGATGTGAAAGTTGGTTAGTACAGTGAATTCATAGAATCATTTTGATTAGAAGCATTTAATACTAAAGTGATTTATTTCTTTGCAGATGAACCAAAGGGAGCAAAAGGTACAAAAGCAGCTCCCAACAATGGATCTAAGTGGAAGTCTATTCTGAAGAACATCGCTGAGCAAGTCTCTCAGGTTAATCTTTGTTTCTGATCTCCAGTGATTATAGACTCAGCTCCTGTAGTATCTTAGACTATCTCTGTTTGTGAACTGTAGGTTCCAATTACTTTGTCAATAGGAGTCTCTTCGCTTAGAGGGACACTGCGTGTACACATGAAACCGCCTCCATCTGATCAACTATGGTTTGGCTTCACAAGCATGCCGGAGATTAAATTCGACCTTGTCTCATCTGTTGGTGAACACAAAATCACAAACAGCCATGTTGCTATGTTCTTGATCAACCGTTTTAAGGTAAAAAACACTTTGCTCCACCTTCTTTTGTTTCTAAAGGGAATATGAAATAAGACAAAATCTCATTGTGCAGAACGGGATACGAGAGGTCATGGTGCTCCCCAACTGCGAAAGCATTACCATTCCAGGGATGATAGCTGAGAAGGATGATTGGGTCCAACGCAGTGTTGCGCCGTTCATGTGGCTGAATCAAGACTCAAGTAGTGATCACGACAGCTTCGAAGCTGCAGAAGGTAAAGCTAAAGGTGAGAAGCCAACGAATGGTGAACAAACGAAGAAAACTACCAACGTTCCGCAGAAAGCAAGAGTTGAGGAAGAACCTGTGGCTGCACAACAACCAGCTAATTCCACAGCTCTTGCAGTAGAAAGTGAAAAATCCTTGGAAGAACTCAAGACTCCCCTTCTGGAAAGCAACGAGAAGCTGGAGACAGTAGCACGAGGAGGCAACGACGGGGAGATTGTTCCGGTTAGTGTCCAGCCACCGTCGAGGTATATCGTGCCAAATGAAGAGGTTGATTCGAGCTTCAAGGGGAAGAAAATGGGAACAAGGGAGAGGATGTTTGATTTTAGGAAGAAAGTTGGGGAGAAGTTTGAAGAGAAGAAGCGTCACATGGAGGAAAGAAGTAGACAGATTGTTGAGAAGATGAGAGGACCTTGAAGAAGCTTTTCTTTTTTCAGGTTTCAGAAACAAGGAAAGTCAATATAGAATAGATTAGTACATTGTTATTACTTGTATCCGGTATATGTTTGGTGAAAATATCAAAAGAACTCATTGCTGCGGTATCTCTCTTTATTCTTATTAATACAAACAAACAAAGAGTAGCATCAAAACAGAGGTTCTATGCAAAGTGATTTTACAAACAAAGACAAGAAGCAAGAGAGACCAAGTGGAAAGCCCCAATCTAGTAATCTTCAGGGGCTAAGGGCTGGTGGGTGTGGTGAGCAGGTGGCTCAGTTGGGATGACCATGAACTCGTATATAAAGGCGGCTAAAGCACCACCGATGAATGGTCCGACCCAATAGATCCAATGGTCATCCCATCTCCATCCAACCAATGCTGGACCAAAGGCTCGAGCTGGATTCATTGACGCACCAGAGAACGGTCCACCCATCAAGATGTTTGCACCAACTATGAGTCCGACCGCAAGCGGTCCTATAATCCCAAGGCTTCCACGTTTTGGATCAATCAAGGTCGAGTAGACGACGTAGACTAGGCCAAATGTTAAAATGATCTCTAACACGAGTCCATTATGCGCCTTAACACCTGATGCTAAACTGAAGCCAACTGGTCTCTGCATTAAGATAGACTATGTTTATAACATTGCAACACAAAAATACTAGCTCATATATGTATACCAATATTCAAGAATAGGTAGTAACATTATTGATTAGGCTTCATATGAGATCATACTAATATGAAATTATTGATTAGACGAGAATCTATTTATATGAGATTACTGATTAGACGAGGGTCTATTTATATGAGTCTATTTAAATCAGGGGGTATCTAAACCGACTTTTAGAACACTGATGCACTATGATTTTATTTAGTGGTACCATGCCGTTTGTGGCGAGCCTCAACAATAGACAAGCGAGGATGGCTCCAAGAAGCTGAGCTATCCAGTAGTAGATGGCAAGGATGGCAGAGATTCTGCCTCCAATAAGAGCACCAAAAGTGACAGCCGGGTTAACGTGTCCGCCAGAGACATTGATGGCTGCAGAGACAGCGGCGAACAGAGCAAACGCATGAGCTAACGCTACTAGTACCAGTCCTCCTGGTGTGTTTGTTCCAACATGAGCCGCATGGTCCCAATACAACTTATCTGAGATAGAAAAAAACACACAACTCATAAGCTATATCACATCTGAAAAGACTTTTAAGCTGCATAATTATCTTCGGAACGGTACCGAGAGAGAGGATGGAGCCTTCAGCTGCAAAGACAAAGACAAAAGTGGAGAGGAACTCAGCTAAAGTGGCTCTAATGGAGTCAGGGTGTGTAGCCTCGTCGGCTCTACCGAAACCATACGTTCTAACTGTTGATGCTGCCATTATATTCACAACACTTTGAATTAACAAGGATGTGTGAAGAAGGATAATTTGAGGTGGGAAGAGAGAGAGAGAGAGAGAGTTTAAAAGAAGCCAAAAAGAAGGACAGATGTGAGACTTGAGTGTCTTGAGTTGGACACGTAGCTTTTAAATTGCATGCATTTTTACTTAACCATGTCGTGTTTGTGTTTGTGTATTTCATTAATTTTCATCTGCCTCCTTATCTTCTTTCTCTTTGGTAAGTTTTTGGACGAACCTTAAGGTTTGAGATTTGTAAAGGCATGTGCTCGTGTGCGTGTGTTGTCAGTGTATGTGTTGTTTTGACTATGCATGCATGTGTGCCAACTAGATAAACAAACAAGTACGAGTTTTCTAGAATTAGGAAGACAGTCAAAGTTATGTGTACGTACGGTCAATTAATCGAAGTTTCATTACCACACAAAAAGAGCGGTTTACATAACGTTTTCTGCCACTTTTATAGAATCTTTATTACCATCCAGGAATATCAAAACTATAATGTCCACTGACTTTGGTATATTGCTTCAGTCATGCATTGTTTGCCCCCGAAGCAGCAGCCTCGGCCGATTCTTTCTCCTTATTATTTATGCATTGTGAGATAGAGACATCCTTCTGAGTTATCATCAAAGCACGAGACAGTAATGTATCCATGTCAATGAGGTAAGACTAGAATGAATTTTGCAGTTTCTCGTATTCATTTCTGTGTTACCAATTGTTATATGGTTTCTTGGTAAATAATGTTGGAACTCGTTTTTGACAAAGTGGTGTGGACCATTTTTCCGATGGATTTTTCGACAGAGATGTCTGTCGGAAGAACCGGAATTTGGGCACGATGTAATCGTCACCGTGAACACTATGAGTTAGTGTATTTGTTGGTCAAAATCGGAATTGTTTTGAATGAGAAATAGAGATCCAAAATGGATGATTTACAAAGCTTGTAAATGTTTAGATTTGACTAAGTATAAAAATTAGCAAATGTTTCACTTTGAGTATTTGAATTTGGATTTGAGTTTGGATTTGTTAATGAGATATTGTCTATTAACATATCATTATAAAATTTATTTAAGATGATCTTTTGTGTTTGTCTAGACACAAGAAAGCAAATTCATTTAAATAAATATATTATTGTTTCAAAACAAAATATATTTATATTGCCGTTAGTTGTTATCAAAAGAGTCAATGGAGAATCATATCTTCATTATGACATTAATATCTGAATTAACTCTCCATAAAAACACCGCGTCGGTTTCTTTTGTTGAAACCTACGTAGCATGGAATCGTTGGTGGTCATGCGTTTCGTGCTTCCGAAGCGGAACCGGAAACGGAATCGCTCAGAATCGCTCGGAATCGTTATGGAATCACGTTTAGGATAGTGAGACGTTTGGAACCGTAATGGAAGCACGCGATTCAGGATTGGAAGCGTCGATGGATATATGTTCAAAAAACTGAAAAATTATTTTGGGCTTTTAAATTTTGATTTGTTTTGTGAATATGTGATCCAATTAGCCTATTATAATAACAAAACCCTAGTTACCAAATAAGCTAAAAAGATTAAAACTCTTGAAATTCAGTTACCGTAAGAAGCAGTTCTGATATTTCTTCAAGTTCAACATTTTATCCAGATTCTGAGAGAAGAGAAGCAAAGGTACGTAACTCATATATATATAAATACTGAGTTATTGTGCTTTGTTTGATGTGTTGTCACTTGTTTGTCTTTTATGAATGTGGTTTGCATATTCTATTGTTTGATCGTGAGTGTATTAAACTCATGACTGCACTTTTCTGGTTTTCAATTTCAGTGCAAGGAATATTTTAAATATAGTATTATTATAAGTTGCTTTGTGTACGTAGCTTTGTGTGATATTGTTGTAGTCTTTTGCAGTTTTATGTTTCATATTTGTATTATGTTTGGTAAATTAAGATATTATATATTGGGAAGACTTGAGTTTAAAGATCTTTTTCTTGATGAACCAGAATTGGAAGCTATTTTGTTTGGTGGAGATGGGGAAAATGAAAACAATGATGAGTTCCATATTTGATTTGAAGCTTGAATTTTTTTTTTATGTTATGTTGAGTTATTTTTTTGTTATCTTTTATGTTGAACTTCATTATTTAAAGTATGTGTTGGATTTTTATTATTAATTTTTTTATTTTATTAAGTGCTTCAATATTATATATATGTATAAACGCTTCCAACACGTACCCGTTTTCTAAATATTTTAAAATTTTCGTTTCTGCGCTTCCTTACGCTTCCGCTTCCGCGTCCCTGCTTCTGATTCCATGCAGCATAGGTTGAAACTATAAAGGTGACAATGTTAATACTCATTCAGTACAGGTTTATAGAACAAGTATAGTAAAAAAAAATTTCCCACTTGAATATTTGATTCTTTTTTTTTTTTTTTGTGTCTTCTCTTCGTTTCTTTTTTAAAGTCTGAGAGTATACACAAAACTAGTTTCGCCAGGCTTCTGATAGAGTGACGCAAATCAGAAGACTTTTTGCAGTTGTATCTTGGGACTCATTACGTTATCGAACCGTCGCACTACCGGACGTATTTTGAGTTAACGAAAGAGATAATATCTCGCCTCTGTAGTTGAATCATCATTTTCTTAAATCTTTGGTATAATGTTATCATTTTTATTCTTTACAATATTCAGTTCTCCGTATATAATACAGTCCATCAAATAATTACTATATACCTATACACTAATTCGTCAATTTCTCTCACCCAGATATTGCAGAATCAACTGTCCTGAATAAAATACTATGTGATGTATCGTCGGAGTCCCTATCTAAGAGCTGGTCGACCATGTATATCGGCAGTGCCGCTGATATATTATGATTAAAATTTTAAGGGGCCAGAATTTTCTAAACGTACCGTCAGCTCTACCGCTCTACCTATCTCAATAGAGGAAAGGTCACAAGTTTAGTTCCTTATTGACAATTTTAATAATTTTTGGAATCAATTCATAATGGGCCAAAATATTTATATACAGTATTTGGGGGTCCGAAATGTTTAAGACTCGTTCTGCATATCATGAATAAATTAATTAATTAAATCGAAACTATTTTTAAATTTATAACTCCCTATGTTTCATATTGTAAATATTGTAAGTAATTTTAGAAAAAAAGTTTTATTTCAAAATGTAGGTAGTTTTTACATTGGTAATTCTACATATCTCAAAATATTTTTTTTTTTATAATTGGTTGAATTTGATAGGGCTTTTTGCAGAATTGACCTATAACTTAAAGTCAAACACAAAACTAACCTCTTTTTTTCTTTTGAAAATTGGTTTTGCCCTATTCACCCCACAAGTTCATATAATTTACGAAAATGCCATCAATTTTTTTTTTCTTTTGTTTTTCGAAAATGACATTTTTACTCTCTCACCCTCATCATCTTCAAGTAATTACAAGATTGTCATTGTCATCAATACCACAACCACCATGAACAACCAATTTGAAGCTCTTAATGCTCCCAAAATCGATTTACCCTTCTTCTTTTTCCATTCGTATGAACTAAACACAACATATCTCTCACTTTCTCTCCACAATGAGCTAAAAAAACCTAAGATTTTGATTCTAAATTTTTTATGGTTCATAGAGTCATAGAAGCTAACGATTCTGGGTGGGTTACTTTCGTTTGTGATTCTGTGTGCTTGGAGAAACCTTATGTATGCTAAGGAACTTATCTCACCAATTTAAGGTATGACATCGAGTTTTTTTCCAGATCTGTTCGTTAGACGACTTACTTGGGAAGTCGTCTGGCTGTAGACAACTTACCTGGAAGTCGTCTGGTCAACGCAGAGGTTATTTTTGCAATTGACTTTGAAATCTGTAACCTGAGACGACTGAAAGTTAAGTCGTCTGTTTTTGTTTGGTTTCAAAAAAATTTCCAAAGAACCTAGACGACTTACATTTCAGTCGTCATAGGTTAGTTTTGCATTTGACTGGATAATTTCAGAAGTTTGACTTCCCCAGACGACTTACATTTCAGTCATCTGGCGAAAATTAAAATAATAATATTTTTTTAAAAGTAGACGACTTACAGTTAAGTCGTCATAGGTTAGTTTTGCAATTGAAAAAAAAAACTTCAAAATTTAATTATACACACACGACTTATAATTCAGTCGTCCACGAGACGACTTACTAAGTCGTCCAGGATTTTTTTCCGAGATTCTGGTCAAACCTCGTAAATCCTGGACGACTTACATTTCAGTCGTCTCGTGGACGACTGAATTATAAGTCGTCTGTATATAATTAAATCTTGAAGTTTTTTTTTCAATTGCAAAACTAACCTATGACGACTTAACTGTAAGTCGTCTACTTTAAAAAAAATATTATTATTTTCATTTTCACTAGACGACTGAAATGTAAGTCGTCCAGAAAAGTCAAACTTCTGAAATAATCCAGTCAAATGCAAAACTAACCTATGACGACTGAAATGTAAGTCGTCTAGCTTTTTTGGAGTTTTTTTTAGCCAAACAATAGTAGACGACTTATTTTTCAGTCGTCCGAAATAACAGATTTCAAAGTCAATTGCAAAAATAACCTCTGCGTTGACCAGACGACGTATAGTTTAGTCGTCTGGACAACTTAGATTGAAGTCGTCCGCGTCTTCTCCGCTAGTTTTTAAGTCTTCTACGTTAGTTTTTGAATAACTAGTATTTTTAAGAGTGATAAGTAACTTCAAGATATGTAAAACTCATATTGAGAAAATATGTTCTCTCCCTTAGTTTTACTAAATTTGACTAAGTTTTTCAACGCAAACGTATAATAAAATATGATATGCTTTGACTAGTTACTATTGTTTGTTTTCATCTCTTAATTATTATTGTTATAGACAATAATGATGACTATTGTTATGAGTTGGAAGAAGGGTTAAAATGCTTCTTAAAATGTTGTATCAATATAAAGCTACCAACATTCTTGTTTATTAAGATGAGAAAAAGGCCATTGGAGTTTATTATTGCATATGAGAGATCCAAAGATAAGAAAAAGGCTACTGGAGTCTATTATTTCATTGATTTGTAAATGTGTAAAAACATTGTTAGCACATTTAATACATCTTGGAAAACATTATTACTGATTTTACAAAAAAAATTCACAACTAAAAGAGTAGACATGCAATTCACAAAACAGACCACAAACAAAACTATTATAGATCATTCCTCTACAAAGACAAGCTTGGATTCCACTTGAGTAGACAAGACCACACGACTTTTAAGAAGTCCAGACGACTTCTAAGAAGTCCAGACGACTTCCAAGAAGTTCAGACGACTTTGTCAGAAGACTTTTAGGAAGTTCAGACGACTTCCAGACGACTTTACAGGAAGTCCAGACGACTTTACAGGAAGTCCAGACGACTTTACAGAAAGTCCAGACGACTTTACAGGAAGTCCAGACGACTTTGTCAGAAGACTTCCAAGAAGTCCAGACGACTTCCAGACGACTTCCAGACGACTAACAGGTAAGTCGTCCCAGAAGTCTTCCAGATCTGAAAAACCTGCATATTAAATCCAGATCTGAAAAACCTACATATCCAAAAACGTTCAAATGGCTTAAAAACAGAAAAAATGAGTGAAAGATTAGATAAATCTACCTTTACAGAACACACAAAAATACATATCTAAAAATAATAGATCTACCTTTAAATTAGTGGAAGATGAGTACCATCTAATTAAAAACCTGCAAAAAAGATAGATTAGTAAGAAAGACATGAGACAAAACTGGAAAATTCATATAAAGTTTGGTGTTTTCAAGTCAAAGAGATTAGAGTGGGTTTGGAGAGTTTTAGTTTGGGAAAAAAGTAAAAACTTTATACAACAAGAAGTTACCAAATAAAGAAAAATCAGACATAAGAACTTACCAAAACGCTCAGATCTATTATGAAAGGGAGACTTCGTCAGAAGACTTCCATGAATTCCAGACGACTTCCTGGAAGTCCAGACGACTTCCTGGAAGTCCAGACGACTTCCTGGAAGTCCAAACGACTTCCTGGAAGTCCAGACGACTTTGTCAGAAGACTTCCAAGAAGTCCAGACGACTTCCAGACGACTAACAGGTAAGTCGTCCAAGAAGTCTTCCAGATCTGAAAAACCTGCATATCAAATCCAGATCTGAAAAACCTGCATATCCAAAAACGTTCAAATGACTTAAAAATAGAGAAAATGAGTGGAAGATTAGATAAATCTACATTTATAGAACACACAAAAATACATATCTAAAATTAATAGATTTACCTTTAAATTAGTGGAAGATGAGTACCATTTGATTAAAAACCTGCAAAAGAGATAGATTAGTAAGAAATACATGAGACAAAACTGAAAAATTCATATAAAGTTTGGTGTTTTCAAGTCAAAGAGATTAGAGAGAGGTTGGAGAGTTTTAGAATGATGAACATTACATTTTTGTTGCAGCCATTTGAGAGGAGGAGAGAGAATGTGTAAATTTTTCTTTATATAGGGAGACAAAAAATCTAATTAGGTTAAATATTTTTGACTCAGACGACTTCCTGGACGACTTACATTTCAGTCGTCTGGTGAAGAAATTAAAACAGACGACTTACATGTAAGTCGTCCAGAAGAGTTTAATATTTTTAGCGGGAAATTAAATATTTTTAGCAGGAAATTAAAATAGAAGACTTTCCAGACGACTTACAAGTAAGTCGTCTGGTTTAAATTATTTAAGCGGGAAAATAATTTTTTTAAAAAAATTTAGGCGGGAATATTTGGACGACTTACATGTAAGTCGTCTGTTTTAATTTCTTCACCAGACGACTGAAATGTAAGTCGTCCGAGTAAAATGATCCGGTTAGGTTAAAATGTACATTGGTAAAATTAAAGGTTCGGTACGATGTGGACGACTGAAATATACGTCGTCCGAGTAAATTATTCAACAGACGACTGAAATATAAGTCGTCCACACCCTAAACATAACCCCTAAACTTAATTATCTAATTAAAGACTTCATAAAATCAAATCAAACTTGAAAAGTGTTTACTATACACATGAATAAACACATATAGGTGAAAACTAATTTTTGAAAAAAAACATTTTAGCCAAAATCTAACCCTAACAATACATACAATACTACAACATATGTTTGCCAAACTCCTAAACCAAAGTATTTCATGATTCACTACTTCCACTCATCTATCTTCAAAACAAATCAATTTTATCATATCTTAATTTATATCACTTAAAACTGTTTATAATTACTTGATTTTTATTTTTCACGCATCAAAATATTTTTTTACAAGATTTATAAATTATTTTTAAAATAAACCGGTACCAGACGACTTACACTTCAGTCGTCCAGACGACTTCCAACATCTCAGACGACTCAGACGATTTACTAGGGCTATATTCGTAAAAATGGCTTCTGTTTTTTTGTTTGGTCACAAAGGGCTGAGCTGTAATTTCACTAGGCTTTTAGGTTAGTTTTGCATTTGATTCAAGTTTGGGTATAGGTTTGGGGTTAAAATCAAGTTGTGTGTTAGTTTTGGCAAAAACCCCAATTTGATATGAATAATGTTTTAAAAAGTAACAATTTTCTTAATATTAGAGTTTTTATCTTAAACTATTTACAATATTACGAAACGGAGGAAATATATATATATTAGTGCGTGTATGCATGTATTTAACAAAAATGTTCATGTCGTCAGTGTATCATTATCTGGATTCGACCTTATAATGCAGGTTGCTGACAAAAATACTGATACTGTTTTCCTTTAAATATATTTGACTTGACAAATTAACAGTCATTGCATTTTTGTAACAATTCTTTTGCAGACTGAAAGAAAAAGGGGTAATAAAGTTGTGACTTTGTGAGTGCTCTATACATATCTAACCGTCATTATAAATTTCTTTAGTTTATCTTCAGTTTAGCGATCGTGATCCATTTTAATACCATAGTTATTTTACTCAAAATATAAGATACACAGTAAATAGGAAAACTATAAAGTAACTATAAAGTGATACTTTATTTATATTTGGATTTGAATGGAATAAAAAAAAGGATAAATAAGTTTGTTTTACCAATGGATAGAATAAGTTGAGTTGGAGTGCGATATGTTTGAAAGTGCCGACCAGATGAGTGAGGACCACAGTAGGATGTAGATAGTTAAACCTAAATAATCTTAATCATCTGAGAGGACCGACAGTACTTTACTTACTAAACGTCATTAAAGGTTCCTTTTCAAAGGTATTACAGGTTTTATATTTATGTATATTATCTGTTGAAATATTAATTTATTGATTAATGAAAAAGAAAATTATTTACAAAGTTTGAATAGATAGATGTCTAATAAAAATGCCTATGCATGGAGTCGAAACATTTATGTGCTTGTTATGAATCATCCATAAGCATGAAAGCAATTTATAAGAGCATCTACATCCATAGTTTTTATTGTCTCTAAGTGAATCATCCATAAGCTGGAAGCAATTTATAAAAGCATCTATATTCATTAGCTTTCAGTGTCTAAACATTATAAATAAATAAAAGTAAGAGGATTTTTTAGCAGCAAAAAAAGTAAGAGGGATGGTATTTCATATGAAAGACTGTCAAAAATAATTTGAGAAACTTAAGAATACTTGTCACTCAACTCATGATCCAACAATTTTAAAAATTACAAATAAATAAATAAAACATCAATATTTACTAGTTTGGAAATTTTACTAAGTATTTTACCATCAATATGCTTTATTTGATGTTTTGTTAAACATAATACATGTGTTTTCCCCTAGGAGACATCATCGTAATAGAACATCAGCGGATCAATTACACAGACTCATCGACAAGGAAATGAGGAACGGAATACTCTCTAGAATACAAGCCAGACCACAAGCTGGGCGGGTTGCTTCAAAAAGGGATACAAATTACGATGTAGAATGGCTTTTTCATACTTCAGATTAGAAAGTCCTTATAGTAGAAAACTGATTTATAAATAACATTTTTTCTATAGATCACTTAAATTTGAAATTTCATTAAAAAAAACATAATATACGCGTAAGAAGAAGAAAAGACTTTGAGCACGTTGGTAAAAGTGCGTTTCGAGGAGAATTTTTATAAAATAAATATTTATATATGTATATTGATCGAAGTGATGATAAATTGTTTCAAATTTTATTAATTGGTTTATGATTAAAATGTGACCATATAACATAGTGGGCATTACCGATGTGTTATCTCCGCATAATGCATGTTATTAAAGACGACTAAATTGTTAAAATGGTCCACAGACATATAGAAAATTATTTTAAGTTCCACTCATTAGTCCTTTATCTTTAGTATTACACTAGGTTAAGACCCGCACTTTGCGCAGAATCAATATTATATATATAAATTATTTTGTATATTAAATATTTTTCCATATTATGAAATAATAAATATATATTAAATAATTAAAAGTCAGTAACTATTAAATGTATAATTAAATTAGTGCGAACATATAAATCAATTTTATTAATCCAAAAAATATATTTTTTTATATTTGATAGGATATGTTATTAAATTTAAATGATACTAACATAGATAATATATTTTAGTATATTTTTAATATTAATGTCTATTAAATGATGATTTCTACTCATATAGTTTTTTTGATCATTTGTATCTTTTAAAAAAAAAAAAAAATTACTGATAACAAAATTTTCATTGTGGGATTAATAGTTTTAGTAATTTATAATTAAAAAAAAATAAGTTGTCAATGATCGTTCAAAACTTTTATCAACAAAATTGTTCAAAGTAAATTTTGAAACTAAAATATTGTATTTTATGTGATTTATAGTTTAATTTAAAAGGATATATATATTAATCTTAATAATTAATTAAATTAGACTTTTTACTTATATAATTTTTGTAATCATTTGTATTTTGTCATAACAAAAATTTTAAACCATGGATCATAAAATTTGAATGTGAGACTTTTAACAGTTTTAGTAATTTATAGCCGTTTGTAAAAATTCAAAATATAACATATACATAAAAATCTAAATTTTTATTATATGGTTATTGTGGTAGTTTAATTTATTTAATATTTTAAAATTAAACAAATATGATAGAAGATACACTATTTTTTATCAAATCTTTATTATTCAAAATCATTAATTGTCATATATACTTTAGCCACATTAGGCAATTCCGTAAATTTTATTTAAGAAAATAGTAAAGTACATTAATGATGAATTTATTGTTAGTTTAATAAAAAGTTTATTATATAATTAGATGGACCAACATATTTTTCTAATGATTCTAAAAATCATTCTATTGATAATATGTGGCTACAAAAAAAAGTTGCAATGCTTCTCAAATAATATATAGGGGATTCTATAACAACAAAGTAAAATACATATGGACAAAAAACCGCCCATAACTATTTTTGTAATTTGAAAACAATCATGGTTACCCAATCGAAACAACGTATAGTCTGCAAGATGATCTCGAGTATCTATATTAATCGTATCTCAAACATACAATCTAAGATTCTCGTATATTCAATCTAACATATTTGTTTTCTCAATCTAAAAAATTAGGTATTCGTGTCGCGATACTGCTTCTTTAGTAGTTGGACTGACGTTAGTGTTCAATTCACTTTCTCTCCACAGCTTCGAATTGGTGCTTCACAGCCTTCACTTATAAACTAAAGTGCCACGCTTGTATCCACAAAACCTTAAATTGTTTCCGCTAAGAATCTTTTTTATCATTCAACTTGTTATAAACTTAAGTAAAATAGAGTGATTAACTTTGTCCTATCCTCTCGTTAATTTAAAAGAAAAACTGAGAGAGAAGCTTTAGTGATTTGGAACCTCACTCATGCATATATTTATTAGATTCATATTCCGCATAAATAAGACTATTTTACCCTGTTACTATATCATATACTTTTTTCAGTCGATAGAATCAAAATTCAATCAAAAGACATGACTCAGATCCTTTAACCTTTACTTCAGATTTACGTTAGTTAACACTCTCATATGGTCAACTAATCAAAAGGCCAACCCATTTTTAAAAAGGCGGCCAAAGTCAGCCACATGGCTTTCTTTACCTACGACATTTTTTAAAAAAAAAAAGCCATTCACATATGCCCCATATTTTCCTTTTTATAGTATGAACTTGGTTTTAGATGGATTATCATTCAAAAGCACTTTAACACATGTCTTAACCTCTTAATTTCACACACTGTATATATCAAACAGACATAACAACTAATTAACAGTAACCTGTATAAAGTATTTGTGGATAGTATATGATATATATATATATATATATATTCACTTAATATATTTTAAATTTTATGATGACAAAAAGAATATATATGTATCGTAAGTGCATGGGATCTCGAACGAGCACTTTGCAGAAGTGGAAACTTGTCAAATTATAAATTGGCTTTTACGACCGCCTTATCTATTTTATAATGTTTAGCAAAAATTATCATTTCAGTGAGATTCATAATCACAATGCCATTCTCTATATAAATACCTCAAGCGTGTGATGGAAACGTGCACACACCAATACACCATAGAGTACATAAACATATAAACACCTTCCATATTGAATAACTAGCACATAACATATGGCTAGCATGAAAGTTTGGCTGTGTTTGTTCCTGATATGCGTTTCGTGGTCGCGGTTATCAGCATCTCGGCCGCTTACAAACGCAGACGGAAATAAACGAGGGCGTATGATGAGAGAAGCAGAAAAAGTGCTGAAAGTTAATATGGAAAAGCTAATGGAGAGAGGTTTCAATGAGTCCATGAGACTTAGCCCTGGAGGTCCCGACCCTCGTCATCACTGAGTATGAATTCTCGTAGATTTAAATTTACAGGGATGTATTTTCTCGATCGAGAACCGGTTTAGAAGAAAACTGTTTTTGATCCGCTTTGTATGTTAGCTTTCTTTGTTTGTTCGTGTAACCAAAATAAATTGATGCTTAAGTTCTGCTCATCACACATTTTATGAATTTTGCATGCTTTACGTACCCTATACATTCTTTCTATACAGTAGTCTAGTGGAGACTAATGCGGACGTCTGCATATAAGTATAATAATGTATATATAACAAGAAAAGGTAAAGAAATGGTATGAAAAGTGAGGTTACAATAATTTATTTTATCCTCTCAATTGTTCGTGTCGATATACAATTGAAAATTTGTTTGAAAAGTATTGTTTATGGACTCTTTTCTCATCATCTCCACCATTAAAAATGTATACATATATTAAAAAGTGAGAGATAGTGACCGAAGTTAAAGAAAAAAGACAGGAAAAAGATAACTGGTTTTAAGGAAATTAAACATTTTTATGTTCGAAGTCAACGTCTCTAATCTTATCCTCCCTCAAAACCTCAATTTAATATTATTTTCAGGGACCAAACCCTTGAACTGCCCTCTACAGAACTTTTATTTCCATATTTTCTTATCAATCTACAAAGAAGAAGAAGAAGGATTGTGGAATATTTCTGTATACTAGTAAAATTTTGAGAAAATAATACAATGTGAAGATAAACAGGACCGGCTTTAAGGACTATTAAATTGGCTTAACCGGATACATAAACCTATATAAAACGCTCATCCACAACTACCTTCCCAACAATGCTTGGGTAATGTGGCGTCAAAACCGGTGTACCACACTGCATTGCCTCAATGGTGGTCAAATCAAGTCCTCGAGGTCTCAATTAGGCCTGGATGTTTTTACCCCAGACCGAAGCCCCGACCTTAACCCCAGACCGTAAAAACTGAAACCACATCCAATCCAAACTATTATTAAAAACTATCCGAACGGCACTTAAGAGCTTGGTATTTTTGGGTTCAAGTACAATCCAAACCGAACCGAAATCTGAATTAGGATCCGAAAATATCCAAAATTAATTAAATATGTTAATGTTTTATATAGATTAAAGTAATTTAGGTATTTTAAAGATTTTTGCAGGTCGTTTTATTTGTTATTTTGAATACATTTTAGTTAATCTAGGTAATTTAACAAGTTTTTAATTAGAATTTTGAATGATTTATATGTTTTGAGTAGTTTTTTTTTTTAAGTTTCTTAAAAGATATTTTTGGGTGATTTTAGACATTATTTTTAATCTGATTCGAACCGGAAGAAACCAAACAAAACCCGACTTGAAAACTAGTAAAATCCGAATGAAACTTATGTGCATAGTACCGAAAATTCAAAAATCCGAACCAACCGAATCAAATCTTATAGAGGCCCCGAAGACCCATCCCTAGTCTAAATATTGGATTTACAAACACATCTAAAGCTTTGTAGAAACCAGAGAACTACTTGAGACTCTATTTCAGGTCAATACATGGGCCATAGATGAGCTTCTTACCTTAAAGTTGATTCATGTGATCCTAATGGGCTTTAGCCCATCATAACTTTTTTTTTGATCAAACCTACTTTCATTGAAACTTAAAAGAGTTTAAGTCCACTAGTGGAGGATACAATAAGGCTACAAGGAGCCAAAGAAACTAAAGCACAAACCAATATACTAGACAAGCAAATAGTAAAGCTTAAACAACAAGTACTCAAACAAAAAGTTGATAAAGGTGATATCACACGTTCAACCACCGTTGTCTCCGAGAAAGGCAAGTCAAACAAGAAGACTTCTTCAAATTGACATTCTTGATCGAAACAATAAAGGGAAGAGATAAAAGCCTCCATGATCAATGAAGTCAGACAGTTAACACCATCAAAACGAGAGACAATAGACATCTTCGCTTCTGCTACAAACAGAACCATCTTCAACACAATGCTCCCTATAACAATTTCACTTATAACAAGTGATAGATGTGGGAGGAAGAAACACTCCTTAAAGGAGAAGGGAGGACAAAGATAGCCCAAACAAATGCTGAAAGGATACATAACTTCCACTCCAAATTGCCACACGAGGAGAGAACGCCATGTCATTTCAAAAGTCATTAGAGCAAAGGTGGAAGTAAACCTACATACTGCAGTAAAGGGACAACATCTGCATACTGCAGTAAAGGTACCAACAAAGGCCACAATAGCATAACCAAATGCAACCGAAACAGTCGGAACTAGAACGGAAAATCCCAAATCCAATAAGCCCAGCACTACCAACACATCGATAATCCAACCACACTCGGAAACATAGGGTTTAGAGTCTGAGCTTACTTGGTATAAGGGAGTAAGTACAAAGACTATTCCATCAGGGAATAACAAGTCTTTATCTGAGAATTTATGGGGAAAGCCAACGGTGGCCCAGAGATCGTACAACTGAAGAAAGCCCATAAGTGATAGAATATCAGGCGGAGGGTCAGGAGGAACCGGAGGATTTGACCAGAGAGCAAACTTAAAACTCTAATCTGGCGGATCTGAGGGAGGGCGTGGAAAGGAAGCTAGATCTTCTACGAACGACGCCATGGACGGAGAGGAGGAGAGTGAAGACGAAGAAGCTTCTCGTTGATATGCGTGAGGCGAAACCAACGGCGGCGAAAGGGTGGTGAAACCCTAATCACCTTTGCTATCGTCCTTTCCTTGAGAGCGTTTTTTATTGAATCTTTTGCTTGGTCCGAATCGCTTGGTATTCCAAAATCTACATCTTGCTCAAAGAAAAAAAAAACCTACATACTGTCTCAGCCCATCATAACTTAAGTTCTCAAAATGGGTCATGAATCATGCCACAAGGGACCAAAACTATACGTATGCGTATACGTATGTGTATAAATGCTTCTAAAATAACTGATACAAAACTAGAAGAAGTGGATTATCCCACGTGGAGGAGATGACCAAAGAGAGGCATGGGTCTGACGATAATATACGTTGGGAACTGTGATTATGGATTATCTCACTCTATGTCGTCCCACTCCCCCCTTTATTTTATTTTTATGTTTGTTAAAATTCCATTCACATTTGATGATTTAGGTGTGTAGTATATATAGATGCAACTCTCTCAACACACACACAATATATTGTATATCAACTAGTACATTCGATTACTCTCAACCACATTATTGTAAGAGAGATCATAGAGATTGACATGGCAACTACCACCTTCTCGTCTCGTGGTGTACAAACGATGAACACCATGTTCGTCAAGTAAGTCTATACCTACTTTCCATGACATACTGATAATGCAGATCATATGCAAGATTGTATAAATTATGATTATCTTGTATTATTCTAGCTTATGTCTTACACATGCATTATTACACATATATGTAGGCCGATGCTTAGGAAATCGATCCACAAGAAGAGCGCGTCACACGACATAGTTAGGGACACGGTGAAGACGGATGGAGCCGGCTGCGCAGGAGAGGAGATGAAGACGACGAGAGGTTTCTCCGTCGCCGGAGATACGTCGTCGTCAGAGAGTAGTTGGATCCCACATGAAGGTACGGGAATATACTATCCAAAGGGACAGGAAAAGGTGATGCAAGATGTGCCTCCTCCTCCAGCTGGCAGCAACGTGGACGAGCTCGTTAATTGGTTCTCTTGATATACACTCTATTGTATCATCTCGATCTCATGATCTCAAAATTATTATCTCTATAAGTCTAGTTATTATTGTAAGGTACTTCTCTGCACCAGTCCTATGGTATGATACATCATGTGTGTAATTATAAGTGGATATGTATGGTGGTCATATAACCAATGATAATGAATAATAGTGATATTATGTAAATATGAAATGGGTTAATTACCATTGCATGTAGTAGTAACATATGCTTTATGCATGTTTACATTATTTTGTTTGCTGATTACCTTCTAACTAAATAAGTAACGCTCTGTTTAGTGCCCAACCTTATCCAAATGAAATTTATTTTTCACCATTACAAACTGCAAGTAGTAACAAAGAGAAGAAGATTGAACGTGGGACCAAAACTAGTCTTTGTCTTCAAGAACCACAGATTTAGCTACTACTAGTCTACTATCAGACAAGAACACAAATTAACATGTCTTTTTTTTAGGACATAAACTTTTTAGAATCTAGATCCTTTGAACAAATGGCTCTTCTTCTTCTTTCAAATCCTATCTTGTGGATAAAATAAAACTACAAAAAAAATATTCGTTTTTTTTTTCCTCAAAGGTGGAAAAGCTTTATTCATGTTGTGATCTGGAGGGGGTTTAATGGCGCTTGCAAACATATCTTTGCGTTTCAAGTTTCCACCACTACAATATTCATCCTCATCCACATTCAATCCTCTACTCTCCCTCAGAAAACCTTCCTCCATCGCTTGCTCCAAGGCCGGAGATGACGGCGGAAAAGGAGCTGTTGACGGTGGCGAAAAGCCGCGGAAGTTATCAGAGCAGTCGTCGTGGGAAGTAAAAGACTCCGAGGGGAAGGACTATCTCTACAGGCTCGGGGCGGAGTCAGAGAACATGAACATAGCCGTGGGAGCAAGAGCCGGGATGATCGATGACGTATTCATCGGAGACTTTCTTGGCAAAGATTGTTAAGCCTCTCTTTTTTATTCTTCATCTTCATGTTGGTTCTGTCTCTCTCTAATTATTGAGTTAACAGTTTTGTTACTTTTGCAGCTGATATTGTGTTTGATTACCGTCAGAAGGCAACAAGGTCCTTTGAACATCTTCAAGGAGATTACTACATTGCTCCAACCTTCATGGTAATAACTTGTGTTCTATATAACTGCCACTGAACTGAGCCAATGGGTTTTTTTTGCTTATATCTTTATTATTTTTTTCCTTTGGAACAGGATAAAGTTGGTAAGTTGGAACTGAGCTAAGCCTTTGGTGATTGATTATTGAGATAAAAAGTCTGGAACTTTTGAAGATGATCTTTGCTATAATCTTTCTTTTGCCTTAAACATGTATTGTGTTCTGCAGCCGTACACATTGTGAAGAACTACCTTGCTAGTTCTCTAAATATTAAAATCCCATTGATCTTAGGTAATGTGAATGCCCCTCCCTGGTTCTTTGTTTAGATTCAGTGATTGAAACTTTGTTACCATCTCTTGAACGGTTGTTTTTGGGCTGGCTAGGTATCTGGGGAGGTAAAGGACAAGGCAAAACGTTTCAGACCGAACTTATATTCAAAACCATGGGAGTTGAACCTGTTATAATGTCTGCAGGAGAGTTGGAATCTGACAGAGCTGGTGATTTTCTCCAATAACTCCGATATAAAACCATTTTCCTAACAACCTGGTTGCTTTCAGTTACCAATTGTGATATTGATATTCTTAACAGGGGAACCGGGAAGACTCATACGTGACCGCTATAGAACAGCTTCACAAGTTATTCAGAATCAAGTGAGAAGCTCTTCCTGTCATTCCCACTCTTGTTACACCTATTTATCTATACAAAGATTGGCTTGAACTTTGATGATGATGATGATGGCATGTAATGCAGGGGAAGATGAGTGTTCTCATGATCAATGATATTGATGCTGGCCTTGGTAGATTCGGTAAAATAGTCAAAATCCCAGTTAACTTAAACCTATGTTGTTCCCCTGAGATGATCTTAACTGAGTTTCTTGCTCTTTGTTCAGGGGAAACACAGATGACAGTGAACAACCAGATAGTCGTCGGTACTCTGATGAATCTTGCGGATAATCCTACAAGGGTGAGTGTGGGACAAGACTGGAGAGAAGCTGACACTGTAAACAGAGTTCCTCTCATTGTCACGGGAAATGATTTCTCCAGGCTATATGCTCCACTGATCCGGGAAGGAAGAATGGAGAAGTTCTACTGGTAAGTATACACAGATTGCTTTAGATTTGCCTGCAACTATGGAATCTTCTTTCCTGATTAGTGTTTTTTAAAACAGGCAGCCAACTCGTGAAGATATAGTTAACATTGTTAGCAGAATGTACGAGAAAGATGGGATATCACGGAAAGATGTTGTAAGCATTGTTGATCAGTTTCCAAATCAAGGTAATATACATTTACTATATCTCAATGAGCAATACGAAGGTTCATTACCTTACCACTTCATTGTTTTATGACAGCACTTGACTTCTATGGAGCACTGAGGTCACGTACATATGATAGATCTATCCTCAAGGTAACTTAAAACTTCAGCCATGACTGATAACATCTCTCTGCAGTAAAAATGGCTAATATCTTTGTTATTGTAAACAGTGGGTAGATGAAGTTGGAGGAATAGAGACTCTAGAGAAAACTCTTCTCAGGCGTAAAAAGACCCAAGAGGTTCCTCAATTCATTCCCCCTGAGGTACATGCTGGTACCACTTGAGATCATATGAAGGGTTTGTTTCATGCTGATGATGATAATGTTTGTGAACAGCAAACGGTGGAGGCGTTGCTGGAATCAGGCTACTCGCTCATCAAGGAACAAAAGCTCATCAACGAAACAAAGCTTTCCA
Organism: Brassica napus; assembly: GCF_020379485.1. Classification (NCBI taxonomy): domain Eukaryota; kingdom Viridiplantae; phylum Streptophyta; class Magnoliopsida; order Brassicales; family Brassicaceae; genus Brassica; species Brassica napus. The sequence goes on along the minus strand of NC_063449.1, from coordinate 44,439,872 downwards.
AGGAGTACATGAAGAACATTGACGATTAAATACCAAACAAACAAACAAGCATCAACTATTATTTTTTTAGTTTTCCCATTCTTAAAAGTTGTCAGACAGAGATTAAAACATAACTCAAATCACTTTATAGAGTTTATTTTCTTACCAAACCCATGAGCATGGCAGTGTGGTGCTAATACAATAACATTTAGTACAACATTACATGTCTATGCATCGCCACAGAACGTGCAAATGCATACATACGTTGAGATCTTCTGCCCTGTGACAACAGAATTGGCTTCAGACAGATTGTGTCAGAGTTACATTTATCAGATTATCCGAATGAGTCACGGCATTTCACAGAACCACATAAGCACTTCCTCTTTCCATGTAAAAGGCTCCCATCTCTGGCCTCAGATGTAAGGGAGACTCCATAATCATAAGTCAACTCAGCCATCGGTGGAATGTGACGAATAGCAAAGAAAGCAATGTGGACAACCGATTCACCACTCCCTTCAACAAAAACCGGCTGCCACATAACGTTAGGTGAGCAACTATGGTTCATGAACCGAGCTACATTTCCAAAACTCTTGGCACTGATCAGGACCGGTGACGGGAGATTAAACTCCTCCGGGGTTTCATCCGAAGGGTCCCCATCTACCAACGCAGGCTCATAGTTCCACTTAAACGAGTTGTAAACACGCGACGTATCAAAGACAAACTCATCATCTTCTTGCTCCATTCTAAGGTTGACCTCACCAGCATATTCACATATGAAGGAGCCGGCGCGTATAGGATCCCAAGAACGTAAACCCCAACCACGATGGTCTGTCTTGAACACTTCCATTCGAAACTTCAGCCCCGTCTGAATCACTTTGTTTTTGCAGCTGGCGTGACACGGACACGTTGTGCCACATTCATACACCATGGGCCTCCGAGAAACAAGCATCACGCCGTTAAGGTAAGGGAGGTCACCGCCGTTCTTACGGACGCAGGAGCAGTCAAGGTTTCCAGCTGCACACGATCCGTGACAGGAGCAACCAATAGTGGGCGGCTGAGTTTGTTTAGAGTGTTTGAGTGTGGAGATGTAAGTGAAATAAGAAGGCCCCTTCTCATCGTCCACATCATTCACAAGAGAAACAGGTTTACTCTCAACTCCTGAAGTTATATCCGGAAGGATAAGGTTTGCTCTTGCAGTTAAACCTTCCTTCCACTTAAGAACAGCTTTCCAGATACCAAAGGCAGGTGGCTGATTAGGAACTCTCACCAATTTATACTTAAAAGTGTTGCAACCGTTCTTCCCTTTCTCCACCCATGACTCCGAGATTGTATAAACTCCATCATATATATAGATCTTTCCTGTTTTACTAGCGGGATCCTCCTCTCCTCTTATCACTCTCACTCCATTCCCTTTCCTCAAGCTCTTCTCCAACGCTAGATTCCCTCTCTCAAGCTTCTGATCAGACGCTTGTCCGTTCTTATCAGCATTCCCTCCTTGTCCGCTGTATATCAAAGACTCAGGATCCTGCGCTTCACCGTCGTAACGTCCAGAGGAAACAATGCTGGTAGCTAACGGCTCCTCATCTGCGCCGACTTTGCTTGTTATATAGTCAATCCCTGCCATGGTCTGCATGTGGAGACCGACCAAACACATCTCTATCCGTGAGAAGAAGATGTCTCCAACCTCGATTCCAGGAACAGTCCCAACTCTCTTCTTCATGTTGGTACGCACTCCGTTGCTCATCAGAACACCTGCTGCTTTCGAGGTCCCGGCCTTTCCGTGCTCTACTTGTGCTAGCCGCCTCCTGACAGCGTCGAAACGGGTCAACACGCTGCTTACTAAGTCACCGTTTCCATCTTCTCGCTCTGGTGCACTGATCCCGCTGTCGAAATCTCTTTTCACTACCTGAACATCCAAACTAGTCTTCTCTTTTTTCTTGGCGTTACTAGTTCCCTTAGGACGACCAGCTCCTCTTTTAGTCCCACTTGAGCTACTACTAGGGACAATTGATACTGCATTTCTCTTAGGACGACCAACTCCTTTTCTGGTCCCACTTGAGGTACTAGGACCGTTTGATACAACAGTAGGTGGTCTATATGATTGAATAGGTGTAACGAACGTAGGAGGAGGCGTGTCCTGAGTTTGGTTGAGATCTGGAGGTGGTTGTGCTCCAAATGGGGAGAAAGGTGAGTGCCCAGTAGAAGAAGAAGGAGGGCCAAAAGGTGGACAACCAACAAAGGGTGGGCCTTGATTACCATTTGGAAAAACAGGTTTCAAACTTCGCAGAGGCTTTACGTCTAGCACTATCGACTTGTCATAATAGTTAGGATTTGGAACAGTGTTCATCCCTGGAACTCCTTCCATTGCTAAACTCCTGTTAAAGTAGAAAAAAATGGGATTAAAGGTCCAACATTTGGATTAATAGCATTAACCAAGCTTAGATTAGCATTAATGGCATCCCACAAACCACCTATTTTAAAGCTGTGTCAAGTGAGATAAATATCACAATGTTTTACTCCTTAGCCCTCTCGGACACACCTAGCCGTGACCTTGTGGGGTTACTCTCTGCGGTATTAAAAGCGGACAAGAAAGCTATAAGGGAATGCGAAAGCAGTCGTCTCTATTTATACAAAAAGAATATCCATTTATGAGCAAGCTTTAGCTTCACTAAAAATGTCTAACAATCGATACCCAAAATGTAAACTTTGCTAACAGAATGTAAAAACGTAAAAAGATTCTTTTTTTAGAAACGAAATGAATTTTACGTTTTGTTTCATACTTGAAATCCAACAACACCTCCAGATCTTTCGTACAAAAATGTAGAAACAAGTACAAAGTCTTTCCTTTTTTGTACATCAAGATCTGTAAAGAATAAACAGAAATCTAAAGGAGCAACCCTTAATCGAACACCAAAACATACTAATTCTCAGACTCATAAAAAAAAAACGAATCCTTTATCTCAAGTTAGACCCTCATTTATTCATATTCCAGATTCCAAATTAAAACAAGAAGAAGAAGAAGAACAAACAAGAAATTAAATTATTACCAACCTCAAGGAAGATGAGAAAATAAATATAAGAGCTCCGAATTAATCGAGAGAGAGGCAAAACAGCCGAGGCTGATGATGAAAGAGCTGAGACGAATTTTGACGACAGAAAGTGAAAAAAGAATAAAAAGAAAAGCCAAGTACTGCCTGCTCAGATGAAAGAAGCTGAAGAAGAAGTTGATGTTACATAGTATTTTTTAGTCCGTTAGATTCGCGTTTACGTCATCTATACCGTCCAAAAAACTTAGTGCGTTGAAAAAGAAAGTTTTTTTTTCTTTCTTATATATCCCTTTATTATCTTTCTTTCGCTCTCGTGTTTGTTACTGTCGCCATTTCTATCCACCAAATCACCAATGTAAGAAATATGGCACAAGAATCCATATGCTAAAAATCTGATCTTTTTTTTTTTATCCATACTAGTTTCCATTGTTAAAATTTTACTTCAAATTAGGGTTAATCGAATCTGTATTTTATTTGATGAAGATTGAGTCATGTAATTAAAAACCAACGTCTTCTTCAGCGAAAATGATCAACGTTGGTTTCTAATAAAAAGCAATTTCAGACAGCCGTACTTATTCATTTTCATATTGTAGTAAAACATTATGGAAAATGTACAATACAAATTTATTATAAAGTTCCGAGATATCGTTGTTTTCTTTCTCTTAAGAGCCACGGTCCGGCGGAACGAATCCTGAAAACCGGTTTCCGGAGAGAATCAAAGTGGTCAACTCTTTCCAGTTACTAAACTTTGGTGGAACCAAACCGGTTAACGAGTTAACCCCAAGGTTCAAGTATCTAAGCTTCTGTAGATTCCCAAGTACTGGAGGAATAACACCCGTGAGCTTGTTTCGTGACAGGTTGATGGCCGTGAGTTTCCTACAGCTTCCGAGGTCACTAGGGATTGGTCCTTCGAAGTTGTTGCTGTTCAGATCGAGAAACGAGAGATCTTGGTTCTGAGAAAACTCAGGAAGAGGACCTGAAAGGTTGTTGTCTCTAAGGATGAGTCTGCTTAAAGTCTTGCACTGAGCAACGGATGCTGGTATGTTACCGTGAAGCTGGTTTGATCCTAAGTTAAACACTGTCAGCTTATTGCCATGGCAGAGATTTGGTGGTATCTCTCCTGTGAGATTGTTACCAATGAAGTCCAGAATCTCTAAGTTGCTGTTCAGACCTAAACCAGGTGGTATTACTCCACTGAAGCTGTTGTTGAAGATCGTAACGATCCTTAGATTCTTGAGCTTGGTTATTTCCTCAGGGAGCTTTCCTGTGAGATTGTTTCTATAAACTAGCAACTGAGTGAGACTCTGAATCTTCCATATCTCAATAGGAATCTCACCCGAAAACCGGTTTTCGAATAGCTCCAGGCTTTCTAGCTTCTGTAGCTTACCTAATGCGCTTGGTAGCTCACCTCCGAGCTGGTTATCGTTGAGCTTCAACGTGCTCAAGCTGCTGCAGTCTCCGATCTCCGCCGGTATGCTTTCGGAGAGACGATTCTCGGAAAGGTTGAGAACCGTGAGATTCTTCAACATACCCAATGATGAAGGGATTGTACCTGACAAGTTGCATTTTATAATGACTAAGGCGTCAAGGCTACTGCAATTGCCCAGTTCAGGAGGGACACCGCCTTCGAATTGATTGTATGAGAAGTCCAACGTCACCAGCTTCCTGCATTTGGTTGAACCAAACCGAACTGTTCCACTAAGGCTGTTGTTAGCAACAAAGAGGTCAGTGAGATTCTCCAGAAGATTGAGACTTTCAGGCAATGAACCAACCAACTTGTTCATGTGCAAATACAAAATCTCCAGCTTACTGCAGTTCCCAATTGACTCAGGGATTGTACCGGAGAACTGATTGTCGAACAAACGGAGCTCCAGAATCTCCTTAGCCTCACCAACATTTTGAGGGATTGAACCGCTCAGGTTGTTATGCTCAACATGCAGATAATTCAAGGCCGGAATTTGAAACAAGGATTTAGGCAATTCACCGGTTAGGGAGTTGCTGTAAAGATACAGATCAGCCAAGCTTTTCAAGCTACCTAGAGTATCTGGGATCTTACCAGAGAACCTATTCTCAGAAACATCAATATACACGAGTGAGCTACAGTTACCTAGATTGGAAGGTATGATCCCCGTGAGATCGTTGGAACTAACATCCAAAATCTCTAAGCTTGTGAGTTGCCAAATCTCAGGACCCAATTGGCCTGAAACCCCTGAGCCGGTGAAGTTGAGAGAGGTAACCTTCTTGGAATCATCACAGGTGATACCAAACCATTTACATGGAGTGGCTTCAGGTGAGTTTACCTTCCATGTCGAGGTTAATTCTGGTGGCACTTTGTCCAAATGCTTCCGAAGGGAGAGGAGAGCTAACCCATCTGAATTTAGACAGGAGATAGACACTATACGGGTCGAGAAAACGAGACAGAAAAGCAAAAGTGTTTCGAACAACACAAGATTCTTCATCTTAAGACTTTAAGAACAAGAAACATGCCCAGTATCATCAACCAGTATTGAAATATAAAGCTCTCACCAAAATGGAGGGCAAGAGGACTAAAAGGATAGAACTTGATTGATTGGTATTGACTAATATTACAAGATTTGATTAATGCCACTATTAGAAGAAAATCAAAAACGCTTGGATTGCATTTATGACAGCTTAGCTGAGGAAAGAAATCATCGCTGTGCATTAAATTACGGAGAGAATGGTAAATATTTATATTCTTACCTAAATTGTAGATATCTCCTTATATAGTTTCTTTGTAATTTCCTCTGATTATTCAAAAGTTATTAGACTGAATAAAACATTTCCAAACTATTGTTTATCATTCTCATCAATGTTGCACATGTACAGGTGTAAATATCGCAATCTTGGGAGATTTTGTGAAACTTACTAAAGGTGTGAATCCATGACTTGATCACCATTTAGTTACGCCAATTAGATGATAACTCAAGATCCACATCTTCTTCCCACCAAGTTGCTGCCTGCGACACCATCAGTTTCAGACCAGTTTAAGATACTCTGTTTTACATTCAAGAAACACAAAAACACAATCTAGACCAATGTGCAAAAACCTTGTAGCCCCTGCGCAGGAACTCAAGTGAGCTCCCTTTCTCTTCTTGTAGACCTAGAACCTGCAACAGCTCTTCCTTGGTCTGTTTGCATCCACATCAATTAGAGCTTGTTACTTATTTTTTCCAAAGGTTGGGTTAAAACGACTAAACACAAAAGATTAATGCACATACTTCACCCAGGGTGAAACGAGTTGGGCTTTCTGCAACACACGCAAATGAGCCATCAGATTGCTTAAGCATCACCTGCCACGGCCCTGCATTATTATTTTTTTATATCAGATAGGGATGGACAGTTAAGGTCACTGGTATTGACAATGGTTCCACATATTTGTTAGACACTGAGATAAGCATCGCATCGTGTTCAGTGTGCAAGGCAGTCACAATACAGGTTCAACAAAAATTGGTGCCACTATATACACATTTATTCCCGGGAAAGAATATTTATAGTATTTACCAGGATATTGTCGAAAAAGTGCTCCGTTGTAGTTCAACACATATGGTGCCACTGCCACTGTCTTAGTCAAGCAAACACAAACAACTATTATGATGCTTCATTTATGCAACTAGTCAAGAAAGATCTACTGAGAAATTATCATCCTAATTGGCAAGTACCTTTGAATACTCTCGGATTCGGATATAAAAGACGGGAACAAACTGAGAAAGAAACCGGTAGTGCAGATCTTTAGGGGGAAAGCCAAGTAGCCCAAGGTCAGCACTGCACTAAAGTTCAGTTGTTACCAGAAATGAGGAAACCGAGAGATATTGAGTTACACATGAAAATGAGGTGTAAGAAATACCGTAAGGTATCTAGCTCAAGATTAAAGAGAAGAGCTGGGGTTGAGCTGGCAAAGTTTTCCTGCAAGTATACACCAACAACTTACAGATTACAATTGAATAAGAAGGCATAAAGGAAGAAAAAAATCAAAATTACTGAAATAAGAAATGATGAAAGGAATCAAATACCACAAACTGCTCTATAACAGAGAGTTCTCGAGTGCTGCAATTGATAAACATATAAAGGGTCGGTGGCTCCTTGGGCTCCCAACTACCTGTGGGAACACATAATCCTCATGAGAAAAAAAGCAATAAACCATCTGTTCACATAAGCAAAAATAACTTGCGAAAAATAAAGAAACAATTGTAGCTATTATACCTTCGTTTTCATCTTCAAAATCAAAGTCCAAGGTACTCCTTATAGATCTGAAGAAATTGGTGACAGAAGTGCCAGGTATATCATCTAGAGAACGGATACTTATGCCATCAATCTGACGAGAAACACACAAAAGAAATCAAGCCGTTGTTACTCATCAAGTGTGTTCAATATCTTAAACAATGCAGCAAAAAAGGAAGCTCATTTGCTATACCGAATCAAACGCTGCTTTGAAGAGTTGCGAAGCTCTGCGTTTCTCAGGCTTATCAGGAAACACCTGAAGCAGAGATTGATGTAACACATAGGTCAGAGAGTAGCAAACAACAAGGATGACTAATCAAGCAAAGAGATGGATTACAATGCAAGCTCTCGTCTCTACTTTCTCCTGAAGCTTCCGTACAACAGACAAGGCGAGTTGTATGTTGGCATCAATGAAATCGTCTGAAGAGCCCTACACAATCAATCACACAAATACGCTAAAACGAAGCTAGAACGCGAACAGACTCAATGATAACATGGAAACAGACCTTGTATGAAGAAATGCTACTGGGCAAAGGCCTGGAGAAGAGAACAGATAATCAGAAACGAGCTAATGACACGAAATTGTACAATTCGGATGAAAGAGAGGAGAGGATGTTTACGGAAAATCGATTTCCAAACGAGATTTGGATTCCTGGAGAGCGAAGGCGAGAGAGTTCGCGGCGTCAGAGACTAGAACTTCGTACGACTTGGGCTTATAGACGGAGACGCCTCTCCTAGGGTCAGAGTCGGGAGATGTAGACGAGAGTGCGCCGCCGCTTTTCGCGGTGGCTCCGCATCTGACTCTTCTGGTTAGTATCGAGGGAGAAGAGAAGAGCGCCGGTAACATCGCCATCGCCATTTTTGCTCTCTCTCTCTCTCTGTGGTTTAACTGTTAAAAGGTGTCAGTGATGAGTCTAATCCCCACAATTTAATGACACGTGGGTAGATCTTGTTATCTTTCATAACCGGAATAAACCGGACTTTGATTAGGGAGCCACGACCGGCATGCAATACGACGACGTTTGGCAAATTTTTGGCGCTGAGACCGCTTTAGACGGTTACTAACGGCCGTAAATGTAATTATCTACTGCGGCTAGGCCCATGGTTACTTCTCCTGATAACCGTTGATCTCTACTTGGTCTAATGGCTGCGACTTATTAGTGCTTTTATATCGTAGTTACACCGATGCGTTCGAGAGCTGAGAAACACTCGATAAAAGCAGTTAACTTTGAGTCTTCTTTAATAACAAACTTCTTCCACTCTGTTTCTCATTCTAACTAAGAAAATCCTCTTTCCCGGGAAAATTTAATTTTCTTTCTGCTGAAGAGCGAGAATGAGTAAGAGGATGGATCGTTATCTTCTTTACACGGTGGTGCTTCTTCTTCTTCTTCTCGGAGCAGCTTCTCTCTCCAACGCAAGGCCACGCGCTAATCGACGTAAGTTTCCCAAGAATCTTCGACTGATGAGGTATTTCGAGATTGTGTATGTTTCGTCGCTCTTCTTACTTTTAGAATCTTGGTTGCAGCTCCCAACTTCATGCGATTCGTGACGAACGCAACCGACTTCGCGTCGGAGGATTACTACGACTACATAATCGTCGGCGGCGGAACGGCGGGATGTCCACTCGCCGCCACGCTCTCCCAATCCTTCCGCGTCCTCCTCCTCGAGCGCGGCGGCGTCCCTTACAACAGACCCAACGTGATGTCGCACGACGGTTTCTTGACGACACTCACCGACGTCAACAGCTTCGACTCCCCGGCTCAGTCCTTCGTCTCCGAGGAAGGAGTCCCCAACGCTAGAGGCCGCGTTCTCGGAGGAAGCAGCGCGATCAACGCCGGGTTCTACAGCCGAGCTGATAAACAGTTCTTCGACAACTCGGGTCTCGATTGGGATCTCACGACGGTTAATCAGTCTTACGAATGGGTGGAGCGAGCTATTGTCTTTAGACCTCAGCTGAGGACGTGGCAGTCCGCGATTAGAGACGCGTTGCTTGAGATCGGTGTGCATCCGTTTAACGGCTTCACGTTGGAGCATAAAGTTGGGACTAAGATCGGTGGTTCGACTTTTGATCGTGCTGGGAGGAGACACAGCTCTGCGGATCTTCTTAGGTACGCAAGAAACTCCAACATTAGAGTAGCGGTTTACGCTACTGTGGAGAGAGTGTTGCTAGCTTCTTCGTCTCCGAGTGATTCGGGTTGTAATGTCTCTGCTATTGGAGTTGTGTACCGTGATCAGCTTGGACGTTACCATCACGCGATGATACGAGACAGAGGAGAGGTGATACTCTCTGCTGGCTCGCTCGGTACTCCGCAGTTGATGCTTCTTAGCGGGATTGGTCCAAGGAGTTACCTTTCGACTTGGGGGATCCCTGTGGCTCTTGACTTGCCTAATGTGGGGGACTTTGTGTATGATAACCCGAGGAACGGTATCTCCATTGTTCCACCGGTTCCAATGGAGAACTCGCTGATACAGGTAGTGGGTATTACTGAGGAAGGTGCTTTTCTTGAAGCTGCTTCCACTGTAATCCCCTTTGCGTCGCCTCTACGTTCTGTTTTCATAAGAGCTCCAGCTTCTCCTTTGTACGTTCCCGTGACAACTATAATGGAGAAGATTCTCGGTCCAGTTTCTGTTGGTTCGCTAAGGTTGGCTTCGACTGATGTGAGGATTAACCCTGTTGTTAGGTTCAACTACTTCAGTGACCCACAGGATCTTGAGAGGTGTGTCAATGGGACTAGGAAGATTGGGGAGATACTAAGGAGCAGAGCTATGCAGGACTTCATGTTCAGGGAATGGTTTGGGAGCCGTAGGTTTAGGTTCGTTGGAGTTCCATTACCTTTGGACCAATCAAATGATCTGGTGATGGCAGATTTCTGCAGACGTACTGTGAGCACGATCTGGCATTACCATGGTGGATGCGTTGTGGGGAAAGTAGTGAACTCTGATCTCAAAGTCAATGGTGTTGATTCTCTTAGAATCGTGGATGGATCAACCTTCAGTATCTCTCCAGGGACTAATCCACAAGCTACCTTGATGATGCTTGGAAGGTAAAAAAACTGTCAAAAGTTTATACGCTTTGATACATTACCAATGCTGTTTGGTCAGTGTAAAAACAATTTTCCACATGACTATAATTGCAGGTACATGGGGCTGCAGATGCTGAGAGAGAGAATGAGATACTAATCAGATACAAGGTGAGCTTGACAGCACTTTCTGGATTAGTTTACTGATTCTTTTGCTGTATGTTCACTACAATTAGTCTATTCATTTGTGCATTGGACTATCTTGTTAATTCATGAGAACATAGTACAGATAGTCGTCTATTGTTGATGTAAACATAAGGACTGAAATATAATGATCAAAAGCTTATCTTGCTCAGAGTAGCCATTATAGTAAAGTTTCAAGCTTTACCAAGTGAAAAGCAAACGTTTTGTTCATATTTCTGCACAGAACGTAACAGACTCTGCGGATGTTACTTGTTAGATGCATGCTAGTCAATGAACCAAAACCGAGTCAAAAATAAACTTTCAATGCACAACTCAAAACGAAAGCATATCACTGAAATGGTAAAAACTGAAAACACACCAAGTTTTTTTTTATATAAAGTTGATAAACAAAGCATATCTCAAAGTGAGCAATATACACAAATGCGTTAGTGTTCGCAGATAATAGTTGTTACATTTCGATAAGGATCTCGCCCCAAGTGGCAAGATAGTCCAAGCAAGCATGGTTTTGTTGGTTCGCTGATTCAACCTCTGGCCTTGAGCTCTGCAAGCCTCCTGGACAAATCATCCTCATCGACTTTCTCCTCTGTCGCAGTAGGTATGGTATGACCAGCAGCCTGAGGTAGTCCAACAGAGACTTCAAGACCATAGTCATCTGCTACCTGCTGCATCAGGTTGTTGACATCGCCTTCAGGAGTGGACAATGATGTAGAACCAGCCATGGCGTTCTCCATGAACTCAGCTTGGACCTCCATGTTCACAAACTGCTTCTCAAATGAATCCATCGTCTCTGACATCTTCTGCAGATTGCCTATTCAAAGAAACAGAGAACAGATAAGAACCCCAAGTTGTTAGCAACACAACAAACCTACTTAGACTTGTCTACTCGTGCTATACATTCTCTACCATTCATGCTATTGCTACCCTTGTTATGTTTCCATAAAAAACAAACCTTTATGTCTACCCAGTAAAAAACTCGAACTTTCAATCAAACACATCATTTTTACAACCTGTGGCAAGCGAGGACTCAAGGGATTTGACGATGTTGGTCATGGACTTGGTGATCGTGGTCATCTTAGCCTGGGTGTCTAAGCGAGCAACAACAGCGTCAAGGCGAGAAGCGAGACGAAGATAGTTCATCTGCTCGCTACGCTTACGAATGGCGTTCTCGGCGTAGATCCGAGCACCATCCATGTTCCCCTTCTCGATCGCCTTCTTCACCTTGAGTTTCTCCGCCTTCTCCTCCTTCTCGCACTTCCTTGACTGCCTCTGCAGAGACTTGGACGTGAATTTCAGATCGAATATCTGATTCATCAGCTTATCCGTGTTACCCATGTTGATCGGTTCCTCTACACCTCCCGAATTCGATTACGATCTATCGGTAGAGAACTAGGGTTTCTTCGAATTTGGGGATTTTTCTTTTGCAGAAGAGAGAGAGAGAGAGATGGAGGACGAAGAAGAAAGGAGAGAGGAATCGAATTAAGTGGGGCCCCTTAATAAAGTAAAAGATAATGTTAAAGTCAGCTTTGGTTTAACGTAAATAAAATCAGACTTGGCCGGTTTACTATGAACCGCGGTTAGTGATTGTCGGTAGTACCCGGTTCAATATTAAACGGCTATTACTAATTAGTCACACGCGCGCATCAAGAGGGAAAGGAGGAGGCACACGTGTCAAGAATGACTCAGCACCGTCCGATGTGTCGCTCATCATCAGCGTTGCCAACTCAGAAGGAGCTTCATTTGGAATGTTGCATGACTTTATCAAATTCAATCCGAATTTTTCAGACCAAACCAAAGCTTTTGTCTTTTCCCATTTCCAGATACGTTTTTGAACTAACGCCAAGGACCAAGAAGCAAGGCCAAACCCCACCGTAGGGGCAACGAGAGACGTGCATTAAAGTTCGATCTGAATTTTCGAGCATCCTTACTGTTCCGAGTTAACCCTTGATCCCCTTTTACGGTTCAGAAACTCGAAAATTAGAAAATTAAATTGAAGTGAGAGAAAAAGGAGGAAGCTTTGGTGAATACACTCATTAAGGCATGTGAGAATCAGATCTTGAAGAAAAAGGTAGAAACTTTCAGCTACCAGGCGAACGTTCACGAAGCGAAAGTTTTCGTCTTTGTTGTGTGATTCGGGTTTTGGAGATGGATGGGAGAAATGGGGAGGAGCGAATCGTTCACGAGGTTGCAATTGTGGTTCCTAAGAGGGTTCGAGAAGAGGAAGAGGAAGGAGACTGTGTTGAAGTTTTGGTGAGTGAGCTGAAGAAGAGAGGGATGGTTGTTGATAGAGTCGTTGGTCTCGCTGATGAGTTTCTCAAGGTCGGTTTTTTTTTTTCAATTTTTCATGGGTGTTGTTATCTCAATTTGTCCTCTTTTCAGACAAAAGTGCTGGTCTTGAGTGAACCTGAAAGAGTGAATTTTGATGTTAAATAACAAATTGTTGATGACTTAAGTTAGCTCTAGTTCAGTATAATACTATGTAGGCTGTTTTGTTATCAGTAGAGTAACGTTTGAGCTAACTACAACACAATTCAGGTAGCTGCTCCTTTGGAGACCTTGGGGAGTGCAGCAGCTGAGCTTCATATACGTAAACCTACTCGTCTTGGTAACTACTGCTTCCTTTGTATATAACAGCTTAAATTGTTGATGAACATTTGTGTCACAGATCTTTCCTCGTTTTATGTCCTTCACAAGTTTGAATGTTTGATGGTCTTATCTATCATTTTCAGGAATTGATTTGCCCTTTGAGGTGCAAGGTTCTGAGGCTTTCTTCAGGCAACCTGATGGGTCTTTGTTCAGCTGGTTTGAACGTTTTCATTGCTATCAACATCTTCTTTACGGAATTGTAAGCTCTGTTCTTATTTATCCCTTGTTACATGTCTTCCATTGTTTAACGTCTTAGTTCATAGCCTTCTTGATTCATTAACTCTTCAAGATACAGGTTAACAGTGATGGTTACGACGTTACACTGAAGCTTGACGACAAAGAGTTTTGTTGGGCGGCAGGAGAATCACTAGTTAGAAGGTTGGAATCAGAAGGCGTCATCAAACAAATGTTTCCTCTTCATGGTAAGCTATACAGGCAGTCTAGACTCTAGAATGGTTTAAAATTCTCACACATGAACATACTTCTTTTTGTAGATGAACTCAATAGGAAGGAACTTCTCAAAACTTGGGCGTTAAACTGGTGGAACTTCACAAACCAGCCTATTGATCAGATATACTCCTACTTCGGCGCAAAGGTAGACACATAGAGAAACCTAAACTTACTATACATGTTGTAGCAGAAAGCATTTTTGTATGGAAACTCATTAAATATACAAAATCACAGATTGGAGTCTACTTTTCCTTCTTGGGAATGTATACACGATGGTTACTATTCCCAGCCTTACTTGGGATTATAGTTCAGATGATTGATTTTGGGTAAGTTCTCATTTTTGTGACAAGCTCTTATGATATATGGTACATACATCATGCCTTGTTTGCAAATTTGTCTTTGGTCAGGTCCTTGCAGTTTCTTGTTCTCCCAAGTTTCTTTGTCAGCACAATACTCTGGGCTGCCTTGTTTCTTCAGTTCTGGAAACGTAAAAACGCAGCTTTGTTAGCTAGGTAGGTTCTCTTCCCCCTACACTGATGGATAGCATCCAAACAAGTTGATTATGTACCAATTGTTTTTTTGTTTTATTAGATGGCAGATAAATTATTTAGTTGGTCCGAGTCAAGGATACAGATTCATCGGAATGGAGTGGAGCTCCCTTCCCTTTCCAAAGGAGCTTATAAAGAACCTCGGAAACGAGAAGTTCAAAGAGAAGGAAGCGTACCAAAGATATGAATGGTTTGCTTACCGCAAAAGGTTTAGGAATGATGTTCTCGTCATCATGACCATTATCTGCCTCCAACTTCCTTTTGAGCTGGCCTATGCTCACATCTACGAGATCATCACATCCGACACAATCAAGTGAGAGCTTGCTCATTGTTTCTTTTACAAGTGAGAGCTACCTCGAATGCAAAATTTCTGTGATTGTTTCAGGTTTCTATTGACGGCTATCTACCTTCTAATCATTCAGTACCTCACTCGGTTGGGAGGCAAAGTATCTGTCAAGCTGATAAATCGAGAGATCAACGAGAGTGTGGAGTATCGAGCTAACAGCTTGATTTACAAAGTAAGTACATCATTGTTTTTACAGAGTTCATTGTTTCCTCCTCTCTAACCTTTGCCACTGCAGGTTTTTGGACTCTATTTCATGCAGACATACATTGGGATCTTCTACCATGTGCTTTTACACCGAAACTTCATGACACTTCGACAAGTATTGATCCAACGGTTGATCATCTCACAGGTAAACAAGAAACATGATGAGAAACTCTCCTTTGAAGATTTTAGCACTTACATATGTTTGAGGTTTCTTCAGGTTTTCTGGACTTTGATGGATGGTTCTTTGCCTTATCTCAAGTACAGCTACAGAAAGTTTAGAGCTAGGTATGTCCGTTATTTCATTCATCTAAGTCAGAAACCTTGAAGGATGTCAAAAACTGGTTTCTTTTTTTTCAGGAAGAAGAAGAAAAGTGAAGGTGGACCATCAACAGGGAAGATACTAATAGCATCAAGAGTTGAGAAGGAATATTTCAAGCCTACATATTCAGCAAGCATTGGTGTAGAGCTTGAAGATGGACTTTTTGATGGTAATTTAACTTAATAAAGTCGGTAATCTTTAGTGATTGATTATATATAAAATCTGATATATGATTTTTTCATTTTGCTTTTGTAGATTTTCTCGAGCTAGCTTTGCAATTTGGAATGATCATGATGTTTGCTTGTGCCTTCCCTCTTGCTTTTACCCTCGCTGCAGTGGTAAGAGTCTTAACATTTTGTCAGTTTCATCTTTAGCTTCTGGACTTTAACATGAAACATGGTGTACACAGAGCAATGTAATGGAGATGAGAACAAATGCTTTGAAGCTATTGGTTACACTGCGAAGACCACTTCCTCGTGCTGCTGCAACAATTGGAGCTTGGTTAAACATATGGCAGGTGACTTGGATACCATGAAAAAAAAAACCCTTTACATATATTATAATGATTACTCCATCTTGCTGCCCTAAATAGTTTCTTTCTTGTGTGTTTCAGTTTCTAGTAGTAATGTCTATATGCACAAACTCTGCGCTCTTGGTATGCTTATATGATCAAGAAGGAAAATGGAAGATTGAGCCAGGGCTAGCTGCAATTCTCATCATGGAACATGTCCTCTTGCTTCTCAAATTCGGACTATCTCGTCTTGTCCCTGAGGAGCCTGCTTGGGTTAGAGCCAACCGTATGAAGAATGTGACTCAAGCGCAAGACATGTACTGTAAACAGCTCTTGAGAAGCATTTCTGGTGAATTTTCCTCCATGGCAAGAACTCAACAAGAGTCGGAGTAGTCTTGACATGAAATTATAGAATCATAGTAATACCAAAAGGCTTTTGTGTGTGTGTGTGTGCAACAGTTAGATCTCCTTTTGTCCATAAAAATTTATGTGATATCTTGAAGACTTGTATAGAGAGATCTATCTCGTTTTTTGTCTGTAATATGTTGAACTATGAGGAAATCAATTTTAACATTTAGGTTATAATCATGGGTAATGCTCTAGAGAAGAACATCCCTAATATTTTTCAATGTTTATGTTTCCCATCATCAACAGGTTGTCATGTGATCTGTTACTTGGAACACCTAGTCATTTACTACTCTCTCTCTCTCTCTCTCTTTCCGATAAAAACATCATTACCAATACACCTAACCACATTTCAATCAATTAAAAAATAGATTAAAATATAAAATCAATAAATTTTGCATTGAAACTATAAAACGATATTTATTTTAAAACAAAAATTTTACCCTACAACTACAAGTAATCTGAAATGGGTGGAGTATGTATTAACATATGTGTACTCCATTGATGGTTGCACACTTGATGCAGTATAATTAGAAAAAGTTTCTCATGATCAAGTCTTTTAAAGATGGAATTATTAGAACAATTATTTTCTCTTTTGGGTCAAAGATATGGTTTATTCTTTTCATTTAAAGATGATTTTTTCTGTTATTGTCAATTTCTTCTTTTGTTGGATTAGTGGAAAATCTTTTATGAGTGGTAAGGTTTACAGATACTTTGTTCACCTAATCAGAGTATCAAATTCAAATGCTTCTCTGACTGTAGTTTCAATGGTTTAATCTATGACGGTATGAAATAAACACATATCCTTTGTTTTGGTAATCAAATAAACACATATCTTTCGTATAAAAACGTATCAGCTTAAAATATCACATCTTATAATTTTTGTTTGAAAAATGGCAGAGTTTATACAAGTTTAATTTATTTAGGAAGACTCATTAATTTGTTTACTAAATTTATGGTAACTCTATATAAACATAAAGTTTTTTGAAAAATATAAACATAAAGTTTTATTGGTTTAAAAGAACAAAATTGTGGTCGTTTTTTGTTAATATCTTGTATGTTTTTGTTAAAAGTATATATTGCTAGTTCAAACTAGAATGTTTTCTAAAATAAAATAAAAACATTTTAAATGAAAAAAATTCCAACATAAAATTATCACTTATAAGAATAAAAGCATATTTAAAATTATGAACATTTCAAAATCAAACAAATGAAAGTTTCTATATTTTTGAAATATCTAATACAATAATTTATAGATTATTTTATATTTTATTATAGTGCGAGTTTGAGAACTTTAATTAGCTAGTTTCAATAAAAATTGATGGTCTAAAATCTTTTATTATATACAATGTGAAAATCACATTAAAGTTATATACAAATCCCACCAAATAGTGATTTGCTTTCTTAAATCAAATTTGTGGAAATAGTAAACAACAGGAGAATAAAAGAGACGCAGACTGGTCCAAAGTTATACGAAAGTAATGATATTAACAATTACACAAATGAAGGTAAAGCGACAACAGATAAAAAAAGATGCAATAATTAACATGGACGTATATCATCTGTGGAAACAGAGAAACAATGCCCTAATTAAGATGCAATAATTAAGATGCAATAATTAACACTCCGTTGTCTGGTTGCCCACACAACGATATATCATCTGTGGAAACAGAGAAACAATGCCCTCTTCAACAGCACCCACATTCCACCGGAGTCTATTATTAAGTGCATAGACAGGGACATTCGCAACACCATCCACGCAAGAAACAAGAGGAAAAGATTCCTCAACTATCTACCTCTTTGGAGCCACTGATGTTTGCAGCACCACAAATGTAACTTAATTGTCTCTCTGTTTTTCCTTTTTTTGCCAGAGAAGCAATTTTAGATTAGTGTTTCTACTCATGTAAAAACTCTTTTATTTCATTTATGATATTAACATCCTTAGCAAAAAAAAAAAAAAACATGGACGTTGATTGATTTTTCGTCGCTTTACGTAATTGACGACACAACGTCATGGCCTATGCATGCAGTCGGTTTCTCAAATGTATATAAAACGATCAATTACATAAAGTATATGACAACACTATCTATATATATTTTACCAAAAAAAACACTATCTATATATATATATATCAAAGTAGATTCCATCCATTGTATATATTAGTTGTCTTTTAAAATTTTTCATTTTATACTAGAATGCAGTTTCCAAATATCTAATGCAGTTTTCTATAGAATTTCAGTTCCATTGCTAATTTGCTACTATCTTAATTAACTTATTGAAAGTTATAATTCAAATTCAAAAATATGCGTGTGTAAGTGTAATGCCGTTCATCTCTAGAGAAGTACTCACAATTCTCCACATAGATTTCTCGAATATCGTGTACGTAAGATGTAACTAGTATTTAATTATTATTACTAGACCTAGATTATTGGACTGCACGATCTTTGGGAGCTTTATCAGCTTTGTTAAGTGGGATTCAGGTTTTAATGGGACACGCCTGACATGTCAACACAACGCAGAAAAGGACGAATCTTATTATTAACACTTTTCTTTGACTGTTTTGATAATTGGACAACGAAATAATTTATTATTTAAGGTAGTAATTCCTTAAGTTTTTACTGTTTTTAATAGACATTTCATTAAGATGCTGAAATCTACCGGTAACGCATATTCACTGCACAAAAAAGAAATCACTGCACATGCTGTTTTTGTATTTTTTTTTTTTCTTACAATTTGGACTGCACATGATGTTAATCGCACTAAAATTAGAATATCTATCAAACTTTAGAGTTTTTCATCTTTTTCTATAACTATTAACGACCACAAGGAATTTCACGAGTTGTACTTGTAGTGATGCTGATTCGGGGAGGTTGCGGAATAAGTGTGTATGATGTGGGGATACTGATGATCTCATGTAATTATATGTAAAGGAAACTCGTCAACGTGGAAACCATCGCAACATGCAGTATTTCCCAATTAATTATCAAGCCAGTCAGAGTAAAATATACCACTCATTTTCTATGTGGTCATATTAATTCATGTCATAACACATGCATGATTTGATAAAAAAAAATATGGATATGAAAAATACAAAGGTTTGATTGGCTAGACCATGGAATTATCTGAACTGTAACTAGGGTTATACAGCTAAACTATGTATAAATAAAATCATGTTAGTTTACCATTTAATACGCAGAGTTGATGCTAATATTTGCGTTAGTTAAGTTATAAAAGTCAAGGCAAATTGTTAGAGTATCTCCAACCACTCTATTTTTTTATTATAAAATAGAAATTATAATAAAAAAATTTAATATTACTGTATTTCATATTTTATAATAGAGTAAAAAGTAGATTTATTTTATATAGAATAATTCATTTATTTTTTTGTTCGTCATTCTATTTTTCATTTTAAAATAAAGTATCATTAGAATAGAACACAAAATTACTTTATTTTAAAAGAAAAAAATGTTGACAAATAAATAAAATAAAATAAAATAAACCATTGTGTACTTGTTTCAAAAACTCTTATTTGAGTGGTAGCTTCTGTGTTTGCCACTGTTGTAGTGTCACGGAACCAATAACCAACTTTATTTAGTTACTGACTACTGCTTTATCTGCAACTTTTGTTGATAATTGACATTCACCAGTTTCTCTTTCTTAATGAAGATGGTTTTGATTGGTTAAAACTGAGAAAAAAATTACAGTAAAACTTCTATAAATTAATAATGTTAGATTTTAAAATTTTATTAATTTATAAAAATATTAATTTATAAAAAAAAATTATTTAAATTTTTATTTTAAGATATATTTATTCTAAAATAAGAAAAATATTTGATTTTAGTGTATAGGCATTTATTGTTATTTTTTTTTGAAATTTAACATTTATATTAATTTTATTATATTATTTGGTGTACATAATATATATTTCATAGAATTTAAATGTGATTTTAGATATAATATTACTAAATCTCATCAAAAATATATTAAATGTTAAGAAAAATATAAAGATAATTTTATTGTGAATATAAAACAAACAATGTAATAATAGGTTCTTACTCATATAAAATATGTATACATATAAATTATTAATTTATAATTTTAATGGGACCATATATTTATATAGAATTTCTCTAAAAAAATATTATCTTATTATTTTATCGATTTATGTCAAATTTTGAACGAACCCAAGTTGGGACCAACGGAATTTATTAATTTATAGAGATTATTAGTTTATCGAATATTAATTTATAGATGTTTTACTGAATTCTAGATCCACTATATTTGGAGTAATTATTTTTTTGTTATCACTTGTTTTGTTTTTTCCAGTGATGATAGTTTAACTCGATAAAAATAGCGAAAAAGTTTACTTTAATACGGTGAGTTCAAGACCACTCTACTTTTTGTTGCGCCAGTAGAGTTAAATCACACTCATATTTTATGAAATCTATATGCAGTTTTTACTTGGGTTTTCTGCAAAAAAAACTTTCAATGTGATTTTTTTTTTGTAAATTAATCTGCAAACTCAAAAACCCACGGGTCAACCCTCCAAGTGCCAGTTAAACCGCAATATAACCCTCGACCGTATATTTGTGTATTTGACTGTGTATAATTTTAACATTTTTCAATACTACGTCGTTTTGGCGCTAATTTTTAAATGAAAAAAAATTGTTGAACTCGGGGTTTGAAACTTGAACACTATATACATGCTATATAACCATCTTGGCCAACAAATATATTTGTTTAATTTGTTGTTCAATATATTTAGAAATCTATATAATTGCGTTTAACAAATCTATATATTTGGTTATATAGCATGCACATAGTGTTTAAGGTTCAAGTTTCAAACCCCGAGTTCAACAATTTTTTATCATTTAAAAATTAGCGCCAAAACGACGTAGTATTGAAAAATGTTAAAATTATACACTGTCAAATAAACATATATACGGCCGAGGATTATATTGTGGTTTGACTGGCACTTGGAGGGTTGACCCGTGGGTTTTTGAGTTCGCGGATTAATTTGCAAAACAAAACCACGTTGAAGGTTTTTTTTTGCAGAAAACCCTTTTTAGTTTACCACTTCCGAAAACGCACCAAAAGGAAAAAAAAATACTAAGTATTCAAACACGTTTGAAATGCCCTGTTCAGTTTATTCGTAACTAATTGTTGTGAGTTATATAAGTCTAGTCAAATTATCGCAGCTAAATATATATGTAACGCAAGTCTTAAACGGTGGACCGTCTGTCTGTTTTTGATTAAGTTTACTCGTCGGATTTTCGTACAGATACAACTTGATAGAAAAATGATTGTTGATAACGAAAAAAGCGTTCGTCCAAAAAAAAAGAGATAACGAAGAAAGCCAGATGAATACAACAAATGCTGTAGCCACCGAATAAAGCTGTTTAGTTACTTAATTAAGATATCTATTTTCGTTAATCTTTGTCCCTCACGATTCCCTCTCTTTCTAAATTCTTTGCATGTGGCTTCCAAGCTATATCCAGCTTCTTTAAATTATACTCAAAATACCATAATTAAGTTAAATTCTAGAGTTACGTTTTTGTCTAATATGTTAGTATGATCTTACAGATACTAATACTAATATTAAACTAAGACTAGAAGAATCTTAAAAATACAATATACTATAATGAATAAATTTTAATATAATCTTACAAGTATTAATTAATAAGACAATATGATTATATCAAATGTAAGATGACAAGAAAGTAATTTACCAGGGCTTCATTAAAAAAAATTGCATAATCTAGAATTTCATATGATATATGTCAATACACTATTCAACATATTATCTTTTTAAAATCATAAATCACAACTTTATCCTTAATTTTAGTGATTGACTAAATATGCAATATATATTTTGATTACCGAATATTCTTCTCTTATTCCCGCGTTACCTCCTCTCATCTTTATGAAAAACCCACCCGGAAACTTCTAAAAAGGCAAAATTAAAACAAAATCATCCGAGAGATCTTAATAACCGTAGGATCACAATACAAGACACATGTTTGACCTCTAAACATCATCAAATCTAACGGTTCACAAACGAAATAGGATTCTAATTTTTTTCTTCTTCCTTTTTTTCACCATTAAGGTAATGCTCCAATGGCATCTCCTCGAAAATCCTCCATTGTTTTGTATAAATACCAAACAACGTTTCTCTCCTTCTCCATCCACAAACCAACGAACTCAAAGATCCAATCAAATCTAAACAGACAAATATTCTTCAGGTTTTCTTGAGACATGGCTTGCAACAACAACAACAAGAACAACATTGTCGTTGTGTTCGACTTCGACAAGACCATCATCGACGTTGATAGCGATAATTGGGTTATCGATGAACTTGGCTTCACTGATTTGTTCAATCAACTTCTCCCCACCATGCCTTGGAACACAGTCATGGTTTGTAACCTTACCTTTCCTTCTCTGTTTCTTTATATAATAAAAGAAAAAACACAAATCTAGTTTTTGTTAATTTCCCGCTTTGTTCATATCATAAACGAAACCATAAGTTTTATTTTGTTATATTACAGGATTGTATGATGAAAGAGCTTCATGATCAGGGAAAAACAATTGAAGAGATCAAACAAGCCCTAAGAACAATCCCTATCCATCCACGGATCGTCCCTGCCATCAAAGCTGCACATGCTTTAGGGTAACACACATTATTATTGTTATGTTGATTCATTTTCTGTTTTTTTTTTCCTAAATTATAAAATCTTGTCTAATATTAGACAAAACCCACCGGTTCTGACGAAACAATATTTACGGCTCGGTTTCCAGGTGTGAGCTGAGGATAGTGAGCGATGCAAACATGTTCTTCATCGAGACCATGGTTGAGCATCTGGGGATTAGTGAACTCTTTTCTGAGATCAACTCGAACCCAGGATTTGTCGATGAGAAAGACACCTTGAGAATTTCTCCTTACCATGATTTTACTAACTCCTCTCATGGTTGCACTCATGGCAGTTGCCCTCTTAACATGTGCAAGGTACATTGAACTTTTTTTTTTCTTTAATCATCTTTTTCGTTACACCAAAAAAGTACACTTTGATCTAAAATGTTAAAATAATGTTTTGGTCAGGTATTTGACCACATCAGTCAAAACATGTCATCTCTATGTCAATGGTCCCATTTTGGTCGTTTCTAAATATTAGATCATAGTTTAATCATTATATATGTTTGCATTTATTTATTAGGGCTTGGTCATTGAGAGGATTCAAGAATCTCTAGCTAAGGAAGGGAAGAAGATGATTTATTTAGGAGATGGAGCCGGTGACTACTGTCCTAGCCTAAAACTAAAAGCTGAAGATTACGTGATGCCGCGTAAGAATTTCCCGGTTTGGGATCTGATTAGTCAAAATCCGTTGCTGGTTAAAGCAACGATTAGAGAATGGACCGATGGTGAAAGCTTGGAGAAGATATTAATGGGAACCATAGAGGAGATTATCCTGGAGGAAGAGAAAGAGAAGAACATGCTAAGTACTAGTGCGGAGAATTCTTGCAAGATTCAGACAATCTCTGTCGGGATTAATGTTCATCATGAGCCAATAATGCCTCGTGCTCTTCGAGTTTCTCAGTCTGGTTAGATGGTTTTTATATAATGTAGGAAGAAGAAGAATATTATATGTGGTCATATGGTGACTTTCCTCTTCTCCTAGTACTCCAAACATATTGGACTTTATCCCAAGTACGATGTGCGGTGAAGTTGTATGAATCTATGATTGTAATTTTTGTTTTTCAAGTACCTATCTGGTTGAAATATATTTTGAATTAAACCGCATAAACTAAAGTCGAATTGATTTTTTTTTTGCTAAGAAAGTCGAATTGATTATTTACGTTACTCTATCGAAATGGTTATTATTAGAAATGCTATTATGGAAGAGAAAATAAGAAGCGTGGAATGGAATGTATTCCGCCTGAAATTCCGCTTTTTTTGTCATACATTCATCGCATATTATTTTGTCTAAACTTTAAAAATAGTTAAAGGTAACTGTTACACTATGATGATTTATAGACTCCACGTGAGCCATGCGGTCCCAAGTTTATAGAGAATAGACTATACGACGTGTGAGGCATGCGGTCCCAAGTTTTTAAATGCAGAACCGTCTGACACGGATATTCTTCATGTTGTTGCCATAACTAATGATACGTCATACGTGTACTCGTTTTCTTCATTGTTTCAAGAAATCTCCTCACAAATGCCAAAATCAATAAATCTTCATTTTAGCCCGATGTATTTGTTGACCGGTAATTTCGTAACCGGTGTTCTCCAAAAAGGGGAGTTGTAGCTTGTCTATATCATTAATGGCGATTCGGAAATAGGAGGTCTGATAGCTGTTGGATCAAGAATTGATAGATTCAAAGTGTATCCATTAATCATTTTCACCTAACCAAGAATTGAAAAACAAAACGTTAAGAGGGATACAAATCACCTTGTACGAGTGATCGTGATCAGAAACGTCTAAAAAAACCATTACAATTCCAAAAACATAATTTTTGTTTGTTTTGAATAAGATTCCAAAAAATCACCTTGTACGAGTATCAATTGTAAATGTCACATCGCATACGATAGCCATACATGTCACATGAGATTTCTGTCTTCAAAACAGTCACAACTATACAAAAAACACCCAGTAGCCCCCACAAAGGCTTTTGGTCAATTTTTATTAGATAAATATTAATAGTACTTTTTTTTTGAAACACGAAATATTAATAGGACTATTGTCTGAATTATTTAAGTTTAAATTCATATGTACTTTAAACTTTAGTAATTTGATATACTATATTTTACAGAGTTGTTGGCGGTGGATATGAAAAGAAATGATGGTAACAAATACACACACCGATGACCAATCCATGAATTGGATTCTGAAAATCTATTCAACCTTTTAAAAACATGGTTACAAAACTTCACCACTCAGCAAAAAGAAATTTTCACCACTAAGTAGTTAATGTAAAGATTAATTTATCCTCTCTTTCGATGGGGTTGCCATCTTATCCCATGCTTCAACTTACAAAAAGCTAGTTATTGAGATCGTACATAGATTTATAGTCCTTCAATTTTCTCTACATGCAGGGGAAAAAAAAAACATCAAACGAATTCAAAACATGTCTCATCGCTTTTAAGTCACTTTTGTGAGTGGTACAGAAAAAAAAGACACAGTGTATAAAGAAAAGTTCAAATACAAAACAAAAGGTTCTAAAACGCAGCGTTTTGCACTCCTGAGTAGTCAGTAAACAAGTGGAAACAAACACCAAGAATTGGAAATCAAACCTTTGGAGTGTAACAAAATTAATCTGTCTTTGAGGAACTTTTATGCTCTGGTGGATGTTCTGACGAGGAAGCATTTGAAGAAGTGTTGTTGCTAGGACGACGGTTCTCTGGATTAGCTGCAGGAGGAGCTTGGCCTTCCGCAGCAAGGTTCTTGAGAAGGTTCATGACCGTGGGAACAAATTTTGCTGATATAGATATGAGCCCTGAAACCTGAAGAAGAAACCATAAGTAGTAACATCATATATGAGTATCATTATCAAGAGTTCTCGAATACTAATCCTTGTCAAGTCCATGATTCATGAGAAAGCTACTTACTACACCATTGCGGAACTCGCCAGGGATATCTAGTTGCGTCCATAGTGCTTTCAAGAGAAGGAAAACGACAAATAAGAGACCGAGATAAAGAGGGTTTCTGTTAACAATAAGAATAAAAGAATGTTACATAACAATTTCATCGATATGAAACAATCAGTACTAGCTTTTATGGACCTTAGAAGAGTCATGAACTCGTTGAATCCAAGTATGATCAATGCAAGAATTGCCCATGGAGGTGGTAGCCAGTTGCTACCACGCTTGTTCGCTTCCTGAATTAGTATAACCAATTAGTATTCATAAAACATAGCATAGAGATAACTTGTGAAGCAAGTAATCATGCCTGTGCAGATATGGCTTGAGTCACTGTATACTCAGTTTCTGTCTTGAACTGTCTCCATATAGATTTACACTGGACAGGTGTGATCAAAGTTCTTGATGATGGAATCTAAAAAAAATAATGGGACCACATCAAGAATCAAATGAAGTGAAAAGAGACTGGAGCAGAGTCAATACATACCTCATCCCAAGTGCTTGAAGCCAATGGATCAGATGCTGTAATGCTTTTTTTAGACGTTGTTGGATCCAAAAGAGCAACAGTTAGTGTCTTCTCTATGTTATCAGTTTCATCACCCAACCTGATCACAACCATTACTGAAAGCAACTTCAAGGACTGAAACAAGAAACAAGAAACAAGAAGCCACAACAAGGTGTTTTAGACTTTGTTATATAACAAAACGTTAATAGGGAAACAGATCGTACAGCTGATCTAGCTGCTTTAGTAATAGCTCGAATATCTTCATTCCCGGTCCAAACACGTGGCATTGAATCAGAATCATGACTAAAGATTGTACCAAACCTGAAGGAAGAACAAGAACACTTAGTCATTGTTTAAAGCTAATCTTGAAATGCTTGCTTTATATATACCTTTCTTTCATGCGCATCAAGACCCTTCCTGCTTCTTCCTTTGCCTTAGACTCTATGGCACCTCTCGAATACTCCTGAAGGCTTTTCACCATCTTGTCTCTCATCTCTTCTTCAATGTCAAAACCAGCTAATGCACTACTGAATCCAGAGACAG
This sequence comes from Brassica napus, assembly GCF_020379485.1. Lineage (NCBI taxonomy): Eukaryota > Viridiplantae > Streptophyta > Magnoliopsida > Brassicales > Brassicaceae > Brassica > Brassica napus. The sequence goes on along the minus strand of NC_063449.1, from coordinate 44,413,274 downwards.
CAGATTCAGTTTCACGCCTATGTAGCTTCTTTACTGTTCTCCACGTCTCATCATTAGCTCCTTCCAACAAAGCTTCCACTGGTTCAGACAATGCTTCATGAAGCTTGGACTGCAAGTCATAGGCTAAATCAGTTACATAACTCAATGTTCCAAAGTGTTTTTTGATTCTTTCTGTTTACCTCGTACTGGCTTGTAAGTTCAGATAGCTTGGAAGTCCTCACAGAGGAAATGTGAGCCTCTATGTCACGGACAATCTTGTCACGTACTTTAGCTGTGTCCCAATCGGCTTGTTCAACGATGGCACCTGCACACTCTTCATCGAATTGAGCCATGCAAGACTTGAACCAAGTAGTGGAAGCTGAAGAAAAGCCTTCTCCAATCTCTAAAGCTTTATCAAAAGAAGCCTTAAACTTTTCAAGCATCCCAAATCTTATGTGTCCTAACACATCTTGAAACGCTGGATTCACTAGCTGTAAGGTTAAAATCATATAATTAGAAAGCATATAGTATATGTTTCTGAGTGTGACAGAACAAGCTTATTTAAGCTTGAACAAAAGATATATTACTTGGAGAAGCTTTTCTTGAAGTTGATGTCTCTTTAAAGATCTGACACCTTCATCAAAGAATGTAGCCTCCCCATCATATCTAATTAAACAAATTATCTTTAAAAAATATATATACAGTTGATGTGAGTAGCTTGATTAAAATCAATGTGCTTACTCAGATAAGCAAGAACCAAGAATAGAAGTAAGCCTCTTTCCAAAATTAGAAACTGGACCAGCTTGCACCTCCTCATCAAGTTTTCGCCAGTCCTGTAAACAAAACCAAAAAAGGTAGTTGGTTAGTGACTATGTGACTCACAAAGATGCTTACAAACAGTGAACATTACCTCGTTAGAAATGAAATGAGAAAACTTCTCATTTGCAATTTCTTCACACCGCACGGTAGCTACCATGACCTGCAAGAAGAATGAGCTCAGAGGAAGTATGAAAACAAAGTCTAAAGCTATAATTATAAGCTTACCTTGTGGGCAGGAAGGTCAAGATCTTTGTTCTCCTTGATAACTCTCCAGATTTGATCTGCACTAAATGCAAAACCTGAAGCTGGAATTACTCCTCTTCTGTCTCCAGCAAGACCACCCGGTGCAATAGAATGCATGAACCGTTGTCTCAAACTAGCAACCTAAGTTTCATAACAAAAAAAAAATGAACATGCTAACTTGGAACACTCATCTATAATAAAAACAACACCTGCTCTTTAAACTGTTCTTCCTTCTCCTCATAACTGGAAAGAGCAACAACTTCAACCTAACAATCAAAAGAGAGAAAAACAGCATGAAATATCTGAAATGTGGCAACCATTCTATAACATAACATACATTGAAGAAGTCACTCATAGGAGTTTCTTTGTGTGCTTCAGGCTTTGGAACAGAATCCCATATCTGCCACATTCAAGAACAAATCATTTGATCAGCTACCTTTCTATGAATATCAATTTGGTATTAGCTGAAATTCACTTATTTGTTTACCTTCTGAATATCTTCTCTTAGGACAGGCTCTAAGTTCTCCAGTGGCGTCTGCAGCCAAAAATCACATCAACAAAACAGTAATGATAAAGTAATAGTAATGATAAAGAAAAGAGAAGAGAGTGTACCCTGGTTTTATCTCTTATTACAAACAGCATTGTTGTTTTGCGTGGACTAAACAATCTCATCATAACCTGTCAAACACACAACTCCAAAGAAGTTGATACACATAAATAGTTTTTAAACTTTCTGATTCACAAAAAAGTACCTGAAAGACAGTTTTCAAGAGAGGTTTATTAGCAGCTTGTTCACGGCCAATATCGTGACACCACCTAAAGAGACACAACACAAGCGTTGAAAATGTAATGAAAGTACTTTCCTTGTAACAAAAAGTGAAAGTTTATACTACAATCTTACATGTTGATCAAGACGATATCCGAGATAGCAAGAGCGAAAAGAGCACTTTGTTTCTCAAATGCAGTATCATCCTGGTTGAAAAAAAAACAGGAAACTGAATCAATGTTGCTCACTAAACCAAAGTGGTAGTGAGACAAAGAATAACCTCTCCTCTCTCCCTTCCATCTGTGCCTTCTAAGTCCATTACAAGTGTACAAGGCTCTATACCAGCACATCTTGCAAGCCAGATACCCTTTGTGGTCTGAGACCTATAGACAGTTCCCAAATCAGTCCACAAACTTTTACACAATAGTCAAAAGCAAGAAATGATATTATACCTTCCCTTAAATGCATCCATCTCCATGAAGTTTGTTCCAAACAAACTATTCAATAGTGTACTCTTCCCTGTCAAACCACAAATGTTCGGTAAGATTCTGATTATTCCTGAACTCTCTCCTCTAGAAAAGGATGTATACCGCTGCTTTGAGGACCCATAATGGAGACAACAGCATAAGAAAGGCCACACTCTCCAAGTTTCACTTCTTTAATGAAATGATCAATGCCAGAAACATTGTATATACCATCACCGTCAATAAGCTGTACAGAACAACATCCCTCGCTCTTATCTGCATCCGATATATGTAGCTCATCATAAATCAATGGATCCTTATTTTCATCTCTTCAACAATGGAGAGTCCAACAACTTTGCAATGAAACAAGACCAATACAACATTATTTCTTAAAGAGAACAGAGAGACAGGACTTGTGTATATCAGATTTACATGGATCTACAAGATGATTTGTTGGTAAAACAAACCAAGAATATAAGATATCAATTAATAAAGCATATAAACCAGACAACAACGATTATCAGGCAGAGACAGAAACAGTACCCATTGTTGGTCTTTCTTAGACAGAAAGTGTGAAATGAGATCAGATCTTCCTCTTTCTCTGTTTTTGCATGTTAGTCATGTTAGGAACTTAAGATGTCATCTACAAAATCTGTTAGGCATATGGAACCACATCAGAAGCCAATCTTGAAAAAAATTTGTGTATTATTCACTCAAAAAAATAAAAAAATAATGATTCTCCTATACACCATCAAACCCACTCCAAAAATAGAATAAAACATTCCTAGTTCGAAGCCACATCTTACTAAGTTTAGTCATATACTAAACTTAGTGATACATGAAAAAACGATTTACACTTTCCCCTAACCATTTCATTGCAAGATTTGTTCCCCTACATAAAACCGACTCGAAAGCTGCAGAAAAAGGCTCTCTCTCTGCCATTGCCTCCTCTTTCCCTAATCCCGACCACTCTCACCCTCTTCTTCAAGTTCAGATGTAATGAATATAAAAGAGATTCCATGTGCCCATCAGTGGACGCTAGGTTACTCTCATTGCTTCTTGTTTTCATTGTACGAATCAACATTGATATCCTCTCAGCAATGTCCTCGACCATCTTCGATTCATCTTCCCTGAAGTCACATACAAACGAGAACGATTCAGATCGAATCTAACAATAAAGATCCGACATCTCAAGTACAACATAGAGATCACATTGTTAGATTCGGGTTTATTACGAGCTTCCAACTTAAAACCAATTGGTGATTAGTGGATTGCTCCTAAACCTTTTATATATTAGTTAATGTCCCGTTGAATATTCCCGATGTATCTCTTATACACATCATTGTAAAGAACTTTTTACCTTTCACATGAACAATAGCCAGAGATATTCGCCAGATTGGTCAATGCTTGCCTCCAGGGGAGGACTTTCTCGTGATCTCTCTCCTCGTGCTTCTTAAACTGTACGGCGACTTCTCCGATCTGTCTCCTCACATGACACGGATCCACTTTGTAGAAGACTGGAATCACGGTGAGGGAGCCCTTGTTGACGAAATCCATGATCTTGACGAGTTCGTCGAGGCACCAAGTGGACGCTGCGTAGTTCTTGGAGATCACAACTACGGCAAGTTTCGACTGTTCGATGGCGCGTGCGAGCTCCAGCGAAATTATCCGACCACTCTCAAGCTCCTTGTCGTCTTTGAAGGTACGAATGTTCTTTCGAACAAGTTCTTTGTAGAGAAAGCTGACGATGTTGCGGCGAGTGTCGGGTCCTCTGAAACTCAGAAAGACATCATAGTTCCTGAGGGAGGTAGTTGCTGTAATAGAAGGCATCTTAATGATTCTCTCAAGTGAGTTTTCTATTGTTATTTTTGTCAACAAGCGAATTAGCCCCCTTCTATAGTCTTTTTTTTAAAACAATTTGAGTCGTGTTCGTGAAGGCGTGTAGGCCATGAATTTTTTCATTTCCTCTCTAATTTCCTCGCATTTTGTAGACGAAGTATAATTAATGTATTAATGGTGGTCTTGAAAAAATCAAACAAAACAAAGTGGATGAAAAAAAGATTCATCCAAGGAGAAAACAATGGGGGCATTATTGATGTGGACAATTATAAATCAATCAACTCAAATAAATGTATGAAGATCCACAAACTTTTTTCTCAAAAAACAAATAAAGGATAATATAAGTGTTAAATTATAAATGAGTGATGAAATTTTTAATTTTTTTATACATTCCAATTTTTACAATTTTTTAACAATTTTTAAAATAAAATATACATCATTTTCATGCTTACAACTAGAAACTGTATTTATGATTTGAACACAAAAAAATATTTTTATAATACAATATTCACAGTATTTTTTAGGAAACTCTTAATTATGCAACTAAACATATTTTATGTGTTTACAAAAAATATAAAAATAATTCGCAATACAATTTTAAAATATGATGTAAATTTTTTAAAACAAAATCATGGTATAATATAAAAGTTGAATAAAAGGTGAATCAATGTTGAATGATTATATGGAAATAAATAAAAAAACTAAAGTTCGATCCACTCATTTGCGTGGATGTTTTTTTCATTTTATGCAGCAAATTAATAAGTTGGTCATGATTTTACAGTGTTTTTATATAGTATGTATTTGCTAATATGGCCTTCAATATTCAAACCAACAAAATAATATGTTGTGTAAATCATTTTTGGTTAGATCAACATAACATTTTGGATATATATATATATATATATATATATAAACATTGGAAATTTTTTAACATTATGTTTAGGACTATTAGGATGTTTCTTTTTCATGTTTCAATATATTCGTTGCATACAAAATATATAGGTTGTTATTGATTTTTATTACAATTTATATGTCTTGCTTATATATTGTTTTGAATATACTCTTTGAATATTATTTAATTTTGGAAATTCAGATTTGAATATATACAGATTTGAAAGCAAAGCTAGGTTATTTTTTAGATTATATTTTACGTTAAATGTTGATAGATAATTGTAGAAAATACTGTTAGGAATATCATTAAAATCTTATTTTAAATGCTTATAGATATATAGTTAGTATTTTATGTATGAGTCTGGCTCAAGAATAGTTAAATGTTTTTACTTATGGCTCATATTTTTATGATTATTGAACTGTTCAACCTTATAATTATTGATCGGTTCATGTGTTTGTAGAAATAGGAGCGGTTCTAGGCCAGTCAAATGAAAATATTAGTTCCTCCCAAAAAATTTAAAAGAAATAAAAAAATTCTCAAAATTTGTAAAAAAAATTATTAAACTTTTACTAAATTGTTTATAGCTCCCAATATTTTAGGGGCGCGCATGTGTAGAAAAGTGATAACAATTTTGGAAGAAAAATTGATGACAAATGCTCAAATAATCTATTCAAAATAAAATGAACCAAAATAGTTCTAATTCATGCAATAAAAAGTTACGCCATAATTATTTGTGCTCCTTTGTCGTGTGTCACAAAGTCAATAAAATAAAACGATTTATTTTGTTTGACCGATTAATCTGCATAATTTCGTATTCTGTGTAATTCAAAATCTAGACATTTTGGTGTAAGAACACTTTTTTTTTTCAAACACACTTAAATTAATTCAAACTCAAAAGGTTAGGTGACAGCCATAAAAGCTTCAACCTCCAATAAACATTGTTTTGCTAACCTATCAGCAATGATGTTTCTTTCTCTAGGGATCCAAAAGAAATTGATTACATCAAAAGAGCTAGCCAACTCGCAAATATCTGCAACTATGCCATAGATTTCGGGTTTCCAAGAGCCTGAGTTGATAGCTTTGGTGAGTTGTGAGGAATCCGATTCACAGATCACCCGCTTCACTCCCTTCTCCTTGCATTTTGTCAGAGCAGCTCGCATTGCAAGTCCTTCCGCCGCTAGAGCAGAGCCTACAAATCTCTCATAGCCCGTGTGGGAAGAGGAAACAGAGGTACCTATCGAGTCCCTCAAGGTCCATCCAAATCCTGCTACCTTTGTGGTTGTCTTCCAAGCCGCATCTGCATTCATGATTGAGCAGTTCGGAGGTCTTACTATCGGCGCTGGGGTTCTTTGGGGGTTTACGCCTTGCTTTGGCTCCTGGGCATGTACCCATTCTCTTGCCAATCTAACAGCTTTCGTTAATGTTTCCTCCTCCGAGAGGGACTTTCCTTCAAAGATAAGCTGGTTGCGCTCTATCCATATCTGCCATATAATCCAAGGTGCAAGTTGTCCCGCTACACCTGTAGGAGGGAGACAAGGTTTTCTACAGAGATCTAGCCAGATATCCTCTAAATCTATCCATCCGCTATCCCCGAGGGCCGTCGCAAAGGGGACATTTTCCCAAATCTTCTTTGCGAAAGGGCAGTGCAGGAAAAGATGATCTATAGATTCCGGTGATCCGCATCTCTTACAGCTGACTTCTGAGTTGATATGGCGCTGCGCTAGGATCTCCCCCACAGGTATGGCTTTGTTGAACAGCTTCCACAGGAACATTTTGATCTTGGGTGCAGTTTGGAGGTTCCAGACAGCTTTGAACCATTCAAACTCCCCATCTCCTTCTTGTTGTGCGTCAGCTTCTGCTCTTTTTTCAATCGCCGTGTGATAGCCTGATTTAGTGGTATAGTCTCCAGAGGTAGTACCTAACCATATCAGTTTGTCTGGAGCTCCTGTAAGGCTTGGTTTGATGGTCTTGATGGTCTCCTCCCAATGTGAAAAGAGCTCTTCTATTTTGTGATTATTCCATTCTCTGGAGTCAGGTCGGAGTAGGTCTGCTACTGTGATGTTACTTGAAGCCTCAGTCGGTGGCCCTACTGGTCTCTTTTGCTCTGTTACACTTAGCCACGGGTCGTGCCACGCTCTGACCGACCGTCCATCTCCAACTACCCATCCAGCGTTTGACATAATCAAATCTCTGCCTAGTAACACTCCTCGCCACCCATGAGAAATTGCCTTCTTCTCTGTCACGGTGAGAAAACTCTCATCTTTGCAGTATTTTCCATGAGGACTTTTGATAAAAGAATGTCTGGGTTGTGGTGTATTCTCCAACTGAGCTTTCCAAGAAAAGCATCGTTAAAAGCTAGGAAGTCACGAAACCCAAGTCCCCCCATTGCTTTAGGCATAGTCATCTTATCCAAAGAGATCTAAGCCATCTTGTGTTGCCCTTCTTTATCATCCCACCAGAATCTGGTGACTGCGGATTGAATCCGTTGGCAAAGTGAGACAGGTAGTTTAAAACAAGTTATGGCGTGGGAAGGGATGGGCGATAGTACACTCTTCACCATAGTTAACTTCCCGGCCTTGGATAGGAATCGATTTGACCAGCTACGCGCTTTCTGTCTCACCTTATCAACAATGGAAGTGAAGAGATCCCTCTTTCTTTTCCCAAAGTGTTCCAGCAATCCAAGGTATTTTCCCACTCCACCTTCCTTTTCAATGCCCAATTCTGCTTTGACAAGGTTCTTCAGTGCGACTGGAGTTCTTCGTGAGAAGGAGATCGACGATTTCGTGGCATTAATCGACTGGCCAGATGCTTCCTCATACCGCTTAAGGAGCTCTCGAAGTGCTCTACTGCTTGTCTTGTTTGCTCGGATAAAAAACATTGTGTCATCCGCAAAGAGGAGATGGTTGATTCGGGGGCAACCCAGTGCCACTTGAGTTCCTTTTAGGGAACCCTCCTCGCTTGCTCTGTTACATAAACCTGAAAGAACTTCACTACACAAGATGAAGATGTATGGTGAAAGAGGGTCTCCTTGACGGATGCCTCTGCTCGGTTTAACCCTTCCCCTAGGCGAGCCGTTGATGAGGAAGGAGTATGTAACAGTGGATACACATTGCATGATTAATCTGACCCACTTGCTGTCGAAGCCCAGTTTCACTAGCACCAGTTCAATAAACTCCCATTCGAGTCGATCATAGGCCTTACTCATGTCGGTTTTCACCGCCATAGAGCACCGTTTAGCCGCATCCGAAGTTTTCAGAAAATGTAGTACTTCATGCGTGATTAGTACATTATCGGATATGGCACGACCTGGGACGAAGGCTGATTGATTCTCTGAGATGAGACCGGAGAGTATCGACTGGAGCCTTCTTGTAAGCAGCTTGGAGATGATTTTATATTGCACATTACACAGCGCGATAGGCCGGTAGTCCACTACCGCTTGCGGGCTTTGAACCTTCGGGATCAGCCTGATGTTAGTCTCATTTATTTGCCGGGGGATCTGGTGTAAGAACACTAATAACTACTTTTTAACCCAAAAAAAAAAAAAAAAACACTAATAACTACTTAGTTAAACCGATGAACCAAATAGTTAAATAAGCATCTGCCAAATATACCACGAAAAATATGACGAAAAAACATAACTCAATGTAACACGTCTAATTAATAATATGGTATAATTGGTCTAATAAGCGTATACCACACATAAATTTCACCGCTTAATAAAATGAACATGAGAATCAAATAATTTGAAGTCATAGTTGTATATCATTCTACGATTAGTGTAATTTTTAAGGGCCCCCAATTTTTAATGACAAATTGTATAAATTTCACACGAAATCAAGGTTACTTTGTTAGGGAAGATCTAAAATGTTAAAAGTTAAAAAAATATAAGTTAAATAAAAAACCTTTGTGTTGCAAAAAAACAACTTTGTATATAGTCTTGTGATATCTTGCATATTTACATTGTTTTATCCATTCATCCATGAGCATTTTCATCATATAAATTAGGATTTAGCCATGTCTAGATTGCATTTTGCATTCATTGTCCTTATTAGGTGTTGGAGTGTGTCATGGAGTGATTTGAGATGTTTGGGAGCATTGTGATCCAAAAGGAGGTGAAAGATGAGCATGGATGGAGCCTTTAGAGAATTCTCCTGTTGCTAAGATTTTGTGGAGAGACAGAAAATTGAGTTAGCTTTCTAATGGAAGTGGTTTCAAGTCATTTGGAGATGTAATGAAGGAGTTATGATCAATTTACTAGAGGCATATCCATCCTGGTCGAGCATCACAGAGTGACCTCTCAGAGCGACCTACCGAGGTCGCTCCCAGCCAGAGCGACTAGCTCAAGTCACTCCCAGCCAGAGCGACCAGCTCAAGTCACTCGCGTTTTGACGGGTCGAGACACAAAGAAACGCGTCGGGAGTGACCTCCTGGAGCGACTATGCTAGGTCACTCCGCGTGTTTTGCTTGGACGATTTTTATGTTATTTCAGAGGCCTTTTGGTCATTTTTTTTGATGTTTTTACACTTTCTAAACCTAAGTTAAGTACTTTTTGTAGGATTGGAGGGAGATAATCTCTTTTCTAAAGAGAAGAACTAGTAAAAAACCTCTTTTGATTCAAATTTCATTGCTTTCATCTTGTGTTCTTGTTGATTTCTTATCTATTTCTCTACATGGTTAATCTGAAATCCAATATGGGTTTAAGAGGAATGATGGAGATTAGTGAGTAATCACCTTTTGAATTCATGTGTTAGGGAGATTAAGAGTGATTAGGTTAGTTCTAGGATGTTTTAGTGTAGATCATTCTTGTTCCTTGCTAGTAGAGTATTCATAATGCATCTTCTGAGTTGGCCACTCAAAAGTTGATCAATAGGCATTTCCCACCCGAAAGGTGTTTGATGAAATGCCTGAGACAACTCTCCTAGGCTTTTAGTATACTTTGCCAAAGACATTTGTTGTTAAAGGTGCTAAGATAGCTAATAAACTTGTTAGTAATGATTGCTTTCATATTATTCAACCAAAGACATTTGATGTTTGAGATATGTTAGCAAATGAGCATTTATCTAGACATATAGCTTGCTTAGAATTGTGTCTAGGCTTAAAGTTGATAGTTTGATTGATCATTTGCCATCCTTAGTTCGATACTTGATCACCCAAGGTCTAATCCCTATGCCCATGAGTTCTCTTTTCCCTTAGTCAAGAAAGTATCATTTTGTTATTGCTTTATAGTATTAGTAGTAGTTTAAAACTCATCTAAATCATTGGTTGCACTTAGATTAAGTGAGTACATTCTCAGTGCTTTGATATCCCTCAGAACTGGTTCGACAATCTTTTATACTACAACATTTGTCTTAGGAGCCTTGAAAACTCCTAACATGAAATTGGCGCCGTTGCCAAATTCTGAGTAGATTTAAACATTGAGATTTAGTCACTTGCTTGAGACTAAGTCATTTTAATTTTGTTTTGTTACTGATTCTTCTTCTTCACCTACCTTTCACTTTCAGGTGTATGAACTTGAGGAGCAGGGGTCCATCAAACCTAGTTCCAATAGTAGCAGACATCAGAGCTTTTGAGAGGGAGTGTGCTAGAGCTAGAAGAGAAGAAGAACAACAAGCCCACTTGCAGAGACTCGATATTGATATGGAAGATCAACCGCAGGGGGCAGAACACCAACCGCGGGCAGCTCGACCCCTTGGTACTTATGACCGGCCCAACATTCATGGTCATAGACTGGGAATCCGAGCACCGGCTGTGGCAGCCAACAACTTTGAGGTCAAGTCAGGACTCCTCAACGTGATCGAGAACAACAAGTATCATGGCTTGGCTCTAGAGGACCCATTTGATCACTTGGACAAGTTCGACAGCTACTGTGGGTTGTCAAAAACCAATGGTGTGTCCGAAGATGCCTTAAAGCTCAAGCTATTCCCTTTCTCTTTGGGGGATAAGGCACGTCAGTGGGAGAAGTCTCTACCCAGCGACTCTATCACCACTTGGGATGATTGCAAGAGAGCATTCTTGGAGAAGTTCTTCTCTACTTCAAGAACTGCTAAGCTGAGAAATGAGATTTCCAGCTTTCAACAGAAGAACTTGGAAGGCTTCAGTGAAGCCTGGGAGAGATTCAAGGGCTACCAAGCTCAATGCCCACACCATGGTTTTTCTAAGGAGAGCTTGCTGAGCACATTCTACCGTGGTGCTCTTCCTAAGTACAGGGCCAGACTGGATACAGCTAGCAATGGGTTCTTCTTGGGGAGAACTGAGGCAGATGCAGAGGAGCTGGTTGACAACATGGTAAAGAGTAATGCAGTCTACAGTGGAGACCACGACAGAGGCAGTCGAACAGATGATAAGCAGACGAGGAAGGAGTTGAAAGCTCTACAGGATAAGATAGACATCCTCCTTGCTGATAAAGCCACACAAGAGCAGCTGCACTTTGTTGGTAACCCAAGCCAAGAGACACCCCCTGTTGTCCATGAGGTTGAGGGTTTGGAAGGTCAGGAAGAGCTGTGTTTCATCAACAACAATGGTAGCTGGTACTAAAAAGAGCCCAACTTTCAGTACAATAACTACCAACAGAAATCCTATCCCAACAACCAACAGAGTGGTTATCCGCCTCGACACAACCAGCAAGGCAGCTATCAACCTCAGCAAAACCCCTCATCTGGTTCCTCTGCTCCTCAAGAGAGCAGCATTGACACCCTGCTGAAACAAATCTTGGAGTCTCAGACTAGAAGTGAGAAGCATGTTGGTTATGAGTTGAAGAACCTTCATTCCAAGATTGATGGGAGCTACAATGAGCTCAACAACAAGTTCTCACATCTTGCTTCTACAGTCAAGAATTTAGAGAATGAGTTTGCTTCCATTAACACTCACCAGACTCACCAGCAAGGATCTCTACCTGGAAAATCTGACCAAAACCCCAAAGAGGCCAAAGCTATCACCCTTAGGAGTGGTAAGCAGTTACCTCCTACAACCCTCACCAGGGATGCTGAGAAACTAGGTGAGGAGGTGGCCATCAACTTCGATGATGAAGTGGTGATTGTTGATGAGAAAATCAATGATGAAATCTTGGAGAAGATTGTGGAAGCCAAAGGTAAAGGAAAGGTGGGGGAAGAGAAGAAAACAGTGAAAGATGGTGAAGTTCTTGCTCCAGCAAGTGAGAATTCTTTTGTTCCTCCTCCCTATGAACCCAAACTACCATTCCCTGGTAGATTCAAGAGGCAGCTGCTAGAGAAGTACAAGGCTTTGTTTGAGAAGCAAATGAGTGAAGCTCAGGTTGCAATGCCCATCATCGATGCTTTCATATTGATTCCTCAATATAACAAGTTCCTGAAAGATGTTGTAGCTGCAAAGAAGAAGGAAATGGAAAGCATGATGATTCTTACCCATGAGTGCAGTGCCATCATCCAGAGGCTTGATGTTCCAGAGAAGTTACAGGATCCAGGATGCTTCACACTACCTTGTGCTCTTGGACCTATGGTATTTGAGAAATGTCTCTGCGATTTGGGAGCTAGTGTCAGCGTGATGCCTTTGTCTGTTGCAAAGAAGCTTGGATTCACTCAGTACAAGAAGTGTAGACTCTCTCTGGTGTTAGCTGATCGTTCAGTGAAGTACCCTGTGGGCATCTTAGAGGACCTACCTGTGAAGATTGGAAGGTATGAGATACCTACAGATTTTGTGGTGCTTGAGATGGGTGAGGAGGCTCAGGACCCATTGATTCTTAGAAGGCCATTCTTAGCTACAGCAGAAGTAATTGTTAAGGTGAAAGAGGGCACGATTGATCTCCATTTGGGTAAAGGGCATGTTCTCCACTTTGACATCAAGGAGAAAATGAAGAAAACAACTGTGTTCGGGCAAGCCTTCTACATTGAAGAGATGGGCACTCTTGCTGATGAGCACCTTGAAGAGTTACCACCTAAGGACGACGAGGAGGGAGCATCTCCCTCTACTCATTCTCCATAGAAGGTAAACTCCCTCTACTTTCCTTTGTATATACCATTTCGTTTTTGCATATTAGTTTTCTCTTTTTGGGTATCTCTCTCTCCTTGACAACACAAAGACTGTGTCATTTAAGTTTGAGGGAGGTACCAAGTATTTGATCACGTTTGCTTTGATGATTTTGAGTCTCATGCATTGCATTATACATATATATTTGCATAAAAAAAAAATTCATTTAGTTTGCATCATTGGCATTTCTAGGAGAGTCTAGAGCATATAGGTTGCATTTACTTGCATTGGGAGCAATGATTTGAAATGCCTTGTAAAGAACATTACTTTGCACCTGAGTAGCTTATGCACCTCTCAAAAACATTTGTATGCTTCGAGCCTTGAAGACTCTTCTTGAAACTTGTTGATTGCTGAAACTCAGTCTTTGAAGCCAACTACAACCTTATTTGAACTGAACGAACTTAATGCTGCTTTCTCATGGTCCCTTGTGTAGTGAGTCATGGCTATACACACCTGAGTTATCACATCCTTTATGCCAATCTTATTTTGACAAACTCTAGTGGTAGACCACTCCCAAAACCTGTCCCTCCTTTTAAACTTTCATTGTTTGATGAGTGAGGCCTTCTTCGGAAAGTCTTACATGTGCATAATGTTGAGAGTATCGGGAACGACAATGCTTGATCTTCATTCTTGCTAGATTGGGCACTCTATTGTCTAGCTATAGGTGGGGGGTGGGAGTTGTGATTATGATTTGGGAGCAATGAAAAAAGGAAAAGAAATGACTCTTTGTGTTTAAGTGAATTGTCTTATTGGGATAAGTAGAAAAACCTCTAGCTCAAGTTATGAAAAGTTTTGGCCCCCATCTAAAAAAAAAAAGAAATAAAATATGAAAAGAAAAGAAAAAGAAAGAAAAAGGGGGCTAGCAAAGTTGTTAGGAGCTAAGTAATGTTTTGAGGTTGTGAAAAATCCCTTGTAGATTTCAAAGAGAAGGATTTAATGTTCTTATGATCTTTTGGTGAGAGATGTGAGTTGAGTTTGACATTTGGGAATGATTGTGTAATTGTATGTTTGGGAAAAGGGTAGAACAATGGAGATTGAGCATTGTATGCATGAGTTGATCTCTTTCTTAGATATATTATGTGCAATGTCAAGTCTACTTGTTTCGAGAGTAAACCACCTTAAAGATCATATGTTTTGAACCTCTTGAATCACTTGAATAAAAGCCTTCCCTTACCCAACCAAATGATTTGGACCAACTGACCATTTGCAAGAATTCACCTAATGTTTTGTGCTTAACGAATGTGAGAGTTGGTTGATTTGAATATGTGGATGATTGATGATGAGTGTAAGGGCAAAAAGAGTTGAGATAGGCATAGAGAAGCTAGAGTGTAATAAGAGAGTGTGCTAATTGTGTGTGCTAGTTGTGTTTCTTTTGGCTATGAGCTCCCAACTTCAACCTCTCTCCCTATGAGTTCTAGAAAGTTCACTTGTGGACAAGTAAAATAACAAGTTTGGGGGAGTTGATATCTTGCATATTTACATTGTTTTATTCATTCATCCATGAGCATTTTCATCATATAGATTAGGATTTAGCCATGTCTAGATTGCATTTTGCATTCATTGTCCTTATTAGGTGTTGGAGTGTGCCATGGAGTGATTTGAGATGTTTGGGAGCATTGTGATCCAAAAGGAGGTGAAAGATGAGCATGGATGGAGCCTTTAGAGAAATCTCCTGTTGCTAAGATTTTGTGGAGAGACAGAAAATTGAGTTAGCTTTCTAATGGAAGTGGTTTCAAGTCATCTGGAGATGTAATAAAGGAGTTATGATCAATTTACTAGAGGCATATCCATCCTGGTCGAGCATCGCAGAGTGAGCTCTCAGAGCGACCTACCGAGGTCGCTCCCAGCCAGAGCGACCAGCCAGAGCGACTAGCTCAAGTCACTCCCAGCCAGAGCGACCAGCCAGAGCGACCAGCTCAAGTCACTCGCGTTTTGACGGGTCGAGACACAAAGAAACGCGTTGGGAGTGACCTCCTGGAGCGACTATGCTAGGTCACTCCGCGTGTTTTGCTTGGACGATTTTTATGTTATTTCAGGGGCCTTTTGGTCATTTGTTTTGATGTTTTTACACTTTCTAAACCTAAGTTAAGTACTTTTTGTAAGATTGGAGGGAGATAATCTCTTTTCTAGAGAGAAGAACTAGTAAAAAACCTCTTTTGATTCAAATTTCATTGCTTTCATCTTGTGTTCTTGTTGATTTCTTATCTATTTCTCTACATGGTTAATCTGAAATCCAATATGGGTTTAAGAGGAATGATGGAGATTAGTGAGTAATCACCTTTTAAATTCATGGGTTAGGGAGATTAAGGGTGATTAGGTTAGTTCTAGGATGTTTTAGTGTAGATCATTCTTGTTCCTTGTTAGTAGAGTATTTCTAATGCATCTTCTGAGTTGGCCACTCAAAAGTTGATCAATAGGCATTTCCCACCCGAAAGGTGTTTGATGAAATGCCTGAGACAACTCTCCTAGGCTTTTAGTATACTTTGCCAAAGACATTTGTTGTTAAAGGTGCTAAGATAGCTAATAGACTTGTTAGTTATGATTGCTTTCATATTATTCAACCAAAGACATTTGATGTTTGAGATATGTTAGCAAATGAGCATTTATCTAGACATAGAGCTTACTTTGAATTGTGTCTATGCTTAAGGTTGATAGTTTGATTGATCATTTGCCATCCTTAGTTCGATACTTGATCACCCAAGGTCTAATCCCTATGCCCATGAGTTCTCTTTTCTCTTAGTCAAGAAAGTATCATTTTGTTATTGCTTTCTAGTATTAGTAGTAGTTTAAAACCCATCTAAATCATTGGTTGCACTTAGATTAAGTGAGTACTTGCATTCTCAGTGTTTTGATATCCCTCAGAACTGGTTCGACAATCTTTTATACTACAACATTTGTTTTAGGAGTCTTGAAAACTCCTAACATCATCTTGCTTGAGAAATGACCATTTCCTCTCTGCTTTCCTCGCATTTTCTTATCGCCAACTTTGTTTCTATTGATTATTCTTTATGTGATGTAGTGGAAACTATGTAAAGCTTTCGTTTAGTTTTAGAATATCCAAGAAATTAACCTTTTTTATTCCGTTAGAATCCACAAATTCTAGTTACAAACAACAAGAGTTTAAAGAAGAAACAATCTCTTTATTAATAATCAATAATAGTTTGTCCTCTACAAAACCAAGAGGATGATTATTTATATAGAACTCAAACCCTTATATTAAAAGAATAGACACCAACTACTAATGTGTTTACTTACATTGACATATTTGGTATAAGACAAGTTGACTTTGTCGAAGGAAGGGACAAGTCACACCAGACTTCAATGACATTTTGTTGATAAAAATTCTCCACACAATGTTTTTGTCCTTCGTCCTTTTTTACGTCATACACGGATTGCCATAAATTTCTTTGAACTTCTCATAAAAAAATTCAGATGAAACAAATGGATATTCCTCGAAGAAATAGCATGTACTTTCCAGGGAACACGTTGTACGAAAACATAATCAAATTTGATTAAGAAATCAAAGTGCTCGTTCTCATATCGACTAATATAGCAGAAGCTACGATAATGGAAAACTCTCATTTAGTTGTAGAATACTCAAAAAACTATGGCTTCTTATTCTATTGAAAATTCGCAAAGTTCTAGCCGTAATAAAAGTTTGAAGGAAAAAAAATATCTTTATTAAGAATCATTAATAGAATGTCCTTTACAAAACCAAAGAGGATGACTATTTATATAGAACTGAAACCTAATTAATACTGAAAAAATCGACACCAACTAATAATTATCAACTAGTATTAAATAATAACTGACTAGGGGTATACCGGCACTACGCGCCGGGTTCGGATCTTTTGTTCTTTGTATATTTTGTTTTCTAATAAGTTAAAATTGGTCCGTTTAATCCATTTGATAGTGGTTATTATCAGTATTGTGTTACTTTATTTTTTATCTGATTAGGTGAAAGAGGAGTACCGTAAGTGATTTCATAGATTAGTATAATAAGAATATAATATATAGTTGATAGCTGGACAAAAGTAAATGTAGTACAATGTAAAAGATTAACTAAAGTCAATGTTTCAAGCTGCACAAAAGTAAATATAGTATAATGTAAAAGGTTAAGTAAAGTTAATGTTCCAAAAGAAACATGTAAATTCATGTGTTTGTTTACTGTTTTTTCGTGCTAATGTAGTCAACAAATTCGTTCATCCTCTTAAAATAATAACAATCTTCGCATGCACTGTCCATGTCATGATTGTGGCAATCAGTTAGAGGTTCCATTGTGGTTGTATTTGTTAAATATTTTGTCTTCAAAATGACTCTGATTTCTTTTAGTGAATTCTTAATCATGGTCAAACATTGCGCAGTTCTGACTTGATTAGTTTTCTATGATAACTTATCGAGGTACTTTTTTCCCTCACTGAAATCGCCTCTGCACAACATTAATATACCATAAATATATGTACCGTTGTCAAAATTTCCATTTGCAGATTGACGAAGATGGTTGAGTCCTTCGATGGATTTGCGGTGCTGGAAGTATTGAAGTAACCCCTAGATGTAGTGATCCCTTGGATGGTTAGTAGCCAAAAATTCATTCTTTAAAATTTTGTAACTATTTAGCATAGTGAGTGGCTCTTATACAAAATATTGGAGGTCGAGGTTCCTGAAATAGATGGTTGGGTCTGTGTGTGAGGAGTTTCCTTCACAGCTACCAATACTTACGTCTGAGTTATAATTGTTTTATGAATTCGCTGATCCCATTTTGTTTTCTTTTTTTTTCCTTTACTGGTTTTCGAATATGGTGGATGAATTGTATTATTATGTTTGTTACGGGTTGGAGGCTAATATACTGTGTGCATAGTTGATTTATTAATTTTGTGGAAGCAGTTTTGTCTAATTGATGTTACATTTGACTTTTTATTTAATTTTTATGATACAATTTTAATGAGCTATTAGATTACTAAAAATGATTGTTTTCAATAAGTTATGGTGAATTGTTCAGTAACGACTAAATAATTTTGTTGGGTTGTTTTTGTTTGTTTGGATGTGAAATTTTCGTTCTCATATAATTGTAGTGTTAGATTTTAACAATAAATAGAAGAAGGCTTATTTGTTTTGCATTTTTGTATTCTTAAATGAATTTACAATTCATTTTATGGTATTAGTAAATTAAAGATGCTTATAAATTTGAAAATGAAAATTTCTTGAAAGAAAGTGATATTATTTTTGTGATCATTATACCTGTTATATTTTATGTGTGATTTTGCCTTCATTTGGTTGTAATATATTTATTGATAAGGAAAGACTTAAACAAATGTATTATCTAAAAAATAAAAGGCTCAGGAACAGCTCGAAAACAGAAGTATAGAATAATCATAACTTTTCGTTTTAATAAAAGGCGAGTGCTTCTACAATGTATGGACCAACTTTATCTATTGTAATAAAAGCCCATATCACATTCTTTAAATTAGGCTAGCATCGGGTACTAAACGGAACGTTTGGGCCATCTCGATAATTTTAAAAAAGTCCAAATCATGTTAGAGAAATAAGAGAAGCGTCAGCCGAAAATCGCAAGGATGCTTGGTGTGGCGACATGTGTCGTGAAATGCCCATCCCTCTTTGATGATGTGGCTTCAAAAGGAGAGACTAAAGTCTCCTTTATTGTATAAGATACTATAATTATCTTAAAGAATAAAATAACTAAAAAAATATAATTAAAGTATTTGGAATATTTTTTAAATATTCTCTATGCATCATTGTGGTACTGTAAAATTTCAAATTTGCAGAAAGACAAGATAAATCTTTACTTTAAAAGTCAATCTTATGAAATATTTTTTAAACTAAAAATCACATTCAATTACTTTTTAAATAAACATGAATTAATTAATGTTCTGATGCTTTTTTTGTTTACTATGAAGTAGATACATTCATATGGATTTTTATTTTTCTTTTCTAAAAATTATTTCTAAAACAATATTTATGTATATTTATTTATAAAGATAATATTTTTTAAAAATTTCATGAAATATAATATTTTGTATTAAATAGCTTTTGTTTTTACTAATGATTATTTTCACATTCTCTGTACTTTTATTTTTGTTTCAAGTTTTTGTGATCTTTGTTTATATAAAATAATTTGTATTCAAGATCAATATTTTTCCGACTGTGTGTATATGCTTTTTACATGAATTTTAAAAGTCTGATGAGTACATATGATATTTCTAAAATTAAGTTTTATTAGTAACAAGATATGAGCCTGTTGTGTTGCAACAGTTTTTGTTTAATGTTTTAATTTAATAAAAATCACAAAATAATAAATCATTTTATTACAGTTTTATGATTATTTTTTGCATATATTGTTTGAGATATATGTTATAATTAAAACCCGTTTTTACACATAAGTTCAAGTTAATATTTGTATTTTATAATCATGGTGCATAGATGAATTGTTATAAACTTTGTACTTCGGATTAGAGAAAATATTATACCTAAAAATTTAAATTGAACACAACCCGAAATAAGAAATTGAATAAAAATTAAAAAGAAATAAAAGTCAAATACACAAATTAAGTCAATGACAACATTATACATTATACATGTTTTATGTACTAATTTAATGTTTTATTAAATAAGTCTTTAAAATTTTATTTTGCTAGGAGTTTTTTATAAGGGAAAACATTCTATTTTATAAATTTCCTTTTTATTTACAATAAAAAATATAAAAAATAATATTAAATACTCTTTTACAATTTTGTTTAAGATTTTAGAAAAGGAAAATTATTTTCATATAACCTATTACAATTATATTCACTTTAAAATTTCAGAAAAAAATAAAATTGTTATCAAATAATTATTTTTAGTTATTAATAAATAATTTTAAAATTACTATTTTGACAATTCGTATCAATACTAATTTTACATTTTTTTTGTTAATTAAATACTTTTTTTTTAAATAATGTTAAATTTATTCAAAAAAAAACTTTTTTACAATGTCTGTAACTCTAGCTGAGAGTTTGATTTAACAAAAACAGATATAGAAACTTAAAATTCTGATTCTAATAAGAAAATCATCGAAAAGAAAACCATGTCTCCATGGCTGTAGTATACTTTCGATCAGCTATCGTTGTGATGCTTGAGATGCGATTTCTGACAAGTTTGTCGATTTGTTTAATCAGCACTGAATGGGCATTAGGCTTCTCACCATGTTGTCTCCCATTCCTTTCACACCAAATGGTTGAGAGTGCAGCTTGAAAAACGTATCTGAGCAGGAACAGATGAACCTTCTGCCTTGTTTGATCATTGATAAGGCGCGTAACCTCATTCCATTTGCTTGTGTATTGCACCGACAATAGCTTCTGAGTAAGGTTTCTCCATATCTCCTCCGAGAAATTGCACTCAGAGAAGAGATGGTTTCGAGTTTCGAGTTTCGAGCATCGCAGAACAGAGACAGCAAGTTGTCGTTGTTGCATTACTCCAGTTGGCGACCCTGTCACCTGTTGGAAGCCTATTTTGGATAGCTATCCAAGCCATGAAAGAGTACTTTGGGGTACTGAACTAGAACCAGATACCGCTATGCCAGTCAACCTTTGGATGAGCTGTTCGAGTTAATCTCCAAGTTTCTTTAGAGCTGAACTCATCTTTATATAAATTCTCCCCTGCCTTCCATAAACTAGTATCATCCCTCTGTTCTAGACCTCTTGTCCTCAAGTTGTGGATCTCCTCTTCTATTAGATTATAGATAGCCCCTCTTCGTGTTCTCCTTCTGTGAGATTTCACCACCCTCTCCACTGTGTCGTTTAGTCGAATCCCCATGTCCAAAGCATCTCTGCCGTGAGTTTTTTCTATCAGTCTACCAAGAGGAGACTAATTATCATACCAAAACGACGTCGACGCACCACTATGAACTTCAACCTTTGCAAACTGAGCTGCAGTATCTAAGTATTTTAGAATTTTTTTTCCACATCCAGGAACCAAGGGAGCTACTAGCCTTAACCGACCAGAAAGAACCTTTTTCGGATTAAGTAGCGGGTGATCCACCTGACCCATAGCGAATCTGCAGCAGAGAGGATTCTCCATACTAGTTTTAAGCATGATACATTGTTTGCTTCCGAGATTGATGTCAAACCCAAACCATCCTCATCCTTAGGTTTACAACAGTCCTTCCATGCAACCCTGGCCTTTTGTGTGTTTAGCACTGGACCAGACCACAGGAAGGCTGCACACAAGCTATCAATCTCCTTGATACACTGTTTCGGTAGCCTGAAAGCAGAGATCCAAAAATTTGTTAGGCTGAAAATAACTGAGCTTATCAGTTGCATTCTCCCAGCAAACGAGCTGTCCACGAGTTGATTAAATACTTTTTAGTATCATGTTCATCATTAAATACTCTCTTAAAAATATTATCAAATAAATTTGTACAATTCTTTTTTTGTTACGACTTAAAAATATGATACAAATTTCTTTTGTTTAGGACTTTTTTTTATAAAAGTGAAAAAAATTATCAAATATTCTTTTACAGTTTTTTTTAGGATTTTAGAAAATGAAATTAATATTACATAATCTTTTACAATTATATATGTCTAGGATTTAGAAAAATAAAATTTTTATCAAATAATTATTTTCAGTTAATATTAACTGTTTTTAAAAGTTGTCATTTCCAAAATTCATTTTTATTATCTTATTATATATATTTTTAATAATTATATATTTAAACGCATGTCACAATATAGGAAGGAAAATTAGCATCAAATAATCTTTTGCAATTATCTTTTGATTAGGATTCTGAAAAAGAAAAATTACTATTAAATAATATTTATAATTCTTTTTGATAAAATTTGTTTTTGTTAATATCTTAGTATATATATATTTTTAATTATGAGATAGATTAATATATGTCAAAATATTAAATATCAGGCCCCCAAAATCTTGGGGTGACCCTGTATGCTTCTGGCTTTGGAACAGAGTCCCATATCTGCCACAATGAAGAACGAATCGTTGTTCAGCTACCTTTCTATATATGAAGATCAATTTGGATATTGCTGAAACTTACTTCTTTTCGACCTTTCGAATATCTTCTGTTACGACAGGCTCTAAGTTCTCCAATGGCGTCTGCAGCCAAAACCACATCAATTAAACAATGTATGTCAGGTTAGTAGTTACAAGTTTGCAGTGTAAAAGTACTTATAAAGAAAACAGAAGAGTTTGTACCCTGGTTTTATTTCGTATTACAAACAGCATTGTTGTTTTACGTGGACTAAACAAAATCTCATCATAACCTGTCTAACACAAAACTCCAAAGATATCGTATCCAAAGGAAAGAAGATTATATATTTTAAATCACAAACAAATACCTGAAAGACAGTTTTCAAGAGAGGTTTATTAGCAGCTTGTTCACGGCCAATATCGTGCACCACCTAAAACACACAACACAAGCCGAGCGTTTAGAATGTAATGAAAATACTTTCCTTTTTAACAAAAGTGAAAGCTATGTGCAAGTTGATATAATATTATACTTTCTACTGCCGTCTTACATGTTGATCAAGACGATATTTAGACCATCATTAACCCCAGTCTCTTAAATAAGAGATATAAGAGCCCTCTATTAGCCGAAAAGTGTAAAAAAAACAAAAAAACAAAAAAAAATATCAAATCATGAGTTAAAAATCCCGGCTAAGAGACCGGGGTTAATCATGCCCTTAGATGGCAAGAGCGAAAAGAGCACTTTGTTTCTCAAATGCAGTATCATCCTGGGTTTGAAAAAAGTAGGACACGATTTACAGAAACTGAATCAATATCGCACACTAAGCCAAAGTGATAGTGAGACAAAGAATAACCTCTCCTCGCTCCGGCACATCTTGCAAGCCAGATACCTTTTGTAGTCTGAGACCTATAGATAGTGCTGAATCAGGCCACAAACTTTTACACAATAGTCAAAAGAAAATACTATAAGATGATAAATACCTTCCCTTAAATGCATCCATCTCCATAAAGTTTGTTCCAAACAAACTATTCAATAGTGTACTCTTCTTCCCTGTCAAAACCACAAATGTTCTCTATGATTCTGAATATTACAGAACTCTCTGCTTAAGAAAAAAATGTATACCGCTGCTTTGAGGACCCATGATGGAGACAACAGCATAAGAGAGGCCACACTCTCCAAGTTTCACCTCTTTAATGAAATGATCAATGCCAGAGACATTGTATATACCATCTCCATCAATAAGCTGTACAGAACAACACCCATCGCTTGAATCTGCATCCAATATGCCATATGTAACTCATCATAATCAATTTTGCAATGAAACGAGACAAAAAAAAGGCATTGTTTCTTAAAGAGAACAGAGAAACAGCACTCGTATATATCAGATTACATGAATCTACAAGATGATTTGTTGGTACAACCAACCAAGAATATAAGATATCAATCAATAAAGCATATAGATCAGACAATGGAAATTGTCAGACAGAGACAAAAACAGTACCCATTGTTGGTCTTTCTTTAGACAGAAAGTGTCAGTGAGATCAAATCTTCCTCTTCAAAATCTTCTCTTTCTCTGTTTTTGCATGTTAGTCACGTTATGGTAGGGTCCCTTCTCAAAGCTAAGAGTAAGCACAAATACAAAACACAAGTTTCTTTTGGAAAATTCAATCTGCCTTTTTTCTTTTAAATAATAGATATGGAAC
Organism: Brassica napus; assembly: GCF_020379485.1. Taxonomy (NCBI): domain Eukaryota; kingdom Viridiplantae; phylum Streptophyta; class Magnoliopsida; order Brassicales; family Brassicaceae; genus Brassica; species Brassica napus. The sequence continues at coordinate 44,389,591 of NC_063449.1, read as the reverse complement.
TACACGTTCCTACAATTGTGGAAACAACTACATAACGTGATGCCCTGATACTCTTATCCTTTATCTCAGGAGCAGAGCATTGACAAATTAACTATTTTCAATACCAAATATTAAAAGAAAGATGGAAGACATAACAATCCAACGTCGCTTACAGTCTCATCACGTTAGGTTCGAAATCAAGAATAAAAGTCATGAACTTTATAGATCTCCTCTACAAATCTGTTAGGCATATGGAACCACATCAAAAGCCAATCTTGAAAAAAAAGAATTTGTATTATTTAATCAAAATCAAGAATGATAATTCTTCTATACACCAGCAAACTCACTCCAAAAATAGAATGAAACATTCCTAGTTCTAAGCCACATCTTACTAACTTTAGTCATATACTAAACTTAATGATACATTAAAAACCGGTTCAGACACTTAACCCTAACCAGATCTAACACCTAGACAACCTAACCATTCCATTGCAAGATTTGTTCCCCTATACAAAACCGACTCGAAAGCTGCAGAAAAGGCTCTGTCTCTGAAGGCTAATTGTCTGAATAGTTCACGAACTTTCCTGAACCTCAGAAGCTCTACTTCGTAAACAAGCTTTATACCGGCTGAAACAAGAAGCTGCTTGTCTTGTGTAGTGATGATAACTATACTCCCCGGACCAAAACAGCTGAAATCCTCTGCAAGAGCATCAAAGTGTTCAAGTTCGTTAACTTCGTTCGCCACTAGCAGAACCTTCTGGTTCGAATTCGATTCTACTTGGACCCTTTTAAGAACCTCTTGGCGTAGATGCGACATGTGCCGATCCTGAGATATCCTCTTCACGTTCTCCAGGAAGCAATGGCTTTCGAAGTGTTGGCAGATGTTCCTGTACACGAACTTAGCGAGAGCTGATCTACCGTTGCCTCCTCTCGCCCAAATCCCGACAACTCTCACATTCTTCTTCGAGTTCAGATCTAGTAACCGTGACAGAGCTTTCATGTGCGCATCAATCCCCACTAGGTTGCTTCCGGTTCTTGTTGGTTTTCTCGTTGTATCAATCAACGTTGATATCCTCTTAGCAATCTCATCGACCATCATCGAGTCATCTTCCCTGAAGACAAAAAAAGATCCAACCTTTTAAACCTAAAACCTAGACATCCCATCATCGTAGTAACTTGATCGTCAAGTAAACGATTTTTTTTTTTACCATTTCAATGTGCAGACGCCGGAGATACTCGCAAGATTGGTCAACGCTTGTCTCCACGAGAGGACTTTCTCGCGATCTTCTCTCTTCTCGTGCTTCTCTAACTGTACGGCGACCTGACCGATCTGCCGCCTCACGTGACACGGGTCAACGCCGTGGAAGACGGGGATCACGGTGAGGGAGTCTTTATTCTCGACATCCATGATCTTGACGAGTTCTTCGAGGCACCAAGTGGAGGCTGCGTAGTTCGCGGAGATCACGACGACGGCGAACTTCGACTCCTCGATGGCGCGTTCTAGCTCCGGCGAAATCTTCCGGCCGCTCTCGAGATCCTTGTCGTCTTTGAAGGTGCGGATGTTCCTTCGGACGAGTTCTTTGTAGAGGAAGCTGATGAAGCTGCGGCGAGTGTCGAGTCCTCTGAAGCTCAGAAAGACATCGTACTTCCGAAGGGAGGTGCTTGGTGTAATAGAAGAAGACATCTTGAATGATTGTGTCTGAGTGGAGAGAAAAAGAGCCCATTTTTATAAGTAGCCGGTGTTCGTGAGTTTCAAGAGAGACTCGCTCTTACTTCGAGAGAAGTTTATTTCCTCGAATTTTCTTTTCATTTTTTGTTGTCAACTTTGATTCTGTCAGCTATATTCTGACCGTGTTGTAAAAACAAATTGTATGTTTTCGAAGAATATCAAGATAAGATATTTGTTTTACAAGTCGATTATATGGAATGTTTTCAAAAATAACGAATCACATTCAACAAATTCAAAAGTTTGTAAAATATATCATTTTTACAATAATTTATGGACAATTCTCTCACATAACATTTTTTAAGTTTTTGTCGCAAAAATAACTTTCAAAAAATTAAATGACCAAAATATCTCTTTTTTATTTTGAAAATTTTAATTTTAACTTTTTATTTTTAAAAATTTGAACTCATCCACAAAACTCAACCCCTTAACTCTAAATCCTAAATCTTAGATTAGTTAAATCTAAAGGTATAAATGCATATTTACCCTTCAATAAAATCTTTTTTGATCATTTTCCTATTTGGAAATCTATTTTTGTGAAAATAAACTAAAAAGTGCTATCTAAGAATTTTTTTCATAATTTATTGTTTTCTATTGAAATATATACATAGAACAAAATAATATATGTTTCATAATTTTAATTTCCTAATAGGTTCTATTTATATTGTAGTATATCAAAGATTTTCAAAAAAAAAAATTGTATTAATCTGTATAATTATTGATAAATTGTTTTTTCCTGAAACTCAAAAACTAAAGTTTTTGGTATAATGAATCATCTATTAAACCATTAAACTAAATAATTTTCACAAATAGTACGGATCAATTGGATATCTTTGTGGAAGATCCAACATCTATTAAATTAAACAGACATCCAATTAATCACACGCGTTAACCAAGCTTTCGTTTGATTAGACAATAATCAGGGCGTTTGGGTGTCTTTCTTATGCGCTTAGGCAACCGATATTAAGAGAAGTGATTCATACTGTACTACAGTCTACAAATACATTCGTAGTTTTCCTATTATTTTTTCAATGCACATGGTGCGACTTTGTATCAAATGGGAAATGCAGGTGAAATAATAATAATTATTAAACAATATTAAGTAAGTATGATATAGAGAGACGAAGGTGTGCAGAAGTAACCAAAATATAATTTAATAACCAACATTTCTTGTTTCACATAAAGAGATAATGCATAACATAACTAGGAGATTGGAGTGTTGCATATCAGGTTATAGGCAAATAGCACGTTGTTTGTTTTGCAACGATGTCTAATTCATTTTCTTTTCCACGAAGATGATGAGAAAATCAGAAATTTAATCGAAATGGGCATATTAATGGTATTGTGACGTATAACTACTATTAACTACTATCACACCTAATCAGGCTGAGATATAACCGTAACCACAAAACTAAATAGAAATACTATTTTATCGGTTTCCTTTGAAAGAAATGTGATCGAATTTGGACAGAATTAACATTGTCCCATTTGTGTTGGTTCAGTTTACTTGTTAGTCCAGTTTACTAATATTTATTCAGTCACATGGAATTTAATAAGATGAAATTCCATATATTAGAATAAGTTTTTTAGTTCACAAAAAAAAAAAGAATAAGTTTTTTTTCGAGAAATGGCCTTCAAAATATTTTTTAAAAATAACTTCGATTCAATGTTCTTAGGTTTTACATAAACAAAAAAAAAGAATGGTGTATTATTTATTCCTTACCAAAAGAAGAGTGTTACACACAACTGGTAAATCCATATCCAAAAGAAAATAAAGAACAAACAAACACATCAATTCAATATTCCTGAATCTAACAATAGTATAAACAACAACAATAACAATATTATTTGAATTAAATCTACTCTTTGTATATACAAAGGCGTTTGTCTTTTTCTTTTTAAGAACTAGCGACTATATATTAATGCATTCAGTCTTTCCCTAAGCTTACTTCTGTCACATAATAAAGCCACTAAACATTTTAGGGTCCAAAAGAATTTAATACCAGGAAAGTAGATGGGTCGATAAGTAGACTGCTCCAAACCAACAGGATCCACCTCTCTCTGTTTGAATGCTTCTGACCTAAAGAGCTTTCGAACTTCGTAGCATTTCAAGAGCTCAACTTCATAGACACTCTTCACACCCCATGAACTAAGCAATTGCCTATCTTGTGTGGTTATGACGACTCTGCTGCCATGACCAAACCAGCTAAACTCCTCACCAAGGGCTTCTAACTGTTCGATCTTGTCCACGTCGTTAGCCACAAGTAGAACCTTCTTGTTCCTGAGCCTTGCTTTGATCGCTTTAAGACACCTATGAGAGCCCTTTGTGCTCAACCCTTCCCCTTGCATCTTGGAAAGAAGCTCTTCTTGTAGATGAGATCTGCGGCAGTGTTGTGAGATCTTTCTCACGTCTTCGAGGAAACAGTGAGCTTCAAAGTTATATGAGATGCTCTCGTAAACGTGTCTTGCAAGTGCTGATCTTCCCATGCTTCCTCTTCCCCATATCCCAATGACTCGCACACCTTGGTTTGAGTTTAGATCCAACCGTGGATACAATTCATTCATGTGTTCATCGATACCAATTAGGTTATTGCCATTTCCTGGTGTTACGGAGAACAACATCTTTGATACTCTTTCTGTAATTCCATCGACCAGCTTCGAGTCATCTTCCCTGAGAAAAAACAGAGTAAACAACAAAGCAAACAGAGTAAAAACAGAGCAAAACAGAGTGAAACAGAGCAAAAACAGAGTAAAGCAGAGCAAAAACAGAGCAAAACAGAGTAATCAACAACTAATCAAGAAGAAGAAGACTCATCAAAAATAGAAACATATCTTACCAGTTCTTTGAACATTCACCAGAGATCTCAGCCAAATAATTCAACGCATCCCTCCACGATTTGACCTTCTCTCTGCTCTGTCTCTTCTCATGTTTCTTGAACTGTTTCGCAACTTCTTCTCTCTGCCACCTCACGTGAGAAGGATCAACCTCGTAGAAAATAGGCAGCACTTTGATCAAACCCTTCTTCTCCCGTTTCAGAATCTTCACAAGCTCTTCAAGACACCAGTAGGAAGCTGAGTAAGTCTTAGAGACAACCACGACGGCGATCTCTGACCCTTTGATGGCTTGTAGAAGCTCCTGTGGGAACGGACGGCCCCTCTCCAACTCCTTGTCGTCTTTGAAAGTTCGAATCTCTATCGCCACTAACTCCTTGTAGAGAAAGCTGACGAAGTTCTTGCGAGTATCTGGGCCCCTGAAGCTTAGAAAGACGTCGTATTTCCGAGGAGTGAAAGAGGAAGAAGACAGTGATGACCTGGATTCGAGTAGTCGCAATGATTTAACTTTTGTCTTAAAGCACGATAGTTTTTTCATGATTCTGTTCATCTTTAATTCTTTTTATTTTTTTTTATTTTTTATATATGGACTTTTTTGAGTTTGCAGTGTAGCCGAAAGGAGTTATGAAACTATTTAGTTTTTATAGAGGAAGAGACACATTTAGTTAGTGCTTAACGGTAACGAAATTACCATTAAATTTCCAAGAAACATTGCATGAAGTTATAAACCATTGTATATATATATTTTCTAATCAGGTTAGAATGATAAGAATATCTCCATTTTGTTCTTTAAATATACCCCATTTTTATGTGAAAACGCTATGAAATGAACTGAAATATCCATGATTAGAGTAAATAAATCTCTATATATCTTTGATATTGCTTTGTTTAATATTGAAGTAAAATGTAGCGATCTCATGATCATTTTTTGTAAAATAATTTTACTTAAAAGGAAATTAATATATTGTACTTTTAAAATATTATACGTACGTCTCGTGATTTTCTATCTGTTTTAAAATTTTCGTCATACATCTGGCCCACCCGCCCTCCTTATCTAAGAAGTTGAGTTCATTTTTTTGTGGTGTATAGTGTATACTGCTGCTTCAAGCTTTTAATGTGTTTATTTTGGTAATTGATATATATCGAGCAAAGCTTTTTATAACCACGTGTGTAATTAGTGTTCGCGATTTATTTATTTTCTCTTTTGGGAATTTTTTTCAGTTTGATTGCATTTGACAAGTGTACCAAAAATGAGTAACAAATTATTTATTTTTTGGACATCAACAAATTAATTTTATTTATAATAAGCAAAAACCCACATTATATTTTTGAATAACATTATCGTGAATTGTCGTAGCGGTAAAAAGTTACATTAGGATAAACCTAAAAAGAATATGCTCATTTTATTCATTAGGTATCCAGTTCATGTGAAAAGTTCAATTAACTAGTGGAGATGGAATGAAAGGCCAAATATTAAATTAGCTAACGTGTCTTAGGTATAATTTTTTATATTGTTCTGTTTGAACTTACAAATTATTAATTTTGCAGTCAAATGTAAAGATCAGTGATCCTTTTTTCTGTTATGATAAGTAGGTTTGTTAAAATAATTTGACGACTCATAAGATATCGATAAATTTCATGCCGAAACTATACTTTTTAAATCTACATTCTATGTTTTATCATAAAACTTAGTCCAACCGCCCACTTTGTGTTTTAGGCTAGTTTCTTAGCTTACATTTCTTGGAAATTTAAAAACCATTAAACATATATTATAAACTTCGAGCTATCGTTAATATATTTGTTTTAAGAAGTATATTCAACTCAAAAATAAAAATAAAATACGTGTCCAATTGTCCATGATATACATGGTTCTTTACGTGCCGAACGTCGTCCTAGACACCGTGAAATGAACGTTTAAAAAATAAAAACCGAGTTATTCGAAATCGCCTAGAATCGTTCTACATTTGTAGAGACATGTTTACGTGTAAGTGACAAATATAATAGGCATATCCCAAAGCTGAAACAAGTTATTTGTGACACATAATAAAATATTACGATAAATAAATAGTTCTGATATCAAAAATTATGATATCTTCTCGAAATAATATAATAAAATAGTATATGAAATCTTCATTTACAAATACTTAAAAGTCAACATCCATGCTGGAAATCCATAATATAAAATAACATCCAAAATATAGATAACAACATAAATCCGAAAGTCTGAAATAGGAAATAATATAAACGATAAAAGTCCAAAGGTCTAAAAACCCATAAAAGCGATAAAAGCGATAATAGCGATAGAAGCCTAAAAATCCAATAGCCCAATAGCATATAACACCGATCCGATAAACAGTCATGTTCGTTGGTCTCACCTGAAAGAAAAAAAAGAAAGAGGGGTGAGCAACATGGTCAGTAAACAGTGATTTCGAGCTTTTAGAAAAATTAACGGACCGATCGCTGGAACGGAATGGACCCACGGGCTGAGAGAGCGGACGTGGGTGGCCCATTAGGTGTGGACGGTCAGGACGTTATATTATTTTTCACAAAAGTTTTGAAATTGTTTGTCATGTCACAATCAAAAATTCCAAAGTAATAGTTTAATTTCTGTCTAATGCATGCAACGTCACATATACCGGAGATTGTGATACTTTTATCGTACCTTAAAAATCAATATAATTTGTCTGCTAAATTATATATTTAATTGTCGTTGAAAATTTCTAACGTATTTTATACGATATTGTCGTGCAGTCACTGAGTTCGTAAGCCCTAACGTCAGTAACGTATACCACTATACTTTGCCGAGTCACACATTCGTAGCAGACTGCTACAGTGTTTAGTTTTACTATATCCGATAAAGAAGTCAACTAGACAGTTTTGGAAATGTGTTAAGCATTCTAGATTCAAATCATATCAAATTCAGATTTATCCGTTTGTGCGATCAGTCGAAATAGATATATAATTATTTTTGGAAACAATCACGTCTTTTAACAATGATAAAATGATCCCTAAGTAACTAATCGGTTGGATCTTGGTTTGCCGGATTATAAAAAAAAAGCCAAATAGATTTTTAATTTTCTTGTATGTCATAGTATTCTCTGTTTACAATTATGAAGTAAAGTCAAAACCAGTTTAATTAATTAGTGGAAATATATGGAACGAAAGGTCAAATAGTTAAATTAGCTAATGTGTATTTAGATATATTTGTAAATTGTTTTGTTTGAACTTATAACTTATTTATTTTGCAGTCTAATGTAAAGACCTCTTTCTGTGTTATGATAAGCATGGTTTGTTTAAATAATTTGACGACTTATAAGATTTTTTTTTTTGAACAACGACGACTTATAAGATATCAATAAAATTTATACAGTTTTTTAATCTACATTCTATGTTTTATCATAAACTTAGACCAGCCGCCCACTTTGTGCGTTTAGGCTAGTTTCCTATAGCTACACATTTCATGGAAACTTAAAAACAATAAACGTATATGTTATACATTTCGAGCTATTGTAATAAGAAGCATATTCAACCAAACATAAAAATAATAAGTGACCATGATTTTTGCCTGAGATCATATGGAAAACATGGTTCTTCACGTGCCGTATGTCCTAGAACCGTGAACGTTAAAAAAGTAAAAACCGAGTTATTATCGAAATCGCCAAAGAATGGTTCTACCTTTATAGAGACATGTTTACGTGCAAGTAAAAAAAATATAATAGTCATATCCTAAAGTTGAAACATGTTATTTTTCACAAAAGTTATAGAAGTATTTGTTATGTCACAATCATATATTCCAAAGCAATAGTTTAATTTCTCTTTAACGCATTGCGCATGCAACGTCACAGATGCTGGAGATTTGGATACTTTTATCGTACCTTGAAAATTAATATAAGTTTTTTGCTAAATATATAGAATCGTCGTTGAAAGTTTCTAACATATTTTATACGATATTGTCGTGCAGTAGTCACTGAGTTCGTAAGTCGTAACGTAAGTAACGTATGCTAGTATGCTACTATACTTTGCCGAGTCACATATTCGTCGCAGACTAGTACAGTGTTTTGTTTTACCTTTTATCAATGAAGAAGTCAAATAGAATTTTTTATTTTTCTGGTTAGTCATGGTACTCTGTGTTCAGAATTAAGAAATAAAGTCAGGGCCACTCCCGGTATTGTTTAAGACGAAAGAGTCAAACGCTAACATTAGAATTAATCTGAACTCGTCTGTTTGAAAAGTCGATAAAGTTTTTTTTTTTTTTTGAAAGCTAAACCCGGATTTATTAAAGACACAGACCTAATCCACCGGGTGGGAAGTACAACCCACGAATAGATTTTTTTCCGGATATTCAAATGGACCGTAAACAATGGCCTCATATCCGCGTGACCACATATGAAGCTAATAATTTCGCACTAGAGAAGAATCGATCTCTGACCTGGACCAACAGGGCAACTCCTCTTCCGATGGAAACCACTTGACCACCACAAAGTGGTTAAGTCGATAAAATTGTAACCTATACCTATGTGATTTTTCTGATTTAATTTTATACATGGAAAGAATTGTTAGAAGTTTTTATTAGAAAGGAAAATTCTTAATTATAAAACAAGACCAGTACAACATAATTTCTTAAAGAGAACAGAGAAACATGACTTGTATATATCAGATTTACATGGATCTACAATATGATTTGTTGGTAAAACCAACCAAGAATATAAGATATCAATCAATAAAAGCATAGATCGGACAATGTAAATTATCAGGCAGAGACAGAAACAGTACCCACTGTTGGTCTTTCTTAGACAGAAAGTGTGAAATGAGAGATCAGATCTTCCTCTTCAAAAGCTTCTCTTTCTCTGTTTTTGCATGTTAGTCATGTAAGGTTCGAAATGAATAATGGAAGTTAGGAACTTAACATAAAAGAAAAAAAGCAAATCTTGAAAAAAAATTTGTATTATTTAATCAAATAAAGAATGATAATTCTTCTATACACCAGCAATCTCACTCAAAAAATAGACGCAAAGATTCCTTATCTTATTGTAGTGGAATCAGTTAAAAAAATATATAGCAACAATAAACACCACTATTACAATAAACAGATGTAATTTAAATATCATATATAAGAAATAATTGTTCAAACATAATATATAACCCATCCACTAAAAAATTAATTTAAATATTTAACGAAGTTCAATGAACGAACCTAATTCAATTGTAATATTGAAGATTAAAGTAAATAGCAGTAAAATCTAAATGAATACAGAAATATACTGTATAATAATTTGATAAGAAATAAATAAAAGCAAATAAAATAAATAAAAACTCTCTTAATAAAATTTCATTATTTTATTCAGATTCTGAATCGTAACTAAGCATGGTATTATGCAATTTAGTCAATCATCTGTGATTCTCAATATTTAAATATCATATAAAAGTAAATAATTTATAAAATAACTGCTCAAACATAATATATAACCATCCACTAAAAAAAGTCAACTTATAAATTAGACAAACCTGTGATTTTTAACAAAAAAAAATAAAAAAAATAGTGAACGCTCTAAATACTTAGTGTGAGTATTTTAAATGTACGTAAAAGAAATATGTATTATATTGTTTCTTCACTTAATCTAAATATGTATTCTATGGTTTCTTCACTTACATACCCGCCCTACGGGCGGGTTTACCCTAGTTTATATAATATAATGTATTTGAAAAGTAGTAAGATGATCATTTTGCAATATTATATATATATATATATGCTATATAAACACATAATTATATATATATATATATATATATATATATATAAACACTATCTAAGAAAATGTAGTAAACCAATTATGGTTCTGGTGCTTTGTTGTAAGAAAGATTTAGGGGTGAATGTTCATGTATCTATTCGGGCTTGGTACAGTTTATCCGGGTTTTGGATTTTAGAAGTTAAAGATTTTAATCCTATTCATATATTTATAAATTTTGGTTCGAGTTTGATTCAGATCATTACAGGTTCAATTTAAGTTTAGATACCCATTAAATTATGTAAAAAAGAGAAAAATACAAATATATTTAAAATCCTCAAAACAATGTACAACATATATATTAGAATTATGTAAGACTAAATACTAAAATTAACATCAAAATTGGTTCGGTTTGGATATTTGAGTGGATAACAAATAGGTATTATGAATATTTTTGGTGTTTTGAAACTTTTAGCTATTTTTAGATATTTTTACTTGTGACTATTTTTGGTAATTTTTAGATATTAAATTATTTTGAATATTTTTAGATATTCAGTTTAAAATAATTAATATATTTTAAGTATATAATTGTGATTTATATATCTTCTGGTACTCAAAATATTTCGGTTTGGTCGGATTTGATTCAGATTCTTCAGATATCAAAGTTTTAAATCACTCATATATTTAATTAGTTTCAGTTTTGGTTCACTATTACTTTTTCGAGCCGGGTTGGTTCTTCAAATTCATATATTTTGTTGCCTTAGTATATTTAACATCATTTCTAATTTCTATTTTTTTTGGCATCACTTCTAAATTTTATTATTAAATGAATAAAAAGACAAAAAAAAATTGAAATGTTTTTTAGTTTAAAAAAAATATTCGTTGTTTAAAATATAATATTTAGATTTTAGATAATTCTTATTATTATTATTTTTAATCCCTTATTTTAACAAACAAAATTAAATTCGTTTTTATTTTTAACTAATTTATATATTTTATTCATTAAAGATATAAACGATATTAACAACTCTGACTTTAACTTGAGCTTGAATACTAAATTGAATTTCAAAATCCATATATACTCAAAATCACATCGCAAATAATAATATATATTATATTCTGATGACATTTATTTATAGAATTTAGCCAGTGGTTAGTATAAATTTAGGATTTGCAGTTCGTATTGCCTTTCTGAAGTTAAAATAGTATGTAGCCTTAGATGATTTATTCGGCCCACTAATCAGTTAATTAGGCCTAATACCCTTTTTAGCTTGGAAAATATTCAAATGGGCTATTCTTAATTTAGAAGTTTTACAATTTAGCAATTACAGAATACTCATTTTATGTCTGTAAAGTTCTATAAATATTCGTAGCCAACTGTTAAAGATCCAAAGTCTAATTAAAGGCAAAAGAGAGCCCATAACTTGTAGAAATGTATAAAGTTTTTGAATTTGTTTAAGTGGACAGTGGATAAGGACCATAAGGTATACTTTACAACAGTTCATGTTTTCATTTGAATCAATTAATATAAAATCGATATTAGTTACTCACACAATCATCACGACGTGACGATCACACCATTCCAACTAATAAAAAAAATACAAGGAGCTCGCTAACCTTTGACATTTTATGATTAGAGAGGCGATCACCTTAATCTTCTAATTAGTTTGTTGACCTTCAGAGTTTAGACCCTAAATTAATTTCTGTCACTCATAATCAGTTTTAAAATAATTTATATCATTAATAGTATGCAACCGTACCTAGCAAAAATCAATTATTAGCTGGAATAAGCCACCAAAGCATTTGATAACATAACGTGACTAAAATTAACTAAATAAACCAAAAAGGCTATTTTGATATAGTAATGAATATTTCAGCACCATTAAAGCATATGATATGGCAACACAATTAACAGTTTTAATCTTTCAACCAACATGGTACTATAATGCTGTCGGTTCAAACTATTTTTTTTCTCAATAACTTTAAATGTTTGCAATAATTCTTCTTATGACATCGGATAACTGAATAATTATGAGATGTAGACCATTTCATCCTTTTGACCGTAATTAGTTACAAGAAGAAGAAAAAAAAAACATCAATCTCTTTGAAATTCCAAGGTTTCTATGTCTTAATGCGTAATTAAAAATTAAAATTTTACTTAGGAAAAACACTATTCCAAATGTATTTTAATAATATAAATTAATTAAATTTGGGAAAAATTGCGCGTCACTGTTCTTCTTCTTCTCTCTCTCTATCTAAAGCGGAAACGAATAGTTACAGTTCACAAAGTAATCTCTTCCTCTTCAAAAGCTTCTCTTTCTCTTTCCTCCGTTAGACCCGCTCTCTCTCCAGTCCCCTTCTTCTTCGTCTTCCCTTTCCTCATCTCTCTTTTCTAATACGATGACATCGAAGAACAACGGCTTGTCAGCCGCGCTTGTCTCCAATCTCCAGGACGTGCTTTCCAAGAGAAAAGGAGGCAGCGATGAATCGGAGGAGGAGCCTCCCTCCACTTCCGTTGCGGCCAAGGAGGAGGAGGAGAAGGAGATCGACGATGACTCAAGACCAATCGTTTTAGTCACGAATGGAGATGGGATTGATTCTCCTGGGCTCGTCTCTCTCGTTGAGGCTTTGGTTAGCGAAGAGCTCTACAATGTTCACGTCTGTGCTCCTCAAACGTACGCTTTCGATTGTTGATTTGTTCGTCTTCTTGTTTAAAGTTTGGAACTTTTGGTAAGGCTTGTGAATTGGATATGTGGGCAGGGACAAATCGGTTTCCTCTCATTCTATGACTCCTGGAGAAACCATCGCTGCGAGTTCTGTTGATATCAAAGGTGCCACCGCCTTTGAAGTTTCAGGTTTGTGCATTCTGATTCAATGATTATGAATACAAAAAGGAACGTTTTTTTAATCTGAAAGCTGGAGTCTTTGTTGGAACAAGATCCGTTGATTCATAGGCTTTGAGGTTATTTGTTGTGGTTGTTGTTCTCAGGGACTCCTGTGGACTGCATCTCGTTAGGATTATCAGGAGCGCTTTTCGCTTGGTCTAAACCAATACTGGTTAGTATTTTATTATAATCATCATTGAGATGTTATGGTACTATCTTGTAATTTCTGCTTATTTTCTTTAGGTGATTAGTGGAATCAATCAGGGATCAAGCTGTGGGCATCAAATGTTAGTGTTTTTGTCTTTGTATATATTCCTTGTCTGTCCATGGAGCTATGTGTTTTCCTGATGGGAGAATCATCCTTCAGGTTCTATTCCGGTGCAGTGGCTGGAGCTAGGGAAGCTTTGGTTTCTGGAGTACCTTCTTTGTCAATATCACTGAACTGGTGAGTTTTAATTATGGGAATGCATGCGTGCTGCTATATATGTGGACGTGTTTGGCCATGAACACTTTTTTTTTTTCCTAATCAAATTATAGGAAGAAAGGTGAAAGCAAAGAAAGTGACTTTAAGGAGGCTGTTGGTGTCTGTTTACCTTTGATAAACGCAACTATCAGAGACATTGAGAAAGGAGTTTTCCCTAAAGACTGCTCTCTCAACATAGCAGTTCCAACATCACCCTCTTCAAACAAGGTTTTTTTTTTTATTATCAGAAACTGATTTTTGAATGGTTCGGATTCTTTATGCTAAGAACACAATCTATGCCTGCATTGGTCACCGTGTTCTTTGTTGTTGTGAAAATTAGAATCTCACTATTCAACGGTTTAGGGAAGTTGATGTTTCGTTTACGTATGAATAGGGTTTCAAGGTAACAAAACAAAGCATGTGGAGGCAGAGTCCTAGCTGGCAAGCTGTTTCAGCTAACCGCCACCCTGGTGCTGGGAATTTCATGTCTGACCAACAAAGCCTAGGAGCTCAGCTTGCCCAGCTTGGCAGAGATGCTTCAGCTGCTGTGAGTTAACTCCTCCTAGTCACAAGTTTTAAACTTCAACTTTGTTATTTCTGTAATTTGTTGTTGGTTCTGAAGGTCCAAGATTAGTTAATAAGACCACTGAGATTAAGATATGTGGCAATATCAGGGGGCTGCTCGTCGTTTTACAACACAGAAGAAGAGTATTGTGGAGATTGAATCGGTTGGTGTTGCACCTAAAACTGAGAGCCGTGTTAAGAAATACTTTCGCCTAGAGGTAAAGAAATTTTTTGAACTCTGTTCTCTTCAAGTGTCTTAGATCCTGAGTTCTGAATATGTGTATGTGCAGTTTGTGGCTAAAGAAGAAGAACATACGGATGAAGATTCGGATATCAAGGCTCTAGAAGATGGTTTTGTAAGTTGACATGATGATCATATGCTCTTTTCTGAATCAACCCTTATTGATACTAATCTAAATACTTGCCCTTTTTGTAATGACAGGTATCTGTGACTCCACTGTCCCTACTTCCAAAAATGGATTCAGAAACTCATGCCGCAGTGTCAGAATGGATCTCCAAAGCCCTTAACTCTGATCAATGAAAAAGGTCATACTCAGTAAATTATGTTGCATGATTTTGGCCAAAACCCCTGCCAACAAATCTGGTAACTCGATATTGCATTTGTTTGTTCTTGTGGTCTTGTTGTTATTTAACACGCATTTTTCTATATTATTTGTTTGATCCCCCTACAAGTCTCGTGGGTTGTTTTTTTATTGATTGTCGTCAGTAGCTGTTTGGGAACGCTTACCTTTGTAATTGAAAAAGGGTCGGTCTGTTTTCTCATTCATACAACATTGTTTTTTTCTTGTATACCTTTTGATTGAGTGACAGGCATATAGAACATGATCCACATTCTGATTGTCAAAAACAAAACAAAAAAAAAGTGATATAAAGGTGAATTACTCTCCGTCATCAGCTGCCAGATTTCAATTGTATTTATTGTCTTGGAACTTATTCACATGCTGCATATTTGCGAGACTTAAAAGAGTTCTTATGCCATCCGAGTCAAACGAATGCTTACGAGTTACGAGACTTGGCTGAATCCACCCATCACATACAATACAACATAAGAAAAATACACACATGCACACATTATCAAACGACAAGCATACAAACGAGTTTAGTGACGAACATATTTTCTTGTTCGTCTTATTCAATCACAAATCGCACAACATTACTTAATTCAAACAAATCCATGTGGAGAAATGACATAATTTTTGAACAAGACCAATGATCGATCATTCTAGAGCCAAGCAATATAGCGGGAAACAGTTTGCTTCATCTACTCCAATGTGATTGTCCACTTTGATCGGACGCCTTGGTGCATAGTTATCTGCTCTTAGGTACCTATTAACCTCCGAAGCATAGTTATCACGTGACGCTTCCAGTCCACGCAATGTACTTACCCATTCATCTTTTCCCTTATCGTGTAGAAACGACCCCAACACTTTGAGGGCCAGAGGAAGACGATTCGCCAAATGTACAGCCTGGAAGGAGAGACTTTCGAAACCGGGGAGAGGGCTGCTCTGCTTGAAAGCAAACTCTGAGAAGAAAGCAAGAGCTTCCTCGTATCTTGGAGACTCAACCTCGTAGATGTGTTCTACTCCACATTGAGTAAGCAAAGACCTGTCTTGTGTGATCACAATGACTAGACTTCCTGGTCCAAACCAACTAGCATCTTGAATTATACCTCTTAGCTGATTAATGTCATCTACACCATCAGCAACACGCAGAACCTTGCGGTGTCCCATCAGTTCTTTGATGCCCTTGTCGGAGCTAAGTTTCTTATACCTTTCTATAGGTTGCACCTGCAGTGAACTGGGTGGGCACAGGAACGATATTTTGTCGTCTTTGAAAATATTGGTAGAATAATGGTGCTGAAATCTTGGTGAGATCTCCTCGTAAAGGGCCCTTGCAAGAGTTGTCTTCCCAACACCTTCAACTCCACAGATACCAATTATACCTGACTCTGCACGCTGTACAGCCTGTACTAAACCACGCAACTTTGCTAGGCGAAGCTTCGTGTACATAATCGACAAGTAAGTGGAGTCGTAGGGCGTAAAACGAAAGCTGAGCGGGAATGATCTCTGGTTAGTTTCAATATCACATGTGGTCGTGGGAGTTAATCTGAACTCATTCTCTAGCTTCAAACTCCGAACCGGACCTAAACCAGTACTATAATAGCTTGGCCCGGAAGATTTCAGGATATTAGAAACGAATTCAGTCACTTTATCCACCAGCTCTGAGTCGTCCTCCCTATCATGTAGAATGAGTTTTTTTTTTTTTTAAATATAAACTAAGTTCGATCAATAACTATTATTACAATCAGTGCAGGTTAATTTAACAACAGCTACATTTTTTAAGGGGTCAATACATTAATTTCTTGATTATTTCACCATATTTTAGAGAGAAAATATCATTTAAAATAAATCGTGTTGGTGATGTGACCCCTTTCCTTATAGCGTAGTTCCGCCACTGATTACAATCCTTGTTTCAAATAAAAAAAAAAAAAAAATATATATATATATATATATATATATATATATAATAGAGCAAAGTTTATTTATAGAAGAAAAAGTCTTTTTATCAAAAACAGCATGCAAAACTGAAAATTGTAAAATAGAAATTATTAAACCTTAAAATATTGAATATTCTTAACAAATAATGAAAAAAGTTTCAAAAGATAAAATACATATTTATTACTCTAAATTCTAAAATCTTAAACCCAAAGTTCTAGAGATATACTTTTTTATAAATGTTATTTTGTGATTTTTTGTGTAGCATTTTCAGAATAAAAAATAGTTTTACTGATAGAATATTACGTTTTAATATTAACTCCTTAACATAAAAACGGTATTAATTTGGCTATTTGCTCATTAGCACAAAAAGAAAAGAAAAAAAAAACTTGCAATCTAAAAACAAAATTAAACGAATAAATAATAACAAACAATTGTACCAGTCACTGGAATGGAAGCTAGGTTTACGAGACACCTGAGCAGTCAGCCATTTTCTCACCATCTCCAAGTTCCCACCCTGCACTTTCGCGTATTTTTTTACGTGACTTAAGATATCCAAAGGACTAATTTGGAAGAAGATAGGAACTACTCTCAAAGTTCCTATCTTCTCACACTCTATCATCCTGCTAAGGTCCTTCACCATCCATTCCGAAACCGAGTAGCTCTTTGTTATAACGGGGACTGAAACTAGCGACTTTCCCATAGCCTCATGATCCGTGGCCTCTAAAGGCTCAGAGGCTATGAAACTTGTGATGCAACTGGTCTTGAACGAGCTAAGGAGATGGCTCACAAAAGTTTTTCGCGTATCTTCCCCTCGAAAACTCACGAACACTTGGGGAGTCATAATTAGGAGAAAAGCCAATGGAAGCTTTCGTAAGTTGTTCTTTCTTTTTTTTTTGCAAAGAAATTTATTAAAGTTTCTCGAGAGATGATATATATACGAAGCAGCTGAAAAAAGTCGTAGCTGCAAGAGTAACGTGACCTACACACCTCTTTTACAAATAGTGAACCAGTCGTCTATATTCCTTTCTCACGAATAAAGTCACGAAACATTCCTTGCTTTTGGAAAATAAATAGAAAACATCTGGTTGTTTAAGTTTAGATAAAGTTTTTACATAAGAATGATGGTGATATAACACTTTTTAAAGTAAAAGAATATACCAGTAAATGATGTACAGCGTTAGCTAAGTTGGCACGATATGTCTTTTTCATTGACCCAAGTATTTAGAAATCAAGTTGAATTATCTAAAACTATATATGTGTCTTATCTGCATAAGTTAAACAACCTAAACAGTTTAAAAGTTTGAACAAGTTACATAACACTATAAAACTGACAAAAAGATTCTATTGCACCAAGAAGATCATGTCAAAGACTAGTGGTTTAGCACGATAGACTGCAAAACAAATCTAACATCTATTACATTGATTAGTAATCAGAGAACTGGTGAACTAATAGCTTTTGAAGAAAATTTTGTAAACCTATGAGAAAGAAAACAAGTTGTGTAATGGGCAAGTCTCTTACATAGTTAGTTTTGGTTCTACGACCTCTATAAATTAATACTCGATAAATTATTAATCTCTATAAATTAATAAATTTTATCGGTCTCAACTTGGCCGGTTCAAAATTTAATACAAATTGATAAAATAATAAGATAATATTTTTTTAGAAAATTTTATGTAAATATATGGTCTCATTAAAATTATAAATTAATAATTTATATGTATACATATTTTATATAAGTAAGTACCTATTGCTATATTATTTGTTTTATATTCACAATGAAATTATCTTTATATTTTCTTCACTTAATATATTTTTGATGAGATTTAGTAATATTATATCTAAAACTATATTTAAGTTCGAGCCAATATATATTATATACATCAAATCATATAATAAAATTCATATAAATGTCAAATTTCAAAAAATAACAGTTAATGTCTATACAATAAAATCAAATATTTTTATTATCTTAGAATAAATATATCTTAAAATAAAAAATCTAAAGAAGAAAACTTTTATAAATTAATATCTCTATAAATTAATAAAATTTCAAAGTTCCGAAATTATTAATTTATAGAGGTTTTACTGTATAACAACCAATTATAAAACTTTCATTTAGCAAAATGACTAAAACTTTCCTTTAAAATGGAGGGAATCTAAACCCTTTAATTATGTTTGTAATTCATTCGGGTAAACTAGTTTTTTCGCATAATGATTTCTGTTATCTTTAAAATTTACCTTGTGCATAAAAACTATTTTATGTTATATTAGAGTATTTATGTTGTCTAAAATTCATAAGGAGAAATGATTCAAAGAAGAGAATATCGTTCTAGTATAAGAGGGAGTGTCTAACTGAGCACATCAACTAAAATAGTCGACTCATTCTTTTATATGACACCCATTTTTGCAAGCATATCATTTGGCCACTTTATCGACTCAGCAATATAGCCATTCATTAACATTATTCAAACGTGTTCTAGACAGTGCAGATTTCGTATTTTTTTCTGTTTCTTGCAACAAACTTGAATGGGTTAGTAGGCTGATGAATGAACTCCTATGAGTCTTCTCCCTGCGTGTAAAAAACTTTAACTCTAGACATGTGTCTAGAATGCTTTGGAAACACATTGCAGTCCAGGCACTCTCATTAGAAACTTAAGTTACCCTTGCAGTCCATGCTTTTGTAGAGTTGATCCAGGCTTCACTAGGACTAGCTTGCTTTCTCTTGTGAGATAGGGGCGTACGCCACTCTGGATGGGTTCTGACGATTATGTAGTTAATGCTTTTAGAGAGTGGATCAAGACTTCCATAGGACTAGTTTTTCTGAGAATTGGCCATATAATACGAAATGCAACGAGATTTAAACATTGCCCTAGGAAATTAATCGATTAATGTTTATGTTGAATCAACTCTTCATTGTTTTAGTATCCAAAAAATAACACAAAAACAGGACGACCAGTCGTATTGTTAATTAAAATTATATAGCTGTAATTAGGCTGCAACTAACTAATTTTAAATATAAGCCAATCTGTCGCAAACTTGAAGAATTCAAATTACAGTTCAAGGCGGGTCGCTCGCCCATGTACGACGTGGGCAATGTGTAAACAAACACATTGACTTCAACTTTTATTCTTGAACTTTTCTTCATCAAAATTCAAAAATCAACGACCTACTTCCTTATTAAGGTCCAAGCCAAGAGTTCATTCTACACAGATAAACATAGCATACCAATGGAGTTACCTCGTCCTGTGAGGCAGTACGATGTGTTCCTCAGCTTCCGAGGAGAAGACACTCGCAAAGGCATCGTCAGCCATTTGCACGGAGCATTTCGCCGCAAGGGAATAGAAAAAATATTCAAAGACGATAAAACACTCGAGATTGGAGACTCCATTTCCGAAGAAATCAAGGAGGCTATACATAATTCGAAGTTTGCGGTCGTAGTTATCTCAAAGAACTATGTTTCCTCCACTTGGTGTCTAGAGGAGCTACGCATGATAATGGAGCTTCACAACGAAAACCTACTCACTGCTGTTCCAGTCTTCTACAACGTTGTTCCATCCGATGTAAGACACCAGAAAGGAACCTTTTCTTTAGAAAGGTACGGATGTTCAAGAATCATGCTACTATTTTCCAGCAAGAAAAGAACAATGGCGGCAAAGGTTCAGAAGTGGAGAGAAGCTCTCACTGCGGTCGCAGATGCATCAGGCAAGGATTTGAGTAAATGGTGAGTTCACTCTTTTCCCTGTGAAATCACAATAAGCATCATCAACAATGAGGAAAATCACATTTTAAACTTTTAAATTGACATTTACATGTGTTTTAGGCTTCTTTTCTTTCACTAGCATTTAACAGTTTTGAGTTTTTTTTAAAGTCAAAATGGAGTGATTTTTTTTAACATATCAAATCTCGAACTTCATTTCACACTCAAAAACTGATCATATAAATGTATAATGTGACAAAAAAATAATAACGTGGAGAGATGACAATGTAAATAGTTATAACGTGATTTTTTTTTCACAAATACTTTACATAGAAAATATTTTTTTAAATTTTTAAAAGTTACTTTTTTTTTTTTGATCAAAATTTTTAAAAGTTACTATATTATAAAGAACTTTAAAAAATGCTAAAATTATAATTAACCAAAAATGAAGATTTTTGTTTTTAAAAAAATAATTTTATGGAAAACATAAAAAAATATGCTATAAAAATTAGAAATAAACAATAAATAAAAACTAAAAATAGTGTCGAGAATCAAAACCACAAAATATCATTTTGTTTTTGAATATAGTAACACAAATTATTATAGTATAATATTTTTTCTGACATCAAACTGTTGAAAGCCTTGTACTAACTCAAGTAGCCAAATATGAGAAGTAGAATCGCCATTTCGGCATCGCCAGGACAATGAGACCGACGCGTGGTAACACGTGATTAGTCTGGACCATTTCTGTAGAGCTATGATATCCCTGTATAATTCAAAAAAGAATCAACAAAAAAAAATACGTTGGTTGTAGGCCATGTTCGAAAATTCGCTACGCGCTATCTGTGCGGCAACCCTGGACCTAGCGAGTTGTGAAAAAATCGGTGATTAAGCGGGGATTAATCGGGGATTAATTTTATGTATGTTTGGTATATATATTATTATTTGTCCAACCATTACAAGATTTCACCGTAGTCTATTGGTTCGCGTATCTTTTATACAAGCAGGAGACCCGGGTTCGAGGCGATGTCTTGTATATTTTGTTATTTTTTTCATTTTTTCTTTAATGAATGCACATTTACTATACTACCCTCGTCTTCTTCCTTTTATCAGTCGCTCAAGAACCCTAATTCTGCGTTTTTCAACCATTTTTTTCCACGATTCCCCTGCGTTTTCACTGATTTTTATGATGTTTATGCCTAGTAATGATAGATTCACGGCGAAAATTATGATATTGTGCTTACAATTTAGAAAAATCAAACTTTTTGTAAAGAATCCGATTTTTTGGACGAATCGGGGCAAAACGCCACGGTAGCTTACCGATTCACGTTTAATCGCCGATTAAGCAGTCCTCGCGGGCGCGTTTTAGAACATGGGTTGTAGGTGAGCAGCTCATGATGGTTTATCTTCTTTTTTTCTTTCCATTAATATAGTAAGACATCTTATATTTTTCAAAAATTATAATTTGTAATTATTTTTTGTTAAATATTCAGTTTTTAAAAAATCTATAATATAGAGTTGATGTGAACTTTCTAAATTTTATCTTTAAAAAAAATATCTTAGTAGGGGTTATTGGTTGTTGTATTTGAATGGATTTGAAAATCCGAACTAAATTTAGTGTTATTGGTTCTGTGATTTTAAAATCTGTATTAAAATCATGTGTTATTGGTTTAATAATTCATAAACTCTATATTAAATCAAGTGTTATTCAATCGTACGGATTTACTAATATATTTGATTTTACAATGGATTTGAATGGATTTGTTTGAATTTTTTAGTTAAAAATACAAAGACTCAAATCCGAGAGAAAACCTTTGGATTTGCATATTTTACTTGGATTTATAAATATTATATGGATTTTTAAATCAATCAAAATATATAAACTTGTTATAAGAAAATCAATATCATTTCTCTTGGTCATCGTTTTCTGTCACATCATACTTTATAAAGTCAGAGGTTTGATATGTTAAAAATGTTAATTTAAAAGTTATAAATTCTAGTTAAAAAAGTCATAGTTTTAAATGCAGTGTTAGTTAGAAAGTTAAAAATGTATTTCCCATGTGTAATCAAACGCAGATATAGAATAAGCTGTTTGGTATCATTACTCGTGAGAAATGACCACGAAAGGGTAGATATATAAGAGAATGTTTATCCCTAATGGGTTTCTTAAGTTTTTTTTTTTTTTTTTTAAATAAAAATTAAAAAACAAACCAATCGCGGACCGCCACGAATCACTAGAATCCGCGAACAGTGTAAAAAACTTAGTAAAATCGGTTCTTAATTAGTAGTTTTTGTAACCGATCTTTAAAGGTTTTGTGGGGACCCACGCACTAAGAACCTCACTAAGGACCCTGGATAAACATGCTCTAGGGACATGATTATCGTCGGTTACAAGAGGGGGTTTTAAGTGGTGGGATCCACTTTTTGTGTTAAAAACGGTAATAGAAGAGATGAAATAAGGATCGACTTGGGTATATTTCTTGCATTGTTAGCAGGCCCCACTAACACGTGGCGGCCCGCGTTTGGTGCGCATTTCAATTTTTTTTTTTATAACCAGCCCAAAAAAAAAAAAAATTTGAGCCTATGAAAACGTGCAGGCGATAATCATGGTCTAATTCCCCTGCATGCGTGATCTTTCTCGTCCTATCATACTTCCTGAAAGTATTCTTGTCATTAGCTTCTTTGCACATGCAACATTCATCTTGGTTCTTCCCTGGTTTTCCTCTTTTATGTGCATGCATACTCATATCTATCATATTTCATCCTTACTAAGCTAGCCACATAGTGTAATTAATAACAAATTTTCCAGTGATTTAGTTGTTGATTTGAAGTACATATATATATATATATCATATGTTTTGGGAACTAATAAATTAGAAGTTAACGTATCTAAGGCAACATTTTTTTGTATTTGTCCTGCACGCTAGTGAGGACGAGGCCACGATGGTTGCGGATATTGTTGGGAAAATTTCAGATCAGTTGTTCTCAATGGAGCCACTAGATTTGAGCCATATCGTAGGGATGAACGTTCACATGGAACAGCTGAGTCCTCTTCTGAGTGTGGAATCTGAGAAAGAGGTTCGTGTGATAGGAATCTGGGGAATGGGAGGCATTGGCAAAACCACCATTGCCAAGTATCTCTACGAAGAATATTCACGTCAGTTTGATTCATCCTGTTTCATTGAAAACGTTAGGATCTTGGCACAGAATGGCCTACCGTATTTACAGGAAAAGCTTATTTCCATTCTCCAAGGCCAAAAACAAGAGACCAGCTTCTGGTGCGTGGAGAAGGGTTACAACTCTGTCAAGTCCAACCTTAAGGGTAAAGTTTTCGTCGTCCTCGACGATGTGGACAACTTGGACCAGCTCCAGGCCGTGGCGAAAACGATTGACTGGTTTGGAGCAGGGAGCAGAATCATCATAACTACAAGAGACTTTGGATTGCTCTACTCCTTTGGAGTAAGACTATTATACCATGTTAGCTTTTTGGACAGCAATGATGCCATCCAAGTCTTTAAACAAGCTGCTTTTGAACGAGGGCAAGCTCCTTCTGATGTCTACCACCAATTCTCAATCCGTGCTTCTAGGCTTGCTCAAGGCCTTCCTTCAGCCCTCGATGCTTTCGGCACATATCTCCGCCGGATTACATGGATAGAAGGGTGGGAAGATGCATTACGCATTCTTGAAACAATTCCTCATCAAAGTATCATTGATATTGTGGATACTAGCTACAGAGGTTTAGACGACAAAGAAAAATCTGCGTTTCTTCACGTTGCATGCCTCTTCAATAGAGACTCTCTCCAGCGTGTAAATGACCTTCTCGTTGATGGTGCTCTAAGGACAAACGCTTTAGAAGCGAAATCTCTCATAGAAATATCACCTGTAGATGGATGCATCACCATGCACCTCTTGATAGAACAAGCAGCAAGAAATATTGTGCTCCGAGAATCTGGCTTCTTGCCTTGGAGACAACGAATTTTGTGGGAAACTGATCCAATCATCTCCGTGCTACAAAATAACACAGTAAGATTCTTCATGTTACCATGTTAAATTTTTAAAACCAATTGACGATAACTGGATTGACACATGTCTCTTATGTCATATCCAAGCTTCCGATGTGGAAGTTTATATTCTCACATTTGCATTGTTCTAGTCTCTATGGTTTTTGCCATTACTTGTCGTATATCTACTGACCTCGATTCTCTCGTCAGGGTACAACAACAACGGAAGGTGTAGCACTAAACATGTGTAAAATGCTTCACACGTCGTCTATCAAAGGAAATGTGCTTAAGGATATCAACAGTCTCACATTCTTCAAGGCCTTCACGGATTTGAATGATATAGAGTCCAAACTGAAGTTCATTCCAGGCACAGATATGCTTCCCAGCAAACTCAGGTTACTACATTGGGATGCTTATCCTATGAAAAGTTTGCCTCCAGGATACTCTCCGCATTGCCTCGTTGAAATAATTCTGCGTCACAGTAAGCTTGAGCGTCTGTGGGATGGAACCCTGGTAAGCTATCAAAACACATTGGTATTGAGTTAGTAACTAGAGTGTGTCACAAAGCATTTAAGATATCTAAACGTCTTTTGTGTGTGTTTCTTACATCTAGGAACTCGGTCAGTTGAGGATACTAGATGTTACTGGCTCGAAGAATCTGACCAAAACTCCTGATCTTTCAAGGGCCACGCGACTAAAAGAGTTGATAATGAAAGGCTGTACAGGACTGGAGCAACCTCCAGAGTCCATTGGCGGCCTATCTTGCCTGCGAAAACTCGATTTATCGCATTGCAATGGCTTAAGAAATCTTGTTATCTATATCTCAGAAAAGAGTGTCCTGCCAGAGAGTGGACTTAGGCGACGCCGGCAAGTCATAATGAAGCTTCCCGGAGCAGTAAAGAAACGAACTTCTCTTTCAAACCTATCAATAGAAGGGAAGATACAAATCAAGTGGTGGCATCTCAGGGGAAACGCAGAGCACCTCTCTTTGATCTCCGAGCAACACATACCTGAAGAATCAATGGTGATGATGCCAAAGGAAAGATTTCCTTTTATCTCAAGCTTCTATGATTTTAAATCTCTCAGCATCAAGCGGTTTAGCTACATTGAGGATGGTGCCTCCTTCGAATGCATTAGCTTCTCAGGCTTCCCTTGCTTGGCGGAGTTGAAACTAATCAACTTGAACATCCAGAAAATCCCTGAAGACATTTGTCGGTTGCGTTCACTAGAGAAACTAGACTTGAGTGGAAATGACTTCACTAATCTACCTTCATCAATGAAGAACCTCTCTAAGTTGAAATACATCAGTCTTTCTAACTGTAGCACGCTCGAGGCGTTGCCGGAGCTGACGGAGGTGCAGACACTCAAGCTTTCCAACTGTTCCAACCTCACGTCACTGGTGGAACTTTCTCAAGATGTAGGCAGTTACAGTTTGCAAGAGCTTGAGCTAGACAACTGCAAGAATGTTCAGTCATTCTCAAACCAGCTTAGTCATTTCACTAAGTTAACATATTTAAACCTCAGTGGTAATGACTTTGAAGCAATCCCCGCAAGCATCAGAGAGCTACCATCTTTGGTAACGCTCAGCCTCAATAACTGCAAGAAGCTCAAATCAGTGGAAGAGCTTCCACAGAGTCTCAAACATCTCTATGCACACGGATGTTGTTCCCTGGTGACCGTTTCACCGAACCATTCAATCAAACACCTTGACCTTAGCCATTGCTTTAGCCTGCAACAAGATGAGCAACTAATCTCTCGGTTTCTAAACGGCGACAACGTATTAAGATTTCTTTGCTTACCTGGAACTAAAATGCCAAGATATTTTGATAACCAATCACATGGGATACGTACCAAGATCAGCCAACCTCAGACTAGGTTAACTCCCATGTTTGTAGGCTTCGCTGCATGTATCATGGTTTCTTGCGAGAGGTCGTTCTACCTTCAGTTCCCGACGTTTAGTTATGACTGGAAACGCGACGATGATAATGATGTAATTCGGATTAACCTCAAACCAAATCTCTATCTTTCTCGGGAGATTGAGGAAGGAGGGAGTGATACACGGCATCACATGGTTATCATCCACGTCCCGTGTAGCATAAACGCCGATAAAATGGAAGAGTTGCGTCTTGAGTCTCATCTTCAACTTCGGGAGGAGCAGTTTCAGTTTCCACCGGGCGAGATAAGTGCTTGTGGAACGCGAATAGTTGCAGAGGAGTGACAATTTATATAGTCTTTGGTTCGGGTTTGGAACTATGTAAACCAAATCATACCGATGTTTGGTTTCTTTATACAATCGGTTTGGTTTTTCGATTTGGTTGTGTTCCCGATTGCAAAACCGGAATTAACTGTAGTTTTAAAAATTGCTCTAGGTGGTAAATCTCTCTAACCAAAACAATTTTCTCTAAATCCGATCTATAAGACTCAAATCGGTTTGAACTATTTAAATTAGTTTAAACATTTCTAAAGCAATTTAAATCGATTTAAATGAGTATACATTTATTAAATTAAATAATAATGTTTGTAAAAATTCACAAAATTGTCTAATTTTATTTTATTTTGTATATTTAATTATGATAATTCATAAAAATAATTTTATAATTAAACCTAAAAAATAAAATATCTTATATAAATATAAACATTTATATAAAATAAATCAAAAAATCGTTAACACCTAGTCCCTTCCTAAATTCTGAATAATCCGTCTTGACGCTGGTCCTCTACGTAGTGTCTAGTTACGGCCTAATTATTTTTTGAACGTTGTCCCCAAACCGATTTACCATAAAAACAGAGTATGACTTGTTTTGATTTTTTATTTTGATAACATTGCGAGTTCTCTGATTTAGTAACTACACTTGCCTTTGATCTCTGTTCCAGAATACCTTCCTCAATGATGGAATCCTTTCAGATCGTTATTTAACTGCTTGATTTCACGCATGCAGTAAATAAGTATTGAATATTTCGAACCTTCAAAACAATTTAACAAAATTAAAAATTGTGGAAGCCACATGCTGTGAGCGGGTGTAGGAAATCCATTTGTCCATGGTCGGAGCTTTACACTCAAATTTTCGAAAGTTCCACTATGTAGTTGTGCTTATATTCAGCAAGTTTTAACCATGTTGCTGCCTCTTTGTACCATGAATACATAAACGTGGGATTCATTAGCTTAGCTTGAGATGATGGAGTCATGGATACAATAAAAGCTCAAATAAAACCAGAATAGTTAGTTTATAATGATAATGTTATATGATACATTATCAAAAGTCATTCTGACACTTGATATTGCTGTTCATTTATGGAACATCAACACCAAATCAGATGACTTCTAAGACAAGATATATGAAAGGATTTGGTCTTCCTCGTTTCCTCCTGCGTAGCATTTCTTCATTATCTCCGTAATAGTTTTCTCTTGATCTCCTTCGAGTTTTTGCAGTTCCTTCTCCCATCCCTCTTCATCCTTGCCTTGTAGAGTAGAACCGATGATTTTAAGAGTCAGGGGAAGGAAGCTTGCGACCTGGATAGCACGAAGAGAAAGTGATTCGAAACTAGTAGGAGGGTTTTTCTCTTCGAATGCAGATTGAGAAAAGAGTTGAAGAGCTTCATCGTATCTCAGAGAGCTGACTTCGTAGACGTGCTTCACACCAAATTTATCTAGCAAATTCTTGTCTTGTGTGATAAGGATGACTCTACTTCCTGAGCCACACCAACCAACAATGTCTGCTATGTCCTTTAACTGCTCCATGCTATCCACACAATCAATCACAAGGAGACCTTTTCGGTGTCCAACCGTTGATTTGATCACACCAGTGCTTACACTTTGTCCTCTTGTCTTTTTATGCGACCACCTTTGGATCATTCCTGACGTGAATGTTTCTTGTGAATATGACTCACCAGGGTCTTGCTGATAAATGTTTTTGGCGTTGTCTACAAACACATGTGCATGGAAATTTTTAGACAGATCTTCATAGGCCAGTCTCGCCAGCGTCGTCTTGCCAACGCCTCCTGGACCACAAATCCCGATCAACCGAACTTCCTCGTTAGAATTTAAATCTAACAGTTTGTACAGTGCAAGCATTTGACGGTCCAGACCGACCAGTCCACTGAATTTGGTTGTTAATGGATAAGTTTCCCTCTGATTGCTCGGCTTATCCGAGTATCGAAAGACTTCAACTCTTTTTGTAATTGCTTCGACCAGCTCTGCTTCACCGCTCCTGTAGTGGATAAAACAGAAAAATTAAACCATGAAACTGAGTGAAACAACACATGGACATGGATATATCAAAGTATAAGTTCAGGATGATGTATACAAATTATGTAAATCCTGGGGGAATAGGTTGCTGACATCGATAAGAGCCATCCTCCATGCATGATCCTTCTCAGGATATTTTTCACCAAGCTTTCTGAAGGGTTCTTCGACTTCTCCAGTCTGGTTTTTCACATTTGAAGGATCGACTTCGTAGAAGATGGGCAGAACTAACAGACGGCCTATGTCCAGAAGGTTTAGTATTGTCTGGAGCTCGTTCAGGCACCAAGCGGAGGCTAGATAGCTCCGCGAGACAACAACAACGGCGACTTTTGCATCTATGGTATATTTCCATTGGTCAGGAAACTCATAATCAGGGGACGAGTCTCTCTTCTCCAGCTTGTCATCACGTGTGTAAGTCGTAATGCCTCTTTGAGACAACGAACTATAAAGATGTGAGACCAGGCCTTTCCTGGTGTCTTCTGCGCAGCTCAGGTAGACATCAAACTCTGGGGTAGCTGATGAAGAAGAGGAAGCCATTTGACCAAAGTGATTTAGATTGTGTGAGATATTGTGAGCTAGTTTTTTTAATGGCAATATGGATATTATTGCTGCATAATAAATCCCTTACGAGGATTGAAAACGAGATTCGTATATTTTAATTTACTTTTTAAATCAATAGACATAATTTTAAAAAAGTATTGCATTGACTAGAACAAACGTGCAAGGCAGTTTGGAAGATTGAATATGACCTCTAGAGAAGGGTGTATTCAACTAAGTTGTTTTAGGTGATTTGTATTAAAACGACAAATACACTGTTACTCAAACGTAAATTTTAAAAAATATTTTAAAATTCAATGTTATTAAACTTATCATTTCATAAAACACAATAGAATTCACTATTATTGAAAGAAAATTTAAGTCATAGATTTTACAGTACTTTAAAAATTTTTAGAGTGTTTGAGAGAATTTTCTTAGCTATAAAAATAAAAATAAAAATCTCATACTTTTAGATGAAATTTTAAAGTTGTTTAACAAAAATAAATCAAATTTTAAAATTCATCTATAATCATCTAAAAACTCACTAAATTCATATTCAATACAATATATTGAGTTTTTTTGTGAATATTGAATAGCAAATTAGCCAGATGATAATCCGCGAGTATGTGCGGGGTGAGTTTTTTATACTACTGTTTTTTTATTAAATGGTTTCAACATTTGTAAAATGTTGGTCTCTTAAATATATCATCGTTGTTGAAAAGTTAACGTATTAAAGCTCATTTTAATTATTTTTAAGACTTCATATGCACAAAAGGAAATTAAGTTTTGCGGCTGACACAAATCACCAAAACCAGATAGGCAGCATCGATTGTAAAATGACAAAGGGAGATTAGGTTTTCTGCTCTCGATTTGTTTACTATTGACTCGGCACAAGTGATTTCATTTTTTATTTCTATAAAATTGTGTTTTCTTTCTCGTTTCTGTTTCACTGATATGAGTTTTTTTTTTTACTTCTTCTGTTAATTCAGTGAAATACATAAGTGTCAATTTTAAAAGATCTGTAAAAATTAGCTCCACTCCAGATACATATCTAAGAATCAAAATTTTGAAAAAAAATCACTGGCAAACTCTATTCAGAGGTTAATGTTCAAATCTAATATATTAAGCTGTTATAGAATATAAGTTCATACTTGAAATATAAATGTTTGTCTAGTATATATTCAAAAGTTCGGTATATAAATTACTTAATTCTAGAACAACAAAACAAATTACTTATTCTATTAACCTTTGAGGTTTAGTTACTTAAAAGTATACCGATAAAATATGTTTAACCATTCTAGTATATGTAAACTATGCATAAACTAAGGACTGTTTGATTTATCAAATGATAAATCATAAAACTTATATTAATAGTTCAAATCTATTGTTCTTACAATTATAATAGCTAGACAAAGTATTAGAGAGAAACATTAGACGAATGATCAAATTTCTCATTCTTAGGATAAACTTAAAAGAGTTGATTGGAAACTTATCATGATATTTCTTTAAAAGCTTTTATGGAATAAAAATCAAGACTAAATTATTTAATGAATGAAATAATATATATAGTGCTTTCAATATTAAAAATCACTTCGATGTGAAGAAGTGTATTTTTGGGATTCTCAGGATCAAATAACATATTAAAAACCACATGTTTAGAAAATAATTTATATACATAAAAGTATATACATTAGAGTAACCATATAAATCAAAATCAACATCTTTTGTTTATTTACAATCATATTTTTGGTAAACAAATCAAAACAATCATTTTATTTAGTTTATATGTTATATAATTAAACTTTAGTCATATCGACATAAATATATATAGTATATTTTAATATAAATATTTATTATTGACACTTCCTACTCATATGATTTTATTAACATTTGTATATTTGTTGTAACAAAAAATTTAAACCGTTAATCACAAAGCTCTTCGTGTGAGATTTTTCAATACAAATTTTAAAATTAAAATATTAAGATCTCAATAATTTGTCAATGCAAATTTTGAATTTAACATATTTTTATATAGAATATACTTTAATTTAAATGATATGAATATATATAATATGAATATTTATTAATAAGACTTCATATATATACGATTTATGATCATTTGTATCTTGCTTGAACAAAAAAAAAGTTATACCATTGCTCACAAAATTTTAAATGTGGAATTTTTACCATTTTTAGTAATTTATTGTCATTTTAAAAAATTCAAAATATAACAAACAGAAAAAAAATCTAACTTATTTATTATATGCTTAATGTTATTGTTTATTTTTTTTAATAATATAAAATTAAATAAATAAGAGAGAAGATACAAAAATTGTTATCGAATATGTATTATTTATAATCATTAATTATCATATATATGTTAATCATATTAGGTAATTCCGTAACTTTTATTTAAGAAAATAATTGAGAATATTCTTTTGTACACTACTAATCAATTTAATAGTTAGTTTAATAAAAAAATATAATCTATATTTATATGAACCAATTTATTTTTCTAAAGATTTTAAAAATCATCGTAATGATGACACGTGACTACAAAAACATAAAAACACGTTGTAATGGTCTAATTAATATACAGGGGATATCTTTGAATGGAAAAAAAGTGCTTATGAAAGTATGTACGTATACATATGGAATGTCCATCTGTCAAGTTTAATTCAAAAAAAAAACAGATTATACAAAGAGATGAAAGTGTCGTGATTTATGTCAATTACTTTAAGTTTATGCCCATTTACTAATGAAATTATTAATCAAAAGTGACTTCGTCCACCACCAATAAAAAAAAAAAAATTATGCAGAAGTGGTCAAGCGGGAAATTTACATTGAACTTTTACCCAAGAGAGAGTAGTTGAAACTGAGAAAATATTAAGACAGACAATCAAATATGCCAAAAGAGAGAGTCTATTCTTCTTTCTTCAACACCATCGTCAATGGCTTCCTCTTCAACTTCTCAAAAAGACTACGATGTCTTCCTCAGCTTCCGAGGGACAGATACACGCCACAACATCGTCAGCCATTTGCACAAAGCACTTGTTGACAATGGAATTCGTACCTTTAAAGACGATAGGGATCTCGAAGATGGCAACATCATTTCCGACCAACTTGTCAAGGTTATACAAACTTCTTTGTTCGCTGTGGTTGTTCTCTCTGAAAACTACGCTACTTCAAGCTGGTGTTTGCAGGAACTCCGACAGATAATGGAGCTTCGCAATGAGGAGAAGATCCATGTCGTTCCCGTCTTCTACAAAGTAGAGCCTTCTGACGTGAGACATCAAAAAGGAACCTTCGAGGCTGCGTTTCAGCGACACAGTGATCAAAGGAAGATTCTCGAATGGAAAGGAGCTCTCACCCAAGTTGGCAATCTGTCAGGCAAGCATTCCAGGACATGGTAATCTTTTACTTTGTAACACCTGCCCTTGATTTTAAATCTTGGTTACCAAAAGTTTTTTTTTGGGCTGAAACTGATTTAAAGGAATTAACTTGCTTTGCCTGTTAGTAAAGATAAGTCTTTAACATATATATAGCAGTTCATTATATGCATGGTAATTAGTTTTCTACTTTATGTAACGGCCTTCCTGAATAAGAATTATCTAAACCAATCTAAAACATGTAACATAACGCTCAATATTTACATCTTTTGAGGATCAAGATTAATAAGATAATCTGATTAACCATACATTGTTCATCTTTATTAGATTGTATAATGGATAGTGTCGATCTAAGAAGTAAAATGTGTTATCACGAAAATGAAAAACCATGTACATTCTTCTCTCGTCTTTGGGATTGAAACAAATGTTTGCTTCTTGTGTTAGCAAGGATGAAGCAACGATGGTAGCCGATATAGTTGGAAATATCTCAAGCCCACTGCTAAAGGTGAAGCCTGCAAATTTGATCAATCAAGAGAATTTAGTTGGGATGGAAGCACACATGGTGAACCTGAATCTCCTTTTGAATATGGAGTCTGAAAATGAGGTTCTCATGATAGGAATATGGGGTATGGGAGGCATAGGCAAAACCACCATTGCTAAGTGTCTCTATGATCGATTTTCAAGTCAATTTCCAGTTCATTATTTCATAGAAGACATTAAGAAGGTTTATAAGAACAAGAGTCCATCCTACTTACAGGAAAGATTCCTCGCCAACATCCCCAGTGGTAAGAAAAATCGTTTCCTTGAAGGAGGATCCAACAATGAGATAAAGGAAAGACTAGGGAACAAAAAAGTATTCATTGTGCTTGATGGTGTGGATAAAGCGGAGCAGATACATGCACTGGCCTGGTTTGGTTTAGGGAGCCGAATAATCATAACTACACGTGCCATGGGTCTGCTCACCTCCTGCAGAGTAGACAATGTATATGAGGTTAAATGCTTGGAGGATAATGATGCCCTCCAGGTCTATAAGAAGTCAGCCTATGGAGGAAGAGCGCCTCCTTCTGATGGCTTTGAGCAACTCTTCATTAGAGCGTCTCAGCTAGCTCACGGCCTTCCCTCTGCCCTAGTGGCTTATGCCACATATCTCAGTGAAAGCACAACCATAGAGACGTGGGAAGAAGAACTACGTTCACTTGAAGCAAGGCCACACAAACGTGTCGAGGAGATTCTGAGAATTAGCTACAATGATTTAGATGAACTTGACAAAACAGCTTTCCTTCATGTTGCCTGTCTCTTTAACGGATACCTTTTTAACCATGTCACTTCCCTTCTTGATGAAGGTCGTCCTAGGATGAATCATTTAAATGCAAAGTCTCTCATCAGCATATCGACAGATGGATGTATAAACATGCATTGCTTGGTTGAACAAACAGGAAGGGAAATCGTGCGCCAAGAATCCGGGAACAGGCCTTCTAAACAAAGGTTTCTATGGGATCCTAACGAGATATATGATGTACTGAACAATAATATAGTAAGTTATTCTAATTCCCTCTAAATTGTTGTTGTAAGTAGAACTGATCTGAATATGCTCAGTGGCTTTGGTGTTTCTATCAACAGGGTACGGATCAAAATGAAGGTGTGACACTGCACATGTGTGATATGCTTCGCACATTATTTATGAGTGATGAAGTATTTAGCAACATGCGTTTTCTAAACTTTTTCAAGTTCTTCCAGCACTTGGGTGATATAGAATCCAAGGTACAGTTTAAGTCAGATTGTCTTCAGTTTCCTGTTAAACTTAAGCTACTAAATTAGGATGCATATCCGTTGGAAAAGTTGCCATATAGGTTCCAGCACCACAATCTGGTGGAACTCAATCTCCGATACAGCAACCTCGAGAGTCTATGGAACGAAGCTGTAGTAAGATAACTTTAGAAAACAAATGTTAGTTCCCTCTTTAAGACCAATGATTAATAATGCTTTAATTAACATAGGATCAGAAGCTCTGGAAGCTGCGGAGACTAGATGTGACCGGTTCGAGGAATCTAATAAAGCTTCCAGATCTTTCAACAGCCGCGAATTTTGAGGAATTGATAATAGAAAGCTGCATGAGGCTACAGAACATCCCAGAGTCGATAAGCAGATCACATAATCTCAAAAAACTCAACGCAATCAACTGTGATCTCCTTAGGGGTGTCATATTCAATGTTGACTTTCTTAAAGGCAGGCGTAGACAGACGGGCAGCTGGCGAACCATGTTACAGTTTCAGAGAGAAATAGCGAGGCTGGATTTTCTTACGGACCTATCCATCGAGGGCCAGCTAGATATAGACTTATTTGACCTTTGTGGCAGTGCAGAGTGATGTGCCGCAGTCCACGAATCATTACATGGAACCAGCTCAGCGTGGAGTTCAGGACGTTCTGAGCATTTCAACCGAAGTTCATGTTTTTCATCATGCCAGACTTGAGAAGGATCATGCCAGACTTGAGAAAGATCATGCTAGACTTGAGAATGATCATGCCAGACTTGAGAAAGATCATGCCATACTTGACTTGGATCATGAGGTTTCACAAAATGATCGAGACTTCTCTCTTTTGGCTCGATTGGCTCGTACCGCATGTACCAACGACCGTGTTGATGACCTCTCTACCTTGTTCGATCCGATCATGGACTTTTCCTTTGGAAATTTCTCTAAGGCAAGGATCCTTAAGCTATCAGAAGACTTGGGCTTTGTTGGAACGCAACTTGTCCGATCAGAACGTCCCGCGGCCCTTGCTGATCGTCCCGCCTATGTGCTGATCCTTACCGCTTTGGACTTAGCCGGTTCGGATGCATCTGGACAGAAGCCGAACGGTCACTTTGACTAGCTTTCTCTCTTTATTTCCGTGTATTGACTAGATCTAGATCTAGATCTAGTTTTCTATTTAATTCCTAGATCTACAAAACTCTATAAGTATGAAACTCTTTCATTTTAATAGAGAAAGAAATCGATTTTGTCAAAAGCTTTTGAGTTAAACTATTTGTTCTTCGTTTAAGAACTTGTCTTGTTTCTTGGTGAGTCATATCCAAGTAAACACTTCCTCAAATCGTTGGCCTTGTGAGTCATATCAAGCAACGACGAGAGATCCTTCATTTGGTGGTCTTGTGAGTCATATCAAGCACCATTTGGAGTCGGGAATATCGAAGGCCTTTCCGCTAACCTTCGTGCGACCCTTCAATCCATTCAGTTCTCCATCCGGAGTTCATATCCAAATCTGATCCATTCGAGTGAACCGATCTTAGGGTCCTTCACAGAGCACTTCTCCTTTAGCTCCAAGCAACAGATCCCTGATAAATCGATGACAATGGAACAGAATACAGTAACGCCTAGGCTTATGTCAGATTCTGACAGTATAAAATCACTTGAGATCAAGCGGTTGGGTTACATAGAATCTAATGCTCCTTTCAGCTGTAACAGCTTTGAATGCTTTCCATTTTTGACCAAGCTAAAGCTAATAAACCTAAACATCCAAGAAATCGCAGGAGACATATCTGACCTGCAATTCCTAGAGACACTGGACCTCACCGGAAACGATTTTAAGTCACTACCCTCTACCATGGGACAAATTGCCAAGTTGAAGTATCTCAGCCTTCAAAACTGCCGGGAACTCCGAGCACTGCCACAACTTGGTCAGGTGGAGAGACTCACACTTTCTGGCTGTGTGAAGCTCCGATCATTGAGGGGACTTGTTGGTGTAGAGTTGCTTGAGCTGCGCCTCGAAAACTGCAGGGGTCTTCGCTCATTGTCGGAGGAGCTTAGTCACTTCACCAAGATAACGTATCTAGACCTCAGCAGCCTAGAGTTTGAGACAATCCCCGCAAGCATCAGAGAGCTTCCATCTTTGGGAACTCTCTGCCTCAACAAATGCAATCATCTCATATCACTGGAAGAGCTTCCACTGAGCCTCAGTTACCTCTACGCACACGGCTGCGAATCCCTGAAGAATGTTTCTCTTTCACCACATCATTCAATCAAACACCTTGATCTCAGCCATTGCTTCAATCTTCATCAAGAACAAGATTTGCTTTCTCAGTTCATAAACCAAGGACAAAATCAACAAGTAAGTTCTCTTATCCTTTTTTCCTCCGATTCAATGCTAAGGTTTTGATGATTAATCACATTGCTATTCGTAGGTTAAACCGCGATTTGCTTGCTTACCAAAAGCCGAAATGCCCCGAGACTTTGAGAATCGATCCCTAGGAACGTGTACGACGATCAGCTTACCTCCGATTCGCGATTCCCACAGGTTCGTGGGATTCGATGCTTGTATCATCGTTGCTTGCCAAAGGAGCTTCCATCTCCGATTCCCGGCGTTTTCTTATCACTGGAGCTACGAAGCTGGGAGGGGGGGGGGGTGTTTCGGGTTAGCCTCAAACCAGATCTAAACCGTTCGTCGGAGATAGATGTTACTTCGCATCACCTGATCGTTATCCAAGTCCCAAGCAGCATCGACGACGAAGAAATCGACGAGTTGCAATTCGAATCACATCTTCGCGTTGCCGAGGAGTTTGAGTATCCACCGGGCGAGATAAGTGCGTGTTGATCGAGTTCGCTTGGTTGCGAGAGAAAGCCTGCGCCTGGATCAATTGGCGATTGCCACTTGAGTTTCGGTTTACTCGGTTTACTTCAAATTTATTCTTCTGAGAGTTTCTATACAATTTGACGGTTTAGCGAGATCACACGCATATATTCTTCTCATTCAGATATACTATGTCTTCTTCACCCTCTTCTATTTTTCAGAGTTTCGATCAGTTCGTTGCCAAAATAAAATAGTAATGTTTAATGCGCAATTACAATTTGTTCTACAAATTAAACAAAGTCTGTCTTTAAAGGATTACATTTTCTGTTTCTTCTATGGTTCATACTTAAAAAGATGGCCAGGCCTGAAAAATGTAAAGAGGGATGAAGGAAGGAAACCAGCGACTCTGGCAGCACGAAGGGAGAGTGATCCTAAGATAGCATGTGGTGTGTTGCTGATTAAATGCAGATCGAGAGAAGAGTCAACGTGTCTCAAAGGCTGAACCCCGCTTCTATCTACACCCAGCGAGTTACTCGTTTGACTATATAATATATCAACATGGAGCATCAATTTTCTTGCTTTCTTGGCTTTCGTAAAATCACCAGACAGTGCTCTTATAAAGATGGAGACACGCAAATTTTAACCAACGCGACAAGAGTTATGTTCTTAACGACTAAAACATACATACGCCTTTGGAAGCGAAAGCAATACTGTAGAGTGCTTCACCTACTCATCACTTTGGTGAGACAATATAAAATTAAGGATTTGATTATTACTAGGTTTTTTTTAAACCTTTGGTAATCTCAGATCCATAAAAAGGTGGTGCGGTATACAGATGGACTCTTACCTCGGGTATTCAAATAGACTCTAGAATAAGTCTATATCCGTGTAGTCATAAGGTAAAATGTATTGTAATGCATTCGAATTTAGGTTACTTAGCAATTCTAAGATCTATCTACCAGTAGACTACCACTTTGTGGTTGATATTTCTTAGTTGCTATTGTCCAGCTTTTCTTTTTTATGACTTCTATAATACTACCAGCTTTCTCTTTGTATCTTATGAATTTGGTCCAAAGAAAGGTAGATCACTTTTGATTTTGGTCCCTGGGGGATGAGTGCTCCAATACCCACGTGTCCAAGTTCTCATGAATCAGTTAAGGACTCAAAGCCTATAGACATAGAATTAAAAGTTTAATAAATTGTTTACAACAAAAATAAATTAAGAAAACGACGAAGTAGCAATTATTATGTTTTGGTTGTTCAAAGGACAATGAAGGCATAACACTATGCTTGACTTGCACTTAAGCTTTATTTCATTACCCAAAAAGAAGGTTAGGTGCTTGATTAAGAACTCAACCCAAGTTTTAGTATAATACAATCCTTATTCCTATCTCGTTTTGCATGCTTACACTTTCCTTAAATTACTATACTCAAGAAATTTGGTTATAATAATAAGTCTATTGTGAAACTTAGGATTTAGAGCTGTAAGTTTTTGTATATTATTAATCATAACTTAAGGTGCATTTATATATGAGAGTTTACAAAGATCAAATGGAAAGACATAATATGGAAATATTACAAAACATAAACATAAAGGGAAAAAGAAATAGAGTTTCATTTTCTCTAACTAAAGTAAGCTGCCTCTCTCCCTCTCTCTATGTCGTGGCCGCCTCTCTCTCTCTCTCTAAGTGTATGGCCGGTTATGGACATCCATCAATTGATTTATAACACTCTCCCTTGGATGTCATAACCATACATGGATTGTAATACACTTAATGTTGCATCATTAAAACCTTATCAGGAAAATCCACTGAGACAAAACCATGATGAAGTAAAAAGAGTACAACACGCACTACTCTCCCTGATGTGAACCTCAGGGGAGGTCTTTCAGCCTACGCATCCAAATCTGATGCGTGAGATTCCTGAACGTGCAGGTCGGAAGTGCCTTAGTGAATAGATCGGCCAAATTTTCATTGGATCGTACTTGGACCACTTTGACCTCTCCGGCCTTTTGTAAATCGTGGGCAAAGAAGAACTTAGGCAAAATATGTTTTGAGCCGTCTTTGAGCTGAGCAATGCAAGCCGCATTGTCCTCGAACATCACAGTCGGTTCTTTGCACTCGACCATCCCACAATTTGATCGGGCATGTTGGGTCATCGACCTCAACCAGACGACCTCGCGGCTGGCCTCATGAATGGCCAATATTTCCGAGTGATTAGACGATGTGGCCGTGATGGTTTGTTTCATGGAACGCCATGATATGGCCCTACCTCCATGTGTAAAGACATATCCTGTCTGTGATCGAGCTTGAAGTGGATCTGATAAATAACCAGCATCAGCAAAGCTAACTAAACCATCTTTGTTATGGTTAGTATAAAACAGACCCAAGTCTTTCGTTCCTTGCAGGTAACGGAGAACATGTTTAATCCCGTTTCAGTGCCTCTGGGTCGGACAGGAGCTAAACCTAGATAGTAGGTTCACGGCAAAGGCTATATCAGGCCGTGTGTGAGTTGTCAAGTACATTAAAGCTCCTATGGCACTGAGATATGGCATTTCGGGACCAAGGACATCCTCATCGTTCATCTTGGGATGGAAGGGATCAGTGCCCAGGCCGAGGGATCTCACGACCATGGGACTGGTCGGTGGATGGCAATCGGCCATATTAAACCTCTTGAGTACCTTTTCTGTATAAGCCATTTGATGCACAAGGATACCATCATTTATGTACTCAAGCTGTAATCCCAAACAGAATTTTGTTTTCCCGAGATCTTTCATCTCAAATTCTTTCTTAAGGTATTCAACCGTTTGGGAAATCTCTCCAGAGGTTCCAAGGATGTTCAGATCATCAACATATACTGCTATGATCACGAATCCTTTGTTTTTGAATTTCTTAATGAAAATACATGGACTGATAGGGTCATTTCTATATCCCTCTTTCACTAGGTACTCACTTAGTCTATTGTACCACATCCGTCCGGATTGTTTCAGTCCATAAAGAGATTTATTCAGCTTAATACAATGCTGTTCTCGAGAACTCTCTTTGTTTTTTAATTCGATACCTTCTGGGACTTTCATATAGATTTCATTATCCAGTGGACCATATAGGTATGCGGTTACAACATCCATTAACCGTAAATCTAGACCTTCTCTCACGACCAGACTCATTAGGAATCTGAAGGTCGTAGCATCCACCACATGGGAGTATGTCTCCTCATAGTCTATTCCTGGTCTTTGTTAGAATCCTTGTGCACCAAATCGGGCTTTATGCCTCACGACTTCACCATTCTCATTTCTCTTTCTCACAAAAACCCATTTATATCCCACTGGTTTGATATCATGAGGTGTCCGGATTATTTGGCCAAATACACCTCTTTTTCTCAATGATTCTAACTCCACGTTTATGGCTTCTTTCCATTTAAGCCAATCTGGCTGTTGCATGCATTCATATATAGACGTGGGTTCATAATCCTCGTTATCCATAAGTTCAAGTGCTACTTCATAAGCAAATATATCATCCATGTCGACATGTTTTTTGTTCCATTGTTTTCCAGACAAGACATAGTTTATTGAGATCTCATTATTATCTGCACCATCAGTACCATGAATCATGGCGTCCCAAGAATCATTGTTTGGCACAACAGGGCCGGCCACATCAGTGGTATCAGGTCCGGCCATGTCTAAAGCCGTAGGGTTGGACGCGGCCACATCACGGGCTGGATCGGCCGCGGCCACATCACGGGCTGGATCGACCGCGGCCACATCACGGGCTGGATCGGCCGCGGCCATGTCTGGTGTCTTATGAACCTCGGTTTCATTTTATGCACCTTTCTTTGTTTTTCGAGGGTTCTTATCTTTGGAACCTATTGGTCTACCACGTTTCACATGTTGTCTAGACTCTGTAGCAACTTGATTGTGTCCTTCTTGAACATCAATTCTTATTGGTGCATTAGCAGCTGGTATATATGACTTTGTCACTCTTTTCGGGTCAACAAAGGAATCTGACAATTGATTAGCTAGCTATTGTAAATGAATGATCTTTTGAACTTCTAGATCACATTCTTGAGTTCGAGGATCTTGCCAAGTTATGGATGTATGATTCCATGCGATTTCTTTTACCATTTTACTGCTATCTCCCCCTAATGTTGGAAGTTCGGATTCATTAAAATGACAATCCGCGTATTTGGCCTTAAACAAATCACTCGTAGTTGGCTCGAGATACTTTAAAATCATGGGGGAATCAAATCCAACACATATCCCCATCCTCCTTTGAGGTCCCATCTTTGTTCTCTGTGGTGGAGCTATTGGAACATAAACGGCACAGCCGAATGTCCTAAGATGGATACGTCTAGCTAATGACCCGTAAGTAATTGTAATGGGGAATACTTATATTCACTTGATGGCCTGATGTGTATGAGCTCGGCCGCGTGAAGGACCGCATGTCCCCACGCTGAGACCGGAAGTCTCGACCTCATGAGTAATGGTCGAGCTATGAGCTGTATGCGCTTTATAAATGATTCGGCCAAGCCGTTCTGTGTATGTACATGTGCCACGGAGTGTTCCACACTTACCCCCATGGACATACAATAATCATTAAACGCTTGGGAAGTGAACTCACCAGCATTGTCTAGACGTATAGTCTTTAAAGGAAAATCTGAAAAATGGGCTCGTAATCGAATTATCTGAGCAAGCAACCTAGCAAATGCTTGGTTTCAGGATGATAGGAGACAGACATGCGACCATCTAGTGGACGCATCGATGATGACCATGAAATATCGAAATGTCCCACAAGGTGGGTGAATTGGTCCACAAATGTCTCCTTGAATCCTTTCCAAAAAGTTTATAATCTCCTTAGTGACTTTAACTGGTGATGACCTAGAAATGAGTTTCCCTTGGGAACAAGCAACACAAGATAGGTGCTTAGGGATGATTTGTTTCTCTTTAAGGGAATGACCGTTTGAGTTCAGGATCAGTTTACGCATCATGGACGAACAAGGATGGCCAAGCCGGTCGTGCCATAAAGTGAAGTTGTCGATTGTCTCTTTGTTAAAAGTGGCATTGGCCTCGATCATACTGACTTTAGTATGGTAAAGACCAGTAGATAGTGTGGGTATGGATTCTAAGACTTTCTTATGACCTTGGGCGAGATCAATGATCTGGAGGAACTCTTTGTGTCCTTCGCCCTTGGTTTCAATATGATAGCCATTCAATAAAATGTCTTTAAAGCTTAATAGACTTCTTTTAGAGTTGGATGAATACAAGGTATCTGATTTCTCAAGATGTGTAGCCATAGGCAACAGGATATTGGCCTGGCTGTGCTCCTCTGTGAGACTAGCAATACCCGCAATGGTGGAGATGGTGGCGTTTTTCAGAGTTAAATTTATGAAATATCTCTTATCTTTTAAGATCGTGTGGCTTGATCCACTGTCCACAACGAGTACATCATTGTTCTCGTTTATTTCTATAACAAGATTTAAAAGGATGCTACTTAGAGACTTCATATATAAAGAAAACTTTTATTTTATTATAGGTCTTTAAAACAAGTTCAAAATAAAAGACTACATAAAAATTAAAAACACCAAAACACAGAACACAGAATTTCAGATTATAATGTCGAAATCATACTTCAGTCTTTAAGACAATCTGAACTTTC
The DNA here is from genome assembly GCF_020379485.1 of Brassica napus. Lineage (NCBI taxonomy): Eukaryota > Viridiplantae > Streptophyta > Magnoliopsida > Brassicales > Brassicaceae > Brassica > Brassica napus. The sequence continues at coordinate 44,346,815 of NC_063449.1, read as the reverse complement.
ATAATCCATAAGATCGTCATTCTCATGATTGAAGTCTTTTTCATTGTCTTGATAGGTCATGTGGGCTTCAGGATTCTTCCCTTTCAAACTCTCTTGATAGAGATCAACTAGATGCTTGGGAGTCCTACAAGTCTTAGCCCAATGATTACCCATACCACATCTATGGCACACTGATTTACTTGAGTTGGTCGAGTGTTGAGGTTTGAACGAAGATCCACGGCCGCGACCATGGCCTCTTCCAAATGAGCCATGATCACGTCTATGATCTCGTCCATTCTGATTCCCTCGTCTGCGGCCAAAGGAACTTCGGCCACGGCCACGTCCGTTTCTACTTCCTCGACCACGGCCATGATAGTCGTTTCTTTGGACATGGTGGGACTCTTTATTGTCCTCAGTGGTGTGTGCTTCAGGTGGTGCTGCTGAGCCAACAAGTCTCATCTCACTGTTTCTCATTAATAATTCATTATTCTGCTCAGCAAGCAAGAGACAAGAAATAAGATCAGCATAGCTCTTAAAACCTTTCTCATGGTACTGTTGTTGTAACAACACATTGCTTGTGTGGAAAGTGGAAAAGGTTTTCTCAAGCATATCCTCATCCGTAATACTTTCACCACACAGTTTCAATTTTGAAACGATCTTAAACATGGCCGAGTTGTACTCATCTACGGACTTATAGTCTTGGATTCTTAGATCTCTCCAATCAGACCGAGCCTTAGGTAAGATCACCGTTTTCTGGTGATCATATCTCGATTTCAATTCGTTCTAAAGATCTAGTGGATTCTCAATGGTTAGATATTGATCCTTGAGACTCTCAGCTAGATGATGACGAATGATCATGATGGATCTGTAACGATCCTTCTCATTAGGATTACTGTTCTCGGTGATACATTCACCGAGACCTTTGGATTTCAAGATGATCTTAGCATCAAGCGCCCATTGAAGGTAATTATCTCCAGAGAGATTTAGGGCAGCAAAATCCAGGTTGTTGATTTTTCGACATCTGCAATCATAGATTAATATTTTTTAGATCTTTTAGGAATAGAGTTTAAACGAATAGGGTTTTAAGTTTAAACAATCAATCAATCAAGCCTAACGGCCAAGATCTATGCCTCACGGCCAATCAGCAAGCCGCACGGCCAAGTATGCAATCAGTTCGATATTATGCATATAGTTTGTCATGTAATTGCAATCATAACATTCAATGTTTCTATATGATGCAATCAATACAAACAAAATTCGGCCAAACAAATAACAAACCACATGGTTGCTTGATTTTGATTTAATACCATTCCTAAAGTTCTAAGTGCAATTTGCAATCAAACAATTGTGATCAGATTCAGATATGAATGCAATAAGGCCATAAGGCCACGAGTATGATCAGGTCTAGAATTATTAACCTAGAATGCAACAAGGCCACACTGCCACAATTCAGATTTGGTTTCAAAATAATCTAGACTAGGTTATTAGGGTTTCAGTTTAAACAAGTCAAGCAATCTCAATTTATTCAGATTCAAATTTAAACAATCTTAATCAATAGTTCTAGGTGATCAATCAATCAATCAATATTCAATTTTAAACAATAAAAATTGATTTTTCAATTTTAGGGTTTTAGGGATTTTCGAAATTTGATCTTAGATCAAGGAGATTTGATTTAAGATTCAAAAACCTTTAAGGCTTTGATTTTAATTCATCAATGGATCAATCTCGATTCTAGGATTTAGGGGATCGAACTTATTCGAGCTTCGATTTACTCTTTAGGGATTGATCTATTATCCTATGTCTTTCATCTTAGAGATTAGGTTTTAGGGTTTCAATCTTTACAAACAACCAGATTCGATTCTTATATTTTCAGAATTTGAATTACCTTTAGTTTGATAATTGTTGAAACCGGACCACCAAAGATGAACCTCTAGCTGGGACGAACGGACACGAGCCGATCGCTGTCGGATCGCGAACGGCTGAGACGGAGAACGTGCGCCTATCGCTATCGGGTCTCGGACGGTACGCTTGCAGTCGGGATCGCGAGCTGAGGCTGAGACGTACGCAAGCTGAGGATGAGACGGGAACGCGAGCTGAGGCTGAGACGGAACAAGGAACGCCTAGGGTTAGGGTTCGTCGGATTAGGGTTAGATGAATGCGCCGACTAGATTTAGGGTTTTAGGGTTTGCGATTTTGGTTTCTTAGGCTCAGGGTGTTTAGAGACTATCGTGCTGATAACGTATTGTGAAACTTAGGATTTAGAGCTGTAAGTTTATGTATATTATTAATCATAACATAATGTGCCCTTATATATGGAAGTTTACAAAAAAATAAATGGAAAGACATAATATGAAAAGATTACAAATCATAAACATAAAGAGAAAAGAAAATAGGGTTTCCTTTTCTCTAACTAAAGTAAGCTGCTTTTCTCTCTCTATGCCGTGATCGCCTCTCTTTTTCTAAGTGTATGCGCCGGTTATAGACCAGAGTGGTTATGGACATCGATTAATTGATTTATAACATCTATCGACTTGATACAAACTGAAACGTTATCCCCAAGATGAAAGTTGTTAGTTTATTCCAACAAAGCATGTCAAATTACGAGCTAAGAGGCGGCTAAAGACTAAGTAAAGACATAAGGACGGTTCACACAAATTTAAAAGCTTCATTGTCTGGAAACGACAACACACTTTAGACAAAAAGCTAAATATCAAATTAATTAATATACTAACTTAGCTTAACGTGGCCAAGATAGCTTATACTTTTTGGCTTCACTACTAGATTAGATTAAATTAGATTAATTAGGAAGACATCATCCAGCAACAAGAAGAAAAAAACGATTATATTCGAAATATAAAATGGGGGAAAAGTTACTAATACATTATTGCTAAAGTGATTAAACAGAAAAAGTTAAATTGCTAAACTAATTTGTTAGAGTTAAGAATCATTTTAGTTGCATTATCTTTTGTTTTTTTAATATATAGTTTTAGAATTTTCCTAATTTTAAATTTTCGTTTTTAGGAATTTAGGAATCTGAAATAGTTGGGACGATTTCAAATAATTAAAAATGTTCATTTTTTAAAAAGGAAAAAGTATTTTTTGATTCTGTGTGTGTGTTGGTTAAAGCAAATTAAGCTCTTATTAAAATGAATAATTAAAGCACTTAAAGACAATAATAAATGAACCAGAAGAAGGTGAGAGTGCTGCTCATGGACATGGTGGTTTCCCAGGAAAGGTAAGAGAGAGAGAGAAACAAATCGACGGAGACGAAGAAAGCACAAGAAGATAATACGGACACACTCTGATTCACTGAGTTTCATAGAGAGAAGACAAGGAGACATGCAAAACTAGTCTGTGACCTTTCTTCATCTTAGTTTCATCTAATTCTCAAAAAGGTTTTCTCTTTATCTATCTATATATCTATTCATCTCCCCTCTGTATCTGTAATCTCTTGTTTGAAAGGCTTTGGTGTTTAGTCTCTCTGTCAAAGTTTTCCCCTTTTTTGGTGTATCTGTCTTGTGGCGTGAGATTGATGTTGTTTTACCAAAAGTGATGACTGTCACAACTTGTGTTTTGTTTCTTGGTCGGAAAATTTCTAATTTCGGCCAATCGTCTCGATTTGGTTTTACTCAAGATAGTACTGTCGAATCAGAGTTCGTTTAGATATGACTTCTTATGTGGGTGGAAGTATATCAATTTAGAAACTTTTAAGTCTCTCTTTTATATCTTTTTTATTTATGTAGGTCTTCTTCATCATTCTTGTGTGAATAGCTTGATTAACGTTAGGCATCAGATGAGTAAGAAAGGTTCCACTTTGCCATACCTGAACACTAGCATCTCATGGGGTGGTATGATTTCAACTGAACCCCTAAGCCTGAAGGTGGTTGATGCAAGGCCTGAACATATGCATGCCACAAAGCAAATCAGTTTCCAGGACCAGGATTCACCTTCAACTCAGTCCACTTGTCAGTCTTACACTGAAGTTGCTAGTAGTGGAGATGATAAATCTTGCAGACAAATCTCCTTTTCAACCAAATCAGGTCAGTTTCTACTCGGTTTGTGTAATCTTCTATGTTAAAGACTCTTGCTTGATGTTTTGGCTTGATCTTGTTTGCTTATCAGATATTAGAGTGTTGGTATATGTTCAATACGTATGTTATTCACAAGAGAATCAATCATTTTGCTATAAAGAATGTTATCATCTCTCTCATTTTCTTGTCTAGGATCTGAAGAAACTCAGCGGAAGGTATCTGCGACTCATACTAAACCATGCGCAATGACATCATTCCCGAACATGCACTTTGCTCCTCCGCAGGTACTTGTAAACTTTTAATTTGTAATAAAAGCAATCATCTAATGGTGGACTGATACCTTATATCATACATGGTGCAGACTAATTTCTCATTTCACTATGCTGATCCACATTATGGTGGTTTGTTAGCTACACCTTATCTTCCACATGCACCGGTTAGTAAGACCTTTCTTTAGTATACTTTCTTCGTCTGCCATGCGTTGCAGTGATCATAAGTCTCTTTATCTCTTTTGCAGACATGCAATCCCCAAATGGTGGGTATGGTTCCTGGTAGAGTTGCACTACCAGTGGAGATCACTGAAGCTGAGCCAGTCTTTGTCAATGCGAAGCAATACCATGCAATCATGAGGAGGAGGCAGCAACGTGCCAAGCTTGAGGCTCAGAACAAACTAATCAAAGCAAGAAAGGTATAATAAGCACCAACAAAAGCTTCTCATCTATAATGCTATGCTCATCTCTGTTTTTCTTTATTGCAACAGCCGTATCTTCATGAATCACGACATGTCCATGCTCTTAAAAGGCCAAGAGGATCCGGTGGAAGATTCCTCAACACCAAAAAACTTCTTCAAGAATCCGAGCAGGCTGCTGCCAAAGAACAAGAACATGACAAGTCGGTCCAACAGGCAAACTTGTCTAGATTCAAAGCTCATGTGCTGCAGCACAACAAAGACCGTGGCGGATCAACCACTTCTGGCTCTGACGTTACATGTGTTTCCGACGGTGCTGATATCTTCGGACACACTGAATTCCAGTTTTCAGGTTTCCCAATCCCAACACAGACTAACCGAGCTATACTTGTTCATGGTCAGTCCAATGACATGCATGGAGGTGGGGACTTGCACCATTTCTCTGTCCATATCTGAGACATTGGATCTTTTGGTGTTGTTTCAATGTTTCCCACCTAAAGGGGAAGTCATCCTTGGCTACTACTACTAGTTCTCTTGCTTGTTGTTACTTTTTTATGTTTCAATTTCACTTTATGTGTGTTAAAATATCACAACAAGAACAAGAACTACCAAAATCTTCAGTTTGAAAACACTTTTAATCTTCTCTTACTATCTCTTGTGTAAACTAGTGCTTTGATTCTGTATGAACATGATAAATAAATAAAACAGATTCTGCATTCCACTCCATGGACGTGTAAGATACATTTCTGAATATCTTACAATCTAGTTGACAATGTTTGATATACATTTAATGAAGAATCTTGTAGTTTATATAGTATAAAATTATTTGTTTTTTCTGTAAACTTGAATTAAGAAAAGAGGTTGAAAGATTCTACTTTTGAGTCTCACTTATCAGTTTGAGAAGATGTCATCACACACTTAAAAATACTTGAAAATATTACCATATCTTGGACATGTTCATGAATAAAAATATCAAAGCCATCTGTTACCAATTATTTCCTATAAATTTATTTGAATAAGGTAAGAAGAAACCCAGCATCGGTAAGAAACTCAATTCTCTTAAAACATAGTTTAGCTGGTTAAAGGTATTATCCACTTAAAAGTTAACAGCTGTGTTATTTGGTTTCTTATAAGAAACGCACGTCTCTCCAAAACCAATCGATCCTTCGCCTTTCTCCTCTAATTTTCACTGTTTCTTATTTCTAACTATTATTTTAACGTGAGAGACGTGACTAGAGACGAGCCGCTATGCCCTAAGATTCTGCTCCTCAATAGTTGACTTTTGTAGTTATGTGACAGATACAAACTTGTGTTCCTGAAACACTAACAATGATCATACATAAAAACAAAAGACAGCATTTTCAATTAATTAAAGACACAATCAAACCTGTAAATCACTTTCCAAAAGTGATTCATGACTTGCTGATTATAACATATTGCCAAATCAAGTCTTGTCCAACAAAGTCTTACAAGTCATCATTTATCATACCGGTTTAATAGCACGGTTATGGAGAACCGATCCAAGCAAATGAGGGAGGAATGAACATTTCTTAACAACCGACTTTGAACACATTCCTTACAATATGACTGGAAGCAAAGGAAAGAGCAGAACAGCTAAACAAATAACAAAGATCGGTAAGAAAAATAAAAGACATTTCAACAAAGATTCTTCCATGTGGTTTCTCTGAGCTGTCAACACTATGATTTAGAGCAAAACCCGTCATGGTTCTTAGCCGAAAGCCGTTTCAAGAACTCGTAGGTAGTAATCATAAAGAATAACATTAGAAATGAATAGTGAAAAAAAATGCAGAAGAATAAAATTATAAGAATGTAAAAGAAAATTATTACTTATCAATACTAGTAAGAAACAAATTTATTCTATATTCCTCTAGAATAAAAGAATGAAAAAGATCAATACTAGTAAGAAACAAATTTATTTTATATTCTTCTAGAATAAAAAAAATGAAACAGAAAAATTATTCTTAATAAATGGTAAAAAAAATTAAGAATAGCAAGAAATGCGTTATTTACTTTCATTCGTTGGTCACCAGTTAGACCCATAGTAGTTGCAGACATTGACATTGAAGCACATTTTGGTCGCAATCCTCTATAACAAGCTGTCCAACCACCTTCCCTAACCAAGTTTCTCACCGTCTGTCCAATACTCGACCAAAGCAATACAGATCAGAATAGCTTACAGAGCATTGGTGTTCTGATTCACATGCCAGGATGGAGACTGATAATGCTTGAGCATTGAAAGTCTGTGAAGCATCTGGCTGGTATCAGATTCATTCTCAACTGCAGCTGCGGTCTGCATATAATAATAACAACCAGAATTGGATAAAGTGAGCTATTGGAAACACACAAAAAATAAATAAATAAATAACAATTACCGCTCGGCAGTATTGGCAGATGATTGGTATATTTGAAGAAGCATCGTTGTTCTCAGTGGTGCTCGAACCACCAACCTCCAGAGGAGTTGCCCATGCAAGTTTTAGCCTCTGATCGTAGATGAATAGGAACTTGGAGAGCGCTTGAAAGGCCATCTCTGCTCCTTCTCGGGTGGTGAATGTGTCTAGGGCACGGCTTTCCCAGGCAAAGAAGCTGACAGATTTGATCACGCCATAAGCAGCAAATTTGTCTATTATGCCGTGCTCGAGGATTCTCATCGTGTTTTTAATAAATCCACGGATGGCAAGTGCTGTGATGCTTTTATCCTCTGGCGGTTCCAAAGGAGTGCCTATACCAGCATCATCTTCATGTTGATGGCTGTGAAGAAAGAATCAGAAACTACTCAATCTGAGTGCAAAAAATATACTAAAGCATTAAGGGGAAAAGACTAACATAGCATAAGTTGAGCACAAGATAATAAATGATCACAATGAAGCAATAAAGAAGAAGATAAGATTAGATTACCGAGTATTATTTATGTTGTTGTGGCTGGGGAATGGAAACTTCGTAACACTACTTGCCCAGTAGCAGAAACGCCAGGCACGCTCCCTTGTATTGCGGAAAGCACCACTACAAGAAAACACAAAATTAGCGACGAAATGTAACGAGGAAAATAAGTCCTCGTAAATGTATGTCTTATTTACGAGAACCTTACGAGGAAAAAACAAATCAGCGTAATTTCGTCGTAAAATAACGACAATAAAGTTTCGTCGTAAAAACAACGCAATTTAACGTGGTTTTTACGAGAAAACAAGATTTCGTCGTAAAGTAGACATAAATATAAAGAGGAATTTACGAAAAAATATTTTAAGTCTAGTTTGCGTCGAAATTTATGATTAATTAATTTTAGCAGGTTGATTATAACGATCCAGATTACCCCAAATGGTTTCATGAATTAATTCAAAACTAAGTCTGTGTCCTTTCTTCATCGTCGTTTCATCTAATACTCAAAAAGGTTTCCTGGTCTTCTATCAATCTCCCTCTGTATCTGTTGTCTTCTTGTTCGAAAAGCTTTGGTGTTTAATCTCTCTGTCAAAGTTTTCCCCTTTTCGTTGTATCTGTCTTGTGGCGTGAGATTGATGTTGTTTTACTGATTTGGTAATCCTTTCATCTCAAGTCAACGCCCTTTTTGCCAAAAGTGATGACTTGTGTTTTGTGTTTTGTTTCTTGGTCGGAAAATTTCTAATTTCGGCCAATCGTCTCGATTTGGTTTTACTCAAGATAGTACTGTCGAATCAGAGTTCGTTTAGATATGACTTCTTATGTGGGTGGAAGTATATCAATTTAGAAACTTTTAAGTCTCTCTTTTATATCTTTTTTTATTTATGTAGGTCTTCTTCATCATTCTTGTGTGAATAGCTTGATTGACGTTAGGCATCAGATGAGTAAGAAAGGTTCCACTTTGCCATACCTGAACACTAGCATCTCATGGGGTGGTATGATTTCAACTGAACCCCTAAGCCTGAAGGTGGTGGATGCAAGGACTGAACATATGCATGCCACAAAGCAAATCAGTTTCGAGGACCAGGATTCACCTTCAACTCAGTCCACTTGTCAGTCTTACACTGAAGTTGCTAGTAGTGGAGATGATGAGCATGATTATTGGGAGGTTCTTAGGGTAGAGTTCTTAGCGGAATATAAGAATCCGTCTCTTAACTTTAACTAAAAAAACTAAGAACCGTCTCTTAAAACTCTTATTTAAGAGCCGGTTCTTAACTTTTTTAGTTAAAAGTTAAGAGACAGGTTTTTATATTCCGCTAAGAACCCTAGCTTAAGAAATCTTGCAGACAAATCTCCTTTTCAACCAAATCAGGTCAGTTTCTACTCGGTTTGTGTAATCTTCTATGTTAAAGACTCTTGCTTGATGTTTTGGCTTGATCTTGTTTGCTTATCAGATATTAGAGTGTTGGTATATGTTCAATACGTATGTTATTCACAAGAGAAACAATCATTTTGCTATAAAGAATGTTATCATCTCTCTCATTTTCTTGTCTAGGATCTGAAGAAACTCAGCGGAAGGTATCTGGGACTCATACTAAACCATGCGCAATGACATCATTCCCGAACATGCACTTTGCTCCTCCGCAGGTACTTGTAAACTTTTAATTTGTAATAAAAGCAATCATCTAATGGTGGACTGATACCTTAGATCATACATGGTGCAGACTAATTTCTCATTTCACTATGCTGATCCACATTATGGTGGTTTGTTAGCTACACCTTATCTTCCACATGCACCGGTTAGTAAGACCTTTCTTTCGTATACTTTCTTATACATCTGTCCATGCTACTTTATATATGCTATTTTATTTATGTGTTTTCTTGTAGTGCACGCATGGCATGCTCACTTTCTCTTCTCAACGGATCATCGTTGCAGAGCACGCCCCTTTCAAATGTTCTTTGAGGTTTTACTTTTGGTGTTCTTCTTCTTCCAATGGTATCAGATCCATCATCATTCTGCATGCTTGTAATCAATCAATAATCGCCAGCTAGACGCTATATCAGAAGAATAACAATCAATATCGTCAGCTAGACTCCAGATACCAAAGTCTCCAAACAGAACATCAATAATAATAAAAAAAGACATGAGATCTGAAATAACAAGCAACACGACATTCAAAGATTGTTTTGAGAGTTGGAATTTACCACTTGCGCGAAGCAACAAGCTCAGCTTAGATATTCGGAGCTTTCCTCCCGTCCAAAGGATAACAATTCAAGATAATCCATGATTCTCCTCTCCTCTCCTCCACTGATTTATCCTCTCTTATATCAATCACGTCGGACTAATTATAATATGACGCTACTTTATATATGCTATGCTAGGGCAAAGTCGGTGGTGGATTTGTGTCTATTTGTAAATTAAACCCCAAGCTTTCCACAAAGATGCAAAATCAACTTATTCCCTTTTTTTTTTATAACTACAAATCAGACCTTCATTATTACAATACTTAGTAGTTACGGATGGAATATATTTGTCTAAAACGATTTTTTTCCACGTCAGAAGTTTCGTATACTAACAGTTCCACCCAATTTGAAAGTTTGAAAACCGAACCCATATGGCTTCGGTTATTCATCAATCGAGTGGTTCATAAGAGGTAACGAAACCGAGAAACCAGAAAAATAACCCGACCAGAGATTCGATATGTTAACCCGGTTGGAATCCATTTTTTTTAAAACTCCCAGTTATACGAACCCTAAAAACCACATTATTTAAGGTTAGTTTTTAATAATGTTTCTCCTTTAATATATAACTAGATTAAAAAGGAGGATACATTTTTTGTATATAAAAAAATTATATATAACCATAATTATTTTTTGTGGTTCTGATAATTCAGGTACGTCTACGTCTGATAATTCAGGTACAATGGTTGTACATATTGACTCTTGCTCTTTTAGAGTGTTGGTATATGTCAATGGTCATGTTATTACAAGCGAATCAATCATTTTTCTTTCCTTAAAGAATGTTACCATCTCTCTCATTTCCTTGTCTAGGATCTGAAGAAACTCAGCATAAGGTATCATCGACTCATACTAAATCAGGTGCAATGACATCATTCCCGAACATGCACTTTACTCCTGCGCATGTACTTGTGAGTCTTTAATGTGTGATAATAGCAATCATCTGATGGTGGACTGATACCTCATATCATACATGGTGCATGCTAATTTCTCATTTCACTATGTTGATCCACATTATGGTGGTTTGTTAGCTACAACATATCTTCCACATGCACCGGTTAGTAAGACCTTCCTTTCGTATACTTTCTTATACATCTGTCCATGAGATTTCAAGTCTCTTCATCTATTTTGCAGACATGCAATCCCCAAATGGTTGGTATGGTTCCTGGTAGAGTTGCACTGCCAGTGGAGATCACTGAAACTGAGTCAGTCTTTGTCAATGCGAAGCAATACCATGCTATCATGAGGAGAAGGCAGCAACGTGCCAAGCTTGAGGCTCAAAACAAACTAATCAAAGCCCGGAAGGTATAATAATAAGAACCAACAACAGCTTCTCATTTAGAAAGCTATGCTCATATTTGCTTTTCTTACTGCAACAGCCGTATCTTCATGAATCTCGACATGTCCATGCTCTTAAAAGGCCAAGAGGATCCGGTGGAAGATTCCTCAACACCAAAAAACTTCTTCAAGAATCCCAACAGGCTGCTGCCAAAGAACAAGAACGTGACAAGTCGGTCCAACAGGCAATGAGGCAAACATGTCTAGATTCCAAGCTCATTTGCTGCAGCACAACAAAGACCGTGGTGGCTCAACCACTTCTGGCTCTGACATCACATCTGTTTCCGAAGGTGCTGATATCTTCGGAAAAACTGAATTCCAGTTTTCGGGTTTCCCAACAACTTAGACTAACCGAGCTATGCTTGTTCATGGTCAGTCCAATGACATGCATGGAGGTGGGGACTTGCACCATTTCTCTGTCCATATCTGAGACATTGGATCTTTGGTGCTGTTTCATGTTTCCCACCAAAAGGGGAAGTCATCCTTGGCTACTACTACTACTAGTTCTTCTGCTTGCTGTCACTTGCTACTTTTCCATTTCACTTTATCTATTGTTTTAAGACATCACCACAAGAACTACCAAAATCTTCAGCTTGAAAATACTTTTAATCTTCGCTTACCATGTCTCCTTGTGTAAACTACTGGTTTGATTCTGTATGAAGATGATAAATAAAAACACAGATTCTGCTTTCCACTCCATAGACGTGTAAGAGACATTTCAATTTTCTGAATATTTTACAATCTAGTTGACAAAGTTTGATAAACATTTAATGAAGAATCTAGTAGTTTATACAGTATATAAGATTATTTATTATTCTGTAAACTTAAATTTAAAAGGAGGTTGAAAGATTCTACTTTGAGTCTCATTTATCAGTTTGAGAAAATGTCATCACACACTTAAGATACTTGAAAATATTGCCATTTCTTGGACACGTTCATTAATAAAAAGTATCAAAGCCGTCTGTTTCCAATTATTTCCTATAAATTATTCTGAATAAGGTACGAAGAAACGTAAGATTCTGCTCCACAATACGTTGACTTATGTGACAGATACAAACTTGTGTTCCTCAAACACTAACAATGATCATAGATAAAAACAAAAGACAGCATTGCCAAATTTGATGCAAGAGTATGAATTGCCCAAGTCTTACAAGTCATCATTTATCATACCGGTTTAGTAGCACGGTTATGGTGAACCGATCCAAACCTAGAATCCAAGCAAATGTGGGAATAAACATTTCTTTATTTAGAAACAACTGGATTTTAACACATTCCTTACAATATGACTGGAAAAACAAAAGAGAAAGCAGAACAGCTAGACAAGAACAAGAACAAGAAATATAGATAACATTTTCTCTATGTGGTTCTCTGAGCTGTTAAACAACTATGATTTAGAGTAAAACCCGTCATGGTTCTTAGCGGAAAGCCGTTTCAAGAACTCGTAGGTAGTGATCATAGTCGTTGCAGACATTGACATTGAAGCACATCTCGGTCCCAACCCTCTGTAACACGCTGTCCATCCACCTTCCCTAACCAAGTTCCTCACCGTCTGTCCAATACTCGGTCCACCACGCTTCCCATTGCTATCTTCCCCATCAAGAACCTGCAACCTCGTCTTGATTGTGTCCAGCGGCATCGTAATCAAAGCAGAAACACTCCCAGCAATCGCAGCACTTACTCCCTGAACAGCCATTACCGTTTTCGAGTCCGGTTTAATCGCGTTCCCATTCTCTCCGTCCTTCTTACAAACATAACACCCAACTCCACCCCAAACCATCCTCTGCGCAACAGAGTAAGACGCCCACCAGACAGCATTAGACGGAGCGTAAGTCAGAATCGATATCCCAAACCCTCTGTACAACCCCTTAACTCCATCAGCTCTCACGATCTTCTTGAAAGCATCGAACCCGTTAACGTAATTACAACACCTAAGACCGCTGCTTCCTTGAACCATAAGCCTCTGGCTCACAACATCGACAGGAGTCCAAACAAGCTGAGCAGCCATCGCAGCCGTTAACCCGCCAACCGCATTAGCAGCAGCAGAGGCTTTACCCTCAGTAAAACCTAACCCGACAGCAGCAGAGCCTACGCTACTCTTGGTAACCTCCAAAGCCGTCATGTACAAGGCACGTGCAGGGATAGTTCCCATCAGAGAAGTGCCAAACCCTCTATACAACCCCCTCAAGCCTTCGTGCCTGACGAGAGTAAACGCGCCTCTGATACAAGAGCCCTGAGAATGATGACACACTTGCTGACGAGTCTTCATCAACACGGCAGGGTAAAGAGCTCCGGAGACCCCTGAGAACAGAGCCGCTCCCAAAACGAAGAACTTTGACTTGTCGAGCATCTCCCAGTTGATGTCAGCAGGGATGTGAATCTCTTGCGCCGACGACGATTCTTCCTCGGCCGTACTAAGATTCATCTTCCCCAGCTTCTTTTAACACAGACCCAGAAACAAAAAGGAACAAGCTTTCGATCTCTATTTACAAACCGAGTTAGGAAAGACCAAAACTTTCTAAAAAGGGAAAGATTAGATTCGCCGAGTAATCAAAAAGGGAAAGGTTTTTTCAGAAGATTAGATTAGGCATTTTTTGCGCCTGTGGAACCATGTCTTGGATGGGAAACGATCAGAGAGGAGAAGACCGTGCGGATCTAACAACATCACTCAACGATTCCCAAACAGAGAACAATCATCCTATAATCTTTCACCGTTTCCTTTGCCGGAGATAATCCAATAAGCTCACCAATACGAGAGACGGGATGTTAGAGAAAGAAACGAAGAGAGAAGCGAGCAACGAAAATGCGACCTTATACTGTTATAGAGCGAGACTAGGGTTCTGTTTTTTTTCTTCCGGTAAAGAAACGAAATCGAGATTCCGGTTTATAGCTGAACCGGCTTTGTTTTATCCGGTTCGATTAACCGGTTTTATCTTTTCGTAACGAAATGCTTTTCACTTTTCAAGAAAGTGTATGGCTGCGTAAAATCAGATCGCTGGCACCTGACACGTGTCAGTTGGAGAGGATCGACGGCAGAGATACAGATAAGGTACAAAAATAGTCATCGAAATCAACGGTTAAGATCTTTTTGAGAGGGTGGGGGAGAAGAGAGAGAAAGTGAATCTGTTTTTGTTTGATATGGATAAGATGACGTGGTGTCCATATCCTTCGGTCGTTGGGCGGACACAGGTTTGGAAGGAAAACAAGGAGCAGGAGTCAGTGTGTGTAGAGATGAGTCACGTGATCTTTTCAGACAAACTCACGTGACCTCACTTGTGCATGATTCTTTTTTTTACAGTTCCACCATCCCTCCAGCCTTTTATTGTGCATAAAGAATATCTTTTGTGTAGGGTTATCATTTCATTGAGATGCTAAATTTCATGAACAGTGGTGGTCCTAGAACAAGAAACCACCAAACATCAACAGAAATCATTTTTGCTGTCGTTGTTTCATTTAAAGTGACATTGTGAGTGTCATACATTTGAGATTCAAATCTATATATTAAATAACGTTTTTTTCTGAAATAAGCATTAAACAAACCTACATTACTCCACATATGAAATTTATACATCGTTGATCATTTATCTTCAATAGATTTTACTGGGGAAAAGGTTATAGACTAAATCTTTTGTCAAAGAAAAAGTTATACTCCCTCCGTTTCATAATACTTGATGTTTTGTAATAGTACACAAAGATTAAGAAAATTACATTTCCCTAGAAAAATATTTTAAAGATATAATTTTAAAATCAGTTAACCAATTATAAAAAAGACTGTAAAATCTAATTGGTTGAACAGTTTCCAATAAAGTTAAAATTAACCTTAAAATCTCAAAACTTACTTAAAACTTCATGTAAATTGAAACAAAACAAAACTTCTAAAACTTCATCTATATTGAAACCGAAGGAGTATTCGGTAGGAACTGATTCCAAAAAGTATATTAGCATTATGATGGGCTGGGCCAACTATGATCGGATCAAATTCCTAATAATGTTGGTTGTATACATTGTACATGGGCTAAATCAACCATAGTTTTTAGCCCACCACAATGCTTCTATTTGTAAGATCCACTTTTATTGGTTCAGAACATTTTCCATGTCTTAAGTAACAAATAAAAATTTGCGTCCATATTGTATGTAAGCTAAATTAAAGTATACAAATACAACCTCCTATGCAAAAATGAAATGGCAGTGAATGTTGAAGAGATCGATTGAAAGGCTAATGTGCTGATAATGGGCTTAACAAAGTGGGAAACCGAGTACAATCAATCAACAAGAACACATCTTTCTTCGGCTTCTTCAGATTTGTTTTGGTCTCCAAAATGGAGAAGCTCGAGAAACTAATTCACAAAATATATAAAGATTGTTTGGTTATCGCTATGATGGGCTAAAGTTGTATACACCACATACAAAATACAAAAATTCGTAGACGAAACTAAATACTTAAGAGAGAAAAAACACAACACAATATACTTCATATACACACCAAAAAAGGGATCGACAATCAAGAATGAAACACTACACACCAAAAATGGGATCGACGATCAAGAATGAAACACTCCAAAAAAGAGAAATCAACGTCTGTACGCATGGTGGGCCGAGGCCTCAAAAGGATTTAATAAACCCGTTTAAGATTCGGATTCGGGTCCTAAATTGGATCTCCCTCTTTTCACGGAGTTCATCTTCTCCCACTTGAGTCCAGCTCTGAACCTCGCTATGAAGTCATCAGCCTTGGTATCCACATCGGGGCTCGGACAGAACATACTCCCCACTGAGCTTGATTGAGCTACATCAGGATCATCATCAGGCTCTTCGGAGCTTATGCTGACGTTGCTTGCCATCCTGACGTAATCTCCACGCTTCACGAATTTCCACGCCGGCATTTTGAACGGCGGAGGAGGCGGCGGCGGGGGGATCGGCATTAATGGTGATTCGCTTCCAATGCATATGAATTGAGTTGCTTCTGATGGAGAATTGTGTGTCTTCGCCATTGATGCGCGTGATTTATAGTTCCGATGAGGTGGAGGCGGCGGAGGCGGCGGAGGAGGCGGAGGAGGCGGTGGAGCTGAATAGGTTATCTTGCTTTTGCCTTTTTTAGACGAGAAGAGTCCTTGGAAGAAAGGTGGTGGAGGAGGCGGGGGAGGAGGATGCGGCGGTGTATAGTCGAATGGATGATCGGAGCCGAAGAGTAAATCGAGACCGTCGATGCTCTGTTGTCTCTGTTTCTTCTTCTTTCTCCGTAGAGCAATCAGAAAGTCCTTACTTGCTCCGCCTTTCTTCCTCTCCTCTTTACCAATCTTTTCATACACCGTCGCCGGAGCTGGAACCGGAGTAACCAGAGGCGTCGCCGCCACAGGATCACCTCTCTCCTTCTTCTCTTCCTTTGCAGCAGCAACATCTTGGTACACTGTCTTTGTCCTCCTCTTCGCTGGCTTCGACGGTGGAGGAGCACGAGGCGGAGACGGCGTAGCAGGAAAAGGATACGGCGGAGCAGAAGGCAGAGGCCGCGGATTAGAAGGCGATGTTAGCTCTTCTACTACTTCAACTTCCGCCGTCGCAACGACCTCAACTTTCTCAGTATCAGAACCGCCGCCATCTTCTTGATTTCGATTGGTCGGATCTAAAGCTTCGTAACGGCATTGACTTACACGTGTATCGTCGTAAAATCTCCACCGTTCATCGGATTCGAATTCTCTGAGCCGCAGATCTGGATACGAGCTACTACTACGTAAACTGCTATACCTCTTGTACACCGTCTGATCAGGAAACTGATCACCGATCCAATAACGCGGCGTAGCTACACCGTTAGATACACTGCCTCGATCGATGATGACGTCATTGTTTTTACTGAGTTCTTGATTGTGGTGATTGCTTTCTTCGTTGCCGGTGTTGCGGCTGAGGAAACCGCAGATGACGGCGAAGAGGACGAGAACGAAGTTGAGATAGTCCCAGCTTTTACGGACCAAATGCGGTCGGAGAAACTGTGAAACAGAGTTGAAGAATGGAGGGATGATGAAGTAGACTATGAGGATCGCAGCGGCTCCGGCGAAGAATGCTTGTGTGGCGACGGTGGTTGCGCGGCCGCCGAGACTAGAGGTGCGGCGGAAGTAAGTGTTATTGCGGCGGGATTGAAGCCAGAACGGCGTAGACGCGTCTCCTTCTTCTTCTTCCATACGCTTCCTTTAGGATTTTAAAAGAATTTTTTTTTTTTTGTGAGGAGTTGTTGGTTTCAATGATGCTGTAATAATGTTTGCTTTATATGCTTTGCTTCTTCTGTTTAGATTTTTTTTTCTCTGGATTACTACTTTACTTAACACCTTCCTTGCAAATAAATATGTTTTTGTCTTGAAGTGTTAGACATGTTACTTGTAAGATATGTTATAACTTATAAGGAAAGTTATGTGTAAAATTCTTCATTTCATATATTTTATTCATGCTATCAATTAATTACATGTGCAGATACATTTAACGTAGTAGATATTTGAACAAAATGTATAATGATCTAATTAGTACTTGACTACACCTTTACTAAGTCACCCATGAAAATGAAACTATTCAACTTAAATTTTCAAAATATATTCCCTTTTACCCTTCTTATAATAACGTTTTTTTTTCTTCTTCTCACCGTTTATATAGTACTACCATGTTTGAACTTGGTAGCAAAATATGTGAATCCACGAGAATTTGGACATGTATCTAGAAACTTTTGTTATATTTTTTCAAAACTTGTTTCTGTTATAAACAAGCTGGAAAACGGTGATAATTTGCTTGTGAATGTTGGAAGTGAAATTACAAAGCTTTTGATACAGCTGGATTAGATGAAGCAAACACATATTGGTACGCCAAAATTGTTCAACGTAGTCGTATATGTATAACGTGTTATTAAACACGTTTTCTATACGAAAACTAAAAGGCGTAATTAGCATGTTAACTTGTAATTTCGAATAAAATATGTGTTCAAATTTATATTTATCGAAGATTCTAATAATTAGCATTTCTGGTCAAAGGGGAACGAAGAGGAGAGAGCCGGCGCTATAGTTGCCCCAACCGTCAACTTCAAATATTTATATTATCAACCTTTTGTTATTTTTTTTGCTTTCTTCCCTGCAAAAGAAGATTATCTAAAAATGATATCAACTTTCTATAATCTAGATTATATTGTGGACAAAAAACCTAAATTCTATTACAATGCACAGTAGATTTTTGCCTTCACTGTCTGGTTCACTTAGTGAAAAAAATACATACTAACCCTTTTAGCTATGGAAACAATTAAAATATGAGAAAAAGGAAACGAAACACAAAAACCGTGAACGGCAGGATTCGAACCTGCGCGGGCAAAGCCCACATGATTTCTAGTCATGCCCGATAACCACTCCGGCACGTCCACTTGTTGACTACCAGTGCATTGTCTAGAAATATATTACGGAAATAAAACTAAACATCAACTCAGAAACCGTTATCTACAACTCTAGCATTCTGGCCCTCTCTATATACAATACTGTAAGTTACAGAACATAAAAAGACATTAATCTATAGAGGTTAGAAAAAAGGCAAAAAGGGTTAATGTGGCATAGTTTCAATTACAGTTTCATTAGCCACATCACAAAACATTACAACATGTTCATCTACTTCAATACCCAAAATGAAAGAAGGAAAAGCAACATTATATTGGCCTATTTCTTCTTAATACATACGAATCCAACTTTCCATAGAGAAAAAAAGGAATGTACTTATAATTAGCTATGCATCATCATCATCATCTTCTTCTTCAGTCTTTACTCTAACAATATTGAGTAAATTATATGTAGAAACATGTCGAAATTAGATCTCTTACGATCTAAAATATTAAGAAGATTCTGCAAACTTACCCCAGTAAAAAAGGAAAAAAAGTAATCATCATCAAGCCTCGTTCAAGCTCTGGTCTTGAACTTTCTTTGAGCTTTCAAGTCAACCACAATGATGGAGATGTTATCTTTGCTTCCTTTCTGAAGAGCAAGCACCGAGAGGTACTCAGCCGCCGCTTGGCAAGCTGGATCCGTTCCTTTGCCTCTCTCCGCTAGTGGAGGTGCACCGTGCTTCTTGTGCCACATCAAGATCCGTTTCCTCGCTACTTCACAGACTTCTTGGTTGCTCATTACGTCCCAAAGACCATCACTGGCTATTATTAGACAATCATCTTCTCGTGACCTAGGCATGAACGTCACTTCAGGTTCCGGGATCACATATGGCTTCAGGTATCTGTCACCTGCAATATGGTCCAGAGAAGGAAACACACAACAAAGGATCTAATGGTATAGTGCTTGTGATGTGCCATAGATGATATTAATAAGCCATTCAAAGATGCATTAGTGGTGATCAAGAGAAGTATTGCTTACCAAGGGACCTAGACATGGCGAGAACACCAAACACACGAGCGCCTTGCCACTGTATAACTTTCCCACCAGCGTTCTCTATTCTTGCATACTCATCCTCTCTATCTGGCTGTAAGAAACAAGAAAGAGGCGTCAAGAAAACTTCGTCAAGTCAGGTAAGCAAAAGAAAGAAGCTCAAATCTTACTTTGTGATCAACTGATAAGGGCATGGCTTCTTTGCCACGGTACAAAACCGCCCTGGAATCACCGCAGTTAGAAACCACTAAATGAGATGAACAAACCAAAGCAACCACAGCTGTTGACCCTACAGTCTCGGAGGCAACAGCCTCGAGAACCACATCAGAAGAACCACCAACAGCAGCAGCGGCTCTGCCGATTCTTCCTTCAATCTCACCGTCTACATTTAGAAAACAGCTAGTGAAGACTTTCTCCCACTGCACCTGCCTACCCTCTCCAGTGTTCCTCTTGCACAACTCGTCTTTAATGCGTTCTATCTCTTCAGCTAAAGCATAATGGAGTCTATCTCGGCAGTAGTCAGCAACCTATAAGAGCCATAATACAATTTAACAACCTCCATTTACTAAATATATTTAATATAGTCATTATAGCATTACCTGATAGCCTCCATGACCGTCATAAACACCGAAGAAATGACCAGTGAGGTGAGTGAGGCTTGGACTCATACCCTCATGATCTCCCATCAGCATTTTGATAGGTAACTTCAAGAAATGAGGCAGCACGGCGACAGCATCCTCCATCTCAGATCTATTACCTTGAATCGAAACCGTTCCCCAGAGAGGGATACAGTCTAGCTCATAGACGCTTCTCCCTCTCGCCACGTGGTTATTATTATTCTCTTCCGGCAACCTAATGACAACCTCTGAAGCTGTCACACCAGAACCATCTTCTATCTCAGTGTCCTGAATGAGAACTTGGGCTGTAGGAACCTGCTCGATGCTTGATTCCCCTAGGATGATGGCTTTAGCGAGAACTCTACCGTTTTCTATCTCCATGGACAAGCTTAGTTCAGATCCAGCGTCAACGACTAGTAAGCCTTCGCTTATGACAGCGCTAGTATCCTCCACCTCGTCTTCATCCACGACACTTCCATCACAGGACCCTTTCTTGGGTTGTTGTTCCTCCATGGTGGAATCAGGTAACAAGTCAGCTGCGTCGGTAACGTTCTTGAGCTGAGTGATGTCGACTGGTGATGAGTCACATATAGAGTTAGCTAAGCTGAGAGTCACTGCAACTGCTGGAGTCATCTCTTCCATCACAGAGAAAAATAAAAGAACCTTTTGTTTTTTTTGCTGCTTTAGAACGAACTGTTTTGTCTGCTTAAGACCACTCAATAGTTCGCATCTTCTTGGACTCTTCTAAGCAATGATTCATCATCTCCTCTTCCATTCGAGTTTTCTCGCCGGAGATGAACAGATCTGACGGATCCTCTTGTCTTTTTCTTCCACCCTATTGAGAGAGATCGTTAAAGAGATATATTTATTAATCACGACATTCGAATCAGTGACATCTTGAATCATTACAGAACATGGATGTTTCTGGATCTAAGTAAATAAAAAAGACAGCTTCTTCATCTTTTTTTTTTATTACCAAGAAAAATAAATAGAAATATTATTATTAAATAGAAAAAAGGTGAATTAAACTTTGCTATTAAGAAACTAAACACAAAAGCTTATAGAAAGAAGAAAAGAGATTCATAGCATATAAATCATCATCATCCAATTAAAAAGCTTACTCTATAAAGAAAACTTACAAGTTGAATCTCAAGAGACTCTCTCTCTATCAAAGCGCAAGAAGAAGACGAAGAAGAAGAAGAGGAGAGAGAAGAGGAGAATATTGTGTGGTTTGCTCTCTTTTCTCTCTTGTGTTTTTTTTTTAATGTGATTTTAATAAACAAAAATAAATAAAAGAGTATTTTATTTATTTATTTATTACAGAAAAATGAGTATTAAAGAAGGGACACGTATACACAAGTCCTTTTTGTTCTCCTTTTTGTCATTGTCCTTCTTAAGGTCGCTTCAGGCAACACCTGTCGATCTACCAACATCACCTATTATTTCTCTTCTTTTTTTTCCCACTCTATTATATCTTTTCTTTTTCTTTTTCTTTTTCTTTTAAAACAAATTAAATATGTTTTACATTTTTTTTTTTTTTGTCAACTTTGCAACATACTCCATCTGTTTCATAATACATAATGTTTTACTTCGATGCATAAAAATTAAGAAATTTTACTTTTTTAAAAATTAGTTTTAAAAATATAATTTAAAAATCATTCAACCAATTACATAAATGACTGCAATATCTAATTGGCTACACAATTTTCAATAAAGTTAAAAATAATATAAATATATCAAAACATCATCTACGAAACAATAAAAACTTTCTAAAACATCATTTATTATGAAACAGAGGGAGTATGTTCTCACCACCACGCGTAGAGATTTCGAAATACTAAATTTATTCATGCATAAAATATGCATAAATATTTTCATTACAGTTTCATAAAAAAATCTTGACGCGCAGACTTGTACATTGATTCTAAAATATATGATGGAATAGGTAACATTTGGATCAATTAATTACAAATATATGCTTGTTTTGGTTCTAATTGACAACTGTATGAGATGACTATATTATAGAATGTGAGAGTGTGAGATATGTGAAAATGAATTCTTGACGCGTTGATAATTTCACTAAATCCCTCTTTTTGTTAAAATATATTCCACTAGGAAAATTCGTTTTTATTTATGGTAATGGTTACACATATGAAATATGTATAAAGAGTTTCATTAAATCCCTCTTTTGTTAAATATATGTTTCACTGTTTTTATTAAAAGTATATAAAAGATTTTCACCAAGTCTTGACGCGTAGACGCATACACTGATTCTAAATGAAGATTATAAGATGGATAGGTAACATTTGGTTGAATAAATTAGTTACAGATAAGTGAGATTTTAAATAAAATATTCTTTTTAAGGATTTAATTATCATGACATATGTAATAAAATATATATTTTAAAAAATATATATATATTTATGTATCTGCATGTTTTAGTTCTATATGACAACTGTATGTGCTGAATATATAGAATGCGAGAATATGAGATATGTTAACAAATTGAAATCTTGACGTGTTGATAATTTGATACATATATGTTTAATGTGAGTATCTAAAAGGTTTTCACCAAGTCTTTTATTCTTATTTAACAAACTTTTCACCAAGTCTTCACGCGTACACGTATACATTGATTCTAAATAAGAGATTATAAGATGAATAGATGACATTTGGATAGATCAATCACAGTTAAGTGAGGTATAAATAACATATTATGAATTAAACAATGACATGTGTTTGCATGTATTAGTTCTAAATGCAACTATATGATCATGAATAGCTAGGTAGAATGTAAGAGTATGTGATATGTGAATGAATGAATGGAATCTTGACGAGTTGGTAATTTGTTCAACATAATCATGTTTTATTTTATATATATAATTTTCACTATAAACAGTTAATATAATCATGAGTCATTCAATGGATTTATTATACATTTGATCCAATTACATAAAACGAAATATTTTAGTATTTTACCACCTCGAAAAGGTAATATTGTTTGATGATTCACCTACCTATTATTGATATAACTCTTCTTTTGTTCCACTATATATACTCTTAGGAACTTGTCCATATATACAAGGTAAGAATAACACCAATTATTGTTACTAACAATGGAAAATTCACACTACACTCGTAGTGTCATATGGTTTGTCTTAAAACTAATCATGTTTCGAGAGACGTAAACGAAACTGTGATATGGCTAAAAGAGAGAAGTTGGAAGACGACAACTGAGAGAAAACAATATATATTTTGATCGTTAGCTTTTTAATTAGTTTATTTTTCTTCTTATTTTCTGGCTCTGTAAATGAGAAAATGCACCGTGTCCATATATATAGTGTAACAATTATGGTTTCTCATTTTCAAATTGTTAATCAAATATTTTGTAAATATGTATTTTAGATGATTAAAGGAAAAAATAATATATATTAAACAATAATTTGAAATTTGGAAGTTAAAACAAATGTTTGTTCTCGTGTTGATTGATGATTTGATTATTCTCCTAATACAAAAAGTGACGTAAAGATGATCTCATGTTAGCTTAAATTGTAATTGAACTTATGTTTCTTATAATATCGACATTATAGATATTAATTGAATTGCTTCGTATTATTAGTTTTGTTTACTTTTTTCATAAAAATCTTCTCTTGACAAGTGATATATTTGTAATTTATTCGTTATCTCTTGTAGTATTCATGCTTTTGTAGCTTCTGTCAGTCTAGAATATCTCTTTTCTTCGTTTGATCTATCTACCACCAAATGAAATTTAACTTTAGTCCTAGTGCACAGTACAAACATCCCCAGTCGTATTGATTGATAAACACCAACATTTTGATTTTTTCCTCCTAGATCAATCAGACAGCCACGTGGGCAGGTAGAAATCGGAATTATTGCGAAAGTCATCACTTTCAGAAAGACAAAAACACGTTGCATTTTCTCATTTACATACCATAATTGATTTAATCTTCACTAATCTCACGGTCGACCATAAATATTTGAGTTGATTTTCATAAATATTTGATTTAATTACATAAATATTTGATTTGAATATTTTTTTTGTAAAATATGCTAAAACATTTGAATAATAAAAATATAATTTATTTTAATATATTAACACTGTGTTATTTTTATTACTTATAAATTCAAGACGCTCAAAGTATATATTTAGCATGATTAGTTTTTAAAGCCTGAAAACATTATATTGAATGGGTAAAAAATAACAAAGTTACATTTTTAAAATAAAAAAAATAGGAAACATGAGCATGTGAAAAATGATGAATCTATCAGACTATCACCATATCGTTTTATAAAATACGTTCAAGAAAACATTGTTGTGCCCAAAAGTCAATTATGTAGTTCAAAAACATTATTAGATCGTAACATAAAACGCAACATACTATTCTATGCTTTTAGTCTAAAACGCATTATCCGGCTAATCTTACAAATCAAGACAAGAAAACCAACTTAATGTTAAGTAATGCATAACCGGACTTCGTTTGATTCGAAGTTTCAAACCGATAGCAACTTCCCAAAATAACACTTTCTAAATTATAAAGTTTAGATGTTTGTTCACAAGACTGTTGAGTCGTTTGAGAAAAAAAAACCTCCAAAATTAGCAAACACGCAAAACCACTCAAGCTTCTTCATTCTCAATAATAAAAGCGGAATCTGTTTCTTTATAGTTCTTTGTTTCTTCTTAGAAGTTGCAAAACCAAACGAAAGAAAAAAAAACACCATCGGTCTTGATTTTTAGATGTTAATGATAAATTAACAAGTATCATGGTTCGCTTGTGAAACACGCTATTAAAGTTTCTTGCGTAGCAAGTCTTTAACATGTCTGCAAGAAGAGTAGACAATGGCATAATCACGGTGATAGCCATTGATAAAGACAAGAACAGCCAACACGCTTTGAAATGGGCGGTTGAGAACATTCTTGTCGATTCTCCACACTGTGTCCTTCTCCACGTTGAACCTAAAGGCATAATCTCGATCTTTTACCTCTCATCATCAAAACAAAGAAATGTCAGATAACTCTAATGTGGTCATCTGTCTTGCAGAAGGAAATACAGGAGCACATATACAACGTGACAATCAAGATGATTCGCATCAGTTCTTTCTTCCTTTCAGAGGGTTCTGCTCTAGAAAAGGAGTTAGTGATACATCTCTCAATCTCCTTTATTGCAACAAAACACTTATGTTTCCATTACTTATTACACCAAACTGCTTGTTCAGATTATTCCCAAGGAGGTTCTTCTTAGAGAGATTGACATCTCTAATGCTATTGTCAGCTACATCACCAACAATTCCGTTTCAAATATCGTTGTTGGCGCATCTTCTCACAATGCCTTTTTCAAGTCTCTCTCGATTCTCATGCTCAATGATATTATCTCAACATTGGTTGTATATGAATACTAACATTAGTCCCTCTCTGTGATCAGGAAGTTTAAGAGTCCAGATGTTCCCACCACTTTGCTTAAAACGTCTCCAGAGACTTGCGCAGTCTTTGTTGTGTCAAAAGGTAAACTGCTAAAGAGCAAATCCGCAAGTCAGGCTCTGAAGCATCATCCCGTACAACAAAGTCTCTCTACTTTGTTGTACAATAACGAGCCAACCAGTTCCACCTATTCCAGTGATTCAGAGAGGTACATTCTAAACTTTCTCCCAACCATTTTCTAACCATGGTAGTAAAGACTGTTTGGTTAACATTTTGACAGGGAATCATTTGTATCTACACAACACAGCAAACCCATGTCAGATTTCTCCCAAACCAGTTCACCTCCTCGCATCTCATCAACGCAAACTCTGAGTGAGTTTTCACAGTCAGACACTGACACTGGAAGTTATGGTATGGTATCAACTGTGACTTCTTACACTATATCTCAAAGTTCCACTAGCAACGGAAGCTCCATCTCTTCAACATCCACGGTTAGTATCATCACACTCAAATAGAAGTTTAGTTTCTTACTATGTTCTGACATTTCCTTGATGAACAGGAGAGTCCACATGCGGTAACTTTCATGGAACAACAGGTTAAGTTTTTAGAAACATAAGACTTTGGTCCCGGATTTGCATAAACGTCAACATGATGTATGTTCTTTGCTATGTGTTTTTACAGAATCAAAATCTTGAAGCAGAAGTGAGGAGATTGAGACAAGAACTGAAGCAGTATAATCCCTCAAACAACAAAGAAAGCGTAAGCTGTTTCTTACCTTGAGTCCATTTTGATGACAATGTTGTTTTCTTTAGGTTCTTGGTGGATGAATAACTCACCAGGTATTGAACTATGTAGTCTCAAGAACATAAACTACCTAGAGCCAAAGGTGTTAGAAGATTAGACCAAGCAATAGAGATGCCTAGAGCATTGTCTGAGGAGAATCAGAAAAGGCTTTCAGCAATCCAAGCAGCTGAAATAGCAAAACAATTAGCAAAAATGGAGAGCCAAAAGAGAAAGTTACTTGAGATGCAAGCCAAGTTGGAGATACAAAGAATGGCAAGCAACGTCTCTTACAGACGTTACAGTATCAAAGACGTTGAAGGTGCTACCAATGGCTTCTCAGATTCCTTAAAGATCGGTGAAGGAGGGTATGGACCTGTGTACAAGGCCGTCCTCGATTACACTTCTGTCGCCATTAAAATCTTGAATTCTGGTATCACACAAGGCCTCAAACAGTTCCAACAAGAGGTTGAGGTTCTGAGTAGCATGAGACACCCTAATATGGTGATCCTCCTCGGTGCATGTCCTGAGTACGGTTGTCTTGTGTACGAGTACATGGAGAATGGAACGCTTGAAGATCGTCTCTTCTGTAAAGACGATACGCCTCCGCTTTCGTGGAGAGCAAGGTTCAGAATCGCTGCTGAGGTTGCCACAGGGCTTCTTTTCCTTCACCATGCGAAACCTGAGCCGTTGGTTCATCGTGATCTAAAGCCGGCAAACATTCTACTTGATAGACATTTCACTAGCAAGATTAGTGACGTTGGTTTAGCTCGTTTAGTACCTTCCTCTGTGGCTGATAGCTATAGTAACTATCACATGACTTCTGCAGCTGGTAAGAATCTAAACTTCTATCTCTTTTTTGATGTCAAAACATGGAAACTACGCATGGACAGTTCGGTTTTCAGTTTCGGTTCGGATATTTTTGGTTTTTCTTTTTCTAGTGATTTAGAAACCGTTCAGTTATTTACAAAATTCGGTTCGATTTGTTTGGTTATTTTGGTTTTTGGTTTTGTTCGAATAGCAAAATTAAGAACATGTTAATATCCGGAAAAAGAATTTGGGTCCAATTTGGTTTCGGATTAGTTCCATTTTTCGGGTAATTTAGGATAATATGGATAAAACTGTTGGATAATTTGAAAGTGCTAAATGTCAAGTTATTCGCATTGTTAGGATAAAAATTTAGGATAATTTAGAAATATTTTAGGTAAAAGAAATATTTGAGTAATTTAATTTTTTGGATAGTTCGGTTTATAAATCATATTCTTAGTATTTTTGGTTTTTTGGAAAATATAATTGATAATTTTAGGTATATAGTATGTATTTTAAAATTTTGGGTACCCATTTAGTTCTTGGTTCGGTTTCAGTTTTCTAGTTCCAGGAATATAGGATCCTGTCTGGTTATTTTTGAAATTCTGGTTATTTTTTAAATTCGATTCAGATATTTATGTGTGGTTCTTCAGTTCCTGATAAATGTGTGCAAGCTTACATAGAACCAGTGTTAATGTTTGTTTTCCCCTTTGTGGTATGAGAAAACAGGTACATTCTGTTACATCGACCCTGAGTACCAGCAAACCGGAATGCTGGGAGTGAAATCTGATCTGTACTCTTTTGGTGTGGTGCTTTTGCAAATGATAACAGCCATGCCAGCAATGGGATTAGGCCATAAAGTAGAGATGGCGGTTGAAAACAACAAGCTCAGTGAACTTTTCGATCCAAAGGTATCAGAATGGCCTGAGGAAGAGACTCTGGGGTTGGCTAAATTGGCTTTACAGTGCTGCGAGCTGAGGAAAAGAGACAGACCTGATCTTGCTTCTGTAGTGTTACCGGCTCTGAACAGGCTAAGAGAGTTTGCAAGAGAGGATCATGAACGTATCAAGGACAGAACATCTCATGTATCACAATCTAACTACTCGGATCCGGTTCCTTCCTCTCAGGTTAGTTTTTTAGAACCGTTCTGCTACACATCAGAACTATTCGAGTAACAGAATTTTTTAAAAAAACATTGACGTAGATTAGCAGGAAGCCAACTTTGGGAGTACCTGAGATCCACGGCCATCTTGATCAGTTAAAGACGCGTCGTCATTCAGTACCAAGAAGAAGCAGACGACCTCCAAGATCAGAAAGAGGCAGCCAGTACAAAGGCAACCGTTGGTCTTTTATGAGTTGTGCCCCTTCCAAAAGTTCAGTGGAGTGATGATCTCCCATAACATATAACATATTTTTATAGTCATAATAAGTCATGTAAAACTAAACTCTTCTTAAAGAAGATTTGTTTATTATTGGAAGTTCGTCTGACAGGAACAATGATTTTCTGTAATATTTTACTAAGCAACTGCAAAACATTGAAATTTGAAGACTTTTTGGAGTTTATTTGAGTTCATTGGTTGTCTTACATAATGTGTAAGAAGTAATGCAAAAAGATCTCAATAGCAATAATTCTAAGATAACACTTGTCTGAAATACTATTAGCAACACAACACAGCTGCTGCCAAGATCCAGAGAGTATAGACTTCAGAGACAAACCACAAAGCAGAACACAGTAAGTGAAAAGGAAGAACGAGAGGAACATAAATACACAATCTTTGAGGATCACAGTCATTTATACTCAATATCCTTATTGCAATCAAAGAGTCAAGACAGTGAACCATCATAGTGAGACAATAAGGACAAGGCTAAGAATAGGTATAAACTTGACAAACGAAAAGAGTTTCATTTCAAAGACTGATACAACACATAGATCCCAAACATTAGCCATACGCAAAGAAGACTAACTCTTTATCAGAAAGTAAACTACTATCAACAACCAATAACCATTCTTGATAGTCATCATATAAATAAAAAGGTTTTGTTATTCAAAGTTTTCATTTTTTTTTTTTCTCTCTCTCTCTCTCTCTATCAAAAAATTTCAAAAGCAACAATCTTTCTCCCTTCATATGGGCACATACCGCTTCACAACTTGCTTCCCTGCAACCACAGCACCAGCCGCTATCCCACCGAGAGCCCCCGCCACAGCCGCGGATCTCACCCCACGCGCCGCCCTAAAAACCGCCCCGGTCCCAAGACCAGCCACGACGCTGGTCCAAACATCATCCCTATCCATCGCAGCCACAACGCCGCTCTCGATACCCGCGTACATAAGCCCAATGATCCCAACCCTATTCCCCCACGTCCTCCCCGTGTGACCGGACGAGTTCAAGATCCTGTTGATCTTCAGCTTCGTCGTGTCGCCAGATTCGAAGTTCTTGACTCCGGTCACGATCCCGACCGCGGCGCCGGCTACAGAGCCGCCGAGGTAAGCGGTGCCGGTGTAGAAGGTGAGATTCTCGCCCCAGGAGCGGCGCTGCTTTAAGGACTCCTCGGTGAAGAGGTACTCGGGGGAGGTGGGGAGCTTGTAGAGGTACTGAGACTTTATCGGAGCCTCGAAGTTTTGGTAAGGGTTGTAGAGACGCGTGTTCTCGTCGGAGTCGTGATCGGATCTGTTGTTCGCCGCCATCGGAGAATTGTTGTAGTTTGCTTTCTCTCTCTCTCTCTCTCTCTCTCTCTCTCCGATGTGTGTTGTGGGAAAATAGAAATGAGAGTTAAAAAGAGTTTTGTTTGTGTTTTAGGGTTTTTCACTTATTAAAGTAACTATTTCTGTTTGTGTTTTGTCAGAGAGACCAGACTCGTTCGTTCCAGTTGGTTCCAGATTCGGTTTAATTCGGATTTGACCCCCCCCCCCCCCCATAGTTCTTTGGGTGAATCAATTAGACCCGGTTTTGTTTCGTTTGTGGCTTTCGCTTGCCACAAGCTCTGGATACTGATATTTCTAATTTGACCCTGAAGTTTTATTTTTATACAAATGTAACCTATTTTAAGTTTTAACAAATCTTTTTTGTCAACGTTTTTTTTTGGGGGGTCAGTTTTGTCGGCGTTTAACATTGAACATTTCAATATGTATATGGCGTTCGTATTTGCCTTGCAATTAGTAGTTGACAAGTAACAACTGAGAACTAACAATCACCAATATTACGCTCGGTTCGTTCAGATATTTTAGTTCCAAAAAATAAATCATATATTTGATCAAATTTGATATTGGTTTGGTTTAAACTAGTTTTAGATTAAAAAAAATAATAATTATATTTAACATCATAAAATTTTAAATATTAAAATTATGATGAAAATTTTACTTCTTTGTTTAGTATTTTCACACAAAAATAAACGTATCAATTTTTTAATTATTTGAAAATATAAATCAACTCATGAACGTTTTGTTTTAGAAATGAGGCAAATACATATTCTTATGTAAAAGTTTGCATCAACCACTCAAAACGATATTTTATCTAAACAAGATTTTTTTTAAAAGATACTATTTATTTACTATGAAATCGAGAGAATTAAAAAAAAAAAATTGTTTACGTCGCTAATTTAGTTAATTCAGTATCATAAAAATGGATTTGGTTCGATTTTGGTTCGGTTCAGGATCTTGCAAAGCCCTAACCTCCCGAAGTCTTAAAAAAAAAATAGGCAATAATTCCTGAGCAGAGGAGCCAGAGAGCCGAAATAGCCGGCGAAGGTTACGGCGGCGACGAGACGGTGGTGTCTCAGTCCGATTCATGGGAAACCAGAAATTAAAATGGACGGGGGACGAGGAGGAGGCGTTGCGCGCCGGAATTGAAAAGCACGGCCCCGGGAAATGGAAGAACATTCTCCGTGATCCCGAGTTCGCCGATCAGCTCAGCAATCGCTCCAACATCGACCTCAAGGTTCCTCCTTTTCCTTCAATCTAAGATTCTAAAGCAATCTTGGTTGAGAAAGAACATTACTTTATCCCTTTTCTTAGATTAGATGATAAGTGTGTGTTTCAATGGTTTGTTAGGATAAGTGGCGTAACTTGTGTGTTGCTCCTGCTACTCAATGCTCAAATGATAAGTCGAGAACGAGGAAAGTCAAAGAAGAAGGCGTTACTCTTGCTTCTCTTTCACCTACTGCTGCTGCCGCTACTCCACCTCCTTATGCTAACTCTTCTTCCTCCTCGCCAGCTACTTCCCTTCCACGCAGTGCTTCTTCTGACTTTAGCGTTGATAATAACTTTGTTGTGGATAACAAGAACGCTCCCAGGTTTGTCCTTAGATGATAATCAATCATGCTTTGCTAAACTTCTGAATGAGTTGCTATTTTCAGGTATGACGCGATGATATTTGAAGCTATCTCTGAGTTAGCGGATCCAAATGGATCTGACGTCGGTTCCATCTTCAGCTTCATTGAGGTTAGATACAATTTTCTCTTTGCTCTTCTTTTTTTTTTGGCATTGATCAGAAGTCAGAACCTCGTAAACTGATAAACAGTTTAGTAGAGACTCATCATCTACTACATATAAGGGTGGGCTAGTTATGTTTATTTTCACATTGTTATAGTTCTCTTGATTCTACTTTTAAGTTAGTTGCTACAACCTTTCCTAACGGACCTTGTGGGTTTATTTGTGGAAAGAGCAGCCAAGGCATGAAGTGCCGCCAACTTTTAGAAGAGTCCTTAGCTCAAGACTGAGGCGGCTCGCAGCTCAGGGAAAACTTTCAAAGGTTAGCAACTCAAAACCTGTAAGTCTTTGAAGCACGCCTCCTCTCTTTCTTCTCTGTCACATGTTTCTTCATCTTTCTTTTAATCTGTGTCTTGTTTATATTCCAACTCTCAACAGTTACTGAACTTCTACAAGCTACCAGATGGATCAGAAACAACAACTAGAACAACACCTGCCCCAACCCCAAAACCAATGGAGACAAACGTAAAACCCCGGCAATCATACATCAATCAACCCCCTTCGGTTTCACAAGAGATGATCGACGAAGCTGCAATAACCGCCGCATGTAAAGTTGTAGAGGCAGAGAATAAAATAAACGTCGCCAAAGCAGCAGTGGAAGAGTTGGAGAAGACGACTAAGCTTGCAGATGAAACCGAACTTATGCTGGAGTTAGCTAAAGAGATGCATAAACAATGTAAAAAACCGAGACTTGCTCCATTTTTTTCCATTCACATGAGAAGAGAAGCAAGCTAATTTTTTTTTTGATATGTTTGTTTTGTAGGTTGTCGTGACGAGGTTGTGGTCTTGGCTTGAGTCTATAGGGGCATATCAGTGTCTCCATTCATCCTTTAGGTTGATTACACTCTCTTCAGACCAGACTTGAAGACTTTCTTTAGGTGGTAGACGAGCTACGGACGTCTAAGTCGTTGGTTTAGTTGTTGATAAAAAAAAAAGAAGAGTCAATTTTACGAGGCGTGACTCTTTTTTTGTGAGTAAATTTCAGAGGCCTCTCTTACATCAACATATTATTACTAGTGAGAGATTCCTTTTGCTTATGAATTTCTTTTTTTTCGAATAGAGTTTACTATTTTTGGGATGCAAAGTAAATTATTCTAAGAGTGATTTACGCTATGAGTCAGTTTTTGACTTTTTATTACACAAAAGAACAGTTTCTGCTACTAACGTAGTTTTTGGTGGTTAAAGACATTTTTGGCCTTGGAAAAGTGTAACCATGAGCTCTTTTTGTGTCACCTTTATAGATCTAGTTAGCTTTTCGTTATATGTGCCGCTAACTAAGCGTAACAACAAGAATCTTTTTTTTTTTGCTTTTGTTTTAAATTTTTTAAAATGTTGAAACCTAGAAAACGTAGAAAACAGTGAATTTTTTTTGGTTTGCTTTTTCGGATTTTTTTTTTTATTAGCATTTTCGTCGTCCTTCATTTGATCATAAACTATTTCTGACCACCAAGACTGGAATATCATGATTTCGCCGCCACCGCGAGTTTAGTACACTCAGCCACAAAGTCAGTTAAAAAACATCTATGTTATGGTGATTTGAGTCAAAATCAGTTGTTATATCAAATATCTATCATATTTGAATGGTAATAATAAAGAAACGAGGTTGAATCAAAGCAAATCATCCCAAAAATGGTGATTTATGTCTGAAAACAAAAATGGCGGTAAATTTTGTAGAAAGAGAGTGTCGAAGAAGAATAAGATATATAAAATTACAGTACTACCTTTCGCAATCATAATTTCATATGTCCACAACAAAAAAAATTATGCACATCCGTGAGTCTACATATGTACAATATAAATGGTGGCGTACATGTGTAGAAAAAAAAACTTGGACGTATGACATAGAAATCTTTTTGTAGGTATGGTAAAAATGTACACTTTAGAATTGATGGGCCAATGATTACCCGACCTTTCAATAATAAAAAGATTTTTTAAAAAATATATAAAATTTCGTATCTCTATCATAATCTCATATGTCGACAATAAAAAAATTGTGCACATCCATGAGTGTACATGTGTACAATAGAAATTGTGGCATACATGTGTACAAAAAAACAAAACTTGCAAACATGTACACATAATTATCAAACATGTACACATACTTATCACTGTCCACGTGTACATAAATTCCCAAAACCTTACATGTACATTAGTTCACTTGTACACCTAATAGGTTTTTTAAAACGATAAGCTTGGAAATACATATTCTCTGGCCTTCTTAACTTGTATCGTTGAGTGAAATCTTGTGCAGCAAGCATATCATCATAAGATGAGAACTCATCTATGTCGGTTTCACCTTCATCCCATCTACACAAGTTAAATAAACATAGTTTGAAAACATAGTTCGAAGACATTACCATTAATAAACATGTACACTTAGAATGTACATATGTACACATCTCTACGTCTACGTGTATGCGATTTTTTAAAATAATTAATTCATTAATGGCATAATCGTAATTATGTCATCTTCTTCCCAAGTTCCTTCGGGTTACGAATTTTGCAGAAATTGGGAATTTTTAGCTCATTGGCATCTTGGACGGAGGATCTGAGGACATAGAGGAGGAGGAGAATTGGAGCTCTCGGACTGTAACTCGTTTTTGACCCGTCAACTGCAAACACCAAAAGAATCAATTTTTCTTTAGCTTTCATCATCTAGGGTTTCACAGTTTTTGAATCCAGAACTCAAATTCATCAATGTTCGTGTCTTCGACAACAATTTACTCTTATTTTTGTTGGGTTTTCTTCCCTGCAAATTGTATGCCTCTTAGTATTGTTCGCTGCCATTTCACCTAATCGAACGCCGTTGTTGGGTTGTCGATTAGTGACATAGATGTGAAGCTACTTGAAAAAATAAAAAGCATCTCGTATGAGATTTTAAAAAGAGAATGTCAGAGTAAAATCGAAAAGAGAGAGAGAAATATGCTAGAACCCACGTGCCTTTTAAAAGTTTAGTTGGTTAATTTTATGGTTGGTTAGCTTATTTAATTAGTATATAGGTAGAAAATGATTTTTGGTTAGAAAAACTGTTTTAGTAGCAAAAACTGTCTTATAGTGTTATTAAAACTTAAAACTGCCCTATGGTGTAATATTTTCTTATTCGAATAATGTCTAAGTGGGACCCAACTAATGTGTGAAAAGAAACAGAGAGACAGACACGGTGGTACTATAATACTATACTAGATCCTGATCCGCGCGCCAGCGCGGATATGAATTTTTAGTTTTTAATTATTTATTTTATTAAATGATGTATTTGTAAAATTCATTCATATTATATTCATTAAGTAAATATTTTTTTTTGCATATTAAACTACATATTTTTTTACGAATGTGTAATATCATATAAAAAAATATAAAAAAATGAGTATACATAGTTAATTAGATAATTGTAAAAACATAAATTTTTCTTTCGTTTGCGATATCATATAAATAATGATCCGTCCAGTTAACAAAAATCATGATTTTTTTTATGTATAATTTTTTTTATTTGACCATTTCCTTAAAACTATATTAAATTTTACATATTTTAATTAGAATATTTTTAATATCTTTACCTTTTTATTTGAAATGCAACTCAAATATTTTTTAAAAAATTATAACAAAATATTTAAAAAATATTTTTAGAATTTTTTTGAAAAATATGAAAATTACATTTTAAATTAAAATTATCCTAAAATATGATAAGTTTTGATGTAAACGAAAATTTAAATTATGTCAAAAATAATTATATTCAATGATAATAACAATTTAAATTGATTATTTTTAAAAAAATACATTTACAAAAATATTGTTTGAAAGAAAATTCATTTCTCTTTCAAATATAAAATGAAAATATTATAATTAAATAATAAAAAAAATATAAATAAAAACCATAAATTTAGCAAATGACAACTGGGTTATATTATGCTAAAATTTTATTTCTAAAAATTTAGCAAATGACAAATGAGTTATGAGCAAATAATACCATATAATTTTTAAAAACATAGCCGTTCTTAAATATTTTTTGAATAAATAAATATTTTTTAATTTAATCAACTGAAAATAATATCCGTATAATTGTGTGAGTCAAATTCTAGTTTTATTGATGCATGTTATATATTAGTGTTGTATGTTTTAGGTAACATTTTAATGATGAACATTTTTTTAAATCTCCGTTATTAAAATTATACACGTAAAGACAACTCATGAGTTTTTTTTGTTGATTAAATGACATTATGTCTAAATTTATTTAAAGATATTTCATTAAGGTAACTGAAAAAGACAAACAATAAAATAGGAAGTTTAAATTCATTTAAGCATATTTCATTAATGTAACTGAAAAGACAAGTAATAAATCATGCAGTTTTATTCGTTTTAGGATCTTTCATAAATGCAACTGAAAAAGACAAGCAAAAAAATAGGGAGTTTAATTAATGAGGTAAAAACATTTTCAAATGGGTAAATCTCTTTTAATAATATAGATGAACAGTTAGAAGGGTAAAATGGGAAAAAAAAGATATTAATGTTCTGTTTTCCTTTTCCTGCTAAGTAAACCTAAAAGATTAATTAAAAAGGTAATTAAAAGAGGAAAAACGGAGGAGGTATATATAAAGCAGTAATCTTCAACAGTTTTTCTTCTTCTTCAATCAACTCCACGGCGCAGATCCGAGGAGTTTTTTTTTGTTTGAATCTTTCGTCTCTCTCTCTCACGTCTTGAATTTGCTAATAACAGGTTTGTTTGAATCTCTCTCTATTTACCTTTTATATGATTTATGTTTTTGGATTCTCATTGTGCCTTATTTGATACAATAGGTTTAGGCTATTGTTGTACATTGTAGATTCATCAGTGAGACTTGTTCTGTTTTTTGGTTTCGTTGATTCCTTTGATAGTGCCAGTTTGATTTTTGATTCTGCTTGATTTTAGATCTAATAAGACAAGAGAGTTTGATTATAAATTGAATGTCTTTTGATGTTAAAATTTGTTTTCTTTACAATGTGGTTTTTGTTTCTAAAGTCATGGCAGGAATGGCATCTGAAGGAACTCAATATGATCCTCGCCAGTTTGATACCAAGATGAACGCCATGTAAGTTCTCTCTCATCTACTATCGAAATCTCTGAATCACCAATATAACCAAATC
This sequence comes from Brassica napus, assembly GCF_020379485.1. NCBI lineage: Eukaryota > Viridiplantae > Streptophyta > Magnoliopsida > Brassicales > Brassicaceae > Brassica > Brassica napus. The sequence goes on along the minus strand of NC_063449.1, from coordinate 44,310,023 downwards.
GCTACTAAGTTGTATGATGTTCTGCAGACTCGGTGAGGAAGGACAGGAAACTTTCTACACCACCTATGACGAAGTCTGCGATAGCTTTGATACCATGGAACTCAGGTCTGACCTTCTCCGGGGTATCTACGCCTATGGTACGTTACATAACACATTCTATCTATATATTTTATCTACTGTTGACAAGTCATCGTAAGACCATTTAATCATGGTTGTCCACGTACCAGGTTTTGAGAAGCCTTCTGCTATTCAGCAGAGAGGAATCATCCCATTCTGCAAGGGCCTCGACGTGATCCAGCAAGCCCAATCCGGAACCGGCAAAACCGCCACCTTCTGCTCCGGCGTCCTCCAGCAGCTCGACTACACTCTCGTCCAATGCCAAGCCCTCGTTCTAGCCCCCACCAGAGAACTCGCCCAGCAGATCGAGAAAGTCATGAGGGCACTCGGCGACTACCTCGGCGTCAAGGTCCACGCCTGCGTCGGCGGGACGAGCGTCCGCGAGGACCAGCGCATTCTCCAGTCTGGTGTCCACGTCGTCGTCGGCACACCTGGTCGCGTCTTCGACATGCTTCGCAGGCAGTCTCTCCGCGCGGACGCCATCAAGATGTTTGTTCTCGACGAAGCCGACGAGATGCTCTCTCGCGGCTTCAAGGATCAGATCTACGACATCTTCCAGCTTCTCCCTTCGAAAGTCCAGGTCGGCGTCTTCTCAGCCACCATGCCGCCTGAAGCGTTGGAGATCACGAGGAAGTTTATGAGCAAACCGGTGAGGATTCTCGTCAAGCGCGACGAGCTGACTCTCGAAGGTATCAAGCAGTTTTACGTCAACGTTGACAAAGAAGAGTGGAAGCTCGAGACGCTGTGTGATCTCTACGAGACGCTGGCTATTACGCAGAGTGTTATCTTTGTGAACACTAGGCGTAAGGTTGATTGGTTGACTGATAAAATGAGGAGCCGTGACCATACGGTGTCGGCGACGCATGGAGATATGGATCAGAACACGAGAGACATCATCATGAGAGAGTTCAGGTCGGGATCTTCGCGTGTGCTGATCACCACTGATCTTCTTGCGCGTGGTATCGATGTTCAGCAAGTGTCTCTGGTGATTAACTTTGACCTGCCGACGCAGCCGGAGAATTACCTTCACCGTATCGGGAGGAGTGGGAGGTTTGGGAGGAAGGGAGTGGCGATTAACTTTATGACGACGGAGGATGAGAGGATGATGTCTGATATTCAGAAGTTTTACAATGTGGTTGTTGAGGAGTTGCCTAACAATGTTGCTGATCTTCTCTGAGTCTTTTTTTTTTTTTTTTTTTTACTGTTGCGGCGGCTTGGTAATTTCTTTCTTTTTTTACCCTCCTTTTTTGGTAAAATGAGATGAAAACTCATCTCATGACTTCTTTTGTTTTGTTGGCACTTTAAGATTTTCGGTTTAATGTTATGACTTCTTTGCTAACTTGACTCACAAGGATAGTCTCAGACTGGAAGGTTTACTTATTTCTCTAGTATTTCACCATTTCATAGATAATTGTTATAGATGGTTGGATCAAGCTTCTAACAATAATTTATTACCTTTACTAATCATGAGAATTATTACATAATAAATCTGAGCAAATCATGTATATTGATTGGCTCAACTTGCATTGCATTCTCTGGACACTTGATATAGAGTAAACATTTAGTCAAATCATTGGACTAATAAGCTTCCACAACTGTTTAGTTTTTGTTTTGCATTTGGTCTATTGACATTAATGATGTTTTGCTCTCTTTCTTGTGAAACATGCAAATCAAATTCTTGTTTAAATTTTGTTGATTTAGTTTGGCCAAAGTAAATTACAAATTGTATAACTGTTTGGAAATGGTACGAGCCCCAAAAACTCTCTTGAACTCATGAAGTAAGAAGCAGAGGCCATGTGTTAATGCAAAAAGGACATGAGATCTTACAAAATTTTCTTAGGAAGAATAAAAACATACGAGGTAATCTAGTAATTAATCTCTAATATAGTTAAATTAGTAAACGACAAAAACTTATCTCATCTAACCAATGACCAGGAACCTTCGTTCACAGATGTTGAGGTTGTAAACTGTAATCACTAGACAAAAAATGAATTTAATTATACTTTATGTTCTATATAATACATATTAGCCAAAAATGTTAAAAGTTTACAAGAGACAAAAAAGCAGAAGAGAAAGAGGTTGGTGATAGAAGCCAAAAATCAACTCTCCTTTTCTTTCTTCCTAAAAGCAGGAGAGACAGTTTCTTGAGGTTGTTGCAAGTGAAGAGATGTTCAGATCCAAGTCATGCAGAGAAGAGATCACAGGAAGAAGAAGCAGCATCACCAACAAGTACCATTGCTTAACTAGTAATGGAGAAGCAGCACCAAGCCCAACAAACCAGCTGCCACCAGTGATGATGAGATCTTACAGCGCATCAACTTATAGTCCATACAAGAATCCAACGACGGTGAGAGACAGAGACAGTCCCAACAGTAAATCGAAGAGAAGAGCTAGTAAGGCGAAGAAAGGGTACAAGGGTTTGTGTGAGGCAGAGATTCAGAGGAAAAAGAGAGTGGCTGGTTATAATGTGTATGGTGTTGAAGGGAAGGTGAAGGGGTCTATGAAAAAGAGCTTCAAATGGTTCAAGGAGACTTGTTCAAATGCTGTCTATGGTTTGTGGTGATAAGGTAAAAGATATGCAGCACAAGGAAAAGAGTAGTAATCACGTACGATATCTGATTTCAGAAACTTATCTTAATCACGCAATAATCATGTTTAAAATAAGAGCGAGAGACACAAGGCAAGCAAGTGGTAGGTTCATTGTTTAATAAATCTCTGTGTTGTCTTTTTCTTTTCATCAGGTCTTTACCTCTTTCATGATTCAACTACAAAATCTTCTCAACTACTCTTCTATTGTCTCTTTCTGCTCGTTTATCAGCCAAATATTGATGTTAGTAACTGGATATTATGGTTGTTTGTAACAATAAAATATTTAGGCTGAATCATATAAGCCATGATAAATTGATAGTTACCATGATTTAAGGATTTTAATTGCATTCACAATGTAAAATGCAACTCTCAGGCCCTCTCAGGATGGAACTTGACAAGACGTAAGAAAATTCTGCAAGGGAAAACAGTACAATTATTGCTTACGTACATCTTTCACTATTTACCCACAGAATGACCCATTTACCCTCGCAATATGCTGTAAACACGAGTAGATGAAAATATAAGAAAAACCCTTCTTTTGTGCCTGACACTTCAAATCTCTTTGAGACACGAAAGAATTTTAACTTTGCAATACCAAACGACACAAATACAAACAGACATTAAGAAAATAACAAATGAGGACTTAAAGAGTGTTTCAAGTCTTTAGTCTCCTTGATCTCATCCTCTTTGAGTTTGTGTTTCTCTGGAATCACTTCTTCAGAGTCTTTCTTTATCTTTGTTATTTGAGAGTGCTTATATCTCCCCGTAAACACAAATGCACGTAATACATGGGGAGAGAGCCTAACAAAGGTTTTCTTTTGTCTTTTAATTTACACTCTGTCCCGGGGGAGTTCAACGATCATTCACTGGTTCAGTGATCCCCAGCAGAGACTAAAAATGCAGACTCTCGATCCCTTTAAGGTTGGACTCATAGTTCTTCATCACTGAAGTATTCCCCCTTGAGGGAGATGATAGCTTGTTGTTATCAGATGAGACGATAGGTGAGCTTCGACCACCATGGATCTTTGGGTTGGAGCTTGATCCAGCTTCAATGTTTTGAGGTTTCGATGGCTCAGAGTCAGTTCCAGGAACTGCAGGCTCGCGACTACTGGAGACAGTAGCACGTCTTGATGATCCAGTTGCACGGAGAAAGCTAGAGCTTGATAACTGTCACAAGCAAGACAACTCAGTTACCATTTATACAACGAACAATAATACAATGGATCATGACAACAGGATACTACAAACTTTCAGGAAAAATAAATAAAATTCAGATGCAATCCTTGTGTATAGAGCTCGACTTAAATGGATACCTCTGACCTGGAGAAACTTTATGTACTCACCACTACATCTTTAGATATTGCAGGATCACTTGAAACTGGAGCCTTTTGTTTAGCAGAGCTTCCTGAGTTAAAAATATGTCCAGAACTTCGTCTAGGGTTCCCTAATAACCAACCAGAAGGTCTAACTTCCTCGCCACCTGCAGTTGAACCAAAGAACATATCAAATGGATAGAAGTCATGTCCCTGTAGTGAAATGCCTTATCATACATGGAAAGAAACTAATGAAAAATCAAGACACGTGGAACAACCTGATGGTCTCTCAGCACTAGCGATAGCAGGGGGTAAGCCAGAGCTAGGACCAACTCCAGCGCCCTGCAAGAAAGCTATGTTCATCAGCAGAATGAAGTAGAAAGATGATATATGAAAAATAAAAAGAAAAAGCCATGACTCTTACGTGGGGACGGGGAGGCGGAGCAGAAATCTGTGATTGCTGATACTTCAAGATTGTCCAATCAAATACATAATCAAACTGGAAGCCTAAAATATGAGCAGAGGACAACGCATATATAAATCAACATGTTACTTGATTGGTTAAAGTTATATTTTGCTTCATATAAAGTGATGATGGGACAGACCTTCGCGAATAAACAGGTCACGGAAAAGTCGCTTCAGGTAGGCATAGTCTGGCTTGTCGTCAAATCTCAGGGAGCGGCAGTAATGGAAGTAAGAAGCGAATTCAGATGGATATCCTCGACACAAAGACTAACATAAGAAAAGAATATCTATCAGTATTAGACAACAAGTATGACCAACACAGGTAATGGGTGATAATGATACCTCAATAGATGTCGATACTTTCTTTTCACTGATTCTCTCATACTTTTGCTTCTTATTGCCAGCTTTCAGTCCTTGCCAAGGAAGACTGCATTTAATTGGGTAAGTAAGTTAAAGACAGTCCTTTAATAACCAACGGAAGCATGCCAACATTGAAGGTAGGAGCAGTTCTTGCCTTCCTTTTAAGAAGTACATGAGAACAAATCCAAGTGACTCCAAATCATCTCTACGACTTTGTTCTGTGATATAAACGACCATTTGCTATTCACAACTACGTTTTTAAATAATAAGAAAGTTGGAAACTAAATGAACTTGTGTACCTATGCCAAGGTGAGTGTTCATGCTGGCGTATCTAGCCGTTCCAGTCAAGTTTTTGTTTTCCCTGCGATACACAAGATATTAAGATTGTAGTTGCTAAGCTGATACACATCATATACTGCAATCATCGAAAGTGTTTCTACTTCGTAGCATTGCAACAAATGATTCTCTCATATACTAATGCAGCTTCACAAATACTGGAAAATTATACTAAATATTTATGAGGCTATGCAAAATACTAAAACGGCAAGTATGATACCAATTACCAAGCAACAAATGATTCTCTCATATAGTAATGCATACCAATTAACATTCATAATGAACATTGAAAATGTTCTTGTCTATAAACATTCATGCCCACTGAAACAAGAACGAGGCAGCCATAATACTCAAAACCAAGGAAAAATACTAGGGTCATTTTCTAGATAGCAGCTAACAGGTAAAGTACATCCAGACTGTAGAAAATACTTAAATAACCACACTGCAGTTCCTATTATAAGCATATACGAAGATTCCACCCTTTCATAGTGATGTATAACATAGAAGAACCTTAAGTCAGAGAACACAGTGTAGTAGAAAATAAAAGTAAACTCTCACACTAACTCGAATCAGTATTCTTGTAATCCAGTAACAAAAGCACATTCTCGACAAGGAAAATCACAGGGCTGTGGCCAACCTGTACGGAATATGCTGATTATTTGAGTCTCGATACTTCTTTGCCAGACCAAAGTCGATGACATATACCTGTATTCGGCCAACACTTCGTTTAGCAGATAGTTAAGAAGAGTAAAAAGCGTACAAACAACCCATTTCATCGCTACCTGATTTGCGCGCCTTCCGAGACCCATCAGAAAGTTGTCAGGCTTGATGTCCCGGTGTAGAAATGACTTCTGATGAACAAATTCAATGCGATTGATCTGAAAAAAGGGGAAAAAATATCCTAAGTATTTTGGCAATACCCCTATTGAATATAGGAAACTGTTTTCAGGCTATACAAGGTATCCTACCATTTGATCTGCAAGCATCAGTACAGTCTTAAGTGAGAGTTTCCTACTACAGAAGTTGAATAGATCTTCAAGGCTAGGCCCCAGCAAGTCTATCACAAGGACGTTATAGTCCCCTTCAGTACCATACCATTTAACGTTTGGAACACCGGCTAGAATAAAGGAAAAGAAAGCAACGTCTCTAGATAAGAAAGCAGAAATCACAAACTGCAAATGTAAACAAGTTACAAAACTAGATCCTTACTTCCTCCCTGTAATACTTTATACAATTTTGATTCATAAAGCAACTGAGGATGCTTAGTTTTCACATTTTCCTGAAAGAAGAAAAACGGATGCAGTCAAAACATATGCAGCAAACACAACAACACTTAAACTAAGATAAATCTGTCACATTTTCATCACAAAAAAGAAATATGAAAACAAACGTCAAGATCTGATTGAACATCATTAACAGTCAGAACCAGTACAAACAAACAGGTAACAGAAAAAAAAAGAAAAAAAAAAAGCATATTGACAACAGACAAGCAACGTTGAATACAATAATATGTGTAGCTGTCAGCCCTATAATTCTCCATCTTTAGGCCACACAACACAACAAACATCTCAAAAATTTCAACATGTAGTAGGGCCCACCCAGTTGCAGGTAGCGTTGTCGTTCACACTAAGAGCTTATTCGGCATTAATTACAATATCTTCCCCAAGAATCAATAATACTAACTCTCAGTTCTTTTTTTTGCTAAAAAACTCTCAGTTCTTATAAAAGAAGAAGTCAGGATTAATCCAGATTCAAAACTAGAAAGAAACTTATCACCACCAAAGCACTGAAAATCAAAATGAAGGAAAGGAAGAAACTCATCTAAATTACTAGAATGCAGGATACAAAAAGCAGTAACTGCCTTATAGCTGCGTGCGTATAAGCCTATGAAACATTATTATATCCATTTCCGTCCAAAGACAGTGTATACCAATGTGTTTTAACTGTAATCAAATCTGAACAACCTCTTAAACAGGTAAAGAAGAAGAAGCTACAAGCCAAGAAAGACCAAGCAATAACACGCAGATATGCCACCAAAAAATCACAGCTTTTCATTCCACGTTCGGAGAAAGTTCAATCCTTTATTAAATGAACAAGTAACAAAGGTAATAATACATCTCACATTCCGTCCGAACGCTAGCTTCTCTCTAAGGTCATTAGACAAATCAAAATGCTTAAAAATAGATTAATTTTCAAAAACGAAAAACTTACAAGTTTAATGGCAACTTCTTCATTCGTCTGTATATTCGTACCTAAACAAAAAAAAAAACCCATATCCAATTCAAATCCATATGTAAAATCTATACTCACCACGAGAATCAAAATTCGAGAAAACAACACAAGTAAGGCACACATACCAAGATAGATCTCTCCAAACGATCCACTGCCGATCTTCCTCCCGAGCCGAAACTTGTTTCCCACTCTCGGCTCCATCAAATCAAAAAGCTGATAAAACCCTAGAACCTAACAGAATCCCCAATTAACTAAAAGCTTTCACCTTTTCAGCTTCATAGTTACAGCAGGAAAAAAAGGGATTGAAGTTAGGAGTAGCGGTGGATCCCGATTGACTTCCGGCGAAAGAGCGGCGACATCTCTCCACGCGGCGAAATAATAATATCCCAAAAGGGAAGGAAGGGGATAGAGTCTCACAGATGGTTGAGCACTTCAAAAGCAAATCAACGCCTACTATTTATTATTATTGTGGAGTTGTTTGATATACTTTCTATGGGCCCGAGGCTGGCCCATATTGTGTGTATATATCGGCCCATTGTAACGTGAATTATTGTATCCTCCAACCACTCTCTCACTTCTCTAACCTGGGGGGAACAATGTGATTTCTAAAGTATCAAACACGCAACAATTCTTTACCTAAAACAAACAATTCTTTACCTATGAACGAACCGAGATTCGAACCGAAACTGAACCAAAAACCATGAATTACCCCCAATCTGATTTATAAAATACTCGGTATTTCAGATTTGAACTATATCTGGACTCGAACGAATATCAGAAAGAATAAAAACATCCGAAAATAAATAAAAAAGCAGAACTTCAATATCCAAATTAATACTTAAAATAATATTTGAGTCACATAAAGTAATTTCAATACTAATTTCATGTATCACATTTGTAAAATAATCAGAAATATTCCAAACTTCCAATATTAAATGGATCTTAGAGATAAATTACAATATATATCACAAGAATTATTGTTAACCGAATCCGATCCAAATTCATATAAAATTTGAATGAGGTCTATGAAACTGAATCCAAAAACTTAAAATCCCGAAAACTCAACACAAACTCAAACAGATATTCGAATGTCCAGATCTAGGATGGATACAAGAGATCAATTACTGTTAAGCAACCATTATATATTAATATTGTACATAGAAATCATAATATGCACCAATTAAATGGATTAGAGATAGGAGCAGAAGAGGCACAAAGGAAGATGCTTTGTTAAGTTTTTGCATTCTGTCCTAACTCCTAAGTATAAACAAATCCTAAGTATATATAGTATACAAAAGAAACAAAGCATGTTAATAAAAAAAATGAGAAGCCAACCAATAGAAGGAAAAAAAAACATCAGCAACTACTCTTTACATACTGATCTCACTCTAAGACCTGTCTCCAAAACTCTAATGCATCAGAGAATTGGGACCAGTCAGAAAATTAAACCTATACATGCTACAATGATCTAGGTGACATTGCATCTTGAGCTGAAAAATGCGACAAATTCGACTGTTTCTTGTTCAGTTTTGACCTTAGATGCCTGATCTTTGCGTCAACTCTAGCTGTGAACCCAATCTTGGTCTTCTCTCTCGCTTTACTACCCTCTCTGGTCCACAACCTCGCGTCCTCAACATCTCGTTTGTAGTACTTGATCTCTTGTATGATATGATGGTCCAACGGATTCAAGAACCTCTGGAAAGCAATGTGAGCAACGTAAGGAAGAACCGCAGCCACCGTGACCAGCAACGTAGCCATCCAGTAGATAGGAGCAGGAGCAAGAATCTCATCGAGAATCATGTAAATGTTTCCGGAGAGGCTTGGGCGCATCATCCCGAAGAGAGCTAGGAAGAGATACCACAAACCGATGCTTCCCCATATCAAAACGTGTTGGATCCAAGTGAAATGGGACATGGTTAACGCGATCTGGACATTGACCGCCCATATGATGCAAGTGAACATTGTCGTGCCGACAGCATCCATGTCAGCTGTTTGGCCACCTGCTCTGAAAGCTTGAGAGTAAATGATTCCTATGTTGAGGAAGAATATGACTAGCGATGAGTAGACGCCGTTGCACATCCATCCAAGGATTCTCGACCAATCAAAGAAGAGGTTCTTTGTGCCTTGTTGGTATAAAGCAGGGAACTACACAAAGCACAACAAGCAAGAAAAGGTCATGAGCAGAGATTCAAAATAGCTTAATGATGCAGATAGAATATTTAGGAATATTCTAAATATTCTAAGATATTATGTTTTATTTATTATTTGGATAATTACTTTAATTGTTTTTGTGTGTTTTATAGTTTTCTTATATATGGTCTTTCCATTAAGAAAAGTCTTTTCTTATATATGATTATTAAAGCTTACTTGTAAGCAGATCTCGGAGGAAACATCTTGTTCAAAGACTCCAAGGGCAATCACTGGCAACGAGGTAAGGACAACGTTGAAGAGCATTAAGTAGTAGTCATTGTACACTGACTGTCCGGAAAATCCGGTGAAAGCCTCAAAGTAGAAGAGAGTGAGACCAAATGCTATGTTCTTGTAGAAGAAATAGCATATCTGGATGTTAAAACAGCTTAACGTTAGTAACAAACTACAAGGTAAAAAAGTAATTAAAATGGGACACAAGAGCTAGTTAATACCATTTGAGCTATTCTTTTGTAGCACCAGTGTCCATGGACGACGAGTAATCGTTCCAAGAACCGGAACTGCGCAATGGAAAAGTCACTAGCCATAACAGCCTGCATGCCTTCAACGCCGCTGATCCCTACACCAATGTCAGCTTCTTGAATCATCCCAACATCATTTGCACCATCGCCTATTGCCAGTGTGGTTCTTCCGGTTCCTTCTTTAACCAGCCTTGTCACCAAAGCCTTTTGCTTGGGAGACACGCGACAGCAGATGACTGACGCACAGTCAACTGCCAAAGCCAAGAACTGATACTTCATGTCATCCTCCAATGCGTAAGTTAGCGTTTTCCCGTCGATGATCAAAGCAAACGCAGCATGCGGATCCGTATCTAGCTTCACCATTTGTACAGCTTTAGTGAGTTGATTCAATATGTTCTCCTTCACAGCCTGACACATAATCATTAGATACAAAGTTAGATTCAAATCTGTAGTTGAACGGGCTTGCATCTTCAAAAAATCAATTTGATATACCCTTTTCGAATCTTGGGATCCTCCATCTGGATTCATTGATGTTATGCAGATCTGTCTCATGCCTTGCCTAAGTAAGCTACACGCAAATCTGCAGTTCATAAAAAGTAAATTTATTCATACAACTCACTAGATAAAAGCAGATATTCAAAGTAAAAATCAGGGATACTAACCCAATGTTAATTGCTGTTTCCATTTTGTCCCCAGTTAAAACCCATAGCTTGAGACCAGCTTGAGCAAGTTTATCTATGCATTGAGGAACCTAACTCAAATGAAAACAAACAAACAAAAAAAACGTTAATTCACATAAGCAAGATAAAAGATATGTTAAAGTGTTTTCTGTTTGATAATACATACCCCTTTCTGGAGTTTGTCCTCCACAGCAGTAGCACCTACAAGTATAAGTTCCTTTTCAATCATATCCGATCCCTTCTCAAGCAGCTCATCTCTATCAGATCCTATTGAAGTTTTGGCCTTGAGAAACTCAGTGTTCCAAGCTGTGTATTCCTCCTCGTCAAGCCTTCTGTAAGCAAGTGCAAGCGTACGAAGCCCAGCTTCTCCGACATGTCTTCCCATTCTTCGCCAATCTATCAAAGATAATGCTGCAAAAAAAAAAAAAAACAGGACAGAACTTGATAAAATTGAAGGGACAAGAACAGAATGTTAATATAACCTTATTGATGTTTGCTAACCTGTCGGCTCCTTTGCATAGTAGAAGAATCTGTCCTTCCTCATCTCGTACGATCACAGACATTCTCTTTCTTTTGCTTGTGAATTCCAACAGATTCAGAACCTTGTACTCTCTGCATTGTTTCTAGTACTTAGTCAAGATATATGCAAACAGTATAGCCTTAAAATAATAATAAAAAGGGCTAAAGATCAAACCTCTCTACAATACTAACTAAGGCTGTGATTTTGAACCAAACCAAATGGATCCAAAAAAATTTGGTTAGTTCAGTAGGTTTTTTAAAAAAGTTTTGTTTTCGGTTCGGCAATTGGTTATTTTGGTTTACTAAAAACAAAAATAATGAATTATAACCAAACCATAACAAAAAAAAAAAAAAAAACTAAACTAACAAAATTTCAAACTGAATTAACTAAAATAACTGAACTAACCGAATTTAGCCAAAATTAACCGAAATTAACCGAAATTTCAACAAAATTAAACCAAAATATAACCGAAATCAAAAACTCAGTAAGATTTTCAAAAACCGAACCAAAAGAATACCGAACCAAACTTTATTTCAGGTTAATTCGGTAAGAACTTATGTTGAACCGATTATCTGAACTACCCGAACCGGCAGGCCTAATACTAACCTTTCAATGATCTGCCCTGAAGAAGAGAACCTCTCACGGATAAACACACTTGACTGAGTCCTCTTACAAAACTCAAAACCAAACTCTCTAGCAGCAGCGAGAAAAGAAGCCTCATCAGGCGACTCTGCTTCATAAGTGTACTTACCACTCTCTTCATTCAACTCCGGAATAGCTGTGTGACAAATAGCTAATATCCGAAAGAACTGCAATATATCATTTGGCTGCGACTCCCTTAACCAGTTCCCATTCATGAGCCTGTTATCCTCAAAACCAAACCCCTTTATAGGAACTCTAGGATTATTGTTATTATTATCCCCTCCACTTTCCACCTCTATCTCACGCGTGCCGCTACTGTCCCATGTACTACCATACACTCTAGTACTCGTTACCATCTCTCCATGCTCTTCGAGATCCACAGCCATCTGCTTAGCAGCAGCTACCTCCACTTCGCTGGAACGAACACCATAAGAAGTACCAGCGATGGAACATTTCAAGAAATCCATCTGGTTACAAGTCAACGTCCCCGTCTTGTCAGATAAGATGGTATGAACCTGACCAAGCTCCTCGTTGAGATTCGACGTCCGCGCCTGCGCGGGGACGCCGCTCTCGTCATCGTACATGCGCAAGTCTTGGTTTATAAAACTCGCTTGCCAGACTTTGACAATCTCTATGGAGACGTAGAGCGAGATCGGGATCAAGTAACCGTACAGCAACAGCGCGGTGATTAAATGCACAACGCCGGCGTAGATCGGGTTGCTCGGGTTCGTTAGGTCCTCGGGGGCGTCGGGGCGGAGGTACCACATCTTCGGCATGTGGAACTCCGTCTCCCAAGCGAAGCCTGACGAGCTGATGCAAGAGATCAAGATGAGTAGGACGAGGAGCGTGTAGATGATGTAGTCCATCGTCCTTTCGATTCTGCTTCTTTTGGAAGGCGACTTCGTTGAGTTCTGCATCACTTTAGTGTCGTGCCCTGTGAAGACAACGACTCCGTAGACGTAAGCTGTGTTCCTAAGCTTCGAGTCTCGTAACAGAATATGATTCGGAGATAGAGGAAAGGTCTGGCGCTCGTACTCCAAGTTCCCTACGAATGTGTAGAGGTTCGGGTTCGGATCTTCGCAGCGAATAGTCGCTGCGAAGTTTCCTAAAGACACGTCGTCATCGAGAGCCAAGGATGCTTCCAAAGACCTTTTCACTTTCAGGTTCGTTTCGCCGTCCAAGTTCATAGTCTCCACGTAGCAGATCCCATCCTCGTAGCTAGACGACAGAAGAAGCAGATCAGCGGGGAAGAACTCGTCCTTCTCCACCTTCACAACGTCTCCGACTCTCACTTTCTTCCATTTCCTCTGACGAAATCCACCATCAGTTTTATGAACACAGGTCTTCCTAGCGTTGATCTTCACGTCTTGGATGAACCTGCGCCAATCCTCCAGAGCCTCTTTCATCATGCTGAGCCCCACGACGAAGACTAAAGGAGCGATCATGCTCCATTTGTTGAAGGGGGAGAGAGGGAAGACCGAGAGGATGGCGGCTACCAGGAAGTAGAGGTTCGCGGCGCGGTGGAACTGTTCGTATAAGGATTTGGGGAAGAACGTTATGAGGTTGTATCTGGTGGTGGAGACGTAGTTGGAACGGTATCTCAAGGGCTTCTTTTTGTGCATGTGAGGCTGGTTACAGAACACTGTCCGGGTGAACCCTGGGCCTTGGATTTGGTGTGGAGGGTCTTCGCCTTCGTGTGTGCTCGGTCTAAGGCATCCGAATGTATAGAGATTGCTTAGTCGTAGCTTTGATCTTATCCTACCTCGAGCCATTCCTCAAATCTTGTGTTAAAGACTCTTTTTTTTACTCAAGAAGCCAAGTTGATTATCTTCCTTAGTGTTTCGTGTTTTGGATCAACCCTGTAACAAGAAAGATGAACCAAACCGGTTATAACAGTTTTGATCTTTTTGTGAAAGAAACATATAGTCTCCGAGATCAGCTAGGGAATTGGAAAAAAAGACAGAGAAATAGACTGAAACGACACAAGCACCTATAAAACAGAAGTAGCTAGAACGTCGGAAGCTGTCACATATTTTAAGAAAAAAAAACATTATGAAATTTTTACTTCGATACCAATAACCAAAAAAAAAAAAAATACTCAAAATTGGCCAACAAACTCGAATCCAAATGAATAATCTCTTTCGAGGTCTTCCTCGAATCGATAAAGTTTAAAATTTATACAAATCTAAGGGAATGAGAAAAAAACGTACCAAACACCAATTGTTTCAATCACATTTGCCTTTTTAGTTTGAAATCCCAAATTGAATCTTAAATTCAGATAGATAAAGATAAAAGCAGGAGGTGATGAAGAACACGCAAAAGCAATTGACAGCGCTTGGAAAAAGATCCCAATGACACAAGTCAAGCACAATAGAAAACCCAAAAAGAAAAGAAATTTTTTCAGACAGGTTAAATGGAGATTTGTAGGAGAAGTAGAGAATCAGGAGACAAACCAGGAATCTGTTGATAACATGAACAAAAACTAACATAAACCCATCTCAGTAGATAAAGCTTGATTCTTCTGCTAGAGTTTGTCGGCAATGGTAGATCAAGAAGCAAGAGCTCATAAAACAAATGCAGCTTTTCTCTCTCTCTCTTCTTTCTTTCGTGTCTATGTAGCTGTCTTTTTCGTTCTCTTGTGTTTTCTCAGGATATTCAGAAACTCGAGAAAGACAGATTTGATTTTTATGTCTGAATTTCACTAGTTTTTTCTTTTAATCAAAAGGACTGCAAATCTGAACTAGTGCAGGTACTTTAGGCTCTGCTTGTTCTTCTACGTCTTCTCTCTCTTTCTTTCAGCTATAATCTAATTAGCTTTAATCTAAAACTATTTTCTAACATTAAAATAGTCTCATTAGTAGATACGTTATTATCAACAATACGTATGCAATTACAAATAAAAAAGGTAAGTTTTAAAAAAACTTGTGAGAGTTATGCAATTAAAGAAAAGAATCAATACAAAATCTGGGAATAATAGAATGAATTATGAGCCAACTGTAATTTATCGGATGAAAATAATGTTAATAAAACGCGTTCAAAAAGAATTCAAAGATTTTAAATATTACTACTTTCTTATTTGACTTGCGTCTAGAAGGGGTGATTGGTGAAGTTGTTAATTTTCTTGGAAAACAAGGGGTGTCTCTCTGCCTTTTCGAATGTCATGAAATATTTATGTAAATCTTGATTATATTCCTTTCATTTTATTAAATAATTATAAAGACTCGACAGAAAAGTATCAATTATAATATTTTTAATAATGTTGAGTATATTACATTACTTCAAATAATTAGAGTTAAATTCTAATTTCACTGCCGTCAAAAAAAAATTCTAATTTCACTTTCATAGGTCAGCATTATCACATAAATAAATATATGAGTAGAATGGTTTTATGCATAAATAGATTGTTATTTAGTTATCAAATTCTTAGTTAGATGAAAAATGAGCTACGGAAATTTAAAAGAAAATTTAAAAGAAATTTTATATAAATTTTATATTATTTGTAAACAGTCCATAACAATAAAATATGTTATTTCCACTGGAATTATCAAAATATTTTGATAATAACTATTTTCTTGGAAAAGGTATATGGTTCAGAAAATTAGGAAACATGGTGGTCAGGTGGTGAAGTTGCCTCGCACAACTTTTTTCTCGTCTGCGTCGAAACCAAACTTTCAGGGAACAATGTCGTTGGGTAATATGCATCGTTTTTCCTTTTCTTTTCTTTACCGTCAGATTTTCATATGTAATTAAGTATAAATGGACTCCATTTATTCAACTTAATCAGAGATCTTTTTGCAAATTATCTTTTTCAAATATTTTCTCTAAATTGTTTGATTAATGGTTTAAATTTTAAATTTATTTCATGGAAAAACTTATTAGTGAAATCAAATTTAATCTGATAACAAACAAATTATATAAACAGTATACCCATTTAATAAAAAGCTATTATGATATTATTGAATACCGCTTCTAGAAAGAAACATTTTACTACAAAGTTTAAGGTAAATCTTAATTATGTGATTGTGAATTAATTAGTGATATTTTTTTTGTTGTATTAAATTAATTATTTATTTTATGTTGTCAATAAATTTTAGTCTTAGTACTGATTTCTTTTTACATCAGTACTAATTTGTTAAATTAAACAACGTCGGTACTGATTTGATAAATCCGCGTATAAACATCCAGATAACCAATCAAGTTAACTATAGTAGGAACCCTTATAAAAACATATGTTTATAAGTTTGGAGATAGAAAGTGAGGTGGTTTGATTTGGTTGCACCCATCATAACATGGAGTGTACAAAGTTATTTTAAGGGAAAATGTTTTAGCTAGCCACCAGGACTCTTCCAAGAATATGCATTATACCATGTTTGAACATGAATGGTAACACAATAATAATAATAATAATAATAATAACAATAATAATAATAAAAAAATCATTAAGATGTCTAAATTTTAAAATTTAGTAATGACCAATATATTATGGGACAACAAAACGATACTAGACCTTGTATAAGAAAATACTAAATGGAGTAGTGAATATTCAGAACTTGTTGATAAAAAATAATATTTGATGGAAACCAAATACATCATGCATGATGAATTCGTAATAATGATATTGTTTTTATATGATCAATGAGGAAAAGACGTGATGAACAAAAATATATGAATTGTATTTCATTTTACATTAAATGTAACAAGGTATGTATACGTTCTTCTAACCAACCAGATAGCTATACCATCTTTCAAATCGCCACATAACTGTGTAATGACAAGTTTCATGTTTATAGATTTTAATATTTGGCCTCTACGTGTATTTTTAGATATAGACATTTTATTGTGTGGTGTTGTTTTTCACTAAAGAATATATATTAAAATATGCAAAGAAAACATACGTGTGCGTAAATAGTAAGAAGACTGAACTAGACCGATTAAAGGTTAACTGAATATAGTTCACATATTCGTACCATGCTAATTTGCATTCTTATTGTTTATCGCATATATATGTAAGTGCTTTTTCAATCCTTTTTCAATTGTTAATGTCATGCTTGGGGTTCTATTTAATTTTGCGTTCAGAAGAGCTTTCGAGTTTACTTTGGTTTTTTTTTTTAGTTTACTTTGGTTTTTAGGCAAAAAAAAGAAGAAGTTTACTTTGGTTCGAAGGATGTTCCACATGGGATCGGTCCACGTCCATTTTAGACCTTTTCCGAGCTTTGTAACTTTCTTTATTCTCTGCACACGATAATGACCACTTTTTACTATTTTCACTCACTTTCATGGACCCTATTTTCCTTTTAATTACTGTTAGGTCTCATTTTAGAAATATTTCCTTTTCAAAATTGAATTTTTCTGAGTATATATTCGGCGAATATCTCAATTTAAAACGATAATCGTTAAAAATCAAATCATGTGCTGATTATTCGACTGAAACCAAAACTTGCTCTAAATTTGTGGAAAATAATGACACATGACTTGGACTAGCCGTTCTGATGTCGTGGTCGATCGACCTCAAAATTGATTAGTTCACCCAGCAACAGCTCATCGTATCCGTTGGTTTGATTGACTTCTCAACTCGAATCATTTGTGGTCATTTAAATCTGACGGTCAAAAATCGAAACGTGGTGGAGGGAAGGAGTAGGACCCACAAAGAGGAGTCCCACAACGGAATTAACCGGTCCATTTATCACCGATCAACGTGGTGGTCTATTTAACGTGTAGCCCAACACGGCAACACGGCATCGAGAAAGCTCCATCTATACCTATCAATGCGCCAATCTGATTTCAAATTTTGTAATTTAATAGTATACATTAAAGTGTTACATTTTTCAAAATCATATGGATCTGTTGGGTTATGATGCGACGATAAAATTAAGCGGAGTAATATATAGTAATGAACTAGAAAAAAAATATAGTAATACAATTTGTATGATTGATAGTGTTTATATTTTAAACTCGCAGTCCCAATATCTTTCTTACTAAGAAGCGTTTAATATATTCACCGGACGAACACACAGGTGTCGTATGCTATTACGTACAAATATTCATGTCCCAATAGAACACATAACACATAGGAGATCTAGCAATCATAGAGTTACTATGAGACTAATCATGTGTAACCGAATAAATATTCTGACACGTTCTCGAGTAGAAAATGAAGCTCTATGTAAACCTGTAAACGATTTATGTAAGAGATTATCAGTTATTCAGTTTGACTCGTCTCCAATATTTAGATCCCGTCCTAAACGCATACTTAAACACACACACACACACACACACGAATGCTTTATTTATTTTTAGAGGAGACTCGTCATATTGTCACTTCATCCTACAAATACAAACTGATCATTTTTTTAATTTACAGAAATTTTTCCAAATTTGATTTTCGTTTGTTTGATAAGCTATATATATTATTTAGAAAAAAAAACATTAGGTTGTATTTTCTTTTTGACTCCAAATATTCGAGGACCGATATTACAAATATTAATATATCAAGTAGACAATTATGTATAAATTTTCTGTTTCTAATGTAGATATTTATCTTGAAGGTAAAATATTCTAAGCTCTATTTCAATATATTCAAAAGCCATTTCTGTTAAGAGTTCTTTTAAAATATCAAAATCTAGGAGACAAAATATCAAAAGAAGGAAGAAAAATACAGAAAATGTCATAGTTGTGACAATTGTAATTTTCTTGCTGGACCATCTCAGTTTCCAGATTGATGGGGGAAAGAGTTAGGCACATCGCATTCATAAAAGTAAAAGACAACACTCATAAAAACAAAAGCGTTGTTGCGTTTGGTGAGCTTATTTCTCCAATCCTTATTCCTTAAGTCTCTCTTTCTACACTTCCAGTTTCCATCTACTAATAACCTTTTATTTTTCTCTTATACAATAAACAAGTTGGTGTCAAGAAACAATCTTAATGTCCTTAGACATTCTATGCAAGGCTATAGGGTGACTATCCTCCTTTCATATAACCTTCTGATTCAGAAACCTGACTTCACCTTAATGAACCAAGACTTAACGGAGTTCAAATCAATATCACATATTAACAACTGGTCTTGTGGCATTTGCAAAGAGCAATGAATAATGAAGATGGGATTATTCATCAAATTTTAGACATCCTTGTTATCTTTTGATGATGTTCACAAGAAATCCACACACGGGATTAAGACTTAAGACTCAGGAACTATCACATTGATGGTCAATCCAACATCGAGATATATAATGAAATTTGAGTTTGTTAAGTGGATTACTATCACTTATGCATTTGCATAAATACGAAAATACTATGAAACTTCACGTCTTGGAAGAATGCTTTGGATTAACAGCACTAACGATGGCTTCACAATATCTTATTTGACTCGTTCAAAGAAACCAGAGCTTCTCACATCGCCAACTGAGGTATTCTGATCAATGTCGTTACTTGTTCCATGAGTCTCTTTGCGATGGATACTCCTCGACTTTCCACATGACCCGTTGCCTCTATTTCTCCTTTGACCCGTTCTAACACATTAGGCTTATTTTATAGTCTTCTCCTCTTTAAAACAAAATGTGATTAGTGTACAGTAGATTACCATCACAGAGATTCACGAATTTTCTCTCTCTTATGAGTTAGACATCCGTTAATACTTAATACAATACACTAGTTTCTGTCAAGTTACAAAGCTATGTTACCAAATATTAGAAAAAAACTTGGGGATACAATGGGCTTTGTTGGGCCGGATGGGCTTTCTTTTTGTTTTAAAGAGCCTTTTCTTTTTGAGCAACAAGTTGTTGTAAAGAGTCATTGTTTGTAGTTTTAAAACAGTTTTTAGTTTTTGTTTTTTAAAAACCATTTTTCTACGATCATTTTTTTAGAAAATGGATTCTCTAAAATATAGGAAAACCATATTTTGTCATTAACTACCTATTTTCAAGCAAAAGCCAAAAACCACATTTTCTTGATTTTCTCAACAATGCACGGGTTTTGTATTTTTTCTTATTAAAATATTTTTTTATTTCTTATGTATTGATGTAATAAAAATTAATAAGAAATAATAAAATGATAAATAATAAGTATTCCAATTAACAAAATTTAATAAAATATTTTACATTTAAAATATGATATGAAAAATATAAACAAATCTACATATTTCATCGATACTATATATACTTAATTTTGTTTTTTTATTGAGTATGTCACATTTATTAAAAAAATTACAAAAATCATATTAAAAACAACAATTAGATAAATAAAATATCAAATTTATAAGAACCAAATATTTATAGAATAATCACATAACTAATATCAAAAATCAAAATTCATATATTGCCATAAAAACTAATATCCATAAAACTAATATTTTCAATGTATTATACATTTAATATATCGTAATTAAATTTTTATTTAATAATATTGCATAAGTTTTAGGCATTTTTACCATAATAAAAAATATAATTGTTTTAATTCTGTTAATATAAAACGTAATTATCCATTGTCTATAATCAAATACACTTTAAAAATCCAAGTATTGATGATGTTTATTTTGTAATACTAGAATTGCATAAATTTTATTCATTCTTACCATATTTTATAAAAATATAATTAAATTTTATTTAGTTTGTTTTGAAAGTTTAATTAGTTATTCATTTTTCTATCGATATAAAATTAAATATAATTATACATGTAGCTAGTAGTTTTTATTTTATAATATTTCTGTTGTTTTATATTAAAACAATAATATAAAATTATTTATTTATGGTGATAATAGTAATTGTTTTCATAATAAATTTTATTTATTTAATATTTTGTTATACTCTGAAAACAAAAACCAAAATCTAAATCTCCATTCAAGTTTTTAAAAAAGATAAAATCTACTGCAAAATCAAAAACTAAAAACTAAAAATTAAAACCCAAAAAATTAAACAAACAATGATCACCTCAATTAAAAAATAAATCACGGGAATCACGACCATTAGAAACTTTATAAAATTTAGGGAAAATTGTTTATTTAGAGCAAAAAAATGATAACTATGTCTCTTTAGACTAATCTCATATATTTTATGTCCCATTAGGCTAATTATTTTCAAAATGACAATAATACCCTTAAAATTGTAATTTTTATATATAATAAATAATGGGTTCGATCAAGCGGGATCGATCAATCCAAAATTACAAGGTCGAACAAATCGATCGACCCTGATTATTATGCAAAACAAAAAAAAACGCGGAGCATATACTGATCGACCTGGTCCATTTCACTCGATCGGCAAATGTCAATTTCATACAAATCGACCGATCTCGAATTATAGACCGATCGATCTATGGAAGCATAGATATGAATCATAGTAGAAATAATGTGAAAATTTTGTGAAAATTTTGTGAACAATCAATGGAATATAGAAGACGGCGTGAAAAGAAGGTTACCACTTTTTTTGATTTTTTTTTTAACTCGATTTTTTTCAAAATATGAAAGTGAATATTCCCAAATATTTTGTTTCCATATTTTTAGGAACTAATTTCTTATCCATAGAATACAATCAATATGTAGAAATTAGTTTCTACATGTTTTTAGAATTATAGTAATAATGCGTAGATTTTGATTTCTACATGTTTCAGATTTACAGTAAATCTGTAGAAGTCGGTTTCTACGTGTTTTAGATTTATATTAATGTGTAGATTTTGATTTCTAAAGATTTTAGATCGGTAGGTTAAGCGCGGAATGTGTATTCTAAATATTTTTAGAATATTCTTATTTACGTCGATCACATATTCTAAACATTATAGATTCAATGAAAAAAATGGATTTCGTTTTCTAATTCGTAGAATGTCATTTCTACTTTATTTAGAATAGAATCTGAAAATTATGATTTAAACATTTTTAGAATTGAAAAAATATCAATAAGTTCATATAGGTATTTTATCAATAGTTACTATTTTTCTAATTTTTTTTGTTTGTAAAACTATTTATTAAATTTATTTTCAAAAATATTAAGAGGTATTATAGACAAAAATTGCATAAAATAGATATTAATATAAAAGAAAATGGTTATCATTTGTTTAGCTCTAAAAAACAATTTTCCCTAAAATTTAATGAACCATGTTCATATTCTGCAAGCCAGCTAAGAAGAAGAAGACGATGATCATTGATTAGGTAATGGAAGAATCGAAACCGCCGATGAGTTCTCCCGGAGGAGACGAGTGCTTGAGTTGGGCTGCACGAGATCCATCTGGTCTCCTCTCCCCTCACACGTTCACTCGCAGGTACGTTTCATTAACCATCCACCAATCCTCATCTCATGCAAATGATTTGATACACCATGTTCATATCCATGACCAGATCTGTAACAAGCGATGAC
Source organism: Brassica napus (assembly GCF_020379485.1). Taxonomy (NCBI): domain Eukaryota; kingdom Viridiplantae; phylum Streptophyta; class Magnoliopsida; order Brassicales; family Brassicaceae; genus Brassica; species Brassica napus. Next base: position 44,287,760 of record NC_063449.1, on the reverse strand, counting down.
GTTTCACTAAAAATCACACACTGTGGTGTCTGTTACGCTGACGTCATCTGGACAAAAAACAAACATGGTGACTCTAAGTACCCTTTGGTTCCTGGGTATGTTTTTTTGAACAATACCCATCTCTTATTAAAGCTTCCAACTTTGACCTTCCCTAATGTTTTTATTTAATTTAAATATTCCTCTGTTTTTAAGGCATGAGATTGCTGGAGTAGTGAACAAGGTTGGATCTAATGTCACACGGTTCAAAGTCGGAGACCACGTTGGTGTCGGCACGTTTGTTAACTCCTGCAGGGAGTGTGATTACTGCGACGAAGGACAAGAGGTTAGCTGTGTGAAAGGGCAAGTCTTCACTTTCAACGGCGTTGATTACGATGGCTCTGTTACCAAAGGAGGCTACTCTAGCCACATCGTTGTTCACGAGAGGTTGGTTTTATAATCATCTCTCTCTCTCTCTTTTGTCATATTCTTTAAAAAAGTTGTGAGTGAGTGAGTGAGTGGCTGATGAGTTTGATACAATAGGTATTGTTATAAGATACCTGTGGACTATCCCTTGGAATCAGCTGCGCCGTTGCTATGCGCTGGCGTCACTGTCTATGCTCCCATGATGCGTCACAATATGAACCAGCCTGGTAAATCTCTTGGCGTGGTTGGGCTTGGTGGGCTTGGCCACATGGCGGTTAAGTTCGGCAAGGCTTTTGGACTTCATGTGACGGTGTTCAGCACCAGCGTCTCCAAGAAAGAGGAGGCTTTGAGTCTGCTTGGAGCTAACAACTTCGTTATCTCCTCTGCCCATGACCAGATGAAGGTACGTAGAGAGAGAGAGGGGTTTTCTTAGGGATGGAACCAAAACCTAACTTGGTAGCTACGTGATGTTAACTTGGCAGGCACTAGCGAAGTCTCTAGACTTTATCATTGACACAGCGTCTGGTGATCACGCGTTTGATCCTTACATGTCGCTGTTGAAGATCGCTGGGACTTATGTCCTGGTTGGTTTCCCAAGTGAGATTAAAATCCAGCCTGCCACTCTCAACCTTGGTACGCATCTCTTTGTTATACGCTTACATACATACCCTCAAGATGCTTAGACCATAAGGATCATTGGTATACAGGTATGAGAGTGCTTGCGGGAAGTGTAAGTGGAGGTACCAAGGTGACTCAGGAGATGATAGATTTTTGTGCAGCTCATAAGATTTATCCCAACATTGAGGTGATTCCCATTCAGAAGGCAAACGAAGCTATTGAAAGGGTGGTGAAGAAGGACATCAAGTACCGGTTTGTGATTGATATCGAGAACTCTCTGAAATAGAAACGTATAAAGCATCCTTGGTCTCGTCTAGAGGCTTTCTGAACGTTTGTAAACCTGATTTCCACAAAGCACAAGAGGCATAATGGCGACTGAAGTGATTTTCTGTAATAAAAGAACACTCTCACTGCTACAGTTATTATTGTTCTTTGCGTTTGTTAATAAACTGAATAAGTGGAGATTATTGAGAGAATGTATTGTTCACATTAAGCTGATGTTATTGGTTCTTGTATTTGGAATGTGTCATTATTGGTTTTATGATTTTGAAATCTATATTTAAATCAACTGTTATCGATTCTTATATTTAAATCAATTGTTATCGATTCTTGATTTTAAAATCGGTAACATATTTTAGAATCAATATTATTCAATAATAAGAATTTGTCTAAAGATTTGTATTTAGTGGATTTATAAGTGTTTAAAACTAAAATACAAAGAAATTATAATATTGAGATGAACATTGTCATAGTGGTGGATTTGTATTATTGGTTTTCTTTATTTCTATAGTGACTGGGTCTATGATCTAACCACACTACCAACTTTTGTAGTATTCATTTCTACAACCCAATTCCCCTTTCTATAATCACCGTGTCGTACTGTGTTTTTTTTTTTAAATGTTAAACTGATGTTATATCATATGTTTCCACTAGATTGTTTTTTGTCCACATCAAGATTGTTTTCTTTGTCCACTTCAAGGTTGTTTTATTTTCTAATCTTCCATTTTCGAAAATGCTATTTTTCTATAACAGATGACATATTTTTTATATAATCCCTTATATATTAAAAAAAAACATCGTAATAAATGCATTCACACTATAATAGACACGTACTATAATAGACACGTGGCAACCTCATAATGATTTGATAATAAATATGCTAACGCGTTCACACTATATTCATAAATGTGTTCATATATACTATATATTTCGTATTTTTTAATATAAAACTCACTTTCAATAAAACTTTGGATTTTTCGGTTCGAATCAAAACAAATAACGAATCTAAAGTTAAACTATATATATATTATTTTTATTATTTACGGATAAAGTTAGGCAAAATATTTATAAATTTTGATTTGATTCGTTATCCGTTTTGATTTGAACCAAAAAATATGGATATCCGTAACTTTAAGAAGCAAATCAAATACTAAAATACAATATATAAAAAAAAAACAAATCACAAATACCAATATTATTAGGAACGGATATCTAATTCGATCTGTTATATACATATATATACATATATGTACAAAATTATATATATATATGTTATATATATTATAGTTTGTATAAGTTTTACATATTTTTATGAATTAAATTTATTATATTAGGTAAATTCTAAAAGTTAAATAATATATATTTTTTATTTTTGTAATAAAATGTTATTATTAAAATTTTCAATTATTTTTAAAATTTTATTTTATCTACGGATCAAATCGGATATTCTTTAAAATTCTAAATCATTTCGGATATCAGAGTCACCGACTATCCATGTGGCTAAAGATTGAATCGACATAAATGCCTCCAAATACCCGGATATTTGATATGTGCTCACCTCTATTTACAGATACAATTTATTTTTCTTTATATGAAAAAAATTCACTAATGTCAAGGCCTTTTTAATTTTTAATTAATTTTAATTTTATCTTTCATGTATTATTTTGAACAAAATGTCATTTAATATTAATTAACAATATCTTTATATAATTGTCAACTATTTTTATATACTTTTACATACACATACATGTGCACCTTGATGTGAGCACCTTGTGACTAAGTATTTACGACAACTGAAGTATCTATTTTTTTTTGGAAGTTGAAATATTTTTTTCTTAATGCTTCTTTCACTACTGATCAAATTGTAGTGAAATTATTTGTCTTAATAATTTTTTTTATTTTTCTTGAACTATTATCCGTTTACAAACTATGATATGAAACCATTGGTTCGACACGACGACTATCTAAAATTCATAACATGAAAATAAAAAAATAATAGTAATTTTTGGTTTTTACAGAAAAAACTAAAAAATCAAACATTCTAACCGAATAAACCAAAATAAATATTAATTTAAAATAATAGTTATATTTTATGAGATTAAAACAAAAAAATAACTTAAAACCAAACTGATATCCAGATTAAACAAATTTAATTTGTTTTTATTAAAAATAACGAAACTAATAATCACATTCCGCGCAAGGCGCAGATTATTACCTAGTCCCGATACAAAAACCAATACCACTAAGATGGATCCCATACAAATTAAAAACACTAAATGGACTTTTTAACGCTTACAAGAGTTACGGGGTGAAAAGACAAAGAAATAAATAGTTAGTGGTCCTTTCATAACAATTCATATATACATGGACCTAAAAGCATATTTAGTAAACATTATCACCACGCGGGACATGAGATATAAATTATTTAATTTTCCAAAGTTAAAAGAGTCATTTATTATCCTTTTATTTATTTATTACGAGACGAAAGCGAGATGTCAATGTTACCGTTGTTTAAATTAAACAAATGCTTTTCTCTTCCTTCGCCCAAAATTTCAAATTTCAAATGCTTCTTCTCTCTTCTTTTAACATTACAAACCCTTTTTGTCTACATCATTCACAGGCCACCAAAACTTTCTCTCTCTTTCTTCATCTTCTTCCTCCTCGCTTCCCAAGAATCCTTTACCAGTTATATCCTCGAATCTGATCTTTCTCCACAGTAACTGATTACAAAGTCTCCAACTTGACAAATGGGTGGCTCTGGAAACTGGATTAAGTCTCTGATTTCTAACAAAAAACCCATCACTGATGATCATCAGGTAATCTCCAAAGCCTCTCTCTTTCTCTATCTCCATGATTCGATCTCTCTTATAAAGCATTGATCTTTTTTCAGTTAGGTGATAAGAACAGCAAGAAGAAATGGAAACTGTGGAGGACTTCTTCAGAGAGTTTCATCTCCTCCTCAAAAGGTTTCAAGAGCCGTGCTGGTAGCTATGGAACTCCTTCTCTTGGCTCAGATCCACCTTCTTTCTCCGCCGACGATTCTTTTGCCGCGTCTGTTGCTGCTGTTATCAGAGCTCCACCTAAAGATTTCCTTCTTGTTAAACGTGAATGGGCTGCAACTCGGATCCAAGCTGCTTTTCGATCTTTCCTGGTACATTGACTCTTACATGGACATTAGAGACTTGATAATTGCAATGAGTTGTGTCTTTACATTCATAAAGTTAGAAACTTTAAGTCAAACACACTCTTACATGGACATTAGAGACTTGATCATTGCAGTGACTTGTGTCTATATGGTTGTTACTTTCATAAAGTTAGAAACTTTAAGTCAAAACATCAACAACTAATGAACTTAGTCAATTCAGTTTTGTCTGAAGCTTTTGTGGTCAATGTTTTTTATAGGCAAGGCAGGCGCTGAGAGCTTTGAAGGCGGTGGTGAGGATTCAGGCGATATTCCGTGGAAGGCAAGTCAGGAAGCAAGCTGATGTGACATTAAGGTGTATGCAAGCTCTTGTTCGAGTCCAAGCTCGTGTACGAGCTCATTGCAACAGGGCTCCTTCAGATGGACAGGAGTTGGAGAAGCCATCTGAAGAAAAGAATGATCCTGCTAAGCAAGCTGAGGTAATAATATTATCAGACAAAGGCATGAGGCATGTAAGAGAAGACTAAACTTTGCATTGATGTTTTTCGTGTAGAAGGGTTGGTGTGATAGCCCTGGAAGTGTGAATGAAGTGAGAACGAAGCTACAAATGAGGCAAGAAGGAGCTATCAAGAGGGAGAGAGCTATGGTATATGCACTCACACACCAGGTAAAACGGCTTGAAAAGCACTTAATTAACTCTTTCAGAGACATTTGTGTTTACTGAGTTTTCTCAAAATCTTTGACAGCCAAGGACGTGTCCAAGCCCTAACGCTAAGGTGAACAAACAAGGGAGCGTTAAGAAGAGTAGCGGGTCATGCAAGAGCAGTCCGGGTTGGAACTGGCTCGACAGATGGGTTGCAGACAGGCCATGGGAAGGGCGGTTGATGGAAGGTGGTCCCACAAACTCATCAGACAACAACGCAAGGAAAAGCGAGAGCAGCGTGTCTGAACACGACGCGGTTCAGGTTAGGAAGAACAGTCTCACAACCAGAGTTTTAGCTAGACCTCCTCCAATGTCATCATCAGCTACTAGTTCCGAGACTTCCTCTACGTCTCAGTCCCCGGTTCCCTTCTCAGGAAGCTTCCTTGAGGAAGGAGGGTATTACAGAAAGCCAAGCTACATGAGCTTGACGCAGTCTATCAAAGCTAAGCAGAGAAGGTCAGGTTCTTCTTCATCGTCTTGTTCCAAAACACCGTTTGAGAAGAAACAGTCAATGTCTTTCAACGGAGATGTGGATGTGAAGCGTAGTGCTGGTTCGGATCTGTACCCACCGGCTCAAGTAACAGGGAGGCATATGTGGGCAAAGAGCCAGAGAGGCTAAGTAACCATCGTTTCAACAGCTTGTTGGTCCCCCACTAAACACGGATTATAGATAAAGACGCAATCTCTGTGTATCTTTTAGATATGATTAGTTTGAAGATTGCAATGTCACTGTTTGGACCATTTTATCTTTTGCTTTCTAATGTTCTTGAAAGAATCTGTTCTTATCTCTTGTCAAAATATGAAACCAATAAGCTTCACCTCCAGATATGATGAGCTCATTTCAGGACTAATAACATATATAAAGAAATGGTGGCGGACAACTATACTTTCAACTTATTTTAAAACACAAACGGTTCCAACTTTTAATATTAGTTTGCAAATATGTTCACATACTGCAATACAATACATATGAAGTCTTAAATGAGATCAATTAGGATGATCAAGTGTGTCTTATTGCTTAAGTGGAGCTTTCTTCTCTCTGTCTGCAATTCTTGCAGGTGCGTTTGAGTGGGTCTTGAACCTCCCCCTTCCACCTTCCTCTCTCTCCTGAAAATTTTCACCAGCATCATCAACATTTGATATTAGAGAGATCAGATAAAAAAATGATTTGTGCCTCCATACCTTTTTCTTGACGATTTGAACAACATCTTCATCCTCAAGACGGTGAGAAAGACCACAGTGTTGAGGGTAGTGCCTAGCGCTTGTGCCCCAAACCAGTGCATACTTCATATCTTTCACCAGAGTCTTGTGGACGTGGTTACAAAAATCTTCAACTGTGCATCCACCTCTGTCCTGTAGAATATGACAGATATGTTATGGTGAAGTCCAAAATGAAAAAAAGTCATCTCTCCAAATTGTCGAGAGGTCTTGTACATACAGCTGAGAGGACAAAGGGCTCATCAAAATCTGGTTGCTGGCCCTGAGGCTTTGTGTAAACTCTCACAAGTCCCATTTCCTCCCACATTCTTGCAAGTAGTCTATCTAAGTTTAGCTGTTTCAAACAACAACAAAATTTCACCATTAGACTAGTGTTTCATACACACATTCACAACTGTCTTTCACCATCTAAGTTTAGTTGTTCCCATCCATTGGATCTAGAGAAGTATGGATAATAGAACTTGCCTTTAGATTGCAGCTAATAACAATGGAATTTGGCTGTCTTGCTAGCCTATCCACGTCATCGATTCCAACAACATCTATCTTGTTGTAGACATACACACACTTTATATATTTGCGGTTGCCTTCAATGACATCTATAAAGTCATCCACCGTAGCATCCTCACGGAATAAAACCTGCAACGTTCATTACTAAACTCAGTACATAACTCTCATCAAAACAACAAAAGCAATAATACCATTCAAAGTTCATATAGTTGTGTTACCTCAGCATTGTGAATCTTGTATTCATGCAGAATTTGATAACAGAGCTTCTCGTCAATGCGAGTCAACGGTGCTGTAGTGTTGAAAGAGATTCCACCAGTCTTCTTCTTCTTAAAGTATATCTGTTAAAACAGCCACAAAAAATGGTTTCACATCAAGCTGGTTTTATAAGTCTCTATCAAGAGTATATAGTTCAGCACATGAAGATGAGATTCATTTACCTGTGGAGGTCTTTTGTTTAGACGCAAACCCACTGCTTCAAGTTCCTTGGTCAGAATCTGCCTGTGACCTTCACTCTAAGGAACAACAAATAGAGATTGATAGATAGCCAAAAGGCACAAAACGATTTGAATGGTTGCCAAAACTAAGACTCTTACTTTGGAGGCATCAAGAACCATCAACACAAGGTCAGAGGACTTTGCAACAGCAATAACCTGAGAAACAAAACAGTTTTAATTCATCTTTGGTTCAAGAAGTAAAATGATACGAAGGATATGGGGAGTGATAAAAATCAAGAATGAAATGGATTTAAAACCTGCCTCCCTCGCCCCTTTCCTTCAGAAGCACCTTCAATAATCCCAGGAAGATCAAGCAACTGAATCTTGGTGTCATTGTAGCGAATGACTCCAGGGATGCATGTAAGCGTTGTGAATTCATATGAGGCTGCTTCAGAATGTGTGCCAGTTAACATCGTCAAGAGCGTGGACTTCCCAACACTGCCAAATCACAGCCACAAATAAAAACCAAAGTGAGGACTCCACAACTTAAACAAAATGCATATAGATGTGACTAGAGAGATTTAAAGATGGACCTTGGAAAGCCTATAAGTGCAACACGTCCATGACCATACTTTGTAACTTCAAAACCATCTCCACCTCCACTTGAACCCTGTTATGTACATTTGGTAGACAATTACAAAAAAAATATAGAAATGATGAAAGGAGCACAAGTTTGTATACAGCTATGTTTATAAGAAGTTGAATATTTACTTTGGGAGGCTCTAACAGTTGTGTTCTGAGCTTTGCAATCTTTGCCTTGAGCTGACCAAGATGATACTCTGCCCATCAAAAGTGGGACAATAGTTTCAATAGATGACCACTTCCTCTACTTACTACTATTTTCTCAGTAAATATTATGAAAAATCAATGATATGATTCTCATGCATGTACTATAACATGAAGAGTAACCTGTAGCTTTGTTCTTCTGTGTCCGAGCCATCTCGGCTTCAATTTCTTTAATCCTTTCGATGATTCCCATTTTCTTTAAGTAATGATCTAACACTAATCAGACAGATAGTTCAAAGGTTAATCATAAAATCAACAATTTAACCACACTTATTAAATAGACAAAAGAAAGACGCATCATCTGAATAACATCAAAGAATAAGAATTTAAACCAAATCTTAATTTAGTAACTTATTCAACAAACGAAGGCTCACCTCTTTAGCGTCGACTTGTCTAAACAAATAATAGTTAACAACACTCTTTTGATCAAACGAGTTCAAAACTTAGATCAAATACGAAGCTATGCAACTTAGCCTTGCATATGATTCTTGGAACAGCGATAAGAAAATAGAAATGTGACAAGAAGATGAGCGATGGAGACCAGACCAGAGGATGATTCTAGAGAAAGCGAGAAAGATGCACTCATCATACACGTAAGTCTGGGTCAAGAGACAATAGCTAGAAGAGTTGAGTTATGGATATAATTAGAAAAGGCCCAGTTCAAGTCCAAATCAAACGCATGTTTTGTCGTGAGATCATGACTTTCATAATCCATGGACACCAACTCAAGAGAAAGACGCTTCTTATTAGTGTTCTTTAATAACTAAACCCACAAAGCTTCCTTTATAAAAGTTACATAACCCTACAGAAACTGTAGCTTTATCTCACACTTCTCTCTCTCTCTCTCTCTCTTACTTAGTTTGGCTATTTTACAAAACTCAGCTACATTAAGAAGTTGGATCTTGTTTCCTTGTCTTAACGGTGATTCGGTGGGACCAGTGATTGCTTCTCCGCGAGCTCCCTCACCTGCAACAGAATGTCCACAGGAATGTGCATCGACCCATGTTTCTTGAAACTTCCCTGCACCCACACATTCACAACTAAGCACATCCACTCTTATTAGCAAAGGACAATGCAGTTGCAAGATAAAGAGAGGTACCATGTTGTTTGAGGGACTCTGAGCAAAGCTTGCTCTCAGGAGATTTCGCCATTTGTCCTACAAAAACAACAAGATAGATTATAAAACAAAGCCTAAATTATTAGGATCATGGCAAGAGGGTTTAAAACTTGTAAACACCTACCTTGAGATCTACAGAGGTACGGTGTGAATAAGATGAGAAGGAAAACCTTTTGATCTCGGACCACTTCCCAGCTCCATACTTGGATACACCTTCTACTAATGTTGTAACCTCAGACAGAGTCCAAGCTCTATGATGCTTCCTTCTAACTCCACCACCTTGCATCATCGGCGCGCCAGTGTTGTTATAGTCATCCGAGCTATTTCCAGATGAGTCTACGTGATCTGCCTCCACGTCTTGATCAGCCTCAGTGAGCATATTCTCCTCGTTGGTGTTGTTGTGACTTACTTCTTTCTGGATTGGTCCAGAAGCTGACTTAACCACTGAACCTGGGCTCACAACCTCACTGTTCAACAGGTTACTCTCTCCTCCAGTAGCTTTTGCTTCCAAGCAACTGGTATGACATTCCTACACAAGTGTTGTATTATTCTTAATCACATTCCAACCACAATGTCATTTAATTGTTTTGTCCATATGTTCTATATTGACAAGTCACCAGACTAATTACTATATTAGAGAAGAATGAGTAAACAAGAGACATACCATAAGAGCCATAAAGTTCTCTCTAGGACGGCTTCTCCGGACATGAGAAACATAAGGAACCTCAACCTCAGATCCACCGAGAGGCACCACCCTGGTGACTGTAACTCTCTTCCCTGAGGAGACGCTCATAGACCTGACCTCAGATTTTTCAGATAGCCTCTGATCTTTTGAAATAACCACTGACTTGTCATCGGTTTCTGAAAGTTCTTCAATGTATCTTCGTGTAGGTTTCCTAACTCTTTTTGCAGCCCTCTCTTCACATGATAAATCTTCAGTTGCCCAATAGTGGTTGACACCGAGACTATGAGCAGAAGCATCTTTTGAGTGTCCATTGACATGATAAGCACTACTAGATGGTGCTTCCTTAACGTTAGTAGCTCTTACATCATCAGACACATCATTGGACTTGTCTTTAATTCCAACTAGCTTGTTATCTTTAATTGTCAGGTTCGTCGTTGGTACATCAAAGGACTTGGTAAGTCCCATTGTAATCCTCCTTTTCAGCCACGTCTTGTCCTTAACAGTCGTCTCACGGCCAAACGTCGCCCTGAATGTTTCCTGCAGGGCTTTGATAGGCAAATTATCCAAGCAGATCTCACCTCTAACTAAAGCAAAATCAGGTTTTTGAGAAGCAGCAGCAGCAGGCAATGCAGTTTCTTTTGGACTAGATGGTTCAACAGTGTTAGATTGATTCACATCGCATCCATTCTGAACATCTGATGAGAAAGGAAGGGGCTCATGGTGGACTTGATCCTCGTCAAACATGTTGTTTTCATTACGAAACTGGATGTTGGCATCTGGAGGAGTAGAAACCATGACAAGGCTCTCATCCTGTTGTGCCTTTTGCAAGAACTCCTCGCTATACTGCGAAAATATCAAAGTTGGAGCAAAATGTAGTGAGTAAGGTCACTGATAGAGTTCTAAAGACATTTCAAACATTATTTAGAATCAGAAAATAATAGGACTTTTGTGAGGTAAATAAATATACAATGCTTGAGAAATAAAAATCTGTTTTTCCATATTTATGAAATGGGACTAACCTCAGGTTGAGAATTCACCTGATCTGTAGATGGTTCGACATTGTCAGCCCGCAATAAACCTAGATTGATAACTGAGTCAAATAAAAAAAGTTATCAACAAGATGCAAGTAAACAATAACTTGATCTAGTCGGAAAAGTCAGAGATACTTGAGCATATTCAGATATATAATGCATTCTCTACCAAAGAAACAAAATGTTACTCAAGTAAGGAGCAGTAATAGAAGCAAAGAAGCATAGGCTTTTTTAGTCAAAAGCGGTTCAACATGTAAAGAATGGTAAGAACCAAACCTTCAGAAGTTTCTTCTAGTTGGGACAACCGAAAAGGTGACCCTTCGGTCGGAAGGTAGCGTAGACTCTGACAAGCATCTGATGCAGAATGCATATCCGTCTCGTTGACCTCCAAAATTTCTTCATCGGTAGCAGGAACTAGTCTCCCATCTCCTGCAACCTAAACCATTTCCATAAACACAACTAAAATAAGATTGTGAAAGACTAATAATACCTATAGTCAACAGACTTTTCAATTTCAAGAGAAGAAAAACTCTATAAGAATTTGTTTTTCTTTCCTCTTCTAACTAGGAACACGCTTACAGAAGCTACAAACGAGAAGGACACATTTTGTAAACCATACCCGGACAAGCTTGTAGGCAACAGGATTCCCAATCTGATTTGTTGAAGAAAAAGGTGTGATCCTTGTCTGAGCACTGACATCAAACATCTCCCTGCAGTCCTCAACAGTTCCAACCACAGTCCCCATATAGATAAATCAAACTCCAACACACAGCCCTGATATCCAAAACAGGAATGCTCAAAAGAACAATCCACAGAGGACGCTATTACATAATGTGTAGTCTAAACAGAACACTATTTGTAAAATTTGCATTACCAAAATTCACACCAAAGACCAAAACCAAAACGGATTCTCAGTGAAACAATTACCATCAAACAAAAGGAGAGTCTCTTTCTCTAACTTCAACGAGAAAGAATCTATCTTTAACACAAAGATAAGGCTTTTGAATATAAAAGTATCTATCTTTATCAACAAAGCGAGAAATCAAACCTTGAGAACACGCAAATTCAATCTGATTCCAATGCTTACCACTAGAAAATTTGAGTTAGTGTGCAGAAATCGAAGGAAGACGATTAGACTTTACTCGAATTGATCCCTAACATTCGATTTGGTTTGCAGAGGAGAGAAGCTTCTTGTGGATTTTATTAAAAGCAAAATTGGAAGGACAAATCTTTGGTTGGCTCGCTTTCGGCTTTTTCTAGTTAAACAAAAGTCCGGATTCGAAACCGTTTTTATTTAACTCGAATCAAATCTTTGCTTTTGGTGATTTGGAATCCGTGTCTACATACGCTTCTGAGTTTAATGTACTTCACGAAGTTTTGTCCGATTATTTTGCCATGTCAGTTAATAGCCGGATAACGCCAAAACAGAATCAACTACCTTCCGTTTTGGTTCACGTGTACAAGGAACACCGTGCCGTCTATTACATTTAGACTAGGATTACACGCCGTTTAAGAGTTTTAAAACGAGATGAAGTTTTCATGGAGTAGGTGAGAGTATTTACGTTAGTCCAGGTTTAATTATTGTTAAGCTATACATAATTTGTGTTTCTCTTGCAAACTAAATCAATAGTACATTGTGCAAACATTTGTGCGTAAGTATGTCACTGATCCTTTTAGACTTTATTGTGGGCATGTTTCTCTTACAACAATGGTCTTTTGCACCTATGGAAAATAAGACTGAACCTACCGGTGAAACTGAACAGAATGTGCTATTTTTGGAAAAGAAAGCTTAAGTAGTTGAGATGGAAGTGCTTGGTTGAGAAAAGAGACAACAGAGAATCAATTATAAAGGACAATATGTGAACAGTGTAAAGAGCTTCCGAACTCCTAAGAACTTGGACTATAGAGAGTTCATGGAGACTATTAACCTCCACTTTAAATGTAAGCACTGTCTTTGTATCCTCCGATACCATCAATGCTAGTGTAAGGGATAGACTAGAGATGGATCAATGCTAAAAGACTAAACAACATATAAAAGATCATATTAATAAACCTTTTTTCACATAAAGAAATATCCATATGGAGTTTGAATCAAAATGAATTATCAAAACCACATAACTCCTTTTTTCAAACAAAAAAAACACATAACACCAAGATGACGTTTGTGATAAGGTTTGCGAAATGAATGATGTGTACTTCAAACACCTGGCAAAGAGAGTAAGTGATAACAATCTTAGAAAAACCTCTTTCTCTTCCAGAGGGTTACATTGAAAACAGTTGAGGAGATGACAGTAGTAACGTGAGGACGAAACCTCTTATCTTTGCAACTACAGACATGGCTGGTTCTTCTCTACCTTCATCTCTCCTCACTCAAGGAGGACCTGCTTTACTATTCTCTTCTTCGAATCAAGTCTCAGAAGCTAAGTGTCAACTTGTGGTTACATCTGGAAAACGCTCACTTGTTCGTTGCTTGGCTAAGAAGAAAATCAGTTTTGTGGATCAGATTCTTGATTACATCGAAGGTTCTTTCTGTGTGTTTTAGTTTATTTTTCATGTAAGTATGACTTTATAACAGTTTGGTCTGTGTGTTCTTGTTGCTTAAGGTGGTCCTAAGCTTAGGAAATGGTATGGAGCGCCTGAGCTTTTGCCAAAGGACGGATCATCAAGTGAAGAAGACGATGAAGCAGAGGAACAAGAAGAAGATGCTCTTGATGGAGTCAAAGACACTGTTTTTGTAACGGACGGAGACAGTGACGTTGGTCAGGTGTGTGTGTTTTAATGTCTTTCATATATAGAATCATCATACATTGGATGATGCAACAAGATGAAGAAACTGAGAAAGTGTTAACTTTTAGCTCATGTAGATGATTATACTGCAACTGATTGTGAAAGGCACTCGTGTTAAAGCACTTGTCAAGGACAAGAGAAAGGCTATGGAAGCTTTTGGAGCTTATGTTGAGGTTTGGTTCACTGAATCAAAACACTTCTGAACTGTGTATGTTTGTTTCTCTCTTGGTTAAAACATTTTTAAATTAATGAAGTTGACGTCTGGAGATGCAAGTGACGAGCGTTTCTTAAGGAAGGCTTTTAGAGGCGTTGGTGCAATCATATCCCCAACTGTATGTTTTTAACCAAACTCTTCAATCATTACTTGAATCCAGTTCTGCATTGATCTAGAACATCGAACATGTCATTGGCAGGAGGGTTTCTTATCAAATGTCAAGAGTTTAAAAGGTGTGAAACATGTAGTTCTCTTGTCTCAGGTAAGGATGCATTTGCATGTAGACTTGTTTTGTATATGAAAGATCATGGTTTAATGAAGCTGCAGTTGTCTGTTTATGAAAGCAGCGGTGGAATTGAAGCTATGATGAATAGCAAAGCTAAAAAATTAGCTGAGGGAGATGAAAAAGCAGTTATATCTTCTAATGTACCTTATACAATCATAAGAACAGGCAAGCTGGAGAACAGTCCTGGTGGGAACCAAGGGTTCAACTTCAGCTCGGTAAAATCATAATCTTATAACTCATAAGTTGAATCATGTGTTGGACTTTTAAACAACATTTTTTTTGAATGAAACAGGATGCTGCAACCAAAGGAAGCTTAAGCAAGGAAGACGCTGCTCGTATATGTATTGAAGCTCTAAGTTTGATCCCACCAACAGGATTGTTATTCCAGGTAGATAACATTCTGATGCTGCTTTCAATATAAATAAGCATTTTTTTGAAAGAATGTTAAATTTATTCAAATAAAAAAAACCTTTTTACAACATGTGTGATAATGTTTTTTTTTTTTTTTTTTTTGAACTTGTGATAATGTTAAATAAGCATTGTTACTGATGTGGCTTTTGGTTTTGTCAGGTTTCAAATGGAGAAGAGGCTGTTTCTGACTGGGAAGGACAGTTGATGAAACTGATGCAGAGACAGAATCAAAAGAAGTAAAACTTTGAAGTTGAGATGAACAGAAACAGAACACTAGAGATCATCACCATTGTCTATATCTAAAAAAAACCATTCTTCCTGCATATTTGATATGTGTCTCAATACATTTTTTTTCTTACCAAAGTATGAGGACCCTACAGTTTACATTCCTTTCACTTTTGTAGTTTTTTATAAGATATCCATCCACAGGAAAGTTGATTGGAAACTGGATGTTGTTAATTTGAAATGGGATGTTGTGAGCCAAGCAATTTGAATATTACAAAAAAAGGTGCAATACATGAAGTGGAACCAGAAGGTTGGCTAGATTCTCTTGTCCAAAAGCTAAATAAATAAAATAAAACAAAAGTGCAATAATGTACAACCTAACTAAAGTTAAAACTAGGCCTAGTTAAAACTCTGCTGACTTTTTGACTTTAAGGATCATCAAGCCACAAAGGCAACAGTGGTCAGCATCTCTTATTCTTTCTTTTGTTAGATCAGATCTTCAGTACACTTCATATCCCTTTTTTTTACTATCATAATTTAGTTTCATACTTTGTTTTAGATAAAATCAAGGTTCATATGAACATTTCTATATTCTTAGTTACTGCAACAACAACAATTAAAAGGTTTACAAAGTCAATCAAGAACCAAAGAAAGCAAGAGCTCTACATATCATTATAGTCCCAAAGGTCTGATCATCAAGGACATGAACTTCCTTTTTTTATTCTCTGAACTAAAGACATGAACTCATTTCAACAGAAGTGACCTTGTTGTCTTGTTGCACAATACATATTCAGATTAGCATTGACTCTACAGAAACAGAGAGATTGATCTTTCTTTTGGTAATATTAACCGGATCTAAATCTCTTTTGGTTGTTGGTCCCAGTGGATTCTCCTTCTGATGAAGCATCAATGGATTTGGCAAATGAGTGAGAGAGATCACCATAGAGACTTGCCACAGTTCTGATATTGTTGTTGAGCTCTCTTATCAAACCAACGTTTCTTCCCAAGTGATCTGCTTGTTTTGACTCATGGTTCTGATTGATCTCGTTGATCAGAAGCCGGTTCTGATCCAAAATGTCTTGAACCTGAACAAAGCTCTTTTGGAAATTCTGCAACACTTTGCCATCCATCTGGTATCTCTCTCCAAATCCGGAAAACACATCTCCTTCCATTCTTGATTCCATTAAGCTCAAATCTTGATTGTTCTTGTTCCTGAGATTTAACAGTATATTTCAACTCATGATCTCACATAAACTTTTCCAGTAGCACAAGGCATAGATAAATAAATATATTTATTTTTTCAGTTATATATATATCAATCAATCTCGGACAAGATTAAAATCAATGTTTTGTGGAAAGAGATCTATATATAGATACAAAGAGAAGAAGTAATAGCTGTTCTATAAGTAGCCTAGAGATAAGGAGACAACTGATTCATAAGATTCATAGCAGTAATATAACGTCTATAAATGAAGACACAGAAACCAAAAGATTCATATCTCTAAAGCCAAGCAAATTTTTTTTCAAAAGCTTGATTATAAACAAGGGAATAAAATTTTATGTTTACTTACCTTCAAAAGCAGAAAAGAAGAAGCTCCAGGAGTACAGATAATAACAGAGATGAAATCAAGATTATATTTTCTCGGGAAATAAAACCAAAGAATCTTATTTTCTCTAGAGAAAATTAGATGACAATTATTGGATGCTGGGAAAGCAAATGAAAAAAAGGAATCTACTTGTCGTCTCTGAGACAAACAGTCTGAGACAGAGAGAGATTTGATAGGAATGTATATATTAATAATAATGTAAAAATGTTCTTATTTTTTTCTTTTCTTTTAAACTCTTTTAAACAAAAAAAGAAGATCTTGTTGCCTTTGCTGGGCTGTACTTCTGCTCGGTTCTGTAGTTGTTATGGAGAGGTAAAAGGCGCGCGCGTGTGTGTGTGTGTGTCAGTGCCAGACATCTGGAGCGGGATAATTATGACCCGACCCGTAACATTTGTTTCGTTGTTATGTCTTTATTTAGACTTCATTTATGGGCCGAAGCCCATTTATTTATATTTAAGGCTTAAGTTTCAACTTTTCAGCTCATAATTGTCACGGTATCTTAGAGCACAATTAGCGGGTTATATGAGGGATTTTTAAGTGATTGGTCCTACCTTATAAAAACCGGTGATAGAAGAAATGAAGTAAAGATCGACTTTGGGTTGTTTCTTACACTGTTTGCGGGCCCACTAACACATGGCGGCCCGCGATTGGTGCGTTTTTTAATTTTTTTTTTAAATCCAAAAAAAAAAAATTGAGCCTAAAAAAACGTGCAAAGCAATCTATAATGCCTCTTCTTTTTTTGTCAGTCTATCTGTAATGCTTCCAATCATAGAAAGATAATCCCTTTGTTTCTTATCGTAACTAGTTTAAGGAAAATTTTTTTATTTTAAAATATAAGTAGTTTCCAAATATCTAGATAACTTTTATATTTATTGGATATAGTGTAACCAATCAAATAATATCAATTTTTTTTTATAATTGGTTGAACTAATTAATTAAATATTATTTTTCTTAAAATATAAACTTTTTTAATATTAGTACTTTTAGTCTAAACTACTTTCATTCTACAACGGAGGGAGTATCATTTTTGTAAGTTAAGGTTTACTCTCCACACATTTGGTTAGGTTTACTCTCCACACATTTGGTTAGTTACATGAAACAAAAGTAAAATGGGATATTTATAAGAATCTTTCATAAGCTTCTCTTGGCTGTCAAATAGTGTCTTCTAATGGTTTCTTCACATGTGTGCCTAGGGTCCACACTACATGACAACACATCCTCTCCCTCGTATTCTCTACGTCAACTTAACCCAACTTGTGACAAAAATGCTATCCCCTCCTTGACTCATAACTCCAGCTGACCCCAAGTAAACGGGCGTCTTATTACCGTGATTTACTCTCTTCTACTTACTTGAGGCACACGTTAACGTACAGGAAAAGAACTTAAGCTTGATGTCTCACTCTCTGTTCTTCTCAAAATCCACCGCCTTCTTCTCCTTTACACAACGCGTAATCTCCGCAGTCAGTAAATATCAATGTCTACATTAAGATCACCAGCGATCCAAATGATGCGTGACAGGCAGGCAAAGAAAAGAGCCATTTTGTTTGTATCTATCCAAAGAGTGGTCCTTTGTTTTCACACACCCCCCTTCCCATCCAAAAGCTTATCTCCGTCTCTCCAATGTTCACCACACAGTTCCATCCACCAGCCTCAGCGCCTCCTCTCTATATAAACACTCACAAGAGAAGAGAGGAAGAATAGAGCAACAAAAACTTAAAACCAACCAACCAAATCAAATCAAAAATGTTGCGCATTATCTTCCTCTTGTCTCTCCTCTTCGCTCTCTCCAATGCCTCGGTCCAAGACTTCTGCGTAGCCAACCTCAAACGCGCTGAGACCCCTGCTGGCTACCCTTGCATCCGCCCCATTCACGTCAAAGCCTCGGACTTCGTCTTCAGCTTAGGCACTCCCGGGAACACCACCAACATCATCAGCGCCGCGGTGACACCAGGCTTCGTCGCTCAGTTCCCGGCTCTGAACGGTCTAGGCATCTCCACAGCTAGGCTTGACCTAGCACCTAAAGGTGTGATCCCAATGCACACTCACCCTGGCGCCTCTGAGGTTCTCTTTGTCCTCGACGGCTCTATCACCGCTGGATTCATCTCCTCTGCCAACTCTGTCTACGTGCAGACGCTTAAACCGGGACAGGTCATGGTGTTCCCCCAGGGCCTGCTTCATTTCCAGATCAATGCGGGTAAGAGCGCTGCTGTTGCGTTTGTCACTTTCAGCAGTGCGAGCCCTGGTCTCCAGATTCTTGACTTTGCGCTATTTGCTAATAGTCTTTCCACTGAGCTCGTCTCGGCTACTACTTTCCTTGATCCTAAAGTAATCAAGACGCTTAAGGGTGTTCTTGGTGGAACTGGCTAAGCAAAAAAAGACATCCTTGACTGAAACAACAACGCCTTGTTTGTTTTTTCTTTTCTTGTCTGTTTTGTATTCCTTGTCATTCTTCAAAAACCTGTCAACATGGTTACATCGTAATGTGAGCTTTTCATTTTCATATCCTGAAGTTAGTCACACCGTTTATGTTTACTTGCTAAAACTAAGTATAAGCATTCACCTTAGAAGAAGAAGAAAAACAAAGATAAAGCTAACTTTTTAGGACAAGGCTCTCTCCACATGGGTTTTGAGTGGTCCCATATACTTAAGCTCAGATCGGTCCACTGCAACTATTCTACATGATATGCATGACATTAAACACCATTCAAAAAAAAAGGAGACATGATGCGTACTATCCTCCTTTTAAGTCTAACTTAGATCTATCACTAGGGAATCAAAATAACACAATGATACTAAAATGTATCATCAAATTTGAGATTATTATTACCAAACAACATTTTATTGAAACCACTGGTTCCAGATTAGACTACCAGATAGATTTGTCTGAAAGACTAAAGCTTTGAAGCAGCAAAACTGAAATTTTCATTTGGATCAAGAACTAAAAACTTTACAGACAAAAGAGGACCAAAACTGAGATGACTTAACTCCAACAGCAAAGATCCGAAGAAGAAGAAGAAGATGATGCTTTAGTGTATTTGAATCAGTGTCTGTTATCGTTGCTGGTCTTGAGGAGAAGCTGTCTTCTTTTGATAAGCAAGAAGGCAGCAACAGCTACTTGCAAAGCTGCAGCTGCACCGGCGAAGAAAAGCCCCACCGTCTTCCCCGTGTTCAGCTTCCGAGGCTGTGGATGCTTTCGGTTCCTTCTCTGTCTCCATTTTTTTCTTTGGTGATGCTTCTCGTGAATCGCCTTGTCACTCTTGACCTTTACCGGAGGAGGCGGCGGCGGTGGAGTTAATGATTGGGGTGGTGGAGGACGAGAGATGGATGAATCTTGTGACTGTGAGTCAACTAAGATAGAAGCAGAGACGAGGAAGACGAAGCAAACAAGAAACAGAGTCAAACTCTGTAATGGAGGTTCCATGGATAGAAACAGAGAGTCAGATTTGAGTTCTCAAAACTCAAGCTCGTCAACGAGTTCAAAGTCTCAGTATTGTTTAATCGTTGATGAAAAGGAATCAACTTGAGAAGCTGGGAGGAGAGAAAGCAAATCTGAAGAACGTTGACGTGAATCTGTTAATTTTGGAAGGTGACGAAGACGACGACTGATTGAAGTTTTATGATATTTTTTAAAAAGATCAGTGGGTCCAACCCATGTTTCATTTCGGGCCGTTTCGATCTTCGTTATCATTATTTTATCAATCAGGCCCATTTATTACATTGTGTATATATATTATTAAAAACTAATAATTGAATAACCTTTTAGAAACAACATTTATTTCACCTCAGTAATTACAAACCATTGAATTAATAACTATTATAATCAACCACAAAAAATGTTAATTAACCACAAATCATTTATTTTGTTAGATTTTTCTCTAACCAAAACGTACCGAACTTACGATTATTCTCGAAACTAATTATTCTCTAACCAAATTTTACAATGAAACTAAACAAATTTATTATATATGCATGTATATTAATATTTAACTATATATATAAAATATAAACTATAAATATTTTTATTAAAACATATAAAGTCATTTTTCAAATATATGTTAAATAGTGTAATAATTAATATAATTCACACATATATTTGAATTATAAGAATACAACAAATAAAATTCAATTTAATATTTTCTCTAAAATAAACATAGAATTGAAATTTATTTGGCATATAAAACACTTTGAGACATATCTATCTTATTAAAAAATACTTTTGGAAATATATATTTATTAATATACATAAACATAATAATTGGTGTTTTAACTTATACATAAATACATCAAAAATGGTTATTATAGTTTAAAAATTATTAATTAACATATATGTTATTTAAAATATTATTTTGTTTGGTTTTGTATTCAACCGCAATATGATAAATAAAAAAATTACACACAATTAAAAATCTTTGATTTATCCCAAATTTTATATATTACAAATCAAACGGATACTCATATGAATGTACATTTGTACAAACAATTACATTTTTGTGCTGTGAAAATTTTATGTCTATTTTATTAAAACAAAAACTGTGCGGACTGACGGATAAAGTTCTAGTTTTATGTTCTGGTTTACTGAGTAGTATATGTTATGGTGTTGAAAGTCACATGCACCAAGGTAAGATGACAACTATTTGCATCAGATGCTTTATAGGTTTTGGAATCCGAATACTCTCCATACTTGTCACCGTAAATTTATGTTTTAGACATTTCCACCACTGTGACAAAACAAAAGAAATAAAGACATTTCCATCAAAAGCACAGTGCTGAAGTTTCAAATATGTACCAATTGTTGAACAATACTCATGGCATATAATTCTATCATATAAACAAATCAGGTGTAGTTTGAAGCTCATGGGCTACTTTTCTTGAAATTGGATCGGTGTAAAATTTTGGATACAAAATGATACATTGGCAAATAAAATATTTATTGTTACAGATTCCTCTTATTTACTTTTTTACGCAAGCTATACTGGATTGTTGGTTAATTTTTCTCATTTCAATCCACCATTACAATTTCTGGCTTAGTTTCCATGACTATGATCGATGACAAGAAATTCAATCCATTTGTGTTGAATCAAGGATCAATTGGTGTGGAACTTATCTTAACCGCTGTACTTTGGAAACAAGTACCATGTAAACCACTATGGTGTGTCATCATCATGGGTGTGGAAGTGATGCAACCAGTGGCGGAGCCACATTGTGTGAGAGGGGGGCATTTGCCCCCAACAATTTTTTAAAATTCCATGTAAATCTTTCAATAAATTCAATATGCCCCCATTGTTTTGATCAAATATACTTCTAATCCATCAACTAATTTTACTCATGCCCCCAACAAAAAAAATATCTGCCTCCGCCCCTGGATGCAACCACAAAGTTATTTAAAGTTTTTGAAGATTACAATTCAAAATATTTATGGGTGATTCTTTGTTGGAGATGGAATTTTCTTGTTGTATGGCGATGTTGTTAGAATCGTTGAAATTGGCAGTTCCAGTTTCTATTTATTTTGAAAAAATCATTAGATTGAATTTTTTATCAAAAAATATTTATAGATCATGTTTGAAATCTGGCCAATGTTATAAAACAAAGAAATTTTTGAAAAATAATTTGGAATATCTTCAAAAAGAAGATAACCAAATGCAAATGGCGTTGCATAAGAAGAAGCAAGATGGGTCAGAAGAAATGTTCTTCAGATTTTAATATTTGTGTTGTAATGTTTTCTAATCTTATATTTGCAATTAATTGTATTTCTGTTATTTATACTATTATTTACGAAGTAATTTTTTGCATTCGAGTTCTCACGTTGAAAGTTAGACTAGTTAATATTTATACTACCCTTAATGAATATATGTATTTTTTATAATTAGAATTAAAAACAAATTATATATTAACAATATCATTTTTTTAAAGAAGATAATTCTTATATATATATATATATATATATATATATATATATTATTTAATTAAAACGAATTTTATAATAATAATATCATATTTTTTAAAAGAAGATAATTCTTATATATGTGTTGTTATCTTGAATTAATATCATATTTTTTAAAAGAAGATAATTCTTATGTATGTGTTGTTATCTTGAAATAATATTTTCTATTATAAAATTTTAAAATTAAGATATATAACCATTTATAATCAAATATTTTTAAGAAGGTTATGTCCGCATGTACAAGCAAAATATCTAGTTTTCTATATTTTATTGTAATTTTACATTTTATTTAAATAAATTAGTTGATAAAAGAAAAACAAAGCAGGTGTAATTTGAAGCCCATGGGCTGTTTTTTCATGAAACTGGGTCGGTGTAAAAATCGAATTCTCAAATATAAAACATTGGCAAATAAAATATTTATTTTTTCAAGATTCCCCTAATTTACATTTATTTTTCTGCACGCTGAATAAAAACTGTATAAATAAAAACCCTACGCCTCTCCTCCCATCGTCTTCCTTCCGAGTCTCACAAAGTTCCTTCATATAAATCTTTGTTTCCATAAAAAGTCTTATAAAACTATATTTCACTAAAATACATCGAATTCGAAGAAACTCACCCTTAGCCTTAGGGTTTCCAATCTCTCATCTCCTCCCTCTCTAAATCCGATCACAATCATCGCCAAAGATCCTTACTTTTTGGTAAATCCCCTCACTCAAAGATTCGATCTTTAGCTTCGGTGAACCGCAAGGCATTGTTTTGACTTAATAACACATAAAGGAACAGACTTTTCGAATCTGTGAGGGTTAACAATGGATGACCTCGAAAACGCGATACTAATCTGCTTCGAATCTGGTCCCGTCGAAGCCTCGTTAAAGCCCCAAGCCGCTGCTTACTGCCAGCAAGCCAAAGAGGCGCCGGACATATGCAGGATTTGCATTCAGAAGCTCTGGTTCTGCGGCCTCGTCCAGGTCCAGTTCTGGTGCTTGCAGACTCTTCAGGACGTGTTGAGGGCTAGCTACGGATCCATGAGCTTGGATGAGAGGAGATTCGTCAGGAGCTCGGTGTTCTCGATGGCGTGTTTGGAAGGTGTTGATAATAATGAGAATGTTGTGAGGGTTGTGGAAGGGCCTGTGTTTGTTAAGAACAAGCTTGCTCAGGTTTTGGTTACTTTGATCTACTTTGAGTATCCTTTGGTTTGGTCCTCTGTGTTTGTTGATTTCATGGGGCATTTGAGTAAAGGGGGTGTTGTGATTGATATGTTTTGTCGGGTTTTGAATGGGTTGGATGATGAGTTGATTAGCTTGGATTACCCTCGGTCGCCGGAGGAGATAGCGGTGGCTGCGAGGGTTAAGGATGCGATGAGGCAGCAGTGTGTGCCTCAGATTGCTAGAGCTTGGTATGACATTGTGTCCTTGTATAGGAACTCTGATCCTGAGCTCTCTGCTACTGTGTTGGACTGTATGAGGAGATTTGTATCTTGGATTGATATTAATTTGGTTGCTAATGACGCGTTTGTTCCGCTTCTGTTTGAGTTGATTTTGTCTGAGGGGTTGGCTGATCAAGTCCGCGGTGCAGCAGCTGGGTGTGTCTTGGCTATGGTTGCTAAGCGGATGGAGCCGCACTCGAAGCTGCCTCTGTTGAAGACCCTTCAGATAAGTCGTGTTTTCGGTTTAGTGTCTGAGGATGCTGACTCAGAGCTTGTGGCGAAGGTATCCGCTTTGGTGACTGGCTATGCTGTTGAGGTTCTTGAATGCCATAAGCGGTTGAACTCAGAGGAGACCAAGGCGGTCTCCATGGATCTGCTGAGCGAAGTTCTGCCATCGGTTTTCTACATTATGCGGAACTGTGAGGTGGATTCTACTTTCAGCATCGTCCAGTTTCTCATGGGCTACGTCTCAACTCTCAAAGGCCTCCCTGCACTGAAGGAGAAGCAGCTCCTCCACATTACTCAGATTCTCGAAGTGATCAGAATCCAGATCTGCTACGATCCTATGTACCGCAATAACCTCGATGCGCTGGACAAGATTGGGTTGGAAGAGGAAGATAGAATGTCCGAGTTCAGAAAAGATCTCTTTGTCTTGCTACGTACAGTGGGACGCGTTGCTCCTGAAGTTACACAGCATTTCATCCGAAACGCTTTGGCAAATGCGGTTGAATCCTCTTCTGAGAGAAACTTCGAAGAAGTAGAAGCTGCGCTCTCGCTTTTGTATTCGCTTGGAGAGTCTATGACGGAGGAGGCCATGAAATCAGGGTCTGGATGTTTGAGTGTATTGATTCCGATGCTCTTGACCACAAAGTTCCCTGGTCATTCTCATAGACTAGTTGCGCTTGTCTACTTGGAAAACATAACTAGGTACATGAAGTTTATCCAAGAAAATTCACAGTACATTCCCAACGTTCTTGGTGCTTTCCTTGATGAAAGGGGTTTGCATCACCAGAACGTCCACGTGAGCCGTAGAGCTTACTACTTGTTCATGAGAGTGGTGAAATTGTTGAAATCAAAGCTTGTTCCGTTCATTGATAGGATCCTGCAGGTATGGAATTGATTGATTTTCTTATGTCTGTAACTCTTGTTTATTTGTTTGATTAAAGTTTTGTCTAACCAATATATATCTTATGGGAATAATCAGAACCTTCAAGATACATTGTCCCAGTTGACGACCATGAACTTTGCATCAAGACAACTTTCAGGAACTGAAGATGGCAGTCACATTTTTGAGGCCATTGGCTTAATCATAGGGTTAGAGGATGTCCCAGCTGAAAAGCAGTCAGATTATCTTTCTTTACTGCTTACTCCTCTCTGTCAACAGGTTTTTTTTGGTTCCTACTATTCTCTTATTTGCAGTAGGCTTTGTTTATGGGCAAATTTATTCTGATTCTCTCAATGTGATTGTACCAGATTGAGAAAGGACTCATGGAGGCAAAAGTTGCAAGTGGCGAGGACTTTCCTGCAAAAATTGCTAATATCCAGTTTGCCATTGTGGCAATTAATGCTCTCAGCAAGGTTTGTACTCCTTTATTATTAGTTTGTCCAGAAAAGACCTTTTTATATAGTTACTAATTTTGCTCTCTTCTGGACCTGTCATCTCTTCTTTAAATTCAGGGCTTTAGTGAACGTCTTGTTACTGTGAGCCGTCCTCGAATTGGTCTCATGTTTAAGCAGGTTTGTTTGAAAGATGTTTTTTTTTTTCTCTTTCTTATCAATCATGCAGTGACATTCTCGTATAGTTTACTGCCCTAATTGAAATCTGCTTCCTTAACCTTCTCTGTAATGTAGACGCTTGATGTGCTTCTAAGGATTTTGGTTGAGTTTCCAAAGGTTGAGCCTTTGCGGAGTAAGGTATGAGTGTAGCTGTGTACGGTAATAAGTAGACATATTTCTATTGAAATATTGGCTAACAATTTGGCGATTAACTTGTTCCTCTTCTCTTCAGGTCATATCACTCATACACCGTATGGTTGAAACCCTTGGACCCTCTGTGTTGCCTTATCTTCCCAAGGCTTTAGAACAGCTTCTTGCTGACAGTGAGGTATACCAAAATTTACAAACTCACCTTAGACTGTTCAGTTACCTTTTGCTTTTGAATCTTCAAAATAACAGTTAGTTAGAAACTCCTATTGTTCGCTTGCTTCTCTGCGGTTAACTTCTTTCAACAAATAAAATCTTATTTAATGGTGTAGCAGCCAAAGGAAATGGTTGGTTTCCTGGTACTACTCAATCAGCTCATCTGCAAGTTCAGCGGCTCTCTCCGTGGTATACTGGAAGAAGTCTATCCTGTGGTTGCCTATAGGATTTTCAGAGTAATTCCAATAGATGGATTAACCCCACGCACTGGAGCTGTCACTGATGAGGTATTTGTTTGTTGTTATGTCTTTATAACATCAGTGGGAAACTACATCCTCTTTTATCCACAGTCATAGATCGTTTCTCTGTGTAGGAAATGAGGGAACTGATCGAGCTTCAGAGGACGCTCTTCACATTTCTTCATGTGATGGCCACACATGATCTCTCTTCTGTATTCCTTGCCCCTAAAAGTATGACGTATATAAAACCGATGACTCTGCTGCTTTTGAACACTTCTTGTACTCACAAGGATATTACTGTACGAAAGGTTTGTAACACTTGCCCCTTTGGTTACATTCTCACACACTTTTTGGTTCACTTACTTATCTCACTCTTCCTCTATTGGTTGCAGGCATGCGTGCAGATATTTATTAGACTTATTGAAGATTGGTGTCCCAAGTCATACACCGTGGAGAAGGTCCGCCTTGCTAAACCTTCTTGTTCACTTTCTTCTCTTTATGGAAGAACCACAAATGCCACAATAATTAAAAATTATTTGCTCTCAGGTCCCAGGTTTTCAGGATTTCATGATCAAAAATTTTGCAACAAACTGCTGCTTGTTCAGTGTACTCAATACATCATTTGATTTCAATGACGCGAATACTGTAAGCACTAAGAAACTTTGAGCTCTCTTTTCTTTTTTCAGACGTTTTATCTACCAGTTGGAGAATTGTTTCCGCAACTGACTCAGTTTCTGCCTTGTGAACACAGCAGGGCTTGTTAAATGAAATCATCACGGTTCAGAAAGTGATGTATGAAAGATTTGGTAATGCGTTTCTCATGCATCTTATGTCTGGAGCTTTTCCATCTGCAAATTGTCCACAAGATATGGCGGAACAGTATTGCCAAAAGTTGCAGGTTCGTTAAGGCATTCAATACAATTAAAGAAAAACCTCTCCCTTGTTCTGTGCTTGAACTTAGTTTCTCCTTGCCTTGTTTGGTTATACAGGGTAATGATATTGGGGGGCTCAAGTCATACTACCAGTCCCTTATAAAAAATCTCAGGCTTCAACAAAACGGGAATCATGTTTTCAGATAGCATTCGAAATAAAGGTCTCTAAGGTCAATTCTTCTGCGAGCTCTACCACTGTGAACTCTAAAAAGGTTTGACAACAAAGCTCTCTTAATTATCTACATTAAAGGATTGAAGCAATGTCTTTGGTATATTATCTATATTGACGTTTAGTCTCTCTGCAGGTTTCTCCAGATGTAAATATTTGTTGTCAATGTGTTACTTGAGAGGCAACAAGGTTGGTTCTCACCATCCACCAGATTAATCTTGTCTCGTTCTGCTGATACTAAATTTCTTTTTGTATTGCTTCGTGCAGTTGTACCTTTACGAAAGAAACGTGTTATTGATTCTCTCTCCCGAAGTAGTTTACTCAGTACCACCAATGCAGTGCAAGTTCTTCCAGTGCAACACTCCAGATGTTTAATTTGTTTTTTTTTTTCTTTTAGCCTTTTTGTCATGGGATTGTATCTATGAAGCCTCCTCTTTTTGCCATATCTCCAAATTTTGGTTATGTCGTTACTCATGAATTTGTGCTTTCGGTGTTACGTGCTTCTTCTTGTCCATAAAAATACTTGGAAAGAAAAAAAGAAACATAAAGTTTTGGCTGATTCTTTATTTTAGTTCTTTGAAACTAGATATCGACTCATATAACCGTGCGGTTGTTTGTTTCAATTTATTTTTATATAAACATTTTGTTTACAATTCTAAATTGGTATATATTATAATATATATAAGGGGACAAATCTCCAAAATAGCACATTTCTAAGTTGATATCACTAAAATAGCACTCCAAAACTAAAATGACCAAAATAGCACTCTTCTAAGTTTATCCTTTGAAAATTTTAATTTTTTTATTTTTCAAAATTTGAAATCTTATCTCCAAAACTTCATTTCTCAACTCTAAACCATAAACCCTAAACCCTAAACCCTAGACCCTAAACCCTAAATCCTAAACCCCACCCTTTAACTTTAAACCCTAAGTTTGTGACTTTTGATAAAACATTAAGTGCTATTTTTGTGACTTTTGACCTTGAGTGCTAGTTTGGGAACAAAAACTTGATTTAGTGCTATTTTTGTCTTTTTCTCTATATAAGGTGTGTATCACTTTTTAAAACATAATAATTTTACCATATATATTTTTTTATTGAATATGTTTCAAATTTTCACATGTATTTATATTTTTTATTATGTTTTTTGGATTGTTATTTCATTATTTAACTCGTAATTATATATAAAGATTGGTAAATATTGTTTTATTTATCCTGATCGAAAGATATTGTAATATTTCACAAATTTAAAAAGTTTTAAAATTTAATTTTTAGCTTCATATATTATCGAGTATATTTAAGGTTGTTCAAACATAATAATATTAGAGGATACTTGTTCTCCATCAAATAGATTGTTTCAAATTTCACATGTGTTTGTTTGTTCTTATATTTTTTTTTGTTTGTTGAATTAGTATTTCATTATTGAATAAAAAATAGAAATATAATTTGGAAAATAATAAAATATTATTATCTCCAAATATAATCAAACATTTCACAAAATAAGAAACTTAACAAAAACTAAATTTAAAGCTTCATGTATAAAATTTATAAAGAATTTAATTAAACATTTAATTATATTTTTTAAAATGAATTATATAATTTTAAAAATTAAGATTGTAAAGAGTTAAATAGTATACATATGGGTCAAGTATTCTTTAAAATATAAATATAATGGGTCAAATATTCTTTAAATTCAATTATTGAAAGTCCAATATTAATGTTTTTAGCCTAAAATGATCAGGTAACAAAATTTTCTCCGGGAAAAAACATGTACTTTGCCTAACAAATTTCTTCGGTGATCGGGATCATCGCCAACCTTATGTCTTCTCTTTAATACTCTTATTTTTAGAAATGGCCGAAGGCAAATTTAGGTGACGTCATAGATGGTTAAATATTTAGGGTATTGTAGAGAGTATGTTCTGTGAAATCACAATATATATAGTGGATATTTATGATTCGGTTGTTATTGTTAATATATTGTGGATATTGATATATTTTTTATGGACGCAATAAATATAGGATATTCTGTATTAGTTGTTATGTAAAAATATAAAAGATTTCGTGATTAGTTAAGGGCAATAGTAATTACTGAAATCTAACTAATAGGTTTGATATGTATCCTTAGAATATTCTAAGTTGCAATCCTGAAGCAATTTTTTTTTTGAAAAAATCGTTTGGATATTTTGTTTGTTGTTGCTGCTGGTTTCCAAAATGGAATAGTGGTCGACATTTTAGTGGTTATCGAAAACGGAATTTTAGGAATATTGATGTCATTTAGTTAGGTATAATAACAACCTTGATTAGAGATTAAATGTAACATGATTTTCTAGGTACATGTTCATTAGATCCATTTTAACAAAAAAATCACACATGAATCAAGGTTGCGACTTCTGTTTTAATATATAAGATTATTATTAGCTTTGATTATGTGCAACAAGGTTGGTTCTTCACAAAACCTTTACTTCTGAACTCTAATGTTGATTAGGTATATATGTCGATCTACTAATCGTAAATGTATTACCCTGTGCTGTCATTCCCACCCGTTATCAATGGTGCACATTCAGCAATCACCATGCAGACAAAGAATGTCTTCATTGGATGTACATCAACCGTTTCGAGGAAGATCAATATTGTTTTGAATACAATGGTACGTGGTAAACAGATCAAAGCTGATGTGTTAAACTGATCAGTCAATGTATACCAGGTGACAACTTTTTCAGAATATTGCGAGAATTTGAGATTGATCCTGTTGAATTTAAATATGACAATGAAGACGCATCTATCCGGATTTGACGGTTTACGATTTGGAAGTTCATTCTCATATACTCATTCGTTCTAACATACAGGACGTTTAAAATAATTTTTGATGAATTAATATTTAAAATGTTTTCATATTTTTTGTAAACATTAATTCAATTAAAATTGTGTGACCAATTCTATTTTATATTCTATTTTGCAATTTGGTTGAATAGTTTTTAATTAATTTTTTTGATACTTTTTAAATAAAACGTAATTTTCTTAATATGTATTTTTTACCAAAAACATTTTATATTTTAAAACAGATTTGAGTATTATAGATTCAACTGGAGTCTCTCTTAACTCATAATCTATATTCGTTTTGAAAATAGCAAGCTCGTGTATACCCTAAATTCTAAAATCCTGTAGTCCAAACCTAAATTTTATGTTCTATAAACCATAAGTTTACAACTCCACAAAACGCTAACACAAAAAAATTAAAATGTATATTTTAAATTTTTAAATGTAGTCTATTTTTGAAAATTTTAGACTACTTATCTATTTATCATTTTACTATAAAGTCCAAATAGTTTGA
Source organism: Brassica napus (assembly GCF_020379485.1). NCBI lineage: Eukaryota > Viridiplantae > Streptophyta > Magnoliopsida > Brassicales > Brassicaceae > Brassica > Brassica napus. The sequence goes on along the minus strand of NC_063449.1, from coordinate 44,257,073 downwards.
TTCATAGCTGCCGTGTTGAAAAGGTCTACGAGACGTACAAATTTATTTTGGCACTCGTATGAGTGTAAACGTATATGCACAGACGTGATAAGTCTTACACAGTTAAACTCTAAATCGTCAATCCTACAAAACCTAAACAAATTAGTCTTTTATTTTATTTTTTAATAGTCCATCTTTCTCTAAAAATATTAAGATTACTTTTCTAATTATCCTCTTTAGAAATAAAACTTTAAATACTTTTGTTTTAAGATACCGTCGAAAAGTTCTGTGAAGCTTTGAACATTATCTTGGCACTTCTGTTTCGGCATTTGCATATGTGTGTGTATGGACAGACGTAATATGCTGGAGTATAAACAAATATTTGTTGTGGCGTCGTGAATTCAAATAAAAAAGGGGCTTTACGAGTTTAATTTCTTTGCGGTTAGAGAGTGTTTATATATTTAAAACAAGAACACGTGATTATTATCTTTGCTCTAAATAAAATATCCTAAAATGGCCCAAGGTCAAGAGCAACCTCTAACTAATGCCATTGCGCAGCTGCCACAAACTAAAACCTCATTTTTATAATAGTGTATGCTCCTTTTTTCAAAATATACTCAAAGTTGCCAACAATTGTCTTATATTGAAACACCTGAAATCATGATTACGTATATCTCATTTTCGTTTCTTATATCTAGTATAAACATGTTTTTTCTCCATTTGGTCTTTCATGTGGTAAAAAAGGAGAATAAAAGTCAAAAGTTTGTAATATTCAAATTCACTGTTAATTTCTAAATGTTTCACATCTTTTATACAAATCCTCTTCTTGTTTTTTTTTTACTTTCTGTTCTTACTTGCCGGTCTTAATTATTTAAGTAGATGCATTGATCTCATTCACATAATTTATTCTTATAAAAATCTAAATGTAATAATTAAGTCTAGCACCATTTGAATTTCCAGGTCAAATTAGTTAAACCAACCAAGTTAGTTGTTTGGCTTAATTTCAATAATACTTTGAAATCATATTTACCATCTGCATAAAACAAAATATATATATCTTTGATTATCTTGTATATATATCTAGTGTTTCAAGCAAAAAAATGTTATATCTAACACAGTTTTACGTTTGCTACTTCTCTAGAAGCAATCATGTCTATCTGACTGGTAATACGATATAATGATGATACAATTTTGTGGATAGAAATATACGTCACATGGTGACGACAAAAAGATTAATATATACGTCACGTGGTAAATGTGTCTCTAGATGTTAGTACAGTTCACATCTTTTCCCCCCTTGCAAAGGCAGTTCACATCTTTGTTTACGCCAACCTTTTAGTCTTTGATCAGTAAAAAAAACATGTAAGATGTATCAGTTTCTCATTAAATTATTAACTTTTATTTATTTTCCATGAAAACACACGTATAATAAAAAGGCTACGTAGCTTGTATATAAAATAAATTGTTCAGGCTTTTCTTCAAAAGATTTGGCAATGAAGTTGTTGCCCTGTCGCTCTCGGAATATTTTAAAATGTTGAAAAATAAATGAATGATAATGAGAAGAATTGACCTTAACGAAAAGCAAATCTCCGTCTGCTTTGTATTACTATTTATTAGAAAAGAAAATGGTGCATCATCTCATACAAGCCACCACGTAGTAACATAACCAACTTTGTATTTGGTTCAAAAAAATAAATTACAAAACAAAGTTTTTTGTTGTTGAGAATATTACAAAACAAAGTTCGTGCGCATGCAACCATATTTTATATGACTATGACACGACAGGAGAAGATTTAGTGGAACTCTACATTTGTATTTCATTTTTATTAACAATATCACTTGAATTTTTTTTGAGGTTTCTATGAACTTCGTCATAAGATAGGCAGTGAAATTTATTTATAAAGAAATTGTACTAGTCTATATTATTAAAAGAAAAATACCCATTAAAAAATACCCCTAAATTTTCTAACTTATTTACACTTCCTTGCCACTGAGAATTAAATTAAACTACATATTTCAATGTTTGTCTTTTTCAGTTAAATTAATGAGTTTTCCTTAATCAAATTTAAACTTAATGTCATTAAATGAACCTACCTATTTTAATGCTTGTTTTTTCCAGTTAAATTAATAAGTTTTCCTTAATGAAATTTAAACTTAATGTCATTAAATGAACCTAAAAATACATCATATTTAACGTATCTTATTACGGACGAGTACGGCCCAATAATGAACTTGAATTTTATTTTTACGAAAACGTGAATCACTTGACTTATGTAATATTTAAAATATATTAACTACAATATAACAAATGCATATAACCTACCTATACTTTAGTTTGAAATGATCATGCTCAAGTTTTATATAGTCAACTTACATCATGCATCGATCGATGTACAATAGTCAAACCACCTATAGTTTTCGTTTTCTTTATAGGATGTATCAACCAACCAATCATCCCACTGATTTTTTAAGCTTTATAAAAAAACAAATCAATAAATACAAACTCAAAATCCAATATATTCTATTAATCAAAACATAATATCTTCAATGTCGTATCTTTAATGTACCTATTAAATATAGAAACTGTAACTATAATTACACTAATTATATAATTACACTAATTATAAGAATAGATTTGATTCCGACCAATTGATCTATTACTTCGGTAATTGATTTGCTTGCAGAAGAGGAAACAATAAATTTAAAATTTATAAGAATATAAAGATATAGAGATTCCAACCAATTGCCTATATTTGCGTATGATTTCCGCATAATAAGCTTCAAATTGAACATTGAAAAAGATAGATAGATTTTTTTAATCTTTTACCGACACAGAACTTAAACAAAACGAAGAGTTAAATGTAATTTTTTTTTGTTACACTTCCCGGAAAAAAACGGTTACAACATGGGCTTTCATAATATGGCATTTTAACATATTAATGTTATGGACATTTAATAATTATCTTGACGAAAAACAAAGACTATAAATAATTTATTATTAATAAAATTATGAAATTATTTACAATTTGATGACTAATTCATCGCCCTTTTTTATATGTTAAATTTTTCATAGAAGTTTAAAAATCATTTTATTTTTAATAAACATGTATAACTAATTTATAATCTTTTATGTCATACTAAGTCATGATATAATATTTCTTCATATTTTACATTAATAACCATTGTTTTTATATATCGTCTACAATTCTCTAATTACGTCTATTTGTTCAATTTTTTATATGATATCGAATATTCATCGTAAATAGATGGTTTAAGATACCAAAAAAATTATTTACTTGGTGAATATAATACATCAAATATTACAAATACATTATTTAGTTAAATAAATAACCAAAAAAGAAAAATTCAAAACCGGTTCAGGGTGTAGTTCTTTTTATTACTCGCAATATTAGTACGCAGAATACAATTGGCCGACTTTAATATAGTATTTAAACAAATTGTATTTGATTTTTAACAGCTCAGCCTAACGGAGAAAACAGAGGATGATACCATTGTTCAAGTCAATGGTGTGGGCAAAGCCAGTGCCAAAGCCAAAGGTATTGGATTAAACATTCCAAATTTCCAACTCCACAGAGGAAAAAAAAGACACAAAACAGTCCAACTTATTATTATTTTTGAGAGAACTAACAAAGTTTATCTAGCAGAAGCAACATTTCTTCTAGATGAAAGTGAATATATGATACATATATAACCATTTTATTAACAACTTACAAGTGTATGATAGTAGCTAATAAACATTAAAAAGAATGAGATGGCTTGAGATAGTCAAAGAAATTTTCTAATAACTCCAAAACCGTCTCTGAAAATGTCTCTTGCACATCTAAGCTAATCTGTTATCATAAATTAATGCCAAACTGTATCCTATAACCAACCAAAACATTGAATTGGAATGAAAAAATAACAATAGAAACATAAAATTTGTTTTGGTAGCTTAGGAAATTATACTTCATAAATAGAGCTTTAGAAAATTAAAGTTTGAAACTGAGAATATAAAGGAATAAAAAACAGAGGGATCTAAGAAAAATCTTACTCATTTTGCATATTTTATTTACAATAGATTATACTAAGTGGTTGATACCTTCTTGAATGTCTTTTTAAGACTATAGACTTACTTTTTTGTTAGTCTTCACCAATATCTCACCACTATTTTCAAAGAAGTTTCACCATCTCCTATATATATTCATAAAAAGAAAGAAACCCATTAACAATTTAGAGAGACACAATCTTCTGAAAGAAACACAAAAAAAAGATAAAACAAATTCTTTCAGATGAAAGCAATGAGATTTTCTTGGAAGAGCATATGTCTTCCGATAAGCTGCATGAACGATACAAATCTCAAGAAGACTACAACAAACCCATCTAAGGAAAAAATTCTTCTGCTCACCAGACAAACCTCTGTCCCAAGCAGAGTATACCTGTCTGATTTCAGCAACTCAACCATCTCACTCAACGACTTCTCAAACTCTTTCCTCACAGACATTCACATATTCACCTTAGAAGAGCTCAAAACCATCACACAAGGCTTCTCAAAGCATAACTACCTCGGTGAAGGAGGATTCGGAGAAGTCTACAAAGGGTTTGTTGATGATAGCCTCAAGACTGGTTTGAAAGCTCAGCCTGTTGCTGTCAAGGCCTTGAAACAAGACGGTGGACAAGGCCATAGAGAGTGGCTGGTAATAATATTGTTGAATTAGTCAAAGCTCATATGAGAATGGGAGCATATAAACTTTTTTTTAAACGTTTCTTTGACACTATGCAGGCTGAAGTTATAATACTTGGTCAGTTGAAGCATCCACATCTTGTGAACTTGATCGGATACTGCTGTGAGGATGATCACAGGCTACTAGTTTATGAATACATGGAACGAGGCAATCTTGAAGACCACCTGTTTCAAAGTAAGTCAAGTTAAATCATACAAAACAATGATTGTTATTTAGAGATGCAGGTTACTAACAATATGAGTAATGTTTGGTGTTAATGCAGAGTATGGTGGAGCCTTGCCTTGGTTAACAAGAGTAAAGATTCTGCTTGGTGCTGCGAAGGGACTTGACTTCCTTCACAAAGGAAAGAAACCTGTTATTTACAGAGATTTCAAGCCTTCCAACATCCTCTTGAGCTCGGTACCTTCCTATTTTTTGCATTTCAATATACATATTTTAATATCAGATAACTAACTTATATATTATTCATATGTGAAACTCTCAGGATTACAACTCTAAGCTTTCAGATTTTGGCTTAGCCACAGATGGATCAGAGGCAGAGGACTCAAACTTCACCAAAAGTGTAATGGGCACAGAAGGCTATGCCGCTCCGGAATACATCTCAACAGGTTAAAGAACATAAAAATAAGACCATTTGTCATAAATCACAAGCATTACATTCTTAGCTTACATGTTTCTTGGTGTGTTTCAGGTAACTTGACAACTATGAGCGATGTGTTCAGTTTCGGTGTGGTGCTTCTAGAGATGCTAACAGCTAGAAAGGCAGTGGAGAAGTACCGGTCATCACAGAGAGGGAGGAACCTAGTGGAATGGGCTAGACCTATGCTAAAAGATCCCAACAAGCTTGAACGAATCATAGACCCTAGCCTGGAAGGGAGATACTCGCTAGAAGGCATCAGGAAAGCAGCTGCTCTGGCTTACCAGTGCCTGAGCCACAACCCTAAGTCACGACCCACTATGGCCACCGTGGTCAAGACCCTGGGGCCCATTCTAGACCTCAAAGACATTCAAAACGGGCCGTTTGTGTATATTGTCCCAGTAGCAGGTGCAACTGAAGTTCATGACATCACATCTAAGAATGATGTCAAAGTCACAAAGGAGGAAACAGAGAAAGAAGCAAAAGTCTGTCCAAGACACCGAGCAGGTCGGAGGAGGAGACGTAAACACAGGGCGATGAAGTCTCGCGCTGTCTATTCAGACACTACTCTGTACAAGAGTCTAGGAACTAGTTTATACACCCAAGCAGAGTAATTAAACACCAAAAAAAAACAATATTTATTTAATTTTTATACAGGTATAGAAACTATAGTATATATATACAGGAGAAATACAAAAATAAGGTTGTGTTAGATAATTAGAGTTCAGTGAAAATATAGAGAAATGTTGTGATAGAAACGTAGCTTAAAAAGTGAGCTACATAGATATTTTCAGCAGTCAGTTTTTTTGATTTTTGTAAATTAGAGATGTGTAAGTCTGAATTGTATGCAATGTTCAAAAGGGACAGTACTACTTTGGATTTTTATTTTCACCCACAAAGACTCAAACATCATAATCCTAAAATTGACTGTAGGTTCACCAACTACGCAAACATGTTCCAGTTTCAGACAAAACAGTTATCATATATATGAAGACAGATTAGATTACGTAATACATACCTTGGTCATGAAGAAAGAATTCTTAATCCCACACCAAACCCCACTCAAAGACGTGTAGAAAACCAATTCTCTGTGGTTGCTTTCGTCTCCTCTAATTTTTTTCTCATTGGTCCCTAAATGACCAAGAAGCAGCCATTTGGTGGATTGGTCTATTTTCTAAGGGGAGACTTCAATAAATTACAGGTTATATGTCACTAACAGAAAACTGAAGCAATACAATGAATTGTAATGTATCATTGACTATTACATATCTAGTAAAACATTACATATCTAGTACTAACATTGGCTATTTGGCTTACATCATCAGTTTTATTTCAACTTTTTTATCATCAACTGAAACATAAAACCTCCATATATAAAATAAAAACTCCCAAGAAATTTTAAATGGAGACAAGTTCCGTATAGCTTCTACGTTCAGTAGCTAGACAATGATGTTGAATCTACTCAACATATTGGGTTTGATTGATCCCCCACTAACATTACACCTAGGATTCTTTACAAGTAGCTCATGGTAGTAACACTAGAAGACGCATAAGGTTGAGTAGCTCTATAATAAAGTAAGAAGACTTCCAAATACTAAATCTACTTCTTTCTTTTCCTCCTAGGCTTCTTTTTAACTAATATAGCATCCTCATCAGTTAGATCTCGTAGCCAGTCCGCATGATACTTCTCATCGTACGGAACAACCTCCCCATCAACGAACGGCTCTCCTGCAAAAGAAATAATGCATGATTAATAAACAAGAGTGCTGCAGATACTAAAATATAACTTGAGCAGCAAACCAAACCTCCATATCCACTGTCACCATCAACTACATATGAATCTGGCAGAACCCATCTAACATCAGGCAGAGCTGCAACCAAACACATAAACCACAGTTTTACAGCATTTTTCCAACAAAACTAAAACATAAAAAAAAAAAATGAGATTTTTGAAGGATCTGTTTTCAATACATCTAATCTTGTAAGTCAAAGGTTCATGAACCCTGCAGCCAAATGCGTAATAGTACTTTGTGGAAACAGAGTAAATCGATCTCTTAGCTTCTTCTTCGCTGCACACAACAAAGCAACCACGATCATACACCACAAAGCTTCGATCTTTTTTTTTATCAAAAGGAGTTACCTCCCAAGAGCCATGGATAGGGTTTTGACAAAGCCTTGGACGATGTCGTTTCGAGGTGGGTATCCTTTGGGAGGCTTCATGAGCACCAGCCAGTGCTTGTAGTCGCAGCCTTCGACTAAACTCGGGACTTTGATTAACTCAGAGAGACGAGTCGTGTTCGAGTTAACGGAACAAGAACTTCCGGAGAACGGAAGTAACGGAGTAAGTCGAAACCGGACGGCTGCCGTTAAGTTTAACGGCCTTCTGATGATGCTCGCCATTGATATACGGCCGAGCGTAAAACGATGGAACCTCCTCGATAACGTGTGAGACCCTCCACTTCGGACAGAGTGTTGCTTTCGTTTTAAGTTGGTTTTGTCGTAAACCGGCTTATGGTTTGGTTTTGGTTCAGTTTTTCCGGTTTATAGCAGATGAAACCAAATGGCGATCCTGTTTTGTTTGTAGTTCTGTTTGGTTTTGATATGGTTTATTGTTATTTATTCTTTTGGTATAAGTTTGTTGCTACCAAAGCGAACCTGGTTCAGGTGGTTGTGGTTATGACCTTTCCACTTGGGGTCCTGTGTTCGAAGAGCTTTGGTACCTCATCTCTCTCTCTCTCTCTCATTCCTCGGACCTTTCAACTCATCTCTTTGATTCTTATCAATAAGCAAGGTAATAATAATTACCTTTTTTTTTACCAATGTTGATTCAATCCACGCTGACAAAAACTGTTTAGAATCTTTTGGATTTCCGGCAAAGGTGAAACAACCGTAAAACCTCTATAAATGTTGAGTTGGACGAGTAGGTCCAATGGTAAATTTAATAAGTGTCAGTAGTCTTCTGTTCAGATTCAATCCACAGCTGACGAAAACTAAATTAATATTTGGTAAATTAATAATCTTTATAAATTAATAAATTTTACTGATTCAAATTTGGACCGGTTCAAATTTGATATAAATCAATAAAATAATAATATTTTTTAGGAAAAATCTATGTAAATATATAGTCTCATTAAAATTATAAATTAATAATTTATATGTATACATATTTTACATAAGTAAAAACCTATTATTATATTATTATTTTTATATTCAGAATGAAATTATTTTTATATTTTTTTAACGGTTAATATATTTTGATGAGATTTAGTAATATTATATCTAAAACCACATTTAATTTCTATGAAATATATATTATATACACCAAATAATATAATTTATGTCAAAATTTTAAAAATAACAATTAATGTCTATACAATAAAATCAAATATTTTTTTTTATCTTAGAATAAATATATCTTAAAATAATAAATATAAATAAAGAATCTTTTGTAAATTAATAGCTCTATAAATTAATAAAATTTCAAATTCCAATATTATTAATTTATAGAGATTCTACTGTATTTCATTTTAATTAAATTTGACTCTTAAGATTCGAGTCAAATAAACACTCATTCAGCTGAAATTTATATTTATATAAGTTAATCTAACTAAAAGTGAAATTTATAAAACTTGTGAAATCAATTATCGACTTTAACCAACTTTGTAGCGAATTAAAATAAAATTAATGTAAATTTTTATTATATTTCAAGTTTGTAGATGCGTGATATTAGGTTCGGACACTTGGGCTTTGTTTGTCTCTGTTATCTATGGGCCAGCCAGCCCTCTGAAGACATTTTCAATCTCTGTGTTTTGTTTTCCCTGATGGGCAGCATAGAGTGATAAACTGATAATTGTATACTAGATTATACATTTTACTTTCATATTATCTTTTCTTGCCAGAAAATATGAAAGATTGGATATTTTCTGCATATTTATATAAATTTCATTTTATGGAAATTTAGAGTAAATAACATAGACGGGAAAATAAAGAGAGCAAATGACATAGAATAATGGGACGATAGACGCATGACTCCACTCTCTTACGAAATGATTAGTTGAACTAATCATAAAAGTCCAAGTATACAAAGCCAAGCCTTAATCATACTCTATGTACAAGACTCATAAAGGCATCCCTAAATGTAAAAGTCACATCTCCACAAACTCAAGACATACATCGGTTTGTTAGATCATGTTACAAATTTTTAACATGAATTAATCTCTCATAGCGCACTTTTCTTTCGTTTATATTCCTGCATGTAGCCATAACTCATAAGTTATGCTAATGTAAATACTGTCTTTTGCACTTCTCTACACCAGCTCGTGTAGCATCTCTCCTTATGATGGATGAATCTCTTCTTCTTTTACTTAGCTTATCACTTCATACATGTTTCAAAAGTCAAATCAAGAACACATACCGGAGTAATATTTTATATAAATTGACAATTGATGATATGTGAAAACAAAACATGCCTTAGGTTCCAAAAGCAACCGAGCTAGAAAATCCAACTTACAACGAGTCACAGTAAAGCAAACAGCACATTCTAAGACAACATTAGCTAGTAAAACAACAATTGATTATTTTTTTTCAAAAACAACAAATTGTAGTAACTTCTAACCAAGAAATATAGAAAACAAAACTTCAAGTTCATTTTTCTTTTGCCAAAAGCTATTGTTAACTTGAGACATTCAGTACACACAAACAGAAACTTGTGTTGTGTACGCCTTATATGCATTTCTCACATGTGATTCTCTTCAATCAAACCCTTCCATCTTCTAGTTTATATTCCCTTTAATTTTTCCCTCTTTTTATTTAAATATATTCTCAGAAGATATATAGCAAGTTGAAGGGAAAATATACTTGTAGGTAATACAAATTTCGAATCAAGGTAGATAGCCAATACGTTATAGTGTCTACACGCCACAATTATGCTCAAATTATAGGATTCTTATTTTCAATTTTATCATAATAGAATAGATTCCAACTGAGGATACGTATTGTGAGTTATTGGAAATTGGACAACCACAAATTTAGTACACCAAAAAAAATCATCTAATTTATTTATAAACAAGACATAGCTCAAAAGGATTTGTCTATGTATATTAACGAATCATACGTCGCATTATTGTCGTTATGATGAAAATAACTAAAGCTTTCAAAGAAAGAAAAAGGCGTGTTGTCTTAAGGCTTAAAGAAGTAACCTTGTGGCATTTCTATTCTGTGATAGAGAATCATCACAAAGATAAGAGAATGGCCCTACTACTTACTACCTTCGAGAGTTTTTGTTCATACATGTCTTTTCAATATGATAAATGAGTATCATCAAGTTTTAATCGAATAGCATCAACATTATTTTGTTCCTGTTTAACTAAGTTCACAATGACACAAGTCCGAACCTTCAAAGTTATTAGCATTTAGCCCAAAAAATTCCACAGGTGCACAAATCCGGCAAAAACAAATTCATACAGAGACCAATCTTGGTTACTGATGAAAAATTCAAATCTGAAAACCGGATCTTTTCCAGGTGGTGATCCCTAAACCAAACGGTTATCAACCGGTTAAAACTTTTTTTTTTAACTTTTCTTTGAGTCTAGCAGCTATCGGACCTAGACAAAACATTTGAAACACAATAATCATCTTTGTCATTAGAAGGACTACTAGGCATTGATCTGAGCATCCTTGGAGAATCCAAACTTCTTCTCAAGATCTGCGTCATAGCAGAGATCAAACGTCCGGTCGGATTAGGAGGTGGGCTTGAGGATTTGAACTTATAACACATGTTCATGTGTCTTGCCATGGCTTCCTCTGTAGTTAGCAAACGTTTTGTTCTTATAACCTCGTACTTCACAGCTTCAGAACAGAGACCACATATCCATTTACCCATGTAATGTTCTCTGATCATCTCTATGTAAGATTGTGTGCACTCCTCGGTTAATCCGCAGCAGTCACATGTCACCTGCTCTGGCTCCTCATAGGAGATTTGTGTTATTGACGCTGGAGACGGCTGGTGAGAGGCGATCATGACCTCTGGTGTTGAAAGTAGCATGGTGGGATCGCTTAAGAGACTTGTGGTCATATAGACAGAGGGAGAGGAAGAGAGAGAGGGAGGGAGGGAGAGGGCATGTGCAGGCGAAGGAGAGGCAATGATGGTGTTTTAAAGGTAGAAGAAGAAGAATATAAGCCACGTCAGATTATTTGATTTTCTGACAGCTTAATCCTCGCCGTCTATCTGGAGTTAAGCCAGCTGGCATTGAAACCGACTCTCTCTAAACATATTCACACGAATAAAATAACATTAATTAAATGTGTTATTTACTTCAGCCGTTTCGGTGTGGTTTTAGTTTGACTAACTTAGCCAATCAGAAGCTGTCACGTGGGATATGACGCTGTTTCCAACTAATGTTATTGCTCAACTATGCAGGAAAACTACATATAGATATAGTTAGTCACGGCATTAGTTTTGCTAGTATTAAAATGATTTGTATTTTCAAGTTTTGAGTTTAATTTTGATCGAATCACGAGTTGTTTTTGTGGGTCAGTTTGCAGTTTTGAAAGTGTTTGTGAATGCGGTATAAATGATATACGACCAAGTCAAATCAGTAATTGCTAATTAATTGCGTTTTAATCGTGATTTAACTATTATCTTTGATCTTTCTGTCGCCAATGATCATATGCGGTGACGTCAGCAGTAGGCAATTATTGGTTAGATACACAAACCGAAACTTTTACTTACGAGATTTAGAAACCATGATTTTTTCTTTTACAAGAAACAATTTCGTATAGTACCGGTTTGTAATTTAAAAATCTGAAATTCGAAAGACATGTCATTAGCTCTTAATCGACGGAGTTACATGTAAATTAAATTAGACCTATTATTTTTAACTTTTAGATAAATATTCTCATATCCAATTAAGAAATAGGAGTGCTAGGAAAAAAAATAGTTTTAGCACAATCTTCATTTGGAGAGTGTAGACATGCTTATACATACCCTAAAAATGTTATTCTCAGTAGTGCTTTGCAAAAAAGAAAAAATTCACAAAAGTAGTAATAATTTATATATAATGGACACGTATATATTTCATTTTTTAGCTGAATGATTGCGTGGAATAATTAAACGAAGAGATATGCCTTGTTGGCGATTCCTTTAGATCCAATATACACCATACAGGATACAGCCAATGAGGAAAGAGCAACTTACGATCATATTGTATAATTTTCTTGTTACCTTTAACTATTAAATTCATACAATAAACAATAGATCGACGTTGACGAGAGAAACGCAATAGAACCTGTTGAGGTTCAGGTATATATATATGCACTACATGGCTAGTCTTCCAGATTAAAAAGGCTATAAATTAGAAAGCCAAAATATTCCAAACAGAAAACATGTAATTGTATAGAATATACTTGCTATATCTCTTAATGCACCATCATGTTTTTTTTTTTTGGACAAAGACCATCATATTTCATTCTAACTTAAGACACAGCGATTTGGGAAATTGTATTAGTATATCTCATCGCTAATTATTAGCGTCCATGGTGGTATATACTCTAGAATCATGTCTTAAGTTATACGGTATGCAGTTCTGACGGTATGTGTGATCTTGCACGCTGACGATAAACTTGGTCCAGGTCAAGATCATATATACATGCATACATATATATACAAATATTATAATGTCATTTAGGAGGCCGTCATATAAAAAGTGTTGACATTGATCCGATGGGAAATCTTCAAAGTGTGTTTCACGTGTATGATAGATTCACAACCCATAAGTATAGAGAGACAGATTCGTGGACATGCGTCCTTGATTTTGGAAATATTGGCCTTTCATCGTGTCATGGATATATACCCCTTTTTGTAACTTATGTTTCTCGGTAGTTCGATGACGAAAAAGATCACGCTAATATTAAGAAATATATTAATTTGAAAATTTCATGGCATAAGTCGAGGATCTAAAGTAATTTAATATAGGTCAACTCCGAAACTGGATGCATTATAGAATGAATAAACACAGAATAAGAGAAAGAAATGTACTTCTAAAGTAAGATATTGACGCGGCTTGACTTGTGCAATGTGCATAATAATAATTAAAAGAAAATCTTACTGAAAGACCAAATAATTCCGGAAATAAAGGGTCATCATCACGTTAAAGCCGGCCCTTTTAGCCGACAATTCCAAGAACAAATTTTCCCTGGTGATCAAAAATTCTAGTAGATTGGATTTTAGTATTTTACCATCTGCATAGTTCTTAAAATATTTTCAAAATTTTACTTTTTAGTCTACAAATATTTTTATATATCTCTCTACAGGTAACAATCACTAAAAAACATTTGTATTTCCATTTTTCGAAGGAATAGAAAGGCAGCAGCTAAATAAAGAAACATCATAAACAAATAAGTTTGGATAGTCTTACCATAAGCATCTAAATGGGCAATATACAGAAAGCCCTGATGAAATGAATTTGGATTCATAGTTTATTCTAGTCTTTAAGCCCAATTTACATTGTAAGACTGCACTAGGGACCAGGCCTCTGAGAGCCCAGATGCTTATCCTATTTTAACATCGTTTCACATGTTTCATTTTATTTTGTTGTCATATTCATTTTTATGATACTAATTGAAGCGGTAAACCTTCGATGCGAGATACCAATCAAAACAATCATTATAACCGCTAAATCTACATTATTTTTATTTTTATACACATAAATATTTATTTGCACGGTGGTCAATGGTATATATTTCGAATATTTACCAAATTTCTAATTTTTTAATATTATATTTTAAAAGAAAACAATTTTAAAGTTAATTTAATTTATTTTTCATGTTTTAGATAAAATAAAAAATATATATAATGAAATATACATTTATATTTTAAATAAGCACGAATTTAATTAAATATTTTAAAGGTTTGTTCAAGTGCAAATGAAATATACATTTATATTTTAAATATATACGAAATTAATTTAATATCTAAGAGGTTTGTTTAATGAAAATGAAATATACATATTTATACTGTAAATAAAAAGACATGAGACATTTTACAATTTCAGAGAAAATATAAAAATATTTATTTGATGTTTTTTATAATAATTTAAATAATTAACATATTTATATAAAAATAAATTAAATAATTTCTAAGGGGTGGTCTAAATGAAAAAAATCACATATGAGATGATAGCTGATAACTTATGTTTTAATAATATAGATTTTAATACACGATTTGTTTTGATAATAAATGAATACATGTTTTTGTTTTGATAATAAATGAATTTTTGCAATTATATTCTAGATTAAACACATTAATATATGACTAGTTAATAAAACAGACATGAATTGAAATATTCAAATCTTTTCACTTCGGTATCTAAAATTAAGGCAAACTGGCGACTACATATTTTGGAAATTTTATAGATTTTAGAAATATTTTGTGGGACTAAAGAACACATTATGAGTATCCAAAATTCTATCGGAAAATTTAATATGTTATAATTAAAATGATTGCTTACAATTTGCTTCAAACTTACAAATATTCTCTTTACTTTAATTCATATAATATTGTGGTTTATTAATCAGATTATAGGATATTTTTTATTTGAATTATTAAGGAAAAGACAATAAAAACTTAAAATTAGGTTTATTATCATAAGAGTGTAATAATTCTAAGGGATAATTCTTATTTGTACTTTTATTTTTATAGTATAGATAACTAGTGTTGAACCCGCACATATATATGTTTACTTTTAAAATAATATTTAATATATAAAATAAAAAATAATATATATATATTTTTATATCAGTCTTTGGTTTCTATATATAAAATTATTTTAAAATTTATATATATTAAAATTTATTTTGATGAAATTGTATTAGTCATATTATTTTTGATGAAATTGTACTAGTTTTAAAAAAAAAAATATTTATGTGACTAAATTAAATTAGTTAATATTATATTTTGAATTTTTTATTTAATGTATTATATATCAATTTGTTGTTTTTGTTTGTACTATAAAAAACTAATAAAATGATACAGCTAATAAATTATTATTGATTTTGTTATATATAAAACATTAATATGATAATTTAAAAAATAATTAGCCAATACTATTTAATTTTAAAATTAATTACAGAAAAGTACGTAAAATTTGGCGTAGATTAAATATGGTAAGAAAATGAACAATAATAGTAAAATATAAATGTATTTGACTTTTACTGGAAATGTTATTGTTTAGATTTAAATTGTTTTTTAATAGAAAAAATATCACATATGAGTAAATTTAAGATATATTTTGTTAAATTTTTATTAGTGGTCTAACTTAGACTTTTTATGGTAGATAAAATAGTGATTATGTTTTAATAGATTAGACTAGATCTCGGGTTTTTGTTTTCATTTATTTTTATATAAATATTTTGTTTTCGATTCTAAATTGGTATATATTATAATATATATATAGGTCTATCAATTTTTAAAACATAATAAGTTTACGGTTTATTTTTTCATTGAATAGATTGTTTCAAACTTTCACATGTATTTGTATCTTCTTCTATATATATATTTCGGATTATTATTTCATTATTAAAATCGTAACTATATATATAAAGATTAGCAAAATATTGTTTATTGACATATTCAAAGATATTGTAACATTTCACAAATTTAGAAAGTTTTTAAAAAATTAAACTTTTCGCTTCATAGATTTCTATTATCGAGTAAATAATTAAACATTTAGTTTTTGTTTAATTTTTAAAATAAACTATATAGTTTAAAATTTGTTTTCGTTGGTTTAAGGTAGCAAAGATTAATCATTGTTTGATAATATGATTTATGTTATTTAAAAAAAAAATCTTTATAATTTTAAAAGTTAACATCGACAAATATTTAAATATTTAACATATGGAGATATAGTATTACAACATTAAATTATATCTATTTAATTTATATTTTCTATAAATCCAATGGATCATCTATTGTTTAAATCTAATTATTAATAGCCCAATAAAAATTTCTGGTACGCCCAAAATTTAAATGATAAAATTATAGATTAAATATAACATGATTTTCTATGAATATGTCAATTAGGTCTATTTTTTAAAAAATCACACATGAATCAAGGTTGTGACTTATGTTTTAATATATAAGATATATATAATTCTAGGGATACGAAGTTAATTAAGTTTAAGAATTAACAATTTATTTAGTTTGACGTTTAATTACTTAAATAAAGTATCGTTAGAATAAATTGAATTAGTAATGGACACGTACATTCATGTCGTTTACAAATGATTGTACTCAGCTTGTTAACCGGGAAGTGATTATTGTATTCAAACTATTTAATTACGAAAATTGTTTCACGCCTATAATGAACTTCAATGGATGACACGTAGTTGAAACGATGTATATTTTGTTTTCCTTCTATAAACTTTTGTTTATTGACCGGATCTTATACAACAAAACAAATAAAACAGACTTGTCTCTCTTCTCATTAAACCACGTCATCAGATAGTAGAGAGCAAATCTCGACACCTGTCAACACCTGGGTTGTTCTGTGTTTTTTTTTTCTTGGTTTTGTTTCTTATGTTGTCTGATACGGAAGTGTGAACTGGGCTTTATAGTATTTGTGCATGAAGCCCAGAGTGGAGCCCAGTCTTCTTCAAGCTGTCTCAACCCACAAGTGGTTTAGGGTTTTCTCCCATTTTCTTCTCGCGGGTCAAACTCACCGACGAAACCACAGTTAGGCTCAGATCGCCGTTCCGATATACATAACGCCTCAGATTTCCATAAATGCGTTCTTAACTTCGTTCTCCACGTTATTCCTCCACTTATTTCATTTGATTGCTTCAACATCAGGTAGGAGAGGGCAATTCTCAAGTATTGATTGCTTCAACCTCCTCCTTTAATAATTTTAAGCTTATCTGATGATTTTTATTTGCTTTGTTCCTATGTGTCAGAGAGTGTTCGTGGACAGATGCATCATGAGGTTGTAACGATGAGAGATCGGCAGGAGATTAAAGAGAGATATCCGAAATTGTTGAGTTAGACATTGAGGAGACAGAGTAAGAGATTCACGTCTAGCAACAAGAGAGATTTAGAAGAATATAGATGATAAGAGTCTGGCAATGGCGATTCTAAGCATGATAATATCACAGGAATAGCTCCCGTTGTGAAGTCGTATTCTTAATAACGCAATCTTCGATGTAATATTATCACAGGAATAGCTCTCGAGAAAGGCTTGCTCAGGTTCGACGTTCGTAGAGTTTTTATTTATTTCTAATGTAAGTCTGGTTTTCAAGAACTCTTACCGAGACTTCCTATTCTGTTTATTTTTTCCCGGCCGGTGTAGTATGCTTGCAGTATGTATAAAGAGGTCACATGACTGTCATCCGGAAGCGGTAGTGTAGAATTTTGAGCAGACCGCCGACTACCTCCTACTTCATCGCCGGGGTGCTATAGCTTCGAAGTTGTCTCACGGTTCTCTATTTACTTCACAATCCACAAATGGTTTTAGTCAGTTGTTTGAAATACTGATGCCTAATATTTATTTTATTCCCAGAATGCTTAGTTTGTTTGTATTAAGCAGGCGAGATTACAAGCGCTGGCCACAACAGTGAACGACGATCGGGGAGCACCTGTTTGGTTGCAGTTCAGCAAGTTCTACTCCAAAAGAACATCTAGAAGGGTTAGTGATGCCTACAGATGAGAATGAGAACAGAGTGCTTGATCCAAAGAATTCACAGAATATTGAAGGACACACTCTTCTTTATGCTGCATCAGAAAATGGGCGTTGATAAGTTATTCCAGAGATGTTGAAGCATATGGACCTTGAAACCGCATTAATTTCAGCTAAGAACGGTTTTGATCCCTTCCACATCACAGTTAAAAAACCATCTCGGTAAAGGAACTTTCAGATGTATCCAGTGGAAACTCAAGAACTTTGTTTTATCGTACAACTTCTTCTGACACAGACCTTGAATGTACTTGCAGACACATTGAAGATCTCTTGGACATTTCGGATCTGGCCATGAAAACAGATTTGTTGTGTGCAACTGCATTGCATATGGCCGCTATACATGCATGTGATGGTAATTCTCATTTACCTAAGAGAGCTTTTTTTTTTCTGATCAACCTAAGATAGCTAAAAACAATGGAAAAGCGCCTCTTGGGTCACTTTTTGTGCCTTGGATATATTACATATTACATATTTATGTGTGTGTGTTGATGTGTTTTGCGTAGGATTGGAATATGTTACGCAAAGACATTCAAGAACTGAAACCAACTTATCTAGCTGTAGTTCCAAGAGTATTTGAGACCATCCACGTAGAAATTCAAAAGGCTATTTAGACATGTTACCTGAGAATGAAACTTTTCTCCAATGTTCTCTACAAACAGTAAGCAACTTCATCGTTAGTAGCCTCTGTGAATCTCTGTTCACTTTCCTTCCTTTAGAAAAGATCTAAACGGATTTGACTGTGTTAATGTCTGGAAGAGGCTGGACCATTCTTGGATTGATGGTTCATTGGGTTGGAGAAGAAATAGATGAAGAGAGTTTAGAATATCACTAATTGTAGATGGATATGTTAAATTAATGGTACACTTGATGATTTCTTTTTGACAACAAAAGTTTTATTTTTAGCATGATCGCTGAATAAGCAACAATTAGGAATAACGAGATGATCTACAATCGCGCTTTACTTAGTGGAGGTTCAACACCAAAAAAAATGAAAGCTTTATGTATTATACTATTATCAAAAATATATGGACCCAAATAATATTGAAACAAAGCCACAGGTTCGTGGTGACATGCATTTTTTTTAAGGATAAGAAGGATTAAAATATTAGACAGCTTGGTGAATGGACTGATATAGTTTAAAAACACAGAGTATATTCATTAGATTCTACTGAATATTTATCAGGAAATTCTCTTAGTATCCTCAAAGTAACAAACAGTTACGGTGCAGTTAATAGTTGTCGACAACCCATACTATTAGATATCAATGGACAAACTCTAGAACCTAACACACTCTGAGAAAGCAGAGCAAGCAAATCTTAATCCATCGATAAGCCAGCTCAAATATATTATATGACCTTATTCCAAAAACATCTCTGCTTCACTCTTTGACAAAAAAACACAGGTCCCACTCTCCAATGACACAACTAAACTAAACCAAGTTTCTAAAACATATGTCCCACTCTAGAATAAGCTCAAATAACAATATAACAATTTTCATAAACTTTAAGATCAATAATTTTTTTTTAAACTACTTCTATTAATAATACATCCAAATATGATTACAACATCATCCAGTCTCCAGGAAACTGCATAAAAAACTGGATTCAACAAAACTATAAACTATATACTAAAGCGAGTAAACCAAGTGGAAAGTAAAGAGACTGTAGTAGGGCACCTATTCAATGACGAGACAAAATGTCCAGCTTGGCTCTAATCTGGCGAGAGATGTCATCAACCAGAGCAGAGGCCGGACGCGAGATTTGAGAGTGTAGCCTTGCATTCCTCCCTCTCCAAATGAAGTACATGGAAGCTTAGAGTGCAAGTTTGATGATGAGAGATGTATTACCGTCTGCCACCGGCATTTTAGCCCATCTAAGTCCTGCCTCGAACTGAGCTGGAGGAGAAAGACGGCAGCGAGAGTAGAAAAAGACTAGACCTGAATACTGAAACTGCAAATGGAAAATATGTGTCGTCTCATTCTACTGCTTGACCACAGAGGAGGCAAGTATTCATAATTGACACGACCCACGACTTCAATTTATCTCTCTTGGGGAGCCTATCACGTGCCAAAACCCATATGAGAAATGTGTGTTTTGGTATGTGACCCTTGAATCAAACTGCATCATGCCACTCAACTAGCGAAGCCTGATTGTATAGATAATTCCACATCTCAAAAGTAGAAAAAGAATCAGTAGTAGTGCTTTCAAAGGTAACAATCATCCCCTGATGAGTTTATAATAGATTCATGGGATGGGAGCCAACAGATGTGAACAGGAGCCAAATTAGTTTGAGTCCAAGAACTCTATTCCAATCACTGAAATGCCTGAGCCCAAGACCCCCACATCTCTTAGAGGTACATACAGACTCCCACACCACTTTAGCCCCTCGAGCTCCCCTAGGCACTCCCTTCCATATGGTAGGGTTACATAACTGTTCCAACCTTTTCAAACAGCCTTTTGGCAGCAAAAAAAAGAAAAACACATGACACCAACCATAATTTTCAAGCCTTAGACGGTGACGCTTCAGGCACATATGTTGCTGTCACTTACAGTAAAACAATAAACTAAACAAATGTCCACCATGAAAAATTTCTACCACTTCCATGAAGAAATCGATACTGGCGCATCCAGCCGAATATCAAATACATCAACTACATTTCAAATATAACAAGAAACTGCAAAAAACAAAAAATATTACACATGTGATTAACTGAAATGACAAACAACCCGCGCGTAGGAAAAGCAAATTATTTAATATTCATGCGAGATTCAATATAAATAAAGCCACAAAAATACAACACCATATATTACTCTAAGATACAAACCATGCCCTCATTCATCGACCCCAAAATATAAACACTTTCAAAACACTAACTCCCGGTAAAGACCATACCAATTTAAACACTTTTTAAACATGCAAAACCTTTCAACTGCACTCCACTACATACACTCCTAACAACTAAATATCAAAACACAAGATTTTGAAAACTAAATCAAACAAATATTCGAACCCAGCGCGTAGCACCGGAATACCCCTAGTATAAAATAAAACAGTCACTTAAATAATAACATACATGAAAATGAAAACAGATCTGGTCTTGGTTCCGCTGATAGTTTCAAAATCAATAAAGCTTGAGAGAGAAGAGAGAGAAAGTAGATTTGGTCTTGGTTCCGCTGAGCGGCCGGCGCGTCTGCACGCATGCCGTCGTCGGAACCAAGGTCCGTCCGTTTAAAAGTTATCCTAGTGCCTCTCCTTCGTATCCTCCCACCACTTTCGCCTTGTCCGAGCTGTGGCTCCGGCCTAATCCATGGTGCATGGCGGTTTGTTGTTTGGAGTGAAGACATGGTCGTGGGGAAGGTTTTCTGCGGTGGAGAGGCGGCTCGTTTAGATCAAGGTTCCACTCCAGGAGGGGGAGGCTTTTACAGCTCCGTCGTCGTCGGTATTCTCCGGGAGGTGGAGGCTCCTTTTGCTCTGCCGCCGCCGGTTCAGTTTTCGGGAGGGAGAGGCTTACCTAGCTCTGTCGTCGCCGTCTTGTCTCCGGAGGGTGGAGGCTACCATAGCTCTACGCTGCCGGCTTGGAACCCGTAGAAAGCTTGGGTGTTAGCGGTGAAAGTTAGGTTTGGTTGTTGTTCTTGTTGGCTCGGGTGGACATTAGATAGATCGGATGAGATCTTAGAAAAAGATGAAGCTCTCCGTGGATGATACCGCCGACAAGAGAAGATAGGTTAGGTTGTGGTGACGGGACTTATTCCCGAGAGAAGAGTGGGTGGTCCTGATGAGAGCGCGGTATGTCCGATGACGCTTTCGGTGGAAGACCACCGGAGAGGAAGGCAGTTGATGCGGGTTATGAGATCCGGCGAAACGAAGGTACGGTGAGGTGGCTCCGGCGGTGTTTTCGAGGTGGAGACGGTCAGGTCGAGGCGGTTTGCGACGCGTGTCGATCCGAAGGTGTAGATGCTTCCACGTGTTCAGCAGCCAGCCTCCTTGACGCGTGCTTTCCAGCCGACGTCGTTTGGGTTTGTATGGTTTGGGCCGCGGACCCGTTTAAGCGTTTAAATTGTAGCCGGTAGGCTTTTGGACTTCTAACCATTTTGATTATGTATTTGAGCCTTGTGCCTTGTATTCTGGGCTTAGCCCGATTTTATTATTTAAAAAAAAAACACTTGGTGGAAAAAAAAAAATGAAAACAGTCGCTGTGGTTGGCCCGAGAAGTGGTTATTGGTTACAGCCTCATTTTATAAATAAGGTAGGACCGAATCTTTAGCGGACCAAAACCTAAAATCCTCTAGGCTATATTTGTAAAGTGATTTTGCCACATGTTCTATCTACAATCATTTTTACAAAAAATACGATGACATGACTAACAAGATTGATGACATGGCTTATAGTTAATATGACATGGACAATTACATTTATTACTGACATATATTTTTGGTACACTTTATAGGATATGACAATAACTAATACTTTACATTTAATGTTGATTTATATTTTTGTTAAACTTCTTAAAATAAAGTAATAATTCATAAATCATCACTAAAATAAATATATTGAAATATGCATTATAATTTTCGAAATACATTATTTAATTGTATTTTTGTAATTATACAATTTTTATAACTAATATTTTAAAAAAATTCTACATCTTTTTTAAAAAAAATAATAAATTGTTAATCGTAATTTCATTAGTTTCTTTTAGATATCTACAAATTTTATAAATATTGTTTAGTTATAATTTTTAATAACTATACAATTTTTATATGATTTTTAGTAATTTTATACAAGTTGATTTAATACATTTAATCCCCTAAACTATATTTGCGAAGTGATTTTGCCACAAGTCCTATGTACAATCATTTTTACAAAAAAAAATGATGACATGACTAACAAGATTGATGACATGACTTATAGTTAATATGACATGGACAATCACATTTATTACTGACATATATTTTTGGTACACTTTATAGAATATGACAATAACTAATACATTACATTTAATATTGATTTATATTTTTTTTAAACTTCTTAAAATAAGGTAATAATTCATAATCATCACTAAAATAAATATATTGAAATATGCATTATAAATTTCGAAATACATTATTTAATTGTATTTTTTATAATTATACAATTTTTATTACTAATATTTTCAAAATTTTCTACATCTTTTTTAAAAAATTAATAAATTGTTAATCGTAATTTCATTAGTTTCTTTTAGATATCTACAAATTTTATAAATATTGTTTAAATATTGTTTAGTTATAATTTTTAATAACTATACAATTTTTATATGATTTTTAGTAATTTTATACAAGTTGATTTAATACATTTAACCAAAATAAATAGATAAAAAATTTATCTAAGATTCAAATTTTAAATATATTATATATATATATTATTAAATGTAATTTAAAATAAACAAAATTATTTTTTCTTAATTTTATGCTTAAATAATCAATTTTATATTAAATATTAGTCAAAAATAATAAAATATATAATATTAATAAATTTTATTTTAAATATAATTTAATTTTAAAAAAATTTATCAGTGCACATGGTGCAGGAAAACATCTAGCGAGTAACTAAACTTTGGGAAAGTTCTATTAAATTCTCATTAGTAACAGAAAATAGTGGCAGACAGCAATCCGTCAAATCAGGTTTTACACTTCTCTTAATTCAAAAAGTTAACTCATTTTTATTATTATTTTAAGCTATTTATGCCAATGCTTGTGCTAATTAGGCAAACAAAACTTGTATTCTGTGTATCTGAGAATGAAGACCATCTCTTATGTATCAATATTTTCTTTAAAATAAAAAATTCTATAATAAAGATAGAGTTTATACTAATATATTTTTTAAAATAATGTTCTTTGAAATATAAGGTAAAAGTAGAAATTGCTCGTTGCTGTCAGAAATATAGAAAATATAAATTTTATTTTATAAAAGCTAAAAATAAAAATAAATATAGAGAATATAAATTTTCAGCCATCATACTTATCATATCTAGATATCAGAATAGACTCATCATGGATACATAAATTTAAAGTTGTTTTGTAATATTGTTATTTATTGAACATGGCCTACATGTCTAATGATTTGGTTCGCCGAATTTATATTGAGCATTTGATTGTCGTCCGATCACGACGTGGAAGACTTTGTACAAGATTTAACATTTTACAAGTTTTTTCAAATAATTTTGGTGATATATAGTCAAATATATTAATTAGTTTTATTAATATATTTTTTGTTAAGTGAGTGATAAACGAAGAATATAAAAGAAAGTCCACACAAATATATAGGATATAAGATCGACAATGGACCCAAAAATTAAATATGGATAGCGAGACATCATTATGTTAGGAGTGAATAAACTAACTTGCAAATATTGACAAGAAAAAAGTCAAAAACAATATGTTATAATTACCAAGGAAAATATATCAGAATAGTGGAATGAGAAATAATTCAATTTTTATGATTAAAATAACAGAATAATTGAACACAAATCATATTGTTTGTGGAAAAACTGATCAACGGGTTGGTATGTCCGAGAACCAATATCATATAAAGTAGGAACTTTGGAATTATTTTCGTTTAGTAGGTAGAAATTTATTAGAATTATTTTTAGTGACAAATAAATTAACTAAAATTTCGAGATGGAACTTTTAGTCCTATGTTTAAATCAATATTAAGATCACTTCGTTTGGTTAACTTAAAACTATACAAAAATAATGAGAAAACAGAAATGGTAAACAATAAACATGATTTTAAATCATCTAATTGTTGGAAAACAAAATTCATCTAATTATATATATAAAAAAAATCCATCACTGTTCTGACGGCAGGATACTTTATACGTGTCTATTAACAATTAGCTCAACAAGCTCACTTATTAAAAAAAATCTTCTATCGCCGTTCCTTTCACCGGTCGATTAAACACCCCCTTTAAACACGGGCCTGAAAAAACCTCTTCCCTTTGTCACTCTCCTGTTTTTTTTCCTTCCCTCTCATCTCAATCATCGCCGGAACATAAAAATGTCCGAAGAATTCGCTGTCCGAGTGGAGCAAGGTCTCAAGCTCTCACGACGTATATACTACGGCAAAGGCATCGCTCCTCCCGTAGTCCCGGATCCTCAGTCCTCGCCGGAGAATTTTCTCCCGACGGCGATTACGGCTTACGCTTCAATCACAGATCCGGTGGCTGTTGATAACCCCGACGTCCCGAGCTACCAGCCGTACGTGCACGCACGTTGCGACCCGTCGGCGCTCGTGCCGCTTCAGATGCTCGGAATAGAGATGAGAGTAGATTGCTGGCTCGACACGGCGTTCGTCACCGTCACCGGGCGGTGGCGCGTTCACTGCGTTATGCCTAGTAAACGCTTTGACTGCTGCATCGCTGTTCCCACGGGGGAGAAGGTAAATTATTACAACAAAACGACAAAATATCTACTTTTATCTATCTTTGCCTTATATAGCATAACTTTACAGACTTGTATTTTCTTACTATCTTAATTATAAAAATGTTGCCAAAAATAAATAAGAAAATTCTAATATATTTTACACACTGAAATTTTGTTGAAAATGCATATTCTCTGTATATATTTGGTAACAGGGTACACTTTTAAGTGCTGAGATTGATGTTCTGAGCAATGAGAAGTCTTACAAGACCAAACTAGTTACAGAGGAAGAAGCTTCTGACATTGATAATGCCCACAAAGACAAAGAATCACGTTTTTTGAAGTCTCAAATCTATACTTTCAAGATCCCACATGTTTGTTGTTTAATCCTCTTTGCCTCACTTTTTTTTATTTGTTAATTATCTTGTTGATTGATGGTGTTATTGATAATATAGGTTAGTGGAGGATCAATCTTTTCGGTTAATGTGAACTGGTCACAGAAACTGGTCTACAAAGACGGCAAGTTTCATCTCAATGTACCTTTTAGATTCCCTGCTTATGTTACTCCCGTAGGCAAAGAGATTACTAAGCGAGAAAAGATTGTGTTGAACATGAATTCTTGTGTTAATGGTGGTGAAGTAGCCTGCAGTTATTCAAGCCATCCTTTAAAGGTATCGTTTTACATTTTCAGATTTGATCAAATTGATGTTATAGATTGTGTAATGCTGTGATTGTTCTCAGGTGATTAACCGTGAATCCGGTAAATTAAGCTGTGAGTATGAAGCTGAAGTACCTTCTTGGTCAAGGGTTGATTTTGATGTTTCATTCAATGTGAGAACTTCTTGATTCTCTGAGGCATTTTATACTACTCCCTCTGTTTATATGATATTTTACCTCCATACACAATTTTTTTTAAAAAAAAAATACTTTTTTTTCTCAAAATTATCAATAAAAATGTAATTTAAAATAATTAATTTAATTATAAATAAAATAATTGAAATATAATTGGTTACACAGTTTTTAAAAATAAAATCAAAGTTGCATAAATATGTAAAACATTGTGAAACAACAAAACCTCCCTAAAACATTGTATATATTGAAATGGAATTTAAGATTTGATATATGTTTCCTTTCACAGGTTTCCTCTGGTGATCTGAGTGGTCATGTTTTGGTTAAGTCTCCATCTCCATGGGATTCAGATGACAGAGGGATGTTCTGTTTGTACCTATTCCCTGGAACCACCAAGCATAAGCAGGTTTGTTCTTACAACTTTGGGATATCACTAAATAATGATGACATTATTAATGCACTGCATGTTATATGTAGATTTTCAGACGAAGGGTTGTGTTTGTGATCGACATAAGTGGAAGCATGAAATGGAAGCCGCTCGAGGATGTAAAGAAAGCCTTATTAGAGTCTTTGGCTAAGCTAGAACCTGAAGATGTGTTCAACATAATCGCCTTCAATGACAACATTGTAGAATTCTCAACTAAGATGGAGTTTGCAACTGATGAGACTATCTCTGCTGTGACTGAATGGCTAGATAGTAATTTAATTGCAAGTGGTGGAACAAACATGTTACTTCCCCTGATACAGGTCCTTGTCTAAAATCTCTGTTACTGTCTGATCTCTTTATCTCTTCACAAGACATAAGTTAAGAGTCTTCTTGTGTTTTTTGTTTTATTAGGCAATGAAGTTGCTTGAAGGAAGCAAGGTTGGAGTGCCTCTTGTATACCTGGTCACTGATGGATCTGTTGAAAACGAGAGAGAGATATGTAATGCCATGAAAGAATGTTGTAGTGGACACGAAAAATCGATATCTCCTAGGATATCTACCTTTGGCATTGGTAAGTAAAAAGGTTACTCTCTTCTTTTACTTGCTTCCTTGCTTCCTTGCTTCTCTCATGTAGGTATCAACATCTTGCAGGTTCTTTTTGCAACCATTACTTCTTGCAAATGCTAGCACGGATAGGGAATGGTTACTATGATGGTACAAACAACACAGGTAATTATATTCCCCATTGGTATATTCAGAACCAAGGATCAGGAAACTAAAAACGTTTCTTAAATGATAAACCTAGCCAGATTCATTTGAGCATCAGATGAGTAGACTATTCGATTCTGCTTCTAATACCATCGTAGCCAATACTACTTTTGATGCTCTCAAACTCCTACGCTCAGTTGAGGTACTTAAACAACTTACAATACAATAATCTAAGTTCTTTGAGTTTTTTCTTGACTTTCTCTTTCTCTTTGCCAGCTGTTTCCTTCTCAGATTCCAGACATAACGCTTGGTCAACCATTGATCTTGTCTGGAAGATACAAAGGACAGTTCCCTGACGAAGTTGAACTCAGAGGCACACTGGCTGATATGAGCTGTTTTACTATTGAGTTAACAGTGGAGAAAGCTAAAGACATTCCTCTAGACAAGGTCACTTCAATACTATTGTATAACCTAGAAATTGTAAGAAACACAACATTGACTCTCTCTTTGCCTAACCTTTAGGTTCTTGCGAGGAGACAAATCGATGAACTCACTGCTCAAGCTTGGTTCGAAGACAAGAAAGAGCTACAAGACAAGGTGCATAGAGATTGTGATTTTGTCATTTTTTTGTTCAATCTTTTTTCCTTAACTAATCCATCTTATCAGGTCACGAGATTGAGTATACAAACAGGGTTTCCTAGCGAATACACGCAGATGATTTTATCACTCAAGGACAATGACGAAGAGAAGACTATAGAGAGACCAGTTTCAATCAAAGAGATTCTTAGGAACCCATCATACCAAATCCACAAGCAGATGAGCAGGAACATCGAGAGAACGAGTTTGCTTGGGAAACAAGGTTTTGGGTTTGGTAACTTGGCTGCCACGTTAAAGAACTTGCCGCCGTGGATGGAGGAGCCTAAAGAGCCGGAAGGAGCAGAGATTCTGATAAGAGCAGCGTCAGGAGTGGTGGATAGAGTATGCTGTATGTGTTGCTTGCAGTGCCTTTCTAGGGTTAGCGATCAGTGCACCATTGTCTTCTCTCAGATTTGTGCTGCATTGGCTTGTTTCCAGTGTCTTGGTTGCTGTTTCGAAGTATGTGGATGTCTTGACCTCTAAGAAAGCAGATCACTGTTAAGGAGATAAAAAAAAATATACTCAAGAATATTTTAAGGAGATTGTAAAATTCAATAATGAATTTACAATCTTTGCAAAGGCTAAAATAATATAATGTAGTAGTGTGTGTAATATATATATGTGTAATCACGTACTAAAATTAGAGTTGTAATGTAAGTGACGTTCGAAAATAAAAGGGTAAATGTATTTGACTATTGTCATCATCACCTATATTACTATGACAAAATTTCTTCATTGTCAATAAAAGCTAGTTGTATCATTGTATGTGTATGAAAAAGGTGAAAACATTGAAAGGTGAGTGACAACGTCACCCTATGAATATGTAGTCACCACGAACACCAAAGCATGTCCGTTGTTTACTTTTACTAAGCTCTTACGACCAAAAGCCTCCAAAAAACGATCAGACAGAGTGATTTTGATGGGTCAAGAATCAGTTGTTCCGAATTATGCCTCTGATTTTAAATCATGTATTCGTTACAAAAGATTACCATATGCACACACAAAATAATAATAAGAAAATAAATAAATAATAATAATAATAATAATAAGAATAGCAGTTTGTTATTTTACTTTTTTGAATGATTAACAAGTTCTAAATCAACGTTCATATGCATTTTTCTAAAGAGAAGTTCAAACAAAATTTTAACTTTCATTAGACATCTTTCAACAGAAATTGAACATATGACCCCTTAGGCTTTTATTAGATGATCAAAAAGTTTGACCCAATAGTCTAATTCTTCGTTGGTAAATGGTAACAATTCAATATAGGTGATCGTTCATAGAAACTGTAAATTTGAATCCATCTGTAAGATATACGGAGTATCTTGTTAGTAAGCTCAATTACTTTACATTTGTAAAATAAATATTGGGAAGAGGATTACAATGTGAGACAGAGTACATATCCAGATTAACATTCTGTGCTCTGTCCCAAAGACGACGAAGAACAAGTACCAATACACCAATAGACAGTAAACAATCAACCCACCATAAATTATTTTCTTACGTATTAACAATGGCATTCAACTGTAAACTTCGACTAGAGAGACAAACATATTTCGGATCCAACGAAAAAGATGACTGTCAAAATAATAGTGTACATCTGTTACAAAAATAATAATAATAATAGTGTACAGTAGTAGATCTATTGGTAAAAGATAAGGGGTTTTTCTTCTTTTTTTCCAAAGGGCATTGAAGAAGGGAGAGTTGAATAGATTGAGAAAGGATGCGGAAGAGATAAAACATTCCCAAAATAGAAAGTTTTGATTTCACTAATGGAAAGGTTATGAAACAAAGAGTCATCGTCATGCTCACACTCCATGTGCCTGCCCACATCTTCTTTTCTTCTCATCTCGATGTGTGTCTCTCTAGAGTCTAGTTAACTAATTTAAACCAACTTGACAATTATTTGACCATCTTCCAATAATACTAACTATTGAAATTTACGAAATCAAATCTGATAATCCTTTTTTAATGAAATTTGAAATTTATTGATCACTCAAAGGCCTCATTTACAAAAGAATATGAATATAAATGAGATATAAACTAAAAAATATGAAGGCAAAACTATAAGGACCAAAAAGAGAACTTCAGAGGAGTAAACGAGGTCTAAGAGCATCTTCAAAAAGACTCTCTATTATAGAGTCTATATTTGAAATTTCAAGGTGTTTTTCTCTAAAACCAAAACTTCAAATTTAATTTCAAAATTATTTGTAATTTACACTATGCTCTTTATATTTGTTATAATTAATATAAATCCATAAAACTTTTATAGATAACTAGCACATATATAAAAATATTATAGTGATATTAATTAATAAAATCTTATACTAAAATATAAAATTATAAATAAAAATACATAATTAAATATTAAACTACAAGCAAAATACTATTATTACATAAAATTATTTTCTTAATGCTTAATTTTCGGTAACACAAAATTTGTTTGGACAATATTTTAGAAGTTTCGGAGAAAATTTACTAGACTATTTAGTGTTATTATAATATTTAAATTTTTGTAATAATTATATCTTCATGTATCTTCCTAAAAATATTTCTATTAAGTTTCTTTTATAATATTCTTATTGTCTAATTCTACTTTTAAAATATTATAAATCTTATTTATTTTTATTTTTTTAAATTATGTGTAAAATTTAAATTTATAAAAATAAATTTGAAATATTTAAAATATACAAAAGTTTTAAAGATTAAAACTATGAATGAGAAAATACTTAAGAATCATAAATGTGAGGTATAATTAATTATAAAGACCAAGATGCAACTAAAAAGATGAAACTTTAAATTTAGAGTTTTGAGTAGTGAAACTTGAAATATGAAGTTTTGAGTAATAAAAATATGAAGTTTCACTTTTTAAAACTCTAAATTTGAAGTTTTAAAATTCATTTTTGGAGAGCAAAAAACTCTATACTTGAAGTTATAAAGTTTCTTTTGGGGATACTCTGAGTCTCACTCACTTCGATCCCTCCAGTTTGTGAGGATATTTATACTAACTATTGAAATTTATACGAAATCAAATCTGATAATTTTTTTTGTGTTTTAGTTCTGATAATCTTTCAGTTCGCAGTAATAAACTATCACAATAATCTTTCAGTTCACAGTAATAATCTTTCAGTTTTTGCATTTTTTTAAAAAACTAAAAAACTACCATAAAAGAGGTGATTTGGTAAATGGATGGAACAAATTAACAAACTATTGTTAAGCAAAAAAAGAAGAGAGTAACAAACCATATAGGTATATGTAGAACTGTGTGACAGTTGGTACTTTGATAAACAGTATATTAGCGTGTTACGTATGAGATAGTGAATAACAACATATAACGTTAATAGATTTAGATTTTGTTTTCGAAAACTTACCGTCATACAAAGTATATTAGTTCTAATTCCATTGCCAACCGGTGTACAAGTTATTCTCTATCAATTATACGGCTTGAGTTTGGAAACTTTGGATTTTTCTTTTGTAAAGGGTGTTTAACTATTCAAATATTGGTATATACATATTATATGGGAGTTTCATATTTTGGGGATTATTAATGCTATATCTTTTATATACTAAATCACAAATCACTTGAGCAATCATATTCTGACACATGTCATTATTTAAAAAAAAATTAACAAAATTTTTAAAACAAAAAGTTATATCCCGTTCTTTTTATTAAAAAATTGAAGAGAACTGCAAAAATTAGTTTCCTATTTTTTCTGTAACTTCCAGTCTACCACTATCAAACCACACGTTTGAAAATTCAGCAGCTTCTAATATCTGTATCATCTCTGTATCTTCTATATAACATTCAATTAACTATTTTTTCTTCTATATTTTCTCTCACGTTTTCTTCTATATAACATTCAATTAACTTTTTATTTGAGTTTTCAGTGTGGAAAAGATCTTTATTATTCATTCTTTTTCTTTGTTTCCCTGGAAACAATATTGTAATTCTTTCTTCATAATTCAAGTGTAAGATTTTATACATCTATTTTGTAGTTTGATTTTTAACAAAATGATGAAAAACAGAGTTGTTTCACAGAGTACTGCACGGACATGAAATTATTCTCAAGGTAAAAAGTTATTCTTTCTTTTTTTGTAAACCGAAAAAGCCATTCTTGTGGGAAAAGATAAACACATTTACATTTAATATTATGATATCCCAAAGTCTATTTAAATAGATGAAACTTAGTTTTGTATGCATTTTTATAGCAAAAAGATAGAAGTCAAGCTTTCGTATATTATTTTTACATATGTGAACCTCCCTAGAGAGAGCAAATTTCAATTTGTTTACCTGCACACACATTAGCTCTATAAAAAAAAATACTATTCTACCAATAAAAATTTCTGCAGATCCATAAATCAAATATAAAGCGTGTGTGCAGGTAAGCATTCATTTAAGAAATTTCTATCACATTTTACATAGGTTTAGAAAATATGTAACTAAATAATAGTAATTGATTTTTATATGTTTATAGCCATTACAATTTATGATCAGATCATTTGTTGACCCGTGCGTAGCAGGGGGGTTATACTAGTTTCATATATATTTCATAAAATACACTATTTTGGGGATTTTTCATTTTTAGGGCCAAATCTCCTACAAAGATAAGTAAACACATGGAAGGTGGAAAAACTCAAAACATGGTGGAATGGTGTTTTCGAGCGACCACCAATACTCAAGTTTGTAAAAAAAAAAAACATGGGTTGATAAGTCACAACTCACAACCAGAAAGCAACCAAAACAAGAGAGAGTAGTTAATTAACCCACAATATGAAAAAAAATAAGATAGATCCATGGTGTAATTTTAGTCGTCTAATGGCACGTGAGTATATATATATATGAATTGTTTACAAGGTGTTATGTTTTATGGTGTAGAAATGACGGTGAAAGTGGTTTTTAAGAAATGACGGTGAAACAAAGTGTCAAAGGCAATAAAAGTTTGGAAAGTCTTGAAAAGAAAAACTTAATTACACTCAGGAAATTGCATAAGATGACGTATTGGAAAATCTCTCGCCCTCCCTCTAGGCGGAAAGAGAGGTATATTACTATAATATCGGGTCATTGTTTCAGTAATGTATGGATCCACCAGCTTATCGTGTATGGAATACTCGGCTTTGCACCTATTTTCTTATTGTAATGCATATCCAAATATCTTTAGAATCGATCTAAAAATTATATTAAGTAGTTCTTTTTAAATGTCTTGTTTAATTACACACACCGTTAAATATCTTGTGAAGTAAAAACGGTATTTATTCTCAGTATATAATATGATTAGATTACTTTGACCACAAGATACATGTTTTTTCGTACGCTGACGACTTGCATGACGATCATCATGTGTATATAATTATATATGCAGTACATTGCTACTTTTTCATGAGTCATAGTACGTTAATTATACTTCCAGTAGTTTTATAAACTACATATTTATAATTGAAAAAAATGAATTGACTACATATTTATAATTCAGATGCCTTACACGTGTTCTGTTTAAAATCACAAAGACATCTCAAAACCTCGCTTTTTGTTGTTAATCACTGCTAGCAAATGTTTAAGGCAACGTATCAACCATATAAACCACATATTCAATACAATAATAACTGTTTAAGTGGTCCCAAATCCATCATTGTCCACATTTTCCTCCCATATGGGCCATATCTATACTAAAGTATACCATTTATAAGTTGCAATAACGGTAAGAGCAGCATTATAGCTGGCTCTTAAATTGGTTTGTTAACCTATTTAGAATTTAAAAAAATGAAAAATAGAAATAAATCTAAGACACGTCTCTTAATCAAAAGAAGGAAGAAACGTATCTTCATCATCGTCCTCTTCCATCTGCCATGTGATCTCTACACTACAAGAAAACATAACTTTAACGACTACAATATTAGTAGCTAGTTGGTCGTAAAGTGGACATTACGACCAATTAACTTCGAAAATAGATTAATCGTTAGAAGCTGGTCGTAATTAATTGTTAGAGGCACATTGGTCGTAATATTACGACTAGACACATTAGAGGTAAATTGGTCGTAACCTTACGACCAATTTACCTCTAATGTCGATGTTTATTAGTCGTAAGGTAACGACCACTTTACATCGACTGTAGATGTTCATTGGTCGTAAATTTGACCAACTTTATTTATTTATTTTCGAATTTTGTATTTATTTATGAATTTTATATATTAATCAAAATCAAATATTTAAATTTAGTTTGATTTAATTTTTTAAATTTTGATAAAATTAAAAAAACTATCTAACATCCGTAAACATAATAATATCTATAATATAAAACATTCAAAATACAAATTAATTAAAACCGAAAAAACTAAGCATTAAGGTTTATTTCGTCGAAGAAGTCGGATGATGTGCCGGAGGTAGAAGCTGATAGATCCGACTGTCCAAGAAAGGTACTCCCGTAAGAGTTTCTAGGCGCAAGGTTCCTAAGTCTCTTTCTACAGCCAACCATAGCAATATCGTCAATCTGAAAAAAAAAAAAAAATAGATGGTTATAAACAATTCAAATTTTTTATATAAAAATAATCTAAACCAATTCTAATTCCATCATAATCTAACTCCATCATAATCTACTTCCATCCTAAACTAATTCCAAACCTAATCTAATCACCTAACTAACCACCTAAAACTAAAAAAAAAAACTTACCTAGAGAGAGAAGGGAAGTCGTTGTTAGAGAGAAGAGAATGAGCAACCAAATGGCTTCGCGAGGTCCGAGTATATATAGAGTTTTGGTGTTAGTCATAAATGAGTTGTAATATTACGACCAATAAGATACTAGCGGTCGTAAAGGAGACGTAAATTTACGACCAATGGGGGACCAAATAATATTACGACCAATTAGGGACTAAATAATTTTTTTATTTACGCCCATATAAGGATTAATAGTCGTAAAGAAGAATTAAAATTTCGACCAATGTGGGATGAAGTCCTTTACGACCAATTAGGGACCAATGTGGGAAGAATTAAGATTAGTCGTAACTGAGTCATACTTTACGACTAATTAGCTTCGTTTTGTGTTTATACCCTAAAACTGAAACCCCAAATCCCAAACTCCAAACATCATAAGTTTTATACACTTCTAAACCCCAAAGTACAAAGATTGTTTTTTAAACTAAGTTCATATATAGTTGAGCAAACATGATAATAAGTTATATATTATTTGTAATGCAATACAAAGAGTTTAATAATATAATAAAACACAAACATTGTAACATAATCAAACTCGATCACTCGTCATCAGAAACATCATCCACTTCATCATTTTCTTCAAATTCATCTTCGTTGGCTTCGTCTGTTGCATCGTCTGAAGTTCTTCATATCCCTGGTTGTGTGGATCAACAAGTAAGATATCATTTGTAGCTTGCTCAGGTACTTCTATTTCACTTACGACATCTTCTTGTAAAGGCGTTTGTTCAACAGTCAAGACTCGGCCCCAAGGTGTAACGTTTATAGCGGCTAACCAAGATATTCCAGATTGTCTGATCCTCGGGTATGGAATAAAACAAACTTGGTCTACTTGAGAAGCCAATATGTAGGATTTAAATTTGTTGTACCTCCGTGAAGCATTTATATCAACAACTCCAAACTTGCTATACCGAACACCTCTATTGACGGTGGGTCAAACCAGTCACATTTGAAGAGAACGCATTTCAGCTTCACCAGGCCGGGGAACTCCACTTCGATGATCTCTTGTAAGATTCCATAGAAATCAGTTTTACCTTTCACACATACTCCATAGTTCATTATTGCTCGCCGAGTTCCATATTCGTAAGTGTGAAAAGTGTAGCCTCGTGTGAAATACATAGTTGCTGTGGTGACCTTAGCGACCGGACCTTGTATCAATTCGTGATACCACTGAGGATAGAATGGATCATCATAATCAACCTGGATCATCAACATATATATATATATATAAATATAACTTCATTAATTATATAATAAATAACATATTTACGTTTGATAATAGCTTAACCACGAATGTGCAACTACGTTTCTCGTAAATTGGTCGTTAATCAAATGGTAGCTTGTCGATGTAATTTAGTTGTACATTTACGACCACATTACGACTACCTGAAAGTGTGTTCGTAAATGCGAAGTTAGTTTACGACCAATTTACGACTAAACCTTTTAGTAGCAAAATTACGTCTAAGTTACGACTGACTTTAACATAGTCGTAAGTTAGACGTAACGTCGAAGTTAATTTACGACTACACATTTGTAGTCGTAAATGGTAGTCGTTACTCTCATGTTTTCTTGTAGTGCTAGCTCTCTCTCCCTCAGATTTTCTTATCTTGACGATTACTTTCCCTGAGGTAAGGTTCTTAGATTTTTATCTTAGATCAATTGTGATTTAGAATCCTTCTAGTGAAATCGTATTGAATCGTAAAGGTTCTTAATTTAGCCTTTTTGATGAAAAGCTTAAAGCTTTAGTGTTTACAGGAAGACTTTTTGATGAAAAGCTTAATTGTATCTACCAGAATAAAGCAGATGATTTTTATTTATTAAGGAATTTGATTATGACTTTGTTTACAGAAAATCTTTATTTACTGTTTGCGATTTCCACGAGGGAGAGTTGGTCAAAGACGACTCGTATCCGCTTTACAAACCCGGTTCGTGTAATCTGATCGACGAGCAGTTTACTTGTGTAACCAACGGAAGTCCCGACGTTGAGTTTCAGAAATTGAAGTGGAAGCCAAAGCAATGCATTTTACCAAGGTAAAAGGATAAAACTTTTAATTTTGACTTTAAAGTCTAGTACTTTGTCTTATATGGTTGGTGTTGCATGTATTTATATATAAAAGGTTGAATGGTGGCAAATTGCTGGAGATGATTACAGAAAGAAGGCTTGCGTTTGTTGGAGATTCGCTGAACATGAATATGTGGGAATCTTTGGTTTGTATTCTTAAAGGATCGGTGAAAGTTAAGAGTCAAATCTTTGAAGCTCATGGACGACATCAGTTCTGTTGGGAGGCTGAGTACTCTTTCGTCTTCAAACTAAGTTTCTTTCAGCAATCAACAATTTGTTTCATTACTTGTTGATAGGATTATAATTGTGTGTGGTTAATTGGATTATAATTGTGTGTGGTTAATAGGATTATAATCTCACCAAACAAAACGACCAAACACATTCTGATCTAAACAAGTTCACGTTCTCTCCTTCTCTTGATCACAAATTTTGATCACAAAACCATTAAAAACAATTTCTATATGGCTTCTTCCTCGCAAAACACTTTAGAATGGTCAATTGATGATACATTTGATCAATATTTTGATCAACACTTTGATCAAACCTTTGAAAATTTTACCGTTCTACAGATATCCCTACTAATCTTTGTTTTCATGTTTTTATTTAAAAATCTATGTTTAAAATATTATCTTTTACTATGTTTTATTTAATAAAAAAAAAATTAAGTTTAATAAAAAATTGTTTAATAATTTTTTTAAAAAACTCTTAAATAAGAGACTTGCAATAGAAAACATAAATGTTCAGGTCTCTTAACGGAGTATCTTTAACACATTTTATTGATGAAAAGTATTAACGAATAATTAAGAACCCCTAAAATGGGTATATGGGACAAAATAGTCAAGTCGCCACAAACGCTCCGATTAGTATTTAATTAATTAAGTCTCGATTTTGCTGAAGATACGAGTGATAATTAAATAATAGTACAACCAGAAGAGATAAAAGAGAAGAAGGCGAAGGAAGAAGTTGAAGTAAAACCGAAGTTTTTGTGGGGACAAATAAGATATGCATGTTTCCTCCAATGATGCTAGTTCATTTAGTAACATGAAACGCTATTGGAATTAGATAACCCCCTCTATAAGTAAGTCTATATATTTATGTGTACTGTATAGACACATTATTTATCAGTATTCAAAACTATATGAATGTCAACTTGATCTGCTTACTAAAACTACAGTGAATATGTTTTATTTAGATATTTTCTAATGTATAAATATTTTGTTGTAATGATGTTTAGAAATTGCAACAAATTTTCGCTGTATATTTTGGTCTGAGATTTGTGGCGTGTTTAGTAATAATATTATAAAATGATAATCATAGAGAAGTGATTCAAGTACTAATTAATAATCAAAGGCATGAATAGTTTTCAATAAACTAAGTGTTTTGATACAGATTCATTTGATATTACCTGGATGCCTAGGAAATATACCAGAATCTGTAAATAAAAACGATTTTGTTATCAATATATTACATATAACAATGTATTTGATATATAGAATATTGTTTTATTATTACTTAAGCATTTTCTTTGAGTACTAAGTTATGTGGTTTTTCTTTTGTGTGCATAAACTAGAGTATCATTCATACAGTAAGAAAACTGTGATATTCCAAAGAAACAACTATTAATTAATATGAACGTAAAACAAACTGTGGAGGGAAAAGGCTTTACATATTTGGAGGCACCGTAGCCTTTACCTGTTAGCTCAATACACGTTTTTCTCGACATTTTATTCATTTATAATCTCTTTTTTTTTTTGAGCAACTCATTTATAATCTCTTGTAAAAGTAATATTCTAGTAACTTATTAATAAAGTAATTTTTCTAAGGTTATGAGTGGAAAAATTTGGAGTAATGCAGAGTTATTATACTTGTGAAAATAGAGTAAATATTAAAAGGTAGAAAAATGAAAGAAAAACAAAAAGTAGCATTATTTGTATTTTTCTTGTCAATACAAAAGTAATTTTCCACTTAATCAATAGTACACAGAATAAAAATAAAATAATAATAGTCAACCTGATTGGTAACACTTCAGCTGAACTTTGAGTAAATTGTTTTACTCCAAAATATTTATTACAAAGACTGTACAGTCACACCCTAAGGCTCCAAATGTTTTAACCGTTCTGAACCGTCCAACCGTTAATAGTAACAAAAATCTTTACATATACCATATATCTATGTGTTTTTATAACTATTAGAATCGCACCGCAGTTATACCGTTTGTCCCGCACCGTTCAATCTGATGTTACCATTGGAGCCTAAGAGGTTGATTATTTGTAGTTTTTGTTTTAGTTTTTAGTTTTTGCTTTTGTAAAAATCATTTTTTATCCAATCAAGTTTTAGCTTTTAGTTTTTGTTTTTGTAAAAACCATATCACTTGCCAATCAAATTTTTCACTTGCCAATCAAATTTTTAACAAATAGATTCCCTAAAATTTAGGGAAACTAGTTTTTCAAAATTTCAACCAATTTATGAAGAAAAGCTAAAGACCAACTTTCGTGGGTTTTCAATATAAAAACTAATTTTTTTTATTTTGTATAAAATACTATATTTTAATTAATTAATAATTAAGTAAATAATATTTTCATAAAGATAAAATTCCCATACAATTTTTTTTATCATTTAACATTAATGTAAACTCATTAATGTGTTTCATATATGTAAATAAATATAGATAATTTTAGTATTAGTTGTAGCCAATTAATTCTTAATATCTATAAACAAATTATTGAATAATATTATTATACATAATAAACAACAACTAAAAATTATAAAATTTAAAATATTTTATTAATACAATATATTATATTAATTTGAAAAATAGCCATTCAAGTTCTAAAAAACAAAAAATATTTTATATAATAAAATTTATAAATAGTTTCAAAATTTTTAAATATTTTAATTTTTATAGTTTATAGATATTTTATTAATTATATTTAAGTATAACACTTAAAATAAAATAATTTAAAACATGGTGATGTTTTTATTTTAAATAACAGCCACTATTTTTTGATAAATTTTAATGGTAATTAAAAAAATATTATTTTAAAACAATGTATTGCTTATTTTATAAAAAAAAACTAAAAGCAAAACCAAAATCTAAAAACTAAAAACCAAAATCAAAAGCTGAAAATCAAAAACCAAAATCTAAAACTTAAAAACCACGATCCAAAATCTAAAAACGAAAAACTAATGTAAACAATCATCATCTAAATAAAACCAAAGTAGTTGTTCGATTTCAGACAAATGGACAAAAGATAAGAATGATGTGGCGAATGTCTATTTGACAAGAATCAACGTGATTGGGAGTGGCGTGGTGGGCTCAAGCTTCCGAAGATAAAGCGAACTGCTTTTTATTGCTTTCCCTTTGTCTCCTTTCTTTTCATCACACTTCTCAGTTCTCAGTCCTACGTGCAAATAATAAACATTTCAGGATTGTGTTTTTTATTTATTTATATTACGGATTTGAAAAATATTTGAGAATTGTATTGCATAATCATGTGATTTAAAACAGTGAAGCAAAGAACTACTCCGTCTTTTTGCCATAACACAAGAGCACCATTATTGCATAAATCATTTTGTGTTTTCTATTATTATTTTTTTTTTAAAGAAAGAACTAATTGCGGACTGCCATGTGTCAGTAGGATCCGCAAACATCACTAAAAACAGACCGAAAACGTCTTTTATCTCGCTATTTCTACATACATTTTTAGTGAACTCTGCGGGATCCATACTTTAAAACTCTTGTTAGTATACGGCGATAATGATGCTCTAAGATTACTAATCAGTGCTCACGTCTACTAGTATTTTCAGAACAATCAACTCACCATGTTATATTTACAATTCCTAATTAATATTATGTTTTAGGAACGGAGATATCACATATTAAAAAAGCGAAAGATTTAATATTGTTTAAATTCTTATATTTAAACAAATCTTTTAAAAATATATCAAATGGATAATGCTTATAGATGCATTATCAGTCATCAAATACTTTATGGTAACAATCACCATCTTAGTCAAACCACTAAATCAATATCGATTTTGGTGAGATGTACACACATATGGTCTACAAAGGTTTCGTATGGTTGGTGGAAAGACCGTGTGTCCTAGTGATTAAGATTTGAATGCTTGTGCACCAAAATCTGGAATTCGAATCTCAGACTATACAATTTTTTGCAGATTGCACATTACATGAAATCCAGATTTTAATTTTCGGCGAAAGCGATTATTAGAAAATTATGCAGACTACGGAAGAAAGGCTTACAAAGGATCTTCAACATGGTGGAAGTAAATTCGGTCAGGCGTGTATCTTCATAGGACGGATCAGATGATGCAGTTAAGTGTAAATCTTCATAAGGCAGATAATATTATCGGTTGTCGAACCGTCTATTTAATATTTCTGATAATTGTAAGATCATAATAAATCAGAGTAAAAAAAAGTTTTTTTTTTTAATTATACAACGGTATCTTAGCCCTACAAAAGTAGTCCAGACTAGTCACGTGTTGCCATGTGTCAGTCCTCTGGCTCTGACAATGCCGAAAAGTTAATTCTCCAATGGCCGGAACTCGAATCCTGGTGGTTTCACCGTATTAGACTTTTGATCTCAAGTTAATCACTACTAGACCATAACCCCTCAAGTTAAAGGTTTCGTATGGTCATATATATAAATTCCATAATTAGTTTAAATTTTGATATACTATAGAAAAAAATAAATACATATATTGTAACAGTAACGTGGCACCATCAGAAGTGTAATAATATAGATGATTAGATTGCCATTAAAAGATAAAATGAGTTAAAGTAGAAAGAAAATCCGGATTTTTATGGGCCTCGTGAAATTAATTTTTGGACCAAAAAAACTTTTAGAATCTCCACGGTTATCAAAGTTAAATATATAAAATGAGTTGCACGTCCATAACATTATATTTGTGAGTCCATGACTCTGTTATTTTTTTTGAGAAAAAAAGAGTTAAATCTGAATCTATTAAAGATACATACCTAATCTCCAAGTGGGAGGTGCAGTCCACGGATAGACCTTTTTCCGGGTATTCAAATGGGCAGAAATGCAGTAGCCCATATCCGTGTAGAATGACCAAAAAAATGTGACTTAGTTTCGCATGACAGGTGGATCGAACCTGAAATGTGGTGACTTCCCAAATTTTTATCCACCACTTGACTGCAAGCTCCCGATCCTGTGACTCAGTTATTTGATGGAAGTTAAAGATAGTGTATAGAGAGATTGAGATCTTGAAATCCAGAGGTAAGAGCATATGCATTGGTGTACTTGTATTAGGAGTCCTTAGGAGTTAAAAAGTATTATTTTTTTACTTTTGAATAGTTAAGGATTATTGTCTTAATCTTACGTCCAATAGTGTTATCCAATCAGAAGTCCTTAGGAATAAAATAATAATATATTTTTTTAAAAATTGAAAAAAAAAAATTATTGCATAAAAAAATATAAAAATACAATAATTACTGATTTCATGATTAAAAGAAACATACAACAATTATTAATTTTGATCACCAAATTTGTTCCAAACATTTTCGATTAAATCGTTTTTTAGTTGTTCATGTATACGCCTATCGCGAACATGAGTCCGAATGCCAACCATATTATCGAGATTTGTAGACGTCTCGGTACTGTAGGACATATCTACCTGAGAACTTCTGCTTCCATCTCCTTCTTCAAACTCAGATATATTGTACTGAGTGTATCCGTCTCGTTCATATTCGACTATCATATTGTGTAGTATGATACATGCTCTCATAATCTTCCCAACTTTAGTCTTGTCTAATGTAAGAGCCGGGTTTTTCACAATCGCAAATCGAGCTTGCAAAACTCCAAAAGCCCGCTCAACATCTTTTCGAGTCGCTTCTTGACATTTAGCAAATAACTCTGCTTTAGGACCTTGCGGGAGGGAGATAGATTGGATAAATGTTGACCATTTTGGATATATGCCGTCTGTGAGGTAGTACGCCAAATCATACTGGTGTCCGTTGACCACGTACTGAACTCTTGGTGCTCGACCTTGTAAAATGTCATCAAAAACAGGTGATCGATCAAGGACGTTAATATCGTTCAAAGTACCTGGAGAACCAAAAAAAGCGTGCCATATCCAAAGATCTTGTGAAGCTACTGCCTCCAAGACAATTGTCGGTTTTCCGGATCCACGTGTGTATTGTCCTTTCCAAGAGGTTGGACAATTTTTCCACTCCCAATGCATACAATCGATGCTTCCTACCATTCCAGGAAAGCCGCGTATCTCTCCAATATCAAGTAGTCGTTGAAGATCCTCTGGAGTTGGTCTTCGTAGATACTCATCTCCAAATAACCGTATTATGTTTTCTGTGAACTTATGTAAACACAAAAGTGCCGTGGATTCACCAAGTCGAAGATACTCGTCAACTGCGTCAGCTGCAGAACCATAAGCGAGGAGACGAATAGCAGCCGTACATTTTTGTAGTGGAGAAAGACCGGGCCTCCCGGTTGCATCTCTTGACTGACGAAAGAAAGGGACGTCCTCTGAAAGGCGATGGACAATATGCATGAATAAGTCTTTGTTCATGCGGAAACGACGTCTGAATAAGTTGGGGGGAAAAGTCGAATTCTCGCAGAAGTAATCATTCCATAAACGTTCGTGTCCCGTTTCTCGATCGCGTTCTATATAAAGACGTCTAACTGGGTTATTGTGATGGGAATCCACTATGTTGTTGTATGTGTCCTCCAAAATGTCGTCAAAAACTTCTTCTAGTCTTTCTTCGAGTTCGTCGGATGAAGATGATGACATTTTGTGTGTTTACTTCGTAATCCTTCACTGAAAATGAAGATTGTTAATTAATTTTTTGTTTAAAAAAACACTTGTGTTGTAAATTTTACAAGTGAAGACTTCTGTTATCTAAATAGTTTGCTAAAATGTTGTATATATTTTTAAAAAATTGTTTAAAATTCACAAGTGAAGACATATTCTTTGTAAAAATTTTTTTTAAAAAATTCACAAGTGAAGACATATGCTTTGTAATTTTTTTTTTAAAATTGTTTAAAATTCTCAAGTGAGTTCCATATGCTTTGCAATTTTTTTTTTTAAATTGTTTAAAATTCTCAAGTGAGTTCCATATGCTTTGTAATTTTTTTTTATTTAAATTTGTTTAAAATTCACAAGCGATACACGAAGCTGATCACATTAATACAATCCGAAAGAACCACAAGCCATACATAGATAACAAAGAAACAAGTACCTGCTTACAACTGATACAAAGTGCTGGAGTTATGTCAATACAAGCCGAGGCTTCACGCCAATACAACGGTTTTCAAGTACACAGAAAGCTAAAGAAACAAGTGAACTACAAGTGCTACCTAAACCGAGGCTTTACGCCAACTTATAGAAGTACATAAGGCCAAATTAGAGATGAAAG
Source organism: Brassica napus (assembly GCF_020379485.1). Classification (NCBI taxonomy): domain Eukaryota; kingdom Viridiplantae; phylum Streptophyta; class Magnoliopsida; order Brassicales; family Brassicaceae; genus Brassica; species Brassica napus. The sequence continues at coordinate 44,212,796 of NC_063449.1, read as the reverse complement.
GACAAGTCATGACAGAGGAACCCGTGAGCTTACTTCACCCGTGAGCTGGCTTCACATGTCCTCAAAATGTGACAAGTCTAAAATGCACCCGTGACCCTGCAAGTGAAATTATATTCAAAACTATAAACATACCTTACTGTAACATCTCAGACATTAGTTTGTTTTTAAGTGATGTTTCCATCTCAGAGAGGGGGTCTTGTTTGGCTATCAAACGTTCTAGGATTTTTTGGTTAGAGAGTTTCTGTTTTATTTCAAACAGGGCCTCTAACTTTGACAACTCAAGTTCCTTACTGCTCTTCTTCCTCTTTAGAACAGCTTTTGCAGCCTTTACCCCGATAGGTCTTGCTTCAGGTTCTCTCACTTCCTCATCTCCATCAACCTCCAACACTTGCTTGCGCTTCTCCTTAGGCCCCTCCTTAGGCAGATAGGTTGAGCACCATTTACTGTCATGCCGGAGCTCCCTCCAAGCATGTTCGAGGTTGAACTTGATGGAGTGGTCGTTGTAGTAGAAGTCCAAGGCAGCTTTCATCACGTCATCCTCGTTTTGACCACTACTCTGGCACCTCAGAGCCGCGTCGTAGCAGCCAACGAACTTACAGACGCCCTCGTTAATCCTCGCCCACCGCTGCTTGCACTGACCGAGCTCCCTAGGTGCTGTCCCAACCAAGAGAGGGCTTGCATTGTAGTAATCAACGATTCTCTTCCAGAAAGCGTCAGCTTTCTGCTCATTGCTCACCACAGCGTCTTTGCTTGTGTTAAGCCAAGCCCCAATCAGGATTTTATCCTCTTTGGGAGACCACTTACGCCTCTCCTTAACATTTGAACTCTGGCTACTCATCCAAACATGTTCAGGTGCATCAAGATCAACGGGATTTTGGCTATTGAGGAGGTTAACAAAACTAGGGGTATCCATGGTTTACTAGATATAACTCTGTGTTACTCAACTACTAACACAGAGCCTTTAAGTAGAGGATTTAAAGTTTTCAAGTACACACAAGTTAAAGAAAGGTAGATAGAAATTCACTAGCATTTAAAATTATCATTTAACACCAATCAAATCGGAGAGGTTAGGAAGATAGAAAACATTTTTCATTTAATTTTTCAACTCTTAAAACATTTCAAGTTATCAAATCCGAGTAGTTACTTGGTAACTATACTTATCAAAAACAACAAGAAAGATGGAAGTTGTTACAGTTAGTACCTTTTATATACACAGTGTCGAGGTGAGACACTCCCGCTTCAAGCTTTGGACCCTGCCCCTGATCACACATTACACGAAACAGTTAAAAGCTTTTAAATAACTTAAGAAACACTAAGCACAAGCACAAGTATAGAACTAACCCGGCAGACACATAAGCAGGAGAGCTATTACGAGACCACCAATTAAACAACAAAGCAAGTGGAAGCCCGTGGTAACCCCTGAATTCTTCTTAGCTAGCTCACAAACTGTCTCCTTAAGCTTAACCACTTTCTCCTCACTCTCGTTACCTTGGTCCTTGAGCTGCCTAAGTTGTGTCTGAATGTCACTCAACTCCTCCGTAACGGCCACATCCCACCACTTCCAAACATGGCAGTCGTCGTCGTCTACGTTCTGACATGTGAAATACCTTCTCCCTGGATATCTCGGTGTGTAAGATGTTGCGACTACAGGGTCACCACCACAGTAACATGTCTTCGGGATTCCTTCTTCGACATCAGGTTGAGGAACGTACTGAACAGGGACTTGAAGGTTCAACCTACTCTGAGCTTCATCGGCATACACATCTGCTTCTTCTTGAAGAAGCCAAGTTAAACTCACTTCTGAAGACGACGGTTGGCTATAGCTATAATCTTGGCCCATGATTCCGTAACCTGAGAGAATAAGATGGAAATTAAACATCAATACTAAATCAATCGAAGGAAAACAAAATCGTATTCAAAGCCTAATCAATTCGAATCGTCATCCCCAAATCATTCGAAACCCTAACTTCAATCGAAATATCCCCAAATCGATTTAAAACTGAAAAGAAACCCTAAATCTCGAGGAGAACAACATCCGACCAAAACAAATCCATAAACGAACGATAGGAGGCTTCGATTTACCTTCGATATCACCAAGTCGTCTGTCGCCTCTTCGATCGCCCGGAGCTTTTTTTTTTTTAATCTCCTTCGCGTTTAATTTTTTTTTCCCTGAACCAAATTCATCCCGACATCGAACCGGGGAAGGGATGACACGTCGGTAAGGATTCAATCCTTCCAGCCTTCTAATTAAGTTACGGTCCTTAATAAACCGTACTTAATTAAATTTTTTTAATTCTATTTTTCCTAAAACCGCGAGCTAAGTACTCAATAAACCGACCGTTGCGGTTGGTCTAAGGGGACAATGGCACGAGTTCTTTCGTGGGGGTTTGCCTTTAAAATTTTCACCCTTTCTTTCTGTCTCTTTCCCTCTTAGAATTTTCTGAAATTCTCTAGAATTTTATATTAGACTTACGAGTGGATCAGAAATTTTTTATCATGAACTCGAATGAGGTCACAAATTAAAAAGCGATTGTTTTGCTTTTTTTTTTTTAGTTTTGAAAGTATTAAAACGATAGCTGTTTCATACAATTTACCAACATTCCTTTTCTGCGACCTTTTCATTTACCAGATTTACCATCTGTTTATATATTTTCATGTATAATTTTTAGTTTTGAACATTGGCAATGTATATTATATATATATATATCTATTTTCTTTAAAACCCCATATTAAAATAAGTAAGTTAACTAATTATAAAAATACAATAACATATTATTTGTAAACGATTTCTAATAAAGTTGAAGTTAATTTAAAATAAATTTTAAGGCTTAATAAATGTCAAAAACGTAAGAAATGTTGTTTGAAGCATCAAGTATTTTCTAAAACATTTTAAGTAAAGGAGTATATTCCATCCGCACAAACCCATTACAAATAAAATATTCTAGAAAATAATATCATTTAAAAAAAAACTGTTAGGCTTCGATTGGTGGCCATATTTTTTTAAAAAAATGATGATTAATTTGTTGTTCCTCAAAATTGATACTAATTAAGTTGATTTTTTTTGTCAAATTTAGAATATATAGGCCCCACCATATATATCCTTCTGCGTTTCTCATATATTGATGAATTAATGAAGAGTATTTTCCTCTTCCAAATTTGATAAAGAACGATTATTCTTCCATATTTAATTTTTTTTCCAATTCAGTTCTTTAAATAAAATTTTGTCCAACTTTTTTATACTCATTTTCGGGTCACCAATTGAAGCTTTAATGGTAACTTTTGCGTGCACTTAATTAGAGGAACACGCCAAGTAGCCAACATACATAACATAACGATATCTCATATGATCACAAGAAAAAATGATAAACTAGACGAAAATAACACGCAAATAACAAAATGTGTACAAGCCTCTATATCTTCGTGTCAACATAGTAACCAGTCAATGACAAAACAAATACTTTTCTAGGGATTCAACGTAACTCTTTTTCTCCTTTTATAGATAGTCGAAATATGGTAAAAAGATATAGGAGACTTCATCATACGAAGTGCCGTTTATATGAACTATGATCAAAGCCGTGACGTTCTCTCCGATACAAAATCAATATTTTAAGTATATTAGTTAATCATTTTATAATACTAAGTTATTAACTACATTTTATTTAGCAAAAAAAAAAACTACATTTTAAAAAAATTAAGTTAAGCTATAATACGAATTAAATATGCACGGAAGAATGTTTCGTTGGACTTCCATGGTTTGCATGGGGATATGAGTCGTACGTCGTGAGCTGTATAAAGAAGAGGGTGATCTGAACAGAAGTTAACAAAACAAATACACAGTTTACTACAAAAAAAAAATATTTCCTTCTTCATTATTCTTTTTGAAGAAGTGAATCTGGACGAAGAACTAAGACCGTCAATTTTTGGAACTTGAAACCATCAAATTCATCAAAAATATATATTCAAAGATCTTATTTTTGCATTCCTACTTGTATTTAAGCTTCTTGATTCATCAAAAGAATATATTCAAAGATCTTATTTTTGCATTCCTATTTGTATTTAAGCTTCTTGATTCATCGAGAACCCTAGTTATATAGCCTTTTCCACATTTTTCCTGCTTCTTCTTATTCGTGGTGGTCACTACTAAAACATGAAGGTTAGTTTCATTACTCATATTCATTGATATCTCAAATGGTGTCTGAAAATAAACATAAGTACTCATAAATGTTTTTTTTCAGCTCTTTGGATGGATGCAGAACAAGCTACATGGGAAACAAGGGAACACTCATAGACCAAGTACATCCTCTGCTTCTTCTCGTAAGTTAAAGTTTACACAAACTTAGATTCTATTGTCTACTTACCGTTGGAACAAACCTTTTAATCTACCAAAGTTGTTGTCTACTTGAAACATGTGCAAAGCAACCCTCCCAATTAACTGGCTCTCTCATAATTTTTATTTTATTATGTTTGTAAATCATAGATCAACCACGAGAGGAGTTCAGCGACTGGCCTCATGGACTACTTGCGATTGGAACGTTCGGTAGTGTGGCCAAAGAGCAAACACCAATAGAGACTGTTCAAGAAGAGAAGCCCTCTAACGTGCACGTGGAAGGTCAAGCGCAAGATAGAGATCAAGATCTTTCACCCTCCGGTGACCTAGAAGATTTCACTCCGGAGGAAGTTGGGAAACTTCAGAAGGAGCTGACGAAGCTCTTGACAAGAAAGAACAAGAAGAGGAAGTCCGATGTGAATAGAGAACTTGCGAATCTTCCTCTGGATAGATTCTTGAATTGTCCTTCGAGTCTTGAAGTCGATAGACGAATCAGCAACGCTCTTTCTGGTGGTGGTGGAGATTGTGATGAGAACGAAGAAGACATTGAGCGTACGATCAGTGTTATCTTGGGAAGATGCAAAGCCATTTCTACAGAGAGTAACAGTAAGAAGAAGAAGACTAAGAAAGATTTGAGCAAAACCTCTGTCTCTTATCTCCTCAAGAAGATGTTTGTCTGTACAGAAGGGTTCTCTCCTCTTCCTAAACCTATCTTGAGAGACACGTTTCAAGAATCAAGAATGGAAAAGGTATTTTACTGAAGCTCACTTAATGTACTAATTAAAGTGTTTTGTTCATGTAACTCATTATTTACACGATATACACAGTTACTGAGGGTGATGCTACTCAAGAAGATTAATGCTCAAGCTCCCTCGAAGGAAACACCAATGAAGAAATACGTGCAAGACGAGCAACAGCTTTCACTAAAGAATGAGGAAGAAGAAGGAAGTAGTAGTAGTAGCGATGGGTGTAAATGGGTCAAAACAGATTCTGATTGTGAGTTTCATATCTTTTGATTTCTTAAAATTAAAACTAAAAATGGTTTCATGAGCTGATTCGATCTTCTTCTTTTGGTTGTAGTCATTGTTCTTGAGATCTGATCCCACTTCTCCCTTTTTCATGTCCTTACAAGAAAGTACAGGTAATAATCAAACTGAATAATGAATATTAATTTCATTAGTTTTGCTTGTTCTAATTCTGAATCTGATATTGGATCTTATGTCTTTGCAGATAGAGGATCTTCATTCATATCAAGACACGGAAAATTCAAAAAGAAGTGATTCAATCAATTTTCTTTTTCCTTCTGATGAAAGTTTATGGGTATCTGTAGATCCCATGAGTTTCTCTTTTTTGCATGTTTGAGTCCATAAAACCAAACACGTTCTGGAAACTAAAACATTGGAATACAGTAAATTAAACATTTATACGAGTACATACATGTGTGTATATAAGGAGAGAATTATATATATACATACATGTATGTAGTTGTGTATTTTCAGGTGGATAACCTTAGTTTTATATAAAGACTTCGTCACTCTCTTTTTTTCTTTACACTTTGTTCTGTTCTGTCATATTTATTCAATAAAGTTGTTAATCACACAAACTGTGTGGGTCCTAAACGAAAGCATCCAAGTAGATTAGGACAACCATCGTTTCAACCAGAATTGCCATGCAATTATATGGATTCCAAGCATAAATCAATTTGGTGGGTTCCTTAACTATGAGTTAAGTTAAAATTATTAAAAATACATTTAATTAGGATTGTTGAGGCTCTGTATTCTTCAACCTTAAATCTATTGACTAAACTTTCATCCAAGTGTTTTTTTTAACTTGTGATACTACTTGCTCACCTTTCTCCATAAGATTAAGAGCCAACAAAGTGCCACACTTGGCACTACAATATGCCTTTTTATTCTCATCGGCTATGGTCACTAGAATATTGCTAAATAAGGAGGTTATCCGCTCTAAAAGTGTCATCGTGGAAGACAACCTGAACCATAGAGTGATGAGGACTCTTAATTGTTTTTTTTTTTGGTAAAATGTTAAATTTATTATACCAAAATTTTGGGTTTTTGACAGAAATTACAAGATGACTAGTAGAAGTGCAGAAAAATAAACAACAAGTTTCAGTACAAGAACATAAGCACATTAATGGTGAGAGATGAAGTCAGAGCAACAGAAGGCAATGAGGCAAGCTCAGACCAGGGAACCAGGAGCGGAGCAGGAAGGAGCCCGAGAGAAAGGCCTCCTCAAACCTTGAACGCAGGGTGCTCACAGCTTCCTAGAGACCCACCGAACACAAACCAGTCCAAAGAATCACAAGCACAAACCGACTCTCCACCCGACACGAACCACGACCGACGGCACTAGGTAGTGACACAATCCGACGATGCCTTCGTACGAAAGGAAGACTCGAAGATTGCTGCTTCCAAATCCGCCTACCGTGACCGTATACACCCTTTTAACCGAAGGTTCATATAGAACAAAGGGACCGGAAGGGTACACACCTCCGGAGCAGCTAACATCGAACGAGAGCACAACACAAATGCCCAATTGACAGCCTGTCACTAATCAAAAACGATCACTACAACCCACATCAGAGCAATAGTACCTGCAAGAAGCACATGGAGGAAAGACAGGGGCGATGAGCGCCACACCACCGGCAAGACATGCTTTGAAGTGGAGCACCGAAGCTAACCACATAGCGTCGCCACCGGAGACAATCAAGAGGAAAGTCGAGACCCAACCTCAGAAGCCTCCACGCAATCCACCAGAGACCACCGGTGGAAAACAAAACTCTAAACTTGAGCCCGGAGCAGAAAGCTCTAGACCGGACCTCCGAGAAGAGCCCCAACCCCACGACAGCCACAAGCCACACTGAAGGAGGAGGAGAACCCTTGGAAGAGACCACCGACGACCCACGCGACGCCTGACCTGAAGAGCCAAACGAGATCTGGAAAATCTCACCGGACAAAGACCACAACCGAGAGGAGGAGACAAGTGCGACAAGGCGAACGCCGTCCTCAAGCACCACTTACCGTACCGAGAGCCTCCTAGATCTACGACGTGAGCTTTGGATCTGGACCGGAAGAGGTTGACTCGTCTAGCTGCCCTCCGCCGCAAAACAGAAAAGACTACAGGGAGAGACGAGGAGAAGCGGAGACAAAAGGAGGCAGGCCTCCGACGACCGCGAAAGGAGGACGCGGCGACCGCCGGAGCACAGAAAATATGAGAAACGGCGAACTTTCTAGAGAGCGGTGAAAAAAAATAATTTAAGAGAAAGAAACGCGTCCTAAACAATTGCTTCGCGTATCAATATCTTAACCGAAAAAAAATATCAAAAACAAAACCTAAATGCTCTAGAATTTAAATGACACTTAGAATGAAACTAATATTACATGGTGTAGTTTTGAGTTTGAGATTAAAGATTTCTGCCTAGGATAGAATCTTCATGTTACAAAAAAAATTATATGGCTTTTTGTTTGTGATAACAGTTTTAGAATCGGCCAGTTTTCATTTTATGAGCTTAACTTCCAACACGACTACTTCTAGGTTCATCTCCTAAATATGAAATCCAGTTTTCATGGACCATATATTTCAAAACACAGTTAAAAGGCCCACAAAAGGCCCATTATAAAATCGAGGATATAGTTGTCGGCTGAACCCTCTGACTAAACCAGAGGCTTATAGGTTCAACCATTTCAGTAGAACCTTCCAACATCTAGAAACGATCAAAGGGGCAACCTATTGACAGCCGTACGATCAAAACTCATTTGACACATCTCAGTTTCTCACTGACGTCCTTACAGTCATCAGCTTTTTCTCCTCTTCAGATCTCTGCTTCTTCTCCTCGGTTTCAATGTCGCTTCATCTTCTTCTCCTTCTTTCGCTACTATCCCTGACGCCTTCTTTGCTACAAGCGTCGGTGCATGAGTACCGAAGCGAGAGATTCATGTCGAAAGGCAACGCCTTTGTCTTCCACGGCGGCAGCGAAGGCATCTACTCCTCTTCTCCCTCCGACAACTTCACCTCCGACTCTGATTCCCTCTCCTCCTTTATCCGGTAAACTTGTCTGTTTCCATTTCTTTAACTAAAGTTTCCTCTTTTAAATCTGCTTAGGATCTGACTTTTTAATCAGAACCCATTAGGATTCTTCGTCTACGAGTTGGATCTTAGAGCTGATTTAGTTCGTTTATTTACAGTTCTTAGCTGTTTCTCTGTGAAAGTTTCTTACTTTGAAACGCTGTTTGTACTGAACATTGCTTCCACGTGTCAAAGAGTTGAACTTTCATTGTGTTTGAGTAACATCTTAGCTGTTTTCTCTGTGAAAGTTTCTTACTTTGAAACTCTGTGTGTGTCCTCTCTGAATCATGCACATTGCTTCCACGTGTCAAAGAGTGTAACTTTCATTGTGTTTGAGTAACATCTTACTTTGAAACTCTGTGTGTATCCTCTCTGAATCGAATCATGTACATAGTAAACTCTGTGTGTGTCCTCTCTGAGTAAGCATTGCTTCCACGTGTCAAGTTTTGAACTTTCCTTGTGTTTTGAGTATCATCGTAGCTGCTTCTCTCTGAAAGTCTCTTACTTTGAATGCATTTAACAGTTTCGAGAAGATCACATTCCGGAGACCTGAGGAAGCTTCCAACACCTCCTCATTACCAATCCACGCCGTCCTTTTCGAGGTAGAAGACAGGGAGAACATCGGAGGATCAGCTTACGGCGGACAGAGAGCTGTCTGCTGCACATCTGATCTCGCCAAACTCGGTGTTTGCTCACACGGAGAGATCATCCACCATCCTTCTTCTAAAGACTCCTCCTGGCCTCAAGTCTTTGGTGTTTCGTTTCTTGAGAACGATTTGTCTGCTACGCTGCTTACAAGATCGATTCAGATCACTAGGACAGGAATGTACAACCTCTACTTCATCCACTGTGATCCTGCTCTCAAGGACTTGGTTGTTGAAGGCAAAACGATCTGGAAAAACCCTGGAGGATACTTACCAGGTAGAATGGCTCCGTTGATGTACTTCCACGGGTTCATGTCTCTCGCCTTTGTCCTTCTCGGCGTCTTCTGGTTCTCCCAGTGCGCTAGGTTCTGGAGAGAAGTGCTCCCCTTGCAGAACTGCGTAACGCTTGTGATAACGTTAGGGATGTGTGAGATGGCGCTTTGGTACTTCGACTACGCTGAGTTCAACGAGACAGGTGTGAGACCGACCGTGATCACCGTATGGGCAGTCACGTTTGGGTCTATCAAACGCACGTGCGCACGTCTCATCATCCTTATGGTTTCGATGGGGTACGGTGTCGTGAGGCCCACGCTTGGTGGGTTTACATCGAAGGTGATCATGCTTGGTGTCACTTTCTTCGCTGCTTCCGAGACTCTTGAGCTGTTGGAGAATGTTGGTGCTGTGAGCGACTTCTCAGGGAAAGCGAGACTGTTTTTGGTTCTCCCCGTTGCGGTGTTGGATGCTTTCTTCATCATATGGATATTCAAGTCGCTTTCCGCTACTTTCAAGAAGCTTCAGACGAGGAGGTTGTTGGTGAAGCTGGATGTGTACAGGAAGTTCACTAATGCTTTGGCTGTAGCTATCTTGGTTTCCGTTGGTTGGATTTGCTACGAGGTAATGTAACAAACACCTTAGTAGTGTGTGAGAATGAGATGTGTACTAATGTTTTTAACTTGTGGCAGCTTTACTTCAAGTCTAAAGATGTTTACAATGAGCATTGGCAAAACGCTTGGATCATTCCAGCCTTTTGGCAGCTTCTCTCCTTCTCGCTCCTGATTGTTATATGCTCTCTCTGGGCTCCATCTCAGAACTCGACGAGGTAACACCATGTCCAAGAAGAAGATTTTGATATGCTATAAGAAGCTTATGCGGTTGTTCTTGTAGGTATGCATTCTCTGGATCTTCTGGTGATTCAAGTGGGGAGTTTGAGAAGGATGATTACACACTAACCCTCATTAAACCATCTCCAGTTCCTTCTCATGAAGCCAAGAGCCTCTCAGAAGCTAGATCTTTGCCTGACCAAGAAGATGCAGAAGAAGATTTGGAGGAAGATAAAAGAGAGTGAAGTAGTGAAGACACAATAGTTACAGTAGATCTTCTTCTACTTTGACACTTCTTTCTCTCTTTATAGACATCTCAAAGTTTCATTTTATGTATTTCTTGTAGGTCACGTGAGTTTTAGTTTTGTACAATACTAAGGTCAAGAGACCAAAGCAGCCTTTGTCTTCAGTGTTTTATAGTGCTTTAGTTTGTGTACCCATGTTTTTATTACCGTATGTAATGTTGAAATTTCATTTTCTTAAGTTGCATCTTACACTAAAACTTGGTGTTTTGTTGGTAACTTATGCTTTGTATGAAGGAGGACACGAATAGGTCAAGAAAGAGAACACTCGTCTCTGATTTTGATCATCTCCTTAGATGCTGAGAAACGTATAACCCCTCGCTTAAGCCAGAAGCTTCGGTCTCCTAGCTCTTCAACTTTGATCTTAATGTAGTTCTCCGGGTGTTTCCCGCTCTCTATATGGCTCCTGAACGCCTAAGAAACGATCTGAAAGCCGGGTTAACTGATGTTAGGAGTTTTCAAGGCTCCTAAGACAAATGTTGTAGTATAGTGATTGTCGAACCAGTTCTGAGGGATATCAAAACACTGAGAATGCAAGTACTCACTTAATCTAAGTGCAACCAATGATTTAGATGGGTTTTAAACTACTACTAATACTAGAAAGCAATAACAAAATGATACTTTCTTGACTAAGGGAAAAGAGAACTCATGGGCATAGGGATTAGACCTCGAGTGATCAAGTATCGAACTAAGGATGACAAACGATCAATCAAACTATCAACCTTAAGCCTATACACAATTCTAAGCAAGCTCTATGTCTAGATAAATGCTCATTTGCTAGCATATCTCAAACATCAAATGTCTTTGGTTGAAAAATATGAAAGCAATCATTACTAACAAGTCTATTAGCTATCTTAGCACCTTTAACAACAAATGTCTTTGGCAAAGTATACTAAAAGCCTAGGAGAGTTATCTCAGGCATTTCATCAAACACCTTTCGGGTGGGAAATGCCTATTGATCAACTTTTGAGTGGCCAACTCAGAAGATGCATTAGGAATACTCTACTAGCAAGGAACAAGAATGATCTACACTAAAACATCCTAGAACTAACCTAATCACCCTTAATCTCCCTAACCCATGAATTCAAAAGGTGATTACTCACTAATCTCCAGGATTCCTCTTAAATCCATATTGGATTTCAGATTAATCATGTAGAGAAATAGATAAGAAATCAACAATAACACAAGAACATAACAATCAAAATCCAAGAGATGAACTTCTCAAGAGAGTTTTTGTGTATTTCTCAATAGATCAAAAGATAATCTACCTGGTGGCTACAAAAGGTCTTTAAAACATAGGTTTTTCCAAGTGCAAAACGTCCAAAATAAATTGCAAAAAGGTCCTCGGGAAATCATGATTTTCGGCAGCAAAGTAACGCGGAGCGACTTGCAGGTGTCGCTCCGGGAAGTCGTTCCAAGGCCGATTTTTGGTGTCTCCGGGTGAGAGGTCGCGAGCGACTTTGGTGTGTCGCTCCAACGGGTCGCTCTGGATCGGGAGCGACCTTGGTAGGTCGCTCTGAGAGGTCGCTCCAGGGTCATTTAAGACGGTTCGGAGTAACGAGAACGCGAGCGACTTCATGACGTCGCTTTAGGAAGGTCGCTCTGAGAGGTGGGACACAGCGACTTCGTGATGTCGCTTCGGGAGGTCGCTCCCATGCTCTGCTCGTTTAATGATCACCTATTTCACCTCCTTTGAGCTCCAAATGCATCCAAATATCTCCAAGAACTCCATGTGGCACTCCAGTACCTAATAGAGACTCATGTATGCAAAATGCAACCTAAACATGTCTAAATCCTAATCTCTATGATGAAAATGTTTATGAATGAATGGATAAAACAATGCAAATATGCAAGATATCAACTCCCCCAAACTTGTTCTTTTACTTGTCCACAAGTGAACTTTCTTGAACTCATAGGGAGAGAGGTTTGAAGATGGGAGCTCTTAGCCAAAAAAAAACACAACTAGCACTCAATTCAACATCTAATCCAACATGAGCACACTCTCTTATTACACTCTAGCTTCTCTAGACCTATCTCAACTCTTTTTGCCCTTACATTCATCATCAAGCATCCACACATTCAAATCAACCAACTCTCACATTCATTAAGCACAAAACATCAGGTGGATTCTTGCAAATGGTCAATTGGTCTAAATCATTTGGTTGGGTAGGGGAAGGCTTTTATTTAAGAGAGTCAAGAGATTCAAGATATGTGATCTTTAAGGTGGTTTACTCTCGAAACAAGTAGCCTTGACATTGCACATAATATATCTAAGAAATGGACCAACTCATGCATACAATGCTCAATCTCCATTGTTCTACCCTTTTCCCAAACATACAAATCACACAATCATTTCCCAATGTCAAAACCAACTCACACCTCTCACCAAAAGATCCTAAGAACATCAACTCTTTCTCTTTGAAATCTACAAGGGATTTTTCACAACCTCAAAACATTTCTTAGCTCCTAACAACTTTGCTAGCCCCCTTTTTCTTTCTTTTTCTTTTCTTTTTATATTTTATTTCTTTTTTTTTTTTTAGATGGGGGCCAAGACTTTTCATAACTTGAGCTAGAGGTTTTTCTACTTATCCCAATAAGACAATTCACTTAAACACAAAGAGTCATTTCTTTTCCTTTTTCATTGCTCCCAAATCATAATCACAACTCTCACCCCCCACCTATAGCTAGACAATAGAGTGCCCAATCTAGCAAGAATGAAGATCAAGCATTGTCGTTCCCGATACTCTCAACATTATGCACATGTAAGACTTTCCGAAGAAGGCCTCACTCATCAAACAATGAAAGCTTAAAAGAAGGGAAAGGTTTTGGGAGTGGTCTACCACTAGAGTTTGTCAAAATAAGATTGGCATAAAGGATGTGACAACTCAAGTGTGTATAGCCATGACTCAGTACACAAGGGACCATGAGCAAGAAGCATTAAGTTCGTTCAGTTCAAATAAAGTTGTAGTTGGCTTCAAAGACTGAGTTTCAGCAATCAACAAGTTTCAGGAAGAGTCTTCAAGGCTCGAAGCATACAAGTGTTTTTGAGAGGTGCATAAGCTATTCAGGTGCAAAGTAATGTTCTTTACAAGGAATTTCAAATCATTGCTCCCAATGCAAGTAAATGCAACCTATATGCTCTAGACTCTCCTAAAAATGCCAATGATGCAAACTGAATGAATTTTTTTTATGCAAATATATATGTATAATGCAATGCATGAGACTCAAAATCATCAAAGCAAACGTGATCAAATACTTGGTACCTCCCCCAAACTTAAATGACACAGTCTCTGTGTTGTCAAGGAGAGAGAGATACCCAAAAAGAGAAAACTAATATGCAAAAACGAAATGGTATATACAATGGAAAGTAGTGGGTTACCTTCTATGGAGAATGAGTAGAGGGAGATGCTCCCTCCTCGTCGTCCTCAGGTGGTAACTCTTCAAGGTGCTCATCAGTAAGAGTGCCCATCTCTTCAATGTAGAAGGCTTGTCCGAACACAGTTGGTTTCTTCATTTTCTCCTTGATGTCAAAGTGTAGAACATGCCCTTTACCCAAATGGAGATCAATCGTGCCCTCTTTCACCTTAACAATTGCTCCTGCTGTAGCTAAGAATGGCCTTCCAAGAATCAATGGGTCTTGAGCCTCCTCACCCATCTCAAGCACCACAAAATCTGTAGGTATCTCATATTTTCCAATCTTCACAGGTAGGTCCTCTAAGATGCCCACAGGGTACTTCACTGAACGATCAGCTAACACCAGAGAGAGTTTACACTTCTTGTACTGAGTGAATCCAAGCTTCTTTGCAACAGACAAAGGCATCACGCTGACACTAGCTCCCAAATCGCAGAGACATTTCTCAAATATCATAGGTCCAAGAGCACAAGGTAGTGTGAAGCATCCTGGATCCTCTAACTTCTCTGGAACATCAAGCCTTTGGATGATGGCACTGCACTCATGGGTAAGAATCATCATGCTTTCCATTTCCTTTTTCTTTGCAGCTACAACATCTTTCAGGAACTTGTTGTATTGAGGAATCAACATGAAAGCATCGATGATGGGCATTGCAACCTGAGCTTCACTCATTTGCTTGTCAAACAAAGCCTTGTACTTCTCTAGCAGCTGCCTCTTGAATCTACCAGGGAATGGTAGTTTGGGTTCATAGGGAGGAGGAACAAAAGAATTCTCACTTGCTGGAGCAAGAACTTCACCATCTTTCACTGTTTTCTTCTCTTCCCCAACCTTTCCTTTACCCTTGGCTTCCACAATCTTCTCCAAGATTTCATCATTGATTTTCTCATCAACAATCACCACTTCATCATCTAAGTTGATGGCCACCTCTTCACCTAGTTTCTCAGCATCCCTGGTGAGGGTTGTGGGAGGTAACTGCTTACCACTCCTAACGGTGATAGCTTTGGCCTCCTTGGGGTTTTGGTCAGATTTTCCAGGTAGAGATCCTTGCTGGCGAGTCTGGTGAGTGTTCATGGAAGCAAACTGATTCTCTAAATTCTTGACTGTAGAAGCAAGATGTGAGAACTTGTTGTTGAGCTCATTGTAGCTCCCATCAATCTTGGAATGAAGGTTTTTCAACTCATAACCAACATGCTTCTCACTTCTAGTCTGAGACTCCAAGATTTGTTTCAGCAGGGTGTCAGTGCTGCTCTCTTGAGGAGCAGAGGAACCAGATGAGGGGTTTTGATGAGGTTGATAGCTGCCTTGCTGGTTGTTTCGAAGCGGATAACCACTCTATTGGTTGTTGGGGTAGGATTTCTGTTGGTAGTTGTTGTACTGAAAGTTGGGCTCTTTTTTGTACCAGCTACCATTGTTGTTGATGAAACACAGCTCTTCCTGACCTTCCAAACCCTCAACCTCATGGACAACAGGTGGTGTCTCTTGACTTGGGTTACCAACAAAGTGCAGCTGCTCTTGTGTGGCTTTATCAGCAAGGAGGATGTCTATCTTATCATGTAGAGCTTTCAACTCCTTCCTCGTCTGCTTATCATCTGTTCGGCTGTTTCTGTCGTGGTCTCCACTGTAGACTGCATCACTCTTTATCATGTTGTCAACCAGCTCCTCTGCATCTTCCTCAGTTCTCCCCAAGAAGAACTCATTGCTAGCTGTATCCAGTCTGGCCCTGTACTTAGGAAGAGCACCACGGTAGAATGTGCTCAGTAAGCTCTCTTTAGAGAAACCATGGTGTGGGCATTGAGCTTGGTAGCCCTTGAATCTCTCCCAGGCTTCACTGAAGCCTTCCAAGTTCTTCTGTTGGAAACTGGAGATCCCATTTCTCAGCTTAGCAGTTCTTGAGGATGAGAAGAATTTCTCCAAGAATGCTCTCTTGCACTCATCCCAAGTAGT
The DNA here is from genome assembly GCF_020379485.1 of Brassica napus. Lineage (NCBI taxonomy): Eukaryota > Viridiplantae > Streptophyta > Magnoliopsida > Brassicales > Brassicaceae > Brassica > Brassica napus. The sequence goes on along the minus strand of NC_063449.1, from coordinate 44,196,984 downwards.
GATAGAGTCGCTGGGTAGAGACTTCTCCCACTGACGTGCCTTATCCCAAAGAGAAAGGGAATAACTTCAGCTTTAAGGCATCCTCTGACACACCATTGGTTTTTGACAACCCACAGTAGCTGTCGAACCTGTCCAAGTGGTCAAATGGGTCCTCTAGAGCTAAGCCATGATACTTGTTGTTCTCGATCACGTTGAGGAGTCCTGACTTGACCTCAAAGTTGTTGGCTGCCACAGCCGGTGCTCGGATTCCTAGTCTATGACCAAGAATGTTGGGCCGGTCATAAGTACCAATGGGTCGAGCTGCCCGCGGTTGGTGTTCTGCCCCTTGCGGTGGATCTTCCATATCAATATCCAATATCTGCAAGTGGGCTTGTTGTTCTTCTTCTCTTCTAGCTCTAGTACACTCCCTCTCGAAAGCTCTGATGTCTGCTACTATTGGAACTAGGTTTGATGGACCCCTGCTCCTCAAGTTCATACACCTGAAAGTTAAAGGTAGGTGAAGACGAAGAATCAGTAACAAAAGAAAATAAAAATGACTTAGTCTCAAGTAAGTGACTAAATCTCAGTGTTCAAATCTACTCAGAATTCGGCAACGGCGCCAATTTGATGTTAGGAGTTTTCAAGGCTCCTAAGACAAATGTTGTAGTATAGTGATTGTTGAACCAGTTCTGAGGGATATCAAAGCACTGAGAATGCAAGTACTCACTTAATCTAAGTGCAACCAATGATTTAGATGGGTTTTAAACTACTACTAATACTAGAAAGCAATAACAAAATGATACTTTCTTGACTAAGGGAAAAGAGAACTCATGGGCATAGGGATTAGACCTCGGGTGATCAAGTATCGAACTAAGGATGACAAACGATCAATCAAACTATCAACCTTAAGCCTAGACACAATTCTAAGCAAGCTCTATGTCTAGATAAATGCTCATTTGCTAACATATCTCAAACATCAAATGTCTTTGGTTGAAAATATGAAAGCAATCATTACTAACAAGTCTATTAGCTATCTTAGCACCTTTAACAACAAATGTCTTTGGCAAAGTATACTAAAAGCCTAGGAGAGTTGTCTCAGGCATTTCATCAAACACCTTTCGGGTGGGAAATGCCTATTGATCAACTTTTGAGTGGCCAACTCAGAAGATGCATTAGGAATACTCTACTAGCAAGGAACAAGAATGATCTACACTAAAACATCCTAGAACTAACCTAATCACCCTTAATCTCCCTAACCCATGAATTCAAAAGGTGATTACTCACTAATCTCCATGATTCCTCTTAAACCCATATTGGATTTCAGATTAATCATGTAGAGAAATAGATAAGATATCAACAATAACACAAGAACATAACAATCAAAATCCAAGAGATGAACTTCTCAAGAGAGTTTTTGTGTATTTCTCAATAGATCAAAAGATAATATGTCTGGTGGCTACAAAAGGTCTTTAAAACATAGGTTTTTCCAAGTGCAAAACGTCCAAAATAAATTGCAAAAAGGTCCTCGGAAAATCATGATTTTCGGCAGCAAAGTAACGCGGAGCGACTTGCAGGTGTCGCTCCGGGAAGTCGCTCCAAGGCCGATTTTTGGTGTCTCCGGGTGAGAGGTCGCGAGCGACTTTGGTGTGTCGCTCCAACGGGTCGCTCTGGATCGGGAGCGACCTTGGTAGGTCGCTCTGAGAGGTCGCTCCAGGGTCATCTAAGACGGTTCGGAGTAACGAGAACGCGAGCGACTTCATGGCGTCGCTTTAGGAAGGTCGCTCTGAGAGGTGGGACACAGCGACTTCGTGATGTCGCTCCGGGAGGTCGCTCCCATGCTCTGCTCGTTTAATGATCACCTATTTCACCTCCTTTGAGCTCCAAATGCATCCAAATGTCCCCAAGAACTCCATGTGGCACTCCAGTACCTAATAGAGACTCATGTATGCAAAATGCAACCTAAACATGTCTAAATCCTAATCTCTATGATGAAAATGTTTATGAATGAATGGATAAAACAATGCAAATATGCAGGATATCATTAAGCTTCTCCTATATCAAGATCTTCAGCTGAGCATCTGGGACCAACCATTGTGATTGAGCCTTGCGAATTTTTTTCAAACAGAGCGTTAAAAGACTTACGCGTTTGATCTGCTTTTATCCTGCCTTCCCATTCACGTTCTTAAACCTCTCTTTAAAGCACTTCTTGAGACACCTGATGCAAAATAGGAGTGGAGAAAAATCCGAACCGATCGAAACCCATTCAAGCCAAACCTGAGACGGACCCACATGTATTAATGGTGGGTCAGCTGACACAGCTTAACTAATAAAATGCTAATTTGTTAAAGGGAAATTGTATAGATTCCATAGATCTGTTGGCAAAATCTCTAAAGGTGACACCCCTAAATTCGGGTTTGACACCCACCTGACACTTTTTTTACCATTATTTTATTAGTAATTTAAACCCCATTAAATTATTTGACCCATGTTAAAAAATATCATGGGTCCGCCACTGAGCCAAACTAAAGTATATGTCTAAACCATTTGGTTAACGATTTATCAATCCAAATGATTTAGTTTGATTTTAAACCAAACCAAACAAACAAAAACCCGAAGTGTTTTCTAAATCAGATTAACTGAATATATTAAAAAATTTAAACCCAAATATTTAAACCCAAATATTTAAACCGAACCCAAACTTAAACCAAAATGCCCACTCCTAAACTCCCCTCAGTGCGTAACGTCCCTTTGTCTCTTAAGCAGTACAAGACTTCAACCCAAGCGGCTCTTTGCCAATGCCTAGTGGCTTGTAATAGTTATGTAAATCATATTTTTACAAACACACTTGAAAAGTGGGTATTCTATAATTAACTTACATTTTTTTTATAACCAATATATAAATTTTTATAATATATTTTCTCACGTTACAGAATACGGGTTTGATACCAACTACGCACCAAGCATATGCAAATCCAAAGACACATATGTATGGTCCATATACATATGGAGCATGTGAACAAGCTGCAATTAGTATCTGTCGGCGTCAAAGCATAAATTTGCTTTCATCCATTGTCGTGAGGGACCTAGTTAGGCCTTATCGAATGTTTGACACGTAAACTTTCTATTTGGCCTTCACACACTATAATGGTTAATGCAAACCAGTATTTATATATTATACTAGGGATATTCCGGCGCTACGCGCCGGGTTCGGACGTTGTTTTCTCTTATGAATTCAATTAGTTTAATTGTTCTATTTTTTAGTTGTTAATCTAATCTACGTACACTTAATAGTTCTTGACAATTAAGAATTGAGAGTCCTGACCTAATAATGAATTTTATGAGTACATGTTAGGATAACTCAGACTTGGAGTCTTTAGCTTTCTAGGTCACGTTAATGCATTTTTGAATAAACAATAAATTAAAGTTTTTAAAATATTCTTGATAGAAGAAATGTAAATTCAGCTTTGTCTTTAAATGGAAAAGTAAACGATAACATACTCTTTTTTATCTATTAGCAATGTAATCGACAAATTTTTCCACTCATATAAAGTAGTAATAATTCTTGCATAGATGATTTATGTTTTGGAGGTCGCAATTTCGTGAGGGGTTTGAGTCTGGCCATGTTCTTTAGATATCTGTCTTCCACCAGAATAGGATAAACACCGAGTGTTTTTTTAATCTTTCTCAAGCAATGATCCGAAGTAGATAAGTGTGTATTCCCAGTCTAGGGTATAGTAATGCAGCCTTAGTAAGGATAGTAAGTGGAGGAGGATTACAAATATTGTCGAGACTCTCTTCCCGTTGACAACAAAACCTATGGGTCGTGGTTTACATGTGAGATAGATAGATATATGAGAAATGCCAAGAACACGATTGACATTTCTGGTGCAAAACCTTCCCGCTGCAAGAATTTATATCTAGTGTATAGATAGATATATGAGACTACAAATAAATTTTCATTTTTCTCATTTATATTGCCAAAGCAAATCTTATTTATTGAAACTGTATGGATATGTTTGTTTATTTAGTTTTGTCTTGCTTTCATTTTCCTGACTCAGGCCGCACAACTTTTAGAATCATATACCAGGAATACCTTTTGGTAAAAAGTGATAATATAAAATATGTGGAACATGTTCATAAGAATCATAACCTTCTTTGGTCCAGGAGTGTTAGAAAACTCAGAATCGCTACAAGTGCTCGTTAAGCCCCCATCTCTTTGCACATGGCTCCTCCTATCACGCCGTCCCCTCATCCCCAACAATAAAATAAAGATTTCATTCCTTAATGCCATAATCAGTTATAGAAATTTCTTCAACATTTACTTTTATAATTTATTGCCTAAACATTTATGGAGAGTTCTGTTCCCATAATTATTAGTTATGTCAAAATTATGTGAAATAAGAAAAACCTCAAAATTATAATGGCACATACCATGAATTGTTTCTGTTTTCCAACTTTTTCGAAAATATTTTTCATTTTTCAATATAAATATTCATAGAAAAATACAGTTTAAATGTATTTTGAAAAATAATTAAATAGGTCTAAATGGATATAAAAGACCAATATAATTATCATGGTCTAAATAGGCAACCTTATTAGTTCTTAAAATTCAATAGGTTTTAACATTTCAAAGTTTAAATGAGACATGCTTAAATAGAGTGGATTTACTTATTTTAGTATCTCTAACAACGCATTTGACATATTTTATATTAGATCTTCATAATGTAAAATCGTCAAAATCTAGTCAAAAGATAAAAATAGTTTAGTAGATTAGATTTTTGCTGGAAGAAGTAAAATAAAATGTTAACTAAAACAAATCAAATTATTGTTCTACAGTTTTTAAAAATCAATGCTGACAATCTGAATACGATGAAAAAATCATAGCCAAACCAAACTCTATGCCTGAAGATTTTAGTACATTTAAGTAAGATATGCAACAACTGCATCGGGAAGAGACCAAGGTAAGAAGTAAAATCAAAACTTCATGCATATACTAAACAGAGCCATCTCTAAAAGATCTTTTGGTTTGACCTTAATCTTGTCCTTTCCGTGAAACTTCCTTGGAGCATCTACAGCTTCTCTGTAGAAGAAAGAAAAGACACTTCAACCATATTGAAAATCGATTAAAAAAACAAAACATCTTGAGGGCTTCAAACAAACCTGAACCCATCAATGATCTCTCTGCTTTACTCCGTAAAAAGCATTGGCTGCCTCATCAAATAGCTGGAGATTCATTGATAACTCAGTGAATTATAATGTTTCAGTGATAACATGACAAAACTACAAAATAAAATATCTCAAACCTTGACCAACAGCTCTAAGCATGCCACAGAACCAGCCGTCACTGCTCATAACAATGGCGTGACATTATCCGGTCTCAACGTTAGGCTGCAAGTCATTACAAATCAAACTTAAAACTACAGTTTAGATGGAAATTCACTAAAGATATGCAATATACACAAACGGTTACATCGGCATTGTGTTCTAATAAGACTGGCTCTGCATCGTTTTGGTCATGGCCAGCAGCCCAAATCCATGGTGTGCCAGAATCGTTTTGAGAATCAACAGGAACTCCTTTAGCAACTCGATTTCCCCAAATGATAAGCAAAACAGAACACTTTCTGATCTTAGAAAGCTAAATAAAATAAGCAACAATATTAGTTAAAATCAGACCTCTTACAGCTAAATGATGCAAGACAGTAGCTCATAGTTCATCGCAGAGAGTCGCCCTTGGGATTTCGTTTCAGTGTAACAGTTCCTCGCAAGCAACGAAGGCATTTATAAGTGAAGCTTGAGTCGGTTACGCTGGAGGATGCTAATGCCCATTTATTTCGAGAGAGTGGGAGTAGTGGTGCAAAAGGCCTAAAAGCTTGGATTAATGTATCTGAGTGACAATAATTGAAGCCGTTACAGAGATGAAGGCCAGAGACGGTGAGATGTGAAGAGACACGGTGACACAGCCTGCAGCTCCATCAGCGAAGATGAAGCAAATCCTAATTAAATTCGGGCTTTCTAAAAGACAATTAGAACCCATCACATTAGTCAAACCTAAACACTTAGCCCAAATTAAAGATACTCCACGAAAAAAAAGTTCATATGATTTTTCAGTGTAAGCCACGTGTCCAGATTTGTCCCATGCTAGTTGAGGATGTGACGCAAAGAGGAGAGAGACAAGACAACTTTATTGTATAAGATATTATCTTACAAAATTGTCATCTAAACCATTTTTAATGCACATAAATAGGAATGGAACGTCAAATGGATACATTTACAAACATTACATACCAAAATACCACATAGTTTTGTATACTATACGATTTGCAGTCGTTTTTCTCCTTTCCGGATAACCTTACATACAACAATGTAGATACTAGATATATATGAATCGTCATGTGAAACTGTGAATCTTGCTTTGGTCCTGTGGAGTAGAATCGTGCAGCAATGCATCACTGAATACATACACTATATATTTGTATGTATATAGAGACTCATGTTGCTGTTGTAGATAATGATTTTGAAAAATCTTCAGAGCATTATGTTCTGATCGACAAGATCTTGCAAGTTGCGATGAATAGTAATTGATATTATTTTTTTCCCTTGGCACCATCGTCAAGGATATTTATTATAGAATCTTTTGTGTCTCACATACTTTTGAAATTATTCAAGTCCCCGGTTGGTGTTGGATTTTATATAAAGAAAATTCAACGCATACCTTCATGAAACAAGCCGACTAGAATCTAACTTTTTAGTAATATACTAGTGTTTGAGCACGTACTGCGTAACAATTCTAGAAATTGTGGATAGTAAATATATCTAGAAAAGCTAATAGCAATAATAAACTAAACTACCTCTATTTTACCATATTACCTTAATCTCGTCACACACAACATCACAATATGCCATCTTCACGTTTATCAATGGCAAGGTTAGTTAGTTTTACTTTGTCATATATCCATGATAAACTGAAAAGTTCACCCAACTTGATAACATTAAAAAAGTTAACAATAAGATTAGAACTTTCCATGTAAACAAAAAGAGATGTGTTAAATATTTACCTTTAGTATTCCGTAGTCTGATTTTTAGATATATTTGTGCAGTGTTGTTGCTCATTCCTCTTATTTTAAATAATCCATAAGAAACACTTCAGACAGAATCAAACCCTTTTTTTAACGACTAAACCAAACACAATCATACAAAAATAATAGTAGTATTACTCTGAGAAGTAGAGAAAGATAACTTTGACTGAAAAAAGAAAGCATAAAGCTATGTCGAGTCTTGATGCTACACTCAACCAAAAAAAAAACGAAACAATTGGAGATTAAGAGAAAGATTACAAAAGATGATGAAAACAGAGAGATTCGGAGAAGATAGAAAAAGAAAGAAGGTTAATTATTTGATTTTTTCTGAGGATAATTAATTTGAAATCATGCCATGAGAATAGGGAACGTGAAAGAATTCTTTATAGAGATAGTTATTTTATACAGTTATTTGATTTTGTAATGAATTTAAATTTTAATTATTATGTTGATGATTAATTAACTTTTATTGAATTTAAAAAAACTATTTTCCATGTGTCACAATAGGATTGGCTGACTGACTTGTGCATGATACTATTACTAGGACTAAGCAAACTCCTGAGAAGCAGAAATTTCTCAAAACACATATTTGGAGTTTTTTTTTTGCTAAACAAATATTTGGAGTTTAGATGCTACTTAAACATTAATAGGTTTCCGATATGTCTTGTCAGTTTCGATATATTATGTGAACTTGTAACAAAAATTCAACTGTGTATGCTAAAAACAAAAGGAACAGAATGAGAAAACACGCAAATCATGAATGAATTATGGGTGTACCCGTTCAGATGTCGATACGTGTTGGAATCCTAATTGTCACATAATCACAGACTAATACTTTCACGTGTACTAAAAACACTTGTCGGGGATAAGTATTCATCAATGCACTAGTTCTAATGTTCTACAGTCAATGTGTTCCACAGATTCATTCCCTCAGCCGACGCGAGGGCTATATAGTCCGTTACGAAAATGGCTTTTGTAACCCCCTCAGTTATGTCCATCAATAACAAAAATGCCACTAATACAAGGACAAAATCGTAAATAACAATAATTGTTAACGCCTTCCTGTAACGTCGCCGTCAACTATTTTCCTCCTTTTTAAAAAAAAATTCACTGCAGACATAAGTAAAACGTGCCAGAAGTTGTAACGAATATTTGTTTGGTTTGGTGACTGGTGTTGGATACTATTAGTTATTTGTTATGCTTATTAGTCTGTTTATATATTCGTGAGGTCTTAAAGCCACATAAACTTATTGACATAATATAAAAAGAGCATGGGGAAAAGAAACTCAAGATATTTGTAATCTTCAATTTTTACGTGTGCCCATACAAGAACAAGAATCTTGTGTTGCAGTCTCATCACAGTATGTCGACCGGACAAGCACCGGAGAAGTCCAACTTTAACCGGAGACGTAGTTTGCTCAGCCGGTACTTGAAGGAGAAGGGAAGTTTCGGAGATATAGATATAGGCTTGGCTCGAAAGTCCGATCCTCAGCTTGCCGGAAACAACAATCACAGAGGTATTTATTTCTCTCATTCTCTGACACGGCCGCCGACGACAAAGACCCAGCTTTTTTTTAATATTTTTTCCACAGAATAATATACATTGATTTATCATTTATCAAAAATTTAAGAAAAATATTCACAATTTCATTTTCTATAAATTCTAGATTAGTTTCTGAACTTTAGCAGTGAGTTTTCTCAAAAAAAAAACTTTATCAGTGAGTTAACTCAATTTCATCCGTCCAACTACGCTTAGCACAATCCAAAACAAAATCATAATTGTGGCGTAGCTATTAGATTTTTAGGCTTAAAATGTAAAACTAAATCCCATTTTTAATTTAAAAGCATGGTTAACTTATATGTAGCTTGATGACATACACGTGTATTAAATAAAATTGTTGTTTGAAAAAAGTTTAGATTTTGCAATTTGATTTAATTAAATTTGATGCTTGTGTTAAAAAAAATAATTAAATTTGATGTATTTTTTTGGTTTAATTATAGCTCAACAAAATGCAATAAAGAAGGCAAACATTTCTGAAAGCAGACCTTTCAAGTTGACTCAGAAGCAGCTTTCAGTAGGTGAAACCTCTACTTCTTCCAGAGGCAAAGCCATAGACGTCGTCTATCTAAGGTATCTAGTTTTGATCTTGTGGTATTAGACAAAAAGTCCAATCGTGATGTATGGACTACCGTCTACCGGCTACCGATGTATGGAATTTAACTAATATTTTACAAAATGAATTTGATTTGATTTTAGTGAACCGAGAAACGTACCGGAGCCTAAAAATTCCCAGCTGACCATATTTTTCGGCAGTAAAGTTATAGTTTACAACGAGTTTCCTGAAGACAAAGCCAAGGAGATAATAGAAGCAGCCAAAGAAGCAAATCCAGTTGTTGTTGACTCAAAGAAGACTCAGAATCTTGATATGAACATTAACAACGAACGCAACGTTGTGATTCCTGATCTGAATGAACCCACGAGTTCTGGAAACAACGATGATCGTCAAACAAAAGAGGAACATCAAGTCGTGGAACGCATTGCAAGAAGAGCCTCTCTTCACCGGTTCTTTGCTAAACGAAAAGACAGGTAAACCAAACTGGAACATGTGTCTGTCCTGAATTGGTCGTAGTATATACATAGATTAAGACCATTACCTTTTCTAGTTTAGAAAAGTATAACTAATGAGCTCAACTTATTAGAATAGTGATGCTTCGATGCTTCTGTTGGAATCCATTGTTGTGATATATGCGTTATAGTTTACAAGTTTAATATCTGATTTTCAGGGCTGTGGCTAGAGCTCCGTATCAAGTGAACCAAAACGGTGGTCATCTTCCTCCCAAGCCACAAATGGTCGGTCCATCAGTAGAGGCAGGACAACCCTCACAACAGCCTGCAACACCCTCAAAACCACAGAGACATAACGATATGTCGATGGAAGTGGACGAAGAAGGACGGTGTTCAAAAGATCTCGAACTCAAGCTTTAGGACGTATAAAAATTCAAGAGTGCACGTTTGCAGGTTAACTTACTGAGGATTTGAAGCCATAGATTGAATGATTTATATATTATTTCGTTTACTTTTTGTCAAAATATGTAATTCCATCTGGTTTAGATTCTTCGTAATTGTATTACATAGTCATACTTTCTTTAGAATAAGTGGGAAGATATTTTGGCCTTTCTCTTTTATTCCAAAAACATTCGACAACCTTGAAATCTCGTCTCCGGCTGCTGAAAGCAATGTAAATTTTCTTTATAATAGTAATATACAGATTTTATTTATATAGATTCAATGATAATATTGAACTTTAAATTTATAAGAAATAAGATTTCAAAATCATATATATTCAAGCGACACAAATGAATTACGTGCAATATTAATATTTTAATTAAAATTATGTTAATATCATTTTAGTTTTGATGTCAAATTTGCAACATTTATTGAAATGATGTTACTATTGTACCAGTTTTATAAGTGATGTTAATCCAAATTAGTGATTGTGTCAATCATTTAAATGATGTAAACTTATATTTACTATAAATTTTAAAAAAGTGATGTAAACTAATATAGATTTGTGCCAATTGCATTAAAGTGATGCCAAATAAATTAATAACATCATCGTTTGTTAGAAATACAAATGGTTTTCTCATATGAAGTATTCCTCTCTCCTTTTCATACCCTTTTTTTTTTATCTTCTTAATACATTTTAGTGGTGAGAAACTTTGAGAGCATCTGTGAAATTATACAATGCAATTTAGAATTAGTGTCAAACGAGTGCAACCACAATCTTCCACATACAAGTAAACTCGTTGGGGGGGGGGGGGGGGGTGGGGGGGTGGAAACCATTCAAATTCTAATCATGTGGTAAGTTAATTGGATTTTGCATTCTTACAAGGGATCCCGCTTGTAAAACAAAAAGATTTAAATATCATTTCACTCTACAATATGCTTCAAAATTAAACTACTTCACTAAAATGTCAACTCAGGAATGTCCAAGATGAAATGAAGGCATTAGTATCTGCCTATAGGTAAAAACGCTATCACCGAGTCTTTAGAGTTTGGGCCTCAATCCTAAGTCCTTACAAATTTGGGCCTTGAATCTTAATAATCTCTACAGTTCGGGATTGGGCTCTAAAAGTCGTAATTTACACTTATGCCACTCTCGTCTGCTTCCTTGTGCTCTTTCTAAAACCCTAACCAGCAGCTTAAAGCTTTTGTAGAATCCCAAAAGAGAGATCGATTAAACCCTAATCATGTCGGAATCAAAGCCAACGAAGGAGATGAATGCTCTCACAACATCCGAGATCGCTTCATTCGCCTCCTCTCTCGGCTTACCTTCATCTCTCCCTTCTTCAGGCTTCAACGACTCTGATTTCCGCAAACCCCCAAAAGCCCAGAAACGTAAGAACCCTAAGAAGGAAGGAGACGCAGTCAAGAACAATCCAAAGGAAGCTAAGAAGCAAACCCCTAAAGACGCAGCTCCGGCGAAGCAGACGGTGAACCCTAAGCCAAAGGCTGATTTTTTATCGATTGAGGACGAGAACAGTGGGTTCAAGGCGAAGCGGTTCGAAAAGTTCAAGGCTTTGCCTAAGCTTCCGTTGGTGAAAGCGGGTTTGCTGAGCTCGGAGTGGTATAACGACGCGGAGGAGCTGGAGGAGAAGGTCTTTGGCAGGAAAGTGGCGGTGGGGGATGTGATGGGTGTGGTGGAGGTGAAGAGGGAGATGGGGGAGAGGCTGATGTGGCAGTACGCTGAGGACTTTGTGGCGTCGAAAGGGAAGAGTGGAGATATGAAGATGGTTATTTCTGCTCAGAAGTCTGGGACGGTGGCTGATAAAATCACTGCCTTTGAGATTATGGTTGGGGAGAATCCAATTGCTAATATGAGGTCTCTTGATGCCTTGTTGGGTATGTTTCTATGAAGCTGTCTCTGTTTGTGTTATCTGCTCAAACAAAACACTTGTTGACTTGTTGGAGCTGTTTTTGATTGCAGGAATGGTGACTTCAAAGGTTGGAAAGAGATTTGCATTCAAGGGTCTTAAGGCTCTATCTGAAATTTTGATCAGGTGCGTTTATGCGTGTCGTAATCACGTCAGAGCTTGCATTCTTTTTTTTTATTTGGTTCTCATTAAGTTAGATTTTTTTTTGTGTTTTTCCAGGCTGTTACCTGATCGCAAGCTGAAGACGCTTTTACAGCGACCTTTGAACAGCATTCCAGAAACTAAGGATGGTTACTCACTTTTGCTGTTTTGGTACTGGGAGGAATGCTTAAAACAGAGGTAAAAATCTACTTCCAGAGAGAACATACTTTCTAGTTTATTTCGAAATGTAGTTTGCTTAAATAATGCCACGAGCTGCTATGTGTCCAAGATCTGTTTCGTGTATTGGTGTTTGGTAAATGTTCTGGTTTGATGGTTCATTTGAAGGCTTACTATACTGACTTTGTAGGTATGAGCGCTTTGTCAACGCTCTTGATGAATCATCTAAGGATATGCTTCCAGAGCTGAAAGACAAGGCTTTAAAGGTATATTGTTTTTACCACTCTGCGCCCTCAAGCCTTTTTACTACCACTGGTTTTTTTGATTTATCTTATCAGACATTTGAGTAATATAAATGTAATACTGTTCTCTGGATGATGCATGATTTCACGGCAGAGGTCTCAGTTTTCTAATAGATACCATTGTTTTTTTTTTGCTAACATGATCAGGATCTTGACTATCGTTACTGATTTTTTTTTTGGTGTTAGACTATATACTTCATGTTGACAAGCAAATCAGAACAGGAGCGGAAATTGCTTGTGTCATTGGTGAACAAGGTATTTTCAATTGTACTTTGGAATATTATGTATTTAATAAAAACTATTATATATTTAATAAAGTTTTATCAACTGTGATGATCCCTCTAATTGTTCCTTTGGATTAACTTTACACAGTTAGGAGATCCTCAAAACAAAAGTGCGTCTAATGCTGATTTTCACCTGACAAACCTTTTGGCTGATCATCCTAATATGAAGGTTTGAACTATTCAACCTTCTTATGTCATGTGTCGGGATTTTGTTGACTATTTGGTTGTTTGGAGTCTTCTCTTCGGCTTAAAGTATAGTTAATTTTGCAGGCTGTGGTGATTGATGAAGTTGACTCCTTTCTCTTTCGTCCTCATCTTGGGCTACGTGCAAAGTATCACGCTGTATGTTCTTTTATTTTCTGTTCATATTTTTAAACAAATTTCTTTTCTCCATTCATATACTCTTATTATTGTTATACTTTGGCTTCTTTTGACTTCGATGGGAAACAATTTTACTGAGACTTACATGTTCAGCTTTTCTGAAACCATGCTTATTATAACCCCTGTAAATTTTCACAGGTTAATTTTCTGAGCCAAATTCGATTGAGCCACAAAGGAGAGGATCCAAAGGTGGCAAAACGCCTTATTGATGTATATTTTGCCCTGTTTAAGGTATATAACTAACTCGCATCTAAATTCTATATAAGTGAGAAATCAAAATATTTCACCCCGTTTCCACCTTTTCATGATCTCCAAGACATCTACTACCCTAAATGTTCTCTTTTACGTGCTGGTCAATAGTCATAACTTGACGTGTTCCGAGTCTGAGACATATGAATGTGTTTCCATTTTTGTAGGTTTTAACCACAGAAGCAAACAAGAAACCAGGCACAGATGATAAAGCGGCTGATAAGAAAAATGCCAACTCAAAGGACACAAAAGAAGACAAAGCGGCTGATTCACCTGTTGAATTGGATTCCAGAATTCTATCAGCTCTACTTACGGTTAGTCCCAATGTATTTTTGGTGTATGTAATTTATTATCATTGAGACTTTACAGGTCAACTTATTCCTTATCATTCCATTACTGCAGGGAGTTAACAGAGCTTTTCCATATGTTTCCACTGACGAAGCAGATGATATAATTGATTCTCAGACGCCGGTGCTTTTTAAATTGGTAATTCTGAAAACATCATCGTATAATTTTTGTTTCAACAGTTGCAGCCAGGAAGTTAATAAAGATTATTGAATCTTGAATGTTTATGCAGGTACACTCGAAGAATTTCAATGTGGGAGTTCAATCACTGATGCTTCTTGACAAAATCTCATCCAAGAATAAGATTGTCAGTGATAGATTTTACCGTGCATTGTACTCGAAACTTCTACTCTCCTCCGCAATGAATTCTTCCAAGGCGAGCTCAATTTTGTTTGTTGACTTAGTTAACTTAGTTCATCAATTTTATGTAACCGTGTTCAATAATTTTTCATTCTTAATTTCAGGCTGAAATGTTTATTGGGCTTCTTCTCAGAGCCATGAAGAACGATATAAATATAAAGCGTGTGGCTGCCTTCTCCAAAAGAATCTTGCAGGTTGGTAACATGAATATATGAATCATCAAACCCATCTTTTGTCGTTATAATTTCATTGATAGTAAGACAATAATTTCATTTGTTATCTTGATTAGTGATGCTAGCACATAAAGATTGATGTCATTAGCACACTGTATTGAAATTCTTTGTCATCTCTAAAGTTTACTCTTGTATACTTTGACTAGGTTGCGCTACAACAGCCACCACAGTACGCATGTGGATGCCTTTTCCTTCTGTCTGAGGTGCTAAAATCAAGGCCACCTCTATGGTAAATCTTTTTTTTTTTGTTTTATTAAACATATTGATTGTTTTTTTCTCCGATTATTCAATGGGTCTTTCTATTTTTACCATGCAGGAACATGGTGGTCCAGAGGGAATCAGTTGTGGAAGAAGAAGATGTAGAACATTTCGAGGATGCTAAAGATGAAGATGATATTGATCCCATTAAGGAAGCAGAGAAAGAAAAGAATGATGTTGAAGAGGACAAAATCACAAGTAAAGATGATGATGATGATGATGATTCTTCAGATGACGAAGAGGCTTTAGCGGTCAGGCAATCTGATGAAGAAGAAGATGATGATGCTTCTGATGATGGTGAAGAGTTATTTATTAAAGAAACCCCCAAAGAAACCATAGAGGTTTCTAATGATAGTGGCAAAAAAATTCAAGCGCCATTGAAATCAAGTTGTCTTCCTGGTGGATACGATCCTCGCCATAGAGAACCTTCTTACTGGTCAGTTAATCTCATCTTTCATCCCAATTAAAATTGAGAAGCTATGCTTAGAACAACAACTTTCTTAATATTATAGATTCTTGGTTGTAACTGAATCATTGATCTCAAATTTAACAGTAATGGAGACCGTGTGAGTTGGTGGGAATTGGTGGTACTTGCTTCACACGCTCACCCCTCGGTGGCTACCATGGCTGGAACCCTTCTCTCTGGAACTACTATAGTCTACAACGGAAACCCTTTGAATGATTTATCTCTAACTGCTTTCTTGGATAAGTTTATGGAGAAGAAACCAAAGCAGAACGCTTGGCATGGTGGCTCGCAGATCGAACCTTCCAAGAAGGTAAACACAGCTCAAGCCTCAACATCTACAGCTTGAAACCATTTTGTTATCTATATTCATTCTTATTCTTCTTCATGTGCAGCTTGACATGTCAAACCAGATGATTGGATCTGACATTCTAAGGTTAGCAGAAGAAGATGTGTCTCCTGAAGATTTAGTCTTCCACAAGTTCTACGTGAACAAGATGAACAGCACGAAGCAATCAAAGAAGAAGAAGAAGAAGAAGCTACCTGAAGAAGAAGCTGCTGAAGAGCTTTACGATGTGAACGATGGCGATGGTGGAGGTGACTACGATAGTGATGTCGAATTCGAAGCTGGCGATGAGAGTGACAATGAGGAGATTGAGAATCTGTTGGATGATGTTGATGATGACGCTGTGGAAGAAGAGGCTGGTGAATATGATTATGATGATCTAGATAAAGTTGTGGGAGATGATGATGAGCTTGTGGATGATACGAGTGATGCAGAGTTGGACGACGCAGAGATGGATATGCTTGATGGTGAAGATGTGGATGAGGATGGTGATGATGTTGATGATGGTGGTGTTGTTGGTGATAACAAGAAAAAGAAGGAAAAAGGAAAACGGAAATCTCCATTTGCGAGTCTTGAAGAGTACGAGCATTTGATAGACGAGGATGATTCAAAGTCGAAAAGAAAAGAAACATCAGAGCCCAAAAAGAAGAAAAAGAAGAAGACGACCAAAGCGGCAGAATAAAGAATGATACATTGAAGCAAAAGGAAAGACTCGTATTGCTTGCTACGCAAGGCTTCTTTTGTGCTGTTGAGTTGTACTAAAACTCTGGAGACAGTTACTCCAATTTTGTGGTGTTTTGTTATCTCTTCTACTTTAAGTTTTCATTTTTAAAACAAAAAGATTTTGTATGATTATGTTTTCTAATCACTTGAGGCTTGATCCTTGAAACCATAATTCAAAATATCCTTTATATCCGTAATCGTTTCACTTTCATCAGTTTTGAGTGTTTTTCATTGTAATAAATTTAATCGTTTCACTTTCATCAGTTTTGAGTGTTTTTCATTGTAATAAATTTATTTACATACGAATATTGATACTATTTGGTATAATTTCTTCTTGGTATAGTGAAAGGCATCATGGTAGGCGTGGGAGTACAAGTTGAAACAGTGGTAATTGGGTAGTTAGTTTAAATCATACTAAATCTTTAATTGAGTGATTTGAATGATTAAGACATGCTTAGATCATATGTAACCTTAAAATCCTACTTTTTTGGGGAAGAAGCCAACCTCTCATTTAAAGTTTAAAAACATTTCCAAGCCTAAACACATTTTCAAAAGTACAACTTTAAACATTTCCAAACCCACCAATGTGTCAGGTCAAATCTGTAGGATATTCATGTTCATACATCTTAAAATATTCATCTATAATAAACATATCCGAACATACATTTATATCCAGCAACGATTGCAACTACTACATTATGTAGATTAGTATGTATGGAACACGGATTATTATAATTAGAGGAAGTTCAAAAAACTAAAGTAGATTAGTTGCACAATTGTCGAGCACTTGCATGAACAACAGCACTATCACAACTGGCTTGTCTCTACTTTAGTTTTGGACTCTAGTTTTAGTATAATCTATGAATTTCTTTTAATTGAGTTTCTAACCTTTTAGGTTATAAGTATGTTTAAATCTCAAGACAAAATAAAACACAAAATGCTAAAAGTATCACACCTTAGATTATTAAGTAATATATATGGGGCTGCTTTTAAAAATTAATCAGCATAACGCGATTTAATCAAATCACTGATTAGGAATCAAAAGTACTGTAAATTAATATTCCGAATTGCAGGTTGCTTGTCTGTCTCTTGTAATAATGAAAGTATATATAATGTATGCATATGCATATATGTTCGTGTCATTTTCCTTTCTTAATCTTCAATAAATTATCTGTTCAAAAAAAGAAAATCTTCAATAAATTCAGTCTTTAAATAGAATACTATTTTTTTAAAGAATCACCTTTGATAAAATTATTAGGCTTAGTTTGAGGACTACATAAGTATATAAGTATATATGACATTGGACATTTATCTAATCTCTAATCATGCGCGAGTACTATCTTACTATTTGATTTATTTTGCTACAAAAATGAGTAATGTTCGACCACCTATAAAAAGAAGTATTTAAATTTTCTTAAATGATTAGCTTACCATCCACAACTTTTTGTTGGATAAAGACAGAGGGTAAGGTACAATGGTCTTCTCCACCTAATTTCTCGGAAATACCAAACTAACTTTAAGGATTCGTAATATGCCTTTGCACTGAATAAGAGGACTGTATTTTGTCAAAAGAACAAAATTGCCTTGTGATTGGTGGTTGCATAAATGTCCAATATCATATATACTTATATACTTATGTATAGTACATTATAAGATACAAAAAAGAAAACTTACTGAATAAACATGAATGTATATAACTATATGTAAAATATTTATAACTTTTGATTTATGATGCGTGGTATACTGGCATCTATGGAGCAAAACAAAATGGCATATGTAAGAAATAGACATATGATGCAATGGTTAAGAAAATAGACGTATGACGCGATGGCTGTCGTGTAAATCTAGATTAATAATATATTTTTAGTAAACTAAACCATTATGGTTAGTTTCTTTTAATTGTTGATCAAACGTTATATAGTTTTATATTTGGAAAAATGAGACACTTTGAACTTTTGTTTGTCCTATTAAGACTTTTGATATTTTTGGTCATTTTGGACATGTTTTACCGTTTTGTTATGGAAAAAATAGTAAACTAAATTTTAAAAAAATATAAAATCAATTGGAAACTTCGATATAACTATTTATATGTTTAATTTTATTTAAACAAAATAGTGGAATCATATTTTATTTAATCTTCTAGCCGGGTCAGAATACTTGTTCTCGCCATCTACCTAATCTAGAAATTGCATACTAAATATTATACGTTGATATATCCAGGGTATATAACGCAAACAAAAATTTCTTGTATATTCTATCTAGGCTAGAATTCGTTAGACTATCATCTAGCTAGATATCGTTAGTCTATCTACATCTTTATTACGTCTTATAGCCACAACTCTGTGATGTACCTATTCTTGTTTATGTGTTATAACATGTTATGCCGTTTACCTTATGTTACGCTTAGGGAAGAATAGGTTTCTCACCCACTCTACGGTGATATGCCCAACGTATGATACATATTATAGCTAAATCTGGTAAATACGGAAACTTCCATATTTCTGTTGATATCTTTCCTAAATCTAAACTAAATCTACCCTAAATCTCTCATATTATCTTTCTCTCCCACGTTTTTTTCCTCCCAAGAATCCGTTTAGCCGTGAGGTGAAAGACGAAGACGACAGCAGAAACAAGGCAGGATCGTCCATTGAGGAAGTCATGGTCCACAGACTCGCTTGGTCTGCTCAGTAACAGCAATATAATGGGAAAGACATGCGTTTGTGCTCCAACAAATCACAAAGGTTCATTCCGTTGCAGGCTACATCGTTCATCAGCCACCAGTCAAAGTGCAGCTACTACACAACTTGATCTCCCAAAGCCATTGCGTTCTTCTAGTCATCTCGATGATTTATAATATACGCACAATCTCTTGCGTTGTTGTTCGCATATACTAATGCTAAGTATTGTATTCACATCTAGTATGTTAATGCTCTGAGATAAAATAAAAGTATCGAAACTTGTTTAATTCATATTCTTAGTACAAAAAAGCTAGATCAGTGTAAGTGAAGGTTCACTCTGTTGACATGCAGAAACTAATGGCAAATGCCATTGATACATATATTATAAAGCCTTTGATCAACCTCCAATATCTTCACATGCCTCTTCTTAATCTTCTAAGAACCGAAAACCTGAATTAGGAAAAACAAAACCATAAATACAAAAGAAATGCATCATTATCCTTTCAAGAAATAAGATATAAACAAAATACTGACCGATGCTAGGACATCTGTGGAGAGACCAGGTTTGCTCTGAGACACCTCATTTTTGATTGTTGTCTTCTGTCTGAACTGACGAACCACCCTAGGTGGGAAGACTTGTGCTGGTTCAGCGTTGCTGCCTGATTCTTCCTGAATCTTTCGCTTCTGCCAAACATCAAAAACAGAGAATAACACATAACCAAACATCAAGTTAGAGTAGAGAGAAAATCAATACAGTACCTTCAAAGAGTCAGCATACTAGCACTAGCATGGATTACGAGTTTAAAAAAAGAGCACAAAGCTGTAACTTAGAATGTTAGAAAAAGTGAGCAACTTCTTCATTCGTTCATCAGTCTCGTTCATAGCAAGAGACTTCTCTACTTTTAGATAAAAAGTCCTTCTCTCTTTTAGAAGCAGACATAACCATATTCAATTTCTGTTCCTGTATAAGATGATTAATCAACCTAAAACTAATTTAGTTTAAGAAAGATGACAAATCATTTTCACAAAAATCTAGGGTTAAGAGAATCAATACAAGAAATCACATACGTAGTGTGAAGAAACATGAGATTCAGATGACATTGAAGAAAGGAACACTTTGATTTCGTAATGAACCGAACCGTCCGACGAAACTCCTTGGGGAAGAACACTTCGATTTCGTTGTTCCGTGTGTGAGAACGACGAGGAGGATGACAAAAACGAGGTTAGAGACGAAAGGTTCGACGGAACAATGATTTTCTCCAAGAACACTAAATCACCGTGGATGGAGTGAAGTAGAGCTTCGGCGGAGAGGACAAGGTAAAAAAAATTAGGGTAAAGGAAAGTCATACCCATTAACCGTGTTTCTTCCTTTTTCCCTTTTTAATTAATCTAATACTAAATCAATTATGAAAATTATAATTTATTATTATAATTCATATTAATTTGTTATTCTATGGTTATTATGGTATTCACAGGAATTAAATTCTTATTTTCCTAAAAAATTCGCTAAAAATCTTATTGAGACAAATCTAAGTTCAAAGTGTCATTTTTCCAATTTTTCTTTTATATTTTATACATGTGGTTTATATATGATATCGTTGAGGTTTTAGTAATTATAGTGTACTAATCCAAAATATATATTTTAATTGTATTGTTCTTAATCATCAGTAGAAATTTCTAATTTGATTAACAACTGTGACTTATTTAATATTTCTACATGAAAATAAATCAATTACTGCCGCAAAATTTATTACGGGATATCTATACAATTTTTTTTTTTTTAAAGATTATAAGATAAAAAGGAAAAACAATGGGCACAGCAACACTAGTTTTGCCATTTATGTCTTCATCCCTCTTAGCTGTTATGCATCAATCGGTGGGTCATGCATCTATACGTTCTCTCTCTCTCTTGTTTCTCTTTCGCACTCAATATATTTATACACGAACCTTCCTCGTTATTTCCTCCCAAGAACATCTCAAACACTTCTATTCTTCATTCATTGAAATATTTTGACCAACACACACACATATAATCATTTGTCCTCATAAACCCTAAACCTTACCTAGTTCCAACAACTCTCTAGTTCCAAATCCAAGAAAAAGAGGTTAGTTTCATAAGCAATGGCCAAAGTTGGGAAGCTGACAAAGCTCAAGTCGGCCATAAAGAAATGGCCTTCCTTCGCCAAGAACCACCACCACTCATCCTCCTCCGCCGCTGTATCCGACGAGCTCTCAGAGGACAACAATCTCCATGTTGTTTATGTTGGTCAGACTCGAAGACCTTACATGCTTAGACCAGACATCATCTCTCACCCACTTTTTCAAGAACTGGTCAAGAAGGAGGATCCGTTGGAACATGATCGTGAGATTGTTGTAGCTTGTGAAGTTGTTTTGTTCGAGCACTTGTTGTGGATGCTCAAGACTGGTCAAGAAGGAGGATCCGTTGAAGAATTGGCTGAGTTCTATACTTATTAACATCGACCGATTGATTTATAAACATTTGTTTCGTATAATATATACTTCCAATGTTGTTATTTTTGTTGTTGCTGCTGATTTGTGTTTTGATTCGATGCGGTGTGTGATCAAAAACGTGATCTCGTAAACCATGTCATTTGCTTCTGCTTTTTTTTTGTTCTCGAGCAATTTTATGATGATGAGCATATGTAGCTTCTTACTTTGTTACGACCAACAAATAATTATATTCCCCTTTATATTCCCTTCAAATATATTCTAATATATGCATTTCCTTAACTTAACTGTAATAGACAATTAAGAGAATGTGATGATTTTATAGATAAACTTATTTTATGGTCGCATTTATATTATTTACTTTCATTGTGGCGGTTTTTTAACTTTTGTTTCTCTTTTTGTAACGGAATCTATCTCATGATGAGTCATGTGTCTCATGACATATAAAAAGTACTTTATTGATGTTTGAAAATTGCTTAAATTAATACAGATTTTTTTTAAAAAAAAAATTTGATTACATGATGACGATCCCAGTTAACTAAATTATCTATCTTTAAAAAAAATACTAGCAATGATTTATATCATTGACATTCATGGTGTTTGGTTTTAAATCCGGGACAGTACTTAGCTAAGACATACTACATAACATTGCTAACTAGCTAGTATCGAAATGATTAAGAACTCTGAAAGATCCATTCTACAAAATTAACAATTATAATAAACATTTTTCATATGTTTTTGCGCTGTGATTATTTAAAATACTGTTTTGTATTTGTTTTTAAAACGTAATTAGTAAATCTTCATTTTAAAATCGTCGAGACTCCACGTACATACGTACCTGAGACACGATCCTCTGCAAATCATACATATGTATATATGGTTGTCCGTTTCAAATATGTATTTCCGTATAAATCATAAACTTATAAGCATTTTTTTAAAAAAAATTGCCAAGAATAATGGTCGCTCTCATGACGCGTTGGTGACCTGGTCCCAAGTTCATGTCCCGACTCTCCTTTCTAGTTGCAGATATAACATATTCATTTTTAATGTTTCTGAACTTCCAGCCATATAAAAATATATTAATTTTAAAGAAGTATAATACATAATGAAAAATATAGTTTATACTACTTGCTTACCACCAGTTAAAAAGCATACAAATACATGTATACATAGAGTATATCTGTAGCAGCAAAGTTGGTGATCGAAACTGATAATTGTCGTGGTGGTGACGAAAGGGACGCACGGAATATTATTAAAGAGTCTCGAGGACTTTATCTATACACATAAACGTAATTAATTAGACAAAACTATATATGCTCTAATATAATAATTAATATCATATCAACTTTTAAGTACGATCATAATACTATATATGCTCTCATATAAAACTATACAAGAGGAGAAGTTTGGTGGTTAAGTTTTAATTAAGTTTCGTAATTGCTTCCGACATGCTAATGATTGAGAAGTCGCTCGGTGTGTCCTTTCCGCAAACTTCATGGATATGTCTACTTCTGTCTTCTTCATTACACCTCTTGCTGCCTATACTGTGTGTACAAGATTGGGTTATGCTATGAGTCGAAATGTGATCAATTTTCTTAGAACAAATATATTTATTCACCACAATTTTAAGTAGGTTAAAACGTAACACCATCTAAATTTGTAAAATGAACAATTCTAATTAAATAGTTATGGTTTCTTATTCGGCGTGCGCAAAAATGGTTGGTAATAATCATAACATTCCTTTTACAAAAAAATAAAATAATAACCATAACATTCAAAAGATGCTTATGAGTCGAGATATAGAGATACTGACAGTGATTAGTTGAATTTTATCTCTCTATTTTATGTTTATTTATTTTAAATCACTTAATTTTACCAATCATATTATAACTTTATTTTTGAAAGTTAAAGCCTACAACAAATTTATATTAGCTTTTACCAATCATACTTTAGCTTTACTTTTAAAGCTACATTAAAAAAAATTAAAGCAATTTTTTTTATGTATTTTAGGTAAAAACCTACATCTTTGGGAGTGATTGGTGTTGGCTGTGAGTGTTCTACACAACCATAATTCTCTCTACCGCAATAAATTCAAAGCAATCAAGCTTTATTAATAAAAACTAAAGCTAGAGCGCAAAATATTTAAAAGAAAATATAATGGTTCTAGAAATCAATTTTTCAACAGCTTTAGGTTTAGTGCTTTTAAAACTTTGAAATAAACCTACAGTAATAAAATTTAAAGCTAAAGCCACAAAATCTACCGCTTAAATCTTAAAGCAAAAAACCCAAAGCTACAGCCTCTACCAATCAACCCCTTTATTTTACAGGCTGTAGAAACTGTACAATGAAAAAAATATCTATAATATCAAATAAATTAGATAATCATAATAAAAATATCTATAAATATTTTAGTTTAATTCTGGGTGTTTTTAAAATTATCGAATTTTTTTAAATAACATAAATATTATTTACATATCACATTTTAAATAACAATGAACTTTGATAATTTATAAAAATCATTAATATAAATGATTTTAGTTGACAAAATAATTATTATATATATATCACATATTTTATTTTGAAATATCTATAGCTTACAGCTATAACAATTTTAACTACAGCGAAAGTCTTTGCAAAAAAATCTACAGTAACAACTTTACAGCTACAACCAACTTACCTACAACTAAATTTTTACAGCTAAATTCTTACTGCCGCAGTCGAACCAATCATCACCATAATCAATTTTCTCAGAATAAATATATTTGGTTACCATAATCAATTTTCTCAGAATAAATATATTTATCCACCAATTTCTTTTTGTAGGTTAAAAACGTAACACCATTTAAATTGGTAAAATGTGAATGTGAGTAATTCTAAAGAAGCGCTAATCAAAGCGATCTCAATGAAGCGGAACCGATAGAACTCTACGGCGTCTTGTCGGACATCGATTCACTGTCTTCATCCTTCTTTCTCTGTCGTTTTAGTTTCCTTCCTAGGGGCTGTTTGTTTCACCATTTGCCATCTCCATCCAAATGATTCATTTGTATGATTTATTCAAATGATCCATTCAGATTTTTGTGATTGTTTGTTTGTCCATCCACATAGCTCATCTAGATGAATCATCTAAATGGATCTTATGTTTGTTTCTTTATTTTCATTTCCATTCAAATGAGTTTAGTAAAAAAATTACCAAAATATCCTTGTGTTGATTTAATTATATGTTTAATATTAATTTTAGCTATATTACATTTAATTATTTAGTTTAATATATTTACATTAGAATTATTTCAAAATCAACGAGTTTTTTTTTTGCGGTTTGGGTGGGAAAACAAGTTTTTTCGGTTTTAGCGAGAAAACACATTTTTTATGTTTTGGTGGAAAACAAGATTTTTCGGTTCTGGCGGAAAAACTATATTTTTCGATTTTGGCGAGAAAATACAAATTTTTGGTTTTGGCGAGAAAACAAGTTTTTGCGGTTTTGGCGGGAAAACACGTTTTTGGCGAGAAAACACATTTTTGCGGTTTTGGAGGGAACCACGTTTTTTGCGATTTTGGCGAAAAAACGCATTTTTGCGATTTTGGCGGGAAAACGCGTTTTTGCGGTTTTGTCGGGAAAACACGTTTTTGGCGGGAAAACACATTTTTGCGTTTTTGGAGGAAAACACATTTTTGCGATTTTGGCGGGAAAACATGCTTTTGCGGTTTTGGCGGAAAACCGCGTTTTTGCGGTTTTTGCGGGAAAACGCGTTTTTGCGGTTTTGGCGGGAAAACGCGTTTTTGCGGTTTTGGCGGGAAAACGCGTTTTTGCGGTTTTGGCGGGAAAACGCGTTTTTGCGGTTTTGGCGAGAAAACGCGTTTTTGCGGTTTTGGCGGGAACACGCGTTTTTGCGGTTTTGGCGGGAAAACGAGATTTTTCGGTTTTGGCGGGAAAATTCAAATTTTCGGTTTTGGCAAGAAAACACGTTTTTTGGTTTTGGCGGGAAAACACATTTTTTAGTTTTGGCGGGAAAACACGTTTTTGTAATTTTGGCGGGAAAACACGGTTTGCGACTTTGGCGGGAAAACGTGTTTTTTTTTGTGTTTTGACGGAAAAATGTATTTTGGGGTGTTGGCGTGAAAACATTTTTTTTGTGATTTTGGCATGAAAACTTGTTTTCGGTTTTTTGCGGAAAAACACGTTTTTGCAATTTTGATGGAAAAACATTTTTTTTGCAATTTTAGCGGGAAAATGCGTTTTGGGGTTTTGGCGTGAAAAAGTAGTTTTTAGCACGGGAAAAAGTGTTTTTATAGTTTTGTCAGTTTTCGTTTGTGACAAAAATGATATTATGTTTAGGTTTGTAATTTATGAATTACATTAAGGGTATAATAGACATTATACCTTTTTGAATGAACCATCTCCATTCAAATGATCCAAATTGGTTCAGCTGAATGGACTTTTAAATTAAGCCTAAATTTCCAAAAGTCATCCGGATGATCCATTTGAATGAGTTGCACTTTTAGTGCCTAAACAAACAAAACTCTCATCTTCATCCAGATGGTCCATCCAGATGGAGAAACAAACAGACCCGTAGATCCCAAAATGGGTTTGCTGATTCTATTGCAAAAGTACATCTTTTACCGGGCTGAGCCCTTGTTAAGTCTTTTAAATCAATGAATTTCAGTTCCTCAAAAAAAAAAAAGAGAGTAATTCTAAAGAAATAATAATGGGCTGCTTATTATGTTATATGTATAGATCATACAAGAGTTAATTGGCGTATAAAAGAAAATATTTGAATGCCAGTCTCAATTTAGATTGGATTCAAAGCCGAGTGAAGGAATTGGGCCTTAGCAGGCCTCATGGCACAATGAAATGAAAAAAAAACACACACCGGTACAAGAAACAAGACTTTGTTCTGCCTTCCACGTTGGTCTCCTAGTTAAACTGACACTCATCGGTGGCCGACGTTGCCAGTGATTGTGAAACCAAACTCATCCTTTGTGTCTTGTATGCACCATAAGTAAATAAAAAAATCAGGTGAAACCAACTCATCCTTTGTCTTGAATGATTACGATTGTGCATTTTACTACGACTGAGCTTGTATTCAGTTCAAGTATGTCTTCCAAGTGTTTGCTGAAATGCCTCAATGGGTAGAGATAGTCATTTCTTTCGCAAATATAGGTTTTTAAGGGGTTCTGCGGATGAATCTAAAATGATCTTGGATTGGATTAGCTGAAGTCAGTTTACTTACTACTCTCTTCTTAGATGGAAACAATATTTTTAGTTCATGACTAAATGAGAAATTTTACGACTTGCAGTCTCCGCAGGAGTTCTTATTAGTGTATTATTGTTCAGAGTTTCTCCGTTGCCATTGGGGAGAGCAGTTGAACAGTCAGGAGGTTTATAAGAATGTCACGGTTTAGATCATTGTGGCAAGCCTCGGTGAATGCAACAAAGAAAGGTATTTTCTTTTTTATTCTCTTGCTGAGAGTCAATTTAACATGTTTGACACTTCTTGTAACTTATTTAATTTTGTTGCCATTGGTTTCCTTATCTTGTTTTAAGTTGGGTTGTGTATTAAATAGTAACGAACTGGGTTTTAAATGTCGAATGGCGACTCTTGGCGTTAGGAGGCTCGACACTCGCCACACGCCATGGCTTTTTATGGCGATCGCCATGTGTATCCAAAAGCCAAATTACAGTCAGCTTCTACCCCTAAAGAATATATTTCAGAAACCAAAACACCTTATTCATTGATAAAATAAATGTAGAAAACATAAAACACCAAATGAAAACACATATTCAAAGCATAATACCAAAGCAAAACACCAATTCAAAGCAAAACCCGAAATCTAAAACAAAACAAGATAACAAAAAAATGATATACGTAATGAACATTAACTTAAAATCCTATGAACCCTATGTCAAAGAGAGATTTGCATAAATAAAGAAGAGTTACTGCCGGTGTATCTAGCAGAGAAAGCAAGAACTTAAGAAAAACGATAGGGTCATGTTACTATTCTATAGTACTATTGTTGAAGTAATTAGGGTTTTAGATGGATTAGGGCTTTCTGTTTAGTATATTTAGAGTATAGTACTATTTTACTTAACCATTGTGGATTTAGAAACCAAAATTCTGTTAAACCAACTTGGTTTGTTTCTCAACAACGAAGCGACGCTATGGTCGACACCCAGTAAATAAGAAAAGCGAGCAAAGGCGGTCGACATGTGTACCTCGCATGGCCATGAGGGGTTCTGGCGTTTTGGAGATCGCCACAGGTCGCCACTCGCCATGGCGTTCAAAGCGGTCGCCATTTAAAACCAAGGTAACGAATACTTTATATATTCTTGGTTTTTGGCCTTATAATCAAAATGTATTTGCCTGGAAATAAAGATATGTTTGAAGACTAGGGATGAAGGTTTTGCTTATAATATGTATGCTCTTGAGCCTTTTAGCTAGTCTTTTATTTTTAACTTGTTTTCACGGTATACATACTTCAGCTCTAACGTGGGAGCTCGAGGAAATGCTACCGCCTGTGGAGAAGTGTATATTCAAGTTCAGTTCAAAAGAAGACCTGAAGAGATGGCACCTGTATTCTGATTCTGAGTATGGAGGTACTTAAAACACAGGTTCAGGCATCTGCTCATATTTGATGTTGCAGAACATATGTCCTGCTTAAGAAAATTTTCTTTTACATTCATTCCTCTTTGATTCATATAAACAACTATTGAGACGAAATAAGATATCTGAATATCTGCTGTACATACATAGCAATTCTTCATGTGCTCTGCTAATTATCGTGTTGGATATTTACTATGTAGGATTGTCTTCGGCTTCATTGGAGATTAAAGATGGAGGAAATGGATCAGATTGCACTGGTTAGCGTTATATAGTGGTCAATTGTGCTTAGCCTTTTCCTTTTGTTGCTCTTTTGCTTGGTTCTGATACACCCAGTTTGTGTAAGATACATTTTTCAAATAGACTTGTCGTTTGCTCATAAATGGAGGCATGTACATGTTAATAGAGATTCACAACACCCTTTTTCTTGATATCTTGATCTGCAATTTGTTTGGTTTTTAGCCGTTTAGGTTCTTTTATGCGTCTCTGATGAAATTACATGCATGGAAATGAATATATGAGGTTTCTTGATTCTTGTACCATTGCTTCCAAGTCTCATCATTCTTGTTTCTGCAATTGGGCTGACCATTTTCACCGTGTACCTCTTCCTTAGGTGTTTTCTCGGGGAGCCTCTTTACGGAGATTAGCGAAGGTTCAAAATTGAGTATTAACCGGAGTGGTTTCTGTGGAATGCGCTCAAAGAAGGTTAAACACATACCCTTTTTTCTTACTAATCATCAAATGTCAATCAAAACCAAATATCAGAGTGGGTTCACGCTCAACTTAACTAAACCACTTCCGCCTTTCTGTAGTTTGATGGGTTTATTGATCTCGACGGGTATGATTCAATAGCCATGAGGCTTAAAGGAGATGGAAGATGCTACATCTCTACTGTGAGTCTGATGTCTCAACACAAAGTTCATAGGAGCACATCTTTGTTTCTTAAACTAAACCGTGATTTGAATTCAGATATATACTGAGAATTGGGTAAACTCGCCAGGACAAGCAGAAGATAACTCATGGCAAGCTTTTGTATTTGCTCCAAAGGGAAACTGGTATACAGCTAAGGCAAGTCTCAGACTTCTTCGACAAGGCAACTTGCGTAAAAAGAGGTTTTGTTATATAAACCTAACCCAAGCTTGACAATTTTTCTTTTTCAGGTTCCTCTAACTCGCTACTTGCCAACATGGAAAGGAAACGTGATAGATGCAGACATGGAGATGAATCCAGGCCGTGTTGTGGGTATGTCTCTGTCAGTTAACTCACAAGGAGGTGGTTTTATTGGAGCTAAGTTAGGCGCAGGCGATTTCAGAGTCGAAATTGACTGGATCAAAGCATTGAGAATGCCATGATGAATGATGCCGACAAAAAGAAACTGAAGTTCTCTGGTTTGGTTTACTATTAAACCCGGGATTTGGGTTAACCGGATCGAATTTGGTGGACAAAAGGAAAACGTTTGTGAAATGACAACACTTACAAGTTACAGCAAGTTGTCTTGGCTTTAGTAGAACATAAAAGTCAATGAATAAAATTACATGGGCCATTTTAAGCAAGTTGCTCAATTTGATCAAAACTGAGACAGTTACACAAAGAGACACATTGTATGTTTGTTTCTCGGTGGAAGACACAATGTGAGTTTGGCACACATTCCTTTCACTTTATCCCGCCAGCTGTCTTTTATTGCCCAGAACTACCCTTGGTTGTTGTAAAGAGAGTGTTAGCTTTTTAGAAGTCTTGTTTCTTTCTTTGTAACTATATTACGGTTCAGTTGTAATAAATGTAAAGGTATATTGGATACAGCTAATGGGTTTTATGTTGGATGGTGCAGTCATGGATGGAAGATATGTGAACGTGTGGACGAAGCTTTGTGGACGAGATTTTTAATCTTACAAGAGTTTTGTAGACTAGATTTCGTGGACGAAGTCTTGTGGATGGTTTTAGTGGATTATAAGTTCATCATTTTCATAAAAAGATGATCAAACTTTTCTTTCATATATAGTAAATTTACCATCAAAAAGACAATAACTAATTTCAAATGGACCAAAAAATTGTAACTAAAGGTTTTTTAACAGAGTTCCATGGATGAGATTGTGTGAATGAGGTTTGTGATGTCTTATGTTCAAGGGTTTGTGGATGAAGATCTTATGGATGAGGTCTCATGTTCAAGGTTTTGTGGATGAAGATTCGGCAGCCATCTCCACCAACCACTACCATTGTATCCATACTCACGTCTTCCACCATCGCCTCCACAACCACCACCGCCTCCACTGTGGTATCCACCGCTTCTTCCACCACGCCCTCCACCGCTACCGCCATCGTTTCCACGGGACTGAGCCTCGAGAATCTATCAGTTGCGAAGAGCCTCATGGGAAGACGGTGGTCTACGGCGTCCTCTGCAGGATCTGAAAAAAGGAAAAATCATTAACGGTGGCTGTCGGTGGTATAAAAAGCACACAAGTTCTTGTGGACGGACGATTGTGGATGGATTATGAATACATGTTCAATCTTCATCTTCCCTCCCACATATTGAGAAATAAAGATTCAAGAGACTATTCAATTCAAAAAAAATTAGTATATATTGTCTCCATCTTTAAATAATTTTACAGTTAGTTAAGCTGGAAACAACAAAAAATGTCAAAACATTACGTAATCTGATAGTAACCACGTGGACAAGCTCTTGTGGATGGATACTTATGGACGGATCATGTATACATGTTTGTGAGTACGAGGTTTGAATTGCATGGCTTCTTTATAAAAATGTTAACACAATTCTCTTGACCACAAGTATCTTGTCCATAACTATCTTATCCACAATGCTCTCTTCTATAACACAATTTTCTTAACCACAATTCTCTTGACCACAATTTTCTTAACCACGATTCTCTTGACAACATCAACACAACCACTGAAAACGAGATCCTCATCCACAACTCTTCCGACCACATCAAACAATATCCACACACACATTGACCAAGAGAGCCACCGATCCTCATCCACAACTCTTCCGACCACATCAAACAATATCCACGCACACATTGACCAAGAGAGCTATTGTCACCTTCATAACTATCACGTCTCCACCGCCTCCTCCATAACCACCACTGCCTCCACTATGGTATCCACTCCCATCTCACTACGGTGTCCACCACCGCTTCCATGGAACTAAGCGCCGCCGTTTATAGCTACCACCACCTTGTTCATAGCCACCATCGCTTCCATAGACGGTAGAGAAGACCAATAGATGTATGCTTGAGAATAGAGATGGAGAAGATGTTGGCATGGAAAAAGGGGGTTAGGGAGAATTTTGGATCGAGAAGATTATGGTTCGTTTCCAGAATTCGATTTCCAAATCGAGAAAATGTCGAGAGGTAAAGGAGTTAGGATTACTTTTCTGAATTTGGGAATCTGGAAAAATAAGATTTTTGTTTAAAAAAAAAACAAATAGAGTTTATTTTATTCTTTAGAAAGGCTAACTAAAGAAAGAATAAAGAAACTATCTTATTGTCTTACTTAAAGGTTATGTTAGTCAATTTGCTATGAGAAAGTGTGTCATATATACAATGTGTCTTTTAGAGAAAATGGAAACTGAACTTGTGTCTCCCAGCGTAATTATTTGATGCAGTTACACAAAGAGACACATTGTGTGTTTGTTTCTCGGTGGAAGACACAATGTGAGTTTGGCACACATTCCTTTCACTTTATCCCGCCAGCTGTCTTTTATTGCCCAGAACTACCCTTGGTTGTTGTAAAGAGAGTGTTAGCTTTTTAGAAGTCTTGTTTCTTTCTTTGTAACTATATTACGGTTCAGTTGTAATAAATGTAAAGGTATATTGGATACAGCTAATGGGTTTTATGTTGGATGGTGCAGTCATGGATGGAAGATATGTGAACGTGTGGACGAAGCTTTGTGGACGAGATTTTTAATCTTACAAGAGTTTTGTAGACTAGATTTCGTGGACGAAGTCTTGTGGATGGTTTTAGTGGATTATAAGTTCATCATTTTCATAAAAAGATGATCAAACTTTTCTTTCATATATAGTAAATTTACCATCAAAAAGACAATAACTAATTTCAAATGGACCAAAAAATTGTAACTAAAGGTTTTTTAACAGAGTTCCATGGATGAGATTGTGTGAATGAGGTTTGTGATGTCTTATGTTCAAGGGTTTGTGGATGAAGATCTTATGGATGAGGTCTCATGTTCAAGGTTTTGTGGATGAAGATTCGGCAGCCATCTCCACCAACCACTACCATTGTATCCATACTCACGTCTTCCACCATCGCCTCCACAACCACCACCGCCTCCACTGTGGTATCCACCGCTTCTTCCACCACGCCCTCCACCGCTACCGCCATCGTTTCCACGGGACTGAGCCTCGAGAATCTATCAGTTGCGAAGAGCCTCATGGGAAGACGGTGGTCTACGGCGTCCTCTGCAGGATCTGAAAAAAGGAAAAATCATTAACGGTGGCTGTCGGTGGTATAAAAAGCACACAAGTTCTTGTGGACGGACGATTGTGGATGGATTATGAATACATGTTCAATCTTCATCTTCCCTCCCACATATTGAGAAATAAAGATTCAAGAGACTATTCAATTCAAAAAAAATTAGTATATATTGTCTCCATCTTTAAATAATTTTACAGTTAGTTAAGCTGGAAACAACAAAAAATGTCAAAACATTACGTAATCTGATAGTAACCACGTGGACAAGCTCTTGTGGATGGATACTTATGGACGGATCATGTATACATGTTTGTGAGTACGAGGTTTGAATTGCATGGCTTCTTTATAAAAATGTTAACACAATTCTCTTGACCACAAGTATCTTGTCCATAACTATCTTATCCACAATGCTCTCTTCTATAACACAATTTTCTTAACCACAATTCTCTTGACCACAATTTTCTTAACCACGATTCTCTTGACAACATCAACACAACCACTGAAAACGAGATCCTCATCCACAACTCTTCCGACCACATCAAACAATATCCACACACACATTGACCAAGAGAGCCACCGATCCTCATCCACAACTCTTCCGACCACATCAAACAATATCCACGCACACATTGACCAAGAGAGCTATTGTCACCTTCATAACTATCACGTCTCCACCGCCTCCTCCATAACCACCACTGCCTCCACTATGGTATCCACTCCCATCTCACTACGGTGTCCACCACCGCTTCCATGGAACTAAGCGCCGCCGTTTATAGCTACCACCACCTTGTTCATAGCCACCATCGCTTCCATAGACGGTAGAGAAGACCAATAGATGTATGCTTGAGAATAGAGATGGAGAAGATGTTGGCATGGAAAAAGGGGGTTAGGGAGAATTTTGGATCGAGAAGATTATGGTTCGTTTCCAGAATTCGATTTCCAAATCGAGAAAATGTCGAGAGGTAAAGGAGTTAGGATTACTTTTCTGAATTTGGGAATCTGGAAAAATAAGATTTTTGTTTAAAAAAAAAACAAATAGAGTTTATTTTATTCTTTAGAAAGGCTAACTAAAGAAAGAATAAAGAAACTATCTTATTGTCTTACTTAAAGGTTATGTTAGTCAATTTGCTATGAGAAAGTGTGTCATATATACAATGTGTCTTTTAGAGAAAATGGAAACTGAACTTGTGTCTCCCAGCGTAATTATTTCATCAAAACTATACCTTAAATTGACGATGAAGAGAATAAAAATAATTAAATTAAACTATTAGATAACAATAATCACACATTGTGACTAACGTTTGAACCGATAAGAAGAATAGGGTGGGTGGGTACAACGTAGGGTCACGACATCACATCTCTAATTACGTGTTTAGAGATCACTGCGTCCGTACGATTTTTTATCACTTTCTAAATCAAACCAAAGTTTTATCTTGGTAATTATTTTAAATGTTGTGTGTGTTTTTTTTTTTTGAAAAATAAATGTTGTGTGTTTGATAAAGTTAATCATAAATTTTAAATTATTAAAGCAGAAAGAAGAATAGTTTTAATTATTTTTAAAATATTTGCAAAAAGAAAATTGCGTATGATAAGAAGAATTCGTGGTAATTTACTTTAATAGTTTTTAATTACTTTTAAGATATGTGCAAAAAAAAAATGGTTTCATATAATAAGAAAATATTATAAACGTGCATGAATCAAATGTCAAAAATGACAGCACCGAATTTGACAAAGATAAATCATCTGAAGCTCATTGTCACTATACATGCACAGTAACTTCAACTTTTTCATTTTTATATAAATTAATCATTTCGATCGATTGTAACATATCATCTCTTCTTCTTCTAATAACACATTCTCTCTTGTTATCAGTGTTATCTTCTTTCTACGAATATAAATTTTGTCTTTATTTAAATTCTTGCGATACAATAAAATTTTGTTTTTTTTATAACAGAAAAGAATTAGTAGTAATGCACTTTAATAAAGTTGCTGTAGGCTAAAAACGTGGATAAATATAAAAAGACAAGTAGTTCAAGTGGCGAGTTTCTCGATCATTCTGTGTTACTAGTTTCTCTCCAATATATAAAACAAATAAAAACCATATATTAGTATAACAAACACAAAGCACGATACCCCAAATCTCAAAAACTTCGCCGCTTCTCTTCTTTTCTTTTCTCTTCTTTCTTTTATTCCACGTTTGCATATCCTCTGCATCTATACACATTTATTTCGATATTTTATTGTCTTGTTCCTTCGAATAACTCGTCAACTTGACCTTATTAACACATACTAAACGAGACCAAAGCTCTCTGCGTAACTCATTGTAGTATCATCATCATCAATGGAGAAGGAAGACTTGTACGCTGTTATGGATTTGAACAAGGAATGTTCACAAGGAGATGTCAGACTTTCTTACAAGAACCTTGCTCTGGTTACTTACAAAACTTTTCTCTCTTTTGATTCTTTTTCATATATGATATAGTAGTAGTGCATGAATGCGATCCGGTTCTGTAAATTTTTGGTTAGAAACATTGAAATAATTGTTTTGTTCTTATTGGTTTGATGTGTAGAAATGGCATCCAGATCGGTTTAGTGAAGAAAATGAGAGAGACGAAGCCAATACGAAATTTCAATCCATTCAACGAGCCTATTCTGGTAAGTAATTTCACCATGGTTTACTTTTAAACCGGGTATGGACCGTATGGTTGTTGGCTCTTTCGGTTTAAGTAAATAGTGTTTTGTTGTCAACAGTTTTGTCGGATTCGAACAAGAGGATGTTGTATGACATCGGAGCATACGACAGTGATGATGACGGCGACGAAACTGTAAGTTCTTAAATATTTTTTTACTTTACATTAAAACATAAATATCAATGTTCTCGGTGATTAAGTAGGGGATTAGTGTTCAAGCGGAGCGGGATAGATTTATTAAATCATTTTAGAAAAATCATTTAGACTTTATTTTCCGCATACACCCGTTTTGTAGAAAATTGATAAATATAGAATTTTCACACAATTTTTTTTCTTCTAATTTTGTTGCGTTGTGTAGGGAATGGCTGATTTCATAAATGAGATGGTGACTCTGATGGCTCAAACTCAATCTACGGTAATTGTCACTTGGTTACTAGTACTAATTGCTAATGTATCCTTCTATATACAATGATGGTTACTTATGGTGATGGTGGCTTTTACTTGGAACACAGGGAGACGAAACCTTAGAAGAATTTGAAAAGTTGTTTCAAGAACTGTTGATGGACGATGTGAATCAATTGAAAACTCCTCCATCTTCATTTCCGTATACACCATTTAATGGCACGGTCTATGGCGATGATTTGTCAAATGATGATATACCGAACAAAGTTAACCTTGACAGTTATTAATGCTGTATAAGTTCTGGTGAGGTATTTAGATCTGCTCTGTTCTCAAAAATGTATGAATATAAAATCCATTTAGGTGATAATGTACTATCGTAGTTGTAGGATATCTAGAAACTTGTTAAAAAGGAAGAAATGAAAATGTGTGTTTGTAGTTCGGATTGAATATGGATGTTGACACAGTTGATGTTTTTAATAAAGGTGAGTGGTCCATCGACGAGTTCCCGGGTTGGCAATAGAAGATCTACGAACTACTAGAGCTTACTTTCTTTCTCTTCCTTTTTTTTTTAGAATTTCACTAAATTAAATTTTCGTCGTCGTGGTACTGTAAAATATGATATGTAAATTTTTTTTTTTTTTTTTAATATACAATATGTCTAATCTTCTACGTCGTTTGAATATTGAATCTCAATTTTCAACTCGTATAATGCTCG
Organism: Brassica napus; assembly: GCF_020379485.1. NCBI lineage: Eukaryota > Viridiplantae > Streptophyta > Magnoliopsida > Brassicales > Brassicaceae > Brassica > Brassica napus. The sequence continues at coordinate 44,160,736 of NC_063449.1, read as the reverse complement.
GATTGTATCAATTCATACTAGACAATTGAATAACTGTCTTGATACAGTAAGAAAATTATAGTCTTGTAGTAAAAAGAAAACTAAGACGTGAAATCTGTCGGTCTTATATGTTCGATTTTTGTTTGTTATGAATTAAGTTACTGCTGTTTGATCAGACAAAATTGACGCGACATTTTAGGGTTTATTAGCAAATCCAAAACCGAACTGGTTGTCCATATTAGCATCTTGGAGATTAGTCGGGCATTGTAGTAAATATTTTCGATCAACAAAAACACATGAGAATTTACTAAAACTTTAAGCAAGAAAAAAAAAACATGAGACGATGTACAAGCCAGATAAATTGGCTAGCAATAAGTTGGCAGAACTAAAAAGGCTTTGTCGGAGACAGTGGGCACCACCAAGTTGATGCAAAATAGATAGCTCGAAGTTGTGGTGGATCAAATGAGACGATATGAGTGAGAGATGTTTGGTTGCAACTAGGAGTATCTTTTCTTCACTGTAGGGTAAGGTCAACAACGTTAGGAATAGGATATTTTTGAAGGAAAGTGGGACCGGGGACAAAAGCTACTCAACTTGTCATTTGTATTCTTTTAGACATGCGACTATGCTAGTCTTCTTTTTTTGTCAACCGACTATGCTAGTCTTCTTTTCTCTTTTGAATATACATTATTTAATCTTTATTATACACTAAATGATAACCAGTCGCATCTGCGGAATGAATTCTTATAATAATATTTATTTATGAAATAATTTTAATATTTTGCAACATTATAATTTTTATCGATTATGAAATGATGAATACAAATGTTGGTTTTTTAAATATATAATCGTTGTTGAAGAGTTAAGGTATTACCTCTCATTTTAATTATTTTTAAGATTTCATATGCACAAAAGAAAATTAAATTTTGCGGCTGACACAAATCACCAAAACCAAATAGGCAACATCGATTGTATGAAATGGGATTATGTTTTTTGCTCTCGATTTGTTTAGTATTGACTCTCCATAAGTTATTTCATTTTCTACCTCTATAGAATTGTGCTTTCGTTCTCGTCTTTGTTTCATTGATATGAGTTAAGTTTCTTTTTTAACTTCTTTTATGAATTCAGTGAATTACATAAGTGTCAGTTAAAAAAATGGACATCTGTAAAAATTAGTTTCACTCCATATACATATCTAAGAATCAAAATTTTGAAAAAAAACCACCGACAAACTATATTAACAGGTTAGTGTTCAAATCTAATATATCAAATTGTTATAGAATATAAGTGCATGCTCGAAATATAAATGTTTGTCTAGTATATATTCACCAGCTCGGTCTAAAAGTCATCTAATTAGAACAACAAAACAAAATACTTATTTCACCAGTTCAGATAATATCTGTATCCGAACCCGAATGGATATCCGAATATAACCAAACATAAGTATAGTTAACTCTATATTTCTAATTTATTTCTCTCGCTTTATTCAAATTATTTATATTAATGATTCTTATTGCTCAAAACTAGATAATATACATATAATTATGAACAAAATCATTTGCTATTCACTTAAAATACATATCAAGTTCTTGTTTCTTGCATTAACAAAAGTTGCATCTAAAATTTCAAAACAACAACTAAATTAGTGTCTTTCTATTTTTAAAGTTCTTGTTTCTTGCATTAACAAAAGTTGCATCTAAAATTTCAAAACAACAACTAAATTAGTGTCTTTCTATTTTTAAAGTTTCATCTCCAAACCTATTAATAGTTTAATCTTTTTAATTTTTTTTTTAAAAAACAGCTAAGTTAAAATATATTTTAAATACAAAAAAAACTTAAACAATGAATAATTTATCTATTTTTTCTTCAAAATTTAAATATCCAAACACGACTCAAAATATCTGAACCCGAACATAAAATATCCGAACCCAACTCGAAGCGTAGAAATACTCAAACGGGTTCTATACCTTTATACTGAAATATCCGATGCAAACCCGAACGTGTATCTGAACGCCCACCCCTATGATATATGATCATTTGTATCTTGTTTGAACAAAAAAAAGGTTAAATTATTGATCACAATTTTTTTAATGTGGGACTTGTACCTTTTTTAGTAATATATAGTCGTTTTAAAAAATTCAAAATATAAAATATAAAAAAATCTATTTTTTTATTATATGTTTAATGTGATTGTTTAATTTCTTTTAATAATATTAAATTAAACAAAAAATAGAGGTTATAATTTTTTTATCAAATATGTATTATTCATAATCATTAATTATTATATATATATTAACCATATTAGGTAATTCCGTAGCTTTTATTTAAGGAAAGAAAAAATATTGTTTTGTACACTATGGACTTTATAGTTTAATAAAAAACATAGTATATGTTTATGTGGACTAATATATTTTTCTAACAATTCTAAGAATCATTTTCGTGATGACACGTGTCTCCAGTATTAATATATAGGGTATTTGTAAATTACTAAAATCATGTTATCCACTACTATAACTTTATGTGGACTTTATGTGGCAAACAAAATTACAAGTTGGATAAAATGTATTACAAGTTGGATAAAATGATATTACAAGTTGGATGAAGTGATGCATAATTGTGTTTTATTTTGTTACCAAGTTGATAATTATTGGTGGCCCTTCTACACTGAATCTGATTCATTACATTTTCTTTTCAACTTGGGCGTAAAACCGCTGGCTCATGTTTCGGTGAATTTGCTTCACAAATCATGAAAATTATATAATGCTGCTTAGACCTGAATGGTGGTGATACATCTTATTGGAATCCTATAATCATATCCTGAGAGACGAAGATATTCGAAAACAAAATCTCCAAATAGCCTGAAGCACAAAGGATTCTCTACAGGCACATGCCACGAAGCTAATTTTTAATTTCCAAAGCTTATTTAATGTACATCACTAAGTCAAATTACACAATTCATGTTTTGAAGATCCATGACTTTTAGTACCAATCATTAGGTTTCTTGATTACGGGTTATTACCAGCAGAGTTGCTCTTGGGACCTTGAAGCTCCATTGGGGAATTGGTGATGCTACCACCAGATCCATGTGTCTGAGAACTTAGCTGGGGACTCGCTGGACAAGCCTCTAGGTTGCTTGTGCTCATGGGATGCATCGTACCCGAGCTTATCTGAGGACTCATAGGAGTTCTTGGGTTCATTTGCTGGGGACTGAGTGGAGTTCGTGCGTTCATTTGCTGGGGACTCATTGGAGTTCTCTGGCTCATCTGCTGGGGACTCACTGGAGTTCTCTGACTCATTTGCTGGGGACTGGACATTTGCTGCTGCTGCTGCTGCTGCTGCTGCTGGGTAATTCCAGCTGATGGTGAGCTTACTTGGGGTGGTGACAGCACAGATTGAAGAGGGGAGGCTGTTGACTGTTGCTGCTGCTGTTGTGGCTGTTGAGGCAGCTCATGTTGTTGTAGCTGCTGCTGTTGCTGCTGAGACTGAACTAACTGCTGTTGCTGCTGAGGCTGAGCTAGCTGCTGAAGTGGTTGGGACTGAGCTAGCTGCTGTAACTGTGGTTGCTGCTGGAACTGTTGTTGTTGGGGTTGTTGCTGCTGCTGCTGGAGTTGCTGTTGATTCATGTACATATTCATTCCAGGCATCAGCTTAGGTGGGCCCATGTTGCCCATAGCAGCAGCTCGCTGCAGGGTAGCTCGATTTAATATATTCTGATCCATCATGGAAAGGCCAGCTGAGCTGGGGTGCATCTGCCTGGCACCTGACATGCCGCTTATCCCGGCTTGGGGAGCACCCATCACACCTCCTCGGCTCGCTAACCTAAGATTTGCAAGTACAGCAGCGCTCTGGTGTGGTGGTAATGCACCAGATCGGATTTGCTGGCTTATAACATTCAAATTTGAAGCTGGATGATTCATTGGGTTCTGGCCCATATTGCTGATGCCAGGACCAGACATCGATGATGACATTCCGCTTCCTCCAATCCCTCTTCCTGCCATGTTCAATTGGTTGCCAAAAGCTCCAAGCGCAGCCATATTGTTCCCCATGCCTACACCTGATCCTTGCCCCATCAATATCTTTCTCTGAATTGCCTGCTGCTGCTGCTGCTGCTGCTGTAACATCTGCAATTGATAAGGTGAGTACTTGTTCGCCATCTGCATGCCAGAGCTCTGGCTCATCGAGTTGATAGCTGATAGCGGATTTGTAGGCATATTCATAGATGCTCTCTGCATTTGCGGATTCTGCTGTGTAAACATGGACTGTTGATTTTTCTGCTGTAGCTGTGACAGTAGCGCCGCCTGTTGTTGTGGGTCAAGCTGTTGTGGTTGCATAGGCATGGAGCCACCAGACAACAGTCCTTGCGACATTTGCATGGCTTGAGAATTTGCCGGAGGGAGCATCCTTGCATTTGCATGAATATTCTGGGTCGAGTTTATAGGCGCACTTCCAGTAGTCCCTTGTTTCGATGCTTCACTGGGCGCTTGTCCAACAGCTCCATCTCCATTCTGTTGCATATCATTTGCAGAGTTACCTCTTGGGAAACCATTCCCAGCATTCGGTTGGCTGCTGCTTGGGTCAGCATCACCACGATTTGACTTTGCCTGAATATGTTCTTCCATGAGGTATCCTTCACGGGACATCATCTGCATAAGCATATAAATCCATCTGTGAGCAGCGTTCCTTTAGAACCAGGAAGGTGACATAAACAATTCAGAATTCGAGAAATACCAGTGATTTGAATTCAGAAGCAAGTAGATCGGCGATGTGCTGTGAAAAAGTGATGAATATAAGTCAGTATTACATTGAATGCAAGTTGAAGATATATTGCTGATCTATATAGAATGTAGGGTGAGTTCGATAACTGCTAAAATTTCCGGACAACTTACAGTATTTGGCAACATTAAAAGATGATCTTCAGACGGACAAGTATCACCATCATCTATGTCCCCTTGATACCATGCTACTGTCCCGTCGGGCTTCTCTGACATCACCAGTCTTGTTCTTATTCTAGGAACGAGGGAGGAAACATTACCTGAAAAGATGGAGTCAGTCAAGCAAATAGAGAAAAGTACAAATCGCCATATATCTGGTTAGAACAGAAAACAGACCTTGCATTATACGGTCTACCCGAAGAAAGTTCATGACTCTTGTCTTGCAAGTATTCATACTGCCACCAAGAATAGATTTTGATAATACTTTGCACTCGTCTTTGAATTCCTCGTTGTTGGACAGCTTCGGTAAACAATCCATCAGGTACTGATGATCGTAAGAGCGAGGTCTCCGACAATACTCGTCCACCTTATGTTTTTTGCAGTTTAGTTGGTACCTAGAAATAGAACAAAACACCATTAATAAAAAAATCTAACGACATAGAACATCAAAAACTTGTTCGTGCACCAACAGATATAATTAATTTGTATAAAGATCTAGTGTAAAGCCAAAATCAGGAGAAGTATCACATGTGTCAAAATCATTAAAGGCTATTGGTTCGATTACTTGTTTCTCAACTATACTAACCGCAAGAAGAAGATTTTGATGGGAATAACCTCAATAAAACATGATTCATAAAAGCCATACCTTGCAGCAACTAGTTCAATTTTTGCGAATCTGTCGAGGATTGAGTGGTCGCCCAAAGCTTGGGTTCCCACTGAAGAGCTCCTTGCATTAACTGGGACACTCATAGTCATAGTATTGACACTAACAGGAGAACCAACGCTGGTCATAACTTGCGTCTTAGGAAGAGAATTTGTCCTACGTTTTGGAGCCATTTGGTGTTGCCTTTGCTGCATAGCATCATTACCACTAGAACCCACGGACTGAGTAGCACCGATAGCAGGAATTGAAGTAACAGCCTTGTCCTTTTGAGCTGCTGCAACTGCTCCATAATGGGTCCCCATTGAACCACCAGAAAACTCTCCAGACTTCGATGAAAGCGGGGACTGTGGAGGAGCACCTGCTGATAAACGAGGGCTTTGAGACGATACCCTTCTACTGAATTGTTCTTCTTTTTTGAAGTCTTTTTCAATCTGCTGGCCTGGATTAGCATTCCAGGATGTCTGAGGGAAATTTGATCTGTTAAATACATTATGGGGCATCCTAGGCTGAATACGCGGATCCAAATCATTTGCATCGCTTCCCACTCCCGGCATATTGTTTCTGATATTACCATCAATTTTACCCGTCTCAAATGGCTCCTCTTTCGAAGTGTAACGCATTGGCCCCTGTTGTGAAGCTGGAAACTGCATGGGACCAGCTTCCTGATTCATAGCTCCTCCAATTTGCTGGGGTGAAAACCTCTGCATATTTGCATTTGGATATTGAATACTTCTACGGAGCATGTCTTGTTGTAGAAGCGCATTTTTCCAATTTGTATCGGTTCCATGAGGACCATCTATGCGTTGCCCTAACTGTTGCTGTGGAACCATATCAGGACCCATGTGAGAAACCCTTGTTCGCTTATTCAAACCAGGCATAGAAGACAGTTGTACTTCTTGGCTTTCTCTCTTTCTATGAAAAGATGGACCGGGGTTCATACTGTCAGAGGCATAAGGCAACATTGCATCTAGTCCTCCAGGCGAAGCTCCAGAGACACTGACAGCATTCGATACTTGATCCTGCACGTTTCTAATATTTCCAGTTCCCATGTACCTTTGTTGCTGAGGTGGTACCAAAGGCAGTGGGGAAGTTGGCGCATCTTGCAAGGTTTGATTTCTTAATCCCGCCAGCATGTTCGTACCAGGATTTTGAATAGCCTGGTTGTGATGAGTTTGATGCATTAACAAATGTCCCTGCATATTTCCTCGCTCTGAACTTTCAGGAAGGCGATCAATGCAAACCTTTTTCCCATGAATCTTGTTCTGAGAAACGACTGTCACTTCTGTCATTTGCCTCAATCTCTTTCTCCGCAACGTAGAAAGAGACAAGTCGAGCTATGAAGCATAAACAAAATCTTTTTAGACAAGCAAGTGAGAAGAGAAGGCACAAGCAGTCTTTTTAACGAGATATTACCTTAGCAGACACAGGGTTTTCACTCAGCCTATCAAGTCTGGGTACAGGATCCAGACAAAGTTCAGGTTGTATGGCTTTTAATATTCTGGATTCCACTTCCTACAGGTAATGTAAGGATTAGTACAGAATAGTTTCAATAGTCAGATATTCAACCTTTAATGCACGACTAACAGTAAGTCAGTAACTACCATGAGATCACCGTATGTCCATGAGTTGTCTGACATTGATGGAATATCTTTTACCACATTCTCGAGTGACATCTTAAGGCGCACTTTATTTATCACAGGAGAGACTTGCTCTGGAGTATGTTTCCGATAGTCATGCACCTACAATAGCATGTAGCCATGTACCAAAAATTAAAGAAAGCACGTTATGTAAGCTGATACCTGAGTAGTATGTTTTTAATTACTCCAACGTATTTCAGAAGTTCATTGGTAAACAAATTATGGTAATACAACTAAATTTAAGAACTTATGGAAGGCAATGCAGGAATTAGAACCATGGTAAATATAACTAAATTAAAGCCTTAGTTTCTGGGACGACCATGTGAGACTACTAGTTTACTTTGACTTGATGGCAGGTCATGGAAGGCTTAGGCTCAATTCAAATAGTACTGAAGATAACTCACCTCACATATGACCACCCCATCCACAAATTTGCACGGTATATCTTCCAAAATGTCCCCAGGAAGTCTACCACCCTCAATAGCCTATAGCAACCACCAGAGGAAATAAAAACATACTCAGTGGAATAATAGCTACAAAAAGAATTTAACGAAATTCGAGCAAGTAGTGCAGTAAAACTTTAATTTGGGTTGAATGAGGAAAAAGAGAAACATCATCCTCACATATGCTAAACTTAAACGAAAAAAAAAAACATTTGCACTGGCATAAGATCCCAAATGTTACAACTCAAAATAAATTCTTGAAAACAGACAGCCACAATAGAGATTTCACAAACTTCTTAAGCAAAAGCCTTAAACCAACAACAACTAAGAATGCAGATCTAAGTGGCTCTAATTAATAATACAAACTCAAAAAACTTACTTTCCAAAGTACATCGTAATCATTCACCAAATATTAACTCCATTTTTATAAAAAAAAATAAAATTATTTACCGAAAGTAGACTCTCTGCTGCTCTATCATATAGATGCAAGACCTTTGGAGCATCTCTAAACGACGTCTGCTGCACGGCCTGATTCTAAAAAAAAAAATCAAAAAATTGTGAATTAATCATACAGAGACTCTCAGTACACATGAACCTCCATTACATACCTCAAAGGGTTTTCCAATGGAGTACCCATTCGGATAGAGACTCAACACAAAGGAAACTTCATGATCTGCAAATAAAACCAAAATCACCCAAATTTTAACATAGCTAAAAAAAAGCATGACTCTGTCAAGAAGCTGCTAACCTGGAGATACATGAAGCAAAGATGACTGCGAGAACCCAGAGCCCTCAACAACGGCCTGGAATCAAAACAATTGTTCACAGTGATGTAGTAATAACACAATTCCTCAAAATCAGATTTTTTCATTGGTTACATTACCTTTGATTTCTCTGATAGAACGATTGATTTGGGATTCAGCTGTTCTGGAGATTCAGGAGTACCCGATTCAGTACAAGCCTTGGGGCGGAACTTTCTACCAGTCCTCGATATCTTAAACGTGACGCCCATGAGCTCTCTCACCAAGATGATCAAATCTCAAAACCGTCTGGGTACTTGCAACAAAACACGAATTTGAAACCTTTATGAGCTCGATTTTTAAGAGAGGATCGTGATACAACTCCAATTGCGTTCGAATCGGATTCAAAAGGAGAGGAATCAAAGAGGATTCAAAGATCATTAGGGTTCTAAACTTCTATAGGTTAGAGAGATAACACAGAGATAAGATCTTTTTGCTGACTGGGGCGATCAGAGAGATGATAATAAACAAACTGAATCTGTAATCTGAACCGAACCGAACCAAAATTGGGAAAACCGAAATAGTTAAAAAATACAAAAAACCGGCGATTATAAATCCGATTTGATAAAACCGTATGTTAAGGACGAGGGTATAACAGACTTTTACACACACAAACTAGGGTTTCCGCTTCATATATTGCAGCCACTTAAAGCTTCCTCCTCGCCTCTCTCTCTCTCTCTCGTGTAATTTTCAACACTTGCAGAAGAAGAAGAAGAGAGAAAACGCAAAATGGCGACTAACGGATCTGCTCAGCTTTCACAGAAGGAAGCTGACATCAAGATGATGTGCGCTGCTGAGGTTCACCTCGGAACCAAGAACTGCAACTACCAAATGGAGCGTTACGTCTTCAAGAGACGCAACGACGGTAATAACAACTCTTCTCCTCTTTCAAAAAAAATGTTTCACTTCCAAGTAGTTATGATTTAGAGCATTGAGATGTTTTTTTTTTTTTTTTTTGGTTCCGACAGCTGTTAGTTTTAGTTTAGGTTTGGTCGGCTCGGCTGATGTTTGTAGTATCTGTTTGTTTTTACTTGTCAGGGATTTACATCTTTAACCTTGGCAAGACATGGGAGAAGCTGATGATGGCTGCACGAGTCATCGTTGCTATCGAGAACCCACAAGACATCATTGTGCAGTCAGCTAGGCCCTATGGTCAGAGAGCTGTTTTGAAGTTCGCTCAGTACACTGGAGCCAACGCCATTGCTGGAAGGCACACTCCTGGTACATTCACCAATCAGATGCAGACTTCGTTCAGCGAGCCAAGGCTTTTGATTCTCACTGATCCACGTACCGACCACCAGGTAATGTCAAGTTCTGGGCTGATGAGTCTTTTTCCTGATTGGTTTTGTCTTAACTTGGGATCTTGTGTGTTGCAGCCTATCAAGGAAGGTGCTTTGGGAAACATTCCAATCATTGCTTTCTGTGACACTGACTCTCCCATGAGGTTTGTTGACATTGGTATCCCCGCCAACAACAAGGGAAAGCACAGCATTGGTTGTCTCTTCTGGCTTCTTGCTCGCATGGTCCTTCAGATGCGTGGAACCATTCGCCCTGCTCAGAAGTGGGATGTCATGGTAAGAAGAGGCATAGAAGTCTGTAATTTCATTTCTTGCGTTCTTGTTTGGTGTTTGACTTCTTTATATGTTGTTTTGTTGGTACAGGTTGACCTGTTCTTCTACAGGGAGCCCGAGGAGGCCAAGCCAGAGGATGAGGATGAAGTTGCACCTCAGGCTGAGTTTGGATTACCTGCTCCTGAGTATGGAGGTGGAGACCAGTGGACCACTGCTGCTATCCCTGACGCCGCCTGGCCTGGAGAAGCTCAGGCGCCGATCTCTGCTGCTCCCGCCGCTGGTTCATGGAATGATTCCGGTTAGTCTTGACATATATAATAATCCTATCTTGGCCCTTTTTGGTCTTGACGAGTATTAATTGTTGGTCTTTGTTTTATTTTTCAGCTGCTCCAGCTGCAGCAGAAGGTGGATGGGACGCGGCTGTGCCACCCACAACTGCAGTGACCAATTGGGAATAAATTTGATAGCCTTTACAATAGCTAAATGGCTATAGACCTGTTTTTTTTTTTTGTTACTGCTGGGATCGAAGAGTTCACTGTTTTTCTTTTTTCTCTTGAGACAAGATACTTTAGATTACTCTGTTTTGCTCCTTTTTTGTTGTTGAATGGAATCTCTATTTATCTCTTGCGCTTTATCACAAATACAGATTGGTTCTTTGCCCAATATATCGCAAAATAATGAAAACAAATCAAAAGCTTTTTGATTAAATCTGGTTTCTTCTATACTGCAATAGTCAGGGTATTGATTAGCCATTAACATCCTATCAAACCTTCAATGGTGGTAAAACAGTGTTCCTGAACGAGTATCACTAGTGCCATGTTGTCCGAATGGTGTGATGGTAGATAGAGAGTTTACAGGCTGTTTTGCTAGTACTCAGGATCACAGTGGAAGACAGTTTGAAGCTTTTTCCTTGGATATGCTTTGGCGGCTATGTGATAACGAGAAATGAGCTGATCTATAAAGACGTGCAGTTTTATAAGTTTTATGTACAAGAAACTAGGAATGGGCATTTCGGGTGTCGGTTTGGATATTTCTAGGGGTTAGAGGATCGGATTCATTTACTACTTGATCTATTTTCGATTCAAGTTTGGTTCGGTTTGGATAGTAAAACTAGGAACCGGAAAACAACCGGAAAAAATTCGGTTCTCATTTGGTCCAGGTTCGGTTATTTCGAGTAGTTCAAGTATTTAGGGTAAAATATCAAATAATTAGAATGATTTGGATAAAAATCTCTGATGTTTCCGATTACTTTGGATATTTCTGATAAAACTATCCATAAATTTTCGGATACTTTCGGGTGGTTCGATATTTATAATAATTTAGTTTTTTTAATATTTTTGGATACTTTTAAAAGATTTTATAAATATATATTCAATTATATTATATGTATATAATAATTTTTTTATATATTCGGGTACTCGTACGGTTATCGGTTCGGTTATTTCAGATATAGAAACATAGAAACTATTTGGGATTTGAGGGTTTCGGGATAGTTTCGGTTTCAGGTATTTCAGTTCCGGTTTTTTTTGCCAAGGCCTACAAGAAACAAATGAGAAGGCCATGGAGCATATGGATTCATCATGGATAGCAAGCTTAGTGCACTAGAAGGATCAGGTGATTTGTTGAAATGCAATGTTGATGGGTCATGGGAAAAAAAGATGGAGAGATGTATGGTACTACGTTGAGTCCTATGGGACGGTTTGGGACAAAGTTAAATGGATTTGAGGTCGTGCCACATGTCATAGCAAAGCTTGCGATGGACTCTGATGACTTCAAGGTGATGTTGTGGCCTAGGGGTGAGCATTTTGCTATATATCCGAATCCGAACTAAAAAATCCGAACCAAAGTAGTAAAATATTCGAGCGGTTATTAAATTAGGAGAGTTTGGATATCTAAACCCGAATTGATATTCGAAAATAACCGAACATATGAATATTTTATCCTATATTTCTAGTTTACTTCTCTAATTTCATTCAAAATATTTATATTGATGTTAGTTTAATCTATTAAAATTAAAAAAAAAACAGGTAAGTTAAAAGTATATATTTTAAATACAAAAAACTTAAACAATGAAGAATTTATAATTTTTTTTCAAAATTTTAATATCCGAGCCCGACCGGGTTCTATACCTCTATACCGAAATACTTTAAAATTTGAAATACCTGATCTTAACCCGAACGGTATCCGAACGCCACCCCTATGGCCCATTGTGTTGCCAAACATACTTCGATTCTTACTTTTTACAAGTTTAGATCTTTTGTACTGCAATGGATACAGTCGCTAGTCGATGTTGAAAAGCCGGAAAACAAGGCATTTCTTTTAGTATTTACAAGAGAGCAGAACAAAACAAATTCAAGAGTCACAAGACACTAACTAGGCATACACAAACAGACCAAGAACTCATTTGCACAAAACAGAACACCAAAGACTCATGTCGTTTATACAATAAAAACCCCCTTCAAGACCAAAGATCCATGACATTGACTTCATCTAAGAGACTACTCAAAGACGTCAAGGAACCACAGTTTCCCCCCTCCATAAACGGCGTCTGTAAGAAGCACTCCGTCTCGTTCTCAAAAGCCAGAAGCTCATCCGAAAACAAACCATCCACGTCCCCTTCACAATCATAAGAACCTCTCTGTCTCTTCTCCGCATCATCGCCCATGATAATAACATCTTCAAGCCATTGCGTGTCGACCTGACTCGCGTCCGCATTGTTATTCTCCTCCCACAAGAAATCAAAACAGCCACCACCAAGATCATCACCTTCATGCTTCTCTTCTATCTTCTGAACCTGTGGCCGCCGCTGTGTTGGTGGTGGTGAAGAGGCTTTACGCTTTCTAGATGATGATGCTGGAGAATCGTTAGGGAAGTTGAGTTTAGCTTTAACTCCTCGGAGCCTCTTAGCTTCAAAGTCATAAGCTCTCGCAGCATCTTCTGCAGTGTTGAACGTCCCTAGCCAAACTCGAACTCCTTTGATCGGGTCGCGAATCTCAGCCGCCCATCTTCCCCATGGCCGTCTCCTGATTCCTCTGTACTCGCTACTACCACTCTTCTTCTTCTTCCTCATCCTCCCATCTTCTCTTTTCACACCTAGCCATGGATAATACTGAGAATCTCCCTCCAAGTCGTCGAGTGTCAGGTCAACGACGTTGTCGCGTCTCCAGGAAGGCTTGCCAGCTCCCGGCGCTATGTAATCGGAAATTACTGCTCCTCCACACATTTTGCTCAAGACTTTTAAATAAGGGTGTGAGTTAAAAGTTTTGGGGTTCGAAATATAATATCTCTCAAATGTTGAATGTGGTTTGCTTTGAAGCTGCAATACTCTCCTCTTTTATATGCAAAATGACCACGCGTGTTTCATGGAATGACAATTGGGCCAAATTTGAATATTAGCTGATTTACTGTTTTACCCTTGCATAGCTTTGTTGTAGATTTTAAAATATTTACAAGTTGGCTGCTGCTGTAATGAATCTGTATTAGATGGGATATGAATCGGATTATTAATCTTTGGTATTCGATCTTATCTATAATCATCATATCTTTTCATTAATGAATAATATATTCGTACATTGAAGATTTTTTTTTCTTTTAAGCCTCTTTTGATCACAATATATTTGAGTTTAATGACGGTGATTTCTGTCTACCCAATTTAATGCATCGTTTAATATTCGTTCTTGATTTCTATGTAATTTTGACCTATTGCTGTGGCCAAGCATATGATCAGTGATATGAAGCTCTATATAGATTTCTACGAATTTTTCCATTTAGTACAATATTTTTAATCATATTTGTTCACTTTTTCTAAAAATTTTATTGTAAATTTTATTGTATATTGGTTCGGGCTTGTTTTACCAGCACCTCTCAGGAGGTCGCCATGGCTTTTGGACTAGTCGATGTGAGCTACAACTTGATATATATGTAAAATATAAACATTAATTAATCATAGTGTAATACGAGTTGTTAACCTAGCTATAGGGGTATGTCGTTATTAAATATGGCATTAAATTTTGAAACCAGAAGCAGTCTTTAATACTGACGAACTGAACCACGGTTTTCCCCATTAACCATTTTCAAATCTAAATGAATCTATCAACTTTTCTTTGAATCTTTTACAGCAAGATAATCAGTATATATTACAGTTGTATATATGTGTGTGTGTGCGCACGTATGTATGTGTGTATAATAGTGTATTGTTGAGTGATAAATAAAAAAGACTATAGTTGCTCATAAAAAAAAAGAAGACTATTTGATATACTGAGCGTGAGCGGAAGATTAGTTAATTAAGCGGTAATTAAGGGGTTCCGAATCTAATGGCTCCGATTCACTGGAAAATAACGATTTAAGGTCAAGCAGGTAACGATGGGCATCATCTAGACTTTACGGTGGTTCCGTTTCGGCTCAAAACCGTAGAAAATGAAGATATTCCAAATGGTTGTTAGTGAGATAACGATTAATCGAGTAGTGGTGAGTAGAATTAGAGGTATAGGAATAACTTGTTTCTCTTAAATTTAGTAAAGACACAAAATTTCATATTTCGTTTAGAAATTCAAAAAAAAAAACATCAGAATTAGACTATTAGTGGGATCTTTTTTCTATTATTATTATTCAATTAGTGATTTTTTTTAAAATGTCAAATTCCACCATGTTTAATTTATTCTTCTATTTGTATAATCATTTGTATAAAAAGTGTCAAATTACTCATTTCTTTTATCACACTGATGCTATGCCGAGTGGTAGGTTGGATAATTAAATTGATTACAACTTCTTGAACAACGTTTAGCTAAGTTTGATTACGAATGAGTACCTCGATTTTTCAGTAAAATCCAAATTTATTCTATAACTTTCACGTATATTTTACACCAAAAAAAACTTTCACGTATATTTGGGGTTTGACTAACTTTGACTAATGTATTTAAGTGATACATTGTGATTACGGCTAAGATTGGTATCTATTTACAAATCCTCAATTAAAATTTACTGGACCGTACATATACTAGCTAGCAATCACCCGTAGTTTCATTAACACGCAAAATTGAAAGTAGCGTATTTCGTAAATCTAGGAAATAATAGGATATTACAAATTAGATTGAAAGGGTTAAGTTTCATTTTATGGAATCTTTCCATAATAATGAAATTATTATTATGACGAGCATTTAACACCTCAAATTAGCATAAGTATAATGAAGAGACAAAAACTTCCTTAACTGACTTCAAACTATGGGTATATAAATAAATGTCGGAATATTTTTTTCCTTAAAGAAGTCTTTTATTTGTGTAACTAGGGTTAACTCAATATTTTTGTGATCTCCTCTCTCATCATTGCTCCTCACCATGGAAGATGGAGAACGTTCATCAACAGCTTGCTTGCCGCTCAAGGAAGAAAAGCTCCAACAAAACCCTAAAACAACCAAAGGTAGACAGAAGATAGAGATCAAACAGATCAGCGAGGAGAGCAAGAGGCAAGTGACGTTTTCAAAACGCAGAACGGGACTTTTCAAAAAAGCGGCAGAGTTAAGCGTCCTATGCGGCGCACAGATCGGTATCATAACGTTTTCACGTCGCGGAAGGATCTACACGTTTGGTAACGCGGACACACTCGTTGAAAACTACTTGCGGAGGACGCCCGTGATGCTGAGGTCACATCCCGGTGGTGACATGGCAAACGAAGGTGAGGAGGTAGACGGTTTGAAGTGGTGGGAGAGGACGGTGGAGAGTGTGCCGGAGGAGGAGATGGAAGAGTACATGACGGCTTTGAATGGGTTAAGGGACAATTTATGGACGAGGATCTGTCAGCTGGGTGGTGATCAGACGGTTCAGATGAATGCTCCGGTGTTTCAGAATCAGATGGCTGAGATTGAATGGAAACTGACGGATGAGAATGTGACGGTTAGGAATGATCAAGGTCAAGCAGGTGACGATGGATACCTAGACGTTGCGGCTGGTACGTTTCTGTCTCAAATCCGTAAGCGATGAAGTGTTTTCTTGATATGTATTACACTTTGGTGTTATATTTATGTATTGTATGTTTATCTAAATTATTTACATTCGTTTAACTCATGTGTTTCACGTTTGATATGGACTCGTTTAGCTCAATTAACTCAGACGTTTAATATTGTTAAAATGTTACACAAAAGACCCTGTTATATTGTCCATTCTAAAGTAAATACTTGACACAACGAAGCTGTCTACAAAGGGAAAGGCGTTGGTTGGTACAGAGTCCCAGCTGTCAGACTTACCACTCTTCAATCTATATGATACCTTTCCTATAGTTAGATGAAGTACACGACTTTCCGTGTGCGTTCGGGGGATGCTCATTCAAGTGATGAGAGTCCATTCCTTGAATTCATAGCTTATTGGGATTCTCTAGAAATTGGTAGCTTGGAACAAGACAGACTCCCGAACTCCTGTTTGATTTATAGGTGTTCTAAAAATCAATATAGGCTACGTATAAGAGGCGTCTGTCTAGTTAGCAAATCAAATCTTAAATGAAACGATTTTTCAAGATTGATTTTTTAAAAAATTGATCAACTCACTCGAAAAATACTGCTCACCTAATCAATAATCTCGTATAAAATGCATATCTAGCACCTAGGTGATCCTTAAACATTGGGTTTTTGTGTCATATTTGACTAGACGAAGATACATCATGGACAAAACACTAACTCGACTAGTCATTAAAACGTGGGACTTCGGTTCAGACACCTCAATTAACAAAAGAAAAAAAAACGACTCCAAAAATAAACAGCCTGGCTGTGTTTTGGTCCATTGTCCATTATACAAAAATGGAAATAAGGTTTTTGCATGAAAAGCATATGATCTTAGACCATCTTTAAAGTGGAAGCAAAACTGAAAAGTAAGAAGTTATTTAATTAGGAGTGACAATTAGAGATAGAGTTGAATAAGCTCATCGCTAACAACAGAGGGAGAAAGAACACCAAGGTCCGTGAAGAGTAGCGTTAGGTACTGTGGCGGAGTATAATCTCTAGCCGACCTTTCTACTTCCACCTTCGCCGGAATCTTCACACCAAACTCTATCGGTCTCAGCGCTGGTGCCATGTCCTTTTGGTCTAATGGGTAAAGCCTAGCGAACTACAAAACACAAAACAACTTTCATATGATTAAGCATCCTCTCTCCCTCTCCAGGATCTTTAATAACAAATCAAAATTACCTTGTAACTCTCCGCTGCAACATAGACCGGCTTGTTCATGCTGTGCGCCACGAGTGCAATCTGGTAAGTTCCCATCATGTTGATGATACCTCCACTCTCCACAACTCCATCTGCCCCAACAAACACCATGTCCACCTCGTCCATGCTATACGCCACAGCTGAATCAAGCAGCAGCTTCACAGGAATGTCGAGCTTCGATAGCTCATTCGACAACAAAACTCCTGTTCCATCCGGCCTTCCCTCTATAATTCATGGAAAAGGTTCAATGACTAAGTTCCAATACAGCTACCGAGTGTGTCTATTTAAAAGACACAAAAGAGAGAGGAACCTGTGCAGAGAACTCGGAAGAGCTTGTTGTTCTGAGCAGCAGTCTTGAGTATCTCCAGAACAACTCTAGAGAGTCCATGAACCAATATGGTACAACCATCGAATATAAAATCTTGACTAAGCATTGCAATAATCTTACGAGCCTGCAACAAAGTCAACACCTTTCAGCTCTTCTTATTCTATTATGATGTAAAAAGAAGAAAAAAAGTTACCTTGCAAGAGATTTCACCAAACTTCTCAGCCCTTTCAAGGAGACGAGACTTAGCTGAGTTAAAATCCTCGTACTCCAAAGCAGACGTCCTCGTCACGTATCTGATAAACAGATCGCATCCAGCAGTCAAAGAGATCGATGTCTTGTCCCATGACTAACAACAACAAAAAAAAAAAAAAAAAAAAAATTAAAAACAGAAACACTAAAGTCTTTGTCTTTTTTTCATTACCAAAACAAGAAACGAATGAACAGACAGTGAATTAAAACACAAGGAGATTGATGTCTTGTCCCATGACTAACAACACTAAAGTCTTTGTCTTTTTTCATTACCAAAAAAAAAACATGTAATGAAGAAGTTAAGTTTTCACCTTGAGTGTGTCGGAAGCTTTCTTGAGCTCAATCTCAAGCTCCATCATGGTGCTAGCCTCGCTCGCGCGTATAACCGCAGCTAAAGCTCTTATAGCCGCGACGGCTTCCGCCAGATCCGGCTGTTTCCTCCAGCCGTTGAACTCCTCGATTACATTGAAAGTCTTCTCCTTTCCGAGCTCGGCGACTGATGAGTCGGGATGCTCCTCGCCGGAGACGCCGCCCACGGCGGCTTGAGCTTGGGCTAGCCAGTCGCTTGTGATGACGCCGTGGTGAGCCGCTCGGGTTTGGTAGTAAGCGGAGATGGCGTCAGGGTTTTGGAAAGGGGCTCGCGTGGTGTTGTCTGCCATGGGAGGTGAGTTCGAGGTTCGTCGCCGTTCGTCGTCGAGGATGAACGACGCTGATCTTCTCCACATTGCTTTTGTCTTTTCGATTTTTAGGAAAAAGAAAATTAAAACGTCGCTTTCTCGAGAAAAAAAATGTTTTATTCAGTTCTGGGTCAGATTAGGCCCATTAATAAGCCAATGATTATTTTCGATTCTTCTTGCATCGTATAGTTTTTTTTTTTGAAGATGCATCGTATAGTTGTAGGAGCTAAGTAACACCTTACGTCATCGTATAATATCTAATTCTATTAGATATGATCAACAGCTCCACGGATAAGGATTCCACGATAAAGTCATCTCTGAAACACTTGGATCGACAGACGGTTCTGCATGTACGACATCTTCGATGGACAGGCTCTCTGCACAGCATACGACCACAACGAACGGCTCTGCCAACAGAGTAAGTACTCTGGAACCTCCAATAAGCTTCGCATCATATAATCTGCAAGAAATTGCATAGTATAAGAATCGAATCGTAAAAACTTTAAACTTTAACCAATAAACTACAGTGCTTCTACGGCTTGTCAGAACTTAATCAAGAGACTTTTTGGGTAGCAAACTATATACGTTTGAGTTAAAGAAAGAAAGAGAGATTGAAACTCTTGTATATTAGTGTTGTACGTGATCTAGTTTGACTGCTGTCCCACTAATCTTAATTTTTCTACAATTGTGTATCAGATGGTGAGGATAATCTAATGATTTTTAGGCCATTCACTGTATGATTATTCCTCACTTACACACACATTCATTCACACGTATTAGCCATAAACATATATACAATACTTGCTTAATATAGAGCTCTCAAAGACAAAGCCAATAAGACCTTAGACCAGTACATATTCCATTGAATTGATAACTAGCTCATGTTGTGATGAATACATGCTGCATTCAAATATCATTTCTTGACTCCCTTCTTTTATTGAAAGTAAAAAAAAAAAAAAACTGTTTATCAAGAAAAATAAAACTTACAATCTTGTCATCCTCCAAGAATGTTATATAGTTTTTTCATTAAAAATGAACTGAGTCTTTATAGGCATTTTGGAAGCACCTACTGTAATAGCTTTTCTAGCTACACTTTCGGGCACACCAGCCATCTCATAAAGAATCTTACCTGGCTGAACCACAGCGACCCAATACTCCTGAGGTCCTTTCCCACCACCCATACGTACCTCGCACGGTCTCCCCGTAACCGCCTTGTCCGGAAACATACGTATCCAAATCTTCGCGCTACGCGGCACGTGCCGCACCATGGCTCGTCTCGCCGCTTCCATCTGCCTAGACGTGATCCAGGCCGGTGCAAGTGTTCGAAGCGCGTATCTTCCGAAACAGATACGATTATCGCCTGAAGATATACCTCTTAGTCTTCCTCGGTGGTGTTTAGGGAACTTGCTACGTTTCGGAAACAATGTGCCGGAGGAGCCCTTGCCGCCGCCGGCGCTCTTGGCGGGTTTCTTTTTGGAGCTCTTGGAGGAAACCTTTTTGGCACTCTTGGCCGCGGGTTGCTTGGCGGCGGCTGGACTCTTACCGGAGCTGCTGTGCATCTCTCTGTGACGATTCACTGCGGCTGGAACCTTGTTTTCTTGTTGCGGAAGGATTGTGTGTCTGAAGTGCCATGTTCCAGGAACCTAATTAACCACAGTGAGTGTAAAAACAATCAGCTTATATATTTTTCAAAAAAACTTGTACGTTTTGTGAAGTTTTTTTTTTTTTTTTTTACCTGTCCGAAGCGAGGGCTTTTACAGTGGAAAGCATCTGGTGTGGTCTTTGAAGGTTCGGCTGCCTTTTGAGGAAGATTAAAACCATCACGGGATTCTATTTCAGCTGCAATTGTGCGATGCAAACCCTTGATACCCTGAGGCATAAGAGTCATTCAATGATAGGGGTTTATGACTCTAAATAAAGAGTTTTTATGATAGGTAACAATATCAACAGTTAACTATCAACTCTATGATACTCACAGATTATGTTCATGATTTCACTAGACAGAGCACATGTAAACAAAATCTACAATGATTAAAAGTGACTCATAAAAAGAAATGACATAGGCGAAGTGGAAGTGACTCATAAGAAGATATGAAACGAAATCCACTGAAAAAATAAAAACTTTAACCTAATTTGAAACAGTTCCAGATCAATCCAGGAAAATTAACACACAAAAAACCACAATTTTAAAACAGCAACCGGATGAATCAAAGTTGAGAACACCACCTTCGGATTGATGGAGACAAGAAGAGATGAAGTGGAATCAGAAGCAGACATATCCAAAGTGGCATACAAGAAACGAGACAGAGTAAGAAGAGGAGATGATGCTGACGAAGATGGAAGAAGAGAGAGTAAGCGTCGGCTTGCGTGAGGTTGACGACGAGTTTGGTCGGCGAGGGTTTTAGCGTGGTTGATCAAGAATGTCCGCATCTTGAGATCAGGACGTGTTCTCCAAGCCCTAAGGTAAAAAATAATTAATCGCGAGGACGAAGGGTCCCAATGGTACCACACTGACTGCGTCATACCCCGTTTTTGTATCAAATCTTAACACGATACAAAATAAATTCAAGATATTATCATTCAAATAAGTTTTTTGTTCTGTTTTATTTGGTTGTTGTTGAAAGAAAAATCACTTTTTGAAAAAAAAGAGAATTTTTTGAATTCTTTATAGTTTTTAATAAATACGGATAAACTGTAAAACAAAAAAAAAAAACTAATTAAAAGCAAAATTTATAATTAAAATTCCGTTTTATTGATAAAAAAAATAAATTAACAGAGATGGGTGGAGCCTGCTATAGTGGGCCTTGAGAGGCCAGTTAATTCATAAATCAAACCCTTCCCTTCCCTAACGGCGACGTTTAACGGAGGGAGAGAACAAAACCCTAGACATCATCAAACCTTGTCCGAACTTCAAAACACACAAGAATTTGATTCAAATCGTTCTACTCCTCCTAATTCGTGATTCCTCTATCATCCATCCTCGCCGCGTTCTCTCACTCAGTCACGCTTCTTCGATTTTCCCTCTTAACACACAAACTGTGTGCTTCGCATCCTCAGGTTTGTGTTTCTGCTCTACTACACAAACCCAGTTATATGGTACCTCGTGTCGAACTAGAAACCCTTAATTTGATGTATATAAGCTAGAGCTGTGTTAGTAGTCCTGAAAGTTCACCTTGTTGCCCATGAACATGTTTGATTCTTGCTCTGTGATAATTAAAAATTGAACCTTTCCTATGAGTGTTATGGTTAGAAGCTAGAGTTGGTAACTCACTGTATTGCCCATGAACATGTTAGGTTCCTGCTGTGGATATTAAAAAAAATTGAACCTTTCCTTCTTTTAACCAGTTATTGTTATGGTCTGCTTGTTTTCTATTTGAGTTTTTTCTTTTGTGTTTTTCTTAGGTAGTTTTTATAGGATTTAATTAGGGATTCTCATGGTTTCAGTTCAAATCATTGCCATCACAGGATCATCTAGGAAGATAGCGTTGATGGGTCAACGGGAAAAGTCTAGCAACAACCACAGCTCCAGGAAGAGAGGAATGGGTAGGAAGGACCAGAAAGGTGGTCGTGGTTTTGATAGAGATAGTAACAAGAGGAACCAATCCAACGATTCCGCCAACGTAAAGGCAGCGTCCAAGAAACAATCAGAATTTGAGCATCAGAATCAGTTTGTCAGGTAACCAGAGACTTTGCCTTATAGGTAACAGAATATGCATCTGACTTGTGATTAACCTTTTGCAGGAAAGAGATTGATCCAGAAACTTCAAAGTATTTCTCTGAGATTGCCAATCTCTTTGATAGCAACGGAGTTGATTTAGAGGAGCGTTCGGTGATATGCGGAAACGCACTCGAGGAGACGAGAGGGAGGGAATACGAAATCGCAACTGACTATATCATAAGTCATGTCTTGCAAACTCTGCTTGAGGGATGCGAGCTTGATCAGCTCTGCAGCTTCCTGCGAAACTCTGCGTCTGTGTTCCCAGCCATTGCAATGGATAAATCAGGCTCTCATGTTGCAGAGTCTGCTCTCAAATCCTTGGCCACACACCTGGAAAATCCAGATGCTTATTCTGTTATCGAGGAGGCTTTGCTTTCCATATGCAAGGTAGTTATTATACTATTATTTACATATTGAGCTTGCTTTGATTGTGACTTAAAACGTTTTTTGGTCAGGTGATTGTGGAGAAACCTCTTGAGATGATATGCAACTGCCATGGTTCTTATGTTCTTCGAACGCTTCTTAGTCTTTGCAAAGGAGTCTCTGTAGAAACCACTGAGCTTCGTGGCGCAAAATCATCGAAAGCTCTGGCGAAACGTTTGAATCTGAAGACGTCTCATTCAGATGAGAATAATCTAGAGTTCTCTCATCAAGGGTTTCCAGATGTTTTCAGTTACCTATTATCTGGGATTTTAAGCTGTAGCAGAGAGGACATGAAGTATCTTCAAGTCGATCAGTGTAGCAGTCTGGTCTTACAGGTATATGTTATCTCCCTCTCTACTCTTTTGTTTGTTTGCAAGCAGTTTATCTAGTATGGAATGTTAGTTATCATGCTCTCTGGTTCACGGTGATGTTTAAATAAATTTCTTTTGACAGACGGCTCTCGGACTAATGGTGAAACAAGATGATGAGTTGCTTGAAATCATTCCTCTTGTTCTGGGCTGCAACAACTCTGCAAATGGAAAAGAAGAGGGGGTTCTTATAGAGACTGATGTTGCCAAGGAGATTTTGGAGTCATTGAAGGATAACTCGTTTAGTCATTTGATGGAGGTAACTGAGTTGCTTTTACGAATTTTGTGGTACATTACAAGAGCAACTTATTACGGACATGTTGCATGTTTTAGTCGATTCGAAACAGTATCTAGATTGTATTGTTTGTCACGTACGATACCCACTTATCTGTAGTAAGAGTGTTATGATTCTTAAGTCATCTTCGTGTCATTTTCAGGTGATTTTGGAAGTGGCTCCTGAAAGTCTGTACAACGAATTGTTCAACAAAGTTTTCAAGAATTCGTTATATGATCTATCTCTTGATCGATCTGCAAATTTTGTTATTCAAGCTTTGATCTCCCATGCAAAAAACCAAGAGCAGGTATTGAGATCTAACCAACATTTCATCTTCTTCTGTTGTGTCAGCTTCTTTTCATTTCAGGGTTTTTAGCCTCGTGCTATTTCCTTGAAGCCGACAAACTTATGTTCAATTGCTTTTGTATATGGTATAGATGGGTTTGATATGGGAAGAATTAGCTCCAAGACTCAAGGATCTTCTTGAACAAGGGAAGTCAGGTGTTGTGACTTTTCTGCTAGCTGCTAGCCAAAGGCTTCAAAGTCATGAACACAAGGTTAAAAGTTCAACTGAAAAAAATCTTGTTCCGTATTTTTATTTAAGAGAATTATTATACAGATATTTCTTTACTGATTTGATGACAGTGTTGTGAGGCCCTTGCTGATGCACTATGCTCCAAAAACGAGACTCGTATCTCCATTGCTCCACGGTTGTTGTTTCTTGATAACTACTTTTATTCCCAAGATAAGTCTACATGGGAGTGGGCACCTGGTGCAAAGATGCATCTCATGGGTTGTTTGATCCTTCAGGAGATTTTCAAGTTTTCTAGCGTATGTTTCCTTTCCTTCTTTGGTATTGACAAAACTAGTTTCGTTGGATTTTAACTTCCCAAGTTTGGCTGCTCATTAGCGTTCACATTATTGCAATTCTCTCAGGAACTTATACAGCCATACATAACAAGCTTAACTTCAATGAAACCTGAGTATACCGTTGAAACAGCAAAAGATCCCAGCGGAGCACGAGTCATCGAAGCCTTTCTTGCCTCAAATGCTGCTTCAAAGCAGAAGCGTAGACTAATCATAAAGTATGCACTGCTTCTTTATGTTATTTATTTATATGATTACCATATTCAGAACTGAAGCATATGACAAAGTTATAGTTTTCTTTCAACAATTGTTAGTTATTTGATAATGTTTCTTTTCACCTTTAACTTCCTGACAGGTTACGTGGACATTTTGGCGAGCTCTCATTACACAAATCGGGCTCATTCACTGTCGAGAAGTGCTTCGATGCATGTAACGTGGCACTAAGGGAAGCCATAGCAGCTGAATTGTTGGAAGTGAAAGCTGATCTCTTAAAAACAACGCAAGGGCCTTATCTGCTTAGGAAGCTAGATATCGATGGGTAAAGAACTTAATAGTCACAAAACTTACTTTGCTTAATTTGATGGAAATTGTAAGATCATATCTTAACCATCTTTTTGTATGGAATATTTTATTTGTTGCAGTTATGCCAGCAGACCTGAGCAGTGGAAATCAAGACAAGAAGCTAAGCAATCAACATACAACGAGTTTTGTTCTGCGTTTGGGTCAAGCAAATCAAACTTTCCAAAGAACACCTTTGTTTCTGACGCATCTGAAGATGCACCTCAGGACGTAGAAGTAGAGAGCACAAGGAGGGAGAGTGACCATCGTCCTACTTCCGGGGTTAAGCGCCACCGAGAAGAACATGCAAAGGATAAAAATGTATCTTTTGCAGGTGGGAAAGGGACGAAGCAGAAGAAGAGCAAAACTAGTGAAGCAACAGATAAACCAGCTACCAAGAAAAAGCCTTTTCTTTCTGGCGAGATGATTGGGAAGAATCGGTACTCAAATAAACTGAGAATTTGAAGGTTAGACTGCTCTTAATCATATATTTTTTCTCTAAATTTTATTGAAGATGACATCTTAGTTGAAGATCTACCCTCACAAGAATGATAAGTAAAACTTTTTTTCATTGGGATTACACTTCAAACGAACTTATAGAGGTCTAAGCCTACTCTAGGAACTGTTAACAGTAGCAAGCTTATAAGATGAGTTTTTTTAATGTTTCAGTTACAGATCCAAAAATAAGTGTAAATATTCTACACTACCAAAAATATATATTAGAAAGATTCAAGTCTTATGGTTCTGTTGCTGTGATCTGCTGGTTTCTACTTCTTCGTGCATATGTTAAGGGACCTTTCCTGATACAAAAATACACAAATCTTGATGTCAATTACACAGTGGGAGAGATGTTAGAAAAAAAACATTTTGAGAAGATTGAAAACTGATTGGTGTTGTGTTGTCTTTACCTGTTCTGTATAGGGCTGGATCCACTCCTTGGGATTCTTCTGAAACTATCTTTTTCACCTCGTAGAGTCTCCTCCTTCATCTCCTTGTTTATGTTCAAATTTCTCACGGTTTTACTCCTTGGCACCATCTGACGACCCTCTCCGTAGCTGCTATACAAAAGTAGAAGTAGAAGAATCAGAGATGCTGGTGTGTGGAATCTCTTCATTGTGAATTCTCCTTTTTTGATCTTTTTTCTTTTGAACTTGGAGCTCTCAGGCTCTTCTGTTCCTTAGACTGCAACTGAGTAAACTGTTTTGAGTTAAAAAGAAAGAGATACTGAAAACTCTTGTAGATTATATTATTGTTCTATAAGTTACTTTTTTGGATCTAATCACGTGCTCTAGTTTGACTCCTGTGCCAATAATTCACTTTTTCCCATTTGTGTTTCAGATGGTGTGTATATTTTTTATCGTTGAGTCAGTGAAGATTAGTACTCACATAAACACATGAATATTAGATCTTTTCTTTCTTTAGTCTATGGATAAACAATTAATTCACGTCTTAGCCATGAAGGGTATATGTGACTGAGATGACTTGATCATCTTACTCCTACAGATCAGATGAAGATCATGTGATAGGGCACGTGGTTACTGGTCCCGTTTCTAGTATTAGTAGTTGTTAAGTCCATGAGAAGAAAGTTTGCAGGTTAACAGATCATGTCTTTTATAATAATCGTCAACGGTTTTTTATTTCATTCTATTCTAATTATTACAAGCTCTGTAAAGAGTAGAAAAGACAAAAAAAAAGTGGAAACAAACAAAAGATCTAACCGGTTTAGTTATGCAGTAAAAAAGACCAAATGAATTTTGTCTATACGATCCCCTTGCTAGTTCTCGTGTCATTTATGGTTAAGCTCATTGTAGTCCTAGAGTGTTGCTAAAACTTTCAAGTTCATGGCTCTTTAGCTTAAAAAGTTAAAAGCTATCTAGTTTCACTTTAACATGACAATGTCTTGTGTTAGTGGAGATGAGCTTTCTGCAATCATTTGTTGCTTCTATTAGTCTCAGAAGTTGATTAAAAATCAGTATAGGACTCTTGTGTTGATCTAAGTAAAACAAAGACTCTGAGTTCAAAATTCCCTTGGCATAGATAAATGATATACTTGGATAACAAAGAAACCTCTCAAAACACAAAAGCCAGTAACAAAAGCAGAGACCACTACACAGTTTTGACATCTTCAGGCAATCTTTTCACTCAGCTACTAATCTAATCACAACCTTCAAGGATCAACAGAAGAAGCAGCACCAGCAGCACTGGAGCTACCACTACTATTATTGCTACAAGAGACTCTCTTGTCTCTGCTCAGAAACCTCCTCAAGGACCTCAACCTCGTTGTCATTGGAGACTTTGGCTCTTCCTCCTCAGCAATAAACCTCATTGCTGATGAAGACGGCACATTTTGACTCCTAGCTCCAGAATCATTGATATCAAGAACAACAGCATCTTGACCAATACCCTCTTCTTGAGACCCAACATTGGTGTTTCTGGTACTAACCTGATCTTGGCGACCCCATACCAACACATTGGTCGGAAAATCCGAAGAAGAACTCGAAATCTGAGACAAAGCATCTGATACATTGTCGGAAACTTGTTCAATCCCCTTTAAGCTAGCTTCAAGAACAGCGTTTCTGCAAATGGGACAAGTCGAATGAGACTGAAACCACATGTCAATACACTCAACGTGGAAGCTGTGGCTACACTTTGGAAGCAGCCTCGCTTTGTCTCCTTTGACAAGCTCAGACAAGCAAATAGCACACTCCAAACCGTCTTTACAACTGTCTTGTCTGAAAAAGACAACGGGCAGTGAACTGAGCTCAAAAGGGGTAAGCCCTCCGGTGTTGGATAAAGCGTCCTGCCCCGGGACGAAGATGAAACGGCGTCGTTGCCGGCGAGTGGTTATTACAGGTGATTGGTCTTCTTGCTCTAGTTCTTGTTCTTGTTCTTGTTGCTGCTGCTGGAGGTGGTGATCTAATCGCCACCAGTAGAGTTTGGCGTAGAGGTGGAGGATAAGGACGAAGAGAACCGCCAGGAACAGAACAATGACTGCTGTGAGGATGATCTTGCTTGTGACCTCTTCGGTTGATAAGTCTCCGAAGAGTGAGCTATGAGCAGATCCATCATCGTCCATTTGATGAACCCAGAAGCTGAAAGTGCTCTTCTGGTGGAAAAGGATGAGACTTTATGTGAGATAAGGGGGGGGGTTTTGTTGGAAAAGGATGGAGCTTTGTGTGAGATTAGCAAAGTGCAAAACAAGAAAAGGTTTCAGTCTCTCTCATGGCCCATGGTCATGGAAGGAAGGAAGAAGAAGAAGAAGGAATGATAAGAGAGAAGCAATGAAGGAGATGACATCGAGGAATGTGGGGCCAAGTAACTCTTCCCTATAAAAAATCACTCTACTCCACCGCAATGATTCTTTCTTAATTCTTCTCCATTAACGAAAATAATATATTATTATTTTCTTGACTAATGTCTTTATTATTTTACTGCGGAAAATATTATTTTTAACAGTGTATTTCGTAGAAAACATTATATATTTTAAATGTTTAAATTAGTAAG
The DNA here is from genome assembly GCF_020379485.1 of Brassica napus. Lineage (NCBI taxonomy): Eukaryota > Viridiplantae > Streptophyta > Magnoliopsida > Brassicales > Brassicaceae > Brassica > Brassica napus. The sequence continues at coordinate 44,132,555 of NC_063449.1, read as the reverse complement.
CAAATGAACTTAGCGATAAGACACGTACAATGGTCTATGAATTCTAACGCTCTACTTTACACATTTTTACAATCCACATCGTCATTTTTTTTTCTACCTATTAATTCAACGCACATACAAATTTTTTCAGTACAATATTTTTGTTTTATAAAATTCAACACTTTACCCCAAAAATTTTAATTCATATTATTATTATATAATTTTGATAGTTAAATAATTAAAAAAATTGAGTGTAACTAAATGAAATAACTAAAATGATGTAACTTAATAATTTCAAGTTTATTTTATTTTTATTCTTTACTATTTTCTTACAAAAAACCCTAAAATTAATAAATATACCATAAGTTGAAGTCCTAAAATTTAATATTGATAAAAATATAAAAATTACAATGAAAATGACATTTTTATTATATATATCCAAATAAAATGAAAGTAGTTTCTATTTATAATTTTTATTTTGTAGCAAAATGTTCAAATATAAAATAATTAAGTTTGAAATATTTGGTGGAAATAAAATTCATACAAATCTGAAACACCAATCACAATAGAAGATGTAGAAGAGTAAAGCCCATTTTAAGTTGTAGTTGAAATTATTATTCAACTACTGTAAATCCACATATGTTCTCTTTTAATTCAACATCTTCTTTACAATGGTTTAATCAGTTGAATGAATTATTCAACAGGTCCATTGTTAATGGTCTAATGCAGATTTTTTTTTTCTTTGCTAATCTTTGAATAAATAGCACAGATGCTGCAATAAACTTGACCAGTGAAAAACTTGTAGAGTGATAAGACCATTCCGCAACTTGCTAATGTGAACCGTTGTAATATTTGTTTGTACCTACACGGTTGTACCAATCACTGCATTGCCTCTCTTGGAGGGGACTATTCCATTTATGCTTTGGTAGGTAAATCCCATTTTTTGTGTAAAAAGGTTATTTGGAAATTTAGTCAGAGACAATGCTGATGAAGACAGAAATCTTTCCAAATACAAAGCTCAAAGGAAAAAAAAAAGTTGTTGGAGATAAACAAATCTTGCATCACAAAAATAAAAGTGGATTTAAATAATATATAAGAGATTTATGTCGATTTTAAGTTGGACGTCTATAAAATTTAATATTATAGCCAAGAACTTAATATTATAGCCACATAGCTTCAAATATTACTACGACAGTACGACCAATTCGAATAGACTTTTGATGAGTCTCCTTGAGTGTCTTTATTGTATTTCAATAATATTAGTACTATATTTACAAATGCAGCTTATGGATGATATTTAATTAAATGTTCTTACTAGACAAGCATGAATGTTTTCTTACCAATAAAAATTCTCAAAGAATATGGAGTGCATTATAAACTAAAATGATGGTCTGTGTCGACTGGTTTACACATCTTTTAACACTCTTTAGTCTTTCCACAATATCGATAACCCTCTAGGCCACCACTAACTTTTACTCTCTTAACATGCGTTAATTTTTTTTGAATAAACAAGCAAAGCAAGTCAAATGTAATAGATGACGTTGGGACACCCACTAATACTGAAAATAACTTAGATAGCTAAAATCATATTGTATACGTATTTGAGCTAATGAAGATCCTTTTAGGCTTTCAAGATCAAAGGGAGTGGAAAACAATCCTCCTGCTCGAGTCCTATGTTTAAGGATCTTGTCTTTTCGCGAAGTGGAACCGTAAAGTCATTTGCAGCTTCAGGCACTCATAAATATATGCACAGAAAAATGTTTGAAAGAATCATTTTGAGAGGTTAAAATGGTTATGAAATTAAAATATCTAATCAGCCCACGTATGTTTTTTTTATAAAAATAAATTAGAATTCTAATCTTAATAAATATAAACTAGGTATTTCGCCCCGCGTATGTAGGCATAAACATTTTATAATTATTTTATGAATACATTCTTTATCAATTAAAAGTTTATAATGATAAAATAATATTTATGTTTTCTTTTATTTTAAACCATTTATTATTTATGTTTTCATTTAAATATTCTTACGTATATTTTTTTGTACATTATGTTCATTATTAATAGATAAAATTTAAAAATCACTTAATATATCTTTTCAATTATGTAAAATTAAGAATTTTACTTCATTAATATTTAGTTATGTGTTTTCTGTTTTTAAATTTTTCATGAAAAGAAACTTTCAGATAATAACACATTATGTATAGGAATTATCTTCTTATTTTTAAATATAATATTTAGATTTGGATAATTTTTATTATTATTAATTTTAGTCACTTATTTAATAAAATAATTTAAATTTAAATTCGTTTTTATTTTGTAGATAGTTTATATATTTTATTCAAGTTTATATATTTTATTCATTAACGGTATAAATAATATTAACTACAATAACTTTTAACGTGAGAGTTCGAATGCGAAAAATCATTTCGCAAATAATAGTATAAATATATGCGTTAGATTTAGATTATCGACTCATATTATTAACTTAGTATATAATCAAAACCGTATTTTCAGTCCGTTGAACCTTGGGTTATATTATAATCAAAGTTTCAACCAACAACACACACAGCAACCTGATTTCTTGCTCAAGAAAAGCAATAACTTAACATTTTAAAAAGTGTGAGTGTCCCAAGTCCTCTTAAACGATAATTACTCGAAAGGAATGTTAAGAAACTGTAACATTGTTTTTCTTAAAAGTCAAAAGATTATGGTTACTAGGCAAAATGATGAGACAAGAATTATGATCTCCTTCACCCTCTTCTTCCTATAATAACATATATCCTTTTCTTTAAATCATTCTCCCTAGATTCATATGGATTTCACATTAATCTTATATTATACTTACTATACATTCATGTCTCTTCAAAACATTGAGATAGTATTACTTTTGGTTACAAGAACTTGTCATAAATGAAAATGAATCTGTACCCGAGAATCGTCGACCCATTCCATGGACGATGGCGTATTTCTTACAAATCATTTATGTTCTACGAAGATTTTTTTTGGGCTGTAGACAGAACATTTACGGGCTTTATTAAAATCCATAAGGGAGGAGCGTCGGATCAGGCCGTAGCTAGTTAACTGTATGCGCCGAATCAGGTTATGGCCCAAATGGGTTCTAATTGAACTAACGGGTCGGTCCCTATACTGATCCGTCCTTTTCAAAGGTCAATTTGCACTCAAAATGGGTCTGACTAGTTGTCTCCTATTTTTCTTTGTTGGCTCTTTTCAGAGTAATCACTATATGTATGGTTAATTTTGCTTTGACTTTACTCAAACATCTCATGATTTGTTTTGGGCATACCAACTCAAACAGAATATTTACTAAACCATTTTGAATTCTCATCAAATATTGTTTTGAATGGTTTAGTTTCTAGATATGATTTTGGTGTTAGTTTTTATTTTTATTTTTTGTTTGCTTTAGATTTTTTTTTCCAAAACCTAAATAGTATACCTTTGGTTTTGTTTTTGCTAAGTTAAGATATTTCTTAAAATAGCACACAAATAAAGGCTTCCTTCTAAATCTACCACACCGAGCTTAATTAAAATCCCCGAAAATGTTCCCAGCTCCTAGATATAGTGTTTTCCTTAAAATTTGATTGAATGATTAAACATTTCTTTGTAAAAAAATTTAAAAACTACAGCCATTAAAGGCCATAGTTTAAGACGCACACACAAATATTATATGCATTTATATTCTAAAAGGCCTAGTGGTTAGATTTTGTTCTTTTCGCATGATCTTACCGGTCCAACTCAAAGCATACATATGTTACGTCTTTACACGATCAATATAGAAGATAAGCAATACTCCAGATTTTGTATGTGTAAAATTCATAATATATGTACGGATTTAAAAAAAAACTATTTTGTATAAAGTCAAACGTTTTCTCTCCCTTGATCAATGAAAATTCACGAGGAGAGCACATATTTCGCCTCGTCAGAAAATGTATTTAACATAATGCTATTCATATATGTAGTACCAAAACAAAGTTTATGTTATTAGGGTTTGACTTTTATACTTTTCTGTCTATTTAATTAAGAACTCCAAGTAGCACTTCTTTGAATATTTGCAAATGGTTCGAAAAATATGTAAAAGGTGACGTAATATATTAATATTCTACTACTAAATAGCTGTATCTGGAGCAGGGAAAAAGGATAATACATGTTACAAAAGGACAATATAAGCCAGGACATGTTATCTTTTTTTTTTAAGGACATGTTATCTTTCAGTGGAATTGTATGCATAAAATTGGAATATCTTAATCCAAGTCGTCGAATTGAAATGAACTGTCTTACAAGCTACACAATTATTTATCAATTAACAAGAAACATTGAAACTGTAAATTAAGAAGAAAAAGAAGAAAATTTCAGACAACAAAAAATATTTGAATGAGTTGTTTTCAAGACAGAGAAACATATAAGAGCATATCCAATCCCACTCCATAATTTACTGCAAAATGGAGTGGGGTTGGAGATGCTCTAAGCTGATGTGCTGTGTTCTGAAATGGATACGATCTCTAACCAACAAAATAACCAAAAACAGGTTATATATACATGAAATAAATATACATTAGCTATTGGCTGTTCCTCATTTGATCGTGAGCTGAGAAAACGACAAGCTTGATTAAACCTGGATTTGAGGTACGTGAATATATAAATAACAAATTGCTCGGGATTGAGAATAAGTCATTAGAGATTCTCTATATGATTTAACCTAAAATATTTCAGTGGAAAACAATAGCTAAGATGAAATAGCTTTTTTCTTATTTACATGAAAGATTAGATCCGCTTATACCGAAAGGTAAATAATAATAATATGTTATCGCTTAAGGGCTACTAATATGTTATCGATGTGTAAAGTCACACAACAGTTTATTTATTCTTATAGGATGCCTTTCGAATTCTACAATATATATATGTTATTCCAACAAAATAAATAAAATTACACCATCATTACATACTGTTACTAAACACTAATCAAAAGTATTACACGTATTAATCATTATAGCATCTTTTTAATTAGACTCCATAACATTTTTGGTTTCTACTACGCACACAAACATAATTTTTGTTTTTAAACACTAACTAATATAGCAACTTGAATTTCGTTTTTAGTTTAGTTTTTAATTTACTATTGCACTGTTTGTTTTTTCTTCAGTTTGGGATGATACTTTATAATACAATAATCCGAAAAGTAGAAGACCTTGATAAGTTTAATACCATATTGTTTTAATTAACTTGTCAGCTATCATATATATACGCCATTTGGCCATTAGTAAATTAAGAAATAAAACAACAACACATGAACAGCTTCGAGGATTTTTATAACCACAAAAAATTTAAAGTCAAACAAAATAAATAGTATCCCTTTCTAAAAAAACGTATCATTTGATCATCTTCTTTATCTACCTTTCGTTCTTTATGACCACTATCTAATGTTAAATGTGGCTTACACTTGGCGCAATAAAAGAACGAATAAAGAAAAAGAGCAAAATACAAAAGATGATTATAAAAATAAAATTAAAAATCGAAGATATATGAAAAAGGTGCAACACCACCACTACGCGCCACTTACTAACCAAGCCGCCCCAAAAGGTAAACGCCTCTCATCTTTTATACAAAAAAAAAATAATCATCATACTATTCCTCACCATCTATTTTTTTTTTTCTTATAGACTTTTGTTAATCTTATTTTATTTCACATCATAATGTTTGTGCTCATCATGATTATAATATCATCAAATTCAATTTTCATGATCAACATCATAGCACGCACGCACGCACCTCCATCTCCAAAAACATGAAATGACCCAACTTCCTTCTTGTTTTTTCTTTCATGATCACTAGTTAAAACGCATACAGCAGAAAAAAGAAGAAGAATTATATCAAACCATAAACAAATGACAACTGACAACATAACCAGATAAATCACATAACTATATTGATTTTCACAAAAATAAATATATATTAGCGTTGACTTTAACAATTACGTAGGTATTCATAGAGGAATAACAAAAAAACTATTATTACAGGAGGAATAATAAAAAGATAGTATAACAAAAAAAACAATACACACAGGCCACAACCACACTCAGGATAACATGATAAAATAAAATAAAGGCACTAAAAAGTAACTTTGGGTGTGACAAGAAGTTTTCTTCTGTTTGGTCTGACTATTCCCTTTGGTCAACGATGGTATTGAGAGCCATTTACAAGTTTCAGACACACAAACCCAGATTGGATAATGATGTCTTTTGCTTATTTTCCCTCTCTTTCGTCTCCTCCTCCTCCTTCTCCTTCAAGCTTACTCAAATCTTTCTAAGTTTTGTTCTCTTGTTCTCGCCATGATTGACGAGAAGAAGATGAGATCTACCAAATCCATTTGTCTCCTTCTGAGACCAGTACCCATGTTCCTCTTCCTCCTTATTTACGTTCTTTCCATCTCTGTCTTCTTCCTTACAGTTTCAGAAGCTGTCTGTAATCTCCAAGATCGAGATTCTCTCCTTTTCTTCTCCAGCAACGTATCATCTCCAGCTTCTCCTTTGCATTGGAACTCATCCACTGATTGTTGCTCCTGGGAAGGAATCTCTTGCGATGATGATTCTCAAGAAAATCGAGTCACTTCGATTCTTTTGCCCTCTAGAGGACTCTCAGGCAATCTCCCCTCCTCTGTTTTGGATCTCCCTCGTCTCTCTCGTCTCGACCTTTCTCATAACCGTCTCTCTGGTCCTCTCCCACAAGGCTTCTTCTCCGTTCTTGATCAGCTGACGTTTCTTGATCTTAGTTACAACAGTTTCAACGGTGAGTTGCCACTCGAAGCCAATGGAACCAGCAGAAATTTTCCAATCCAGACCGTTGATCTCTCCAGCAATCTTCTTCAAGGCCAAATCTTAAGCGGTTCTGTTTTCCTTCAAGGCGCTTTCAATCTCACCAGCTTCAACGTCAGCAACAACAGCTTCACCGGTCCAATCCCTTCCTTCATGTGCACCACTTCACCGCAGCTCACCAAACTGGACTTCTCTTATAACAAATTCTCAGGCGATATCTCTGGAGGGTTAGGCAGATGTTTGAAGCTAAGTTCTCTTCGAGCAGGCTTCAACAATCTATCTGGTGAAATCCCAAAAGAAGTCTACAATCTCTCTGAGCTCGAGGTGTTCTCTTTACCAGTCAACCATCTTTCAGGGAGGATCGATGATGGGATCACTCGTCTCACTAAACTGACACTGCTTGAGCTTTACTTCAATCAACTCCAAGGAGATATACCAAAGGATATAGGTAGACTAATCAATCTGCGCAGCCTCCGGCTCCATATCAATAACCTCACAGGTTTTGTCCCGGTCTCTCTCTCCTACTGCACCAAACTCGAGAAGCTGAATCTAAGGGTTAACCGGCTGGGAGGAACCTTATCGGTAGACTTTTCTCGTTTTCAGAGCCTCAGCATTCTGGACCTCGGAAACAATAGCTTCACCGGTGACTTCCCCTCGACGGTTTACTCCTGCAGAAACATGACAGCGATGAGGTTTGCAGGCAACAAGTTAACGGGACAGATATCTCCACAAGTACTGGAACTGAAGTCTCTGACGTTCTTTACGTTCTCAGACAATAACATGACGAACATTACAGGAGCTCTCAGTATTCTGCAAGGCTGCAAGAATCTGTCTACTCTCATCATTGCAAAGAACTTTTACGACGAAACAATACCAAGCAACGAGGATTTTCTAGCATCAGGTGCATTTCCAAAGCTCCAAATCTTCGGTACCGGTGGATCTAGATTGAAAGGTGAAATACCAGCTTGGCTGATCAAGCTCAAGAGCGTAGAACTTATGGACCTGTCACAAAATCGATTCATGGGGTCGATTCCTGGTTGGCTAGGAACTCTTCCAAACCTGTTTTACTTGGATCTTTCTGATAACCTTCTTACAGGAGAGCTTCCAAAGGAACTGTTTCAGCTGAGAGCACTCATGTCCCAAAAGGTATATGATGCAACAGAGAGGACCTATCTAGAGCTACCTGTTTTTGTAAAGCCCAATAATATCACCAGCAATCAACAATACAATCAGCTTGCCAGCCTTCCACCTGCGATATATATCCGAAGGAATAACCTGACCGGGAGCATACCAGTTGAGATCGGACAGCTAAAGGTTCTCATGCACCTCGAGCTTTTAGGTAATAAGTTTTCAGGTAGCATCCCAGATGAATTGTCAAACCTCACAAGCTTAGAGAGGCTGGACCTGTCCAACAATAATCTATCTGGTAGAATCCCTTGGTCGCTCACGGGACTCCATTTCATGTCCTATTTCAACGTTGCAAACAACACTCTCAGCGGGCAGATACCTACAGGATCTCAGTTCGACACTTTCCCAAAATCGTATTTTGAAGGAAACCCATTGCTGTGTGGCCGTGTACTGCAACTCTCCTGCACGGTTGCACCCAAGCCTTATACAAACGAAAAGGCGAGCACAACTGTTGTTTTGGGGCTTGTCATTGGGATCTTTTTCGGCGTCAGTTTGATTTTGGTGATGCTTGCTTTGTGGGTGATGTCAAAGAGGAGAGTAAACCCAGGAGACTCTGAGAACGCAGAACTGGAGATAAACTCCAACGCCTCGTACTCCGAAGTTCCTCCAGGTTCGGAGAAAGATATAAGCCTTGTGCTGCTGTTCGGAAACAGTAGATACGAAGTTAAAGACCTGACTATATTCGAGCTCCTGAAAGCTACCAACAACTTCAGCCAAGCTAATATCATCGGATGCGGCGGGTTTGGTCTTGTCTACAAGGCTGTCTTGGACAATGGGACGAAGCTGGCGGTCAAGAAACTCACCGGAGACTATGGTTTGATGGAGAAAGAGTTCAAGGCGGAGGTAGAAGTTCTGTCAAGAGCCAAACATGAGAACCTGGTCGCTCTACAAGGCTACTGCGTCCATGATAGTGCCCGGATACTTATCTACTCGTTCATGGAAAACGGAAGTCTTGACTATTGGCTGCACGAGAATCCAGACGGTCCAGCTCAGCTGGATTGGGCTAAAAGGCTTCACATCATGAGAGGAGCAAGCTGCGGACTAGCGTACATGCACCAGATATGCGAACCGCACATAGTACACCGAGACATCAAGTCCAGCAACATCCTTTTGGACGGAAGCTTCAAGGCCTACCTCGCAGACTTCGGCTTGTCGAGACTGATTCTTCCGTACCGCACACACGTTACAACGGAGCTTGTGGGCACACTGGGTTACATCCCCCCGGAGTATGGACAAGCATGGGTAGCCACTCTGAGAGGTGACGTGTACAGTTTTGGCGTCGTGATGCTCGAGCTTCTCACGGGGAAAAGACCAATGGAGGTGTTCAGACCGAAGATGTCGAGAGAAATAGTCGCGTGGGTGAATCAAATGAGGAGGGAGGAGAAACCCGAGGAGGTGTTTGATCCGCTGCTGAGAGAGAGTGGTCATGAAAGAGAGATGCTTCGTGTGCTTGACATAGCCTGCATGTGTGTGAACCAAAACCCAATGAAAAGACCGGTTATACAACAAGTTGTGGACTGGCTTAATGATGTAGACGCGGGAAACAGAAACCAAAGTAACAGAGAAGAAGCTGAAGAAGAAGAGACGAAGTAACATCTTGTGTGTGCCTTTTTTATACTTTCATCACACATTCTGCATTAAGTAAATATACACTTCATTTTTTCTTTGTGGGTCTTGTCAAGTGCAAATGTTAACCATCATTTCCATGTAAATTAAAAGTTTTGATGGTCATAGATGATGTAAAGAGCTTGGGAAAGTATGAACCTTTGTGGCTTTCCAGAATGAGATCTATATATGCAAACATGCTCGAATCACAGAATTTCAAAACCATTTTTCTAAAATCAAAATGGGTTTCATTGAACACCTCCCTAGACCTATCATGCTCTAAGAATTAAGATTGTAAAATCGAACTGAGGTTTCTAAGAGGCATTTCAGCGAACATTTGGTGTGCACAGTTACGTAAGAGACATCGAGCAAAGAACAAAGGCGAGACATGGAGCAATGAGAAGTATGCAGGACGCAAGAGAAAGAGGAATCGAAAGAAATGTGAGAATTCGATAAGCTGAGACATACCTAAACATCAATGGAGAGGAAGCAGAGACGGAGACAAAGAGAGATTTTGCGAAAGAAGTGATTTTTGTCAAAGATATGGACTTTTAACGGTACGAAGGAGCTAAAAGTTAAAACGCTGTCGTTTAGGTGTTAGAGAAATGCGGTAATAACTAACTTCCATTGAAAAATAAATTCGTTAGGTAAGCTTCTCTTGGGACATAGGAGTATGAAAAAAATATTATTTTTATATTTAAGGCCATAAAGAGCACCATTAGGTAACCTTAGCTTTGCGATCGTTAAAAATCCAGCATTTTTTTGGAATAAAGTCAAAATTGAAAAGATTATGAGATCATGTATCATACTCTATAATATGATAGTAGAAAACAAACGAGATGATTACACTTAATATATGTTTCAGAGTTCCAACAACACTACAAGAAAACAACGGCATACTGAGGGAAAAAATCGTCGGTATGTCGTCGGAATAACGCTATTCCGACGACATACCGACGAAAAAAATCCTCGGAAATAACTCTTCGGAAATTCATATTTCCTCGGAAATCCCTCGGAAATTTCCGACGGAATTCCGAGGAAACCCTATTTCCTCGGAATTTCCGAGGAAACCCTATTTCCTCGGAATTTCCGAGGACCACAAGTTCGTCGGAAATTCCTCGGAATATTCCGAGGAAGATGTCGTCGGAATATTCCGAGGGATAAACTTCCTCGGAATATTTCCAAAATTAAAAAAAAAAATTATAAATTTATTTTTTTAAATTGAAATTCGAAAATATAAAATTAAAATTGAAATAGAAAACATATTTAAAATACAAAAAATAATAAAATAGTTTTTATAAATAAAAAAATGTTTTATAAATACAAAATTAGTTTTAATAAATATGAAATCATCTTTTTATAAATACAAAATAGTTTTTATAAATACAAAAAATAATAAAAGAGTGTTTATAAATCAAAAAATGTTTTATAAATACAAAATTAGTTTTATAAATATAAATATTTTTATAGATATGAAATCATCTTTTTATAAATACAAAATAGTTTTTATAAATACAAAAAACAATAAAATAGTGTTTTTAAATCAAAAAAAATATTTTATAAATACAAAATTAATTTTAAAATATGAAATCATCTTTTATAAATCCAAAAATCGAATTTATATACAAAGAACGGTTTGTATATTTAAAAATAGTTTTTATAAATACAAAAATAAAAAAAATAGTGTTTATAAATCAAAAAAATGTTTTATAAATACAAAATTAGTTTTAATAAATATAAATATTTTAATAAATATGAAATCATCTTTTATAAATCCAAAAATCGAATTTATATACAAAAAACGTTTTGTAAAATCGAATTTATATAGAAAAAACGTTTTGTAAATACAAAAATAATGAACAATTTATAAAAAAAGTTCTAAATCAATTCAACACAACCAAATCACAATTCTAAACCTATTACACAACAAATCACAATCCTAACCAATCACCCTAACAAAAATCTATCAAAAACCTTCTAAAATCATCAAATCTACTTAAAAACCTAACAAATAGGACCTAAGAGAGTGGGATAGGGTCCTTACATGATTTGCAAGGGAATGGAAAGGATTCGCCGGAGAGATCGTCGCGAGAGAAGGTGGAGAACGCCGGAAGGAGAGAGAGATCGCCGGAGAGGAAGAAGAGAGAAATGGGGAAGAAGAGAGAAATGGGGAAGAAGATGCGTTTCAAGTTTATAAAACCTTGGGTCCGACGGATATTTTCCGTCGGAATTCCCTCAGTATTTCAATTTCAATTTTCGCTAAATATTTGGCGGCTTGTTTGCCCGGTTAAATGAAAATATTCCGAGGAAATTCCGACGGCCACTTAAATATCCGTCGGAATTTCCTCGGAATATTTTCATTAATTCGAGGAAAAAAATATCCTGTGCATGTATTTCTATTAATTTATATTGTTCCTCGGAATTTCCTCGGAATATTCCGAGGAAATTCCGAGGAACTAGTGTTTGGGGTTTCAAAACGTCAATTTTTTTTTTATAAACGCATCGATCGATGTATATATATTCAAAAACGCATCGATCGATCACGTAGATGCACCGGGCCGTAAGAATGTGATCGATCGATGAGATTATCCCATCGATCGATTGAGGATATCAAGTGTTCCTCGGAATTTCCTCGGAATATTCCGAGGAAATACCGAGGAACTAGTGTTTGGGGTTTCAAAACATCAATTTTTTTTGCCGTATTTCATTTCTTATACAATTGTAATGCATACCATTGAGGATTCTTTGTATAGATGAGCATAAACCATGGAATAAAAAATTTCAAAACGAATTGTAAGTATTCCCTTTACCGTTCATTAAAGTGTATAAGTGTTTCTCTTATGTTGTGGGGATTTCGTTCATACAATCGGAAAAGTGTTTATTATAGGGTAAGGAACAAATTTTTGACTTCATAATGAACGTAAGACCCTTAATAAGGGTTATATAGGTGTTATTCAAACCGCAAAACGTTGTTTTCGGTTTAAAAACCCTATTTCTTCGGAATTTCCTCGGAATATTCCGAGGGAATTCCGAGGAAACCCTCTTCTTCCTCGGAATTTCCTCGGAATATTCCGACGAAATTCCGAGGAACTAGTGTTTGGGGTTTCAAAACGTCAATTTTTTTTTATAAACGCATCGATCGATGTATATATATTCAAAAACGCATCGATCGATCACGTAGATGCATCGGGCCGTAAGAATGTGATCGATCGATGAGATTATCCCATCGATCGATTGAGGATATCAAGTGTTCCTCGGAATTTCCTCGGAATATTCCGAGGAAATTCCGAGGAACTAGTGTTTGGGGTTTCAAAATCTCGAATGTTTTTTTATAAACGGATCGATCGATGGATTTATGTCCAAAAACGCATCGATCGATCACTAAGATGGACCAAAGCGTAACAATGTGATCGATCGATGGGTATATGTCCAAAAACGCATCGATCGATCACTAGTTCGTCGGAATTTCCTCGGAATTTTGTAAAATCCCTATAATATTTCCTCGGAATTTCCTCGGAATTTTCCGACGGATTGATGTTTCCTCGGAATGCCGTCGGTTTTTTCCGAGGAACACATTTTTCCTCGGAATTTCCTCGGAATATTCCGACGGATTGATGTTTCCTCGGAATTCCGTCGGTATATTCCGAGGAAATTCCGAGGATTTCATTTTCCGTCAGAATGTCCGTCAGAATACCGCTGTTTTCTTGTAGTGCAAGGAAAAGACACCGAAAGTTCACATGTCGATCTCACGTATTCTACAGATATCCCTACAAATATGCATATGGGTGTTCGAACTAGAATTCGTGATAGACAAATGCATCAATAACTGAAAGCTGATTTGGTTAAACATATATGATGTAAATTTGGACGTGATGAAGAAAACAACTGAGCTTGAATTTTTTTTTTAATATTCTCGTTTAATTTAGTAATCTTTGTTTTTATGTTTTTTTTAAGTTTTATGTTTAAAATGTTATCTTTTATAATGTTTTAATTAATAAAAAATTTATTTTATTTAAAATTATTTATTTATTTTTAATTAAGAACCCCTAAATAAGAGACTACTATTAGATAATTAGTAAAATAATGATTAAGAGAGCCATATTATGGATTAATCATGCTCTCTTAGTGGTGGGTTCTTATAAGATTTATGATAATTTAAATAATAAAAAATATTGAAAAAGAAGGAGAGAGAACAACGGATGAGAAAATACGATTCTTCTTAAAGGTACTACAAACACCAAAGCTCTACAGATGTCGTTCATTTATTTGATTAAGCTGTTTAAAAATTAATTTGAAAATTAATGTTATAATTTTACTATTGTTGAGAAACATGTATGATCTCTGATCGCTGCTGATGCTAACTTCTCTTATTTTCTTTTCAAAAATATTACTTTTTGTAATTCTGACAACTGTAGACCAGAAGACCAACATGTTATTTCAAGCAGGGAGAAAATGAGTTATAGAACAAAAAGTTCTTTTTGAACAAGAAACCCTCTTTATACTATCTGTCTTCTTGATTTTGATAAAATAAGTCACTTGTGAAGCAAATAAGCAGGTAGGGTAGCCCAAACCCTAACCCATGTTGAAGGGAAACGGCACACAAGAGATAAGCTAGAGGTTTTGGAACCAACCCAAAAAGTTGAAACTTGGCAGAAACAGAACTAGAAAGTCATGGCAAAAGACATATGTAAATAAGATGTAAGACAACAAAGAAATAAATTTTTTTTTTGTATATAACAAGAAGTTATACATCAATAAGGAAAAGAGTATATATTTCCCTAGTTAGATTTGCTTGTAAACTAGTTTAGGACGACCTAGAGTAGAGGTATTGACTAGTGAAAGTTATTAAAGCTTAGTGTGTGCAGTAAGTTTTGACATTGCAAGATGTTTCATCCATGGTGACATTGCATGTACTTGCTTTCATCCACGGATATAAGATCTTTGGTAATAGGTCATTCGAACATAGAACTAGATTATTGGATATTGTTTTTAGTGTACTCATATTACATCGCCGGAAAACACACAACTTTATTGGATTTTCTTATGAAAGTAAAGAGGAGTTCACATACATGCGTGCGGGTATTATCTCAACCCATTATTATTTTAATATTACATGATGTTGAATGGGAACATCCTTAGACCTAACTTCTCAACACGAGAAGTAGTAGTAGGTAGCCGTAGTAGCATCATCATCAGCCTTCACGAACTTGACGAATAAGGTCTTAGCCTCATCGTTAGTGACAATAAGCTGTGGTGCACCTGAGAAAGCCCTTGGGATGGTTCCAACGGTTCCGTATAAGGTGGCCAACTTGTAAGTGATTCGTCTTACTTTTTCTATCTTAAACGCGCTATTTGGGCTCTCCCGGTTACGAGCGATGATAATGGCAGTCTCCTTGGTAGCCGGTGAGGAAGAATCGACTGCCCACAACCTGGAAAACTCAGTGCAGACAGGCCATATCCCAGGCCTGAACTCGATGTTTATATAGGAAGATGTGTCAATGGTGTCTCGGCCGATAACGAATGGATATTGGAAGCTAACCGGCGATACGCCCGGTTGGTTCGGATAAAGTGTTTCGGTGATGCCAAGTGGACATGATATCGTCTAATGGGGTATGGTCGTATGGAATAAGACCACCGCCGGGGTTACTCTCGGTCTTAACCGGCTGGATGAAGTATTTTTCACCGACCTTAACTGGATTTCCGCTGGAGTCCATCACCTCTTCTTCTTGGCCGTGGGTGCAGACAGCTGCAGCCAACAGGAATGCAATGAGAAAAGAGGTCACTGAAGGTTTCTTCATTTTTATTGTTTTGTTTGTGTTTTAGTGTTTTGAGTGAGTTGAGTTGAGTTGTGGAGACCAACGACATTGTACCTGTATTTATAGGAAATTTCCGCTCTTTTTTTGTCTTAATTAATTAATGCTGACAAGAGAGGAAAATGCAGAAACATTATGCACTAGTGGACCATATCCTCATTATGTCTGGAAATTAAAATCCTCACACTACTGCATCAATGATTTGATCTCTTTCATTGATGGCTCAGATGATAGACCTGAGCGTCTGACTTGAGTTCGATTTTGGTGTAGCCGTGTGCTTGAGCTTGAAATAAAGCTTCCCTGATTGCTAATCCTTCGGCAAGACACATACCCCTCCCTACTCTGATCCTTAGTTGCTGATCCAATTAATGGAAATCACAAAAGAAACACGTATGCACTTGAGATTTTTTTTTCTGTAAATGGATGATTCTTTTCAATGTTTTAATGACACCACAAGATTAGCTTCTTTTTTTCTTGGCTTCACCGGTTATCTTAATTATTCTTCTTAGGTATTAATTTCTACATAAATATTGACTGTGACTGTACGTAACAACACAACAACTACTTTTTAATACAGTTGGAGGTTGAGCTTCTCCAGAGTTTTCTTTCTTGTCTTGACACCAATATCCTCCAACTGTATTTCTTTTCAATATCCTCCAACTGTATCACAACAGCTACTTTATAATATAGTTGGAGGATATTGAAAAGAAAACTCACAATTCAGATTTATAACCACAGAATGGCACAAATCCAAGACAAGGAAGAAATCAGCAGAGAAGCGCAACCTCCAACCTTAATGTCTTTTTAATGCAACATTGGGTTACATTCCCTGAGAGTACGGACAAGCATGGGTAGCCACTCTGAGAGGCGACGTGTACAGTTTTGGTGTCGTCATGCTCGAGCTTCTCACGGGGAAAAGAGCAATGGAGGTTTTCAGACCGAAGATGTCGAGAGAAATAGTGGCGTGGGTGAATCAAATGAGGAGGGAGGAGAAACCCGAGGAGGTGTTTGATCCGTTGCTGAGAGAGAGTGGTCACGAAAGAGAGATGCTTCGTGTGCTTGACATAGCCTGCATGTGTGTGAACCAAAACCCAATGAAAAGACCAGTCATACAACAAGTTGAAGACCGGGCCGACTGGCTTAATGATGTAGACGCGGAAAACACAAACTGGAGTAACAGAGAAGAAGCTGAAGAAGAGACGAAGTAACAACTTATGTGCCTTTTTATCGAGCGAAAAAACAAAGGCGAGACGTAGAGCAATGAGTAGTATGATGATGAGATACAATGTGAAGAAGAAGAAGATGACGTGGCCCTAGATCAAAATAATGATTTCGAACGTTTATCTTTATTTAATGTTATGTTTAGTGGAAGGGTGTAGTGGATGTGCTGGTAGTAGTTTGTTTGTTTCTTTAGTTTTGTATTTAGGCATGAGCTGGGAAGAGAATAAATAAGAAGAAAAGAAAATTGCAGTAAATTGTTTTGTTTTTATTAGTTTGTTAATCGCAAACTCTCTTAGTTTTGAAGAGGGACCTTAATTGGCACCAAAGCAAACTTTGAAGGGAAAAGACCCACAAGAGATAGCTAGAGGTGTTGGAACTTGGAAGCCAACCAAAAAAGTGAAACTTGGCTGAAACAGAACTAGAAATAGTCATATAATTCATATATTATGGCAAAAGACATATGTAAAGAAGATGAAAGACAACAAAAGTTTTGTTTTTTTAAAACAAAAGATTTGTAACAAAGAGTTATACATCAATGAGAAAAGGAGTATATGTTGCCCTAATTAGAAACTAATTAGCTAAGTTACGTTAATTGCTTATCTTTGCTTGTAAACTAGTTTAGGACCTAGAGTAGAGGTAGGGCTGGGCAAAAAACCCGGATCCGAAAAACCGAACCGAATCCGATCCGAAAAAGTAGTATCGAACCCGAACTGAAATTGATTAAATATCCGAATGGGTTCAAAATTTTGGTATTTAGAGAACCGAAACCGAACCCGATCCGAACCGAAATATTTCGGGTACCCGATTATATCCGAAATTGATTTATATACCTATATATATTAATTATTTTTAGATTTAATATATATTAAGAACATCAAAATATATAAGATACTTTTAACTTATCCAAAATACTTATAAATATATACAAATAGTCAAAAGTAACATGTCTAAAATAGCTAAAGTATACTCAAAACACCAACAATACTTATTGATTCTCAATCCAAATATTCAAACCAAACCAATTTATATGTTAATTTTAGGTACTCTGACATATGTTATTCAAATTTATATGTAATATATTGTTTTGTTTATAGATTTTGAGAAATTTAAAGTATATAATGAATTTTAAAATTTTAAAATAATTTAAATGGGTTATCCGAACCCGAACCGAACCCGCAAAGATCCGAACCGAACCCGAACCAAAATTTAGAAATACCCGAATGGGGCTGAAATCTTTGAACCCGAAAACCCGAAACCCGAATAGACCCGAACCGAACCCGAATGGGTACCCGAACGCCCACCCGTAAGTAGAGGCATGACTAGTAAAAGTTATTAAAGTTAAGTGTGTGCAGTTAATAGCTTTGACATTGCATGATGTTTCATCCACGGTGACATTGCATGCATGATGTTTGTAACACATTCTCTCATTCACATTAACTTGATAGTTCTTTGCTTTTTGAACTGAATTATTGCTTCTTTCCTCCACGGATACATGATCTTTGGTAATAGGTCATACGAACATAGAACTAGATTATTGGATAATTTTTTTAGTGTAAAGTTATGTCTCATAATTACAGCGCCGGAAAACACAACTTTATTGGATTAAATTATGAAAGTAAAGACGCGTTCACATACATATGCGTGCGGGTATTATCTCAACCCATTATTTTTGGCCATGGACGAGTTTCAGGCTTTTTTTAATATTACATGATCTAAACTAGTAGAATGGAAACATCCTTAGACCTATAACTTCTCAACACTAGAAGTAGTAGTAGTAGCCGTAGTAACATCAACAACCTTCACGAACTTGACGAATAAGGTCTTAGCCTCATCTTGGGTGACAACTAACTATCGTACATCGAAGAAAGCCGCTGGGACGGTTCCAACGGTTCCGTATGAGGTGGTCAACTTGTAAGTGTGTGCTCTTGTAGCTTTTTCTACCTTAAACACGCTATCTGGTCTCCGCAGCTCACCACCGATGATAATGGCAGGCTCCTTGGCAGCCGATGAGGAAACATCGACTGCCCATAACTTGGAAAACTCAGTGCAGAAAACCCACATCTCAGGCCTGAACCTGATGTGTATCGGAAGACGTTTCAAAGCTGTCTCGGTCGATAAATGGATATTCAAAGTTAACCGGTGTACCGGGTTGGTACGGAAAGCGTGTTTGGGTGATGCCAAATGGACAAGTCGGATATTTAATGGCGTTTGGAATAAGACCACCGCCCATGTTACTCTCGGTCTCAACCGCCTGGATGAAGTATTTTGCACCGGGCTTAACTGGATTTCCGTTGGTGTCCTTCACCACTTCTTTGCCGTGGGTGAAGACAGCTGCAGCCAACAGGAATGCGATGAGAAAAGTGGCCATTGAAGGTTTCTTCATTTTGATTGTTTTGTTTGTGTTTTAGCCTTTCAGTGAGTTGAGTTGCGGAGATCAAACACATTGTACCTGTATTTATAGGAAGTTTCTGCGGTTAACGCGGTGGGACGGTAAGAAAAAAAAAAAAAAGAAGAAAATTCATTTTTTTGGGTAAATAAAACTTAAAGGTATTTATCAGCTTTAAATACTTTTTGTTCTTTCCTCATCTCACACTATGATCATTCCGTGTAGTTTAGGACTGAAATGATGGGGTTAGAATTTAAACTCTTCGGTACCCGATCAGATTTTTGATCTTTAGTACGACGGAAATGCACAGTGGTTGCATATAATAACTAATTAACTTATGGAGTTATTGTATGAACCTTATTTTACTACCGAGAACTGATATTTGTAAAGAATAATAAGAACATAAATTAAAATTTCAGTACCGAAATATAAAAGTAAAGAAGAATTGCAGAGTCGAGATAGTTAATCTCTTTTCTTAAATCTTTAAACACCCCGTAGTGTGACGGTTTCATGGCGCTCAGACGGTTTCATGGCGCTCAGGTTCCCATGATACAACTGCAGCATTGTTTCTGTTTACCATCACCGAAAAACAGAATCAATCGACCATATTTCTGTGATGTACTCTCAGACTCAAAAAAAAAAAAATATTCAAGTAGAGAATGATTTTGTTGTTGTTGATCGTATGAATCCATATTTCTAAATGAGAGCACAAGTGTTGTTTTATAACTCTCAAAGAGTAAAACGTACATTGTGACCATTATGGAGTATTCAATAACGTTTGAATTATCATTATGGTGAAATGATTCCCATGAGTAATGATAACACGTTACTTTTCAAAGTTCATTTTGTTTGATTGACCAAATCAATTGCAACAAAATACTTTCTAATGGGTTCATATTTTATATTTTAAAAACATAAAATGTTATTGTGAATAAAATTAATAAGTTAATGGACTTAGTATCCAATTAACAAATTTAATCTAAATTCAACCCAAATATTTCAAAGTGAAACAATTGCTAATTTTTCATATTTAGCCAATTTAAAGTTTTACCAGCTTTGTAAAACATTCACTTTGGATCTCCATTTCTCATTCAAACCAACTCTAATTTTGACATGTATCTACACTACGAATTCGTAGTGTCTAACATTCGGTTATTCTGACAAACGTTTTCGTCCGGAAACTTACCGAAATATGGTCTAAAACCATTTTGTCAAAAACGAGTTCCAACAATCCTCCACATGAATAGAAATTACTCTAGACACTAGAGGACTCGACAGACTTGACTTCCTAGACAAGACTCGACCTAATGACTTTTGAGAGTACAAACGAAAAATCTACTGCATGATGAGTTGGTAGCAATTTTTCAGCTTTGAACCAGTCATTGTTAATAGATATCGAATTTACTCGGCCAGGAGGTGACCATGATGTCTTGAACCTACCGGGCTTTGGTGTAAACCTAGACAATAGCTATAACACAGCTTCATTCTCTCACAGAACTACGTTCTCTATTGTGTTCATTTTGGCCGTGAACAGTCCTGGTTAATCATGAGTGAACTTGGTGGATATAGCCTTTCCTTCATTCTCCTAGAAACGGCCGCATTTCACACTCATCAGGTGATTTGCCATTAGTTTTGTTTAGAGGAGTATGATGTACTACTCCATTCATATTTCAAAACAATGGACACAAATCATTAAAAGCTAATGCTTATTCTATATTCCTTACATGTAGCACTGTTTAATCATCATAGGAACTGGGTATAGACCGAAGTCTTACAGTGCTTTGGGCAGATTTAATTTGACTTAGTTGTCTCGTTGAACCTATTTCTTGGGATCTCCAGTCAGTTAGGTAGAGTTACCGCCAAACTTCATCTTAATTCACAGGCTACCCATTCCTTTAGATGATATAACAACTTGATCTCATGACACACCTTTAATATAAGGATCCTAGGTTGTAATCATAATGAACATAATCACTTGAGATTAGTCGAGATCAATTGTTTAATGATTTTTGTCATTTTGTTTTTTTTTAAGATACAATTAATCATTGTACACAAAACTCAGTGCATGACAATAGTTTTTTTTTCCTTTTCTTTTAAAAATAAAATCATATTGTGATAACTATCACTAAGTTCATTTGGCGTCTTGCCAATGACTTTATATGGTAAGCAAAGTTTCCCCCGCATTTCTTGAGATAACTTAAGAATATGCATATTTCATAGTTCTCTCAAGTTAATTAATAAATCTAACTTGTATGTTTTGGATCTTTTACAAACATTTTTTTAGCAAATATACATATCATTACAAGATATTATTTTTTCCATCAAAACCACACAATTTTATATGATTATTCTCAACCATATTGATTTTATAAACTACAATACACATGTGAGTTTTAGTCATATTGGTCTGAAAATTCTCATTGTTTTTGCATGGTCAATATTTTTACAAATTGCATTTAAGCATTGACGAAATATAAATGTTTTGATAAGTATCAACAAACATTTTATTTTCTATGACAAATGATTTATATGTGGCAGACTTCTCCCAAACTAAATTTGGGGCGTCGACTCACTAAATCTATTTCCATATATACCATTTTATCTCTTAAAGATCAAAATGTTTTTATAATTTGATGTATTTCACCATACTTAAAACCTCGGATTTCTTTTTCTTTTTTCATTGGTCGCACATGTACTTAACAATTAAATTAAATTATACACCACAAGGAAAATATCTGAAACAAGAAATCAAAACGTTAGACATTTTTGATAATTAAAGCGAAATAATTATCTTTAACCAAGTCAAAGAAACCATTAACCAAGTCAAAGCAGTAACATATTTTGAACAAATAAATTATTTGTTCACAACTAAATGCAAAACAAATACACAAAAATAAATGCATTAAAAGCTTAAATATGCCACTGGAACAAACGCTCCACACTTGCTAATATATGCATACTAATCATTTAACTCATATTAAAAATGTTACAAGAAACGCTTGACTCTTGCTAATATATGCAAGATCAAACGCTTGAATTTTGATAAAAACCAGCCGTATAAGCATGGTTAAACCAGAAGTAAACCAAAATTAGATCATACAAGTCACACTTTTGTTTCAAAATAATTTTAAAAATCAAAGCGAAAGTGCAACACGACGGTTTCAACACGTCAATAGAAAAATCAAATCAAATTGTTTTTTTTTTCCAGACAATCTGTAACTAATGATCAACGCTTGATGATAAAGACGATTCACAGAAAAGCAATAGCTAAGATTATTATAAAAGATCCCTGCACATAATCGATCTGAAAAGATCATAACAATTGCTTGTATTTTCCATCACCATGAATTCTCGAATTCTCAAATTCATGTTTTTATGATAAAACAAGATCCGATTCCGGCTTCTTTAACCTGTTCTTAAAAATAAAAACTTTTAAGAAATATCAGTATTGTTAGTGCAAAAGCATAAACAATATTTAAAGATTTAAGAGTGTATGAACCTTATTTTACTACCATAGGACAACTGATATTTGTAAAGAATAATAAGAACATAAATTAAAATTTCAATATCGAAATATAAAAATAAAGAAGAATTGCAGAGTCGAGATAGTTAATCTCTTTCCTTAAATCTTTAAATGCCTCTGTAGTGTGACAGTTTCATGGCGCTCAGATTTCCAGGATACAATTGCAGCATTGTTTCTGTTTACCATCACCGAAAAACAGAATCTATCGACCCTATTTCTGTGATGTACTCTCAGACTCAAAAAATAAAAAAAATAAATATTCAAGTAGAGTATCTTGGTTTTGTTGTTGTTGATCCTATGAATCCATATTTCTAAATGAGAGCACAAGTGTTGTTTTATAACTCTCAAAGAGTAAAACGTACATTATTGTGACCATTATGGTGTATTCAATAACGTTTGAATTATCATTATGGTGAAATGATTCCCATGAGTAATGATAACACGTTACTTTTCAAAGTTCATTTTGTTTGATTGACCAAATCAATTGCAACAAAATACTTTCTAATGAGTTCATATTTTATATTTTAAAAACATAAAATGTTTTTGTGAATAAGATTAATAAGTTAATGGACTTAGTATCCAATTAACAAATTTAATCTAAATTCAAACCAAATATTTCAAAGTGAAACAATTGCTAATTTTTCATATTTAGTCAATTTAAAGTTTTACCATCTTTGTAAAACATTCACTTTGGATCTTCATTTCTCATTCAAACCAACTCTAATTTTGACATGTATCTACACTACTTCGTAGTGCCTAACATTCGGTTATTCCGACAAACGCCTTCGTCCGAAAACTTACCGAAATATGGTCTAAAACCATTTTGTCAAAAACGAGTTCCAACAGTTATCAAAAGGAATATGGAGTTTAGAAAATAAAAGTAGGAAAACATAGAACTTTTTCCTTGATTATTGTTTATAGGTTACACTTAATGTAAAAAAGGCTTTTAAATTATATTTAACATTGAATTCAAAAAATATAAATATATAATAACTAACATAGAAAATAAAGACGAAAGATATCACAAACCAATAACTCATGGCAAGAACACAAGATTTCAAAGCATAGAGAAGGGTTGTTGGTTGACAAAAAAAGAAAGAGTAGGGTTGTTAACATCTTTGTTTCAGGCCACTAGCTAAAAGAAGAATCACAGAATGATATAGACATTTTTTCAAGCAAACAAATAAGTGACCACAATAGTTAATTAGAGAAAGCAACATCCATCAAAAATAACTGCTTTGTAATACAGTTGGTGGATATTTAAAAGAAATTAAAGTTGGATGTTGGACTTTTAAAGGAAATTATAGTTGGAAGTGGCGCTTTTAAAAGAAATTAAAGTTGGAGGTTGCGCTTAAGATTTATCTGGTGTTTTCTTTTCTTGACATCAATATCCTCCAACTGTATTTCTATCACAATTTAGATTTATAAACCACAGAATGACACGAATCCAAGATAAAGGAAGAAAACAGCAGAGAGGCGCAACCTACTACTTTAATGTCTTTTTAGTTTTTAATGCAACATTGGGTTACATTTCCCCAGAGTATGGACAAGCATGGGTAGCCACTCTGAGAGGTGACGTGTACATTTTTGGCGTCGTAATGTTCGAGCTTCTCACAGGGAAAAGACCAATGTAGGTTTTCAGACCAAAGATGTCGAGAGAAATAGTGGCATGGGTGCATCAAATGAGAAGGGAAGAGAAACCGGAGGAGGTGTTTGATGCGTTGCTGAGAAAGAGTGGTCAGGAAAAAGAGATGCTTCGTGTGCTTGACATAGCCTGCATGTGTGTGAACCAAAACCCTATGAAAAGACCAGTCATACAACAAGTTGTGGACTGACTTAATGATGTAGACGCAGGAAACAACAAACCAAAGTAACAGAGAAGAAGTCGATGAAGAGACGTAGTAACTTGTATGCCTTTTTATACTTTTATCACACATTCTGCATAAGTAAATATACACTTTATTTTTTTCTTTCTTGTCAGGTGAAATTGTTAACCATCATTTCCTTGTAAATTAAAAGTTTTCATGGTGATATAAGCCTTGATGATGTAAAGAACATGGGAAAGTATGAAGCTTTGTGTGCATAGTTACGTTAAGAGACATCGAGCAAAAAAAACAAAGGCTAGACATAGAGCAATGATTAGTATGGCGCACGAGAAAGAGGAAGCAACGTAAAGGTTAGAATCTGAGACATACCTAAACATCAATGGAGATTGGAGAGGAAGCAGAGACGTTGACGAAGAGACGAAGATTATTTTTGTTGAAGGTTTGGAAGGGTTCTTACGGAGCTAACACGCCGGCGTTTGGTGGTTATTGGGAGAAGATGCGGTAATAATCATAACTAATCTCCATTGAAAAATAAATTCGTTAGGTAAGCTTCTCTTTTGAAATCCAAAAATAATATAATTTTAAATTTGGGGCTTTAACTTCTTTTTTTGACACTTTCGTAATTTTGACAAATGTAGTCGAGAAGACCAACAAGTTATATTTGTTGAATCTTTTGTAATTTTAACAAATGTAGCTGAGAAGACCAACAACTAAAATAGCAGGGACAAATACACTTGAAGAACATCATGATACAGAGGGAGAGAACAAAACGATCTAATTAATCTATTTAGATTAAAATTAACAAGTAGACCCTCTTTATACTCTCTCTCTATTCTTGATCTTAGTAATATTTGTCAACCTTGTGGGGAAACAATATTACTTGAAGTATATTCTCCAACAAAACGTCTTTCCTAAGTCGCTTATGAAGCAAGTAAGCAAGCACGGTAGCCAAAACCCTAATCCATGTTGAGGGGAAAAGGCTCACAAAAGACTCGCCAACAAAAAAACGAAATTTAGAAGACAAAGAACTAGAATATAGCCATATAACTCATATATTAAGGTGTTCTATATATATTGATAATTTAGTCATCTTGATCGATGTAGGAGCGGAGGAGCATGGTGACACAGCGGCGGAGTATATATAGACGGGCACGATGCTGTTTCCCTAACGAAGAGCATTTGGTCGTGAAGCTATTAATTCTTGTTTTGGAATTAGAGTTTTTCTTTGCCGGAAACTCAGCCATGGACTTTAAATTCATTCGTCTGATAATTCTAAGTATGAGGATATAACTATATATATACACGTCTGTTCTTGAATTTGGAAATGACATAGAAAATGGAGCTAGTGAATAATGATAAGGGCTAAAAGAGTATCGTAGAGATCAAGAAACCGCTGATTTTCTTGGATATGAAGGAATCTCAAAGACGCTGAATGTGGTCTGATTTTGGCCTCGACAAATATCTCGCCGTTCGAGAACGAGATTTACTTGCAAGTTGTAACATATAACGTCAAAAGATTTAATCATATAATTCATTATATATATCATACACTTGTAAAAAAAAACCATACACTTGTATATGAAAAAAAATTACGATGCGTCTGCCTACATATGTAACTTTGACTTCCGGAATTTTTAGTATTCTTTTTTTTTTTTTTTCTCATTGTATATTAGTTCTTTTTAAGTATGTTTTAATCGAGAAGTTTAGTTGATGTTGATGTATGTCAACGAGATGTCGAACAAAGAAGTTTCTAGGAAGATTTGTGTACAAAAAGTATCTATCTTTGCACCCTTTTTGGCCTCGAACAAGGTACATGTTCCTGGTTTCTGGTAAGATTGGCCTAAATCCCAGTTGATTCGGCCGCAAGAGATATACTAACGTCAAAAGCTCAAAAGGCTCAAAAGTTAAATTATTTTGGTTTTGAATGGTTTGCTTTATGCTTGTAGCTTCTGAATACGTACACTTTTGAAAATTGATGATTAAGCGGGGAATCAATGTGCCGGTTTAACAAAACCTTCATGAAAATTATTTGTTAGATAGACTCAATGCCTAGTCTCACAATGATTTACGAATATACTTGAAAATAAATAATTTTAGAATTCCATTTAAGTTTGATGGGTTACTTGACTTCAAACAGAATTAAGAATATTGGATATCGAATTTTATGTTTGAAAACATAATTTTATTTATTTTATTTATTCTGACGGGTATTAAATTATCTCAACCCCCTTATTTTTGGTCATGGGCCGGGTTTTAAGGTTTTACATTACATGGTCTTGATTAGTAGAATGGGATCATCCTTAGACCTAACTTCTCAACACGAGATGTAGCATCTTTAACTTTGATGAATTTGACGAATATGGTCTTAGCCACATCATTGGTGAGAACTAGAACTTGTTGTGGTGTAGTTCCCAATAGTGGGATGGATCCAACGTTTCCGGCAGAAGTGGTCAATTTGTAAATGTTTGTTCCATCTTCTTCTCCGACTTTCTCTATCTTAAACCGGCTATTTGGTTCCTCAGGTCTACCACCGATGAGAATTGGAGGCTCAATGATATACCGTGCTTCATAGACTTCCCAGAACTTGGATAGCTCCTTACAGTCGTTGGACTTGAACTCGATGGTTATACTGAAATTTGTTTTGACAACTTCTAATGGCGTGATGAACCCCGGTGGATATGCTATGCTAACTGGCACTCCCGGTTCTCCCGTAAATGTTTCGCTAATACCACGTGGTTCACAAAAGGGATTTATACCAGCAAGTGGAGCAAGACTACCGCCGTTAATCCCGTTACTGATCGGTTGTATGTAGTATTGTTCTTTGAGTCGAACTTCGTTCCCATTGCTGTCCCTTACCGATTCTTCTCCGTGGGTGCAGACAGCTGCAGCCAACAGGAGAATGAGGAGAAAAGAGGCCAATGATGTCATGATTGCCATTGTTTTTCTTTGTTTGTTTGAGTTGAGTTATAGAGATCATACACATTGTATCCGTATTTATAGGAAGTCTTGGGGTTAAATTTTAAACCGCTTAATGTTCAAAAGAAGATTGAAAATCTTTCATTTCTGTTAAATAAATATCTACAGTAATCAGCTTTGAAAAAAATTTCAAAGGTTTTTTTATTACTCACGTCGCATTCTGATCATTCATTCATTTTAGCTGTAAGGGTTAAAAATAGAGGTTTAGACTTTATGCTATTCAATTCCATCTTCGATTTTTAACACGAGGATCATGCAAAACGGTTCTTGTCAAATAATTGATGGGAAGAAGACAATAACTTCATACAGAGTGATGGGATGGAGGATACAAAGTATGAATGATTCTAGACATCTTTGTCTTTTTTCTCTCTGTTAAATAGTTACTAAAAACGAAAAAGAAAAGAAACCTAATTCTTTCCGTCGGACTATATATATATATCAATAGGAAAATTCCAGTTTTGTAAGTAACCGTAACAAGAATAAGAGCATCTCCAGTTTCAAACAAAAAAAAGAATAAGACATCTCCAAAACAAACTCTATAATTTCAAGCACAAAGTTTTTTGCTCTAAAAAAAAAAAAACTTCAAAACTTTATATTTGAAGTTTCATCTTTTTATTTACATTTTAGTACTTACAATTAACTATATATCACATTTATAATTTTTAAGTATTTTATCATTTATTATTTTAATCCGTAAAATTTTATATCTCATAAATTTTTCGAATTTGTTTTTATAAATTCAAGTTTTACACATAAAATTAAATAATTTTTTAAATAAGATTTATTATATTTTAAAACTAGTATTAGACAACAAGAATATTACAAAAAAAACTTAATATTTTTTTTTAAAAGGTACATGAAGACATAATTATTACACAAATTTAAATATTACAACAATACTAATTGTCTCATAAATTTGCTTTCGAATCTCCAAAATGTTATCCAAACAAATTTTGTATAACCGAATTATGAGCATTACATAAATAATTTTATGGAATAATATGGTATTTTACTTGTAGTTTAACATTGAATTATGTATTTCTATTTATAATTTTATATTTTAGCGTCAGATTTTATAAATTAATATTACTGTAATATTTATATATATGTGCTAGTTATTTATAATTTTTAATGAATTTACGTTAATTATGATAAATATAGAGACGATAGTGTAAAATACAAAAAAAATTGAAGTTAAGTTCGAAGTTTTGGTTTTTGAGAAGAACTCTTGAAACTTCAAATATAGAATTTTGCAAACTTCAAAATAGAGAGAGTGCTTTTAGAGATGCTCTAAAAAAGACTTTCTATTTTAGAGTTTGTAAAACTTTATATTTGAAGTTTCAAGGTGTTCTTATCTAAAAACAAAACTTCAAATTTAACTTGAAAATTATTTGTGATTTACACTAAGATCCTTATATTTGTCATAATTAATATAAATCCATTAAAGTTTTATAAATGATTAGCACATATATAAAAATATTACAGTAATATTATTAATAAAATCTTACACTAAAATATAAAATTATAAGTAGTAATACATACTTAGTTATTAAAGTACAAGCAAAATATCACATTATTCCATAAAATTATTTTGGCAATGATCCACTTTCAATTACACAAAATTTGTTTGGAAAATATTTTAGAGGTTCGAGAGCAAATTTACTAGATTATTAGTATTGTTGTAATATTTAAATTTGTGCAATAATTATGTCTTCACGTATCTTTTCAAAAATGTTTTTTATTAAGTTTCTTTTATAATATTCTTGTTGTCTAATTCTAGTTTTAAGATAAAATTCTTTGAAGATTTTGGATCAATAAGTTGTATTTTTAAGATAAAATTCTCAAAAATTCTATTTTAGGAAAGTTTTATTTTTATTGAGAAATATTGTAGATTTGGGGTTCTGATTTAGAAATTAGAACAACGAGAATTTTTGTTGATAAATGAGCATTCTTTTAAAAGTTTTGATCAATAGGTTGTATGTTTTAGATAAAATTCTCAAAGATTCTATTTTTAGAAAGTTTTCATTTTTATAGAGAAATATTGTAGATTTGGGGTTGTGATTTAGAATTTTGGATAACAAGAATTTTTGTTGATAGATGAGTATTCTTTGAGGATTTTTGATCAATAAGTTGTATTTTTAAGATAAAATTCTCAAAAATTCTATTTTAGGAAAGTTTTATTTTTATTGAGAAATATTGTAGATTTGGGGTTCTGATTTAGAAATTAGGACAACAAGAATTTTTGTTGATAGATGAGTATTCTTTTAAAAGTTTTGATCAATAGGTTGTATATTTTAGATAAAATTCTCAAAAATTCTATTTTTGGAAAGTATTCATTTTTGTGAATAATAGTGTGGATTTGGGGTTTTGATTTAGAAATTAGGATAACAAGAATTGTTTGTTGATAGATGAGTATTCTTTTAGATTTTTTGATCAATAGTTGTATTTTCTAAATATAATTCTCAAAATTTCTATTTCACGAAAGGTTTCATATTCTATATAAATATTGTAGATTTGGGGTTGTGATTTAGAAATTACGATAACAATATTTTTTGTTGATATATCAGTATTTTTTAGATTTTTTGATCAATAGGTTGTATATTTTAGATAAAATTTTCAAAAATTCTATTTTTACAAAGTTTTCATTTTTATAGAGAAATATTGTAGATTTGGGGTTGTGATTTAGAATTTTGGATAACAAGAACTTTTGTTGATAGATGGGTATTCTTTAAGGATTTTTGATCAATAGATTGTATTTTTTAGATAAAATTCTCAAAAATTCTATTTTAGGAAAGTTTTTATTTTTATTTAGAAATATTGTAGATTTGGTGTTCTGATTTAGAAATTAGGATAACAAGAATTTTTGTTGATAGATGAGTATTCTTTTAGAATTTTTTTATCAATAAGTTGTATTTTTTAGATAAAATTCTCAAAAATTCTATTTTAGGAAAGTTTTATTTTTATTGAGAAATATTGTAGATTTGAGGTTCTGATTTAGAAATTAGAACAACGAGAATTTTTATTGATAGATGAGCATTCTTTTAAAAGTTTTGATCAATAGGTTGTATATTTTAGATAAAATTCTCAAAAATTCTATTTTTAGAAAGTTTTCATTTTTATAGAGAAATATTGTAGATTTGGGGTTGTGATTTAGAATTTTGGATAACAAGAATTTTTGTTGATAGATGAGTATTCTTTGAGGATTTTTGATCAATAAGTTGTATTTTTAAGATAAAATTCTCAAAAATTCTATTTTAGGAAAGTTTAATTTTTATTGAGAAATATTATAGATTTGGGGTTCTGATTTAGAAGTTAGGACAACAAGAATTTTTGTTGATAGATGAGTATTCTTTAAAAAGTTTTGATCAATAGGTTGTATATTTTAGATAAAATTCTCAAAAATTCTATTTTTGGAAAGTTTTCATTTTTGTGAATAATAGTGTGGATTTGGGGTTTTGACTTAGAAATTAGGATAACAAGAATTGTTTGTTGATGGATGAGTATTCATTTAGATTTGTTTGATCAATAGTTGTATTTTTTAAATATAATTCTCAAAAGTTCTATTTTATGAAAGTTTTCATTTTCTATAGAAATATTGTAGATTTAGGGTTCTGATTTAGAAATGAGGATAACAATATTTTTTGTTGATACATCAGTATTTTTTAGATTTTTTTTATCAATAGGTCGTATATTTTAGAAACAATTAAAAAAATTATATTTTTAGAAAGTTTTCATTTTTATAGAAAAATATTGTTGATTTGGGGTTGTGATTTAGAATTTTGGATAACAAGAATTTTTTTTTGATTGATGAGTATTCTATAAGGATTTTTGATCAATAGGTTGTATTTTTTAGATAAAATTCTCAAAAATTCTATTTTAAGAAAGTTTTTATTTTTATTTAGAAATATTGTAGATTTGGGGTTCTGATTTATAAATTAAGATAACAAGAATTTTTGTTGATAGATAAGTATTTTTTTAGGATTTTTGATCAATAAGTTGTATTTTTTAGATAAAATTCTCAAAAATTCTATTTTAGGAAAGTTTTTTTATTTTTATTGAGAAATATTGTAGATTTGGGGTTCTGGTTTAGAAATTAGGACAACAAGAATTTTTGTTGATAGATGATCATTCTTTTAAAAATTTTGATCAATAGGTTGTATATTTTAGATAAAATTCTCAAAAATTCTATTTTTGGAAAGTTTTCATTTTTATAGCGAAATATTGTAGATTTGGGGTTGTGATTTAGAAATTTGGATAACAAAATTTTTTTTTGATAGATGAGTATTCTTTGAGGATTTTTGATCAATAAGTTGTATTTTTAAGGTAAAATTCTCAAAAATTCTATTTTAGGAAAGTTTTTATTTTTATTGAGAAATATTGTAGATTTGGGGCTCTGATTTAGAAATTAGGACAACAAGAATTTTTGTTGATAAATGAGCATTCTTTTAAAAGTTTTGATCAATAGGTTGTATATTTTAGATAAAATTCTCAAAAATTCTATTTTTGGAAAGTTTTCATTTTTGTGAATAATAGTGTGGATTTGGGGTTTTGATTAAGAAATTAGGATAACAAGAATTGTTTGTTGATAGATGAGTATTCTTTTAGATTTTTTGATCAATTTTTTAAATATAATTCTCAAAAGTTCTGCTTTAGGAAAGTTTTCTTTTTCTATAAAAATATTGTAGATTTGGGGTTGTGATTTAGAAATTAAGATAACAATATTTTTAGTTGATAGATGAGTATTTTCTTTAGATTTTTTGATCAATAGGTTGTATATTTTAGATAAAATTCTCAAAAATTCTATTTTTAGAAAGTTTTCATTTTTATAGCGTAATATTGTTGATTTAGGGTTGTGATTTAGAATTTAGGATAACAAGAATTTTTGGTGATAGAAGAGTATTCATTGAGGATTTTTGATCAATAAGTTGTATTTTTAAGATAAAATTCTCAAAAATTCTGTTTTAGGAAAATTTTATTTTTATTGAGAAATATTGTAGATTTGGGGTTCTGATTTAGAAATTAGGACAACAAGAATTTTTGTTGATAGATGAGCATTCTTTTAAAAGTTTTGATCAATAGGTTGTATATTTTAGAGAAAATTCTCAAAAATTCTATTTTTGGAAAGTTTTCATTTTATAGAGAAATATTGTAGATTTGGGGTTGTGATTTAGAATTTTGGATAACAAGAATTTTTGTTGATATATAAGTATTCTTTAAGGATTTTTGATCAATAAGTTGTATTTTTAAGATATTATTCTCAAAAATTCTATTTTAGGAAAGTTTTCATTTTTTTGTAGAAATGTTATAGATTTGAAGTTGTGATTTTGAAATTAGGATAACAATAATTTTTGTTGATAGATGAGTATTCTTTTAAAAGTTTTGATCAATACGTTGTATATTTTAGATAAAATTCTCAAAAGTTTTATTTTTGGAAAGTTTTCATTTTTGTGAATAATAGTGTGGATTTAGGGTTTTGATTTAGAAATTAGGATAACAAGAATTGTTTGTTGTTAGATGAGTATTCTTTTAGATTTTTGATCAATTGTTGTATTTTTTGAATATAATTCTCAAAAGTTTTATTTTAGGAAAGTTTTCATTTTCTATACAAATATTGTAGATTTGGGGTTGTGATTTAGAAATTAGGATAACAATATTTTTTGTTGATAGATGAGTACTTTTTTAGATTTTTTGATCAATAGGTTGTATATTTTAGAAAATTTTATTTTTGGAAAGTTTTCATTTTTATAGCGAAATATTGTAGATTTGGGGTTGTGGTTTAGAATTTAGGATAACTAGAATTTTTTGTTGATAGATGAGTATTCTTTTAAAAGTTTTGATCAATACGTTGTATATTTTAGATACAATTCTCAAAAGTTCTCTTTTTGGAAAGTTTTCATTTTTGTGAATAATAGTGTGGATTTGGGGTTTTGATTTAGAAATTAGGATAACAAGAATTGTTTGTTGTTAGATGAGTATTCTTTAAGATTTTTTGATCAATTGTTGTATTTTTGGAATATAATTCCCAAAAGTTCTATTTTAGGAAAGTTTTCATTTTCTATACAAATATTGTAGATTTGGGGTTGTGATTTAGAAATTAGGATAACAATATTTTTTGTTGATAGATGAGTACTTTTTTAGATTTTTTGATCAATAGGTTGTATATTTTAGATAAAATTCTCAAAAATTTTATTTTTGAAAAGTTTTCATTTTTATAGCGAAATATTGTAGATTTGGGGTTGTGATTTAGAATTTAGGATAACAAGAATTTTTGTTGATAGATGAGTTTTCTTTTAAAAGTTTTGATCAATAAGTTGTATATTTTAGATAAAATTCTCAAAAATTCTATTTTTGGAAATTTTTCATTTTTGTGAATAATAATAGTGTGGATTTGGGGTTTTGATTTAGAAATTAGGATAACAAGAATTTTTGTTGATATATGAGTATTGTTTTAGATTTTTCGATCAATAGGTTGTATACTTTAGATAAAATTCTCAAAAATTAGATTTTTTCTTATATGTTATATTTTGAATTTTTTTTAAATGACTTTAAATTACAAAAATGAGGAAACCATATATGTTTTTTTTTAAACCGACTTTAAAATACAAAAATGAGGACACCTTATATGTTAGATTTTTTCTTATATGTTATATTTTGAATTTTTTAAAACAACTTTAAATTACAAAATTGTAAGTTTTCCTTAAGTATACTACTAAAAACATTAAAATGACATGTATCAGTTCGATGGTTGATTTGAAAGATTTCAAAACCATATGTAAGTTAAAAGTCAAAATAATTCAATCGTGAAAACAATACTATTCACTTTTTCAAAATTGTGTTCGTGGAAAAAAATAAGGTTTTTATGTCATAATTTGTTTAATGTCCACTAGAGAACATTATATTAACCTAAAATATAAGAAATGTGTATTCTATCCCTAAATAAAAGCTACGAAATTATCTACTATGATTTACATATATATGGCAATTAATGATTATGAATAATAAAGATTTGATAACAATTTTTGCATCCTTCTTCATTTTATTTAATTTTATATTATTAAAAAAAATAAACAATCGCATTAACCATATAATAAAAAATTAGATTTTTTCTTATATGTTATATTTTGAATTTTTTTAAATGACTTTAAATTACAAAAATGAGGAAACCTTATATGTTTTTTTTTTTGAAAAACGACTTTAAAATACAAAAATGAGGACACCTTATATGTTAGATTTTTCTTATATGTTAGATTTTTTCTTAGATGTTATATTTTGAATTTTTTAAAACGACTTTAAATTACAAAAATGTAAGTTTTCCTTAAGTATACGACTAAAAACATTAAAATGACATGTATCAATTCGATGGTTGATTTGAAAGCTTTCAAAACTATATGGAAGATAAAAGTCAAAATAATTCAACAGTGAAAACAATACTGTTCAATTTTTTCAAGAATGTGTTCGATGGAAAAAATAAAGTTTTTATGTCATAATTTGTTTAATGTCCAATCCGATTAACCCATGATGTATTAATTATAGTTTTGTTCCACTATTTTTAATAAAAATTGATCCGATCCATAGGAAAGAAATTATATAATAACAACAAAAAATATTTTATATATATAAATAAAATGATCACATATATAAAAAAAACTATCGATAATATATACAAATGAACTCACTCTGCGCAAGGCGCAGGTCTTATCCTAGTTGATGATTTAAGCGGGGAATCAATGTGCCGGTTTAACAAAACCTTCATGAAAATTATTTGTTAGATAGACTCAATGCCTAGTCTCACAATGATTTACGAATATACTTGAAAATAAATAATTTTAGAATTCCATTTAAGTTTGATGGGTTACTTGACTTCAAACAGAATTAAGAATATTGGATATCGAAATTTATGTTTGAAAACATAATTTTATTTATTTTATTTATTCTGACGGGTATTAAATTATCTCAACCCCCTTATTTTTGGTCATGGGCCGGGTTTTAAGGTTTTACATTACATGGTCTTGATTAGTAGAATGGGATCATCCTTAGACCTAACTTCTCAACACGAGATGTAGCATCTTTAACTTTGATGAATTTGACGAATATGGTCTTAGCCACATCATTGGTGAGAACTAGAACTTGTTGTGGTGTAGTTCCCAATAGTGGGATGGATCCAACGTTTCCGGCAGAAGTGGTCAATTTGTAAATGTTTGTTCCATCTTCTTCTCCGACTTTCTCTATCTTAAACCGGCTATTTGGTTCCTCAGGTCTACCACCGATGAGAATTGGAGGCTCAATGATATACCGTGCTTCATAGACTTCCCAGAACTTGGATAGCTCCTTACAGTCGTTGGACTTGAACTCGATGGTTATACTGAAATTTGTTTTGACAACTTCTAATGGCGTGATGAACCCCGGTGGATATGCTATGCTAACTGGCACTCCCGGTTCTCCCGTAAATGTTTCGCTAATACCACGTGGTTCACAAAAGGGATTTATACCAGCAAGTGGAGCAAGACTACCGCCGTTAATCCCGTTACTGATCGGTTGTATCTAGTATTGTTCTTTGAGTCGAACTTCGTTCCCATTGCTGTCCCTTACCGATTCTTCTCCGTGGGTGCAGACAGCTGCAGCCAACAGGAGAATGAGGAGAAAAGAGGCCAATGATGTCATGATTGCCATTGTTTTTCTTTGTTTGTTTGAGTTGAGTTATAGAGATCATACACATTGTATCCGTATTTATAGGAAGTCTTGGGGTTAAATTTTAAACCGCTTAATGTTCAAAAGAAGATTGAAAATCTTTCATTTCTGTTAAATAAATATCTACAGTAATCAGCTTTGAAAAAAATTTCAAAGGTTTTTTTATTACTCACGTCGCATTCTGATCATTCATTCATTTTAGCTGTAAGGGTTAAAAATAGAGGTTTAGACTTTATGCTATTCAATTCCATCTTCGATTTTTAACACGAGGATCATGCAAAACGGTTCTTGTCAAATAATTGATGGGAAGAAGACAATAACTTCATACAGAGTGATGGGATGGAGGATACAAAGTATGAATGATTCTAGACATCTTTGTCTTTTTTCTCTCTGTTAAATAGTTACTAAAAACGAAAAAGAAAAGAAACCTAATTCTTTCCGTCGGACTATATATATATATCAATAGGAAAATTCCAGTTTTGTAAGTAACCGTAACAAGAATAAGAGCATCTCCAGTTTCAAAAAAAAAAAGAATAAGACATCTCCAAAACAAACTCTATAATTTCAAGCACAAAGTTTTTTGCTCTAAAAAAAAAAACTTCAAAACTTTATATTTGAAGTTTCATCTTTTTATTTACATTTTAGTACTTACAATTAACTATATATCACATTTATAATTTTTAAGTATTTTATCATTTATTATTTTAATCCGTAAAATTTTATATCTCATAAATTTTTCGAATTTGTTTTTATAAATTCAAGTTTTACACATAAAATTAAATAATTTTTTA
This sequence comes from Brassica napus, assembly GCF_020379485.1. NCBI lineage: Eukaryota > Viridiplantae > Streptophyta > Magnoliopsida > Brassicales > Brassicaceae > Brassica > Brassica napus. The sequence continues at coordinate 44,095,729 of NC_063449.1, read as the reverse complement.
AATAAGATTTATTATATTTTAAACTAGTATTAGACAACAAGAATATTACAAAAAAAAATTAATTTTTTTTTTTAAAAGGTACATGAAGACATAATTATTACACAAATTTAAATATTACAACAATACTAATTGTCTCATAAATTTGCTTTCGAATCTCCAAAATGTTATCCAAACAAATTTTGTATAACCGAATTATGAGCATTACATAAATAATTTTATGGAATAATATGGTATTTTACTTGTAGTTTAACATTGAATTATGTATTTCTATTTATAATTTTATATTTTAGCGTCAGATTTTATAAATTAATATTACTGTAATATTTATATATATGTGCTAGTTATTTATAATTTTTAATGAATTTACGTTAATTATGATAAATATAGAGACGATAGTGTAAAATACAAAAAAAATTGAAGTTAAGTTCGAAGTTTTGGTTTTTGAGAAGAACTCTTGAAACTTCAAATATAGAATTTTGCAAACTTCAAAATAGAGAGAGTGCTTTTAGAGATGCTCTAAAAAAGACTTTCTATTTTAGAGTTTGTAAAACTTTATATTTGAAGTTTCAAGGTGTTCTTATCTAAAAACAAAACTTCAAATTTAACTTGAAAATTATTTGTGATTTACACTAAGATCCTTATATTTGTCATAATTAATATAAATCCATTAAAGTTTTATAAATGATTAGCACATATATAAAAATATTACAGTAATATTATTAATAAAATCTTACACTAAAATATAAAATTATAAGTAGTAATACATACTTAGTTATTAAAGTACAAGCAAAATATCACATTATTCCATAAAATTATTTTGGCAATGATCCACTTTCAATTACACAAAATTTGTTTGGAAAATATTTTAGAGGTTCGAGAGCAAATTTACTAGATTATTAGTATTGTTGTAATATTTAAATTTGTGCAATAATTATGTCTTCACGTATCTTTTCAAAAATGTTTTTTATTAAATTTCTTTTATAATATTCTTGTTGTCTAATTCTAGTTTTAAGATAAAATTCTTTGAAGATTTTGGATCAATAAGTTGTATTTTTAAGATAAAATTCTCAAAAATTCTATTTTAGGAAAGTTTTATTTTTATTGAGAAATATTGTAGATTTGGGGTTCTGATTTAGAAATTAGAACAACGAGAATTTTTGTTGATAAATGAGCATTCTTTTAAAAGTTTTGATCAATAGGTTGTATGTTTTAGATAAAATTCTCAAAAATTCTATTTTTAGAAAGTTTTCATTTTTATAGAGAAATATTGTAGATTTGGGGTTGTGATTTAGAATTTTGGATAACAAGAATTTTTGTTGATAGATGAGTATTCTTTGAGGATTTTTGATCAATAAGTTGTATTTTTAAGATAAAATTCTCAAAAATTCTATTTTAGGAAAGTTTTATTTTTATTGAGAAATATTGTAGATTTGGGGTTCTGATTTAGAAATTAGGACAACAAGAATTTTTGTTGATAGATGAGTATTCTTTTAAAAGTTTTGATCAATAGGTTGTATATTTTAGATAAAATTCTCAAAATTCTATTTTTGGAAAGTATTCATTTTTGTGAATAATAGTGTGGATTTGGGGTTTTGATTTAGAAATTAGGATAACAAGAATTGTCTGTTGATAGATGAGTATTCTTTTAGATTTTTTGATCAATAGTTGTATTTTCTAAATATAATTCTCAAAATTTCTATTTCACGAAAGGTTTCATATTCTATATAAATATTGTAGATTTGGGGTTGTGATTTAGAAATTACGATAACAATATTTTTGTTGATATATCAGTATTTTTTAGATTTTTTGATCAATAGGTTGTATATTTTAGATAAAATTTTCAAAAATTCTATTTTTACAAAGTTTTCATTTTTATAGAGAAATATTGTAGATTTGGGGTTGTGATTTAGAATTTTGGATAACAAGAACTTTTGTTGATAGATGAGTATTCTTTAAGGATTTTTGATCAATAGATTGTATTTTTTAGATAAAATTCTCAAAAATTCTATTTTAGGAAAGTTTTTATTTTTATTGAGAAATATTGTAGATTTGGTGTTCTGATTTAGAAATTAGGATAACAAGAATTTTTGTTGATAGATGAGTATTCTTTTAGAATTTTTTTATCAATAAGTTGTATTTTTTAGATAAAATTCTCAAAAATTCTATTTTAGGAAAGTTTTATTTTTATTGAGAAATATTGTAGATTTGAGGTTCTGATTTAGAAATTAGAACAACGAGAATTTTTATTGATAGATGAGCATTCTTTTAAAAGTTTTGATCAATAGGTTGTATATTTTAGATAAAATTCTCAAAAATTCTATTTTTAGAAAGTTTTCATTTTTATAGAGAAATATTGTAGATTTGGGGTTGTGATTTAGAATTTTGGATAACAAGAATTTTTGTTGATAGATGAGTATTCTTTGAGGATTTTTGATCAATAAGTTGTATTTTTAAGATAAAATTCTCAAAAATTCTATTTTATGAAAGTTTAATTTTATTGAGAAATATTATAGATTTGGGGTTCTGATTTAGAAGTTAGGACAACAAGAATTTTTGTTGATAGATGAGTATTCTTTAAAAAGTTTTGATCAACAGGTTGTATATTTTAGATAAAATTCTCAAAAATTCTATTTTTGGAAAGTTTTCATTTTTGTGAATAATAGTGTGGATTTGGGGTTTTGACTTAGAAATTAGGATAACAAGAATTGTTTGTTGATAGATGAGTATTCATTTAGATTTTTTTGATCAATAGTTGTATTTTTTAAATATAATTCTCAAAAGTTCTATTTTATGAAAGTTTTCATTTTCTATAGAAATATTGTAGATTTAGGGTTCTGATTTAGAAATGAGGATAACAATATTTTTTGTTGATACATCAGTATTTTTTAGATTTTTTTATCAATAGGTTGTATATTTTAGAAACAATTAAAAAAATTATATTTTTAGAAAGTTTTCATTTTTATAGAAAAATATTGTTGATTTGGGGTTGTGATTTAGAATTTTGGATAACAAGAATTTTGTTTTGATTGATGAGTATTCTATAAGGATTTTTGATCAATAGGTTGTATTTTTTAGATAAAATTCTCAAAAATTCTATTTTAAGAAAGTTTTTATTTTTATTTAGAAATATTGTAGATTTGGGGTTCTGATTTATAAATTAAGATAACAAGAATTTTTGTTGATAGATAAGTATTTTTTTAGGATTTTTGATCAATAAGTTGTATTTTTTAGATAAAATTCTCAAAAATTCTATTTTAGGAAAGTTTTTTTATTTTTATTGAGAAATATTGTAGATTTGGGGTTCTGGTTTAGAAATTAGGACAACAAGAATTTTTGTTGATAGATGATCATTCTTTTAAAAGTTTTGATCAATTGGTTGTATATTTTAGATAAAATTCTCAAAAATTCTATTTTTGGAAAGTTTTCATTTTTATAGCGAAATATTGTAGATTTGGGGTTGTGATTTAGAAATTTGGATAACAAAATTTTTTGTTGATAGATGAGTATTCTTTGAGGATTTTTGATCAATAAGTTGTATTTTTAAGGTAAAATTCTCAAAAATTCTATTTTAGGAATTTTTTTATTTTTATTGAGAAATATTGTAGATTTGGGGCTCTGATTTAGAAATTAGGACAACAAGAATTTTTGTTGATAAATGAGCATTCTTTTAAAAGTTTTGATCAATAGGTTGTATATTTTAGATAAAATTCTCAAAAATTCTATTTTTGGAAAGTTTTCATTTTTGTGAATAATAGTGTGGATTTGGGGTTTTGATTAAGAAATTAGGATAACAAGAATTGTTTGTTGATAGATGAGTATTCTTTTAGATTTTTTGATCAATTTTTTAAATATAATTCTCAAAAGTTCTGTTTTAGGAAAGTTTTCTTTTTCTATAAAAATATTGTAGATTTGGGGTTGTGATTTAGAAATTAAGATAACAATATTTTTAGTTGATAGATGAGTATTTTCTTTAGATTTTTTGATCAATAGGTTGTATATTTTAGATAAAATTCTCAAAAATTCTATTTTTAGAAAGTTTTCATTTTTATAGCGTAATATTGTTGATTTAGGGTTGTGATTTAGAATTTAGGATAACAAGAATTTTTGGTGATAGAAGAGTATTCATTGAGGATTTTTGATCAATAAGTTGTATTTTTAAGATAAAATTCTCAAAAATTCTGTTTTAGGAAAATTTTATTTTTATTGAGAAATATTGTAGATTTGGGGTTCTGATTTAGAAATTAGGACAACAAGAATTTTTGTTGATAGATGAGCATTCTTTTAAAAGTTTTGATCAATAGGTTGTATATTTTAGAGAAAATTCTCAAAAATTCTATTTTTGGAAAGTTTTCATTTTATAGAGAAATATTGTAGATTTGGGGTTGTGATTTAGAATTTTGGATAACAAGAATTTTTGTTGATATATAAGTATTCTTTAAGGATTTTTGATCAATAAGTTGTATTTTTAAGATATTATTCTCAAAAATTCTATTTTAGGAAAGTTTTCATTTTTTTGTAGAAATGTTATAGATTTGAAGTTGTGATTTTGAAATTAGGATAACAAGAATTTTTGTTGATAAATGAGTATTCTTTAAAAAGTTTTGATCAATAGGTTGTATATTTTAGATAAAATTCTCAAAAGTTCTATTTTTGGAAAGTTTTCATTTTTGTGAATAATAGTGTGGATTTAGGGTTTTGATTTAGAAAATAGGATAACAAGAATTGTTTGTTGTTAGATGAGTATTCTTTTAGATTTTTGATCAATTGTTGTATTTTTTGAATATAATTCTCAAAAGTTCTATTTTAGGAAAGTTTTCATTTTCTATACAAATATTGTAGATTTGGGGTTGTGATTTAGAAATTAGGATAACAATATTTTTTGTTTATAGATGAGTACTTTTTTAGATTTTTTGATCAATAGGTTGTATATTTTAGAAAATTTTATTTTTGGAAAGTTTTCATTTTTATAGCGAAATATTGTAGATTTGGGGTTGTGGTTTAGAATTTAGGATAACTAGAATTTTTGTTGATAGATGAGTATTCTTTTAAAAGTTTTGATCAATACGTTGTATATTTTAGATACAATTCTCAAAAGTTCTCTTTTTGGAAAGTTTTCATTTTTGTGAATAATAGTGTGGATTTGGGGTTTTGATTTAGAAATTAGGATAACAAGAATTGTTTGTTGTTAGATGAGTATTTTTTAAGATTTTTTGATCAATTGTTGTATTTTTGGAATATAATTCCCAAAAGTTCTATTTTAGGAAAGTTTTCATTTTCTATACAAATATTGTAGATTTGGGGTTGTGATTTAGAAATTAGGATAACAATATTTTTTGTTGATAGATGAGTACTTTTTTAGATTTTTTGATCAATAGGTTGTATATTTTAGATAAAATTCTCAAAAATTTTATTTTTGAAAAGTTTTCATTTTTATAGCGAAATATTGTAGATTTGGGGTTGTGATTTAGAATTTAGGATAACAAGAATTTTTGTTGATAGATGAGTTTTCTTTTAAAAGTTTTGATCAATAAGTTGTATATTTTAGATAAAATTCTCAAAAATTCTATTTTTGGAAAGTTTTCATTTTTGTGAATAATAATAGTGTGGATTTGGGGTTTTGATTTAGAAATTAGGATAACAAGAATTTTTGTTGATATATGAGTATTGTTTTAGATTTTTCGATCAATAGGTTGTATACTTTAGATAAAATTCTCAAAAATTAGATTTTTTCTTATATGTTATATTTTGAATTTTTTTTAAATGACTTTTAATTACAAAAATGAGGAAACCATATATGTTTTTTTTAAACCGACTTTAAAATACAAAAATGAGGACACCTTATATGTTAGATTTTTTCTTATATGTTATATTTTGAATTTTTTAAAACAACTTTAAATTACAAAATTGTAAGTTTTCCTTAAGTATACTACTAAAAACATTAAAATGACATGTATCAGTTCGATGGTTGATTTGAAAGATTTCAAAACCATATGTAAGTTAAAAGTCAAAATAATTCAATCGTGAAAACAATACTATTCACTTTTTCAAAATTGTGTTCGTGGAAAAAAATAAGGTTTTTATGTCATAATTTGTTTAATGTCCACTAGAGAACATTATATTAACCTAAAATATAAGAAATGTGTATTCGTTCCCTAAATAAAAGCTACGAAATTATCTACTATGATTTACATATATATGGCAATTAATGATTATGAATAATAAAGATTTGATAACAATTTTTGCATCCTTCTTCATTTTGTTTAATTTTATATTATTAAAAAAAATAAACAATCGCATTAACCATATAATAAAAAATTAGATTTTTTCTTATATGTTATATTTTGAATTTTTTTAAATGACTTTAAATTACAAAAATGAGGAAACCTTATATGTTTTTTTTTTAAAAAACGACTTTAAAATACAAAAATGAGGACACCTTATATGTTAGATTTTTCTTATATGTTAGATTTTTTCTTAGATGTTATATTTTGAATTTTTTAAAACGACTTTAAATTACAAAAATGTAAGTTTTCCTTAAGTATACGACTAAAAACATTAAAATGACATGTATCAATTCGATGGTTGATTTGAAAGCTTTCAAAACTATATGGAAGATAAAAGTCAAAATAATTCAACAGTGAAAACAATACTGTTCAATTTTTTCAAGAATGTGTTCGATGGAAAAAATAAAGTTTTTATGTCATAATTTGTTTAATGTCCAATCCGATTAACCCATGATGTATTAATTATAGTTTTGTTCCACTATTTTTAATAAAAATTGATCCGATCCATAGGAAAGAAATTATATAATAACAACAAAAAATATTTTATATATATAAATAAAATGATCACATATATAAAAAAAACTATCGATAATATATACAAATGAACTCACCCTGCGCAAGGCGCAGGTCTTATCCTAGTTGATGATTAAGCGGGGAATCAATGTGCCGGTTTAACAAAACCTTCATGAAAATTATTTGTTAGATAGACTCAATGCCTAGTCTCACAATGATTTACGAATATACTTGAAAATAAATAATTTTAGAATTCCATTTAAGTTTGATGGGTTACTTGACTTCAAACAGAATTAAGAATATTGGATATCGAAATTTATGTTTGAAAACATAATTTTATTTATTTTATTTATTCTGACGGGTATTAAATTATCTCAACCCCCTTATTTTTGGTCATGGGCCGGGTTTTAAGGTTTTACATTACATGGTCTTGATTAGTAGAATGGGATCATCCTTAGACCTAACTTCTCAACACGAGATGTAGCATCTTTAACTTTGATGAATTTGACGAATATGGTCTTAGCCACATCATTGGTGAGAACTAGAACTTGTTGTGGTGTAGTTCCCAATAGTGGGATGGATCCAACGTTTCCGGCAGAAGTGGTCAATTTGTAAATGTTTGTTCCATCTTCTTCTCCGACTTTCTCTATCTTAAACCGGCTATTTGGTTCCTCAGGTCTACCACCGATGAGAATTGGAGGCTCAATGATATACCGTGCTTCATAGACTTCCCAGAACTTGGATAGCTCCTTACAGTCGTTGGACTTGAACTCGATGGTTATACTGAAATTTGTTTTGACAACTTCTAATGGCGTGATGAACCCCGGTGGATATGCTATGCTAACTGGCACTCCCGGTTCTCCCATAAATGTTTCGCTAATACCACGTGGTTCACAAAAGGGATTTATACCAGCAAGTGGAGCAAGACTACCGCCGTTAATCCCGTTACTGATCGGTTGTATGTAGTATTGTTCTTTGAGTCGAACTTCGTTCCCATTGCTGTCCCTTACCGATTCTTCTCCGTGGGTGCAGACAGCTGCAGCCAACAGGAGAATGAGGAGAAAAGAGGCCAATGATGTCATGATTGCCATTGTTTTTCTTTGTTTGTTTGAGTTGAGTTATAGAGATCATACACATTGTATCCGTATTTATAGGAAGTCTTGGGGTTAAATTTTAAACCGCTTAATGTTCAAAAGAAGATTGAAAATCTTTCATTTCTGTTAAATAAATATCTACAGTAATCAGCTTTGAAAAAAATTTCAAAGGTTTTTTTATTACTCACGTCGCATTCTGATCATTCATTCATTTTAGCTGTAAGGGTTAAAAATAGAGGTTTAGACTTTATGCTATTCAATTCCATCTTCGATTTTTAACACGAGGATCATGCAAAACGGTTCTTGTCAAATAATTGATGGGAAGAAGACAATAACTTCATACAGAGTGATGGGATGGAGGATACAAAGTATGAATGATTCTAGACATCTTTGTCTTTTTTCTCTCTGTTAAATAGTTACTAAAAACGAAAAAGAAAAGAAACCTAATTCTTTCCGTCGGACTATATATATATATCAATAGGAAAATTCCAGTTTTGTAAGTAACCGTAACAAGAATAAGAGCATCTCCAGTTTCAAAAAAAAAAAGAATAAGACATCTCCAAAACAAACTCTATAATTTCAAGCACAAAGTTTTTTGCTCTAAAAAAAAAAAACTTCAAAACTTTATATTTGAAGTTTCATCTTTTTATTTACATTTTAGTACTTACAATTAACTATATATCACATTTATAATTTTTAAGTATTTTATCATTTATTATTTTAATCCGTAAAATTTTATATCTCATAAATTTTTCGAATTTGTTTTTATAAATTCAAGTTTTACACATAAAATTAAATAATTTTTTAAATAAGATTTATTATATTTTAAAACTAGTATTAGACAACAAGAATATTACAAAAAAAACTTAATATTTTTTTTTAAAAGGTACATGAAGACATAATTATTACACAAATTTAAATATTACAACAATACTAATTGTCTCATAAATTTGCTTTCGAATCTCCAAAATGTTATCCAAACAAATTTTGTATAACCGAATTATGAGCATTACATAAATAATTTTATGGAATAATATGGTATTTTACTTGTAGTTTAACATTGAATTATGTATTTCTATTTATAATTTTATATTTTAGCGTCAGATTTTATAAATTAATATTACTGTAATATTTATATATATGTGCTAGTTATTTATAATTTTTAATGAATTTACGTTAATTATGATAAATATAGAGACGATAGTGTAAAATACAAAAAAAATTGAAGTTAAGTTCGAAGTTTTGGTTTTTGAGAAGAACTCTTGAAACTTCAAATATAGAGTTTTGCAAACTTCAAAATAGAGAGAGTGCTTTTAGAGATGCTCTAAAAAAGACTTTCTATTTTAGAGTTTGTAAAACTTTATATTTGAAGTTTCAAGGTGTTCTTATCTAAAAACAAAACTTCAAATTTAACTTGAAAATTATTTGTGATTTACACTAAGATCCTTATATTTGTCATAATTAATATAAATCCATTAAAGTTTTATAAATGATTAGCACATATATAAAAATATTACAGTAATATTATTAATAAAATCTTACACTAAAATATAAAATTATAAGTAGTAATACATACTTAGTTATTAAAGTACAAGCAAAATATCACATTATTCCATAAAATTATTTTGGCAATGATCCACTTTCAATTACACAAAATTTGTTTGGAAAATATTTTAGAGGTTCGAGAGCAAATTTACTAGATTATTAGTATTGTTGTAATATTTAAATTTGTGCAATAATTATGTCTTCACGTATCTTTTCAAAAATGTTTTTTATTAAGTTTCTTTTATAATATTCTTGTTGTCTAATTCTAGTTTTAAGATAAAATTCTTTGAAGATTTTGGATCAATAAGTTGTATTTTTAAGATAAAATTCTCAAAAATTTTATTTTAGGAAAGTTTTATTTTTATTGAAAAATATTGTAGATTTGGGGTTCTGATTTAGAAATTAGAACAACGAGAATTTTTGTTGATAAATGAGCATTCTTTTAAAAGTTTTGATCAATAGGTTGTATGTTTTAGATAAAATTCTCAAAAATTCTATTTTTAGAAAGTTTTCATTTTTATAGAGAAATATTGTAGATTTGGGGGTTGTGATTTAGAATTTTGGATAACAAGAATTTTTGTTGATAGATGAGTATTCTTTGAGGATTTTTGATCAATAAGTTGTATTTTTAAGATAAAATTCTCAAAAATTCTATTTTAGGAAAGTTTTATTTTTATTGAGAAATATTGTAGATTTGGGGTTCTGATTTAGAAATTAGGACAACAAGAATTTTTGTTGATAGATGAGTATTCTTTTAAAAGTTTTGATCAATAGGTTGTATATTTTAGATAAAATTCTCAAAATTTCTATTTTTGGAAAGTATTCATTTTTGTGAATAATAGTGTGGATTTGGGGTTTTGATTTAGAAATTAGGATAACAAGAATTGTCTGTTGATAGATGAGTATTCTTTTAGATTTTTTGATCAATAGTTGTATTTTCTAAATATAATTCTCAAAATTTCTATTTCACGAAAGGTTTCATATTCTATATAAATATTGTAGATTTGGGGTTGTGATTTAGAAATTACGATAACAATATTTTTTGTTGATATATCAGTATTTTTTAGATTTTTTGATCAATAGGTTGTATATTTTAGATAAAATTTTCAAAAATTCTATTTTTACAAAGTTTTCATTTTTATAGAGAAATATTGTAGATTTGGGGTTGTGATTTAGAATTTTGGATAACAAGAACTTTTGTTGATAGATGAGTATTCTTTAAGGATTTTTGATCAATAGATTGTATTTTTTAGATAAAATTCTCAAAAATTCTATTTTAGGAAAGTTTTTATTTTTATTGAGAAATATTGTAGATTTGGTGTTCTGATTTAGAAATTAGGATAACAAGAATTTTTGTTGATAGATGAGTATTCTTTTAGAATTTTTTTATCAATAAGTTGTATTTTTTAGATAAAATTCTCAAAAATTCTATTTTAGGAAAGTTTTATTTTTATTGAGAAATATTGTAGATTTGAGGTTCTGATTTAGAAATTAGAACAACGAGAATTTTTATTGATAGATGAGCATTCTTTTAAAAGTTTTGATCAATAGGTTGTATATTTTAGATAAAATTCTCAAAAATTCTATTTTTAGAAAGTTTTCATTTTTATAGAGAAATATTGTAGATTTGGGGTTGTGATTTAGAATTTTGGATAACAAGAATTTTTGTTGATAGATGAGTATTCTTTGAGGATTTTTGATCAATAAGTTGTATTTTTAAGATAAAATTCTCAAAAATTCTATTTTAGGAAAGTTTTATTTTTATTGAGAAATATTATAGATTTGGGGTTCTGATTTAGAAGTTAGGACAACAAGAATTTTTGTTGATAGATGAGTATTCTTTAAAAAGTTTTGATCAATAGGTTGTATATTTTAGATAAAATTCTCAAAAATTCTATTTTTGGAAAGTATTCATTTTTGTGAATAATAGTGTGGATTTGGGGTTTTGATTTAGAAATTAGGATAACAAGAATTGTTTGTTGATAGATGAGTATTCTTTTAGATTTTTTGATCAATAGTTGTATTTTCTAAATATAATTCTCAAAATTTCTATTTCACGAAAGGTTTCATATTCTATATAAATATTGTAGATTTGGGGTTGTGATTTAGAAATTACGATAACAATATTTTTGGTTGATATATCTGTATTTTTTAGATTTTTTGATCAATAGGTTGTATATTTTAGATAAAATTTTCAAAAATTCTATTTTTACAAAGTTTTCATTTTTATAGAGAAATATTGTAGATTTGGGGTTGTGATTTAGAATTTTGGATAACAAGAACTTTTGTTGATAGATGAGTATTCTTTAAGGATTTTTGATCAATAGATTGTATTTTTAGATAAAATTCTCAAAAATTCTATTTTAGGAAAGTTTTTATTTTTATTGAGAAATATTGTAGATTTGGTGTTCTGATTTAGAAATTAGGATAACAAGAATTTTTGTTGATAGATGAGTATTCTTTTAGAATTTTTTTATCAATAAGTTGTATTTTTTAGATAAAATTCTCAAAAATTCTATTTTAGGAAAGTTTTATTTTTATTGAGAAATATTGTAGATTTGAGGTTCTGATTTAGAAATTAGAACAACGAGAATTTTTATTGATAGATGAGCATTCTTTTAAAAGTTTTGATCAATAGGTTGTATATTTTAGATAAAATTCTCAAAAATTCTATTTTTAGAAAGTTTTCATTTTTATAGAGAAATATTGTAGATTTGGGGTTGTGATTTAGAATTTTGGATAACAAGAATTTTTGTTGATAGATGAGTATTCTTTGAGGATTTTTGATCAATAAGTTGTATTTTTAAGATAAAATTCTCAAAAATTCTATTTTAGGAAAGTTTAATTTTTATTGAGAAATATTATAGATTTGGGGTTCTGATTTAGAAGTTAGGACAACAAGAATTTTTGTTGATAGATGAGTATTCTTTAAAAAGTTTTGATCAACAGGTTGTATATTTTAGATAAAATTCTCAAAAATTCTATTTTTGGAAAGTTTTCATTTTTGTGAATAATAGTGTGGATTTGGGGTTTTGACTTAGAAATTAGGATAACAAGAATTGTTTGTTGATAGATGAGTATTCATTTAGATTTTTTTGATCAATAGTTGTATTTTTTAAATATAATTCTCAAAAGTTCTATTTTATGAAAGTTTTCATTTTCTATAGAAATATTGTAGATTTAGGGTTCTGATTTAGAAATGAGGATAACAATATTTTTTGTTGATACATCAGTATTTTTTAGATTTTTTTATCAATAGGTTGTATATTTTAGAAACAATTTAAAAAATTATATTTTTAGAAAGTTTTCATTTTTATAGAAAAATATTGTTGATTTGGGGTTGTGATTTAGAATTTTGGATAACAAGAATTTTTTTTTGATTGATGAGTATTCTATAAGGATTTTTGATCAATAGGTTGTATTTTTTAGATAAAATTCTCAAAAATTCTATTTTAAGAAAGTTTTTATTTTTATTTAGAAATATTGTAGATTTGGGGTTCTGATTTATAAATTAAGATAACAAGAATTTTTGTTGATAGATAAGTATTTTTTTAGGATTTTTGATCAATAAGTTGTATTTTTTAGATAAAATTCTCAAAAATTCTATTTTAGGAAAGTTTTTTTATTTTTATTGAGAAATATTGTAGATTTGGGGTTCTGGTTTAGAAATTAGGACAACAAGAATTTTTGTTGATAGATGATCATTCTTTTAAAAGTTTTGATCAATAGGTTGTATATTTTAGATAAAATTCTCAAAAATTCTATTTTTGGAAAGTTTTCATTTTTATAGCGAAATATTGTAGATTTGGGGTTGTGATTTAGAAATTTGGATAACAAAATTTTTTGTTGATAGATGAGTATTCTTTGAGGATTTTTGATCAATAAGTTGTATTTTTAAGGTAAAATTCTCAAAAATTCTATTTTAGGAAAGTTTTTATTTTTATTGAGAAATATTGTAGATTTGGGGCTCTGATTTAGAAATTAGGACAACAAGAATTTTTGTTGATAAATGAGCATTCTTTTAAAAGTTTTGATCAATAGGTTGTATATTTTAGATAAAATTCTCAAAAATTCTATTTTGGAAAGTTTTCATTTTTGTGAATAATAGTGTGGATTTGGGGTTTTGATTAAGAAATTAGGATAACAAGAATTGTTTGTTGATAGATGAGTATTCTTTTAGATTTTTTGATCAATTTTTTAAATATAATTCTCAAAAGTTCTGTTTTAGGAAAGTTTTCTTTTTCTATAAAAATATTGTAGATTTGGGGTTGTGATTTAGAAATTAAGATAACAATATTTTTAGTTGATAGATGAGTATTTTCTTTAGATTTTTTGATCAATAGGTTGTATATTTTAGATAAAATTCTTAAAAATTCTATTTTTAGAAAGTTTTCATTTTTATAGCGTAATATTGTAGATTTAGGGTTGTGATTTAGAATTTAGGATAACAAGAATTTTTGGTGATAGAAGAGTATTCATTGAGGATTTTTGATCAATAAGTTGTATTTTTAAGATAAAATTCTCAAAAATTCTGTTTTAGGAAAATTTTATTTTTATTGAGAAATATTGTAGATTTGGGGTTCTGATTTAGAAATTAGGACAACAAGAATTTTTGTTGATAGATGAGCATTCTTTTAAAAGTTTTGATCAATAGGTTGTATATTTTAGAGAAAATTCTCAAAAATTCTATTTTTGGAAATTTTTCATTTTATGAGAAATATTGTAGATTTGGGGTTGTGATTTAGAATTTTGGATAACAAGAATTTTTGTTGATATATAAGTATTCTTTAAGGATTTTTGATCAATAAGTTGTATTTTTAAGATATTATTCTCAAAAATTCTATTTTAGGAAAGTTTTCATTTTTTTGTAGAAATGTTATAGATTTGAAGTTGTGATTTTGAAATTAGGATAACAAGAATTTTTGTTGATAAATGAGTATTCTTTTAAAAGTTTTGATCAATACGTTGTATATTTTAGATAAAATTCTCAAAAGTTCTATTTTTGGAAAGTTTTCATTTTTGTGAATAATAGTGTGGATTTAGGGTTTTGATTTAGAAATTAGGATAACAAGAATTGTTTGTTGTTAGATGAGTATTCTTTTAGATTTTTGATCAATTGTTGTATTTTTTGAATATAATTCTCAAAAGTTCTATTTTAGGAAAGTTTTCATTTTCTATACAAATATTGTAGATTTGGGGTTGTGATTTAGAAATTAGGATAACAATATTTTTTGTTGATAGATGAGTACTTTTTTAGATTTTTTGATCAATAGGTTGTATATTTTAGAAAATTTTATTTTTGGAAAGTTTTCATTTTTATAGCGAAATATTGTAGATTTGGGGTTGTGGTTTAGAATTTAGGATAACTAGAATTTTTGTTGATAGATGAGTATTCTTTTAAAAGTTTTGATCAATACGTTGTATATTTTAGATACAATTCTCAAAAGTTCTCTTTTTGGAAAGTTTTCATTTTTGTGAATAATAGTGTGGATTTGGGGTTTTGATTTAGAAATTAGGATAACAAGAATTGTTTGTTGTTAGATGAGTATTTTTTAAGATTTTTTGATCAATTGTTGTATTTTTGGAATATAATTCCCAAAAGTTCTATTTTAGGAAAGTTTTCATTTTCTATACAAATATTGTAGATTTGGGGTTGTGATTTAGAAATTAGGATAACAATATTTTTTGTTGATAGATGAGTACTTTTTTAGATTTTTTGATCAATAGGTTGTATATTTTAGATAAAATTCTCAAAAATTTTATTTTTGAAAAGTTTTCATTTTTATAGCGAAATATTGTAGATTTGGGGTTGTGATTTAGAATTTAGGATAACAAGAATTTTTGTTGATAGATGAGTTTTCTTTTAAAAGTTTTGATCAATAAGTTGTATATTTTAGATAAAATTCTCAAAAATTCTATTTTTGGAAAGTTTTCATTTTTGTGAATAATAATAGTGTGGATTTGGGGTTTTGATTTAGAAATTAGGATAACAAGAATTTTGTTGATATATGAGTATTGTTTTAGATTTTTCGATCAATAGGTTGTATACTTTAGATAAAATTCTCAAAAATTAGATTTTTTCTTATATGTTATATTTTGAATTTTTTTTAAATGACTTTAAATTACAAAAATGAGGAAACCATATATGTTTTTTTTAAACCGACTTTAAAATACAAAAATGAGGACACCTTATATGTTAGATTTTTTCTTATATGTTATATTTTGAATTTTTTAAACAACTTTAAATTACAAAATTGTAAGTTTTCCTTAAGTATACTACTAAAAACATTAAAATGACATGTATCAGTTCGATGGTTGATTTGAAAGATTTCAAAACCATATGTAAGTTAAAAGTCAAAATAATTCAATCGTGAAAACAATACTATTCACTTTTTCAAAATTGTGTTCGTGGAAAAAAATAAGGTTTTTATGTCATAATTTGTTTAATGTCCACTAGAGAACATTATATTAACCTAAAATATAAGAAATGTGTATTCGTTCCCTAAATAAAAGCTACGAAATTATCTACTATGATTTACATATATATGGCAATTAATGATTATGAATAATAAAGATTTGATAACAATTTTTGCATCCTTCTTCATTTTGTTTAATTTTATATTATTAAAAAAATAAACAATCGCATTAACCATATAATAAAAAATTAGATTTTTTCTTATATGTTATATTTTGAATTTTTTTAAATGACTTTAAATTACAAAAATGAGGAAACCTTATATGTTTTTTTTTTTAAAAAACGACTTTAAAATACAAAAATGAGGACACCTTATATGTTAGATTTTTCTTATATGTTAGATTTTTTCTTAGATGTTATATTTTGAATTTTTTAAAACGACTTTAAATTACAAAAATGTAAGTTTTCCTTAAGTATACGACTAAAAACATTAAAATGACATGTATCAATTCGATGGTTGATTTGAAAGCTTTCAAAACTATATGGAAGATAAAAGTCAAAATAATTCAACAGTGAAAACAATACTGTTCAATTTTTTCAAGAATGTGTTCGATGGAAAAAATAAAGTTTTTATGTCATAATTTGTTTAATGTCCAATCCGATTAACCCATGATGTATTAATTATAGTTTTGTTCCACTATTTTTAATAAAAATTGATCCGATCCATAGGAAAGAAATTATATAATAACAACAAAAAATATTTTATATATATAAATAAAATGATCACATATATAAAAAAAACTATCGATAATATATACAAATGAACTCACTCTGCGCAAGGCGCAGGTCTTATCCTAGTTGATGATTTAAGCGGGGAATCAATGTGCCGGTTTAACAAAACCTTCATGAAAATTATTTGTTAGATAGACTCAATGCCTAGTCTCACAATGATTTACGAATATACTTGAAAATAAATAATTTTAGAATTCCATTTAAGTTTGATGGGTTACTTGACTTCAAACAGAATTAAGAATATTGGATATCGAAATTTATGTTTGAAAACATAATTTTATTTATTTTATTTATTCTGACGGGTATTAAATTATCTCAACCCCCTTATTTTTGGTCATGGGCCGGGTTTTAAGGTTTTACATTACATGGTCTTGATTAGTAGAATGGGATCATCCTTAGACCTAACTTCTCAACACGAGATGTAGCATCTTTAACTTTGATGAATTTGACGAATATGGTCTTAGCCACATCATTGGTGAGAACTAGAACTTGTTGTGGTGTAGTTCCCAATAGTGGGATGGATCCAACGTTTCCGGCAGAAGTGGTCAATTTGTAAATGTTTGTTCCATCTTCTTCTCCGACTTTCTCTATCTTAAACCGGCTATTTGGTTCCTCAGGTCTACCACCGATGAGAATTGGAGGCTCAATGATATACCGTGCTTCATAGACTTCCCAGAACTTGGATAGCTCCTTACAGTCGTTGGACTTGAACTCGATGGTTATACTGAAATTTGTTTTGACAACTTCTAATGGCGTGATGAACCCCGGTGGATATGCTATGCTAACTGGCACTCCCGGTTCTCCCGTAAATGTTTCGCTAATACCACGTGGTTCACAAAAGGGATTTATACCAGCAAGTGGAGCAAGACTACCGCCGTTAATCCCGTTACTGATCGGTTGTATGTAGTATTGTTCTTTGAGTCGAACTTCGTTCCCATTGCTGTCCCTTACCGATTCTTCTCCGTGGGTGCAGACAGCTGCAGCCAACAGGAGAATGAGGAGAAAAGAGGCCAATGATGTCATGATTGCCATTGTTTTTCTTTGTTTGTTTGAGTTGAGTTATAGAGATCATACACATTGTATCCGTATTTATAGGAAGTCTTGGGGTTAAATTTTAAACCGCTTAATGTTCAAAAGAAGATTGAAAATCTTTCATTTCTGTTAAATAAATATCTACAGTAATCAGCTTTGAAAAAAATTTCAAAGGTTTTTTTATTACTCACGTCGCATTCTGATCATTCATTCATTTTAGCTGTAAGGGTTAAAAATAGAGGTTTAGACTTTATGCTATTCAATTCCATCTTCGATTTTTAACACGAGGATCATGCAAAACGGTTCTTGTCAAATAATTGATGGGAAGAAGACAATAACTTCATACAGAGTGATGGGATGGAGGATACAAAGTATGAATGATTCTAGACATCTTTGTCTTTTTTCTCTCTGTTAAATAGTTACTAAAAACGAAAAAGAAAAGAAACCTAATTCTTTCCGTCGGACTATATATATATATATCAATAGGAAAATTCCAGTTTTGTAAGTAACCGTAACAAGAATAAGAGCATCTCCAGTTTCAAAAAAAAAAAAGAATAAGACATCTCCAAAACAAACTCTATAATTTCAAGCACAAAGTTTTTTGCTCTAAAAAAAAAAACTTCAAAACTTTATATTTGAAGTTTCATCTTTTTATTTACATTTTAGTACTTACAATTAACTATATATCACATTTATAATTTTTAAGTATTTTATCATTTATTATTTTAATCCGTAAAATTTTATATCTCATAAATTTTTCGAATTTGTTTTTATAAATTCAAGTTTTACACATAAAATTAAATAATTTTTTAAATAAGATTTATTATATTTTAAAACTAGTATTAGACAACAAGAATATTACAAAAAAAAATTAATATTTTTTTTTAAAAGGTACATGAAGACATAATTATTACACAAATTTAAATATTACAACAATACTAATTGTCTCATAAATTTGCTTTCGAATCTCCAAAATGTTATCCAAACAAATTTTGTATAACCGAATTATGAGCATTACATAAATAATTTTATGGAATAATATGGTATTTTACTTGTAGTTTAACATTGAATTATGTATTTCTATTTATAATTTTATATTTTAGCGTCAGATTTTATAAATTAATATTACTGTAATATTTATATATATGTGCTAGTTATTTATAATTTTTAATGAATTTACGTTAATTATGATAAATATAGAGACGATAGTGTAAAATACAAAAAAAATTGAAGTTAAGTTCGAAGTTTTGGTTTTTGAGAAGAACTCTTGAAACTTCAAATATAGAATTTTGCAAACTTCAAAATAGAGAGAGTGCTTTTAGAGATGCTCTAAAAAAGACTTTCTATTTTAGAGTTTGTAAAACTTTATATTTGAAGTTTCAAGGTGTTCTTATCTAAAAACAAAACTTCAAATTTAACTTGAAAATTATTTGTGATTTACACTAAGATCCTTATATTTGTCATAATTAATATAAATCCATTAAAGTTTTATAAATGATTAGCACATATATAAAAATATTACAGTAATATTATTAATAAAATCTTACACTAAAATATAAAATTATAAGTAGTAATACATACTTAGTTATTAAAGTACAAGCAAAATATCACATTATTCCATAAAATTATTTTGGCAATGATCCACTTTCAATTACACAAAATTTGTTTGGAAAATATTTTAGAGGTTCGAGAGCAAATTTACTAGATTATTAGTATTGTTGTAATATTTAAATTTGTGCAATAATTATGTCTTCACGTATCTTTTCAAAAATGTTTTTTATTAAGTTTCTTTTATAATATTCTTGTTGTCTAATTCTAGTTTTAAGATAAAATTCTTTGAAGATTTTGGATCAATAAGTTGTATTTTTAAGATAAAATTCTCAAAAATTCTATTTTAGGAAAGTTTTATTTTTATTGAGAAATATTGTAGATTTGGGGTTCTGATTTAGAAATTAGAACAACGAGAATTTTTGTTGATAAATGAGCATTCTTTTAAAAGTTTTGATCAATAGGTTGTATGTTTTAGATAAAATTCTCAAAAATTCTATTTTTAGAAAGTTTTCATTTTTATAGAGAAATATTGTAGATTTGGGGTTGTGATTTAGAATTTTGGATAACAAGAATTTTTGTTGATAGATGAGTATTCTTTGAGGATTTTTGATCAATAAGTTGTATTTTTAAGATAAAATTCTCAAAAATTCTATTTTAGGAAAGTTTTATTTTTATTGAGAAATATTGTAGATTTGGGGTTCTGATTTAGAAATTAGGACAACAAGAATTTTTGTTGATAGATGAGTATTCTTTTAAAAGTTTTGATCAATAGGTTGTATATTTTAGATAAAATTCTCAAAAATTCTATTTTTGGAAAGTATTCATTTTTGTGAATAATAGTGTGGATTTGGGGTTTTGATTTAGAAATTAGGATAACAAGAATTGTCTGTTGATAGATGAGTATTCTTTTAGATTTTTTGATCAATAGTTGTATTTTCTAAATATAATTCTCAAAATTTCTATTTCACGAAAGGTTTCATATTCTATATAAATATTGTAGATTTGGGGTTGTGATTTAGAAATTACGATAACAATATTTTTTGTTGATATATCAGTATTTTTTAGATTTTTTGATCAATAGGTTGTATATTTTAGATAAAATTTTCAAAAATTCTATTTTTACAAAGTTTTCATTTTTATAGAGAAATATTGTAGATTTGGGGTTGTGATTTAGAATTTTGGATAACAAGAACTTTTGTTGATAGATGAGTATTCTTTAAGGATTTTTGATCAATAGATTGTATTTTTTAGATAAAATTCTCAAAAATTCTATTTTAGGAAAGTTTTTATTTTTATTGAGAAATATTGTAGATTTGGTGTTCTGATTTAGAAATTAGGATAACAAGAATTTTTGTTGATAGATGAGTATTCTTTTAGAATTTTTTTATCAATAAGTTGTATTTTTTAGATAAAATTCTCAAAAATTCTATTTTAGGAAAGTTTTATTTTTATTGAGAAATATTGTAGATTTGAGGTTCTGATTTAGAAATTAGAACAACGAGAATTTTTATTGATAGATGAGCATTCTTTTAAAAGTTTTGATCAATAGGTTGTATATTTTAGATAAAATTCTCAAAAATTCTATTTTTAGAAAGTTTTCATTTTTATAGAGAAATATTGTAGATTTGGGGTTGTGATTTAGAAATTTGGATAACAAAATTTTTTTTTGATAGATGAGTATTCTTTGAGGATTTTTGATCAATAAGTTGTATTTTTAAGGTAAAATTCTCAAAAATTCTATTTTAGGAAAGTTTTTATTTTTATTGAGAAATATTGTAGATTTGGGGCCCTGATTTAGAAATTAGGACAACAAGAATTTTTGTTGATAAATGAGCATTCTTTTAAAAGTTTTGATCAATAGGTTGTATATTTTAGATAAAATTCTCAAAAATTCTATTTTTGGAAAGTATTCATTTTTGTGAATAATAGTGTGGATTTGGGGTTTTGATTTAGAAATTAGGATAACAAGAATTGTTTGTTGATAGATGAGTATTCTTTTAGATTTTTTGATCAATAGTTGTATTTTCTAAATATAATTCTCAAAATTTCTATTTCACGAAAGGTTTCATATTCTATATAAATATTGTAGATTTGGGGTTGTGATTTAGAAATTACGATAACAATATTTTTGGTTGATATATCTGTATTTTTTAGATTTTTTGATCAATAGGTTGTATATTTTAGATAAAATTTTCAAAAATTCTATTTTTACAAAGTTTTCATTTTTATAGAGAAATATTGTAGATTTGGGGTTGTGATTTAGAATTTTGGATAACAAGAACTTTTGTTGATAGATGAGTATTCTTTAAGGATTTTTGATCAATAGATTGTATTTTTTAGATAAAATTCTCAAAAATTCTATTTTAGGAAAGTTTTTATTTTTATTGAGAAATATTGTAGATTTGGTGTTCTGATTTAGAAATTAGGATAACAAGAATTTTTGTTGATAGATGAGTATTCTTTTAGAATTTTTTGATCAATAAGTTGTATTTTTTAGATAAAATTCTCAAAAATTCTATTTTAGGAAAGTTTTATTTTTATTGAGAAATATTGTAGATTTGAGGTTCTGATTTAGAAATTAGAACAACGAGAATTTTTATTGATAGATGAGCATTCTTTTAAAAGTTTTGATCAATAGGTTGTATATTTTAGATAAAATTCTCAAAAATTCTATTTTTAGAAAGTTTTCATTTTTATAGAGAAATATTGTAGATTTGGGGTTGTGATTTAGAATTTTGGATAACAAGAATTTTTGTTGATAGATGAGTATTCTTTGAGGATTTTTGATCAATAAGTTGTATTTTTAAGATAAAATTCTCAAAAATTCTATTTTAGGAAATTTTTTATTTTTATTGAGAAATATTGTAGATTTGGGGCTCTGATTTAGAAATTAGGACAACAAGAATTTTTGTTGATAAATGAGCATTCTTTTAAAAGTTTTGATCAATAGGTTGTATATTTTAGATAAAATTCTCAAAAATTCTATTTTTGGAAAGTTTTCATTTTTGTGAATAATAGTGTGGATTTGGGGTTTTGATTAAGAAATTAGGATAACAAGAATTGTTTGTTGATAGATGAGTATTCTTTTAGATTTTTTGATCAATTTTTTAAATATAATTCTCAAAAGTTCTGTTTTAGGAAAGTTTTCTTTTTCTATAAAAATATTGTAGATTTGGGGTTGTGATTTACAAATTAAGATAACAATATTTTTAGTTGATAGATGAGTATTTTCTTTAGATTTTTTTATCAATAGGTTGTATATTTTAGATAAAATTCTCAAAAATTCTATTTTTAGAAAGTTTTCATTTTTATAGCGTAATATTGTTGATTTAGGGTTGTGATTTAGAATTTAGGATAACAAGAATTTTTGGTGATAGAAGAGTATTCATTGAGGATTTTTGATCAATAAGTTGTATTTTTAAGATAAAATTCTCAAAAATTCTGTTTTAGGAAAATTTTATTTTTATTGAGAAATATTGTAGATTTGGGGTTCTGATTTAGAAATTAGGACAACAAGAATTTTTGTTGATAGATGAGCATTCTTTTAAAAGTTTTGATCAATAGGTTGTATATTTTAGAGAAAATTCTCAAAAATTCTATTTTTGGAAAGTTTTCATTTTATAGAGAAATATTGTAGATTTGGGGTTGTGATTTAGAATTTTGGATAACAAGAATTTTTGTTGATATATAAGTATTCTTTAAGGATTTTTGATCAATAAGTTGTATTTTTAAGATATTATTCTCAAAAATTCTATTTTAGGAAAAATTTCATTTTTTTGTAGAAATGTTATAGATTTGAAGTTGTGATTTTGAAATTAGGATAACAAGAATTTTTGTTGATAGATGAGTATTCTTTTAAAAGTTTTTATTAATACGTTGTATATTTTAGATAAAATTCTCAAAAGTTCTATTTTTGGAAAGTTTTCATTTTTGTGAATAATAGTGTGGATTTAGGGTTTTGATTTAGAAATTAGGATAACAAGAATTGTTTGTTGTTAGATGAGTATTCTTTTAGATTTTTGATCAATTGTTGTATTTTTTGAATATAATTCTCAAAAGTTCTATTTTAGGAAAATTTTCATTTTCTATACAAATATTGTAGATTTGGGGTTGTGATTTAGAAATTAGGATAACAATATTTTTTGTTGATAGATGAGTACTTTTTTAGATTTTTTTATCAATAGGTTGTATATTTTAGAAAATTTTATTTTTGGAAAGTTTTCATTTTTATAGCGAAATATTGTAGATTTGGGGTTGTGGTTTAGAATTTAGGATAACTAGAATTTTTGTTGATAGATGAGTATTCTTTTAAAAGTTTTGATCAATACGTTGTATATTTTAGATACAATTCTCAAAAGTTCTATTTTTGGAAAGTTTTCATTTTCGTGAATAATAGTGTGGATTTGGAGTTTTGATTTAGAAATTAGGATAACAAGAATTGTTTGTTGTTAGATGAGTATTCTTTAAGATTTTTTGATCAATTGTTGTATTTTTGGAATATAATTCCCAAAAGTTCTATTTTAGGAAAGTTTTCATTTTCTATACAAATATTGTAGATTGGGGTTGTGATTTAGAAATTAGGATAACAATATTTTTTGTTGATAGATGAGTACTTTTTTAGATTTTTTGATCAATAGGTTGTATATTTTAGATAAAATTCTCAAAAATTTTATTTTTGAAAAGTTTTCATTTTTATAGCGAAATATTGTAGATTTGGGGTTGTGATTTAGAATTTAGGATAACAAGAATTTTTGTTGATAGATGAGTTTTCTTTTAAAAGTTTTGATCAATAAGTTGTATATTTTAGATAAAATTCTCAAAAATTCTATTTTTGGAAAGTTTTCATTTTTGTGAATAATAATAGTGTGGATTTGGGGTTTTGATTTAGAAATTAGGATAACAAGAATTTTTGTTGATATATGAGTATTGTTTTAGATTTTTCGATCAATAGGTTGTATACTTTAGATAAAATTCTCAAAAATTAGATTTTTTCTTATATGTAGATTTGAGGTTGTGATTTAGAAATTAGGATAACAAGATTTTTTGTTAATAGATGAGTATTATTTTAGGATTTTCGATCAATAAGTAGTATTTTTTAGATAAAATTCTAAAAAATTCTATTTTAGAATTTTTTTATTTTTATTGAGAAATATTGTAGATTTGGGGTTTTCATTTAGAAAATAGGACAACAAAATGTTTAGTTGATAGATGATCATTCTTTTAAATGTTTTGATCAATAGGTTGTATATTTTAGATAAAATTCCCAAAAATTCTGTTTTTGGAAAGTTTTCATTTTTGTGAGTAATAGCGTGAATTTGAGATTTTGATTTAGAAATTAGGATAACAAGAATTGTTTGTTGATAGATGAGTATTTTTTTAGATTTTTTGATAAATAGGTTGTATATTTTATAAAAAATTCTCAAAAATTCTATTTTTAGAAAGTTTTTATTTTTATAGAGAAATATTGTAGATTTGATGTTGTGATTTAGAATTTAGGATAACAAGAATTTTTGTTGATAGATGAGTATTATTTTAGGATTTTTGATCAATAAGTTGTTTTTTTAATAAAATTCTCCAAAATTCTATTTTAGGAAAGTTTTTATTTTTAATGAAAAATGTTGTAGATTTGGGGTTCTGATTTAGAAATTAGGACAACAAGATTTTTTGTTGATAGATGAGTATACTTTTAGGATTTTTTTATCAATAAGTAGTACTTTTTAGATAAAATTCTCAAAAATTCTATTTTTGGAAATTTTTTATTTTTATTGAAAAATATTGTAAATTTGGGGTTCTGATTTAGAAATTAGAACAACAAGAATTTCTGTTGATAGATGAATATTCTTTAAAAAGTGTTGATCAATAGGTTATATATTTTAGATAAATTTTCAAAAATTCTATTTTGGAAAGTTTTCATTTTTATAGAGAAATATGGTAGATTTGGGGTTGCGATTTAGAAATTAGGATAACAAGATTTTTTGTTGATAGATGAGTATTCTTTTAGGATTTTTGATCAATAAGTAGTATTTTTTAGACAAAATTCTCAAAAAAAATTATTTTAGGAAAGTTTTTATTTTTATTTAGAAATATTGTAGATTTGCGCTACAAGAAAACATATTTTTTACTAGGGCAGTATTCGTTGTAAATTCGTCGTAAACGGGGTGTTACGACGAATTAACGTCGAAAGACGTTTCGTTGTTAAACGTACGTCGTAACGGAGGTTTCGTCGTAAATGACTCGTTACGTTTACGACGAAATATATTCCTCGTAAAGCGCAGGAAAAGGATTCGTCGTAAACGACACGTAAATATTTCGATGTAAAGCACATGTAAATACTTTCGTTGTAAATCACTCGTAAACATTTCGATGTAAAACCCTCGTAAATATTTCGATGTTAATCACTCGTAAACATTCGATGTAAACTCCATGTAATGTTTACGAGGAGTTTACATCATTTCTTATTATATTATTATTAATTAGTATATAATAGATTTTAATTTATATTTAATATTTAGAATTGAAAATAATTTAAATTTTAAAACGAAATATGAAATTGGAAAAAATATTTTAAAAAGTCATACAATAATATTTAAATTCATAATACAAACAGAAAAATAAAAAAAAAACTACATATTCTCGAAGTAGTTGGTGGGGTTACTCGGCTGTTTACGGGTTGGATCGGACTCTTGGGGATCTCGTGGTGGCATTCCAAGAGCGGCTCGTCTCTCACTCAACATTCTCTGCATAACCGGGTTTCCCACGGCCATCACGTCTAGCAAATCCTCAAGAGAGTCTAAACGAACCTGCTGGCTATCCATTCGAGCCTTAATCTGAGCAGTCTCTTCATCCCGTCTGGAAGTGTATGACGAAGTTGCCCTTGCAACTTCGTTAACAGAGCCTATACCGACTATCCGTCCCTTCTTTTTAGGAGCCACCTATAAAATCAAAACATATATTAATATAGTTAATTATGTTAAAATATTTAAAATAATGTAAACAAAAATTTTAAGTTGTACCTCTTCGAAGATTCTGTCGACCTCTTCGGTGGACAATGTGACTGGTAATCCATCGGGAGACTCCTGGGTTAGTTGCGTCTCCCGTTCTTCAATCCGACCAGCCACTGTTTGGAAGAGTTTCTCAGATGCAGGATCCACAAAAACTCCGTCGGATGTGGCGTGAGTCATCTTGAATAGGTCAGACAGAGAAGGTAAGACTCCCGTCTTCTCGAACTACAAAAAAAAATTAAATTAAATATTATAAATTATATTAATTGAATATTTTAAAATATATATTTAAAACAAAACTTACAGCTTCTAGACGGACTCCTGCATGAGGTTTTTGTCCGGTTCTGTGAAGCATGGGCAAATGACCATCTTTATCCTTCGTCCTTCGAGAAGCCGAGCACGAATTGGCCTTTTTGATCGAAGAGGGGTGCTCCCAATAGGCGATGAGGCCATCCCACACATCCGTCGTGAGCTCAGTGGGCTTTCCCTCATACCCGTAGATCTCCCACTTGTCCTTCCAATCAGAGACTGTGTTGCAGAGGCGTATCTTTGCCTTTGCAACGAATTCCGCCTTCACCCTCTCGGTGATTCCCAAAGACCAATGCCACTTTTGCTGAAACATAAAAATTTTGAAAAAATTACAATTAATAATAAATATTAAATATATATATATATATATATATTAAAAGTGAAAATTTAATTAAATTTAAAAATCTTACCGCAAAACATTTAAACCACGTGATCTTAACGTGATTTGGTGTCTTGCTCCAGTTCGGGTATGCCCCGTCGTAGTAACCCTTAATCGTCGCCGAAACGCTCCGGCTAACACGGTTGTTAGCCCCAAACCTGAAAAAAAAACAATTTAACCGTTAGAAAATAAAAATTAATTAAATTTTAATGTAATAAAAATTAATAACTTACCAATAAGTTCCTCGGGGTCTATCGGGGTCTAGAACATCCAAACCCTCCCGTCCAGGCTGGGCAAGCAAATCCTCCACCGTATATCTCGCGAAGGGAGCATATGAAGGCACACGCAAATCCGGATGAACTGCACCTTCTGGGACAGGCTCAGGTGCAGCCGCTGGAGGAGGAGGTGGAGGCATCTGCGGTGGAAGAGGAGGACTCGAAAAAACTCTCTGAGAAGTCTGAGAGTCTGGAACTGCATCGGAAGACGATGGACCGGAAGAAGATGTACCGGAACCATCGCCAAACAACTGGGCATAAGTAGGTGCTGCTGGTTTCCTTCTAGGAGCCATCTAAAAAAAATTTAAATAAATTTAATCAATTATGACGACATAATTAAAAAATTATTCCGTTACCTAACTAATCACCTAAACTATAGTATTCCGTCATCTAACTAATCACCTAAACTAATTATCTAACTAATCACCTAAACTAATTACCTAACTAATTAATAACCTAAACTAACTTAAAAAAAAAAGGAGGAAAGAGAATGTACCTTAGAGGGAGAGGAGAGGAGTTTGGGAGGAATGAACGAGGCAGCCTCGTCTCGGAGTTTCAATATATAGAAAATGATTCGTCGTAAACGCGACGTAATATTACGACGAAGTTACCAGGCCCGCGTTTTTCGTTTTACGACGAAATTACGTCGAAACATCGGTTTACGACGAATTTACCAGGCCCGCGTTTACGACGAATTTACCAGGCCCCCGTTTTTTCATTTACGATGAAGTTACCAGACCCGCGTTTTTCGATTTACGACGAAATTACGTCGAAACGTCGGTTTACGACGAATTTACCAGGCCCGCGTTTACGACGAAGTTACCAGGCCCGCATTTTTCCATTTACGACGAAATTACGTGGAATAGATAACCATTTACGACGATTTTACAACGCTTAACCCTAAACACCGAGAATGAAATCCCTAAACCCCAAAGTCACATATCATCTAACATCATATCTCTTCTCTACTACTTTGTGCTTTTTCTCCAACTTAAACTCTAAAACCCTAAAATTCCAAATAATTTTTTAAAAACTAAACAAATACATATTATATAAAACAACATTTGTTACACATACATTAGGATGGTAAAAAAACAATATTTCTTTAAACATACGTTACAATAGAGAAATACAACATTTGTTACATATATTACATCACTCTAAATCGTTTTCGTTCTCATCAATATTACATCACTCTAAATCGTTTTCGTTCTCATCACTATCATTACAATCATCATCGTCGCTTCTCTCGAACTCGTCTTCACGTGCTTCATCTGTCGCATCTTCGGGAATATCTTCATATTGAAAGTTTTGCGGGTCGATCAAAAGGATTTCATCAGTTGGTTGTTCTGGTACCTCAACTTCATTGATAGCGTCTTCTTCTTGCAAGGGCGGTTCTTCTCCAGCGACAATGCGTCCACGAGGTGTAATTTTGATAGCAGCTAACCAGTTTATCCCGGAAGTTCGAAGCCGAGGATAAGGAAGGAAGCTAACTTGCTCGGCTTGTGAAGCTAAAATGAAAGGCTCAAATTTGTTGTATCTTCTCCCAAAATTGACATCCACAACACCAAATTTGTTATACCGAATCCCTCGGTTCACAACAGGATCGAACCATTCACATTTGAAGAGGACGCATTTTAGCTTCAATAACCCCGGAAATTCCACTTCAATAATCTCCTGCAAGATCCCGTAAAAGTCCGTTTCACCTTTCACACATATTCCGTAGTTACTCGTTGCCCGATGTCTCCCATACTCGTATGTGTGAAAGGTAAATCCTCGTGTGAAATACATAGGTGATGTGGTGACCTTTGCAACTGGACCTTGAACCAATTCGTGAAACCATACGGGATAATAAGGATCGTCATAATCAACCTGCAAAAAGCAGTTATTCTTAATTAATATTGAAGTATCAAAACACTTACTTAATTAATCAATGTATGAGATATATTACGTACCTGTGATTTTAACCACTTGACAAAGTGCTTATCTTTACGTGTGTCCACATCAGTTGCAGATATTCCTGGTATTGCTTCTTCAACTTGAGATACAAACATGCTGCAAATTAAACAAATAATCAAGTCATACATAATTAACTTCAATTCATATAATTAACATTCACAAAAATATTTACCTTTCAAAGTAACGGGTCACTGCATCCTCGCAGTTGAGCAGAATATAAGTGTGGGCACTATGTTTATCCTCTTCACATGACCACCATACTTCTTTCGTTTTACCACCAAACCGTGCAATTTCGCAGAAAATGTCAGGAACACCATCAATTGGATATGATGTCGGTACTCCACCATCATCATATCTTCTAGGAACTCTTTTCCTCGTACGAACAGTTGGAGCAAAGTAGTATGATGTGAAGTTAGATGTTTCGGCTGTCAAACTCCCCGCAACTATTGAACCTTCCACCTTTGCAAGATTTCTTGCTTTCCCCTTCAAATGTTTCATCTGTCGCTCATACGGATACATCCATCCGTTGTGAACAGGTCCACGAAGCAATGCTTCATACGGTAGGTGGACAACTAGATGCTCCATGACGTCAAAAAATGAAGGAGGAAATATCTTCTCCAGGTTGCACAATATGATCGGAATGTTATGATGAAGTTGTTCGATGACTTCTTCCTTGAACGTACGTGTGCTAAGATCTCTGAAAAAAGCGCCGATGGCTGTATATTGCAAAAGTAATCAAATTAATAACATTTCATAACATATGTATATATATTATAAATTTATAATTACCTGCAAGTGCTTCATGGACATTTGCTGGAAGGAGCTCGGCAAAAGCAAATGGAAGTAGTCGTTGCATAAACACATGACAATCATGACTCTTCATTCCGGAGAACTTTTGACCTCGTTCAACACATCTTGACAGATTTGAAACATAACCATCAGGAAACTTAACTTCTGATGCAACCCAGTCAAACAAGGTTGTTTTGGCTTCTGATGACAACCGGAAGATGGGAACAGGAACGTTTCCATTGCTCTTGATATGTAACTCACTTCTTGAGCAAATATCAGGTAAGTCCATCCTTGACTTTTTGTTATCTTTTGTCTTCCCAGGGACGTTAAGTAATGTATTCATGATGTTCTCAAAAAAGTTCTTCTCAATATGCATGACATCCAGATTGTGGCGTAAGAGAAGATCCTTCCAATAGGGTAGCTCCCAAAATATACTCTTCTTATGCCAATTGTGAGACACACCATACCCATCAGGCATATTTCCAGGAACATGCCAATTTCCTCCAACTTTAACTGTTTCCTGAGCTCCGTAATAATCAATGTCTGCTTCGATCTGCTGGCCGGTGAGATATGGAGGAGGACCGTCTCTGACAATTTTTTTGTGCCGAAACAATGTCTTATTTCTTCTGTACGGATGGGCAAGTGGAAGAAAGCGACGATGACAATCAAACCAACAACTCTTCCTACCATTCTTCAGTTGAAAAGCATCCGTCGATCCAAGACAATATGGACAAGATAATCTTCCATGTGTTGTCCAGCCAGACAACATCCCATAAGCAGGGAAATCACTTATCGTCCACAGCAGAACTGCTCGCATCGTAAAATTGTTTTTCAAGGAACAATCGTACGTCCTCACCCCTTCTGACCACAATTGCTTTAGCTCTTCTATCAACGGTTGAAGAAAAACATCAAGAGACCGTTTTGGATGCTTCGGCCCAGGGATTAATATGGTCAAAAATAGAAATTCTTGTTCCATGCACATATCCGGCGGTAAATTGTACGGCGTAAGAATGACTGGCCACAAAGAATATTGTCTACCAGACATTCCAAATGGACTAAATCCATCGGTGCATAACCCAAGATAGACATTCCGAATATTTGTAGCAAAATCTGCGTGTACCTTGTTGAAATGTTTCCACGCTCTTGCGTCTGATGGATGTGCAACCTCACCATCTCTCTGGACATGTTCCGCATGCCACCTCATCGACGCAGCAG
This sequence comes from Brassica napus, assembly GCF_020379485.1. Taxonomy (NCBI): domain Eukaryota; kingdom Viridiplantae; phylum Streptophyta; class Magnoliopsida; order Brassicales; family Brassicaceae; genus Brassica; species Brassica napus. The sequence continues at coordinate 44,064,576 of NC_063449.1, read as the reverse complement.
TCCTCTCAGATTGATATAATCTTTTCAATCTGTCTGTAATTGGTAGGTACCACATCCTTTGGTACGGTACCCTATTCCTCCCACGGCCTTGCGGTTTGAATCGTGGTTTTTTGCAGAATCGACACTCTTCTAACTTGTCATCTTCTTTCCAGTAGATCATGCAGTTGTCGATGCAAACATCAATCATCTCCGAAGGCAACCCAAGACTATAAACCAATTTCTGAATCTCATAATAAGATTCAGCAGACACGTTGTCTTCTGGCAAATACTCTTTAAACAACTCCGCCCATGCATCCATGCAATTCTCAGGTAAATTATGATCCGTTTTAATATTCATCATCCTAGCTGCTAGAGACAATTTAGAGAGACCTTCTCTACAACCAGTGTAGATTGGTTGATTTGCAGCATCTAGCATTTCATAAAACCTTTTTGCATCCAAATTAGGTTCTTCTACATTTCCAGTTCCATCAGCTATTGTTGTAGTTGTTTCTAAAAATGCATCACTAATCATATCTTGAACCCTATCATGATCTACCATCTGCTCATGATCTTGATGATAATTATATTCATTATGCAAATGATTCGGTTCTTCACTATGATGACCATCCTCAAAATTATTATTACTACTACTAGCTTCATTTTCCCCATAACCCTCTCCATGTTGATACCAAATGTAGTACTGTGGTGTTAATCCTCTATTTACTAAATGCTTTCATACAGTTTCACTACGTGCAAATTTTGAATTCTTGCATTTCCGACAGGGGCAGAACATCTTACCGCTTTCCTGTGTGATCGGTGTACAGCCCGCCTGGTGCATGAATGTCTCTAGCCCGCTCAGAAATGCGTTCGTCACCCTCCCGTCGGAATCTTTGTGCAAATACATCCAACTCCGTAACTCGTAAATACTACCGCCACCGGCCATTTTTTTCTTAGATTTTTTTTTGAAATCTTTTTTTTTCTGATTTTTTTTCGGATTTTTTTTCTCCCGTTTGTGTGTTGTGAGGAAGAGAGTTGTGGGAAATGACATATATATAGAGAAATTTTCGAGTTGGGTAGTTGAAATATAACAACGATTTTACAAGGGATATTTTACATGGATTTTACATGGTTTTAACATAATATTTACAACGACTTTACGACGAAATTAGGTAAGTTAAAGCACATTGAATACACGTTTTCACCTAAATATAACGGTAACATGTTTCGTTGTAATGTCGATGTAATGATTACGACGTATTTCTCATTCCACGTACATTCGTCGTAAACTTACATGGAGTTTACGACAAAAACTATTCGTCGTAAATTTACATGGCGTTTACGACGAAAGTTGGAATCCTCGTAACTGCGTTGTAAACACCATGTAAATTTACGACGAAATATTTTTGTCGTAAATGTTCGTTGTTATGAGCACGTTTTCTTGTAGTGTTGGGGTTCTGATTTAGAAATTAGGATAACAAGAATTTTTGTTGATAGATGAATATTCTTTTAAGAGTTTTGATCAATAGGTCATATATTTTAGATAAAATTCTCAAAAATTCTATTTTTGGAAAATTTTCATTTTTTTTAGGAATATTGTAGATTTGGGGTTGTGATTTAGAAATTAGGATAACAAGAATTTTTGTTGATTGATGAGTATTCTTTTACATTTTTTTATAAATATGTTGTATTTTTTAGATAAAATTCTCAAAAAATTTATTTTGAGAAAGTTTTCATTTTTGTAGAGAAATATTGTACATTTTGGGGTTGTGATAGGATAACAAGAATTTTTGGTGATATATGAGTATTCTTTTAGATTTTTTGATCAATAGGTTGTATATTTTAGATAAAATTCTCAAAAATTCTATTTTGTGGAAAGTTTTCATTTTTATAGAGAAATATTGTAAATTTGGGGTTGTGATTTAGAATTTAGGATATATAGAATTTTTGTTGATAGATGAGTATTCTTTTAGAATTTTTGATCAATAAGTTGTATTTTTTAGATAAAATTCTCAAAAATTCTATTTTATTAAAGTTTTTATTTTTATTAAGAAATATTGTAGATTTGGGGTTCTGATTTAGAAATTAGGCTAAGAAGAATTTTTTTTGATAGATGAGCATTCTTTTAAAAGTTTTGATCAATAGGTTGTATATTTTAGATAAAATTCTCAAAAATTATATTTTTGGAAAATTTTCATTTTTGTGAGTAATAGTGTGGATTTGGGGTTTTGATTTAGAAATTAGGATAACAAGAATTGTTTGTTGATAGATTAGTATTCTTTTAGATTTTTTGATCAATAGTTGTATTTTTTAAATATAATTCTCAAAAGTTCAATTTAAAGAAAGTTTTCATTTTCTATAGAAATATTGTAGATTTGAGGTTGTGATTTAGAAATTAGAATAACATGATTTTTTGTTGATAGATGAGTATTCTTTTAAAAATTTTGATCAATAGGTCGTATATTTTAGATAAAATTCTCAAAAATTCTATTTTAGGAAAGTTTTTATTTTTATTGAGAAATAATGTAGATTTGGGGTTCAGATTTAGAAATTAGGATAACAAGAATTTTTGTTGATAGATGAGTATTCTTTTAAATATTTTGATCAAATGGTTGTATATTTTAGATAAAATTCTCAAAAATTCTATTATTGGAAATTTTTCATTTTTATAGAGAAATATTGTAGACTTGAGTTCTGATTTAGAAATTAGGATAGCAAGAATTTTTGTTGATAGAAGAATATTCTTTTAAAAGTTTTGATCAATAGGTTGTATATTTTAGATAAAATTCTCAAAAATTATATTTTTGGAAGTTTTCATTTTCATAGAGAAATATTGTAAATTTGGGGTTGTGATTTAGAATTTAGGATAACAAGAATTTTTGTTGATAGATGAGTATTCTTTAAGAAATTTTGATCAATAGGTTGTATTTCCTAGATAAAATTCTCAAAAATTCTATTTTAGGAAAGTTTTTGTTTTTATTGAGAAATATTGTAGATTTGGGGTTCTGATTTGGAAATTAGGATAACAAGAATTTTTGTTGATAGATGAGTATTATTTTAAAAGTTTTGATCAATAGGTCTTATATTTTAGATAAAATTCTCAAAAATTCTATTGTTTGGAAAGTTTTCATTTTATTGTAGAAATATTGTAGATTTGGAGTTGTGATTTAGAATTTAGGATAACAAGAATTGTTGTTGATAGATGAGTATTCTTTTAGGATTTTTGATCAATAAGTTCTATTTTTTAGATAAAATTCTCAAAAATTCTATTTTAAGAAAGTTTTTATTTTTATTGAGAAATATTGAAGATTTGGGGTTCTGATTTTGAAATTAGGACAACAAGAATTTTCGATGATAGATGAGCATTCTTTTAAAAGTTTTGATCAATAGGTTGTATATTTTAGATAAAGTTCTCAAAAATTATATTTTTGGATAGTTTTCATTTTTGTGAATAATAGTGTGGATTTGGGGTTTTGATTTAGAAATTCGAATAACAACAATTGTTTGTTGATAGATGAGTATTCTTTTAGATTTTTTGAACAATAGTTGTATTTTTAAATATAATTCTCAAAAGTTCTATTTTAGGAAAGTTTTCATTTTCTATAGAAATATTGTAGATTTGGGGTTGTGATTTAGAAATTAGGATAACAATATTTTTTGTTGATAGATGAGTATTTTTTTAGATTTTTTGATCAATAGGTTGTATATTTTAGATAAAATTTTCAAAATTCTATTTTTAAAAAGTTTTCATTTTTATTGCGAAATATTGTAGATTTGGGGTTGTGATTTAAAATTTAGGATAACAAGAATTTTTGTTGATAGATGAGTATTCTTTGAGGATTTTTGATCAATAAGTTGTATTTTTAAGATAAAATTCTCAAAAAATCTCTTTTAGGAAAGTTTTTAATTTTATTGAGAAATATTGTAGATTTATGTTTTTTTATTTAGAAATTAGGACAACAAGAATTTTTGTTGATAGATGAGCGTTCTTTTAAAAGTTTTGATCAATAGGTTGTATATTTTAGATAAAATTCTCAAAAATTCTATTTTTGGAAAGTTCTTAGAAATAATTATTTTTTAATGTTTTCGAATTATAATTTTACCACCACTAGTAATAAATAATTATTTTTAATGTTTTGAATTATAATATTTCAAATTTAAACTTTTTTATAAATTTGTTTTCGATTTTCTTTCCAATTTTCTTTTTAAAATTCGAAAGTTATTTTTGAAACTAACTTTAATTTTTTTTTAAAAAAATAATTATTTATTTATATATTTATTAGAATCCTAAACTTCACATTCCAAAAATCTTAGCCACCCCTCAACTCTAAACCCTAAGTCTAGATTAGTTAACTCTATGATTATAATGTTTTTTTCTCTCTATAAAATTTAGGGTAAAAATGGTTAAGATAAACATAAAAAATAGTATTATAAATGTGGTATTTTTTGGCAATTTTTCATGAAAAAAATAGAATAAGGAAAACAAAAGGTAGAAAGAAAAGAAACTGTTTTTCTTTTGACAAACTTTACAAATATCCCAAAAAAATAATAGTCTTTTAATAAGTGGGTTCATAGCTAAAAATACAATTCAAAGAAAGTCAATAAATTACTGAAAGGATAATGTACGATTTTTTTTTTTTTTAACAACTTCATTGAAAAGGGAATGAACCAAGAATCCATACATAAAGATAAAGCTCACACCAAAAAGAGAAAACACAATCCAAATGCTCAACCTCTATAAGGTCTACAAGCAGTTCGATGTGGCTTCTCTCAAGATTCTCTGATGAAGTTAGGCTGGTCCTCCTAAAGCCAGATACAAGTTGAAACGGCCATATCACGAAGGAGACTCCTAGGATAATGTACGATTTAGAGATTAAATAAAATTTATATTCTTCAGTATGTGTGCAAAAATTTTGAATTGGAAGAAATATTTAATTTTGTTTTTTTTTCCTTTCAAATACTTTTGTAAATTAGATTTAGTTCCCCTTTTATTTTTCTAAATATAATTTTAGTTTGACCTCAAATTTTTCTAGTTACAATATACGTATCTATTCTACTGACCTATAAAGAAAATTAGTTAAATTGAATGACTGACTAAAGGAAATTATAAGATAAAATACATTATTTTGCTGTTGATGATGCTCAGAGCTTCTACATTGTGTTGCTGTTGATGATGCTCAGAGCTTCTACATTGTGTTGCTTGATAGATCGTTGTGTTAAAAAACCACCATCGCTTGCCCAGGCTGCGATCTACAGCACTGTGATATATACTCCTACTGGCTACTGCACTCTTCAAACAGCTTGACAGATTAATTCGCGATGCAATTCTGGATAAAAGGAAAAAAAAAGTTTTGGGTAAAAGGAAACTTAAAATTTTCCACCCTCTGATGCAGACTCGGCTCCGGTTTGCGTAGAACTCCCTCCCAAGTTTTTGCCTATTGCACCCATTTTTGAATTCGACCTTGTTTTTATTATTTTGTCTTGGTTGATTCTACCTGTTTCTAACCTTTTGTAATCTCTTGCAAACTCTTCTCATTTTATATGATAAAGCACGGGTATATTTTTTATTTTTAACTTTTTTTTAGAAAATGAATTTTGATGTGTTTTTATTTGTAATTATATTTGTGTTTTTCTTTATAATCATATTTGTGTATAAATCTTAATCAAAATCTATTTTATAAAATAATAGCAATTTAAATAGGTCATGTGGGAAAAAATGTTGAACTAATCAATAGGTCATGTTCCTAATTTAATAGAATATATTCATGTATTTGGCAAAAAAAAAACCATTAATAAAGAAATAGGTGTAGAAATTATCTCTCAAGTTCTCCCAGAGATTTTTTTAAGAAAAAAACCGTTCTCAATTTTATCTCATTCACGCTCTTACATTATTTATTTTGTTATTATTTTGTTTGATAGACTGGATGGAACAACCATACTGATGCTCTAAAGCTTTTACAATACATGATCTAGATTAATAAAATGGGATCATCCTGATTCATAACTTCTCAACACGAGAAGTAGAAGTAATAACATCGGTAGTAGTAGCATCATTATATTTGACGAATTTGACAAATATGGTCTTAGCCACATCTTTGGTGAGAACAAGTAGTGGACTGAACAAGGGCCCTGGGATGGCTCCCACGGTTCCATTAGAAGTGGTAAATCTGTAAATATTTGTTCCATCTTCTTCTCCGACTTTCTCTATCTTAAACTGGCTATTTTGTTCCCGCGGGTTACCATTAATCTTAACTCCAGGCTCTTCAGGAAATGCTGAGTTTTCATCGACTTCCCAAAACTTGGAGAACTCATTGCAGGCGTTGGCCTTGAACTCGATGGTTATGTCGGAATTTGTACGGACAACGGCGAATGGCAGGGGAGGGATCAGCGTTGGTGGAAATGCGAAGCCAACCCGCACGGATCGCCCGGATTGCCTACAGTGATGCTAAGTACTTCACAAAGGGAATTTTTTCTAGTTTAAAGGTCTCACGATCACTCTTATGTAAACACAATCAATAAAACTAACTCTCTTATTAATCTTCTTAAGGAAACTCACTCAAAACCTTAAGTTCTCAATCACAACTCTTAAGTTATGCAACATACTTGCATCTCCTTATATAACTTCTTAATTGTCCTAATCTCATTAGGATAAACATAACTTAAATATTTCCTATTCTCTCTAGATAACTATAACTCAATAGTTTTATGAAACTTGCTTCTCAAGCTATTTCAAGCTTATCCAACATTCTCCCTCTTAAGCTTGAAACCTTCTTGTGGCAACTCTTGCATTCCAATGAAGTCCCTCATTTCTTTGAACTTGATACGTCCCAATGCCTTAGTGAGAATATCCGCCTTCTGTTCGTTACCCGGTACATGCTCAACCTCTATAAGCTCCCTCTCAACACATTCTCTTATAAAGTGGTACCTAGAGTGTATGTGTTTACTTCTTCCATGGAAGACTGGATTTCTTGTCAAGGCGATTGCAGATTGATTGTCAATTCTGATGGTGACCTTCTCTCTGGTTTGGCCGGTGACTTCACTTAGTAGATCACGCAGCCAGATTGCCTGTCTCGCAGCCTCTGTGCCTGCCATGAACTCGGCCACACAGCTTGACAGCGCAACTGTATCTTGCTTCTGCGAGCACCACGTTATAGGACTCTTTCCTATGTAGAATATGTGTCCAGTCGTGCTTCGTCCATCATCTGGATCAACATTATAGCTACTGTCACTATACCCAATCAGCCTTGATATCTTCTGTGATGATCGCTCGAAGACAAACCGAAACTTGAGCTTCCTTGCAGATAACGTAAACATTGCTTCAGTGCAATGCCGTGTGATTCTCTTGGGCTATGCATATAGCGACTCAAAACTCCTACGCAGAAAGCTAGATCAGGCCTTGTGTGGAGTAGGTACCTTAAGCAACCAATATTCTTTCTGTAATCTGTCGCATCAATCTCTCGTTCTTCTTCCGCCTTTGATAAACACAGACCGAACTCCATGGGAGCTTGAACTGAGTTACACTTATCCATTCATGTGTTCTCGAGTATCTTCTTAGCATACTGTCTCTGATTAAGCGTAATCCCTTGATCATCTTGGACCACTTCCATTCCTAGATAGTATGTTAGTCTCCCAAGGTCGCTCATGTCAAATTTGCTCGCCATGCCTCTCTTGAAGTCGTTTATAAGCTTCTTGCTTGTTCTAGTTAAGAATAAGTCGTCCACATAGACAGCCACTACAAGAAGATCGCCTTTTATTGTCTTGCGATAGACTGATGGCTCTTTAGTACACTTACTAAACCCAAGCTCCATGAGTATTTGGTTAAGCTTGTTGTTCCAAGCCCTCGGTGCTTGTCTTAATCCATACAATGCTTTGTTGAGTCTATATACCTTCTTCTCATGTTCTTTCTTCTCGAAGCCCTCTGGCTGGCTTACATAGACGATCTCCTTCAGCTCTCCGTGCAGAAAGGCAGTTTTAACGTCGAGATGGTGGATTTCCCATCCATTAGTCGCAGCCAAACTAATCAGTAGCCTTATAGTCTCAAGTCTAGCAACTGGTGCAAAAACTTCCTCAAAATCAACTCCATATTGTTGTACGTAACCCTTCGCAACCAATCTCGCTTTGAACTTGTTGATGCTTCCGTCGGCATTGCGCTTGATCTTAAACACCCACTTTAATCCTATAGCTTTTGCACCGAACGGAAGTTCTACGAGCTCCCAAGTTCTATTTCTTTCGATAGACTCTATCTCATCTTCACAAGCTCTTGTCCATTCCTTAGAGTTTTTAACTTCCTCAAATTTTCTTGGCTCATTATTCAAATACAACAAGACTTCTTCTGCAAGTTCTTCTGCTAGTAGGACATAGTCTTCGAGATATTTTGGTTGATGAGTCTGTCTTTCTGACCTCCTAAGGTATTGTGGCTGATCTTCGGCTTCGCTAGTGCTTTGTTTTGGAACAGAGCTTGTCGGATCAGGAGCCTCCTCTGTTTCTTTAACATTCTCGATAGCCTTTGAAAACGTGTTGTCTTTGTTATCACCTTCTCCATACGTTTCAAACCTTCCTCCTGAGATTACAAAGCTTTCGGTCTCTTGTTTATTGTCCTTACTCCAGCTCCAGCCCTTTTCTTCGTCAAACACGACGTCTCGGCTAACAATGACTCTCCTTGTATTTGGATTATATAGGCGATATGCCTTTGATCCGGGCTCCGTACCGAGATGGACTAACATAAGAGACCGATCATCAAGCTTCTTTAGCTGTGCTCCCTCTATCTTCGCGTATCCTATGCATCCAAAAACTCTTAGATGACTTATATTTGGCTTCTTACTTCGTAACATCTCATATGGCGTTTGATCATTCAACGCTCTTGTAGATACACGGTTGATCAGGTATGTAGCGTGCCTGATCGCTTCTCCCCAAAGGTAGTTAGGCATCGACATATGTTTGAGTAAACTCCTTGCCATCTCCATTAATGTTCGATTTCTCCGCTCGACCACACCATTCTGTTGAGGTGTGTAGGGTGCAGTAAGATGTCGTCTTATCCCCGCACCATCACAGTAGCTATCAAAGTCGTGATTCACAAACTCTCCTCCTCTATCAGTTCTGAAAGTTTGTATCTTCTCACCCGTTTCACTTTCAACTAGACTTCTTAGTCTTTTAAACTTGCAAAAGGCGTCACTCTTTTGTTTCAATAGCATCGACCACATATACCTCGTGTGATCGTCGATGACCACAAATATACATCTATTACCACCATGTGTCATTGGTGTTATAGGGCCGCAAAGGTCTCCGTGAAGCAGCTCTAGCACCTTTGTTGCTCGGTATGTAGTGGCCTTTGGGAAAGTTTTCCTTGCGTGCTTCCCAAGTAGGCAAGATCCGCAAACTTTCTTCTCAATGAATCCCTTTGGTAAGCCTAGTGCAAGCTCTTTCAACATCATGTTCCGTATAGTCTCTGAGTTTATATGCCCCAATCTCTCATGCCATCTATTTGTTTCACCTTCTGCGCTCAAGTAGAGACACGATCCGCTTTTAAAACCCATATGCACCTTGTATAACCTATTTCTTGACCTCTTGGCAGTGACTAGCAGCTTTCCAGACTGATCATGCATTGTTAGTAGTTCTCCTCGAAGCCTTATGTCACAGCCAGCTTCTGTTGCTTGCCCCAAACTTATGATGTTACTTCTTAGATCAGGTATAAAATAAACACCAGTCATCTGTCTCGCATCTCCATTCATATCCGTAAACGAAATTGTGCCTTTGCCTTTGATGTCTATTCTAGAGTCATCTCCAAAGCGTACCTTCCCGGAGATCGTGTTATCAAGTTGGGAGAAGTACCTTACGTCTCCAGTCATATGATTTGAAGCTCCATTATCAAGGTACCAAACATTTGCTCCTTTATCTTTGGTCTCGTATTTCTCAGGCAACACTTTCTTCTCATTCAAAAGCATGATCTCGTGCATCATGAGCTCGTCGGCTTCTTGTGTCTCTGTGTTGTCTGCTTCTTGAGTCTCTTGTAGCTTCAGCAAGAGTTCTGGACACTGCGCAACGAAATGACCAACCTTATCACACCTGTAACAGGTTATGTGTGACGCGTCTCTAACTCCTTCTCTTCCTCCATTATAGTATCCTCCATTATAGTTTCTTCCTCCATTTTAACGACCACGGCCTCTGCCTCTGTAAGAGCGTCCTCCTCGACCTCTTCCTCTATATGATTCGTTATAATCTCAATTTCCCCATTGAGAAGAGTAGTCACCTTGAGGTTTAGCTGCTTGGCTTGTTTGTCCTTCACTATTTGTATACAACAATTTTCCTTTGTCATCTTCTTCTGAAGTCTCATCTTGAATACGTTCTTCGTAAGCTTTTAAACGTCCAAAGATGTCTTCAAAGCTTGTCTTGTTGAGATCAAGTACTTGCTCCAGGGAGGCAACAATTTGTATATACTTCTTGCGAGGTAGACTTGATAGTAACTTCTTAACGATCTTGGCTTCTTCGATTGTCGTTCCTAAAGCAGCTGATTTATATGCCAATTCTGATAGCTTTCCTCCGAAATCATCAATGCTCTTTATTTCTTTCATACGAAGCCGATCAAACTCCGATATTAATGTTTGCAGTCTAGCTTCCCTCACACGTTCTGCTCCTACATGCCTAGTTTTAATGGCTTCCCATACTTGTTTTGCTGTTTCAAACTCGGCTACCTGCAGTACAAGGCTCTCTGGTATTGATTGAAACAACAAAGCCATCACCAAGTTATTCTTCTCGGTATCAGGAGTCTCTGTCTCTACAACCTCCCAAGCTTTGTGTACTTTAAGTGCCATCCTCATCCTGACAGCCCACACAGTATAGTTTGATGTGCTAAGCATAGGACATTGTATCGAAGTTCCTCCTTCTTTAGGCTTCCCTATTGCCACAACGATGTCACCCATAGCTCTGATACCAAATCTAGTTTGAAGGTCTCATGATCACTCTTATGTAAACACAATCAATAAGACTAACTCTCTTATTAATCTTCTTAAGGAAACTCACTCAAAACCTTAAGTTCTCAATCACAAATCTTAAGTTATACAACATACTTGCATCTCCTTATATAACTTCTTAATTGTCCTAATCTCATTAGGATAAACATAACTTAAATATTTCCTATTCTCTCTAGATAACTATAACTCAATAGTTTTAGGAAACTTGCTTCTCAAGCTATTTCAAGCTTATCCAACAGTTTTAGCAGCAAGTGGAACAATACCAGCTCCGCTAGTGTCGGTATTGATCGGTTGGATGAAGTAGTTTTCACTGATTCGGACTCTGTTTCCGTCGGTGTCCCTAACCGATTCTTGTCCGTGGGTGCAGACAGTTGCAGCCAACAGGAGTCTGATGAGAAAGGAGACCAATGGGAATGATGACATGATTGTGATTGTTGTTTTTTTTTTTTTGTATTGTTTGAGTGAGTTGAGTTATAGCCTTATAGGGATCAGAGGACACATTGTATCGTTATTTATAGGAAGTCTTGCAGTTAAAGTCAAAACAGCTTAATGTTAAAAAAAAATAATTTTTCTTTTGAATATTTGTAAAATTTATTCAAAAAAAACTAATTTTGTACATCAAGTGTATCTGTTTGGATCTTACTGACTTTTGCAAAGAAAATAAACAAGAAGATCAAAAGTATCATGAGAAACAGAGCCTAGATCCTTGAGGCAAACCAGCGTTGTAGCAAAGCTTCATAGTTCCTGTGACCCGTAGCTGAAACCGTTAGACACCAGTTATGAATCTGCTTGTCAATTAGCTTAACCAGTTGGATAGGGGTCATCGGTGTTGCACCATGACGTGGATCATTTCTCTCCCTTCATATGGAGTGAACTGAAATCTGCAGAGTGTACCGCTTGTGACAGTAAAAAATAACAATTCACATGATGGGTTGCTTTTAACAGTGAGTGATGAAAGTTGGGTTTAGACTTTATGCTATTCAATTTTTTTTTTGGTCAAAGTACGTATAAAAGATGATCAAATAATTAAGGGGAAGGAGACAATACTTTTCTTCAAAAAAAAAAAGACGTATGAATTATTCTAATTTTTTTTTCTCTCAGATAAATGCTAAAAATGAACAAAAAGTGAAACCAATTTTCCTGAAAGAAAACTAATGAGTGGATGATAAATCAAAAGTTCAGTAATCTATAATATAATGAGGCAGTTGAGTCATTTCTGAGGCGACACGTCAGCATTTTGGTGAATCCCACTTTTAAAAAGTGTAAAAAAGTATCAACTTTGTGGCTCAAATCCGGGTTATTGTGATTTAAACACCAACATTTATACCACTAAACTAAAGGATACTTTGTACATTGATTGTCGAAACTAATATATGTTTATGAAGGTCAGAAACCTTTGCTTCTTCAGTTTTCTCTGTGGGCCTGGCCTACGAATGTATTATGAGTTTTATTTTTAAAGGAAGTTCATCACGTTATATGAAAAAAACAACAATTATAGTTTTTTCATATTGTAAACTGTCTTTGTTTAACATGAGTTAGGGTTCTTTTCATCATTGTCTTAGACAAGTCTGAGTTACAGAGTTGCGATGTGTGTCTGTTCGTAATCTATTTTTTCACCGGTGAGCTCTTCATCTCTCCATCTTAAATCGCTTGATCTTAAATATTCCTGATTTGTAGCCTTTATGTAAACCCTATATATATAATTCTCATCTTTGATGAACCCAATCTGCATCTCCACAAAACTCATTGATTCCTCTTAGCTTTAACGATCTTCTAGAAAATGTCTCTCTGCCTCTCCAGTTCCTCAAACCGGCGTTCCCGGCATATGTCACTCAACCTTCGAGTCTCTCCGTATTGGTCGTAGTAGTCAGAGCATAGCCTCTAACCTCCTCGCTTATGGGATTCCCTGAACTTCAAGAAAGACAATGAGTTTATGAGAATCACGGTTCTATTCCTTGATGAAAAGGTAAGTTAATCTTCGATTTATCACACTTATTTAATATAATTATTTTTAATTGATTTCCTGATTCTTTGTTAAATAATATTATTTGCAGATTCGGTGATTCATGGGTTTGTTCCCGCCGGACGTGCTAATCATTACATGCCAATGCCATCTTTGAAAACCGGTTTCATTGTGAAAGTCGATCATTTTGAGGTTGCTAGGTGCTCAAGCATGTACAAGATAATTGATCATCCATTCCTCATTCGTTTCATCTCACCAACTATTATTGATGAAGTCATCACGGGTGCTCCTGAGATCAATCTCCAATCATAATTAGACTGTTTGACAATTTCCAAGTGATTGCGAACACAAACCTAGAACTTCTAGGTATATTATCATATTGCATCTGAGTTTATAATATGTTTCGTTATCATAACTGATATTTAAACTCGCAGATGTGGTTGGGTAAATCCGTTCTGTCCAAGGCTCTGACCTTAGCAAAGAAACAACTCGAGTCGTTATCCGTCTTCTCATTGATCCTTAAGAAAAAATCAACACACAATTCCCTTTATATTATTATATATATTGTGCTAACATCAATAATCAAAAATATTTCCTACCCAAATTATGTGGTCGTCTATTTATCTCCTTTACTTATCAAACTAATTTTACACAAACCTTTATTTTACAGCTTAAAAGAAACCACAACAACCCAAACAATCAAAACACCAAAAACTAGATTTCCAAAAAAGACGAATCATTAATGATCACCTCTCTTTTTTTGTCTAATCTTAGAAATAAACTTCAAAACAAATATACCAAACCAATCACCTCAACTAAAACTCAACGACACATACATCGAGTCAGCTAAACAAATACAAACTACACGGCCAGCTATTTAACAATTTACAAACTTACTTTTGCAACGACACATACATCGAGTCAGCTAAATAAATAAAAACTACACGGCCAGCTATTTAACAATTTACAAACTTACTTTCGCAACGGAGAAGACGAAGACGACAACCAAGATCAGTGAAATTACCGAAACAAAAAACGCAGAGTAAGTTATGAACTCTGATAAATACAACTAACAATGATTTTTGTTTACATATTATCCACCAAATAAAAGATAAACAAACACAACCACAACAGGAGATACAAGAGACAATCCCGACAGACACAAAGGCGGAAACAGCAGCTCCACCTGCTCACTCCTCTTGTCATATAAAAATAGCTTACATGCCCAATGTCAACATGCCAATGCTATTGTCTTCTTATGAAAAATACATAAATTCGTTTAAAACTCAATAAAGCCCAAATATCCAGAAATGTCACTCATTTTATAGTTATTTCTACAAGTCTTCATGTATTTGTTTTAAATGTCCGGTAAGAGCAACAAGTTTAAAAATAAAATAAAAACATATAACAAACATAATAAAAATAATAAAAATTATTATTTAATACACACAATTTACATAATTAAACTGGAGAAAAAATATCCATAAACAAAAGGTACTCTCAACAACTTTAATATAATTTATGTACTCTCAACAGTACAAGAAACAAATTAAAAATACAAACAAACAATAAGTCTCACTGACACAGCAAACAACAACACGAACTATATCAATCACATTACTAACACAATTTAGTCCTTATAAGTGGAGAACAATGCATACACATTTCATCATCACAACTCTAACCCTATAACAATAAAAAAAACTTGAAAAATAACTCAAAACCCAAAATTTACAAGTACAATAACCCTAGCAAATATTGAGATGAAACAAAAACTCTGTCCACAACTCCGCGCTTCAATGCCCTTAGTAAAAATAAATGATCCAGTTTTGTAGATAAGAATAAGAAGAAGAAACAGGTTGAGTAAAACTTGCCTCAGTGAATTATACAGAAGTACAGAGCAAAATACAGAAACACTTTGCATAACAGCATCTCCAATGCTAATTTTCAAATTAATATATATCTTATCAATAACGAGAAAAAAATTGAATTATTATTATTAGATGGATACTTCAAATAATATAGATTTTTCTTGTAGAGATGCCTGCAAATCATATACTTTGTTGGAGAGAAAATCCCACATCGAATATATAAAATTGACTTAAGTAATATATAAGGGATTTGGGTCAATCCACTAATTGCCAATTCGTTTTAAGTTGGAAGTCCAGGAGACTTGACATGGTATCAGAGCGGGCCCCACACCCTGATCCATTAATCCGGTCCGAACAGTGGCCCGATCATCCTATTAGTTGATGACCCATAGAAGGCTCAGTTCTTCGAGATAGCTAGAACATAAGCATTATCTCGGAGGGGTATGATGGATTCTGCGAGATTAATGGTTATACACACCATTATCTCGAGGAAGGGTGTTGGAGAGAATATCCCACATCGGATATATATGAAGGGGACTTAAGTAATATATAAGAAAATTGGATTAATCTACTAATTACCAATTGATTTTAAGTTAGAAGCACGTGAAAGTTGACATACTTCTGATACTTGTTCTATCCATTTTGATCTATCTTGAACGAGAACATGACAAGTAAAAGAAAAAAGAAATAGGTAGACTAAAAATCGTGCAACGGAAAGGTCAATAACATCTGCTTTTCTGTTTTCATATACTCCAAAACTAGTCTATTCATTCTCGTGATGGGTAAGTTTTAGCAGTGATAGTTGAAAACAAGGGTTTATACTTTATGCTAATCAATTCAAATTTCGATGTTTACCAATAATTTTTTTTTAGCACGAGGAACATGCACAACAATTCATTTTAACTAACATATAAAGATGTTCAAATCATTAATGGGGAAACCCACGTATGAATGATTCTAAACATTTCTGTTTCTTTCTTTTTTGTTTTATAAATAGTTATAATAAAATGTATCACCAATAAGAGTTTGAAATAGAAAAAAGAAGAGAGGTCTTTTTTTTCTTATGACAAGCTAAAAATCATAACCATGTGTAGTGATTTGGTGGTAGATGGATTTTGACTTGCTAAATAATCCGGGTTTAAAAACACCCAATACACTCTATTATTGACACAAATATAAATTTACTAGGTGTCTTCCTGCACCATGTGCTGTAAAACAATTTAACATATTTTTTAACAGATAAATATAAATTATATTTTAAAATAAAATTTTATTATTTTTGTAAATTTTCTTTTTCGTATCAATATTTTAATATAAATTTGATTTAATTAAAACATAAAATTTATATTTAAGAATATGCATGTATATATTTGAAATTATAATCTTAGATAGATTTTTTTTATCTATTTATTTTAATTAAATATATTAAATAAATTTGTAAAAGTTGCATAATTACCAAAAATTAAAATTAAACAATATTTATAAAAATTTTAGATATATAAGAAAATAATGATTTTATGATTAAATTTTTATAATTTTCTAAAAAAATTGTATACATTTTTGAAAATTTTAGTAGTAAAATTGTATAATTAAAAAAATATAACTAAATTATATTTCGAAATTTATAATGCCATATTTGAATATATATTTATTTTAATGATGATTTATGAGTTATTCCCATATTCTGAAAAAATTTCCAAAAATATAAATTGACATTAAATGTAATATATGAGTTATTACCATATTTTAAAAAGTTTACTAAAAATATAAATTAACATTAAATACAATTTTCCATGTCATATTAAGCTATAAGACATGACATCAATTTCAGTAGCTATGTCATATTTATTTTGTGAAATTGATTGTACAAAGTACATGTCACAAAATCTATTATGATCCTCCATGATTTTCTTACTTAATTCTCTCATTTCACTTCAACTTGATAAGTGATGTTTTAGACCTACTTTGAAAATGACCATCGACGTTTTCTAATTTTTTTTACGGGGGAGGGGGAGGGGGAGGAGTGGGGACGCCGGCCAAAGACCCCCAATAGTTTCAAAATTCAAATATATGTTCAAAACAAAAAAAAAAAAACTTTACAAATATCACAAGCCATTCCCTAGTCTTTGGATAAGTGGTTCATAGCTTAAAATAATATTCAAAGCAAGTCAATACGGATAACCGAAGGGATAATAGGTTAGAATAACTCATTTTTGCATTAACTGGTGTAAATAAGGGTGGACATTCGGGTATCCATTCGAGTTTGGTTCTGGTCTATTTAGGTTTCGGGTTTTCGGAGTCAAAAATTTCAGCCACATTCGGGTATTTCTAAATTTCAGTTCGGGTTCGGTTGATCTTTGCGGGTTCTGTTCGGATTTGGTTAACCCATTTAAATGATTTTTAAAATTTTAAGTTTCATTATATACTTTAAATTTCTCAAAATCTATAAATAAAATAAGATATTTCATATAAATTTGATTAACATATGTCAAAATACTTAAACTTAATATATAAATTGGTTTGGTTTGAATATTTTGATAGAGAATCAATAGATATTTCAAATATTTTTGGTGTTTTGAATATATTTTAGCTATTTTATACATTTACTTTTGACTATTTGTATATATTTTCAAGTATTTTAGACAACTTAAAAATATCTTATATATTTTGGATGATTTTTAATATACATTAAATCTAAAAATAATTAATATATTTAGGTATATAAATCTATATTGGATACATTCGGATACCCGAAATACTTCGGTTCGGATCGGGTTTGGTTTCGGTTCTCTAGATACCAAAATTTTGAACCCGTTCGGATATTTAATCAATTTCGGTTCGGGTTCGCTACTACTTTCTCGGATCGGGTTCGGTTCGGTTCTTCGGATTCGGTTTTTCTGCCCCGGTGTAAATCTGCCCGTGACAGTTTTTTTTTTCTTTTTTACAAAAAGAAAAAGGACGAATACAAAACCGGCGAGCTTGGCAACTCTCGGAAACTAAGCCAGAGGATATGAGGAATCTACCATAGTTCTCATAAAAACCGGATAAACTTTTATTGGAACTCCTGATTATTTATTAGATATCATGTATGGTGTGTATTTCACCGATGAGTGAAAGGGAAAATAAAAATATAAGGCTTGGAGTTGAATTTATTAGGTTTAACAAAAGACGGAAATCGGGTAATAGGTCATTAGAATTTTGGACTATTGGATATGTTTTGAAGTGTAAAGTTATCCATCTATCTATAATAATAAAACAGAGTTATCTCTCACATCATGCGTCCACGTCAGCAAGCACATATAGGCATTTTGTGCCACCTGTCACATAAAAAAACAACTTTCCTAATTTTTAGTTCGCAAGATAATTCTGAAAAATATTATGGGCTAATATCAGGTTTGTTTGTTCAAGCCCATTTGTTTGTCTGTCAAGCACATGACGTCTTTCATCCTAGCCGCCTCCGATTAGATTCTTGTAACGTCTTCTCTTTCCCATTAATTTTTTCCTTTAATCAGACCATTAACATCGTCATCCCACTCGCTGCATTATTAATTCGAGCTCAGACTCTTCGTTACCTAACCGGCGAAAGGTCTCTTCATACGCTTAGAAAAATTTTACGATTTTTTGGTGATATTTCTTCTTTCCTTTTTTTTTTTGCAGATTTGGTTTCGTCGATCGACCTTGACTCGACTTGGGTTTGTGCTTTCAGTCCGTATAAAGAACACCTTGCCTCTCTTCTCCTTCTGCCATGTCACTAAATAGGAAGAGGAGAGCCTTCCACGTGTCTCACTCCACACAGAACTCACCGTTTCAATAATTCAAAGTCATCGTTTCCTTTGCGCGGCTTTAATATTAACTGTTGATTTGGGCTACGAAATATTTTCAAATGGGCTCTAATACACAGAACTCACACGTAAGGGAATACGTATGGTCGTCTCCCGCTTCCCTTACGCGATCCCGACTCTTCCCGGAGGGAAGAAGCCTCCTTTTGTTTCTGTATTCCTGAAGCCGTTGGGGAACACGCTTTTGACAGATCAGAGTGGCGTTGTATTTCCTGGCGGCGACTGATGTTGCGGAGGATCCGGTTTAAGGCTGGTGCTTCTTCCTAGGCTGGTTGTGAACGGAAGCCTGATGGTGCTGATGGAGCTCCGATGAATTGAAATGGCTTGCGGATTGCTTAGTTATCTTTTTCAGTAGTGAAGATTGGGCAGCAGCCGAAGCCTTGGGGAAGTTAGCCTACGGTGGAAAGAAATGATCTTTCCTCCATTAGCTTTGTTTGGATGCGTTACTTCATTTTAGGTGATGCAAGTTCAGTTCCATCGCATACAAAATCACACCTAAGAAAACTTTACATGTTTTGGTCTTCTTTCGGTATTTGCAATGACAGCAGACGCATGAGAGATGTATAGTGTGGAATGGATGGGTTTGTATAAAGTTCTCTTCTCTTTAGAATTTGATACCCCCGAGCCTTTTGAATTCTCGGATAGATGGCGGTGAAGGAGTGAGAGCAGGTCGCATGTGGAATTGGTGTCCGTCTACACGGATTAATTTGTCTCTTAATTTTGTCTTTAGAACTGCAAATAATGGAGCTTTTGTTCAGCACTTGATATGAAGGGTCTTTAGAAACATTACGTGATTAAGGCAGGGGAAGAAGATTTTGGAGGAGAGATGGATCAGGTCAAGCTGAGGTTGAGTTTGAGTTTCTTCAGATTGGTCAAGAACAAGAGGATAACTATTCCAATCTCATGGTAAATTACTTTGACATTAAAGTCCTTACAGCTTTTATGGGAGACATATTGATGTTCATATGCCTTATCATGATCTTAGTGTCGTTGATGTCTTTTCTGCTGTTGTCCGTCAAGTGACAGCTTTTATGGTTTGTATTATCGGTTTTTATTGGGATTTAACGGTTTTTGGTTTTATCTATTTAATAGATAAACTGAATGAAGTGCGAAACCATTTGTAAATCGTTTTAGTTTCTACTCTGATTAATTTGATGTCATATTCAGTTTGGTATGGGAACTGCATATGTAACAAATGATACTATAATAGTTAATATTGTATTTGTTGGGGAAAGTCACACGGCGCAGCGGAAATACTTATGGTCGTGTTCCCCTGACCTTGTGCGAACCTGTGAGGAAAATACTTCGACGATGGCAAGATATCAAAGTTGCGATAACTAAATGAGACACACAATTTTACGTGGAAAACCTCCTCGATGTGAGAAGGAAAAACCACGGGACCGTAGTCCACTCAACAATCCACTATATAAATGTTTGTGAGTACAACCACGTCCTCCCTGTTCAACAGCCTGAACAGAACAGAGAGTCTAGCTACAAATAGCTATCTCCAACACAAACAACAACAACAAGAGAGCAACACAAAGCTTCAAAACCGGCAGCAACCAAACGACCTCAGCTCACAAAGATTCCGGCTTCCAGAAACTAATCCAACCGTACAAATCCAAGATAAACAAGTCGACAATACCTCTGCCAAATTTCAGCTCAATAAGAGAAGATCTCACCGTTGGATTTACCAAACACCCAAGACTGCTCTGCTGAAGAACTATGGCGACCAGCTTCAAGAAAACCCAGACAACAGAAGATCCAACCGTTGAAATCCAAATCCCTTCGGTGAACCTCTAACCCACTGACTGAAGAAGCTTCCCACAAAATATCAGCCCGATCAGGATCCGTTTGACCCTCCAAATCCAGTCTTGAAATCACCTTACGAGTTTTCTCCTTCTCTCTCTTCTTTCTCTCTTTTGTCTCTCTCTCTAAACTCTATTATTGTGAGTCTACAGTGCAAAGGGTCATGAGAATTATTATTATGTCTCATGCCCACTTGGTTCTCTCCATCTAGGAGGGACCCAACAAACTCCCCCTCCGACTAGATGGAAGAAACAGCCATTCCGGCTATCTCTCGGCATACCTCAAGCTTCCCCCTCGGTAATGACTTCGTCATCATATCAGCTCCATTATCATCCGTATGAACTTTCTCAAGTTCCACTTCCTTAGAAGCAACCACATCACGTATCCAATGATACCTCCTCTGAATGTGTTTTGACTTCGAATGAAATGTAGAATTCTTCCCGAGACAAATAGCGCTTTGACTATCACAAAGCAACACATACTTTTCTTGCTTGAAACCGATCTCTTCACAGAAGTTCTTCATCCACAACAACTCTTTACAAGCTTCAGTTGCGGCAATGAACTCTGCCTCAGTGGTAGATAGTGCAACACACTTTTGCAGCCTTGACTGCCATGCCACAGCTCCACCCGCAAATGTTACCAAGTAACCCGAAGTAGACTTGCTAGAATCAGCATCTCCCGACATGTCAGAATCAGTGTAACTGACAAGCAATAGCTTCTTACCTCCAAATGTAATCTTCAAATCAGAAGTCCCTCTGAGATATCTCAAAATCCACTTCACAGCATTCCAATGTTCTCTTCCCGGATTGGAGAGAAACCTGCTGACAACTCCAACGGCGTAGGCTAAATCCGGTCTTGTACAGACCATGGCATACATCAAACTACCCACTGCAGAAGCATATGGAACCTTCGCCATATCTTCCTTCTCCGCATATGTCTTCGGACTTTGTTGACTGCTCAGTCTTAAGTGTGGAGCAAGAGGAGTACTCAACACTTTAGACTTGTCCATGTGAAACCGCTTAAGTACTTTTTCAATGTACTTCTCCTGAGATAAGTGAATCAGCTTCTCACCTCTATCCCGAATAATTCTCATACCAAGAATCTGTTTCGCTGGACCCATATCTTTCATGGCAAAGGACTCACTGAGCTGCTCTTTCAACTCCTTAATTCTGTCCATGTTCCTGCCCACAATCAACATATCATCGACATACAGCAACAAGATGATAAAATCATCCTCACCGAACACCTTCACAAATACACAATGGTCTGAATCAGTCTCTGCATAACCATGCTCCCCCATAACAGACTTGAACTTCATGTACCACTGCCTTGGTGCTTGCTTCAATCCATAAAGGCTTTTCTTCAAGCGGCAAACCAAATTTTCTTTGCCCTTTTGCACATAGCCTTCCGGTTGTTCCATGTAGATCTCTTCCTCCAAATCACCATGAAGGAAAGCAGTCTTCACGTCCATTTGCTCAACCTCTAGATCAAGGCTCGCTGCCAATCCAAGTACAACCCGAATGGATGACATCTTCACAACAGGAGAAAAGATTTCATCATAATCAATTCCCTTCTTTTGGCTGTAGCCTTTCACAACCAATCTAGCCTTGTGTCGAGGTGGCAAATTTTCATCCTCATGCTTAATTCTGTACACCCACTTATTAAGCAAAGCCTTCTTGCCCTTAGGCAATTCCACCAACTCAAAAGTATGGTTCTCCTCAAAAGAATCCATCTCCTCATCCATGGCTCCAAACCACTTATCCTTGTGTTCATCCTCCAAAGCTTCATCATAGCTTTCAGGCTCTCCCCCATCAGTAAGTAATACATACTCACTAGGATCATACCTTGTCGACGGTTTAAGACCTCTCTCGGATCTTCTAACAATAGTAGGTTGGTTCTCAGCAGCTGGTGTCTCACCATGATCGTCACCATGATCACCACTACCATCTTCATGTGCGGGAGCATCTGCACTGGGTGTATTATCCTGAACCTCAACCTCAACCTCACCGTGAACCGATGTAGAAGGAGTAGCCTCTGTATCGATCAAACCCTCAAAAATCTGAGTTGGCTTTTTGGACTTGTCAATGTCCTTAATCGTTTGATCTTCCATAAACACAACATCTCTGCTCCTTACGAGCTTCCTCTCAACGGGATCATAAAATCTGTACCCGAACTCATCATGACCATAACCGATGAACACACACTGCCGCGACTTCATCTCAAGCTTCGATCTATCAACCTTGGGAATATGAACAAATGCCTTACACCCAAAGACCCTCAAGTGACTGTAAGAAACATCCTTACCAGTCCAAACCCTCTCTGGAACATCACCATCCAATGGAGCACTTGGTGACAAATTCAGCACATGAACCACCGTGTTCAAAGCTTCTGCCCAGAAAGTCATCGATAAGCCTGACTGTGAGATCAAACATCTCATCCTCTCGACAATCGTTCGATTCATCCTTTCAGCCAACCCATTTAACTGTGGAGTATGAGGTGGCGTGAATTGATGCCTTATTCCATGCTCTTTGCAATAAGCATCAAATGGTCCAAGATACTCTCCACCATTATCACTGCGGATACACTTCAGCTTCTTCCCCGTTTGTCTCTCAACCAATGCCACAAAGTGCTTGAAATATCCCAGCACCTGATCCTTCGTCCTCATAGGAAATACCCACGACTTCCTTGAATGATCATCAATAAAAGTCACATAATATGATGCGCCACCAAGAGATCTTGTCTTCATTGGACCACACACATCTGAGTGTACCAAATCCAGTACCTCGGGTTTCCTAGAAGGTGCGGAAGACTTGAAAGATACCCTGTGTTGTTTTCCCGCAAAGCAATGCGAACACTTCTGTAGGTGCAAACCAGAGATTCCTGGAATCACCTCATTCTTAGACAACACAACCATTCCTTTCTCACTCATGTGACCGAGTCTCTTATGCCATAGCTCCATGGCATTATCATTCTCCACCGCATTAACAACATCTTTGGAGACCTTAGCCTGCATCCAATAGAAAGATGAAGACTTCTCACCTCGAGCCACAATCAAAGAACCGCGAGAGAGCTTCCATTTACCACCACCGTGCAAACTGAAATAACCCTCATCATCAAGTCTTCCCGTCGATATCAGATTCATCCTAATATCAGGAACATGCTTAACATCCTTAAGCACCAGCCTAGTACCAAGACTAGTCTCCAAGCAAACATCACCAATGCCAGCAACCTGAGCCATCGCATCATTCCCCATCTTCACAGAACCATAATTACCCGTAGTATAGGTAGAAAACAAATCCCGCTGTGATGTAGCATGAGTAGTAGCTCCACTGTCAATCACCCAACTGGTGTCCTGGCATGCGACATTAATGGCATCACCCTCAAGAAGAATGAGAAACTGATCTTCGGTGAGAGTCACCCGATCCACCTTTTCTTCTTGATTTCCTTGCTGCTTGTTTTTCAACTTCCAGCAATCCTTCTTCATGTGCCCTTTCTTATGACAGAAATAGCACTCCATATTTGCAAATCTATTAGACTTGCTCCTGCTCCTGTTCTTGTCTCTCTTGGGATCTCTACTTGTACTTCTCCCCCTTGACTCAGTAACAAAGACATCTGAACGCGAACTGCTAGCATTCGACTGCCTTCTTGCTTCCTCATTAAGAACACTGTTCTTCACTGAATCCATCGAAATAACACCTTCCGACGCGGAGTTACAAAGAGACATCCTGAAAACCTCCCAAGAGTCCGGTAAAGTACCGAGAAGCCACAGACCGTGAATCTCATCATCAAACTTGATGCCCATATCAGACAACTTGTTGAGCAATCCCTGAAACGCATTCAAGTGATCTGTCATCGGAGTCCCCTCCTGATACCTCAGCTCAATCAACTTCTTGATCATGTACATCTTGTTGTTTCCGGTCTTCCTAGCATATAACTGCTCCAGCTTCTTCCACAAAGAACGAGCATCCGTCTCAGTCTCAATATGATGCAACACATTATCATCTACCCACTGCCTTATCAACCCACACACTTGGCGATGCTGCAGCTTCCACTCTTCATCCGTCTTCTTCTCAGGTTTCTGCTCCTCGAAGACTGGAACATGGAATTCTTTAACAAAGAGCAAATCCTCCATCTTGCCCTTCCATAGATGATAGTTAGCACCATTCAAGCTTATCATCCTGCTCATATTTTCCATCTTTCACACAAGCAAATAACAACCCAAAGTTATCAAAACCAAAGCTCTAAAACCAGAAGCTCTGATACCACTCTGTTGGGGAAAGTCACACGGCGCAGCGGAAATACTAATGGTCGTGTTCCCCTGACCTTGTGCGAACCTGTGAGGAAAATACTTCGACGATGGCAAGATATCAAAGTTGCGATAACTAAATGAGACACACAATTTTTACGTGGAAAACCTCCTCGATGTGAGAAGGAAAAACCACGGGACCGTAGTCCACTCAACAATCCACTATATAAATGTTTGTGAGTACAACCACGTCCTCCCTGTTCAACAGCCTGAACAGAACAGAGAGTCTAGCTACAAATAGCTATCTCCAACACAAACAACAACAACAAGAGAGCAACACAAAGCTTCAAAACCGGCAGCAACCAAACGACCTCAGCTCACAAAGATTCCGGCTTCCAGAAACTAATCCAACCGTACAAATCCAAGATAAACAAGTCGACAATACCTCTGCCAAATTTCAGCTCAATAAGAGAAGATCTCACCGTTGGATTTACCAAACACCCAAGACTGCTCTGCTGAAGAACTATGGCGACCAGCTTCAAGAAAACCCAGACAACAGAAGATCCAACCGTTGAAATCCAAATCCCTTCGGTGAACCTCTAACCCACTGACTGAAGAAGCTTCCCACAAAATATCAGCCCGATCAGGATCCGTTTGACCCTCCAAATCCAGTCTTGAAATCACCTTACGAGTTTTCTCCTTCTCTCTCTTCTTTCTCTCTTTTGTCTCTCTCTCTAAACTCTATTATTGTGAGTCTACAGTGCAAAGGGTCATATGAATTATTATTATGTCTCATGCCCACTTGGTTCTCTCCATCTAGGAGGGACCCAACAGTATTTGTATATTACGTTTGTAAAATATATGCGAATAAATAATATATTTTGTTTTATATCTGGTTTAGTATGGTTACACTACACTTGCAATAAAACTAAATAAAAAGTATAAATTTGTTAATTAAATTCGGTAGCCGAAGCTAAGTCGACAATAACATCAACATATATATACCCACTAATGATTAACTCACACATGTATAACGACTTACACGTGCTAGCTGCAATTTGCAGGCTTATCACACTCGAGAAATACAAAAGTATTTTTATAACAACACCGACGATGGCATAGCGCATATCTACATAGCATGTAAATGTTTGTATAAAAGTTCTATTTACCTACGCTATAATAATGTTATGTAGAAGTGAATACAGGTCTGGAAACAATATTGGATAAACTTGGATCGAAACTAAATAAAACAAGCGTTACAGTTGCTAGAATCAGATGTAGGCATCATTTTATGGAGAATTAAAATAACAGACTAATGCTTTTTGACGAAGTGTAATAGTGTAAAAGAAAACGATTTTATGTCATTGGTGAAACTCTGAAAACCGGTATGATACATGTTAATACTACAAGTAAAAAAAAATCAAGATTTAAGAAATACCAACGCCGAAATACAAATGGTAAAATTTGGTTTCATAGTTTGAGCTAAATATGTTAGCTCATGGTTAGGGAATACTATTTTGAAAATATTTTTTTTTGAATTTTAGCAAATGCCAACGCCGGATTACAACTTAAGAGTTAAAATTAAGAATTGTAAAGTGTGGACTAATGCAAACTATGCAATAAACCCACACCTCAATCAGTGCTGGTCCTGAGATATTCATAGTCCAATACGAAATACAAAACTGAAGCCTCTAGATAATATATAAAAAATATGTCGATAAAAAACTAAAGTTTATAATAAAAAAATTACAATATCCTCAAAACTAAAAAAACTTATCAGTTCTTAAATATAGATTTTCTTGCATTTTTTCCTGCAAAATTATCCATCAAATTTTCGTAATCAAGGTTCTTGATCATATCCTTTTCAATGGGCAAGATAGCCAAACCATTTAATATTTCTTGTGAGATAACAAATTATCAAATTGATATATTTATAAGTAATAACACTGAAAAAAATAGGCCCTAAAATTTTGACAAAAATAGTAGGCCCCATACGTTTGTATCGAATGTTTTGGTTCAAGCCCGGGCCTGACCTCAATTGTACATTACAAAAAAAAAATACAATTCTACTACACAAATTTGTAATTACACAAGTCATAAAAGAAGCGTACGAAAATCTGGTCCGAACCAAAAATGAACAAAATTCCATAAATTTAATAACGAACTTAAGAATATATTTGACAAAATATCAAAATTCCGCGCAAAGCGCGGACTTCCCCTAGTGTCTCATAAAGCGCCGGAAACACAAATTTATTTGATTTATTATGAAAGTAAAGACAAGTTCACATACATGCATGCGGGTATTATCTCAACCCATTATTCATGGCCATAGATCTCAGGCGTTTTACAATATTACATGATCTCTTGACTAGTAGAATGGGAACATCCTTAGACCTAACTTCTCAACACGTGAAGTTTAAGTAGTAGCCTTAGTAGTAGCATCATCATCAACCTTCATATGAACTTGACGAATAAGGTCTTAGCCTCATCATTGGTGACAATTAGCTGTGGTGCACTCAACCAAGCCACTGGGATGTTTCCAACGGTTCCAGATGAGGTGGTCAACTTGTAAGTATGTGCTCCTGTAGCTTCTTCTATCTTAAACAAGCTATTTGGGGCCGTCCGTTCACCACCTATGATAATGGCAGGAAACATCGACTGCCCATAACCTGGAAAACTCGTTGCATACAGGCAAGATAATAATGGTTGGATTCAAAAAGGTCAAAGCTTTGGTTTTCAAAGCTCTTGCTCCACTATCTTTTTCCTTATGGTTGAGTTCGGAATCCTGACCAATATAGATCTGGATTCAGGCCGTAGATGAATTTCGAGTTTCATTCCTCTATCCTCAAATGTGAGTTAACACACTTCTGAGGAAAACGCCCAAAATGAAGTCTTGATGTAGATTTGCTCCTTTTTTGAAGACAGAGTCTGGAATTTTAATCCTTGGGATGCCTTCAGGGGTAAAAGTGGAGTCTGCAATTTTTTTGAGAGTTTTATCAGTAGATTTCTTTCGGTTTTTTGCCCAGTTGGTGGGAAGAGGAGGAGAGGCGATGGATTGTTGGCTAGTGGGGTTTGGTTGCAAATTAGTGGGAGGATGAATAGGCGGCTGAGCATTGCTAGGAAGGTGGGTAGGAGACGATAGAGGAGGAAAGGAAATAGGGTCCAGAGGTTGACTGGAGCGTTACCAGATGCTTCCAGCATGGAATTATCTTTATCCTTACTAGAAGGAGAGTTTGAAATAAATGGACTAGCGGCGAAGTAGAGCACTCAGGAGCCGTGGCTTCAACCGAAGTAGAAGAGACTTGCGGAAGCAGGTCCACCAGTGCTGAAGAAACAATGGAATCAGTTGGTAGTGAAGGAAGAGTCCAAGGAGAACCCAATGAAGAAAACTTATTTGGAACAAAGGAAGCACGGGGGATGGAGAGAGCAGGGGGGGAATTTGGTGAGGGACAGATTAGGGTCGGAGGAGGGGAAGCCAAAGTCAGGCAGATGGGGTGGCGGGCGGAAGGGATTTGCAGCCATGGTTGGGCTGTAGGGTTGCAGGGGGATAAGGGTTTTCACAAAAAACGAGACGCTAGAGAGAAAAGAAGTTTTTCTCTACGAGGTGTGCAAGGCACCAAGGCAAAAAATAAATTCTACTGGCCCATGGAGAAAAACTAGGTAGGCGAATGCCTAACCACAGGAATTTTATAAGGTAAATGACAAGTGTATACAAGGATTTACGAATGCTTGAAAATAAAGAACAAAGCTTAGAGCACACCATTGGAGTAGCAATAGAATATTGAAAATAGAATTTCATGTTTGAGAACAAAGCTTAGAGCACACCATTGGAGTAGCAATAGAATAATATTTTTTTTTTTTGAATAGTTAAAGACTCTAATCATAATTATAAGTCCAATGGTGTTATCAATTATGGAGTTCTTAGAATTTTTTTTTTTTTTTTGAATTGAATCTTAAAAATTAAAAATTATTAAATTTGTAAAACATTTAAATTTAAAATTTTCATTTATTGAATGATTAAATGTAAACATACAATAATTAAACATCTTCATCATTACCAAACTTGTTCCAAATATTCTCAATCAAATCATATTCAATTGTTCATGTATATGCCTATCACGAACATGACTCCGTACGCCAAGCATATTACCGAGATTTGAAGGCATGTCGGTAGAATATGACATATCCACCTGTGAACTTCTACTCGAGTCTCCTTCTTCAAACTCAGATATATCATACTGAGTGTATCCATTGCGTTCATTTTCTACTATCATATTGTGCAGTATGATACATGTTCGCATAACCATCCCTATTTGTCTCTTGTCTCACAAAATAGCCGGGTTTTTCACTATTGCAAATCGAGCTTTGCAATACTCCAAAAGCACGCTCCACATCTTTTCGGGTTGTTTCTTGAACTTTAGAAAATAACTCGGCTTTAGGACCTTGAGGGAGTGAGATAGATTGGATAAATATTGACCATTTTGGATATATGCCGTCCGTGAGGTAGTACGCCAAATCATATTGGTGTCCGTTGACCACGTACTGTACCCTTGGAGCTCGACCTTGTAAAATGTCATCAAAAACAGGGGACCGATCGAGGACGTTAATATCGTTTAAGGTACCTGGAGGACCAAAAAAAGCGTGTCATATCCAAAGATCTTGTGAAGCTACATCCTCCAAGACAATTGTCGGCTTTCCTGATCCACGTGTGTATTGTCCTTTCCAAGCGGTTGGGAAATTTCTCCACTCCCAATGCATACAGTCGATGCTTCCTATCATCCCAGGAAAGCCGCGTATCTCTCCAATATCGAGTAGTCGTTGAAGATCCTCTGGAGTGGGTCTTCCTAGATACTCATCTCCAAATAACTGTATTACGCCTTCTGTGAAATTGCTTAAACACGAAAGTGTTGTGCTTTTACCAAGTTGGAGATATTCGTCAACGGCGTCAGCCGCACAACCATAAGCAAGCATACGAAGAGCTGCCGTACACTTTTGTAGTGGAGATAGACCTAACCTTCCAACAACATCTCTTCTTTGTTGAAAGAATGGAACATTTTCTGAGAGGCGATCGACAATACGCATGAATACTGCCTTGTTCATGCGGAAACACCGTCTGAATAAATGAGCCGGAAATGTCGGATCTTCACAGAAGTAGTCATTCCATAGACGGTTATGGCCCTCTTCGCGGTTTCGTTCGACATATGCACATTTTTCTGTTTCTTTGTTCGGTTCTCCACGATGTTATTGTATGTATCTTCAAAATATTCATCGATAGCCTCATCCAAAGCCGCATTTAATCTTCGATCGACTTCATCTGCCATCTATTGTATGTATTGTATGTATTAGAGATGGTTGTATTACGTTGAGCTTTTGATTTGGGATCAGCGAAAAGAATGTCAAAGATGGTTCTATTATTTTTCTGAATGATAATTGAGAATTTTAATTGTACAAATGAGACTATAGAATTGAGAAAATTCATTTAAGATTAGAAAAAGTAGAATATATTTATGCACTTATCATTTGGATGCAAGCAAACAAACAATATTACCTTTTCTAGTTGAGTCTTGACTCTTTTCAAACTATGGAAGAAGAGGAAGATATGTCGTGATATGTTGAGAGATTGTAGAATAGATCAACTACAAACTGTGGAAGAAGAGGAAAGAAATTTCATAACAAGATTGAAAAAAAGCGTTACATGTTCTGAGTACAAGAAGAGCAAAGGAAATAGCTCATAGCCAACACTACAAACTGACTTATAAAGACAACTTGGAAATACAAAGCAACAAAGAAACAGACACCCGTGACTTGGTGCACATGAAAATACAAAAGCAACACAGAAACAAAGAACTCGTGACTTGGTTCACATGGAAATACAAGCTACAATAAAGAAACTACCTGTGACTGAACAAGGAAGAGACACCATCTTTTGTCTTCATCTGGCACATGGTCTTGTACTTCACCTGAAACAGAGAATATGAGATGAGTAAGTAAAGTAAAAAATAGTTGCAAACTTCTAATGCAAACATCACTAAAACTAACAAACCATCAATCATGACAACATCTCAGACAAAAGTTTCATTTTGAGAGCTAATTCCATCTCAGAGAGTGGCTCGGGCTTTGCAAGCAAACTTTCTAGCAAACTTTGCTTCGAGATTTGCTTTTTCATCTCCAACAATCCTTCTAGCTTCGCCAATTCTTCTTCTTTTCCAGTTTTCTTCCTCTTCTCCGCAGCCTTAGCAGCCTTAACCCCTATTGGTCTCTCTTCTGGCTCTGGCACTGGAGAATCCACTGGTTTGCGCTTATCCTTGTCCTTCTCCAGATAGGTGGAGCACCATTTCACATCATGCCTAAGCTCCCTCCACGCATGTTCCAAGTTGAACTTCATGTTCTGGTCACTGTAGAAGATATCCAAGGCTGCCTTCATCACATCGTGGTCATTTTGCCCGCTTCTCTGCTCCCTCAGTGCCATTTCGTAGCAGCCAGCAAACTTACAGACCAAATCATTGATCCTAGCCCATCTTTGCTTGCATTGCCCTAGTTCTCTTGGCACTGTCCCAACCAGGAGAGGACTGGAGTTGTAGTACTCTACAATCCTCTTCCAGAAGGCACCACCTTTTTGTTCATTACTCACTATTGAATCTTTGCTGGTGTTGAGCCAAGCACCAATGAGGATTATATCATCCTTGACAGACCACTTTCTCCTCTCTTTGACACTAGACTCTTCAGGACATTGGCTACTAAACAAAGGAGTTTCTAATGAGTCAAGGTCAACTGACCCTTGGCTCGCTAAGAGGTTAACAAAACTAGAGGAGTTTAACATTTAGGAAGAAGTCTCTGTGATTCTCTACTAGAAACGGAGATGATTAAATAAGGGATTCTACATTGAATCCTAGTAGAAAACTGTCATATCAGAACAACTAGAGATAATTTAATGAAGTTTTAGTTTGCAAGATGCAATTAGAGTCAATTTAATGGTGGTTTAGTGTGCATTTATAACTACAAAGTTGGAAAGTACAAACTGCAAAGTAATTGTTTTCAAACTACAAAGTTACTGACAGTCCTATCCGTTTCAATTCAAACTGCTAAGTTTTAACTAGAGAGTTAAAGAGTTCTAACAAGGAAAAGAAGACGGGTAAGTTTATGCACTAACCTCACAGAACTCTCTCAAGTTCAGACACACACTTGACCAGCATTCTCACCTGTGCCTGGACAGACATCAGACAAACCAAACAATAGGTTAGAAATATAGTACAAACAACTATCAATTTATGATACTGATAACATATAAACTCACCTTAAGTGTCTCGCACTCTCTCAGAAGTTTCTCATGCTCGTGAACCCGTACTTTGAGCCTCTCAACTTCTTGTTGCACACCCATAACCGATGGTTGCCTGAAATGCAGCCCGTCATTCTGCCAAAACAAAATAATATTTGTCAAACAGCAAATAAATGTGGAAGAACAAGATCGATAATCGCATATAAATTAAATATATGTCAAGAACACTTCACACCTGGTAGTCTTTGCAGATGAAGTATCCTCTTCATCTACGAATTCCTTCGTGATTGATCCACAGGGGCACAGTTTGGGAATCCTTTGCGTGCTTTCATATCTCGCAGTTCTTCCTCCATTTCAGAACCTGCGAGAAGAAAAAAAAATTTAGATTCACTGGATTGTAACCATTGCAAACATATAAGCGATTCTAAATCCACAATTAATCAAACCCAGACGAATTTCATTCAAAAAAAAAATTATCAAATCCAGACGAAAACCCTTAATCGATTTTGAACTCAATCCCGAACCTTTAATCGCGACGATAACAACAAACAAGCGAATCGAAAAGAAGAAAATAGCAAACCCAGACGAAAACCCTAATTCGATTTAAATCCCCAATTCGATTAGTAACCCTAAATCTATTTAAACCCCACAATCGAACCCTTAAAACTGATGAAATCAACAAGCATCAACTCGAGAAGGAAAAAAAATGAACAAAGAGCTCGGATTTACCTTCAACAAAGACGCTCTCTTATCGCCTCTCTATCGCCTCAGTTTTTTTTTTCAGGTGGTCGCGATAATGATAGATTATTCTCCCCCCTTACGAAAGACAACCCTAAACCCGAACCAATCCCGTATTGCCAGCACATTAAGGATTTGGTCCTTAATCCCCTTAATTAAAGACTCCTTCTTAGCTTGCCGGATTTTTTTAATCCCTTTAGCTTAAGGATTAATGCTAAGGATTCTGTTAACATCCCGCGTTGGGGGTGGTCTTATATTTTACTTATCCTTACAGTAGAAAAAAGTGTACGTGCATGCGTACGTGCGGGTATTAATCTCAACCCCTTATTTTTGGCCATGGACGGAGTCTTTGGCTTTTACATTACAAAATCATCCTTAGTCCTAACTTCTCAACACGAGAAGTAGAAGTAACATCCGTAGTAACAGCATTAACTTTGATGAATTTGAAAAATATGGTCTTAGCCACATCATTGGTGAGAACTAGTTGTGAACTGTCCAAGGGCCCTGGGATGGCTCCCACGGTTCCGTCAGAAGTGGTAAATCTGTAAATGTTTGTTCTTCCTTCTTCTCCCACTTTCTCTATCTTAAACCGGCTGTTTCGTTCCCGCGGGTTACCACCGATTTGAATTGCAGGCTCTTCGGAAATCAGTGAGGATCCATCGACTTCCCAGAACTTGGAGATGTCCTTGCAGACGTTGGACTTGAACTCGATGGTTATACCGAAATTTGTACGGACAGGGGAGAATGGTAGGGGAGGGATCAACGTCGGTGGAAAGGAGAAGCTAACCTGCACGCCCGGTTCGCCCGGAAGTGCTTGGGTGATACCAAGTAGACAAAGGGAAATTTTAGCAGCAAGTGGGACAAGGCCACCTCCGTTATTCCCGGTATTGCCAGCTGGTTGGATGAAGTATTGATCATTGATTCGAACTCTGTTTCCGTTGGTGTCCCTCACCCATTCTTGTCCGTGGGTGCAGACAGCTGCAGCCAACAGGAGAGTAATGAGAAAAGAGACCAATGGGAATGATGACATGATTGTGATTGTTTGTTTGAGTGAGTTGAGCTATAGAGATCAGAAACATGTATCGGTATTTATAAGAATTCTTTCAAGTAAATTCAAAAACGGGAATTTTCATGTTTATTAATTTCTTGCTACTATTATTCATATTTACCATCACAAAAAAAAACATTTTCAAAAATACCTCAAAAATACCTTCTCTATTGGCAAATGACTCTTATACTCTATGTTACATGGAAACGGAAGCGGGTACGTGGAAGCGGAAGCGGGTACGTGGAAGCGGAAGCTTATGAAAACGCATAAGCGATTTTTTTTGAAAAATTAGGAAGGGGTACGTGTCGGAAGCGTATATCCATATATATGTTTATATATATACATATTAAAATATAAGATTTTTTTTAAAAAAATTAGGACTAAAATTTTATAAGATATAAATTTAAAATAAAATATTTATTCATTTATAATAATTTTGAAATGATTTCATATTAAAACTGTGAAAATACACATAAATTAAGTTTAAAGGAAATTATTATATTAATTATTTTTAATACTTCATAAATAATTGACACAATATATTTGAATATATGATATATGTTTAATAAGAACCTCAATACATAAAGATAATTTATATTATTAATTTTAATATTTATATATTTATATTTTCTCTATTCATTATTACTATTAAAATTTGGATTTTATATAAATTAATAACTATGATATTTTTTTTTTGATATATATGACATTGTATTTTTTTAAAGAATAGAAACATGATTCCAAAACGGAATGAAATCATAAGCTTCCAACATGTTTTTTTTAAAAGAATATTTTGGAAGCGAGATTCCGTAAGGTTTTACAAGGTTCCGATTCCGATTTCGGTTCCGAAGCGGGAAGCGGACGTCCGATGAAACTTCCGTGCAAGGTAGCTTATACATTTGTTCTCTATATATATAATAAATAATTATTTAAAAAAAAATATATATATATTTTATGTTTTCGAATTATGCTTTTTCAAATTCAAAATTTTTTTTATAAATTTTCTTTTGAATTTATTTTTTCGAAAATCGAAAAATTATTTTTGAAACTTTTTTTAAAAAAAATTCTAGTTTTTAAAGTATTTATTTATATATTTATTAGAATCCTAAATTTCACATTCCAAAAATCTATCACACCTCTCAATTTTGAACCCTAAGTCTAGAATAATTAATTTTAAGGTTATAAATGTCTTTTACTTTTCGTTAAAAGTGAGAATAAAAGTGGCTAGTGTATACATGAAAATTGATACTATTAATCTGGTATTTTTGGCAATTTTCTATTTTTTTTTGTCAAACAGCAATTTCCCATTCAAAACAGCTTAATGTTTTTAGAAAAGATCTTAAAACTGCTTGTGACAGTAGAAAAAAAAGATTAATATTTCATTCATTCACGTGGTGGGTTGCTTTTTTTAGCAGTGAGTGATGAAAATATGGGTTTAGACTTTACTATTCGTGTTACATAAAAAAAAAAGACTTTATGCTATTTAATTCAAACTTCGACTTTTTAGCACGAGGAACATGCAAAACATTCATGTTAACTAACATTTAAAGGACGATCAAATAATTAAGGGGAAGAAGACATTACTTTTCTTCAAAAAAAAGACGTATGAATTATTCTAGAACGAGAAAAAAAATAGAATTATTATTTATTAGATGGATACTTCAAATAATAGAGAATTTCGATGTAGAGATGCCTGAAAATCGTATACTTTTCCGATTTGTTCTATCTATTTTGACCTATCAGCTTGAATGAGAACAAGACAAGTAAAAGAAAAAAATATGTAGAGTAAATATAATGCAACGGAAAGGTCAATAATATTTGCTTTCTGTTTTCATATACACCAATTGTTTTCCTGCACCATGTGCAACAATAAAAATTTTAAATTAAATTATAATTAAAAATAAAATTTGATTATTATTTTAAATTTGATTATTTTTTCTAATATTTTAATTTATATTTTGATTTAATTGAACATAAAACTAAGTTTAACTAAATAATTTTAAATTATATTTAAGAATCTCTATAATATTATTTGAGAAGTCAGTTTCCTAGGTGTCGCACTCACGTTAAATTTTACGACGGTTATTTACAAATGTACCATTAATGAATTAAACTATTATTTCAAATTGCCATTACTAAAAAATATTTAATAATTTATTCCATTTAAATTCTAGTTTCCTTTTTATATTTTGTTAAATAACATATATAATAAAAATAAAATATTCATATGATAAAAACGAAAATAATATTTACAAAAAAGAAAATAATTTATTCCAATTTAAATTTTAAATTTTAGTTTCCTTTTTTACATTTTTCTAAATAACATATATAATAAAAAGGAAATATTCATATATTAAAAAACGAAAATACTATTTACAAAAAGGAAAGAAAATAAATTTTATGAAAATAAATTTTATATATAATGTGATTTCATGAAAAATAAAGTTCACAAAAAACAGTTTGATGTTAAAAAGATAACCTCTCTTTAAAACATAATATATATATTAATTAAATATTTTATTTATGTCAGTCATTTTTTTTAGATTTTTACAAAAGGTAATTTAAATAACATATACTAAAATATCATTGATGAACTAAAAATATTTTATAATTGATACGATTCAGATGTTTATTCAATTTTACATCTTTTGTTAAATTTTTAACTATGAGTTTTCAAAATTTATAAATCCAAAAATATCAAATTATACAAAATAATTTACGGAATATATATTTAAGATAAAAATCTGAACTAATGAAATAAATAAAATCAAATTTAGTTTAACTAGAATCAAAAGTAATTGTACTTCGAATTGAAGAAATATGTGTAATTTAATATTATCCACAAAAGAGTAATTTAAACAATCAATATTTTTAAGTCCAAGACAAGAGTCTAAATTTAAAAAAAAAAAACTAATCAAAACATTAATCTATATTAGCAAAAAAAATACTGCTGTTAAATTTGGAGAATTAAATACAGTTCAATATACCAAAGTAATAACCACATTGACTATAGATATTATATATTCAAATTATATGTCTTATTAAAATAATATAATGTTATATAAAATAAATCATATATATATTATAAAATTATAATATTAATATTAATAATATATATTTGTATATATTTATATCCGTGCATGAGAACGGGAAAATCACCTAGTAGATATGTATATATATTTAAAATTATGATATTAGATTAATTTTGTATCTATTTTTTGTCATATTATATCTATTTCTTTTGGTTAAAATATTATAAATTAAATTGTATTAAATTAATAAAAATATCAACGTAAAACTAAACAGTTTTTTCTAAAATTTGTAAAAATAAAAAATAAACTAATGATACTACGACAAAAATTATAAAAAAATTGTGAAAAAATAAAATATTTTTAATAAAAACTATATAATTATAAAAATAGAAATAAATAATGTTTTGAAATTTGTAAAATATTATTATATTTTTATTATTATAGTATTTTATGCCAATAGATTTACTTTAATGATGAATTATAATTTACTACCATATTCTAAAAGTGTTACCAAAAATATAAATCATCATTAAATATAATTATTCATGTCATATTTAGACATAAGTCATGTCATCATGTCACATTTATTTAGTGAAATTGATGAGTGAAATCACTTCATATGACATGGACAATTATATTGTGAAATCACTTCTCAAATAATGTTATATGGATTAACCCGAAATCAAAGGAATATATAAATGATGACCACACCAATTAGTTTTAAGTTGAAAATTCACCTAACATAATTTGGTATCAAAGTGTGATCCACGCAGTATAATCCATACATAACCAATTCAGTCCAAAGTTGTTTCGTCAATTTTTATCTAAACATTTTGAAACTAAGATTTAAAGAGCCACCATCTCAAAAAATTATATTACATATAAAGTACCATATAAAAATAAATTTTAGCTAATATATATAAAAAAATAGACCAATTCACATATCACTGATCGATTTTAGGTTATAAGTTCTTCTAATTTGAAGCCTTAGTAAAAAAAAACAAAGTTCTTCTAATTTGATAGTTATTCATTCTCGTGATGGGTTGGTTTTAGCTGTGACAGTTGAAAACAGGGGTTTACACTTTATGCTAATCAGTTCAAATTTCGATGTTTTCCAAGAAATTGTTTTGATTTTTAGCACGAGGAACATGCAAAACAGTTCATTTTAACTAACATATAAAGGATGTTCGAATAATAATGGGAAGAAGACGATACTTCAAACAAAGTGATAAGATGGGGAAACACGTACGAACGATTCTATACATTTCGTTTTCTTCTTTTTATAAATAGTTATAGACTTATAGGCTTATAGCAACAAAATTTATCACCAAAAAAGTCAGAAATAGAAAAAAGAAGAAAGAAGAGAAATTGTTATAAACCATATGATTTATATCCATAACCGGCCCGGTCTATAACCGGTCCAATACTAAGAGAGAGACGGTCCAACCCTAGAGAGAGAGAGGCGACCGCATGAAAAGGAGAGAGAGGCGGCTTAGGCTTTAGAGAAAATGAAACTCTATTTCCTTTTCCTTGTATTTGTACACTTTCTATATTTATGTCTTTCCTTTTATCTCTTTATAACTCTCATATATAAGGACACCTTATGATTGAGTAATAATACACACAACTTACAGATTCCTAAACCTTAAGTTTATAACACGTTATCAGCGCGATAGCTTCTAACACCCTGAGCCTAAAACCAAATCAACAAAACCCTAAAACCCTAAAACGAAAAGGAATCTGCCTCGAAACTTCAAAGAGGCTTTTTTCCCAAACCGTGAGGACCCAGAAAACGATCAAGATATCAAATCGAAGCCCTTGCCGAGACGAATCATTCAGTGCAAACCGCTTGTCGATCTGACCACCGACGCGCCCTCACGCACAGATACAGTGCGCGCCGATTTGCTTTAAAACCATAATCCGAACCCGACGATACCGACGAACCCTAATCCATTCGCGACTCCGTTCCAGCTCGTGTCCACCTGATCAGCTCCAGCCCCAAGGCGTTCCTGATCCTAGACAAACTCAGCTCCATCCTGCATCAAGGACAGCTTGCATTCTAGACTGCAAGCGCCCCGTTCGCATCAGAGCCGCTCGCGATCCCGACTGCAACAGCTCCCGTTCGACGATCAGCTGCTCACGTCTCCAACCTCAATCCGTTCGCGTCCAGGCCAGCTCGTGTTCAGCTTGCGTCCAGCTCGCGTTCCTGCCCAGCTCGAGGTTCATTCTCTTGGTGGTCCGATTTCAACAATCTACTAA
Organism: Brassica napus; assembly: GCF_020379485.1. Classification (NCBI taxonomy): domain Eukaryota; kingdom Viridiplantae; phylum Streptophyta; class Magnoliopsida; order Brassicales; family Brassicaceae; genus Brassica; species Brassica napus. The sequence goes on along the minus strand of NC_063449.1, from coordinate 44,025,552 downwards.
AACTAAAGGTAAATTCGAATTCTAAGAACATGAAAATCGAATTTGGATTGCTTGTAAAGAATGAAACCATAAAACTTAATCTCTAAAGATAAAAGCCATACGATAATAGATCAATCCCGAATGAGTAAATCGAAGTTCTATAAGTTCGATCCCCAAACCCTAAAATCGAGATTGATCCATTGATCAATTAAAATCAAAGCCTTAAAGGTTTTGAATCTCAAATCAAATCTCTTTGATCTAAGATCAAATTTTCGAAAATACTTAAACTCTAATTTGAAAAACTGATTAATTAAAACTGATTGAATGTTGATTGAGATTGAATTGATCATCTTGAAATTGTAATTGCTTGTTAATCAAATCGAAACCCTAAAATCCTAATTTTAAAAATCGATTTTGATTGTTTGAATTGAATATTAATTGATTGATTTGATCACCTAGAACTATTGCTAAGATTGTTTAAATTTGAATCTGAATGAATTAAGATTGTTTAGATTGTTTAAACTGAAACCCTAATAACCTAGTCTAGATTATTTTGAAATCGAATCTGAATTGTGGCCGTGTGGCCTTGTTGCATTTTAGATTAATAGTTCTTGATCATACCTTGTGGCCGTGTGGCCTTGTTGCATTCATACCCTAATTTGATCACAATTGATTGATTGCAAATTGCACTTAGAACTTTTCTAGGAATGGTATTGAATCAAATCAAGTAGCCGTGTGGCTTGTTCTTTTGTTTGGCCGAGAGGTTTGTTTGTATTGATTGCATCATATAGAAACAATGTATGTTAGGATTGCAATTACATGACAAACTAAATGCATAAGATTGAACCGATTGCATTCATGGCCGTGCGGCATGCTTATTGGCCGAGAGGCATAGATCTTGGCCGTGAGGCATTGATTGATTGTTTAAACCTAAAACCCTATTCGTTTAAACTCTATTCCTAAAGACATAAAGATATTAATCTATGATTTCAGATGTCGAAAATCAACAACCTGGATTTCGATGCCCTAAATCTCTCTGGAGATAATTACCTTCAATGAGCGCTCGATGCTAAGATCATCCTGAAATCCAAGGGTCTCAGTGAATTTATAACCGAGAACAATAATGATAATGAGAAAGATCGTTACAGAGCCATCTTGATCATTCGTCATCATCTAGCTGAGAGTCTCAAGGATCAGTATCTAACCATTGAGAATCCACTAGATCTTTGGAACGAATTGAAATCGAGATATGATCACCAGAGAATTTCCGTGTTCTTTGTTTTGATGTTTTTCATTTCTATGTTTTCATTTCTTCGAACTTGTTTTATTAAAACTTAATAAAAGGAATGAATGATTTTATTAAAAATCGCCAATATGAGTTTATAAATTGCGGGTATGGTACACATTAAGGTCTATGGCCAGATATGTATAAGGGCAAGCATTTAGATGCTTTATATTCACCCAGAGAAACCCATTGAGATTATAAAATATAGAGAATAAGAATGGTTTCCACAATGATACAATGGGCAAAAGGAAACAACAGTTCTTTCAGAGTTATGAAAATCGCCCAAGGCCATATTAAGTCCTAAAGACTATACATGCATTCCCTATTGATCTAGACTATGCCAAGATCAGTATGATAGAGGCAAAAGTCATGGTAACCAGAATGGTTTACCCACGAAATTATACACTTTATGGCATGACCGGATTAGCCATCCTGGTCCAAAACGTGATGCGAAATTGATATTGGAAAAGGCACAAAGAGTTATCCCATAGAATCTCACGTGTGTAGCATGAACACAAAGAAAACTCATTAGGCCATGATGTCCCAAAGCACTTAAAGATTATAGTATGTCCATGAGGGGCAGTGAGGACAAATCCGTACATGTCCATACTATTCCATACTATATATAGCTTGGCTGAATCCTTTTATAAATCTGTATTGGTCATTACCCATAGGTCCAAAATCTCAGTCCAAGGCTTGGGGACCCACGAATTTACATGCACCTTAACTAATAAGCATCAGACCATTTAAGTGAGCATAGATATTCCCATCTCAAATTTATTACGGGTAATGAGCCAGACATATACCATCTTGAGATATTTGGATAAGCCACCACAAATATATGTGCCGTCTAAGATGGATCCTTAGAAGAGGATGAAGATGGGGATATATGTTGGATATGAATCTCCCACAAATAATGAAGTACCTTGAGCCAAATATGGGTATCTATTTAGTGACCATAAACACGGATTGCAAGTTTAATGAATCCGACTATCCAACATTAAGGGGAGAAAATAATAAGCTGGTAAGAGAAACAAAATGGCATCGACCATCATTGTCTTGGCAAGATCCTCGGACTAAAGAATGTGAAATAGACGTCCAAAGATTATACATTTACAAAGCTAGCTAATCAAATGCCAGACACATTTGCTGACCCCAAAAATGACTAAGTCATATATAAACCAGCTTGTAAAGCACAAACGAAATTTATGTCCAAGAAAGACACAGTCAAGTTGCTACAGAGTCTATACAAGATAGACCAATAGGTTCCAAAAGATAAGAATCCTCGAAAACAAAAGAAAGGTGCAAAAGAATGATAATCAAAATCCAAATCCGAGGTTACTAAGGAAACCATCCCAGACATGGAGATAAGGCCGGCTGGCTCTAAGGTACAGGTACCAAACAATGTAGCTTGGGACGCCAAGCTGCAAAGTATTAAAGGTCCTGATAATAATGAATCTCAATCGATTATATCATGTCTGGAACATAATGGAACCAATAAAGAATGTCAACATAAGATGATTTATTTGCATACAAGGTAGCACTTGAATTTATAAATATAAGCGAGGATCATGAACCCACGTTAGTATAAGAGTGTGCACTCGTAGAACAAATTGGATTGAATGGAAACGTGGAGTTAAATAGTTTAAAAAAGAAAGGTGTATTTGGCCATATGATTAAAACACCATATGATGTTAAAACCAGTGGATATAAATGGGTCTTAAGAGGAATAGAAATCGTGAGATATAAAGCTGATGTTGCACAAAGATTCTCACAAAGACCAGTAATAGATTATGAGGAGACATACTCCCATGTGGTGGATACAGCTACTTTTAGATTTCTCATAAGTCTGGCTATATAAGAGAGAAAAAGTAGACTTGCAGCAAATTGATGTAGTGGCTGCATATTTATATGATCCACTGGATAATGAAAGTACTAGAGGGTATTGAGCTGAAAGTACAACAAGTTCTCGAGAAAAATATTGATAATCATCAAAGTATATGATCTGAATATCCTAGGAACCTCTCGGTACAATTTCCCAAACAATTGAATATCTCAAGAAAGAGTTTGAGATGAAAGATCATGGAAAACAAAGTTTTGTTTGGGACTACAGCTTGAGTACATTAATGTGGACCAATCTCACCCATTATCTAGTACATGGACGTGAGATCACTTGTTCTAGACACTGATTTGTTTGGTCCACAAGAAGGACAAGGTCGTGAATATCCCTGACTTGGACACGGATCCTTTGGTCCCAAGAAGGACAAGAAATATGTCTTTCGTCCGGTAAAGTCCATTACCCAAGTACCATTGGCGCCTTGATGTAATTGACAAGCCATACTAGGCCGGACATGTGTTCTTGCCGAGAATCTCCTATATGTTTAGCTCATGTTCGACCATAAGGCACAAAAGACATACACGTCCCTAACCTTAAGTACTGTTGGCGCCTTGCCTTGATATTGAGACCATTAGTCATTGGTATCCATGAAGCTCAACCATCAGGCTGGGATGCGCCAACTAGAAGGACATATACGGAGATTGGGATACGTAGACTGAAAGATTTTCAGTGATGTTCAGAACATGGAGAGTAATGCGTGTTGTACTCTTTTTCCTTAACCATGGTTTTGTCCCACTGAGTTTTCCTGGTAAGGTTTTAATGAGGCAACATCCAAAGCGTATTACGAACTCTGTATGGTTATGACATCCAAGGGGGAGTGTTATAAACCATATGATGGATGTCCATAACCGGCCCGGTCTATAACCGGCCCGGTCTATAACCGGCCCGGTCTATAACCGGTCCAATACCAAGAGAGAGAGAGACGGTCCAACTCTAGAGAGAGAGAGAGAGAGAGGCGGCCGCATGAAGAGAAGAGAGAGGCGGCTTAGACTTTAGAGAAAAAGAAACTTTATTTTTTTTTCCTTGTATTTGTACACTTTCCATATTTATGTCTTTCTTTTTGTAACTCTCATATATAAGGGCACCTTATGATTGAGTAATAATACACACAACTTACAAATTCGTAAACCTTAATTTCATAACAGAAATCGATTTTCTTTTGATAAACTTTACAAACATCACATTAAATTTCCTAGTTTTTTAATAATTGATTCATAGCTAAAAACTTTGGGTTAGTCACGGACGGGAGAATCCCATGCAATTTACACCCTTTTTTTTAGTCATAAATTTTTGAAAATCTTGTAGCCCTTTTTTCAAAAAAAAATTTACACCCTTTTTTGTTGTTATTTCTCCGTTTCTAACAGAAAAGAAGCCGAATAAGAGACGACGTAACTGTGTGCCTTTACTACTTTGATCACACATTCTGCTCAAACTTCGATTTTTAGCACGAGGAACATGCAAAACTGTTCATGTAACTAACATATAAAGGATGAGCAAATAATTGATGGGAAGAAAACAATTCTTCATAGTGTCTGTGGTAGGGTGGGGGAATCAACGTATGAATCATTCTAAACATTTCTGTCTTTTGTTTCTTTTTATAAATAGTTATGGCAATAATCATCATTGGTGTTTTTTTTTTGAAACTTATCTCATCATTGGTGTTTTCTAATAAACTTTATTTTTGAACTTTTACAAATAAACTTTATCACCAATTAGAATAAGGAAAAAAGTAAAAAGAAGAGAAACCGTTTTTCTTCTAACAAATTTACAAATATCACAAGAGATTTTCCATTCTTTTGATAAGTGGTTCAGATAATCTTCAATGTATTTGCTATTTTTTAAAAAAAATTAGGTGTTTTCCAGCACCATGTGCAGTAAAAAACATTTTAAATCTAACTTATATTTAGAAATAAATTTTATTAAATATTATTGATTTTACTATCTTCTTACTAATATTTAATATAGATTTGATATATATTACATCAATTTGTATAAAACTAATAAAAATGATATAACATTGTATAATTATCAAAAATTTAGCCTAAACAATATTTATAAAATTTGTAGGTATATAAAAAACTAATGATCTTACGATTAGATATTTAAATTTTTAAAAAATTGTAGAAATTTTTGAAAAGTTTAGTAATACAAATTGTATAATTATACAAAAATATTAATATTTCAAAATTTAAAATATTATATATGAATATATTTATTTTATAGATGATGTACGATCTATTACCATATTTAAAAAAAGTTTACCAAAAGGAAATATCAATATTAAATATAATATATGAATTATTACCTTATTCTAATAAGTTTGCCAAAAATATAAATCAATATTAAATGAAATTATTCATGTCATATTTTTCCGGAAGTCATGTCATCAATTTCAGTAGCGATGTCATATTTGTTTTGGGAAATTGATTGTACAGAGGACATGTGGCAAAATCACTTCGTAAATATAGTATAGGGGATAGAGGAACTCTATAAATACTGAGACTCCATTCAAAACAAAATACATGTTTAGTTTAATTAAATTTAAAAAATATTTTTATAAAATTTCCTAATTTACCAAAAACTTAATTTTTATTCTCTTTAAAGAAAAAAAATTAGAACATAAATTATATATTATTTTATTTTAGTTTTAATATTAAGTTTATTCATATATAAACTATAAAAAATCTGTTTGATATCTTATTACTATTTTTATATACTAAATTAGGCCCCACAAAGTAGGGCTCATTTAAATATTTTGCTCCATATTGTCTTCGGGCCTAGTTCTGGCTATTTCTTTATCTTTATAAATAGTAAAAATTAAAAATAGTAATCTCTATTACATAAGAAGAAATAGAGGTGAACTACAACAATTTTAACTCTAAATATTATTATTGAAATAAAATAGCAATGAGTTAGAATTACTCTGACCTAAGAATGAACAGAGAGATAATAGGTTAGAGTAAATTCATTTTTGCTTTGCTGGTGTAAATATGCGTGTGACGGAAAGAGATTAGTCTTTCATCTGTGTTTATTAAACGAACGTTGCCTTAAAAATGTATGTTGGGATTAGCGAATGCAATATATATTTTGAGAAAATGTGTAATTAAATACCAAACTATCTCAAATTCTCCAAAACAAATACAAACTTTTCATTAACCCAAATAAATCACAAAATTATAATTATTGAGCCATACTAAGTACAAATTTTCTCAATTTAATTTATCATCTAACCTCTGTTTGATATTAACGGTTAATGATGTGGTGTCGTTTTAAGAATAGAACACAAACCTAAAGAATAAAAAACTATACAGTACTTCTAATCTACACGTACTCCTCTTCTTTCTCTGCTCATTGTAGAACCCTAACTCATCTCGTCTTTCTCTTTTCAATCATACTAAAACTCCATATCATCTCTTCTCCAAATCGTTATTATCTCTTCTTTTTCTTCTCCTTCGTTTTAAAACTGTAAATCGTTTTTCACTAACATGGTGATAAGGAAAAAGCTTCCAGTACGTCGAGGCGGATGTAGAGAACCTGAACCTCAACCTGTTGCTGAAGGTGATGAAATAAGGTCGGCTGTATTTATAGGCTATGACAGAGATGAGTGTGAACCCGTACCCGGTGATGATTGCGAGGCTATTGTTGATGATTCTGGTGATGAGATCGAAGAATATGAGAATGAGGTTTCAGAAGAAGAAGGATGTGGCGTACAAACTGAAGAAGAAGCTTGTGAAGTTTTCTCATCCCACTTTGGAGATGTTGCAAGTAATGATGGAGACGAAAACGATGAGAGTGGAGATGATGATTGCTGGAATGAGGATAATACGCCTGATCCTGTATCATCTGATGATGAGGAAGAAGAAGCGCGAAGGAAAGCTTGTGAGGATGCAGCATCAGCCGATGAGGTCTTAGCGTTGGGGAAGATGTTTTCGTCTGCATCAGAGTTCAAGCAAGCTCTTCGTAGGTATTCTCTGAAAACAAGATATGATATCAAGCTATACATATCAACACAAATGAAGCTTGGCGCTGTTTGTTCTGACACTGAGTATGATTGTCCTTGGAGAGTGTATTGTTCGTATGAGAAGAGGAAACATAAACTGCAGATAAAGGTTTATGTTAATGAACACGCTTGTATACGTTCTGGTTACTCTAAGATGTTGAAGCCTTCATCAATTGCACAGCTGTTTGCGGAAAGGTTGAGGGTGAATCCTAAGCTTACTGCTAAGGAAATTGGTGAAGAGATCAAGAGAAGATACAACTTGATTGTTACTGAAGACCAATGTCAAAAAGCTAAGACTAAAGTCACAAGAGAAAGAAGAGCAAGCCATGAAAAACACTTTTCTCGAATCTGGGATTATGACAAATTAATCAAATGATTTGGTCTATTCTCAAATGACATCATATCAACAAACGGAATATTAGATGGAGATTTAACGACAAATTAAGTTGACCAAAGGTGTACCTAATATAACCCAGTCAATATAAGTTTGTGATTTATTTGGGTTAATGAAAAGTTTGTATTTTTTTTAGAGAATTTGAGATAGTTTGGTATTTAAATACACATTTTCTCTATATATTTTTCATTTTTACTAATATTGGTTTTTTGTTGTCAACTTACTAATATTGGTTTAGTCTATTAAACTCGTTTCAGTATAAATATCATTTTATATTTTAATGCATATGGTAAATATATTTTCTAATTTTACTTTTATTCTCTAAAATTATTTATTTGTTTATTTCCTTTCAAATACTTTCGTAGATTAGATTTAGCCCCCTCATATTTTTTGTTATAACTCCAGTTTTGACCTTAACTTTTTCGAATTACAATATACGTATCAATTTTACTGGCCCAAAGAGAAAATTAGGTAAGCGAATGGCTAACCAAAGGAAATTTATAAAATACTTTCTGTATTTCAGAAGTTTATCTATTTTAGAATGATCCATGTTCAAGAAAAAGCTATTTTTAAAAATATATTTTTAATGTTTTCATGGTATTTTTCTTCTTAGGTATAATGATAAATTGTAGACCTCAAAAAAATTAAATTGTGTTATTTTGATCAGCTTAAAGTTGTAGAAAATAATTAATCACAAAATAATGTATTTATAATTAAATTTTAATATGTTTTTTAATATATATGAAAACTCAAAACATATCTATTTTGAAACGGAAGTAGTAAATTAAAAATAAATCAGACTAATTTGAAAAGAAATAAATTTGGAGTTCACTTTAACAGAACAGATATATAACTAAATATCGAATTTCATGTTTGGAAACATAATTTATTCTCAGAGTCATAAAAGTTTACGAGCAAAAGCGTACTTGCAGTATTAATCTCAACCCCTTATATTTGGCCATTGACCGAGTCTTTTGGCTTTTACATTACAAGGTCTTCGCGATTAACAAAATGGGATCATCCTTAGTCATTACTTTTCAACACGAGAAGCAGAAGTAACAACGGTAGTAACATCTCTGATGAATTTGACGAATATGGTCTTAGCCACATCATTGGTGAGAACTAGTTGTGGACTGTCGAAGGCCCCTGAGATGGCTCCAACGGTTCCGGCAGAAGTGGTAAATTTGTAAATGTTTGTTTCTGCTTCTTTTCCGGCTCTCTCTATCTTAAACCAGCTATTTCCTCTCCTCCGGTTACCACCGATGAGAATCTCAGCCTGGTCGGGATTCTGTGCGAATTCATCGACTTCCCAGAACTTGGAGATGCCATTGCAGATGTTGGACTTGAACTCGATGGTTATGTCGGAATTTGTAGGGACAATGGTGCGTGGCAGCAGGGGAGGGATCAACCTCGGTGGAAATGCGATCCTAACCAGCACGCCCGATTCCCCCGGAAGTGCTTCGGTGATGCCAAGTGGACAAGAGGGAAGTATAGCTGCAACTGGGATAAGACCACCTCCGTTAACCCCGGTATTGACCGGTTGGATGAAGTATCGTTCATTGATACGAACGTTGTTTCCGTCCGTGTCCGTCACCGGTACTTGTCCGTGGGTGCAGACAGCTGCAGCCAACAGGAGAGCGATGAGAAAGGAGGCCAATGGGAATGATGACATACTTTTTTTTATTGTTTGGATGAGTTTAGTTATAGAGATCAGACACATTGTATCAGTATTTATAGGAAGTCTATATGCTTAAATTTAAAAGTCATTTGTTTTAACCTAGGTAGCATAGAATCTAGGGGCGGGCGTTCCGGTACCCACTCGGGTTCGGTTCAGGTCTATTCAGGTTTCGGGTTCAAAGATTTCAGTTCCATTCGGGTATTTCTAAATTTCAGTTCGGATTCAGTTCGGATCTTTGCGGGTTCGGATATGTATATATATATATATATAAGAGATAAAATCAAATAATAGGAGTGTTTTTTAGGTACTTACCTTTGTTTAATTTATCTAAGAGATAAAACCAAATAATAGGAGTGTTTTTTTATTTTCTAAATTTTATAAAATTTTATCAAAAAGGTAAGAAAGTATGTTATCTTTCAATAAAATAATTTAGTCCATTTTCTTTTAAGTCAAATTATTATGATAAAAGGTAATAAATACTGAAAATGATATTAATACAAATTAAAAAAAAATATTCATTCAGTGGTAAGTATACCAAAAAGAAATTAAGTTATCATTAAACATAAATTGACAAATAGTCGTTTTGTGTTTCAAATCAAAATCGCTAGTTTTTAAATGGAAACGCTAGTTTCCATCACATTTCCGAAATAAGATTTTGAGGAAATTGTTTTCACAAGTTTTCAAGAGATTCTCGTTCAGAAACTTTTATGAAACAGAAAATGAACTTTTAACAGAATTTCTATGCATCCTAGATTTTAACTGACAGTGACAGTAATAAGAAAAGATCAATCTTTCATTTGTGCTAAATAGACCTCTATATTAATCAGCTGTTGAAAGTACTTCAACGCACGTCACATTCTGGTCATTCATTTATTCTCGTGATGTTGTTGATTTTAGCAGTGAGGGTTGAAAATAGAGGTTTAGAGTAATCAATTCAAACTTCGAATTCAGGCATGAGAAACACGCGAAACGGTTCATGTTAACTAAAATATAAAGGATGATCAAAATAATAGATGGGAAGAAGCCAATAACTTCATACAGAGTGATAGGATGGGGAAAGGGATCCAAAGTATGAATGATTCTATCTTTGTTTTCTTTTTTCTGTAAAATAGTTACTAAAACGAAAAAACATGAAACCAAATTCTATCTGCTGGACTAAAACGATTTTGCAAGAAAACTGATGACAAAACAAAATCTCAAAAATAAGAAAATTCATGTTTTGTAAGTAAACATGACAATAATAAGAAAAAATGATGGTGTGACATCCGATTTTTTTGTATATAAAGGTGCATGTTGAGATACTTAAAGAAAATTGTTTTGGCTATTTATATTATTAAAGTGTAGTTATTTTTTAAGTCATTTATCTAGAAAAATTTCCAAAATTAAATGTCTTTGATTTTAAGTAGTGAAATGATGAGTAACCAATCAAAAGTAGTTCGCGATATAGTGCGAATGAAATAAAATTTACGAGAAAAATTACATGATGATCGTAAAGTCTGTAACTGTAAGTAAATGTTTGAAGCCTTCAAAAATTAAAGCTTCAGACCTTTGGACAGGATGAGCCCACGGGCCTAGAAATAAAGCGTTGTGGGCATACAAGAGGCACAAACAGAGGCGTTGCAAAGTTGTATCTAAGCTGGCTAAGCTCGCATCTGATCCGAGAGGCGGTTAGAGACTAGTCTTGTTCCGCAACAAGAATATTGCACTAGCTATGTGAATGGGGTGATTGTATATGATTGAACTATAATAGTAAAAGAGTGACCTACAGAAAATTAATTTTCTATGCCGTGCAAATGAATTTAACTCTAAGAAAAGTTACATGATAATTGAAGAGTCAGTAAATAAAAAAATGAGCTTCTGAAAATTAACGATTCCGGCCATGGGAAAAAGTGAGCCCACAAGCTTTGAGAAAAAACATTATGGACACACGAAGGGACGGAGAAGAACGTTGCAGATGAGTTGAGTAAAATTTTCTCAATGAATTACACAGAAGAGGGAGCAAAATGCAGAGACACTTTGCATAACAACATCTCCAATGCAGCGATGCTAATAGAAAAATATATCCAAAAGTAACTAGAAATGGTTTTGCTAAATGTAAGAAGATACAAAAGGTTAGAATCAGCTAGAGTCAATCAAGGCAAAATAATAAAAACAAGGTTGAGTCCAAAGAGTGGATGCATTAGGCAATGAGCAGGAATGAGATCCTATTAAAATTGTAGCCAACTCTAATAGGATGGAGATCCTATTTCTAAAGATAATGTTATCAGTCTTTTTAGTGAAGATTGCCATTTTTGGATATGTCATTCCGTACAAACTACCACAGTTTTCACAAAATCCGAGAAATTTCGATTGGAATTCTGGATTTATCTACTATATATCACGTACGGTATATTTTAACGATTAAGTGAAGGGCAAAAAAAAAAAGAGACTTGGAGTTCCATTTTACTTTGATTGGTTATAGGTTTAACCAAAAATGGATATTTGGTAATATGTCAGTATAGAAATTAGGACCAGATCATTGGTACTGTGTTGTAATGTAAAGTTATGTCTCATAAAACGCTGAAAAGCATATTTGACTTGTTATGAAACTAAACAGAGTTCACATACATGCATGCGGGTTTTATCTCAACCCATTATCTTAGCCATGGACGAGTCTCAGGCTTTTCACATTACATGATGTTGACACTAGTAGAATGGGAACATCCTTAGACCTAACTTCTCAACACGAGAAGTGGTAGTAGTAGTAGTAGCCGTAGTAGCATCATCATCAACCTTCACGAACTTGACGTATAAGGTCTTAGCCACGTCATTGGTGACAAGTAGCTGTGGTGCACTCAACCAAGCCCCTGGGGTGGTTCCAACGGTTCCGTATGAGGTGGTCAATTTGTAAGTGTGTGCTCCTGTAGCCTTTTCTATCTTAAACGCGCTATTTGGTCTCTCCAGTTTACCACCGATGATAATAGCAGGCTCCTTGGCAGATGAGGAATCATCCACTGCCCATAACTTGGAAAACTCGTTGCATACAGGCCAGATGTTGGACACAAACCCGATGATTATGTCGGATGATGTGTCAATGGTGTATCGGCCGAGAATGTTTGGATGATATGCGAATCTTACAGGCAGGCCCGGTTGGTACGGAAGAAGTGTTTGGGTAATGCCAAGTGGACAAAACGGAAGTATGTTAATGGCGGCTGGAACAAGACCACCGCCGTTGTTACTCTCGGTCTTAACCGGCTGGATGAAGTATTGTGCACCGACATTAACTGGATTTCCGTTGGAGTCCTTCACCTCCTCAAGGCCGTGGGTGCAGACAGCTGCACCCATCAGGAGTGTAATAACGAGAAAATAAGTCTTCATTTTGATTGTTTTGTGTGTGTTTTGGGGTTTGAGTGAGTTGAGTTGTATAGAGCAAATACATTGTACCGGCATTTATAGGAAGTTTCTGCGGTTAAATATAAAAGTGCATGGTGAATGTGACAGTAAAAATCCTCTGTGGTAAATAAAACTTAAAAGGTATCTATCAGCTTTCAATACTTTTTTGGCTCTTTCCTCATCTCCCATTATGATCATTCCCGTGACATGGGTTGGTCTCTACAAATCTACGGTAGCTGATTCAAACTTCAATTTTCAGCACGAGGAACATGCACAGTGGTGCATTGTAACTACCATAGAAGAAAAAGACGAACGATAGCAAAACCAATAACTCATGGGAAGAAGACAAGATTTCGATAAGGATGAGTGAAAACATCCTACAAATGAATGTCAGCATCTTTGTTTCTAGCCACAATCGTTTCTCTAAATTTATAAACAAGAATCAAAAAATGACTTTTACCTTTTTACAAGCAACACAAATAAGTGACTACAGAAAATTCACAATCAAGATTTATAACCAGAGAACGATCCGAGTGCAAAGACAAGGAAGAGTAAAAACATTGTCTCAGTGAATTATACTGAAGAAGAGAGGAAGATGCAGAAACATTATGCATTAATTAGTGGACCACATCCTAATTTGTCTGGAAATTAAAACCCCACATACCTACAGCATCAAGGATTTACATATCATAAGGTTAGCTTTTATTCGCTTCTTTTCAATGTTTACTCGATTTTTTTTCTGTAAAACAGATGATTCTTTTCAATTGTTTAATCATATCATAAGATGCTTTTATTGGCTTCATCGATGAGCTTATTCAGTGGCATTCTTTTCTACATAAATATAGACTAGGCTGTAATTAACAACACAACTGTAAGTGAGAATAGAGACGTATAGTAAAGAAAGGAAAACAGAGGACTTTATTTCTAAATATATATACAAAGAGAACAATCCAGAAACTAGGTTAAGGACAGCACAGAGGTGACGACAGCTCATTGTCTTTAGGCAACGGATATGAGCGCATCAAATCGGTTGGAGAGAGGCATAGTCAGCCCCGTACACTTCTGTCTCTTTGATGCTTTTAGCTGGAAACTTGACCGTTGAAGACTCTGTTTCGTGGGCTTTACTAGTGCTTCAGAAGTGTCTTGGGCTGACAATGATACCGTGAGGGGCACGTCTCTATTCTCACTTACAACAACTACTTTGTAATCGAGTCGGACAATATTGAAAATAAATAAAGTATCAATCTTATGATATTTGTTCATTGTTATGAAACTCATTACTAAATCTTATATGTAATGAAAACATGTACTGGCGTTGTGTCTCGTGTTCTCTCTCTGCGAATCTTTGGTTATGGGAGCACACTGTGCGCAAAGGACCATATGCTTAAGATCAGCGAGCACAAAACAGGGTTTAGATACTAAAAAAAAGACGGTAAACCTTTCCCGTAGAGATAATGTGAAAAGTTGCGGTGGCCACGCGCCGTGTTTATCAGCGGATTCGAACTCAGGTCTCTTAGAAATTCAGGGAACACCTTGTGCCACCGAATCTATACTATATAAAAGTTGAGGCTATAAGCCATCGAGAGCGTCCACGTAGGATTTAAACGACCAATCGTAGTATGACAAAATATTATTTAAGTTTACTATTTTTAAAAATGTTAATATTACAAAAACAAAATGTTTATTTCAAACTAAAATATAAATCAATATCGAATAAGGTAAATTTACAAAAATATAAATACTATATTAAGTTTACATAATGTTTAATATTTTTCGAAAATTAAAAAATAAATAACGAAAAGAATAATTAATTTAAAAATACAAGACTTTCAAACAAGTATAACTATATAAATCTAAATTTAAACTCATGATTTTCAAAGTTTAGGTTATATACTATTGAAAATATTCAAACTAACATATACTATATATAAGTTGATATTATAAATCATTGAGAATGTTCACATATTATTTTAAAGCACCAAAAATATACCAAATCGTTTTTCAATTTGGTATTTCTAAAAATGTTAATATTACAAAAAAATTTATTTCAAAATAAAATATAAATAATTATCAAATAAGTTAAACTTACAGTTAAACTTACAAAGTTAAAAACATCATGTACAAATCTATACTATATAAAATAAAGTTTCGAAAATTAACATAAAAATAACAAACAAATATAATAGTTAATTTAAAAATGCAATACTTTCAAACAATTATAACTATATAAATCTAAAACACATGATTTACAAAATTTAGGTTATATACTGCTGAAAATATTCAACAAAAATATGTACAATATGTAATTTTATGCAATAAATCATTGAGAATATCCACATATTATTTTAAAGCACCAAAATATGTCAAATTACCATTTTAATTATTATTTTAAAAATTTCAAGATTTTCAAAAAATGTTTATTTCAAAATAAAAAGGAAACTACTATTCAATTTAGTGAAAATGCAAAATTATTAAAGGAATCAATTTGATATATAAAGTAAATCTTTGAAAGACCAACATAAAATCAACTAACAAAAAAAAATCTTAAAGAATACAAGATTTTAAAATAATAAAAACAATATGAATCTAAAGCACTTTTCATTACATATGAATCTAACAAAATATGATTTCAAAATGGAAGCTATTTCTTTCAAAAAAATATCAATAATAAATTTTGTAAGCAAAATTGCCAAATAACTAAAAAAATCAGTTTATTATTAGAAATAAATGTTTGGAAGATCAACATAAAATTAAGTAACAAAAATAATCTTAAAAATATAAGGATTTCAAATAATAAAGACAATGTAAATCTAAATCACTTTTTCATTACATATGAATCTAAATAACATATGATTTCAAAATTGAGGATATATATTATTTACGTGTTCACATAGAATTTAAAAATATCATTATAATAATATAAAAGTCAGCATCTTAATTTGATAAAGTAAATAAAAATATTATTAAAGATAATTAACTTGATATGTAAAATAATTATATATTTGAAATTAAACAAAAAATTAACAAAAATAAAAATATTCAAAAAGAAACAAAGTTTTAAAAAACATATTTATAAATAATCACGTATGTAAAAATCAGCACAAAACTATAAAAAGATAAATTAAAATTTGTAAAACTTATCTTTAAAGTTAGATTGATATTTGTAGCTAATTATTGAAAACTTAATATAATAAGAGATTGTTCACGTACCTTATAGGAATTGGTATTGATCGCATATTATTACTAAAAATATAATTATGTATGTAACCTTTAATATGATATGGACTATAAGCTTTAAAAAACAGAAATAACTGAAAATATTCACAAATAACATATACTATATATAATTTGATGCCGTAAATTATTGAGAATATCCATATATTATCTTGAAGCACCAAGAAAAATATGTTAATCACCATTTTATATATTACTTATAGAACTTTCAAAAATTGTTTCTTTCATAATCAATGTAAAATTTAGAAAAACCCAAAATCATTAAAGGAATCATATTGATATATAAACTAAATATTTGGAAGAATAACATAAATTTTACGTACAAAATATAATATTAAAAAATAAAAGAATTTGAAATAATAAAGAAAATATGAATCTAAAGCACATATGATTTTAAAATTGAGGCTATATGTTATTTAAAGTGGTCACATAGAAGCTAAAATTATTATTAATAATATGTATTCTCAAAATGTTAATTTGATATTTTTAAATATAAAATTTCAGATATTTTATTTCTCTCAAAATAAAATTGAATAAATTTAAATTTTTTGCCAGAAATAATTAACTTTATTTTAAAACTAAATATTTGAAAATTAAAAATAAAATTTTATCGAACAAAAATAACATTTTAAAAAAGAAATCAACATAAAAAAATGTTCTAATAATCATGTATGTGAAAGTAAAATAAAAATAAATAAAAAATTACAAAAATGATAAATTAACTAATGTATTAATTATCTTAAAAATTAGATTGGTATTTATACTAAATTCTTGAAAACTTTACCTAAAAAAGAGTTTAACAAGAAAAAACAAATTATGTCCACAGCCAATATTACGATAAGGGCTATATACTATTAAAAATATTCATATATAAATAAAAATACGAAAAATATTCCAAATCAGTATCATTGCTTAATATTTTTATAAATCTTAATATTTCTAAAGTAAATCTATAAATTAATTTCAAAATATGAACTAAAATTAACTAACTTGATATATATGCTAACTATCTTAAAACATAACACTAAAATTTATTTAAAAAATTCATAAAGTATGTCAAAACATAAAATAGCATATACATAAAAATAAAATATATAATTAATATTAAAATAATTAATCTAATCAAATAAGTAAAAAATAAAATTTTAGTATTTTTATATTGGTGTTGGCTACAAAATCATCTAATTTTATAATAGATTATAAAAGGTTCTTAAAAACATTGGTCAATTTTCGTTTCTTTCTTACCGGGCCAATTCAGTTTTGGCTTATAATAAGTTTACAAAGTTCTATTAAAAATAAAATGTGGTAAGAATAATCCACAATTAATACACATACTGTTGATTAAACAGTTTGGCTATATGCTTTTGAATTGTCTTTTATCAATTAAATAAATTAACATAGTTATTTACTCATTAACAATTAGATTTTAGTCAATTTTGAGACAATTGTTTTTAAAAAGTCATAATCCAAATATTCATTTAACTAACCAAACATGTTTTTATGAAACATACCTAAATTTTTTTATTATCTAAAATATTTTTTTTTAAATTAGGTCAGTAATAATAATAAATCGAAGTACATGGTAACCCTTTTCCGAGAAAAGTAATTTCTCAATCGGGGAAAACATTTTGTGAATCGCTAAAACATCATAATCCCACCACTAATTTATATTGTAACTATATCAAGTAGGAGATATATTTAATTTTTTAGATTTTTATTTTTTATTTTAATAAATAAAATATTACTTAATATTAGCATAAATTATATATATATATATATATATATATATATATATTTTCTCCTTTTCTTATATATAACAAACAGATAGTTACCATTATTTAAATTTCATCAAAATATTTATTATGATTTAGACCTAAATATACATATAAAACTATTGGATATGCATTTAAACGAATTAAATAAGATTATTTTAAATACAAATATGCATAAAACAAGTATATAATAATACATTCATTCTAAAAATTTGGTAAATACCAAAAAGTTAGATATATTGTATAAGGATTAATCTTTTATGTCATTCAAATAGAAATACATATAAAATTATAATAAAATATTTATAACAGTGTTGTATAAGTTAATAAGCATGAAACAATCTATATGACGCTTTTAATTTTTTTATTAAGAAACAATATACACATGTTTATAAATACATTTATACATTTACGTATACAAACAAACTGATATTTAAATATTAGTTATTTAAATTGCAAAATTGTATAAAAACTTAACTATGAAAAATAATAAATCACACTTTAAATAAATTTCATAGAAAAATGTATATAAAACAATTTTCTATTATATTACCTTAATATTATTAAAAAATAAAACTAATTATTAATAAAGTATTCATAGTAGTGTATAGTATAGTATAGTAGTGTATATGTATTGAGAAATCTATGTGATATTAAAATTATGTACTTATAAGAAACTATAAATACTTTAGTAACAGTAATTTTACTTTTATAATACAAACAAATAAATAGCTAAGTTCAAAAATAACAAATTTATAAAAACAATGTAAATAGGAAATCAAATAATATTTTAATAATATTAATAAAAATATTTTTTACGAAATTCATCTTTTTCTTAAAAAATATTGTAAAATTAAATTAAATTATTAAAGCAGACTCGCGCATAGCGCGAGTAAAAAATCTAGTCTATACTATATAAAAGTTGAGGCAATAAGCCATCGAGAGCGTCCACGTAGGATTTAAACGACCAATCGTAGTATGACAAATTATTATTTAAGTTTACTATTTTTAAAAATGTTAATATTACAAAAAAAAAATGTTTATTTCAAACTAAAATATAAATCAATATCGAATAAGGTAATTTTACAAAATATAAATACTATATTAAGTTAACATAATGTTTAATATTTTTCAAAAATTAAAAAATAAATAACGAAAAGAATAATTAATTTAAAAATACAAGACTTTCAAACAAGTATAACTATATAAATCTAAATTTAAACTCATGATTTTCAAAGTTTAGGTTATATACTATTGAAAATATTCAAACTAACATATACTATATATAAGTTGATATTATAAATCATTGAGAATGTTCACATATTATTTTAAAGCACCAAAAATATACCAAATCGTTTTTCAATTTGGTATTTCTAAAAATGTTAATATTACGAAATTTTTTATTTCAAAATAAAATATAAATAATTATCAAATAAGTTAAACTTACAAAGTTAAAAACATCATGTACAAATCTATACTATATAAAATAAAGTTTCGAAAATTAACATAAAAATAACAAACAAATATAATAGTTAATTTAAAAATGCAATACTTTCAAACAATTACAACTATATAAATCTAAAACACATGATTTACAAAATTTAGGTTATATACTGCTGAAAATATTCAACAAAAATATGTACTATATGTAATTTTATGCAATAAATCATTGAGAATATCCACATATTATTTTAAAGCACCAAAATATGTCAAATTGCCATTTTAATTATTATTTTAAAAATTTCAAGATTTTCAAAAAATGTTTATTTCAAAATAAAAAGGAAACTACTATTCCATTTAGTGAAAATGCAAAATTATTAAAGGAATCAATTTGATATATAAAGTAAACTTTTGAAAGACCAACATAAAATCAACTAACAAAAAAAATCTTAAAGAATACAAGATTTTAAAATAATAAAAACAATATGAATCTAAATCACTTTTCATTACATATGAATCTAACAAAATATGATTTCAAAATGGAAGCTATTTCTTTCAAAAAAATATCAATAATAAATTTTGTAAGCAAAATTGCCAAATAACTAAAAGAATCAGTTTATTATAAGAAATAAATGTTTGGAAGATCAACATAAAATTAAGTAACAAAAATAATCTTAAAAATATAAGGATTTCAAATAATAAAGACAATGTAAATCTAAATCACTTTTTCATTACATATGAATCTAAATAACATATGATTTCAAAATTGAGGATATATATTATTTAAGTGTTCACATAGAATTTAAAAATATCATTATAATAATATAAAAGTCAGCATCTTAATTTGATAAAGTAAATAAAAATATTATTAAATATAATTAACTTGATATATAAAATAATTATATATTTGAAATTAAACAAAAATAAAAATATTCAAAAAGAAACAAATTTTTAAAAAACATATTTATAAATAATCACGTATGTAAAAATCAGCACAAAACTATAAAAAGATAAATTAAAATTTGTAAAACTTATCTTTAAAGTTAGATTGATATTTGTAGCTAATTATTGAAAACTTAATATAATAAGAGATTGTTCACGTACCTTATAGGAATTGGTATTGATCGCATATTATTACTAAAAATATAATTATGTATGTAACCTTTAATATGATATGGACTATATGCTTTAAAAAACAGAAATAATTGAAAATATTCACAAATAACATATACTATATATAATTTGATGCCGTAAATTATTGAGAATATCCATATATTATCTTGAAGCACCAAGAAAAATATGTTAATCACCATTTTATATATTACTTATAGAACTTTCAAAAATTGTTTCTTTCATAATCAATGTAAAATTTAGAAAAAGCCAAAATCATTAAAGGAATCATATTGATATATAAACTAAATATTTGGAAGAATAACATAAATTTTACGTACAAAATATAATATTAAAAAATAAAAAAATTTGAAATAATAAAGAAAATATGAATCTAAAGCACATATGATTTTAAAATTGAGGCTATATGTTATTTAAAGTGGTCACATAAAAGCTAAAATTATTATTAATAATATGTATTCTCAAAATGTTAATTTGATATTTTTAAATATAAAATTTCAGATATTTTATTTCTCCCAAAATAAAATTAAATAAGTTTAAATTTTTTTGCCAGAAATAATTAACTTTATTTTTAAACTAAATATTTGAAAATTAAAAATAAAATTTTATCGAACAAAAATAGCATTTTAAAAAAGAAATCAACATAAAAAAAATGTTCTAATAATCATGTATGTGAAAGTAAAATAAAAATAAATATAAAATTAAAAAAATGATAAATTAACTAATGTATTAATTATCTTAAAAATTAGATTGGTATTTATACTAAATTCTTGAAAACTTAACATAAAAAGAGTTCAACAAGAAAAAACAAATTATGTCCACAGCCAATATTACGATAAGGGCTATATACTATTAAAAATATTCATATATAAATAAAAATACGAAAAATATTCCAAATCAGTATCATTGTTTAATATTTTTATAAATCTTAATATTTCTAAAGTAAATCTATAAATTAATTTCAAAATATAAACTAAAATTAACTAACTTGATATATATGCTAACTATCTTAAAAAATAACACTAAAATTTATTTAAAAAATTCATAAAGTATGTCAAAACATAAAATAGCATATACATAAAAATAAAATATATAATTAATATTAAAATAATTAACCTAATCAAATAAGTAAAAAATAAAATTTTAGTATTTTTATATTGGTGTTGGCTACAAAATCATCTAATTTTATAATAAATTATAAAAGGTTCTTAAAAACATTGGTCAATTTTCGTTTCTTTCTTACCGGACCAATTCAGTTTTTGCTTATAATAAGCTTACAAAGTTCTATTAAAAATAAAATGTGGTAAGAATAATCCACAATTAATACACATATTGTTGATTAAACAGTTTGTTTATATGCTTTTGAATTGCCTTTTATCAATTAAATAAATTAACATAGTTATTTACTCATCAATAATTAGATTTTAATAAATTTTGAGACAATTGTTTTTAAAAAGTCATAATCCAAATATTCATTTAACTAACCAAACATGTTTTTATGAAACATACCTAAATTTTTTTATTATCTAAAATATTTTTTTTTAAATTAGGTCACTAATAATAATAAATCGAAGTACATGGTAACCCTTTTCCGAGAAAAGTAACTTCCCAATCGGGGAAAACATTTTGTGAACCGCTAAGACATCATAATCCCACCACTAATTTATATTGTAACTATATCAAGTAGGAGATATATTTAATTTTTTAGATTTTTATTTTTTATTTTAATAAATAAAATATTACTTAATATTAGCATAAATTATATATATATATATATATATATATTTTTCCTTTTCTTAGATCTAACAAACAGATAGTTACTATTATTTAAATTTCATCAAAATATTTATTATGATTTAGACCTAAATATACATATAAAACTATTAGATATGCATTTAAAATAATTAAATAAGAGTATTTTAAATACAAATACGCATAAAATAAGTATATAATAATACATTCATTCTAAAAATTTGGTAAATACAAAAAAGTTAGATATATTGCATAAGGATTAATATTTTATGTCATTCAAATAGAAATACATATAAAATTATAATAAAATATTTATAACAGTGTTGTATTAGTTAATAAGCATGGAACAATCTATATGACGCTTTTAATTTTTTTATTAAGAAACAATATACACATGTTTATAAATACATTTATACATTTACGTATACAAACAAATTGATATCTAAATATTAGTTATTTAAATGGTAAAATTGTATAAAAACTTAACTATGAAAAATAATAAAGCACACTTTAAATAAATTTCGTAGAAAAATGTATATAAAACAATTTTCTATTATATTATCTTAATATTATTAAAAAATAAAACTAATTATTAATAAAGTATTCATAGTAGTGTATAGCATAGTATAGTAGTGTATATGTACTGAGAAATCTATGTGATATTAAAATTATGTACTTATAAGAAACTATAAATAATTTAGTAACAGTAATTTTACTTTTATAATACAAACAAATAAATAGATAAGTTCAAAAATAACAAATTTATAAAAACAATGTAAATAGGAAATCAAATAATATTTTAATAATATTAATAAAAATATTTTTTACGAAATTCATCTTTTTCTTAAAAAATATTGCAAAATTAAATTAAATTATTAAAGCAGACTCGCGCGTAGCGCGAATAAAAAATCTAGTAATAAAGAAGAAAAAGATTACCACAAATAATGTTTGGAAGAAGACGAGCAATAACAATTATCATGCAAAAATTCCTGGATAGGTCCTCTAATACTCCATTTTTCTACTTAGTCCGTACACACAACAAATAAAAAACACACAAAGTTTTGGAAGATTAGGTTTTCCAAAATAAAACTAATCTAA
Source organism: Brassica napus (assembly GCF_020379485.1). Classification (NCBI taxonomy): domain Eukaryota; kingdom Viridiplantae; phylum Streptophyta; class Magnoliopsida; order Brassicales; family Brassicaceae; genus Brassica; species Brassica napus. The sequence continues at coordinate 44,002,520 of NC_063449.1, read as the reverse complement.
CAAGGTCTAAGTTTTACTATAGGAATTGTATATTTTTGGTTATTCTAAAAAGAACAAAAAGGATAAAAATGGAGCTGGACACTGATTTTTCGAATACCCTCAAAACTGTTAATCTATCTTAGTATTTTAAGTTTTTGTTTGGAAATATAGATAGCAATTTAAAAAAATATATAGTGTTGTTTGGAAACACAGATATCAGTAAGTTAGGAGAAAAAGTAATGGCTTATGCTATTAAAAAAATTGGAAGTCCATTACATTATATTAAAAAGTAATGGACTTATGTTATTTGAATACATATTCAAATCAAAATAATAATTTAAAATTGATTTATATCGAAAATTCATTCAAAAATATACATATATACAAAAATTGATTTTTACTAACATATTTTCCAATAACCATTATAAAAATGTTTTCAATATATATAAGAAAAATACAATACAAAACTCAATTTCAAACACCAACTTAAATTTTGGTTTTTATATTTCACACTGAAATTTAAAAATATATATACGTATAAAATACGATTAATTATATGATAACACATATTTTTGTAATCTATGATGACACATATAGGATATATAATAGTGATTAGAGGTGGACTTTCGGGTTCGTTTTCAGGTCTGTTTGGGATTTCGTATTCGGTTCAGATTTTTGAGGATTTGGTTCGGATTTGGATAACCAATTTAAATTATTTTAAAAGATTAAAATTTATTATATTCTTTAATTTTTTTAAAAAATTATAAACAATAGAATATATTACATATAAATTTGAAAAACATATGTCAGAGTACCTAACTTAACATATAAATTGGTTTGGTTTAAATATTTGGATAGAAAATTAATAATTATTTAAGTATTTTTGGAGTTTTGAGTATATTTTAACTATTTTACATATTTACGTTTGATTATTTGTATATATTTTCAAGTATTTAAACGAACTTAAAAGTATCATATATATTTTGGATGTTTCTATATATATTAAATCTAAAAATAATTAATATATATAAGTATATAGATCTATTTTGGATACCCAAAATACTTCGGTTCGGATTAGGTTTCAGTTCTTCAAATACCAAAATTTTGAATAATTCGGATGTTTAATCAATTTTTGTTCGGATTTGATACTACTTATTCGGATAGAGATTGGTTCGGTTCTTCGAATTCAAGTTTTTTGTCCAACCCTAAATAATGACATAAAAAACAAATAGCATCTTATTTTTAAAAAAATACATCGCGCGGATCAGAATCTAGTTTTTATTAAGATTGTTGAACTCTTCAAACGGATATCAAAAATATTTGGAGATAAAAGATAAAACTTGTTGAGATTTCATATTAGAAATTTTTTTAAAAAAACAACATCCCTAATATGTACTATTAAAATACTTAACTCACCCAATTATTGTCAATTGTCTTTAATTTGAAAACTTATAACGGTATGATAGCATTGTATAATCCAAGTAGAATGGTCAAAAAAAAAGTTTAGTACCAGTTCGAAAGTGAGATGCAGTACGAAATGATCTGATAAGTCATTGTTTTGAGAAGACATGTTGAGATCGCACATTAATTAAAAGTTTCGACCAACATTAACTATAAAGGATTTGTGCCAATTAAGTGACATTATTTTAGATCGAACAAGTCCCTCTGATACTCCAACTTTGTTTATCTTGAACCAGCACGCTCCACAAGTAACTCTGAAGAAGGCAGAATAAAAATTCTCCTTCCGTTAATATAGATAACAACATATAATAATATAGAATAATACCCTACACAATCTCACTTTTTCCAAATTATTTCGAATTTTAACCCGGGTGACAGGTTAAGGTTTCAAGCACACTTGTACGAGTATTTGTTTTAACTTTTAAAACATGCAATACATATTTATTGTACAAAAACATTGTTATATTTTATTAAGGACAACTAAATTTGATCCGCAGTATTCGTTTTAACTTTTAATACATTTAATATATATTTATAGTACAAAATATTGTTATATTAGCGTTGGATTATTATTTATATTGAAAGTTATTTTGTTTCTTATAATATATTATTTTTATCAGTATTGAATGTTGTTTTAGAATGAATGTGTTTAGGGCATATAAAATTATTAGTAATTAATTATTTGAAGTTTTAGTTGTTTAATTTTAATTTTATATTATCCATGTACATTAATATTTAAATTTTAAAATATATATAACATAAATGGACTACTTATTTTTGGACGGGAAATGATATGTTTTAATGTTTATGGAATGGTAAAAATGATTTTATATTGATTTTATATCATATTATTTGTAATAATTTATATATATATATATATATACACAATTACTTATGGGTAAAAATAATTAATTATTTACTTTTTTAAAAGATATAATATCATTTGAAACAATCATTAATGCTGACCATATATAAAATTAGTTGATTGTATATTTTTATGGAAGTTTTTGTTAAGATTTATTAATGTTAAAAGTTAAGATTAGTTAGTTTCTAGTGGCATTAATCGTCATTAAACTGTTAGTTTAAGGGTTAGTTCAATTTTATACTTTAGTTTTAATAATATATCTATATAAATTAGTTTTTTCCCTTCTTATGATAAGTGGCATGGAGGTTTGATGACATGTGTCCCAATATATTTTAGGTCATTCTTCTTTTACATTATTGCAATTTGGCTTAGTAATTTTTAATTGTGCACTGTAATCTTTCTCACACTAACCATTATCATACAAAGTTTTATAATCTATTTTATTAGTCACTAAAATTGAACATGAATAAAGAAAGAATAAAACAATATAAATATATTTTAAATATTTAATTTATTCACAACTAAAAGAATAACATAAACTTTTACTATTTTAATATTTTCTATTATTTTATTTACAAATTATTAATTTATTTTACTATTAAAAATCATAAAATAACTAAACTAAAAAAACTAGAGTACGACACATAATCTAAACCTAAATCTCCATAATCACAAAGAAAAAGCAAAATATTATAATAACACTAACTCAATAAATGTCTAGAACACAAATGAACGCGGTCAAGCACCAACGCAAAAAACAAAACAAAAAAACGGATAAGAGGAAAAATAATCATCGGAAGACCAAAGTCACCACGAAGCAGAAAAACAAATGCCTGAAGCACAACTAACAAGTAAGAGGTAAGAAGCAGCTCACAAACAAAACAACTACATACAAGGCGCATATACCAACGAAGAACCACAAAACTTTTAATAGAAGAGACCAAAGATCCAAGAGACTAACTTCACACACTTATACAAAGAGAAGTAGGAGAAGAAGAAAAATAATCTAAGAGAGGGAGAATGAAAGTTAACCACCGAGAAACCAGAGCTCAAGTTTGAGACAAGAAATAATCTTCCAAGTCCACAAAACATACACGAAGGAAACACTATCCAAACCTGGAGTGGCAAACATAGCGAAATGGAGAGCCACCAAAGACGCAACCAACGAGATAAGAGAACAAAGAGAGAAAAATATATTAAACAAAATCAGCAAACTGTGGAACCATCCCTGAGCTATGAAGATAACATAAAATTCAGATAGCCAAAAACCAAGACGAGCAGGACTATCAACGGCAAGCGAACTACAAGGAAGACAACATTAAAGATAACTAACCTCTGGCCCAACCCAAGGTGATGTAGTTCCTAACATTAGCCAAATCTAAAGAAGAAGAAGAAAAATATTAACCATAACAACGTACAACACCATGAGAAACAACCGCACAACTGAGAACTCAAAAACTTGACCTACAACAAATATCAAATAATCACACAAGAGAAGAAGACCGAGGAAAAACAATAGAAATGAAGGTGAGTCTTTTTCCGGTGATAGTAAGAGACACCGCACACCGAAAATGTAAACAAAATACATAGATGGTGACGGTTCAAGTCAAAATATGCCGAAATAGAAAAAACATCTTAAGAGAATAATGTTCAATGTTGTTAAAAGAAAAGAATAATGTGAAAATATAAAATACAATTTTGACACTGAAACCGTTAATGTTAGAATCAACAAATGCTTAAATGCAAAATTATTGAAATTCAATATGCTTTACAACAGAAACTCAATTCACCACTAACAAATACTACTATACACACAACAACATATTGTCAAAAAAAAAAATACATAAGATATTAACCTATAACCTAATACTACATAACACAATAAAATATTAAATCATGTTCTTCACAAATGAATACTGACCACATAATAACATCATCCAAAAACATCATACATAACAACAATAAAATAATATTATGTGCGAAGCGCAGACACACCCTAGTATAGAATATAGATGGTTTATTATTTCTTACTCTTGACCAGGTTCGTTATAAACCCATTGGCTAACAATTTAGCACATAGGTACCAGTAGGCATTCGGGTACCCATTTGAGTTTGATTTGTATTTTGTTCGAGTGATTCTTGTTTTGAATTTTTGGGACTAAAGATTTAAACTCTATTCGAGTATTTATGAACTTTGATTCAGGTTAAGTTCAGATTTTTGCGAGTTTGATTCAGATTGAGATATCTACTTTAAAAAAAATTATGTAAACAAATAAAAAAAATCTCAATATAATTTAAAATGATTAAAATTCAAAATAATAATATATATCATATAAATTTGAAAATGTAAGCTAAATATCTAAATTGATATGATAACTGATTCAGATTATATATTTGGATGGAAATCAAATAAATAAATATTTAAGATACTTCAGTTTTTAAGTATTTTGAATATTTTGGATATTTAATTTTAGATATTTCAAATAGTTTACTCTGAATACTCATAAGTATTTTAGATATTTTAAATATTAAATCTAAAAAGAATTAATATATTTAATTTTCTAAATTGTGATTCGAATAAATTGATCAAGCCCTACACATGCTCGAGCAATCCCACCACATTGACACCAACCACTTATTTTTGACGCCAGGTTTGTTTCTGTCATTTTTTTTTTTTCATTCTGTTGGCTAAATTGTGTTTGCTTAAATAATTAATGAAATTTTCATTTAGAATGTTTAAAAAATTGTGAACAATTCTAAAAAGTTAATGAGAAACGGAGAGAGAATAAGATTTTTTAAAAGTACTGTAAGTAAACTGAATTAATATTATATAAACTAGGCAAGGAATCCGTGCGATCGCATGAGAACTAATTTATAAAACTAAATATGCTTTATTTTATAAAATAAACTTTTATTAAAACTGTTTACAGTTGTTTTGAGAAAATATATGCATTACACAATTATCTTGCATACAACTATATTCTTTTATTGAAATTACTAAAAATCAATATTTTTTTTTATTTTGGCTGTAATATAATTAGAAATATGCTCCTCAAATAAGATATATGTTTTATTATCCGTTTAGCTAAGTTATTTAAGAATTTCAAAAATTATTTATATTACCTATTATTAATATAAATAATACATGATAAGACAAATTCCTTTGTAGGATAACACAATCAAATTTTTATTCTATTGGTTAATATACAAGAATAATAACTAAAATTTTACATATTTATATTTGTTTCTTCAAGATACTTGATAATCAATTAAAAATGGATCTCTTTTTTATTTCAACTACTTATTTAGTTTTAATTATGATTTGTCAATATTACGAGTCCTTATAGAGAGTTAAAGATTGTAATGGTCAACAACCAAAAATTACAATAATTAGTCAAAAATTATTATTGTTAATACCAAAAGTTGCAATGGTTCATCAAAAATGTCTATCATTACCAATAATTTTAATGGTTTACCATATAGTTGTAATAGTTCATCACCATGCAAAGTTTACCATCACTAATAATTGTAATGGTTTATAAATATATAATATCATAAAAATAATTAAATTACCCAATTATGCAAATATGTGTAGACAATGTTAATATTCTTTAAATGTATTTAAAATAGATATCAAAATGAACTAAAAATAACTCAATAAAAACTTATGCAAACTTTAGATAAAAAGATATATCTTCAGCCATTTTGAGAATCCTTTAAAATATATGATTTTTATAAAATAGAAAACACATCTTTAGACAAAATACAAATATTAAAAAATCTATAAGAAATTATGATAAAAGATAATTTCTTATACATTTTTTACAATCATTTAAAATTCAATGTAAATTTAACATGAAAAAACACATCTTTATAAAAATACATTTCCTTATATATTTAATAATCTCTTAAAACTTCATTCAATATTTAGGATGAAAAGACACATCATTTCACATATTCGAAAGGTTAACTAAGAGTTATAATGGTTAATACCAAAAGATGCAATTGTTCATCCCCAAAAATTGAAATGGTCCATCACCAAAATTGCAATATTTCATTTTATCAGTTGAATTTTTTTTTTATCTAGAAAATTGTAATAGTTCAGTTAAACAGTATCAAAGATTCAATTAAATCACTAATAATCATTTCTTATTTAAGTGTACTTAGATATTTAATTATAAATAAAACATATATCAAACCCATTCATAAATAAAAATGTGCATATATAAGAATATTTTTTTGGTTTACATTTTCTTAATACTTATTTATTAATAAATAAAATTATCTAAATAGACCCAGACATTTTATCTGAAATATGAATAAAAGAAATTGAATCAAACAGTAAAAACTGCACCAATACATGATTATAAACCATAAAATATAATTTAAAAACTATATACTTAATTCTTTTATATATAATATTATAAAATACTTAAAGTACCCAACAAACCGAATCACCAGAATATTTTTTAAGAAAAAATTTAAGATTCTTTAAAATGTACATAAATAGATAGGAAAATTAAAGAAATCTTTGCAAATCTTAAAACATATGTAGTTTTTAAAATGAATAGGTACGTTTTTAGAAATTTCTAATAACCTATTAAAAATTTATTCCAATTTTCATAATAAAAAGACACGTCTTTAGACAATAAGATAACTTTTTAAAAATCTATGCAAATCTTAAAATAAAAAGACATATGATTAAAAAGAAAATTCCTCAGACATTTTGACAACCACTTAAAAACCAATGCAACTTTTAAGATAAAAATGAAAATCTTTAAACATTTTTGAATAATTTTATTATTACATTTAAGTTTTTTCCATCGCTAGTGGTAAGAATCGGTATTCGAAGATATACACCTCGCTTTTTCTTTACTTAAATTAGCACATGATAAAAATTAAATGTAATACGATAAATGGTTTTTGTATCAGAGCCAATCTATATTTAGTTAATTCAATATTGAATACATTCTCATTCATGAACATATACAGTTTCATCTGTTTTAAAGAGTGTTCATGAGATTTGTTTTAATCATAATGTAAGTAATTTGGCATCAAAGTACAACATCGTAAAAGAAAGAAAATATTAATGATAAGGTATCATCCGAAAGTACGTCACTCTCGTAATGATTTACGATGCCATAAGCTTTATGTGCCTGCCATTGTTTTCTTATTTTTCATTAAAACGTACTTCTAGAAATTGATAGTGTATAGAAAAGTATAATAGAAAACATAGCACATTGCCGTTTCACATGTTGGTGTCAATAAAAATACTATTACGAGGTATGAGATTTAAGAAACGCTTAAGATCATTATGTGCAGTTAACGGCCAACCGGTTGACGCCGATTTGATTTGTAAATAGCCGTAAACTGACTCACAGAATAGTTGCAACCTTTACTTCATTTAATTTTTATAAAAATTTATGGTTGGATAGAACACTATAAGGAAATTAAGTGTTGTGTTTTGCTTAAGGTTCCATGAAGCAATACGCATCTTGTATGTTATGTATATAAAATCTGATGTCATCGTACGGTTACGACAACAATGAAAATGGGTTGTTGTTGAGATGTTAAAACGAATAATTAAGGGTTAGTGTTTGTTGGTTATGTGGCCAAGTGTTCGATATGGTTAAGGAACATGTAAATTTATAGTGTTTTATTAATTTAAAAAGCTATATATAGAAAACATGTTTAATTTAAAATGTTTCCACTGCATTTTAGAATAGATAATTTCTGTTATGAAATATTAACAGAATATAAAAATGATTATGTTATCAAATTAACTTAATATTAATTAGGAGATACATGAATAGCAACTAAAGTTTTTGTGTTTAGTTATTTGTTTATTTGAGATCTTTGATGATCAATTGAAAAAGTGAACTGTTTTTATCGATATTTCTTATTTGTTTTTATCTAGGATTTGCCAATACACACAACTCCACAACTTTTTATACAGAGTTATAGGTTGCAATGATTAATAACCAAGCATTGCAATGGTTAGTAAGAATTATAATTGTTAACACCAAACATTGCAATGGTTCATTACCAAAGTTTACCATTATGAATAGTTGCAACGGTTTATCATAGTTGTAAACGTTCATATCAAAAGACTACAATCACCAATAGTTTTATAGTTTATAGATTATATTATAAAATATTTAAATTATCCAAGAACTTAATTATCTGAATATTTATAGATACTTTTAATATTATTTTAATGTATATAAAATAGATAGAAAAATTAACAAAAATATAACTCATTAAAAATTTATGCATATTGTAGGATAAAAATATTTATCCTCAGCAATTTTGCGAATCCTTAAACAATTATGCAGTTTTTAAAATGAAAAACACATATTAGACAAAAAAAACTTTAAAAAAAATATTAGAACAATTTATGATAAGATATATTTTATACTTTTTTACAATCTGTTAAAACTTATTGTAACTTTTTTAACGACTAATTTTATTAATTTGAAATATCGTTTATTGTAACTTTTAACATGAAAAATACATTTTTATGAAAAGACACTTCTATACATTTTAATAATCTTTTAAAAACAAATGCAATGTTTAGATTGAAAAAAATATAACATTTCAACATTAAATTGGATTGCTATTATCAATAGATTAATATTAATTGTACAGAGCTACAATAGTTTTCATAAAATCCGAGAAACTTTGATTGGAACTCTGGATTTATCGACTACATTTCATGTACGGTGTAGTTTAAAAAGGGCAAATAAAAATAAGATGTTTCGAGTTCAAATTAACTTGATTGGTTAGGTTTAACCAAAAATGGATTTAGGATCTTTTGGTGATATGTCACGAGAATTTAGAAATATAATAAAAGGTGTGTCTCATAAAGCGCCGGAAACACAAACTTATTTGTTTGATTTAATATGAAAGTAAAGACGAGATCACATACATGCGTACGGGTATTATCTCTCAACCCACATTATTTATGGCCGTGGACGAGTCTCAGGCTTTTTACAATATATTACATGATCTTGACTAGTAGAATGGGAACATCCTTAGACCTAACTTCTCAACACGTGAAGTAGCAGTAGTAGACTTAGTAGCATCATCATTAACCTTCACGAACTTGACGAATAAGGTCTTAGCCTCATCATTGGTGTCACACTACAAGAAAACATCAAGGATTCTGAGGGAAAAAATCGTCGGAATTTCGTCGGAATATCGTTATTCCGACGCAATTCCGACGAAATACGTCGTCGGAAATAATTCCTCGGAATTTCTTTTTTCCTCTGAAATCCCTCGGAATTTTCCGACGGAATTCCGAGGAAATAAATTTCCGAGGAAATTCCGAGGACCCTTGTTTGTCGGAAAAGTCCTCGGAATATACCGAGGTAGAACTTCGTCGGGATAATTCCTCGGAAGTTCATCGATCGATGCGTGTTTGGACATATATACATCGATCGATAGGAGTATACCGACGGACTTTTTCCTCGGTTTATTCCGAGGAACTGTTCCCTCGGTATATTCCGAGGGATCCGTTCCTCGGAATTTTCCGAGGGAGTTGTCCCTCGGAAAATTCCGAGGGAAATGTCCCTCGCTATATTTTTTAAAAAAAACGGATCGATCGATGCGTTTTTGTTCAAAAACGCATCGATCGATGTAGTGAAAAATATAATTAATTTCCTCGAAATGTAAAAAATATTAATTTTTTTGAAAAAATAAAATTTCTGAAATTTAAATTCGAAAATATGAAATTAAAAGTAAAATTGAAATCATACTAATTAATATTCAAAGTTTCACAAATAAAAATAAAACATTCCGAGATTGGGGAAAAAAAAACTACGGGTCTGGCACGTCCGGGAACACCTCGTTCGGGTACATCCTCTGCATCATCTCCATCATTTGCTGGTTCAGCCTCCTCTGTGCCTCATAGCCCGCCTGTTGAGCCGCCATCTGGGTCTCCAACAAAGATATTCGATCATCTTTGTCCTTCAACTGAGCCGTAAGTACTTCTGGATCAACAAAGGGCGGTGGTGCAGAAGAAGGAGGAACCGACCGGGTGCGACGACCCAAACCGAACAAACGTCCCTTCTTCTTTGGAACCGACTGAATAGAAAAAAGCCAAATTTAGAAATTTAAACCAAGAAATAAATGAATTGAACTTTAAAAAAAAAGAACTTACGGATTCAACGATTTCGTTGATTCGAAACCGGGACAAGTTGGTCGAAGCCGTCGAAGCGTCATCCTCGGTTTGAAGCTGAGACACTTCGTCTACCACCTGAGTTTGGACCAGGTCGACCACGTCCCTCACAAGACCGTCATCAATCTGGCCGGTCTTCTTGTTGGTATACGCCCTCCTCATTAGGGCGAGATCATCGACCGGCTCGCCATCATTTTCTTCCGCCTTGAAAAAAAACATAAAATTAAAGAAACATTAGAAATTAGAAGAAATGCACAATAAATTTAAATTCTGAAACTCAAATAATTGAAGAAAAAGCGGTTGAACTTACCATGCGATCTCCGAGAGTGGCAATAGATTGAGCACCCAAGTTATGCTTGTAGATGCCCTTCCCTTTACGGTCGCTCCTGCGGTTGGTGGAGTTGGTGGAAGAAGTTTCTTTCGTCTCCTCCTTATCCCAATGCGCACACAACTCCTTCCAGACCGTATCGTTCATCGACTTTGGGACCTTTTAATTAAAAAAAAAAAAAGTTTAATAAATTAAAAAATAGTTTAATAAATTAAAAAATTGTTTAATAAATTAAATCGAACCTTATTGATTTCCCACTTCTTCTTCCACTCGTGGATCTGCTTCCCATAGTTGTCCATTACTTTATGGACGAAGTGGTGATAGATAAAGAGCGTCTCATCGGAATTCCAGTTGAACTCTTGCTGAAAAAAAAACACAATTAGTAGAAAATTTATATTAAAGATTAAAAATATAAGTAAAAAATTAGAATACTTACCGCAAACTGACGAAACCACAGAACCTGCTTGTCGGTTGGGAAGTGAGTGAAAGTCGGATGTCCACTGTCGAGGGCCGAGTACATCATACGGTTGATCCATGCGCTGATCCCGTTCCCGGATCGGTTGAACCTTATTAAAAGAACAAACGGTTAATAATGAATCCAAATTTAAAGAAAAAAAATGTTTAATTACCATGTTTGACCCCGTCCATGTGGATACGGAGTGAGATACGGAAGATGGTCACGACCGGGCTGTTGAACCAACTCCGCAACCCTCATCACTCCCGGAGGACCCGGAGGAACAGGAGCGGATGCAGCAGCGGGAGCGAGAGGAGCATGAGCGGGTGCAGCAGAGGGAGATGTATGGTTGGAGCTGTGGGGCGAAGGGGAATCCTGAAAATGGCTGGAATCCCGAGACTGGCTCCCCGTACCACCACGACCACGACGCTGTCGAGGCCGGGTCTGATCATCATGAGACCTGTAAATTAAAAAATATATTTAATAAATACAGAAATATATAAATTAATTTTTTTTATTAAAAAAAAATCCCAAATAATTTAATCACAGAAAAAGATTTATATATATTAAATTTTTTTAATAAATATATAAAAATAGTTCTAATAAACAAAAATAGTTTTAATAAATAAAAATTGTTTAATAATTAAAATGTTTTGTAAAATCCAAAAAATCGAATTTATATAGAAATTTTTTTTGTAAAATCCAAAAAATCGAATTTATATAGAAAAATCGTTTTGTAAAATACAAAAATCGATTTTATATACAAAAATGATTTTATAAATACAAAAAATAAAAAAATTATAAAAAAATTCTAAATCAATTCAACAAAACAAATTATTCAACCAAATCACAATTCTAAACCTATTATACAACCAAATCACAATCCTAACCAATCACCCTAACAAAAATCTATCAAAACTACACAAAAACCTAACAAATAGAACCTAAGAGAGTGGGATAGGGTCCTTACATGATTTGTGTAAGAGAAGAGGGAGATCGCCGGAGATATCGTCGGATTTCAGGGGGAAATCGCCGGAGAGAAAGAGAGGAGTCGCGCAGAGGAAGAAGAGAGAAATGGGGAAGAAGAAGGGGCTCGTGGTTATAAAACCTAGGGTCCGACGGACATTATCCGTCGGAATTCTAATTTCAATTTTCGCGAAATATTTGCCCGGTAAAATGAAAATATTCCGAGGAAATTCCGACAGATAGTAAAATATCCGTCGGAATTTCCTCGGAATATTCCGAGGAAATACCGAGGAACTAGTGTTTGGGGTTTCAAAACATCAATTTTTTTTGCCGTATTTCATTTCTTATACAATTGTAATGCATACCATTGAGGATTCTTTGTATACATGAGCATAAACCATGAAATAACAAATTTCAAAACTAATTGAAAGTATTCCCTTTACCGTTCGTTAAAAGGTATAAGTGTTTCTCTTATGTTGCGAGATTTCGTTCATACAATCGGAAAAGTGTTAATTATACGGTAAGGAACAAATTTTTGACTTCATAATGAACGTAAGACACTTAATAAGGGTTATATAGGTGTTATTCAAACGGCAAAACGTTGTTTTCGGTTTAAAAACCCTATTTCCTCGGAATTTCCTCGGATTATTCCGAGGGAACTCCGACGAAACCCTCTTCTTCCTCGAAATTTCCTCGGAATATTCCGAGGAAATTCCGACGAACTAGTGTTTGGGGTTTCAAAACGTAATTTTTTTTAAAAAAACGCATCGATCGATGCGTTTTTGAACAAAAACAAATCGATCGATTACTAAGATGGCCCGGGCCGTAAGATTGTGATCGATCGATGAGAGTATCCCATCGATCTATCGACAATCTGAATTGTTCCTCGGAATTTCCTCGGAAAATCTTGTATGTTTTTTTAAAAATGCATCGATCGATGCGTTATAGAACAAAAACGCATCGATCGATTACTAGGATGGACCGGGCCGTAAGATTGTGATCGATCGATGAGATTAACCCATCGATCTATCGACAATCTGAATTGTTCCTCGGAATTTCATCGGAAAATCTTGTATGTTTTTTTAAAAATGCATCGATCGATGCGTTATAGAACAAAAACGCATCGATCGATTACTAGGATTTACGGGGCCGTAAGATTGTGATCGATCGATGAGAGTAACCCATCGATCTATCGACAATCTGAATTGTTCCTCGGAATTTCGTCGGAAAATCTTGTATGTTTTTTTAAAAATGCATCGATCGATGCGTTATAGAACACAAACGCATCGATCGATTACTAGGATGGACCGGGCCGTAAGATTGTGATCGATCGATGAGAGTATCCCATCGATCGATCGACAATCTGAATTGTTCCTCGGAATTTCCTCGGAAAATCTTGTATGTTTTTTTAAAAACGCATCGATCGATGCGTTATAGAACAAAAACGCATCGATCGATTACCAAGATGGCCCGGGCCGTAAGAATGTGATCGATCGATGCGTTATAGAAACAAAACGCATCGATCGATGCGTGTTCGGAAAACAGAATTATAAGGCAAAACCCGACCTTTTTTGGATCTAAACCTTAGAACTCTCATCCCCTCCGATTTCCCCTATAATTCGCCCCCCCCTTTCTCTCTCTATAATCATCCGATTTGAACAATTTTGGGCTCTATTCCACTTGATTTTTCGAGCTCTACCTGATTCCTACACTCGTCTTCACCCTAAGACAGGTATACTCCGCGAATCTCCACATTCTGAAATCGTGTTCTTGAGCAATTTTTTGGGTTTTGTGAATTTCTTATTTCCGTGTTGATTCCTTGATCAAATATGCATGAAACAGATGTTTAAACATGGAATAGAACACAATTGTCTGTGATCAACGAGTTTGGAACATGATTTGAGATGATTTAGGGATAGAGAATTTTTTTCAATTTCGTTTTTTTTTATCACAACTCGATTTTGCTTTTCATTTTCATGTTCAGCTTTGCCTTCTTAATTGATTATAACCATGTTGAGAGCAATGATTCTATTTTGTAGAGAATGAAGCGCACGAAAACATCAGCAAAGAAAAACACACAAGAAGCGGGTTCGTCACAGCTGGAGAAGCAAAGGCCAAAGAAGTGGGATAAGTCTGATACCACCCACTACAACAACATGAAGAAGGTAGCCGTTCCGGCTACACAACTAGCATGTCCTGAGACGATGACAATATTGGGAATCAAAGCAGACATTGAAGGACTGTTCCAGAACATGGGTCTAGGCCAACTATGCAACCTCAAGGAACCCACTTATCCGGAGTTGGTACGCCAGTTCATAGCATCCGCATACGTCACCCGTCCCGATGATAGCCATCAGGAAGGTTTTCTGGCATTCGTAGTGCAGAAAGTATACTATGAGGTATCTTTCACAGACCTCTGCGGACTATTTGGATTGAGTGCGGGGGAGAGGACATATGGTCTTTATTGGACTTCAGAGCTGTTGAACTTCTGGGAAACGATTGGCACAGGGGTTTATAGATCTTCTCAGGCAAAGGAGTCACTTATCCGGAGCCCAGTACTGAGATATGCGACACGCCTCATTGGCTCATTGCTATACGGGACAACCACAGCCGCATCAGTCACGCAATGGGAGTTGTGCCTCCTGTACCAAGGTGTGAGGCATTTGCTACCGGCATTTGGAAACTCTACATTCCCACCTGCTACTGCCTTCAACATGGGAGCGGTGCTGGCCGCAAACTTAGCAGGATACAAGGGGAAAGTAACCAAATCCAAGAGCAATGCATGTGGATTTGGTGCAGTGATTACTCGGATCCTTAGACATGTGGGTGTAGACTGTGAGAACCACCAGGTAGCACTGGACAGATCGAACAACATTGCTTGGAACTACCTGGATGTCATTTCTCTAGTAAGTAAGGAGTTCATAGCTGGTCCCCACTCGAGGATCGATCGGGATGGTCCTTACGTCTACGTATTCCAGGACCGAGCGAAGAAAACACTCTACTGCCACCTGCCTCAGATCGGCCTGACTGCTCTACTTTCAGAGGCTGCAGTTGAGTTTCTACCCCCTGCTACCGCACTAGTAGACAAGCCATCCTTCTTCACGCCAAAATATCAGACCAAAGGCAAGGGCGTGGTTGATGAAGAAGGACAAGATGAGGCTGCACAAGCCATTCCAGATGATTCACAACCCCATCAGCTACTCCCATCAGACTCCAGCCAGTACAAGCTGCAAGAGCTTCCACCGAACGCCACTTCGCGCCAGCAACAACATTGGAGAGATCAGAGCATAAAGACAAACAACGACATGCTACACAAGATCTGGGCTGCCATTTCACGTATCAGGCCGTGTCGTTGCCAAAAGGATGATGTAGTTCATCGGGACAACTCTCCATCCAGCTCTGGTTCGGGTTCGAGTGGTACACACAGGGTAAGAAAGAGGTCCAAGAGACCCAACGATGCAGGAACATCTGGAGCAGGAGACGAGGAGTAGGAGCTATCACCGGCTATTTTATTTTCTTTTCTATTCTAACGTTTTATGGTCTTATTTTCTGTTAATTTTGAACTGAGTTTTTTTTTAGGTTTCTTAATTATGAGTTCGTATTTCTTTTACATGGTTTCTTTGTTTTATTTGGTTGTGTTTTGTGTAGCTTTTAATTCGTATTCAGCTTTGCCTTGCTAGATAAACCAAATAACTATTATCCAAGGAAAGAGGTTATATCAAGTGTTCCTCGGAATTTCCTCGGTATTTCTTAAAAAAAAAAAAAATAAGTTCAATGGTAGTCTGTTTCCGAGTCATCATCACCAGATGAATCTGAATCTGGATCTTGGTGAAACTCTCCAATTACTGGTTCATCCTCTACGTGAACGACGGCTTCCTCTCCAAAGTCGGTTAAATCGACTACAAGGCCAACTCCAGCTAAATCTTCTGCTGCACTACAGTTGCCGGATGTGCTTGGTTGTAGTGGGTCTTCCAGCTCAGAACTTCCCTGAACTCGGCCTCTCGGGTTGAGTCTTGTAACAGTAACCCATGGATCATCTCTGTTCCTTACCCGGGGGTACTTGATATAACAAACCTGTAACATTTAGAAAAATTATAAATTAATACACATGATGATGAATCATTCTGAATAATTAACATTTAATTACCTGATCGGCCTGGGAAGCAAGAATGAAAGGATCATAATATTGCAGCTTTCGCCTCGAATTTACTGATGTAACACCAAATGCATCTGTTCTCACACCTCGATCTGGGGTGTTGTCGTGCCAATCACAATAGAAAACAGTACAGCGCAATCCAACCATGCCCAAATACTTGATTTCCAAAATCTCATGTATGTGTCCGTAGTATACATCATCTCCTGATGCAGAACAAACGCCAGCATCATAAGTCGTACTCGAACGTCTCCTCTTCTGAGTTGTGAATGCATATCCTCGAGTACAAAATCTCGGATATGACTTCACAACAAAGTTTGGTCCAACGACCATCTCACGTATCCAATCGTCAAATGTTTCACCTCTGGCCAAACCAGCAGACACCTATTAATAGCACATATATATATATATATATCAATAAATGTGAATTAGTATAAATATGTGATAAAATATATTTTAATTTGTTTAAAGCACTCACATAAGTAAACATCCATCCAGTAAATTCTCTCTGCTTCATTTCTTCTAGTTCGTCCTCTGTGGCGTATCTATACTCGAACCGCTTTTCTGCCATGAAAATCCTGTATATGATGACAATAATGTAATTAATTAAGATTTAAATTTCAACTTGTTAAAATAAAAATTTGTAAGCTCATTTATTTACCTCTCATATTGAAGAACGTCTTCGCAGTTGGTGAGCAAATATGTTTGCAAATGACTGCGCTCCTGCTCAGTAAGTCGACGGTCCTTTGGTTTTCCGCTAAGTCGTCCAACGTCTGTGAAAATGTCTGGAACCGTAACATGATATGTTGCCCGTTCGCCTCTATCATCATGCCGAGCAGGTCTTCTGTTTTTGGTCTGAACTTCTGCTGGAAAGTAGTACTCGGCAAAGTTTGAAGTTTCTTCATTGATCATCTGTGCGACTATAGAACCTTCCACCCTACTTAAATTTTTCACCATCTTCTTCAAATGGAACATATACCGCTCATACAGATACATCCATCTATACTGCACAGGACCACCAAGTTCCAATTCTCTTGCCAGGTGAATAACAAGATGCTCCATAACATCAAAAAATGAGGGAGGAAATATCTTCTCAAGGTTGCACTGAATCACGGCTATGTTAGTCTTCAAATTTTCAATACCTTCAAGAGTCACTGATCTCGTGCATAAATCGCGGAAGAAACCACTTATCCCTGCAATTGCTTCATGAACATTTCGTGGTAATATTTCCTTGAAGGCGAACGGAAGGAGGCGCTGCATCATTACATGGCAATCGTGGCTTTTCAAGCCAGTAAACTTTCCTTCCTTTCTGTCGATACAGTTACGCAAATTTGATGCGTAACCGTCTGGAAATTCCACATCGTTTGAAATCCAATCAAAGAACGCATCTTTTCCCGCTGCATCAAGTCGGTATATGGGAAAAGGAGCCCTACCATTCTCATCAACATGAAGTTCTGAACGAGCACATATATCGACTAAATCCAGTCTTGACTTCAAATTATCCTTTGTTTTACCTTGAACATTAAGGATCGTGTTCATGAGATTGTCAAAAAAGTTCTTCTCAATATGCATGACATCTAAATTATGCCTTAGCAGATGATCCTCCCAGTATGGCAGATCCCAGAAAATACTTTTTTTGTGCCAGTTATGTAGTTCTCCAACAGCATCTACCGGAAAACGCTCATGTCCACCGACTTCTGGCGTCCTTTCTGCACCAAAATCTCTTAGTTGTATCTTCAAATCTTTCCCACAAATTTCCGGAGGTGGACTGTCAAACACCCTCTTGTTCTTCGTAAACAAATTCCTACTCCTACGATATGGATGATCAGGTGGTAGGAATCTCCTGTGACAGTCAAACCAACACGTTTTCCTTCCGTGCTTTAGTTGGAAAGCATCAGTGTTATCTTGACAATATGGACATGATAGCCTTCCATGCGTTGTCCATCCAGACAACATACCATATGCTGGAAAATCACTTATTGTCCACATTAGTACTGCCCGCATTTGAAAGTTTTCTTTACACGAAACATCGTATGTTTCAGCACCTTGAGCCCATAGTTGTTGCAACTCATATATTAGTGGCTGAAGAAACACATCAAGTGATCTCTTAGGATGCTCTGGTCCGGGAACGAGAATCGAGAGAAACAAAAACTCTCGTCGCAAGCACAAGTTTGGGGGGAGGTTGTATGGTGTAAGAATGACGGGCCATAGAGAATACTGTCTTCCACTCTTGCCAAACGGACTGAAACCATCAGTACATAATCCAAGGTAGACATTTCTTCTCTCATACGCAAAGTCGGGATACTTTGATTGGAAATGCTTCCACGCTTTTGCATCTGAAGGATGTCTGATCTCACCATCTGTTGAGTGCTCCGCATGCCATCTCATTGGTTGCGCTGTGCGTTCAGACAGATACAACCTCTGCAACCTTTCCGTCAAAGGTAAATACCACATCCTTTTATATGGCACTGGAACTCTTCCAATTGTATCTTTATAACGAGGCTTTCCACAAAATTTGCATGTAACCCGCTGTTCATCCACCCTCCAATAAATCATGCAGTTGTCGCTGCATACATCTATTACCTGATACGATAAACCAAGACCAGCTACGAGTTTCTGAACCTCGTAGTATGAACCAGGAGCTACATTATCCTCGGGTAGAATACCTTTTACAAAATCAGCAATCGCATCCACACAGTCTTCAGCCAAATTATAATCTGTTTTAATGCCCATCAATCTTGTAGCAGATGATAAAGCTGAATGACCATCTCTGCAACCTTCGTACAATGGTTGCTTTCCAGCATCCAACATATCATAAAATCTCCTAGCTTCTGCATTGGGTAAATCTTCCCCTCTAAAATGATCATTTACCATCTGCTCAGTACCTACACCATAATCTACATCCGTTCTAATTGGTTCTTCTAATCTAACCGCTGGCTGAGGTTCACTAGTACTACCATGTTCATAATCAGTTTCCCCATGATGATACCAAATTTTGTAACTTCGTGTAAACCCACTCAAATATAGATGAGTCCAAACATCCCACTCTTTAATAACCTTTCTATTTTTACAATTAGAGCAAGGACATCTTAACATACCTGTTTTTGCTTCCGGTTGTCGGTGAACTAACCCCATGAATTCAGTTATACCTCGTTGGTATTCTTCCGTAAGCAATCTCGTGTTCGGATCCAAATGAGGTCGATCGATCCAAGAACGAAAATAATTTGAAGAAGACATATTTTTTATGAATCAAATTCGTGTGTAAATAGAGTAAGAGGGAGGATGAAGATATGAAGTGAATGAAGAGGAAGAGGAGTGCTTGTATTTATAGTTTAAATCCTGCCGACATACCGAGGAAATTCCGACGGAATTCCGACGGACAAAACTAGTTCGTCGGAATTTCCTCGGAATTTTGTAAAATCCCCCAACGGCTCTCCAACGGCTATAATATTTCCTCGGAATTCATCGGTTTTTTCCGAGGAACAGAGTTTTCCTCGGAATTTCCTCGGAATATTCCGACGGACTGTAGTTTCCTCGGAATTCCGTCGGTATATTCCTCGGAAATTCCGAGGAAACCCAATTTTGTGTTTCCTCGGAATTTCCTCGGAAATTCCTCGGTATATTCCGAGGATTTCATTTTCCGTCGGAATGTCCGTCAGAATATCGCTGTTTTCTTGTAGTGTCAATTAGCTGTGGTGCACCCAACCAAGCCCCTGGGATGGTTCCAACGGTTCCAGATGAGGTGGTCAACTTGTAAGTGTGTGCTCCTGTAGCTTCTTCTATCTTAAACAAGCTATTTGGGGCCGTACTTTCACCACCGATGATAATGGCAGGCTCCTTGGCAGCGGATGAGGAAACATCGACTGCCCATAACTTGGAAAGCTCGTTGCATACCGGCCATATCTCGGACCTAAACTCGATGTTTATGGAGGTAGATGTGTAAATGTAGTCTGTGCCGACAATAACTGGCTCATATCCGAAGCTAACCGGCAGGCCCGGTTGGGAGGGAAGAAGTGTCTGGGTGATGCCAAGTGGACAAAACGGAAGTACGTTAATGGCGGCTGGAACAAGACCACCGCCGTTGCTCTTAACCGGCTGGATGAAGTATTTTGCAGCGCGCTTAACTGGATTTCCGTTGGAGTCCTTCACCTGTTCTTTGCCGTGGGTGCAGACAGCTGCAGCCAACAGGAGAGTGATGATAAAAGGGGTCACTGAAGGTTTCTTCATTTTGATTGTTTTGTTTGTGTGAGTTTTAGGGTTTTGAGTGAGTTGTGTTGTGTTGAGCAAACACATTGTACCGGTATTTATAGGAAGTTTATGCGGTAAAAATTAAAACCTCGTGGTGTGACAGTAAAAAAATCATCGGTGGTTTATAAAACTAAAGGTACCTATCAGCTTTAAATACGTTTTGGCTCTTTCCCCATCTCACATTATGATCTTTCCCGTGACATGGGTTGGTTTCTAGTGTAGTGAGGGTTGAGTGTACGTTCACTGATCGGAACTTCGATTTTTAGCACGAGGAAAATGCACGGTGGTGCTTAGTAACTAACATAGAATATAAAGACGAACGATAACACAACAAATAAGTCATGGGAAGAAGACAAGATTTCGATAGGGATGAGTGAAAACAAACGTACGAATGAATGTCAACATCGCTTCTGGCCACAGCTGTTTTCTATTAATTTTTTAAAAAATATTAGCTAAAACAAGTATCACAAAATGATTTCTACATTTTTGCAAGCAAACAAATAAGTGACGACAGAAAATTTACAATCAAAATTTATAACCAGAGAACGACACGAATCAAAGACAAGGAAGAGTAAAAACGTTGGCTTAATGAATTATACTCAAGAAGAGAGGAAGATGCAGAAACATTATGCATTAGTGGACCATATCATCATTTGTCTGGAAATTAAAACCCTCACACATACGACATCAAGGATTCACAGTTGCAAGACACATGTCCCTTACTCTGTTCCTTTTAGTTGCTCCAGTTAGAATCACGTATGCACTTGAGATTTTTTTTTTCTGTAAAATGGACGATTCTTTTCAATGTTTTAATCATATCACAAGATTAGCTTTTCTCGGCTTCGCCGCTTAGCTTTTTCTAAGGTATTTTCTACATAAGAATATAGTTGATGTACGTACTACGTAACAGCAGCTACTTTGTAATCTAGTTGGAGGATATTGAAAAAAAATAAAAGTCCCAATCTTTTGATATTTTTGTTCATTTATGGAACTCATCACCAAATCTTTATATGTAAATAAACCAATTAATGAAGTTGTGTCTCGTTCTCTCTCTCTCTCAACAAAACTTTGGTTCTGGGAGTACACGAAGGACCATAAGCCAAAGATCAGCAAGCACAATTGCCTTTAACGACTGCCTTCATGAAAAAAACGAGTATCGATCGAGTCTTCTCTGTTACAAATGAGTTCGGGTTTTGACCTATGTGAATGTGAAGGTATCGATCAGAAACTTTTCTCTGCTGTCGTGTTCCAAATGATAAGCATTCAACTGCCTCCAATGATTGCCTTGGAAGACACGTCGAGCTTAGGGCATCATTACTCGTTTTTATAGGAAGTTTATGCGGTTAAATTTAAAACTGCGTGGTGTGACAGTAAAAAAACATATGTGCTAAACAAAAACCGAAAGGTATCTATCAGCTTTAAATACGTTTTTGGCTCTTTCCTCTTCTCACATTATGATCATTACCATGACATCGATTGGTTTCTAGACTCTACGGTAACTGATTCAAATTTCAATTTTCAGCACGAGGAACATGCACAGTGGTGTATCGTATTAGTGAATGGAAGTCTTTGGGCCATAAGGACAACAGAAGACAATGGTGTTATTACTCTATGCGGATGACATTCTGTTGACTGGCAGTGATGAAACTCTGTTACTACCACTTGTGGAGTCATTAGGAAAACGTTTTCCAATGAAAGATCTTGGTCAGCCAAGCTATTTTCTTGGTATTGAGCTACAATCTACGGAAGGGGAATGTTTTTTCATCAGTCAGCATATGTCAAGGAGATACTTCATCTTACGTCAATGACTGACTGTAACCCAATGCCAACACCGCTTCCGTTAACACCAGACTATGAAGAATCAGAACGGTTCTTAGAGCCTACTTACTTTCGGAGTGTGGCAGGTAAGCTTCAGTACCTAACAATCACAAGGCCTGACATACAGTATGCAGTGAACTTTGTATGTCAGAGGATGCATTCGCCTACTACAGCTGATTTTGGATTTCTAAAACGCATCCTACGATATCTCAAAGGCACTCAAACGCTTGGTTTATACATTCAAAAGGGAGAGGGAGAGCAACTTCAACTCTCAGCCTATTGTGACACTGATTGGGCAGGCTGTAAAGAGACAAGAAGATCTACAACTGGCTTTTG
This sequence comes from Brassica napus, assembly GCF_020379485.1. Lineage (NCBI taxonomy): Eukaryota > Viridiplantae > Streptophyta > Magnoliopsida > Brassicales > Brassicaceae > Brassica > Brassica napus. Next base: position 43,979,733 of record NC_063449.1, on the reverse strand, counting down.
TACACTGCTAGGGCCAAATTTCATCTCTTGGTCAGCAAAGAGACAAGCAACAGTTTCAAGATCATCTACAGAGGCTGAATACAGAGCTTTAGGGGCTACAACTCAGGAGATTGCGTGGATATCTTTCCTCCTGCGTGATCTAGGCATTGCTCAACCTCAGTCTACTTTGCTGTTGTGTGACAACGTATCAGCCGTCAATCTAAGTGCTAACCCGGCTCTACACAAGAGGTCCAAACACTTTGATACGGATTATCATTATATAAGGGAGAAAATGGCTTTGGGTTTGATAGAAACAAGACATATCCTTGCAACTCTACAAATTGCAGATATCTTCACAAAGTCTTTGCCAAAGGGAGCTTTCATGCAGCTGCGTGCCAAACTAGGAGTTGGTGCTCCACCCACCTCTGGTTTGAGGGGGAATATTAGTGAATGGAAGTCTTTGGGGCATAAGGACAACGAAGCCCAAGCCCAAGCCAATGCAGCTGAAGTGAGACCCAATAAGCTCCTCTCCTTCTCACCACAACGGTCATATGCTACAGACAGAGGAGCGTGTACGGGAACGACGAGCTTGCTCCCCCACAGTCGCTTTGAGGTGTAAAGCAATAGGTCTTAGCTGGATAGATAAGGTTTACACTAAGATCTAGATTGTTCCTAAAACCCTAGTAGTCCTCTGTATATAAGTCTTGTAAGGGTCTATTGTAAAGCTTAAGGAAAGAAATTATAAAGTTCAAAGTTCACTCGACGGCGGGAATGGGAGATTACCGGTAAGCCCTCTTTTCTCCCATTCACATATCGTAGCTAACATACAAATTAAAGACGAACGATAACACTACCAATAACTCATGGGAAGAAGATAAGGTTTAAATGCAGAGAGATAAGGATGTATGAATGGTTGTTTACATCCTTATCTTTGTTTTTGGTCACAATCGTTTCTCTAAATTTATAGAAAAAAATTACTAGCTAAAACAAGAATCACAAAATGATTTCTACATTTTCACAAGGAAACAAATAGGTGACGACAGAAAACTCACAATCAAGATTTTCTCTGCTATTACTTGTATATTAATAGACGCCGGCCAAAGACCCCCAATAGTTTCAAATATTTGTTCAAAAATAAAAAAACTTTACATTTATCACAAGCGACGGAAATAGGGTCATTAGAATTTAGGACTACTGGATTTTTATAAAGTGTAAAGTTATATCACATAAAGCTCCGGAAACACAAATTTATTTGATTTGTTATGAAGGTAAAGACGAGTTCACATACATGCGTGCGGGTGTTATCTCAACCCATTACTCATGGCCATGGACGAGTCTCGGGCTTTTTACAATATTACATGATCTCTTGACTAGTAGAATGGGAACATCCTTAGACCTAACTTCTCAACACGTGAAGTAGAAGTAGTAGCCTTAGTAGCATCATCATCAACCTTCACGAACTTGACGAATAAGGTCTTAGACTCATCATTGGTGACAAGTAGCTGTGGTGCATGTGAGATAGCCCCTAGGGTGGCTCCAATGGTTCCAGATGAGGTGGTCAACTTGTAAGTGTGTGCTCCTGTAGCTTCTTCTATCTTAAACAAGCTATTTGGGCTCTTCTTCTCACCACCGACCATAATGGCAGGCTCCTTGGCTGCGAATGAGGAAACATCGACTGTCCATAACTTGGAAAAATCGTCGCATACAGGCCATACCTCTGACCTAAACTCGATGTTTATGGAGGTAGATGTGTAAATGTAGTCTGTGTCGACAATAACTGGCTCATATTGATGTGTCGAGTTTTAACCCGATTATCTAACTGCAAGTGCACAGTAAAGTACGCAGTAGTAATGCGGGATCGAATCCACAGGGACTGATGATCACACGTAGAGTTGCAGACAAGTTAATAGCTATAGCGAACGAAGATATATTTTTGATGGTTTTTATTTAATTTTCTTTAGTGTCACAAAACATAAACAAGCTGTAAAAAAGGATGATTTAGACGATTTGAAAACTATTTTAAAACAAACGTTGGGCATTGGGAATTCTCAGGGATTTCTTTTTAATCAAGATACAATTAATGGCAGACACAGGGGTATATTAAGAACCGTCTAGAACTCAAACACGATATTAGAATTAACCTACTTTCGTAGCGCTAATTCTATATGTTATAGAAATCTCCACACTAACTTCTGCTGAGTTTCAATTTCTAAACAAGCATTAAGAACAGGTTCAATATGTTCACAAAGCGCAATAACATCAACTTTCGAGGGTTAAGGACACTTTGCTCATCTAAAGTATTTTCGGAAGTTCAAACAATCACTTTCGGTGCATCAAACAATCTGATATCATGAACTAAGTGATCAATTCAGTTCAAGCAGTAAGAAATCCATTAGATGAAGAACCAAAACGTAATCCCTTAGTCTACACACGTTTTATGAATCAAAACATCAAGAAATCCCCTATGAGAACCCCTAAACCCAACTAGATGACTACTCACACATAACTAAGCAAGAACAACACGATTTTGATGAAGAAAACATGATAAGATTGTATTAAAACAGAGTAAAGGTTCAGAAGATCTTCTCCAAATGGTTTTGAGATGAACTCCTTTACAAATCTTCACAAATCACACAAAACAAGTTACAAAACTCTCAAATCTCTCTCAAGAACTTGTAAATCTCCTTCTTGGTCGTCTCTAATCTTTTCTGAGTCCCCAAAAGTCCAGTTCTTTCGTCCATTATTGAGGGGAGTGGGTAAAAAGGAGTGAAAAGCTCATTGGTGCGTGTGGAGCCCGTAGAGCGTGGGATCGGTCGATCCTCAGTGGTCGGATCGGTCGATCTAGTGCATGAATTTCTTCTTAGCTCTGGATCGGTCGATCCACAGACAATTGATCGGTCGATCTATGTCCTGTGCGATCAATACTTCTCATTCGGTCCATTGTTCAGTCCATCTTGCTTCTGAATAAATCCCGAATGCGTTCTTTTCTTGCAAGCTATCTAGTAACCTGCATATTACACTTAAGAACACCAAAACGCATCAAATAGACCAAAACATTAATTAAAACCGACCATTTAATTGCTCCAAAATGAGTTTAAAACCGTTAAAAACACGGAATATCAACTCCCCCAGACTTGAATCTTTGCTTGTCCTCAAGTAAAGAAGATTAAAATTTGGGAGCTCACTAACCCTCAGTAGACCTTACCTTGTGATTTCGCTAACCACTTAAATCAGAGACTGTCAAGGCATTCATTCCAAATCCCCACCAAGACCGCGCAAACCTTTCCATATTTCAGACCTGCAAGTCTCAGTTTCAAGTAATCAACTCTTTACATTCATTAAAAAAGGGCGTGACCTTTCCACCAAAGATATCTCCATCAGGTATAACGGGCTCGGTGTTTGGGAGGCTGTTTTAGTGTTTAATTAGGTGAGGCTCAAGTGTTTGTGGGTATCAGCGATAACCAAAAAAAAAAAATGCAAAACATTATGAAAAATCGCTGGAGAAACCGAGTATATTGATAACCACGTTTTCGAACTGCTCAAGTCTCAAATGATCAAAACCCAACAAATCTCAAACTCTAACCCCAAATTTAAACAACGCATCATCTCTGGTACACAAAATAAAAATAAAATGTCTAAATCAAATCTACTGAATGAGATATAAACATGAACTCTTTTTTTTTTTTTTTTTTTTTTTTTATTTCAGAACGAAAACTTATACAAACCGAAATCGAATATATACACTGCGATGCAATCACACACTTACAACACCCAATTTTTCTATTTACACCTCTAGACACACAGGTCCGTGTCTAACCACCTAAATGTTCCAATCCTACCTAAGCAGTCAGATGAACCATGTCTACCCTAATCTCTCCATTGTTTTTGCACATGTATGCACATATGATCAGTGTGTAAGAATGCATGGAGATGAAATAAAAGGGTAAGGTGTAGGTGTGGTACCAAACTATTGATGAGTCTAGCCATTCGGGATTATTAAAGAGTGGTAAAATGTGGTAAAGAAAATCCTGAATGTGTATATGGTGTACCGTTTCCTGATGTTGATTCCTGGTCAAAAGAAATTAAATTCATTAATGGTCAAAAATAGTTGAGTCGATTACAATTCACCGAGACTTGATAAAAGATTTAAAGAGAGGTTGTTTGGTCAAGTGGTTCCTCTTCCAGCTCCAGAACTACAAAATCGGTAAGCACATATCCCTTTCCAACACCAACAGGGATGTTTTCTAGTACACCGACTGGTCTTCGCACTGATCGGTCAGCAAGGACCAAGGAGATCCTTGTAGGTTTGTAGTTCGTCATGCCTAGCCTCTCAGAGACAGAGAAAGGCATTAGGCTCACTCCTGAACCCAGATCGCAGAGACTCCTCTCAAAGGTAAGTGATCCAATGCGGCATGGTAGAAAAAATGCTCCGGGATCTTCACGCTTTTTAGGCATGACATTTTGTAGAACTGCGCTACATTCCTCATTGAGCATCAACACACCACGCTCTAGGCTCATCTTATCGGTAAGAATCTCCTTCATGTACCTTTTAAGAGAAGGTACCATCTTCACCGCTTCAACGAATGGCAATCTCACATGTAACTCCCCAACAAGGTTCTTTAGCTTCTCGTACTCACGTTCTTTGATCTTCTGCCTTGGTCTGGATGGGTATGGAGCCTTAGGAACATAAGCAGGAGGCGCCACATACACCTCTTCAGGTTCAGAGGAATTTGGCTTCGTTGACACGGGATCGGTCGATCCATATGGACCGGATCGGTCGATCTCCGTCCCTTTGGATCGGTCGATCTGTTCCTGAGATCGGTCGATCTCTTTCTTATTCGATCCCTCAATCGTTTTTCCACTCCTAAGTGTTACAGCATTCACAAACTCCTTGGGATTCGTCTCTGACTTCCCTGGTAGGAATCCAGGTGCTGTTCTGCTGCTGGAGGCGGTTTGAGCAACTTGCTTTTCCAAAACTTTCAAATGGGTGTTCAAAGCTTTAAACTTCCCATTAAGCTCTCCATACATGTTATCCACCTTGGTGTTTATCTCTGCAGTGCTATTCTTCTGACCTTCTAGCACCATTTGCAGCATCTTCTTAATTTCGTTATCCTGAGAAGACTGTGACGAAGAGGCATTCCCTTGATTCTGGTAGTTGTTGTACTGCTTCCTTTGCTGAAATCCTGAGTTGCCCGAGTTGTTCCCCTGATATTGATTTCTGTTCTGATATCCTTGGTTGAACACACTCTGGTTCTGATTTTGGTTCTGCCTGTTTCCTGCCTGAGGGTAGGACTGATGTTGTGGATTCTCCACATTGTTGCTCCGGTAAGACAGATTATTTTGCTGATTTTGACTCCATCCAAGGTTCTGATTGTAGCCTCTGTTGTAGTTTCCTTGACCACCAATGTAGTTCACATCAGCTTGCATATCATCTGAATTATCACCAACAGTTTCTTGTGAGGAACGATAGTCTTGCTCCTCCACAAATTTCACAGATTTCTGATCTCTCTTGAGAAGCATCTCAATCTTGGCATTCAGCTCATCTATCTTCTTGGATTCATAACCAACACCCTTCTGGCTGGTGTCAAACCTTGACTTGCGGTTTGCTTTGCTGGATGACAGGTTGTTCAGCAAGGTGTAAGCTTCTTCAACAGTCTTGGTCATGAAATCACCATTACTTGCTGTGTCCATGGCATCTTGACTCTCTTCATGAACTCCATTATAGAAAATGTTCAGCAAGCTCACATCAGTGTAACCATGGTGAGGGCAGTCCTGTGTGTACTCCTTGAAACGCTCCCAAGCCTCATGAAAGCTTTCTGAATCAAGCTGCTGAAAGCTTCCAATTCTGCTTCTCAGATATGTGGACCTTGACTTGGTGAAGAAATGCTGTAGAAAAGCAGCTCTTGTCTCTTCCCATGTAGTAAGAGATCCTGGAGGGATGGACTTTAACCATCTGATAGCTTTATCAGCTAAGGAAAACGGGAACAACCTGCATTTCAAAGCGCCTTGAGGAACTCCATTATGTCTGCTGGTGTCACAGACTCGCTCAAAATGCTCCAAGTGATACATCGGGTCCTCAGACGGGTTTCCATGAAAAGGATTTTTCTCCACCAAATTAATGAGACCAGTCTTGATCTCAAAGTCTCTTCTCTCAATGGGAGGTGGGCGAATCCCAGAACGATCGGCATAGAATGCATCTGGTGTATCATAATGTGCAAGCGTCATCCTAGGCATGCCATAGTCTCCAGCCTGTTGTCTTGCAGCTACACCAGCCTGCTGATTATCACCAGCATTGTTGCCTTCTCGTTCATCTACAGGAATTGGATTTTGCGGGTTGTCCTGAAACTGGTCTTCTTGGTGTTCAGCCATTTCAACCTCTTCAGCGGACTCAAGTCTTTTCTTTTTCACTTGTCTCTCTAGGCGGCCGAGCTCTAACTCCAAAGGTATTAAATTCGATGATCCTTTGCTTCTAGTATGAAATCCGCTCATTCACCTGAAAACACAAACAGAAAGAGAAAGACAGAAACATTAGACAAAATAAAAATGCTATAGTCTTAAACTGATCATTAACTCTAGGGTGACCAAATGGTCCCCGGCAACGGCCCCAAAAACTTGATGTGTCGAGTTTTAACTCGATTATCTAACTGCAAGTGCACAGTAAAGTACGCAGTAGTAATGCGGGATCGAATCCACAGGGACCGATGATCACACGTAGAGTTGCAGAAAAGTTAATAGCTATAGCGAACGAAGATATATTTTTGATGGTTTTTATTTAATTTTCTTTAGTATCACAAAACATAAACAAGCTGTAAAAAAGGATGATTTAAACGATTTGAAAACTATTTTAAAACAAACGTTGGGCATTGGGAATTCTCAGGGATTTCTTTTTAATCAAGATACAATTAATGGCGGACACAGGGGTATATTAAGAACCGTCTAGAACTCAAACACGATATTAGAATTAACCTACTTCCGTAGCGCTAATTCTCTATGTTATAGAAATCTCCACACTAACTTCCGCTGAGTTTCAATTTCTAAACAAGCATTAAGAACAGGTTCAATATGTTCACAAAGCGCAATAACATCAACTTCCGAGGGTTAAGGACACTTTCCTCATCTAAAGTATTTTCGGAAGTTCAAACAATCACTTTCGGTGCATCAAACAATCTGATATCATGAACTAAATGATCAATTCAGTTCAAGCAGTAAGAAATCCATTAGATGAAGAACCAAAACGTAATCCCTTAGTCTACACACGTTTTATGAATCAAAACATCAAGAAATCCCCTATGAGAACCCCTAAACCCAACTAGATGACTAATCACACATAACTAAGCAAGAACAACACGATTTTGATGAAGAAAACATGATAAGATTGTATTAAAACAGAGTAAAGGTTCAGAAGATCTTCTCCAAATGGTTTTGAGATGAACTCCTTTACAAATCTTCACAAATCACACAAAACAAGTTACAAAACTCTCAAATCTCTCTCAAGAACTTGTAAATCTCCTTCTTGGTCGTCTCTAATCTTTTCTGAGTCCCCAAAAGTCCAGTTTTTTCGTCCATTATTGAGGGGAGTGGGTAAAAAGGAGTGAAAAGCTCATTGGTGCGTGTGGAGCCCGTAGAGCGTGGGATCGGTCGATCCTCAGTGGTCGGATCGGTCGATCTAGTGCATGAATTTCTTCTTAGCTCTGGATCGGTCGATCCACAGACAATTGATCGGTCGATCTATGTCCTGTGCGATCAATACTTCTCATTCGGTCCATTGTTCGGTCCATCTTGCTTCTGAATAAATCCCGAATGCGTTCTTTTCTTGCAAGCTATCTAGTAACCTGCATATTACACTTAAGAACACCAAAACGCATCAAATAGACCAAAACATTAATTAAAACCGACCATTTAATTGCTCCAAAACGAGTTTAAAACCGTCAAAAACACGGAATATCACATATGCGAAGCTAACCGGCAGGCCCGGTTTGTAGGGAAGAAGTGCTTGGGTGATGCCAAGTGGACAAAAAAAATACACGTTAATGGGGGGCTGGAACAAGACCAATTCCGTTGCTCTTAGCCGGCTGGATGAAGTATTTTTGCACCGATCTTAACTTGATTTCCGTTGGAGTCCTTCACCTCTTCTTTGCCGTGGGTGCAGACAGCTGCAGCCAACAGGAATGTGATGAGAAAAGGGGTCACTGAAGGTTTCTTCATTTTGATTGTTTTGTTTGAGTGAGAGTTGTCTTGTGTAGAGCAAACACATTGTACCGGTATTTATGGGAAGTTTATGCGGTGAAATTTAAAACCTCCTGGTGTGACAGTAGAAAATCATCTGTGTAAATAAAACCTAAAGGTACGTACCTATCAGCTTTAAATACGTTTTGGCTCTTTCCCCATCTCACATTATGATCTTTCCCGTGACATTGGGTTGGTTTATAGTGTAGTGAGGGTTGAGTCTACGGTAACTGATCGGAACTTCGATTTTTAGCACGAGGAAAATGCACGGCGGTGCTCAGTAATTAACATAGAATATAAAAACGAACGATAACACAACAAATAACTCATGGGAAGAAGACAAGATTTCGATAAGGATGAGTGAACGATAGTGGCCAAAAACAAGGACCTAAAGGTATGAGTGAAACGATAGTGGCCAAAAACAAGAACCTAAAGGTATGAGTGAAACGATAGTGGCCAAAAACAAAAACCTAAAGGTATCTATCAGGTTTAAATACTTTTTGGCACGAGGAACATGCACAGTGGTGTGTAGTAGCCAACATAGAATGATAGAAATTAAAGACGAATGATAACTCTACCAATAACTCATGAGAAAAAGATAAGGTTTAAATGCAGAGAGATGTATGAATGCTTGTTAACTACTTATCCTTGTTTTTGGCCACTGTCGTTTCTCTAAATTTATTCTTTAAAAAAATTACTAGCTAAAACAAGAATCACAAAATGAGTTCTACATTTTCACAAGCAAACAGATAGGCGACGACATAAAATTCACAATCAAGATTTCTAACCAGAGAACGACACGAATATCCAAGAAAAAGAAGGGTAAAAACATTGTCTCAATGAATTATGCTGAAGAAGAGAGGAAGATGTAGAAACATTATTTATGCATTAATTAATGGACCATATCCTTCACCCTCACACATACGACATCAAGGATTCACATTTGCAAGACACATGTCCCTTACTCAAAAGATTAGTTGCTCCATTGAAAATCACGTATGAACTTGAGAACTTTTTTTTCCATCTGTAAAATGGAACGATTCATTTCAGTACTTTTTTTTTATCATATCATAAGATTAGCTTTTCTTGGCTTCACCGATTAGCTTTTTCTACATAAATATACACTATAGATGTACGTAACAGCACAACAAATACTTTCCAATCCAATTGGCGAACACTGGAAAGAAATAAAAGTCCCAATCTTATGATATTAGTTCATTGTTATGGAACTCATCTCCCAATTTTATATGTAAAGAAACCAATTAACGAAGTTGTGTCTAGTTCTCTCTCTAGAAAACTTTGATTCTGAGAGTACACAATGGAACGATTCATCTCAATGCTTAGTTGTCATGTTCAAAACAATAAGGATTCAACTGCCTTGTGAGACACGTCGAGAATAGGGCATCAAGCGAAGTTAATTGGGTTGATTGCCGATGTGCAGAACATCATAACTTATGAATGAGACAAACGGCCCTACTCGGTCTGACCCAAATCATCGGTCTGATCGAGTGGACTATTGTGTTAAGGAAAATGGTTGACCCGATTGAATATAAATCCATAGGCCCAGGTATTTATCAAAGTTTTGGATTTGATTTAAGATGGTTTAGTGAAGTTTTTATCAATTTGTAACAGTTGTCAACACTCATATAAGAATTTTTATTGCTGGAGATTCTCAGGAAAACTATTTCATAAATTCAATATTTAATATTTTTAATCTAATTTTATTAAATAATCTACTTTTTTAAGTAAAACCATTTATTCAATGACATCTGTTAGTAGTATCTCAAGAGTTTCAAGTTTTTTTATAATAGTGTTTCTTTTTCTCCAACTTTTTTTTTAATTGTTATTAATAATGAGAGATACTGTGTTCAGTTAAAATGTTAAAACTCGAGAGTTTGTCGGATAAAGTTAAGGCTAACCGGTGACGTGGCGACCACTAAATCATAAACGACCGTCCGTTGACTGAGACGTGCTAAAACGGGCAAGTTGTTTATTCTCCGAGGAACAAATAAATGGATCCTATTGGCTAAAGCACGTCACGGGACAAACGAGATAAATATTCCGACTTAAAAAGGCGCGTGGTACCCAAACCCGCGCGTCGCGCTGAAATGTCAAAACGAGATTAAAAATGCGGGCATTGAAACTAACGCATCCACATTACATGACTTTTGCTTAATAAGAGCCGAGTCGATCTTCAGACAAAACAACAATGGGGTTTTGAGAATTGTCCGAAAGACGCAAAAAAAACGTGTTTACCGTGAAAGGATCTATTTGAACCCAATTTGATTTGCTTTTTGTGTCTTTTCACGATAATTATGGGAAAAGGCGCAATCAAAGAAGAAGAAAGCGAAAGGAAGAGACAAACATGGCGATGGCCTTTGGCGGCTTTGGTCGTTGTCTTACTAGCAGTTGCCGTCAGCTCTCGAACCGCTTCTAATGTCGGTTCCTTCTTCACCGATCGTAATTCTTGCAGCTGCTCACTTCAGGTTCGTGATTATTACTCTCCATCTCCTTGCTTCAATCTGATATAACGGAATGTGGACAAAAAAGGATCTCAGTTACATGTTCGTGTCTGAATCTGATAAACTTTGTTTCGTAGTATTGACAATAGTTAAAAAGTCAAAAGCTTTGGTCTTTGGATTAAGTATAATAAAAAAAAAAAAACTGAATCTTTTTTGATGACATTGTTGGTATATATACACAGGGAAGTGGTAAATACAAAGGCATGGTTGAGGACTGTTGCTGTGACTACGAAACAGTGGACAATCTCAACAGTGAGGTTTTGAATCCTCTGCTTCAAGATCTCGTCGCTACTCCCTTCTTCCGTTACTTCAAGGTCTCTCATTCTTCTTTTCTTTTGATGTTAACTCTTCCCCAACAGCTAGTTACATTGTTTTTTTTTTACAGGTCAAACTGTGGTGTGACTGCCCGTTCTGGCCAGACGATGGGATGTGTCGTTTACGTGATTGCAGCGTCTGCGAATGTCCAGAGAATGAGTTCCCTGAACCTTTCAAAAGACCCTATAACATCGCAGGTCTTCCTTCAGATAATTTGATTTGTCAAGAGGGGAAACCCCAAGCTGCTGTGGACCGTACTATAGATAACATAGCGTTCAGAGGTTGGGTGGAGACTAATAATCCATGGACGCATGAGGATGACACAGATAACGGTAATGTAGTTTTAACTAAAACAGTTTGATGCACCAATGTGTTTGAGAACTGATTGGTTATTGACTTATAATGTTCAGGTGAGATGACTTATGTAAATCTTCAGCTAAACCCTGAGAGGTTTACTGGTTACACTGGACCTTCTGCTAGAAGGATTTGGGACTCTATTTACTCAGAGAACTGCCCAAAATGTGAGTTTCTCCTTCTCTATTCGTTTTTGTTGCATCTGGATGTGTCTTAAATCTTAAAGATCCTAAAAATACTAAAAATCCTAAAGGATAAGAAAATTGGATTTTGAGCCTGCTATAAATATGAGTCCAAGGGTTGTAAAGTTAATTATTCACATAATAATATACAAACCCTAAAACGGGTATTTGCCTCAATACGTTTTGCTCTTTGCTTTCTTCGAGCTTGATTCGCGTTTGTTCACAACAGTTTTAGTATTGTGAGATAAAAGACTTGTAATGTGATGGGTTTCTGCAGATTCATCTGGAGAGACATGTCCAGAGAAGAAGGTTTTGTACAAATTGATATCAGGTCTTCATTCTTCAATCTCCATGCACATAGCTGGTGATTATCTTCTTGACGAGTCACGCAACCAGGTTTGTGTGTTTCTGATATTGTATCTCTTCTTGTTGAGTCATGACTGTGACATGTTTTGCTTTGAAATGCAGTGGGGACAGAACATCGAGCTGATGTATGATCGTATCCTGAGACATCCGGACCGTGTCAGAAACATGTACTTCACGTATCTATTTGTCCTACGTGCTGTAACTAAAGTGAGTTAAACTTCTCTTCATGTCGGTCTTTGACATGCCGAATCTGAACAATGCTACTGACTCTTGCAACGTGTATAGGCAACAGAGTACTTGGAGCAAGCAGAGTATGACACAGGGAACCATGCGGAAGATCTGAAAACACAGTCATTGATTAAACAACTGTTGTACAGTCCTAAACTCCAAACAGCGTGTCCTGTTCCGTTTGATGAAGCTAAGCTCTGGCAAGGTCAAGGTGGACCTGAACTGAAACAGCAGATTCAGAAACAATTCAGGAACATAAGGTTCGGTCTTATGTTTCTCGAGACACACTCATATAGAGCTTAATATGTCGGCTAGCTAAGTAAGTTATGTATGTGTTTTGCAGTGCACTGATGGATTGTGTAGGTTGTGAAAAGTGTCGGCTTTGGGGGAAGCTTCAGGTTCAGGGTCTAGGGACAGCGTTGAAGATCCTCTTCTCTGTTGGAAATCAAGACAAGGAGGGTGACCAAACAGTGAGTTTCTTGACATGCTTTGTCTTGTACGTAAGCATTGATGATCTGTAATGTTTTCTTCTCTTTTTTTTTCCAGCTGCAACTGCAACGTAATGAGGTGATTGCACTGGTGAACTTGCTCAACCGTCTCTCTGAGTCGGTTAAAATGGTTCACGATATGGGACCAGACGTGGAGAGGCTAATGGAGGATCAGATAGCTAAGACATCAGCTAAACCTGGTAGATTAAGAAGAGTTTTGGATTTAGCTTTCTCCTTCTGGTGAAATAATCATTGAGCTGTCCAGCTTTTAGGCATTCATGCTGAATCAAATGGATAGTCATCGTTGTAACAAAATTAAAGAAAAAAAAAGAATATCATTATACAAACTCAGCCAAAAGATTTTGATAAAGTTATAAAACAGAAGAAAAATAGAGACTCTTGAGGTAAAGATTCCAACATAAACATAAAAACGGAGCTTTTAGTCTCTTCTTGCACATTAGACTTCAAGACTCTGTTGCTTCTCTCCAAACCTGGATTAATGGTAATGACAGTCTCTGTTCTTGAATGAAAACCAAATCATTTCAAATGTTTAGAAAACAACAAGAATGCAAAATTTCATGTCTTTTTTCTAGTGTAATTTGGCATTTTTGAAATGTCATCAAGTACAGAGTTACAATAGTTTTCCGTATCATGTACGGTGTAGTTTAAAAGGGCAAATAAAGATAAGGGGCTTCGAATTCAATTTAACTTTGATTGGTTAGATTTAACCAAAAATGGATTTAGGATCTTTGGTGATATGCATATGACATGAGAATTTAGAACTAGATTACTGGATATGACATATTAGAGCTGGGCAAAAACTCTGAATCCGAAAAACCGAATCGAACCTGATCCGAAAAAATAGTACTTAATCCGAACTGAAATTGATGAAACATCCAAACGGATTCAAAATTCTGGCATCTAGAGAACCGAATCCGAATCGAAGTATTTCATGTACCTGAATAAATCCGAAATAGGCTTATATACCTTAATATATTGATTATTTTTAAATTTAATGTATATTAAAAACATCCAAAATATATAAGATACTTTTAAGTTATCTAAAATAATTAAAAATATATACAAATAGTCAAAAATAAATGTCTACAATAATTAAAATATACTCACACCAAATATATTTGAAATATATATTCAAAGATTCAAACCAAACCAATTTATATGTTATTTTTACATATGTTATTCATAATATATTATTTTGTTTATAGATTTTGAAAAATCTGAAGTATATAATGAATTTTAAAATTTTAAAAATAATTTAAATGAGTTATCCAAACCCGCAAAGATCTAAACCGCACCGAAATTAAAAGATTATCCCAATGGGGCTGAAATCTTTGACCCCGAACCGAACCCACAAATATTAAAACCGAAATTTAGAAATATCCGAATGAGACTGAAATCTTTCACGCCAAAAATTCAAAACCCGAATAGATCTAAACCAAATCCGAATGAGTACCCGGAGCCCCCACCTCAATCTCATATAAAGCGTCGGAAAACACAAACTTATTTGATTTATTATGAAAGTAAAGACGAGTTCACATACAGACGTGCGGGTGTTTACATAAAGCGCCGGAAAACACAAACTTAATTGATTTAGTTATGAAAGTAAAGACGATTTCACATATATACGTGCGGGCCATGGACGAGTCTCAAGGATTTTTACATTTCATGATCTTGATCTTGACTAGTAGAATGGGAACATCCTTAGACCTAACTTCTCAACACGAGAAGTAGTAGTAGTAGCCTTAGTAGCATCATCAGCCTTCACGAACTGGACGACTAAGGTCTTAGACTCATCATTGGTGACAAGCAGCTGCGGTGGGGTAGTTCCAACGGTTCCGTATGAGGTGGTCAACTTATAAGTGTGTTCTTCTACCGTAACATTTTGTATCTTAAACGCGCTATTTGGGCTCTTGTGTTTACCACCGATGATAATGGCAGATGAGGAGTCATCGACTGCCCATAACTTGGAGAACTCGCTGCAGACTGGCCAGATGTCGGACATGAACTCGATGTTTATAGAGGTGTCTGTGGTAATGAAGTCTCTGTCGATAGTTTCTGTATATCGGAAGCTAACGGGGATGCCCCGTTGGTTCGGAAGACGTGTTTGGGTGATGCCAAGTGGACAAGAGGGAAGTATGTTGGTGGCGGCTGGAACAAGACCACTCCAGGGGCGTCCCTGTCGGTATGGGGGCCATTGACAAAAAAAATAAAAATTGGGGGCCTATTTAACTATGACTTATTCTTGGGATCTGTAGAGGTTCACCAACCAATAGTATTGTGTTATTTCATATTCAATATCTTTTAAAAAAGAAAACAAAATATTATCAAATTATATTATGTTTTTTAAATTAAAAGGTAAAAAAAAGATAAAAAAATAATACTAATTACAAAAAATATATTTTTAACGTAGTCGGCAAAACACTAAACCCTAAATCATAATCCTAAACCCTAAATACTAAATCTTAAACCTTTGAGTAAACCCTAAACCCTTAGATAAATCCTAAACTCTAAATCAATATCACTAAACACTAAAACACAAAAGGGTTTAGGGTTTAGGATTTAGGGTTTAGAGTTTTAGTGTTTAGTATTTTTTTTATTTAGAGTTTAGGATTTATCCAAGGGTTTAGAGTTTACCCAAGGGTTTAGAATTTACCCAAAGGTTTAGGGTTTAGGGATTAGGATTTAGGGTTTAGTGATTAGGATTTAGGGTTTAGTGTTTGCTGAAAATACTATTTTGTTTTACTTTTTTATTTTAAAAAATAATATAACTTGACAATATTTTGTTTCCTATTTTAAAAGATATCAAATTTGAAACAATGAAATCCTATTGGTTGAACCCAAGAATAACTCTTTAACTATAGATCTATTTTATTTTAAACTAGTGGTGTTTTCGCGCTACGCGCGGATTGTTTGGCTTTTGTATTATTTAGATTTGAATATTTTTTGGTGGTATTGTTGTTTAATTTGATATTCAACTGCTGTATCAATTTATGTAGATGCAGCTATTTTTTTAAAGTGTAATAATATTTCCTTATGGAAGTTATTAACTTTTTATGCTAGACAGAAAATAGTTCACTTTAGCGTTTAATTATGTAGTGTTAATGTGTATATCGGTAAACTATTTGCTTAAGAAAGTAGACAAATACACATACAGTAAAAAAATGTATAAATTAATAATGCTCAGACTATAGAAACTTATAGAGTTATTAGTTCATAAAAAAAAAATCATTTTTCAATAATAGTAATCAACCAAAAAATTGTAGACCATTAAAGCAGATAACAATTGCTTAGAATTTGTCATTTTATTGCTTAAATTGATGAATTTCACTTTGTTTTTAGTTGATGGTTTCTTTGCAAACTTTTTTAAAATTTATTAGAATCATAGATATATTTTTGTACACATAGTTTTATAATATACTTTTAGAATTATAAAACCATGGTTAATTGAAGAGGTCTATTTAATTGGAAGTTTGAGGTAATTTAAATTAAAATGACTAATCATTTGTTATTTAAACATTAATTTTAAAGTGTTATTGGATTTTTATTTTATAAACTATTTAACTGTCTTGAAATATTTAGAAGTTGTGATTTGTAGTAGTTTTCAGTCATTGTAAAGTGTTTTTAGTCAAGTTTTTAGTTTAAACTAAAGAATAAATCTTATAATTATAAATGAGATTCTAGAGTAGTTAAACTTAAATCAGAGTATTTTTAAATCTTCCAAAATCATTTTAAAACTTAATAAAAATAAAATATTTTCAGATTCTATATTTTATAGATTCCCCCATGTATTTCTATTGATTTAAAATTGTTATTCGTTTAGTTGTACTTGCATATTGTCGAATATTTTTTATATGATAGAAGTGTTTATAAGTAAAATTTCACTTAACGTTTGGTGTCACGATATCACTGTCTATTATTTCATTCCTCTATTGAGGAGTGATTATCAATGTAAAGGCTACAAAAAAAAATTAAACATGTGAAAAAAGAGAGCTTTGGATCTCTAGCGGGAAAAAAATATTTTGAGGCTGTTCCAGTTTGCATTTGTAACCTGAAAAAGAAGAGAATCAGAAGATGGCTAAGTGTTTTATCAATAAAAGTTGACATGGAGAGGCTAAGTGTTTACCTTGCCATGTCTTCTAATTGCACAGGTCCAAGATAATGCTTGTTGGAAACATTGTCTGGAGTAGAAGAGAATCAGAAGATGGCAAAAAAAAAAGCATTCAATAACAATTCACCACACACATTTGCAAGAGATTCGCAAAAGACACATCATTCTCAATGGCACATGTGATTGTGAACAACTTACACTATCACCCCATATACAATTGAATTCAAGAGATCATCAAGATGAAAAAAATAATCAGGTAAGTTATAGGAGTAGAACTCATTGTAAAAGTCTACACGTCTTGAGATCATACTCACACTCTATGTTTCAAAAGTTGTACATAAACAGAATGATCAACACAAAGACATGAACACGATACATCAAACGGATTAGAACCATGAGCAGCCTCATCATTCCCCCTCATGTCCTCTTTCCCACCATCCAATCTTTATCTCAGATTACACACACAGAGACTTTACCTTTATTTCGGATATGTACTGCAACAAAGCAAAAAAAGTCGGCATATGATGTCAGTTTCACTTGGACCATCTGATTGCTTCAATCTCTGATTAGGCTAGCTCCATACAACTGTAGCCGCTTAAATATGGCATCTCGGTTTCTCCACGTTAGCTGGATCTTTGTTCAAAAGTGACAACAGCCTATTCAGTTGTTGGAAATGGGAATCGCTAGCAGCTTTTGTGTCAGTCTTTTTTAGCCGGATATTATACTTAAGACAAAAGACAGGAGAGAAAACTTACATCCATGGTACCGAGCTCAGTGAAAAATGGTCGGATTCTCGTACTTTGCAATAGAGCTTAAGATTGAATTCTGCATTATATCACAGACCATGTTCACGTATGACAGAACACGACATATACAAATTGCAGAAGATGAAAAGTTGAAAACACTAAAAACAATACAATTTCAAGCGACAATGCTTCAGAAAACAAAACGAAAACAAAAGAATAAGCAAATTCAGTCAGACCATTAACACCTCCGGACAAAACACAACCTTGAAAAGGAGACAGACTCAAAAATAAATAGAGAATCTTAGTAAGATAATAAGCCAAAAAAGGTCTGATTAATATCAAAGAGACAAAGAGAGATTTGGAGCTTACGGAATGAGAGAGCTGTCATCAATGCAAGTTCTTGGAGGATGTTCTAGTGCACATGTGATCAAAGCAAGCTAGCAAATTACATCAAACACAAAGAATCAATCAATCACAGTTGGAAAGTATAAATTAATCAAAAAGCAAAAGGAACAATAACTTACCAATATCAAAGAAATATCCTTTGATGAAACACAACACTTCTCATCGTAGTGATGAGTTTCATCGGAGGTGATATCTGTTGCAAATGAATTCACCATTGATGGATTTGATGCTTGACAGAGAAAGACTTTGGGATTTCGTTTCGTTGGGGCTGTCCATCCCAAACAATGAAGACATTTAAAGGAGAAGTTTCAGTCGGTTGCCTTGGATTTAGCTATGGCTGATTTAATTCTTTTGATTTAGCTATGGCTGATTTAATTCGAAAAAAAGTGGGAGAAATTAATGTATCTGAATAACGGAAGCCGTTTCAGAGACGAAACCCTGTGGTTGTGAGATGTGTAGAGACTCTCAAGCGACAGAAGCGAGAATAAAGCAAACACTAATATTACATAGACTTCTTAAGGGAAAACAATAATAGCCCATCACATTCCTCAGATCAGCACACAAAGCCCAAATAAACAACTCACCGTGATATAGCAGCTTAATGTTGTTAATGATAGAATGCCACGTGTCTAAAAACGCACCCTCCTTCCTGATGACGTGGAGGGCTAAAGTGAGAGAAAACCATATTTTATTAATATAGATAGATATTTTTACTAATATTTTTCTTTTGTTTTTTCATTGACATAATAATAGTAAACTGATTTTTAGTTCAGTTGATATTATTATTTTCTTTTTATTATACATAACAATGAATACAAAAAATAATTATGAAAAATAATTTATTTTTTTTTAAATGGGGGCCTTAAAAAAATGGGGGCCCTAAACCCTTATTTCAACTAGCTGTGTCAAGGCACGCCCCTGCCTCCATCGTTTTTCTCTGTCTTAACCGGCAGCATGAAGTATTTTTCCCCGACCTTGACTGGAGTTTCGTTGATTTCTGCAGTGCCGTGGGCGCCGACAGCTGCAGACAAGAGGAGAGTGATGAGAAAAGAGGTCACCGAAGGCTTCTTCATTATTTTTTAATTTTTTTTTTGTGTGTTTTTGGGATTTTAGTGAGTTGAGTTGTGGAGTGCAACACACATTGTACAAGTATTTATAGGAAGTTTCTGTGTTGGATAATTCCAAGCTTGTGGAAACTTAACATATTATTAGATGTTTAATATGTTAAGATAAACACAATAAGGAAACCTAGAAATAGGAAAAGAAAATTTCTATTTAGGTTAGATTTGTGTTTTCCATATCCCACATGTTAAAGGGAATTGTCTTTCGTATAAATATAGGTCTAATGGAGAGGTGTTCCATATGATCTAAGTGAAACATATTGAGAGCTTTAGTTTTGAGTAGTTTCTAAAGCTAATAAGATAAGTTGTTCTTATAACTTTTTGTGTTTCTAAGAGATCTGAATTGGTATCAGAGCCAGGTTGGGCCGTTACCATCATTAAAGAGCC
Organism: Brassica napus; assembly: GCF_020379485.1. NCBI lineage: Eukaryota > Viridiplantae > Streptophyta > Magnoliopsida > Brassicales > Brassicaceae > Brassica > Brassica napus. The sequence continues at coordinate 43,960,285 of NC_063449.1, read as the reverse complement.
TCAAGTTGGAGACTCGAATCTAAGCTTAAGATGAAGCTTAGATCATGGCGACATGAGGAGAGATCACGAAAGCAGATGGCCGACGTGACTACAGCTGCGCCTCGCATCAAAGACTTTGGATCTACATCCATCCATTGTTTGATGTTGTCATTGATAAACTTCCAGGTTTTGTCGATGACGATGAAGGAGTTACTGCATGGAGATTGATGTGGGCGAATCGCACCACCAACGCCAGCAGATAATCGTGAGGCATTCTATTGGTTCAAAAGATTTCACACCGATAAAGGAGGAGAGCTTGCCTCAGTTATGTTCAATCTAGGTTGCACCGATAGAGGAGGAGAAGTTACCTCAGCTATGTTCATTCTAGGATGCACCAATAGAGGAGGAGAGTTTGCCTCACATGAGTTCAATCTATTCGGTGAAGAGAATAGATTTGAAGCTATGGCAGCCGAGGTGGATTCTATCACAAGAAACAAGACGTGTGAGCCTGTGGATAGATCGGCTGGTGTTAAATATACACGGGTATGTGACACACGGATGGAAGCGTGTAACACGACTCACATAGGAGTGTGTGACACAAAGGTGGAAGCGTGTAACACAACGCACGTACCAATGGAGTCAAGGTTCTCAAAGGCTGAAGACGAACCAGAGATAAAACTGTTGGGTGTTGAGCAGAAGGCCGACATCCTTACCAGAGCTCACGTACGCAAGATGGCGGACGTGACCAGAGTTATCGTCGCAGTGAGCTTCAGCCACAAGACTCATCGCAACTTAAGTGAAGAGGTCAGGAGAAGGTTCTACAAGAACTGGGCCAATTCTAATAAGAGGCGGTACGGAAGCGAGGAGAGCATCCGGTCTAACCTTGAGAAAGATGTGAATTCAATGGGTGGATTCGCACACCATTGTGTGGTGAAGGAGGATTACTTGAGGATTATGTTCAAGCAAATGAGGAGCTTAATCGGAGTTCAAGAAATTGATCTCCCTAATTCAAGTTAGAATTAAGGGGGTGAATGTTGGATAATTCCAAGCTTGTGGAAACTTAACATATTATTAGATGTTTAATATGTTAAGATAAACACAATAAGGAAACCTAGAAATAGGAAAAGGAAGTTTCTATTTAAGTTAGGTTTGTGTTTTCCATATCCCACATGTTAAAGGGAATTTTCTTTCATATAAATATAGGTCTAATGGAGAGGTGTTCCATATGATCTGAGAGAAACATATTGAGAGCTTTAGTTTTGAGTAGTTTCTAAAGCTAATAAGAAAAGTTGTTCTTATAAACTCTTTGTATTTCTAAGAGATCTGATTCTGCGGTTAAGTTTTAAAACTGTGTGGTGCATGTGACAGTTCAAAAAAAATCCTGTGGTAAATAAAACCTAAAGGTATCTATCAGCTTTAAATACTTTTTTGGCTCTTTATTCCCCATCTACGGTAACTGATCGGAACTTCGATTTTTTAGCACGACGAACTAGCATAGAAAACAAAGACGAACCATAACTCATGGGAAGAAGATAAGATTTCATAGCAGATAGATAAGGAATGAGTGAAACAACGAACAAATGAATGTCAACATCTTTGCTTCTAGCCACAATCGTTTATCTAAATTTTATTTTTAAAAAAATTATTAGCTAAAACAAGTATCACAAAATGATTTCTACAAGCAAACAAATAAGTGACGACAGAAAATTCACAATCAAGATTTATAACCAGAGAACGACAGGAAGCGAGTAAAAACAATGTCTATCATTAGTGGACCATATCCTCAGTTTCCGGAGATTAGAATCACACATACGGCATCAAGGATTACACAGTTGCAAGACACATGTCCCTTATACTCTGGTCCTTGGTTGCTCCAGTGAGAATCACGTATGCACTTGACCACGACGAAGAAGAGCATGATCATGGTTCTGTCGCCAATCAACGATCAAAAAGGAACATTGTCAAACCCGCTCGGTTCAGAGATGAAAGGTTCGTCACCAATTACTCTTGTTACTTTGCGGCTCCTCTAGATGAAAATGAACCATCATCTTATGAAAAATCAAAAGGAGTTGAGGAATAGATGATCGCAATGAAGGAGGAGATTAATGCTCTCATGAAAATCAAAACTTGGAATTTGGTTCCGAAACCCAAGGATGCTCAGCCTGTTTCTTGTAAATGGGTGTATCGACTAAAGCGAAAATCAGATGGGAGCATTGATAGATACAAAGCAAGGTTGGTTGCTCAAGGGTTCTCTCAGAAGTACGGAGAAGATTATGATGAGACCTTCAGACAATAGCAAAGATGACTACGGTACGCTCACTCTTATCTTTAGCTGCAAGCTTTGGATGGAAATTATGGCAGTTAGATGTGAAGAATGTTTTTCTCTATGGTGAGCTTGATAAAGAAGTATTTATGGAGCAACCACCTAGTTTTGAATCACAAGAGTATCCTAACCATGTGTGCAAGCTAAAGAAGGCCTTGTACGGGTTAAAACAAGCTCCACGAGCTTGGTATGGAAAGCTTGCTCAATTCCTTCAGTTTTGCGGTTATATTGCATCAAGTGCTGATCCAAGCCTATTCTTCAAGAGAAGTGGAAGAGCTTATGTAGTAGTTCTCCTCTACGTGGATGATATGATCATTACTGGAAATGACGATGCTGAAATTGCTCGTCTACAAGAGGATATGTCGGTGAGGTTTGAGATGAAGAAGTTAGGCGAGCTGAATCACTTTCTTGGTCTAGAGGTCGAGAGGGTAAAGGAAGGAATATTCATCGGCCAACAAGGTTATGCAAAAAGGATTGTTGAAAGGTTTGGAGTACACCAAGGAAAGGTACGTTCTACTCCACTAGATACTAACATAAGGCTCAAACGCGATGAAGGATCCTTGTTAGCCAATCCTCGACCTTATCACTCTCTTGTTGGAAGTCTTCTATACTTAACCATTACAAGACCAGATATTGCCTTTGCGGTTAGTCTTGTAAGCCGGTTCATGCAGGAACCAAGGAAGCCACATCTAGAAGCGGCAAAGAAGAAATTTAAGTATGTGAAGACAACTCTTGGCATGGGACTGATGTACAAGTATAATGCCAAGGTTTCTCTATATGGTTTCACAGATGCTGACTTTGGTGGAGATTTAGATGATCGAAAATCAACTTCGGGTTTTGTGTTCTTATGTGGAGACACAAGCATTTCATGGTGCAGTAAGAAGCAAGTAACGGTGTCATTGTTTACTACCAAAGCAGAGTATAAAGCTTCAACACTCGCAGCCCAAGAATGTATATGGCTTCGAAGACTCTTTGAAGAATTGTTCGAGCCAATCAATAAATCGATTACCATCTATGAAGATAATCAAAGTGCTATCAAGCTGGCCAGTAATCCAGTGTTCCATGGAAGAACGAAGCACATTGAATTGGAACCGGAACCGAAAAGGAACCGACCCGAATAGACCCGGACCCGAAAAGAACCGACCCGAATAGACCCGACCCAATAAGAACCGATTTGTACCCGACTTAAAAACATGTATATCTAAAAATATGATTTTTTGTGTTCTATTTTGTATGTATTATTTTATGATTTAGTTGAAATATATTTTGCGAACAACATTTGTTATTTTTTAACATTTTTTAAGTAATATAAAGCTTTACGGGTATTTTATGGGTATATCATGTCTTTTTCAGATCCTAAATACCCGAACCCGACCCGATATGGACCCGAAAAATTATGGGTATTTTATGGGTATTTTAATTATAGATCCGAACAGATCCGGACCCGAGAAGAACCGACCTGAACCTGAACCAAAAATTTCTAAGTACCTATTGGATCTAAATATTTAGGATCCGAAAAGACCCGGACCCGAAAAGAACCGGCCCGAACCCAACCCGAAGACCCGAACGCCCAGACCTAAATTTTTACTGGTGAAATTTGGGATTTTTGAAATGTCATTTAGAAGAGCTACAATAGTTTTTCATAAAATTCGAGAAACTTGATTGGAACTCTGGATATATCGACTACATATCATGAACGGTGTAACTTTGATTGGTTAGGTTTAACCAAAAACGGATTTAGGATCTTTGCTGATATGTCAGGAAAATTTAGAACTAGATTATCGGATATGGTTTTAATGTAAAAGGTATGTCTCATGAAGCGTCGGATACACAAATTATTTGATTTTTCTGAAAGTAAAAACGAGCTTACATACATACGTGCGGGTATTATCTCAACCCGTTATTCATGGCCATGGACGAGTCTCAGGATTTTTACAATATTACATGATTTTGACTAGTAGAATGGGAACATCTTTAGACCTAACTTCTCAACACGTGAAGTAGAAGTAGTAGCCTTAGTAGCAGCATCATCAACTTTCACGAACTTGACGAATAAGGTCTTAGACTCATCATTGGTGACAATCAGCTGTGGTGCACTTAACCATGGCCCTGGGATGGTTCCAACGGTTCCGTACGAGGTGGTCAACTTGTAAGTGTTTGCTTCTGTAGCTTCTTCTATCTTAAACAAGCTATTTGGGGCCGTACTTTCACCACCGATGATAATGGCAGGCTCCTTGGCAGCGGATGAGGAAACATCGACTGCCCATAACTTGGAAAGCTCGTTGCATACGGGCCAGATGTCGGACTCGAACTCGATGTTTATTGTGGTAGATGTGTAAATGTAGTCTGTGCCGACAATAACTGGCTCATATCCGAAGCTAACCGGCAGGCCCGGTTGGTAGGGAAGAAGTGTCTGGGTGATGCCAAGTGGACAAAACGGAAGTAAGTTAATGGCGGCTGGAACAAGACCACCGGCGTTGCTCTTAGCCGGCTGGATGAAGTATTTTGCACCGCGCTTAACTGGATTTCCGTTGGAGTCCTTCACCTGTTCTCTGCCGTGGGTGCAGACAGCTGCAGCCAACAGGAGAGTAACTAGAAAAAAAGTCTTCATTTTGATTGTTTTGTGTGTGTTTTGGGGTTTGAGTGAGTTGAGTTGAAGAGAGCAAACACAACGTACGGGTATTTATAGGAAGTTTATGCGGTTAAATTTAAAACAGCGTGGTGCATGTGGCAGTAAAAATCCTGTGTGGTAAAAAAGACTAAAGGTAACTGATTTGAATTCCCGTGATATGGGTTTGTTTCTAGTACAGGGAGGGCTGAGTTGAGAAGATGGTGTTTTAGGCTTTAGACTCTATGGTAACTGATTTGAATTTCAATTTTTAGCACGAGGAAAATGCACAGTGGTCCATTGTAACTAACATAGAAAACAAAGACGAACGATGACAAGACTTAGATAAGGATGAGTGAAAACAACGTACGAATGAATTTAAACATCTTTTGTTTCTAGCCACAATCGTTTCTCTATATCTATAAAAATAATTTATTAGCTAAAACAAGAATCACAAAATGACTTTTACATTTTTACAAGCAGACACATAAGTGGCGACAGATAATTCACAATCAAGATTTATAACCAGAGACCGACACGAACCAAAGACCTACAAGCAGACACATAAGTGGCGACAGATAATTCACAATCAAGATTTATAACCAGAGACCGACACGAACCAAAGACCAGGAAGAGCAAAAACGTGGTCTCCATGAATTATACTTATGAAGAGAGGAAGATGCAGAAACATTATGCATCAGTGGACCATATCCGTATTTGTCTTGAAACTAAAACCCTCACACATACGGCATTAAGGATTCTCCAGTGAGAATCACGTGTGCATTTGAGATTTCTTTTTTCTGCAAAATGGACGATTATTTTCAATGTTTTAATCATATCATAAGATTAGCTTTTCTTGGCTTCGCCTATTAGCTTTTCCTCAGGTATTTTCTACACAAATATACACTATGGCTATACTTAACAACACAATAGCTACTTTGTAATTCAGCTGAAGGATATTGAAAATAACTAAAAGACCCAATCTTAACGATATTTTTGTTCATTGTTATAAAACTCATCACCAAATCTTATATGTAAATAAACCAATAAATGAAGTTGTGTCTCGTCCTCAAGGCCGTGCACTTTTCTAGGGTTAGAAGCAGTCAAAAAAAATTTGGCCCCAAAAATATTATTAAGCTGGCTTGAACCCATGACCTTGACAAATGAAACAACCTATTCATCCACTGAACAAACAGAGACTGTTGCCAAATTGGCCCCCAAAACTGATTATATAGATATTGGTCCCAAGCCCATGCTTGACCAGCTTGTGGTCAGGCCCGGCTCTGCTCGTCCTATCTCTCAACAAAACTTTGCTTCTGGGAGTACATGAAGAAGGACCAATATATAAGCTCTTTTTTTGTCACATAAAAGGCTTCATTAAATAAAAGATGGAGAATGAGCCCAGCGGGGCCCAAGCCCAAAATGTTTATTACAGCGAAGAGAATCTTTGGCTAGGGCATCAGCCATAGCGTTGAGAGATTGTGGGATGTGCGAAAAGGAAATTGATGCAAACTCAGTAGATATCGATTGGATGTCTTTCACTATACCGATGATTTCCTTCGCCTGAGTGATGCTGGAGATTGCTCGAATGAGCATTAAGTCGTCGAAGAGCACCTCGAGAGAACCAATTTCCAAGGTGATCGCCATGCAAAGGGTTGATCTGATTGCAGAGGCCTCTGCGATTAGTGGTGAGCCGATCGATGATTCAACCATCGATCCGTTGATTGGAGCTTCGAACCCTGGTCCCGAGAACACCCAACCCAATCCTGCTGCAAGTTTGTCTTTGTTCCAAGCCGCGACCAATATATAAGCCTAAGATCAGCAAGCACACAATTGCCTCCAACGATGCCTTCATGAAAAAACGAGTATCGATCGAGTCTTCTCTGTTACATATCAGTTCCGGTTTTGACCTATGTAACGATCAGAAACTCTTCTCTGTTGTCGTGTTCAAAATAATAAGCATTCAACTGCCTCTAGTGACTGCCTTGGAAGACACGTCGAGATTAGGGCATCAATCGAATAGGGATCCTAAAATAAACTGGGTTGTGTAGAACTTCGTAACTAATAAGACAAACGGCCCAACTCGGTCCGAGCAAACGTGCTTTCTTTAGCTGATCGAGTGGACTATTGTATTAAGGAAAACTAGATTTGCGCGGATGTTTGTTCTCACTTTTCTATACATAAATTATTATTTTAAAATATTAGAGATATAAATTTTTAATATTAATTATCTATTTAAATGTTTATATAACTATTTCAAATACAATAATTTTATAATTTACATGTTATAATTAATCAACTGTTTAAAACCGTATGTATTTTAATTTCTTATTATATATTTATCTTATTGTATTTGCATTAGTTATTAAGCAAATTAATATATTCATGAGAAAACATATTTGAAAATTATTTTGCATTTAATTTATGCTAAATTATGATTCGTGTTTCAAAGCTGTATTTCTTTTTACTAATATTTTTTATGCTTATTCATTTTAGATAATATATTATTGTATATACAAAAGTCTAAGATATGTTAATTTTTAGACATGTATTATATGGTTTGCTAATTTTAAGCCGTTCTATCATCATATTATATTTTTAAAATAAATAATTTATATTTATGAAAATAAAATTTATAAATTTATCAATTGAATATACTTTTATCATATTTATTTAAGTATAGTAATTGTATTTTAACATGATCATGACTATAAAATAGATATAATAGGATATAATTTATTTATTTTTCATTTTATGAACGATAACTTAAAATACATTAAACTATTGCTAAAATATTTTTACACAGATTTATTATAATTTTTAAAATATAAAATATAAATATATATTATATTTAAAATGAAAATATATTATGGTTAAAGTAGTTACAAATATTTTATATTATAAGCTTTAAAGAAATACATGTTAATTTTTATACATGTATTATATAGTTTGCTAATGTTAACCCATCTTACCAACGTATTAGATTTTATTTTTGAACATAAATATTTTATACTTACGAAAATAATATATATAAAATATATAAAATTTATAAATTTAATTTAATTTTATTATATTTAGCTTAATATAATAATTTTCTTTTAATATGATTGATTATGATTATATAATATATAAAATATTACAGAATTTTTTATTTTTTATTTTATAAACGATTACTGAATTTATTAATGTATAATAATATTTCAAACTAATTTCAAAATTAGTGAAAATATTTAAATATAATTTCGAAAACGAAGATCTTGTAAAAATCTTTTAAAACAGATTTGTTAGAAGTTTAAAATAAATATATTTATACTTAAAATGAAAAGATATCAAAATATATTATGATTAAAGTATTTTAAAGATTCTATGTATTATTAGTCTTAATAAAATACGTTTAATAAGATTTCTAAGTGATGGTCCAAATTAAAAAAAAATCACACATGTAAGAAGTCATGACTTCTATTTTAATATATAAGATATTATGATTAAAGTATTTTAAAGATTCTATGTATTATTAGTCTTGATAAAATACATTTAATAAGATTTCTAAGTGATGGTCCAAATTAAAAACAAAAAATCACACATGAAAGAAGTCATGACTTCTATTTTAATATATAAGATGATTTGTAATTTCCTACTCTTGACCATGTAAATCTATCGGCCCAGATATTCATAGAGCGTTGGTATTTGATTTAGATAATTCAGTGAAGAAATCATTATATCTATATTATTAAAAGAGAAGTATCCATTTGAAAATGTTCTTACTTCATTAATTAAATTTCTTTTTTTTTTTGCTTGTCTTTTTCAGTTGCATTTATGAAATGTCCTAAAACGAATAAAACTGCCTAATTTATTACTTGTCTTTTCAGTTACATTAATGAAATATGCTTAAATGAATTTAAACTTCCTATTTTATTGTTTGTCTTTTTCAATTATCTTAATGAAATATCTTTAAATAAATTTGGACATAATGTCTTTTAATTAACCAAAAAAACTCATGAGTTATCCTTACGTGCATAATTTTAATAATAGAGATTTTTAAAAACGTGCATCATTAAAATGTTACCTAAAACATGCAGCACTAATATATAACATGCATCAATAAAACTACAATTTGACTCACACAATTGTACGGATATTATTTTCAGTTGATTAAATTTAAAAATAATTATTTATTCATAAAATATTTAAGAATGGCTATGTTTGTAAAAAATATATGGTATTATTTGCTCATAACTTATTTGTCATTTGATAAATTGTTAGAAAGAAAATTTTAGCATAATATAACTCAGTTGTCATTTGCTAAATTTATGGTTTTTATTTATATTTTTTTTATTTAATTATAATATTTTCATTTTTGTAAATGTATTTTTAAAAAAATAATCAATTAAAATTGTTATTATCATTGAATATCATTATTTTTGACATAATTTGAGTTTTCGTTTACATCAAAACTTATCATATTTTAGGATAATTTTAATTTCAAATCTAATTTTCATATTTTTCAAACAAATTCTAAAAATATTTTTTAAATATTTTGTTATAATTGTTAAAAAAATATTGAGTTGCATTTCAAATAAAAAGGTAAAGATATTAAAAATATTCTAATTAAAATATGTAAAATTTAATATAGTTTTAAGGAAATGGCCAAAATAAAAAAAAATTACACATAAAATAATCATGATTTTTGTTAACTGGGCGGATCATTATTTATATGATATCGCACACGAAAGAAAAATTTCTGTTTTTAAAATTATCTAATTAACTCTATACTCATTTTTTTATATTTTTTATATGATATCACACATTCGTAAAAAAATAGATAGTTTAAGATGCAAAAAAAAAATATTTACTTAATGAATATAATATGAACGAATATTACAAATACATCATTTAATAAAATAAATAATTAAAAACTGAAAATTCATACCCCCGCTGGCGCGCGGATCAGGGTGTAGTTTGTATTATTTTATTAATTTGTTCCAAATTAAATTAGGATTTTTAGTTTGTATAACTGTGTTGGAAAACATATAGATGGTGACAAAAGAACGAAGATGAATAATGTGTTCTTTAATATTCCTGATAAATTTTACCAATTCATAAAGAATAGTTATTTCCTTTCGCTATTTCTCATTTTTTTATTGTAGAAAAGTAAAGAACAAATTCACTAAATTTGATATAGAATTATCATTTTTTATCATTCCCATAATTTTATTCTCATCCATTTTTTCTTATTTGTTTCTAGTATTCCCGAGATAATTATCAGTTAGACCAATAGTATGTTCGAAATTGTTTTTCGGTTGTAACAAAAATCATTTTTTGTTGCTGGGGAATCTCAGAAAAAAGTTTTTCATAAATTTTATAGTATTTATACTTTTATCTAAATTATGAATGCAGTTTACAAACAAAAAACAAAAAAAAAGAAAAAAGAAAAATAAACACTTTCACTATGTAAAAAGGCTTAAGTGAACCACTTTACCATGACATTTGTTAGTAGTTTCAAATTTCTCATAGCGAAAGTGTTTAATTTTCTCCAACTTCTTTATTGATAAGATACTGATTTAAAACTAGTTAAGGACAAGCGCAATGGTGAAGTTTCTCATAGTGAAAGTGTTTATTTTTCCTTTTTCTTTTTTCTTTTTTTTTGTTTTTTGTTTGTAAACTGCATTCATAATTTAACTGGTTACACTGGACCTTCTGCTAGAAGGATTTGGGACTCTATATACTCAGAGAACTGCCCAAAATGTGAGTTTCTCCTTCTCCATCGCTTTTTTTAGTATTGTGAGATGAAAGACTTGTAATGTGATGATGTTTGTACATGCAGATTCGTCTGGAGAAACATGTCCAGAGAAAAAGGTTTTGTACAAACTGATATCAGGTCTTCATTCTTCAATCCCCACGCACATCGCTGGTGATTATCTTCTTGACGAGTCACGCAACCAGTGGGGACAGAACATCGAGCTGATGTATGATCGTATTCTGAGGCATCCGGACCGTGTCAGAAACATGTACTTCACGTATCTGTTTGTGCTGCGTGCTTTAACTTCTCTTCTGTCGGTCTTTGACAAATGCCAAATCTGAACAAGCTTTACTGACTCTTACAACGTATAGGCAACAGAGTACTTGGAGCAAGCAGAGTATGACACAGGGAACCATGCGGAAGATCTGAAAACACAGTCCTTGATCAAACAGTTGTTGTACAGTCCGAAACTCCAAACAGCATGTCCTGTTCCTTTTGATGAAGCTAAGCTGTGGCAAGGTCAAGGTGGACCTGAACTGAAGCAGCAGATCCAGAAAAAATTCAGGAATATAAGGTTTGTGTTTACTTGAAAACGACACACTCATAGAGCTTTAATATGTCGGCTAACCATAAGTTATGTATGTGTTTGCAGTGCACTGATGGACTGTGTAGGTTGTGAAAAATGTCGGCTTTGGGGGAAGCTTCAGGTTCAGGGTCTAGGGACAGCATTGAAAATATTCTTCTCTGTTGGAAACCAAGACAAGGAGGGTGACCAAACAGTGAGTTTCTTAATGTGTATATGCATCGTTTTGAACATAAGCATTTTGATTATCTGAAATATTGTTTTTTTCCAGCTTCAACTGCAACGTAATGAGGTGATTGCACTGGTGAACTTGCTCAACCGTCTCTCTGAGTCGGTTAAAATGGTTCATGATATGAGACCAGACGTGGAGAGGCTAATGGAGGATCAGATAACTAAGACATCATCTAAACCTGGTAGATTAAGAAGAGTATTGGATTTAGCTTTCTCCTTTTTGGTGAAATAATCATTGAGCTGTCCAGCTTTTTGTTAGGCATTCATGCTGAATCAAATGGATAGTCATCGTTGTAACAAAATTAAAGAAAAAAAAGAATATCATTATACAAACTCAAGATTTTGATAAAACAGAAGAAGAATAGAGATTCTTGAGGTAAAAGTAACCTATATATTATATATACCTTGTTAGTAACTCTTGATGAACAGAGCTTTTAAAAACAGAGGTTAGGTTTACCCAAAATAGATTTAGGATCATTGGTGATATGCATATGTCATGAGAATTTAGTACTAGATTATCGGATATCGTTTTAATGTAAAAGGTACATATCTCGTAAAGCGCCGGAAAACATAAACTTATACTCTGAAAGTAAAGACAGAGTTCACATACATACGTGCGGGTATTTACATAACGCGCTGAAAACACACAAATTCATGAGATTTATTTACGAAAGTAAAGACGAGTTCACATATATACCTGCGGGTATTATCTATAACCCATTTAATCATGGCCATGGACGAGTTCTCAAGGATTCTTACATTTCATGATCTTGATCTTTGACTAGTAGAATGGGAACATCCTTAGACCTAACTTTTCAACACGAGAAGTAGCCTTAGTAGCATCATCATCAGCCTTCACGAACTGAACAACTAAGGTCTTAGACTCATCATTGGTGACAAGTAGCTGCGGTGGGGTAGTTCCAACGGTTCCGTATGAGGTGGTCAACTTATAAGTGTGTTCTTCTACCGTAACATTTTGTATCTTAAACGCGCTATTTGGGCTCTTGTGTTTACCACCGATGATAATGGCAGATGAGGAGTCATCGACATGAACTCGATGTTTATAGAGGTGTCTGTGGTAACGTAGTCTCTGTCGATAGTTTCTGTATATCGGAAGCTAACGGGGATGCCCCGTTGGTTCGGAAGACGTGTTTGGGTGATGCCAAGTGGACAAGAGGGAAGTATGTTGGTGGCGGCTGGAACAAGACCACCTCCATCGTTATTCTCTGTCTTAACCGGCAGCATGAAATATTTTTCCCCGACCTTAACTGGAGTTCCGTCGATCTGTGTAGTGCCGTGGGCGCAGACAGCTGCAGACAAGAGGAGAGTGATGAGAAAAGAGGTCACCGAAGGATTCTTCATTATTTTTTAATTTCTTTTTTTGTGTGTGTTTTTAGGATTTGAGTGAGTTGAGTTGTGGAGAGCAACACACATTGTACAGGTATTTATAGGAAGTTTCTGCGGTTAAGTTTTAAAACTGTGTGGTGCATGTGACAGTTCAAAAAAAATCGTGTGGTAAATAAAACCTAAGAGCATGATTATCCCATGATCCTTAAGTGGGTTTCTTAATGATTATTTAATATTTTAAATATACTTAAGTGAGATTAAGAACTCTAGTTAAGAAACTCCCATTTTGAGCGGTCCAATGAGAGTTTCTTAATTAGGGGTTCTAAAAAAAATTATTTATTTTTAATAAAATTTTATTTATTAAATAAAACCTATAAAAAGATAACATTTAAAACATAGATTTAAAAAAATACATAATAACAAAGATTAGTACAATAATCGAAAATAATTCGAAAAAAAAATCCGAGCTTGAATTGAAAAATTTTCAAAGGTAAATGAATGGAAAAATTCTCAAAAGTTTGATCAAAATTTTCATCAAGTGATCCCTCAAAAGTGTTTTAAGAAAAAGAAACCATGAGATAATTTTTTTTTATAAAACTTGTTTACAAGTCGAAGGAAACTTGTTTATAAACTTGTTTATGAAACTTGTTTTCAAAAAAAAACTTGAGAAGGAACTTGAAAGAAGATGTGTGATGAATGAAGAAGAGTGTTGTGTTGTGAATAAAAGTTTGGTATACAAAGTTTATATAGACAAGACTACAAGAGTTCACAAGACTACAAGAGTTCACAAGTTTATATAGACACAAAGCTTTACAACTCCTGACTGATGACTACAAGAGTTTGCAAGAATACAAGATTACAAGAGTTAGTACGTAAGCATTGCACAAGTGATTACTACACAAGTCCGTGACTGATGACTGATGACTTTACACTCTTCTTGACCTGAAAAAAAATGAGAACATGACACCCTCTTCTCTCTCTCAAAGTGACAAGCCATGTGACCACAAATAGCTTTAGAAGAAGTGAAACCTTTACCACATTCTCTGCGAACTTCCTCTCTTTGAACTGCTCCATCTTCTACCTTAAAGACAAAAGATCAAACCACTATATAAGCACAGATCAGAAGAAGAAGAATGAGAAACTAGTGAGAACCCATTTATTTAAATTACCTCAAATCTTGGAAGAACACAATGAACTAGAGAATCATCAAGCTCAAAGCTTGATACTTTCTGACAGAGATCAGGTTTTGGGGAATGTAACAGTCCTCTCTTGTTAACAGGCAACAGAATTAGACCACATTCAAGGACGTATCAGTGTGTCAAAGATAATGAATCAGATTACCAACTAAACAATCATAACCCACGATGACAAATACAAATTGAACAATTGAAATTACCTCTCCTAGTATTGCAGGTCCTGGTAGCTTAATCTGATAAATGACCTGCAGGAACAAAAATATAAACTCAATTCTCCAAAAGTAGAACAACGATGAATAATAAATTTTGACAAGAGCTGTGGAGAATCCATAGGTTTGGTCTGTGGATCAGCTTTGACAAGAGAAACCAAAAGTCACGAGCTTTTCATCACTTAAACAACTACAACAAACATCCAAATGCAGAATGCTCGGTATCAAATTTAAATTAGAAAACTAATCTAAATATACAGAAAGGGACAACCTTTTATAAAAGAGACGAATCTGTATCCAAAAGAATTGAACTTCAAGCTTTCATATCTACTATGTCAGCACCAATATGATCTTCTAGAAGTTAAGAGCAATACAAGAGCTTGAAATTCTGTCAGACTAAGCACTAAACCAATCTCTAACAAGAAATAGAAGTTAAGCGACAAAAGTATCAAACTTTCAATGACACGAAGCTAGAGACTACGATTGTTGTAAAGAAAAACATTTCGAACCTCGGAGGTGTGAAGGAGAGAGTGTTGGATTCGTGACTTTTCCAGTAAATGGGTTTTGGCTTCTCGTCTGATTCAGTGATCGAAGGAGCTGAACAAAACCCATCGTCGCTTTTCGAAGCTTTAACGAAAAGACCTTCGCGAAGGTAACAATAACAAATGAAGATACGGAGGAGACGTCGACTCAACCGAGGGAGTCGTAATCCGTCGTCTGTATCGATCCTTCTTATGTGACGGAGTAAACGAAACAACTAGAAAAGAAAAGAAAAAAAGAAAAAAAAAATCTGTGGGACTGACACGTAGTTCTTAAAATCGGTCACCAAAGTGCCCCGTTAGACCACATGCAACGCGGGATGTAACCTATTCCTTAGCGCTAAGTACAATTTAGGAGAAAATAATATTATTAAATTAGCTTACGCTAAGAAAGAATCCTTAAATAAGGATTTTTTGGCTTTGATCCTAAATGAGCTGGCAACATCTGATTGGTGGGGTGAAGCGTTGCGTTTCGTATGGGGGAAGGGAAAGTTTCATTTACGCGGCTCGAGCTAAAAAAAAACTTCTCCTTCTCTAAAGGCGACGACAAAGGTGATTCAGCGATCTGCTTCGTTTTAGGTAAATACGGCCAAATCCGACCGTTTAAACTCACTATTCTTTCTTATGGAGTAGATGCATGTAGATTTCTCCTGTTTTTATGGATTCGATTCATGGGTTTCAATAGATTTCGGGTTTCATTATCGATTGGGGATTAAATTCGAATTAGGGTTTCTGTCGGGGTTTGCCAATCTCTTCTTTTCGATATTGTTCTTGGTTATTTTGGAGGATTTAAGGGTCCGTGATTGAGCTGTCATTCGATGTTGGCTTTTATAAATCGATTTAGGGTTTTATAATTTGGGGCTTTTGATGATTCGCTTATATTTTTTTTGTTCTTTTAGGTTCTAAATGGAGGACGAACTGCGAGACATGAAAGCACACAAAGCGTACTACAACATGCTTCATTTCGTTTCAGATGCCCAACAGGGAATTCCGAAGCTGTGCCCCTGTGGATCTATCACAAAGGAGTTTGTCGACGAAGATGATACATATGATTACATCCCGAGGAAAAGATACTTCATCTGCACAGACTACCAGGTTCGAAATGTTCTGTCTCTTTATACTCCAAATTGTTTTGCTGTTTGCTTATGAATTTTATGTTTTGGCAGAACGACGGGCTGCATTTTAGGCAGCCATGGGTAATGGGTGTGCAACAAGAGATTGAGAGGCTCAACCTAAAGTTTCTCGAGCAGGAGAAGCTCATGCGCGAGTGCGAGGCGCTTAAGGTTAGTTTCTTACTTAACGTTGAAACTAATTTTTACAATCTTTCTAACATATTGTTTTGTCTCTGATGTCTCTTCATGTTCAGGTTAAGATGCTTCTTGAGCGTGTGTGTGAACTTGAGAGAGTCCGCTGAGGTTAGTGTTTTGAACACTTTAAATCAACAGTTTAAATATTTAGTAGGATCATGTGTGTGTAACTCTGTAGTTTGAAAACAAACTAGGATAGTGGGGTGTGTCTCCTTGTAGTTTGAAACCAAACTAGGATTTTCACTGGTTAACGTTGTAGTTTGAAAATAAGGTTAACTTCGTAGTTTAAATTCCCACGAAACGATCATTAAATTGTGCCTTAACTGCTTCTTTTTAGACTAAAACATTCATTTAAAGGTCGTGAGCTGTTCTGATAGGACAGATTTCCACTACGCTTCAATGCTGTTAATGGAGAATCCCTTATTTAATCCTCTGTGTTTCTACAAGAGAAACACAGACTTCTTCGTAAATGGCAAATAATAATGGTTATGTTAACCTATTAGCGAGCCAAGGGTCAATTGACCTTGGCTCATCACAACCTTTTTTTTCCGGTCAAAGTAGTGATGAGTCTAGTGTCAAAGAGAGGAGAAAGTGGTCACCGAAAGGGGATGTAATCCTCATAGGTGTGTGGCTCAACACCAGCAAAGACCCAATAGTGAGTAATGAACAAAAAGCTGGAGCCTTCTAGAAGAGAATTGTAGAGTAATACAACGCTAGTCCTCTTCTGGTTGGGACTATCCCTCGAGAACTTGGGCAATGCAAGCAAAGATGGGCTAGGATCAATGATTTGGTCTGTAAATTTGCTGGATGTTACGACATGGCACTGAGGGAGCAGAGGAGCGGGCAAAATGACAACGATGTGATGAAGTCAGCCTTGGATATCTTCCACAGCGACCAGAACCAGAAGTTCAACTTGGAACACGCGTGGAGAGAGCTTAGGCATGATGTGAAGTGGTGCTCCACCTATCTTGAGAAGGAAAAGCGCAAACCAGTGGATCTTGTTGATGGCGAAGGGACAGTGCCAGAGCCAGAGGAGAGACCAGTTGGGGTTAAGGCTGCGAAGGCTGCTAAAAAGAGGAAGAAAACTGGAAAAGAAGAAGAATTGGCAAAGCTTGAGAATTTGTTGGAGATCAAAAAACAAATCTCAAAGCAAAGTTTGCTAGAGTGTTTGCTTGCAAAGTCTGAGCCTCTCTCTGAGATGGAATCAGCTCTCAAAATGAAACTTCTGTCTGAGTTGTTGTAGGGTTTGTTAGCTCTAACCTTAGTTTCACATGTTTGCATTAGACTAGTTTCAAGTGTAGTTGTCATTTCACTTTTACATACGTGATTATCCTCTGCTTACACACGTGATTTTCCTCTGTCTCAGGTGAAGTACAAGACCATGTGCTTGTTGAAGACTAAAGCTGGTATCTTTCTGTTTGTATTTTCAGTCACGGGTGGTTTGTCTCTTTCTCCTGTTATTTAGAAATCAACCAAGTCACGGGCTATTTGTATCTTTCTGTTTGTATTTTGATGTGGACCAAGTCATGTACCATGTTGCCTTTATAAGTCTCTTTGTAGACTCGGATGTTTAGTGAACCAAGTGTGCTTCTTCTTCCTTGTATTGTCTTAAAAACGGATGTAAAATGATGTTTTAGTGTTTTCTGTTTCCTATGCTCTTCTTTGCCTTCTACTACATATTTACAAACCAAAATAATAAACAAGGCTCGATACACAACAACCATTACAATCAATCGATACACAAAAAGGCTCCACTCATCCCACTGCATCCTGTAATATTTACGTGCTTTGCATTTTGTATGCTGACTTTTCTACATCTATGTCGCCTCAAAATTTTGACAACATGATAAACTACAACATTATTGAGCCTCAATATAAAATTTCATGTAGAATTGTATTCATAAATTTAAAGTGTTCCTAGTAATTGAGCTAATGATTTAGAAAAACACATTCTATAATTGTAGAGAACGGTTTTAGATTTAAAAAATATGCTAAAACACAATTTTGTAAGATTGAAATGTTTTCTTCATTAATCTAAATAATTTTTGAAGGAAGGATAGGTAAATATGGCAGATGAAGTCGACCGAAGACTCGATGCGGCTGTCAATGAGGCTTTTGATGAATATTTTGAAGACACATACAACAACATCGTGGAGAATCAAGCAGATAAAAAGAAGAAACGTGCATATGTCGAACGAAACCGCGAAGCGGGCCATAACCGTCTATGGAATGACTATTTTAGTGAAAATCCGTCATTTCCGGAAAATTTATTCAGACGTCGTTTTCGCATGAACAAGCAAGTATTCATGCGTATTATCGACACCCTCTCAGCAAATGTTCCATTCTTTCAGCAAAGGAGAGATGCGGTCGGACGGTTGGGTCTATCTACACTACAAAAGTGTACGGCGGCTATTCGTATGCTTGCTTATGGCTGTGCGGCTGACGCCGTCGACGAGTATCTCCGACTCGGTGAAAGCACCGCACTTTCATGTTTAACCCATTTCACAGATGCCGTCATTCTATTATTTGGAGAAGAATATCTATGGAGACCCATTCCTGAGGATCTTCAACGTTTACTCGATATTGGAGAGATCTGCGGCTTTCCGGGGATGATTGGAAGCATCGACTGTATGCATTGAGAGTGGAAAAATTGCCCAACCGCTTGGAAAGGACAATACACACGTGGATCAGGAAAGCCGACACTTGTTTTGGAGGCTGTAGAGTCACAAGATCTTTGGATATGGCACGCTTATTTCGGTTCTCCAGGTACCTTAAACGATATTAACGTCCTTGATCGATCACCTGTATTGATGACATTTATCAAGGTCGAGCTCCAAGGGTAACGTACATGGTCAACGGACACCAGTATGATTTGGCGTACTACCTCACGGACGGTATATATCCAAAATGGTCAACATTTATCCAATCTATCACACTCCCTCAAGGTCCTAAAGCAGAGTTATTTGCTAAAGTTCAAGAAGCTACCCGAAAAGATGTGGAGCGTGCTTTTGGTGTATTGCAAGCTCGATTTGCGATAGTGAAAAACCCAGCCATGTCATTGGACAAGGAAAAAATAGGGAAGATTATGAGAGCATGTATCATACTGCATAGTATGATTGTCAAAAATGAACGGGGTGGATACACTCTGTACGATACATCTGAATTTGAAGAAGGAGACTCGAGCAGAAGTTCACATGTTGAGCATATTAACAACATGCCTACCCATTTCGGTAATATGCTTGGTCGACGGAATCATGTTCGAGATAGGCGTACACACGAAGCATTGAAAAATGATTTAATCGAAAATATTTGGAACAAGTTTGGTGATGATGAAGATGTATAATTATTGTATGTTTGCTTTTAATCATTGAATAAAAAAAATTAAAATTAAAATTTTTAAAAAATTTAAAATTAAAATTTTTTAAAAATTTAATAATTTTAAATTCCTAAGGATTTCATTTTGAGTAACACCATTGGGCATACATTTTAGACTCAAATCCTTAACTATTCAAAAAGCATAAAAAATACTATTATAATCCTACGGACTCCAATGGTGGGTAACACCATTGAAGTTGCTCTTAAGGATCGATAACTCTCTTTTAATTTTGCTTGGATTTAATTAAATCACCATTTTTCTTTATGGACCCCTTTAAAAACCACCGATAATCATGGTCTAAGAGCATCTTTATCCACCGTATTTAGCTGGGGTTCTTATGTTATTTAGGAATTAAAATAAAAGAAAATTAGCTTATATGTGAAGACACGTCTCTTATTTGGAGACTACAAGAGACGGATCTTACGAACATGCGTCCCTTTTTGCGACTTTTGCTCTCCTTCTTCCCCGACTTAGCTCTTCTTCAGTTTCTCCCAATTCGCAGCGAGAGAGAGAGATGGCGCCGCCGGCAACGGAGCGGAGAAACAAATCATCAGACCCGGGACCGGTCCCAAACCCGCCCCGGGTCAAACCGTCACCGTTCACTGCACCGGATTCGGTAAACCTCTCTTTATCTTTGAAACTTCCCATTGTAGGAAAAATCGATCTTACAAAAAAATTCTGCTCAGCTGATGTGGTAGTGGTTGGATGTTTCGCTATTTGTGTTCGATTACTTTCTGGAGAAATCTATTTAATTAGGGTTTATGTTCTGAGATCAGAGTGAGTATGTGTGTGAGAACTTGTTGATGAACTGGTGGTGATCTAATAATAAATCGACCTCTTGGAGTAGTAAGCTTAATTATCTAATAATAATAATACAAGTTTCTTGTATGAGATTGAAACTCTCTATATATGCCCTTTGTTTCGAAATCGTAATTTGTAATGCTTTGTGTTTTGTTTCAGGGAAAGGTGGTGATACATCCCAGCAGTTCTGGAGGTAAAAAGATCATCTCACACACATTGTTGCTTTATGGTTTTGTCTTTTCTTGTTAATTTTGTTATTTCGTTAAGCCTAAATGTGTGTTTGGACTTTGGTATATGAATAACACAAAGGACGCTGGGCAAAAGCCTTTCTCCTTCCAAATCGGTAAACGTGCTGTCATCAAAGTTAATATTTTCCTCTGTTTTGTGGTTTGATCATATTGTTATGGTTCTGTTATTCTTTCCATAACAAGAGCTAATATGAATTTAAAATTGTTGAAATCTTTTGCTTACAGGATGGGATGAAGGCGTTATCGGAATGCAAATTGGAGAGGTTGCTCGCTTACGGGTATGTAGACTGCTCTTCTCATCATGCAAACATATTTGATTGCTTCATGAATTCTATTAGCTTTGCGTCTGTTTTGAAAGCATGTTGTCTCTAAGGTTTGTGTAATGAAAGCTCTCTCCTTTATCACTTGAAGCTCTCTCATTTGGTTTTTTTTTTTTTTAAGAACCCGTAAATAAGAGACTTTACAATGAAGGAGGACATAAAAGTTGAAATTTCTTAACTAAATCTCTTAACCAAATTTACTATTTAAATAGTATTAAAAATTAATTAAGGGGTCTCTAAGATAATGATGCTCTAAAGGTATCTATCAGCTTTTTTAAAATTTTTTTTTTTTTAATTTCTTTTTTAACAATGGTATCTATCAGCTTTAAATACTTTTTTGGCTCTTTATTCCCCATCTACGGTAACTGATCGGAACTTCGATTTTTTAGCACGACGAACTAACATATAACCACAATCGTTTATCTAAATTTTTTTTTTTTTAATTATTAGCTAAAACAAGAATCACAAAATGATTTCTACAAGCAAACAAATAAGTGACGACAGAAAATTCACAATCAAGATTTATAACCAGAGAACGACAGGAAGCCAAGACAAGGAAGAGTAAAAACAATGTCTATCATTTGTGGACCATATCCTCAGTTTTCGGAGATTAGAATCACGCATACGGCATCAAGAATTACACAGTTGCAAGACACATGTCCCTGTGGTCCTTGGTTGCTCCAGTGAGAATCAC
This sequence comes from Brassica napus, assembly GCF_020379485.1. Classification (NCBI taxonomy): domain Eukaryota; kingdom Viridiplantae; phylum Streptophyta; class Magnoliopsida; order Brassicales; family Brassicaceae; genus Brassica; species Brassica napus. Next base: position 43,938,784 of record NC_063449.1, on the reverse strand, counting down.
GTATGCACTTGAGATTTTTTTTTTTTTTTTTCTTGGGTCAAACACTTGAGATTTTTCTATTTCTGTAAAATGGACGATTCTTTTCAATGTTTTAATCATATTATAAGATATGCACTTGATAATATTTTTTTTTTCTTGGGTCAAACACTTGAGATTTTTCTATTTCTGTAAAATGGACGATTCTTTTCAATGTTTTAATCATATTATAAGATTTTTTTTTTTTTTTTTTTTTTATTATAAGATTTTGTTTCTCTTTGCTTCCCTGATTAGCTATTTCTAAGGTATTTTTCGACGTAAGTTGAACAAAAAAAAAAAAAAGGTATTTTTCGACGTAAATTTACACTATGCCTGTACGTAACAACACAACATGTACTTTGGTAATCCAGTTGGAGGATACTGAAAATAAACAAAAGTCCCAATCTTATGATATTTTTTCATTGTTATGAAATTCTCTGTTCTTGAATGAAAACCAAATCATTTCATATCTTTGAATGAAAAACAAAGAACGCTTAACTCACTATACAGTAGGATCGAACAAAATCCACAAACCACACAGGAGGATGATAATAAATCAATCATTCTCCAATCATCTAATTTAATGAAACAAGTTTACGTCATCAGGTCATTAGAAAAAAAAAAAACAGTTTAATTAGTTTCAGATCCATCTCTCTTTCTCCTTCTGCGTCTGTTTCAGTGGTGTCTCTTTTAAACCTGCCTTACGAGCATTGGTTAGCTGCACTCTATGAGCTAACTTCCCTCTGCTTCCTATAGACAGTCGAACTTTCTCCATTCCGACATTAATGCCACCTCTTCTCAACGGTTGCTGTTGTTGTCTCAGGGTAGATTTTGTTTGCATTCTCTTCTGCATGCTTCGTCTCAGTATGCTACTCAGCGTCTTCCCGTTACTTTTATGCAACTTGGGGCTGATGCAGGGGACTTGGTTAGTGCCGCTTTTTTCATCAGGCGAGTTCGTTATAATAGCTTGGCGTGATGGCCTTAATGGCGAAGTTGATGTGACTGGGAGGTATGGCGTTGGGGCAAGAGTACTCCTTGGAGCTGGAGCTGGTAGAATACGTTTTGAAACAACGGAGAATCTTCCTGTTCTCTTAGGTATCGGCAACCGCTCAGCCATGTCTGGATTGTTCTCCTTTTCAGTGAGGTCATTACACTTGAGGCCACCGTTAGGTAAAGGAGGTAGGTCGTAGCTGGAGGTGCTCTCTGTTTCTTTCGAAGATGCTGTTTCATTTGAGGTCTTGTTGCTTCCCAACAGCATGTTTGCAAGTGGTGGCCTCTTTGAGGTGTTGTTTTCATCTTCGCTCTGCTGTTTTGTATGCTGCTCAGCAATCTTGGTGTCTACATGTTGACGAGCTAGCTTCCTCTCCACCAGCAACTGAGATTCAAGTTCTTTTACCTAGCAGAGGAAGTGATATGTGATGGTTTCAGCAAATATGAAAATGTTCTTCTTGTGGTTATGGTGAGTTATTGTTTACCTTTTCTTGAAGGGTTTTGTTCTTAGTGTCTCGCTCCTTGACTTTTGCTTCTAAACCGAGCATTGTTTCCTCCATTTTCCTCATCTGTTCGTCTTTTCCTTTCATATCTTGTTTCCATTTTTCAACCTAATAAAAAGAATTATCACAACGCAGATCCACACTTGAATGATTCGATCACACATATATGGAGATGTCAAGCTTACCATTTGCTTGTATTTCAGGAGTTCAGTATTGTCTAGCTGTTTCTTTGCAGGTCCCAACTCTATCCCTCTAACTCTGCTAGCAAAATTCAATGAGCATAGCGTTTCACTGTTGTCCTTCTCGTTAGGACTGATCTGTACAAACATGAGGGTCTTCGAATCTCCTCCTGTCAAATACCAGTCAATGTTCATCATAAGCTCCATAACAGAAAAGTCAAGTGTAACATAGGTGAAGCAAAGAACAAAGTTGAGTACCTAGAGAATCCTGAAGTAAGTGGGTGAGCTTTGAATTTCTGCAAAAATAATGCAAACCAAGTGTCAAGTTGGATGAAAAATGGTGATTGTAGTAGAAAATAAATGTATCATATTGACCTGAAAGGAATGTGGGAGCTTTTATTGGCAAGAGCATATATAACGTCACCAAGAGCAGATAAAGATTTGTTGATGTTTTGGGTCTCCTTGAGCCGTTCTCCTTGCACTTCTGTCTTTGCAACCCGTTCGCTTCCTGCTAAATCAACTAACCACAGTTTGCTCTTTGTGCATTCTCCATTCAACAGATTCTCCCCTTTTACCATCACGCAGTGAATGCTGTGCAAAGAAGAAAAGCTACATTTAGATAGCTGATCACCAGAAAAGGAAGAGAAAAATTGAACTACAAAACAGGTGTGCATACCAGTGAGATCGGCTGCTGTGCTCATTGGCCGTCGTTTTCCCAACAGCTCTTGCATTACTTCCTGTTTTCAGCACATCCCAAACCTCCTCCATGGTTGACACGCGTGCTTCAACCAATCCTGGTACGTGGTGATTTCCTTCACTCACTTGCCTTATCTCAAATCTGCAAAGAACCATGATATGAATTTTAGTTAAGGGATGTCGAACTAAGAAGAAACCATTTAGCCAAATTCCAGTTTGAAAAAACAGCAAAAAGTTACTTATAATCCTCACTGAAACACCAAGTTATAATCAACGAGTCTACAAAACCAGGGAGCTTGCGTGCGTAACTATCTAGAAATCTTATGTACCTTTTCGCTGCAGATGCATTTTGTGAAGCAGGGACCAACAAATCTCTTATTTGTTCGTTGTAAACTTCCAAGACACTGACCGAGATCTCATAACTGTAGCGGTTTTCTCGCTCTTTCATTATTTCGAACAGATTTTTCAGTGTTCTATAATTTACACCACGGTTATCTGGAGTTCCCTCCATGGTAAAGGTTTTCCCAGTACCAGTCTGGCCATAGGCAAAGATACAAACGTTGTATCCATCAATGACCGACGTAGCAAAAGGAGCAGTATCCTCAAAAACATCAGCTATAAAAAGAACAAGAAACAACATGTTATGAGATGATGTTTCCTGCAAGGAAAGTAGCAAAGGGTGATATTGGATGCCAAAAATCACCTTGGGAAGCGTTAGGACCAAAGACAGAATCGAACTTGAAGCTTTTCTTGGGAAACCCATTTGACATGACTATGACCTCCCCATTTTTGGTTGACTCAACATCGATTCCCATTGACACTCCTGCTTCAATTTCTTCAAAGTTTAGGGGGCGACACCTGCAAAAGACTCTGATGTTTCCTGATGGAAAGAATGATCATTGTGTTGTTAGGTTGCCATTGTAAGAGGTCCCTCTAAAAGTTACTATTGGATATAAACACAAACCTTTTAGCTCTAGTATCTTGTTGTATAGTTCTTTCCTCTCTTTTTCTCCCTCTACAAATTTAGCTTTGAGATTTTCATGCAATTCTGCGTCATGCTTTACTGTCGAAAACAAATGTCAACGAAACAGATTTGCATACGCACAAATTTATAAATTCTTTATAGTGCTTGTGATGTGTCCAAATGACAGAAAGATCAAGACTCACCTCTGGAGTGGATGTGAGAACTGAACACGTTGATATCTTGGACTAGCGATTTGTATGTAGATGCCTCCTCCAACAGCTTAATTTGCTCCATTTTCATAATCTATGGACCCAGAATCGTTAAAATGAGGCATAATATTTTTGCAATTGCTGATAGTATCTTAAAGTTTGCTTCGTGTACCTTCAATTTTCTTGTCAAATCTCTTAATGAAGAGAACCATCTGCTCTTTTCTTTAACTTGTCCCTCCACAGCAAATGCTAGATATAAAAAAAAAGTACTGAAATGTCAGCTTTCAGGGTTGCAATGAAAGATGTAAGAAAGAGGAGAAGGGTGTACATACCCAGAGAACCAACATGCATCGACTTGCGCATTAGCTCGTTTTGAAGCTCACGGAGAGAATTCAATGCTTCTTCACATTCTCTACTCTTTCGTTGATTCTCTTGTTTAAGCTCATCAACCATTCTCTTCATGTCCGCCACCTCTTTCTTCTGCTGCTCACAGTCACTACTCACCTCATGGGTCTCTTCTTCCGTACCGCAGTCCACATTTTCCTAAAAAAATAGTACGACATTTTAACAATCTGCAGAACTTATGTACACTCAAACTAAACTGAAAAAACTTCAAGCTTGTGGAATCTCACTTGAGGAGGCAGAGACAGAACAGTGTCAGTTTTTCCTTTCACCGCTAGCACTCCAGTGTCTCCACCATCTGAAAGAGAAACTTGAAGCTTGAATAACCAAGTAAGTAGTTCTATGGTTCCCAGTCACCATATGGAAGATTCAAAATCTAGTCAAAGACACAAAAAGGTTAGAAAGCAACATACAAGTATCCGTTGCCTCCTTCCTAACAGAAATGCCACATAGAATTGCGGCTCCTGTCACTCCTTCTAACCGTATAGATAACTCTCCTTCCACACCAACAAGCATCCTTAGATCAGACATCACAAAAGGTGTATTTGCTCCCACTTGCGAAAACAAATCAAGTCCGGATATAACCTGCAACAATCAAATCATAAATAATAGATATCTGATGAACAACAAAAACACAAAGAAAATCTCAAATGCAGTAACGGCCTTGCCTTTGCTCCTTGAATAAATATATCGAAAACTCTAACTCCCGCTGGACCTTCAGTGAACTCGATTTCCGCGAAATGCAGATCAATAAAGTAATCCCCAGGATCCAACGCCTTAAACGTGTAAGCAAAATCACCAACTCTAGCCGTCTGATACAACAAAGCCTCCTCCTCGTTGCCAACAACATCATCAGTCATCACAGTCCCACCTCCACTAAAAAGCTCATCCTTCAAGAAAGTCACATCCCCCACACTCACGTCCTCGCTCGTAGACCCCGAGTTGATACTCATCACAGGCGTCGTCGTGTTCCCAGGCGGAGAAGGCAGCTCGAATGAAGACTCAGGAGACAGCTCAAACTCAAACGTCTGATTAATCGCCGAGAATTTCACGGATCGAGTTTTACGTCCGCCATCGATTCCGTTCTCCAGAGAAAGCTCGGTGGAGAATCTGAGCTTCTTAGCGATCTCCGGCGAGTCTACGTACCTGCTGCCTCGAGGTATATCAGGGGAAGCGCTACAGCTTACTAGATCGGGAGATGCTAGACGAAACCCTAACGCTACGGGATCGCTAGATTGTTCCATATCAACAACATCTACAAATCAAAATCCAGATTCTAGTGTTAAAACTCTTCTGCATTTTGGAAATGCGTAAGGGACGAGTTTCGAGTGACCTTACCGTTGCTCAATTCGCAATATGAATCCAGATCTGCCATTGTCAGAGTCCTTGAGCTCGATCACTGTACCTTTTAAAGAAGAGCAAAGAGGAGGAGAAGGAGGAGAGAATATTGTGTGGTTAACTTAAGGTAAGAATCGGATCCCGTTACGGTTATTTTAACGTTATTAGACGACCGTTTGATTCTTTTTTACTCTCCTTTCAAATTTGAAATTGTTTTCCCGGGCAGACGGGCAATGATTGACCTCCTTTTTTTTTTACGGGCAAGCTATAATTACTTGGGCTTTTTATAACGGATTCAAGTGGACAGGACATAACTGAAACCAAAATTGATATATTATTTTAATTATCGGGTGTATTGAATTAATGATTTTAGGAGATTTTGGAGTTTTTAATTTTGGTGGTATTTATGTGAGTTTTGAAGTGATTTGAGTGTTTTAGTAAAAGTTCAAAAATAAAAATAAAATTTATAGGTGATTTGGTAAGATATTTTCTGAAAATCTTAGAATTGTTAAGGTGATTTTAAATGAAAATATTTAACTGATAATATTTTCTTCTGAGCAAAGTTCTTATCAAATACGAAGCTTTATAAAGTTCATAAGTACAGTTCAGCCAGTGTTTCTGAAATAGTTGCTTTATGTTGTGTTTTTCAATGATGGCAGGTCGTTCCTCTGTTTCGTTATCATCTGATCAAGTGTTAAAAATGTTTCCCATTTTTTATGCTTCCTAGAGAATTACGTTCATAGCCTAGAAGAGAATCTTGAGGCTATACAAAAAGACATGGAAGAGCTTAAAAGTGGCATGGTTCACCACTTGCGTTGAATGTTCTTGGAGCGACCATGTCTTACAAAACGACGATGCAGGAATAGCATGATGTATAGGAACTCTACCGGCAAGTGAGCAAAACGACACGGTTTTTGCCAAAACGCTTCACTGCAGAACAGAAGGGCAAGGCCATTCTGATTCCCTCTGATGATAAAGCCCAAGTTCCGCATAGACCCAGCAAGCAGCCTGTCAAGGGTTTGTCATCATCCAGTCAACAAAGCTCTCAACGGTCGACGATCACCAAAAGCAGTGTACACAAGCCAGCTGCTACTTGTACGACTGAAGGAGCGCATATGATCGAGCTGTCAAATCCATTCTCAGCCTTAGATGATCTCATAGACACCTGATGATGACACCTGTGCGTGCTCTAGGGTTTTACATTTCCTGCATAAATAGATCAACTTTGTATCAAACCAAATCAAGAAAATAAGAAAGTTATTCAACAAAACTCTATCTTCTTCACTTTCCTTTATGGTATCAGAGCATCAGGGATAGCTCCTTGGATGCGATGGCTATGGAGGTGTTTAAACCACCCTCTTTCAACATCACCAACTGTGTTACGGTCACTCTTACTGATCGTAACTACATCCTTTGGAAGTCGCAGTTTGAGGTGTTTCTCAACGGCCAAGGACTGCTCGGCTTCGTTACTGGTCAAACTCCTCAACCACCCACTACCATCCCTGTTCCAAACATCAACGGCATCAACGATGAAGCTCCGCACCCTGATTACCACCGATGGTTTCAAACAGACCAAATGGTGAAATCTTGGCTCTTTGGCTCCTTCTCTGAAGACATCCTCAGTGTAGTCATAGACTGCTCAACGTCTCTGGAAGTCTGGAATTCTCTCGCTAGCCACTACAACCGCTCCACAAGCTCTCGCCTGTTTGAGCTCCAGAGAAAGCTTCAAACTATGTCGAAAGCTGAGAAGCCAATGGATGAGTACCTGAAGGAAATAAAGAACATCTGTTCTCAGCTCTCCTCCATTGGTAGTCCCGTTCCAGAACGCATGAAAGTGTTTGCAGCGCTTCATGGGTTAAACAGAGACTTTGAGCCTATCAAAACCACCATTGAGAGCTCTATGGATTCCTTCCCAACTCCGACCTTTGAAGAAGTTGTCCCACGTCTCACAAGCTATGATGACCACCTTCAGAGTTACGCAAGCCAGAGCTCCGTTACTCCTCATTTGGTGTTATACTCTAACAGGGGACGAGGAACCTCTCACCGTGGAAGAGGTCGAGGCAGAGGAAACTACTCCACGAGAGGCCGAGGCTTTCATCAACATTTATCTCCCTCCTCCAACTCCTCTGTCTCCTCCGAATCTGAAGCAAGACCGGTTTGTCAGATCTGTGGTCGCGTTGGACATCATGCTCTGAAGTGCTGGCACCGTTTTGATAACACCTATCAGACAGAGGATGTTCACAATGCGCTAGCAGCTCTTCGCATTACTGATGTCACAAACTCTACTGGTCACGAGTGGTTCCCTGACTCCGGAGCTACGTCTCACGTCACGAACTCCCCTCACCACCTGCAGTATTCTCAGGCCTACACAGGCTCTAACTCTGTCATGGTTGGCAACAGCGAGTTCCTGCCTATCACTCACACCGGCTCTGCATCTATTGCTACCACGTCAGGTACTCTTCCTCTCACTGATGTTCTAGTGTGTCCTGATATTGCGAAATCACTTATGTCAGTATCAAAGGCTACTGTGGATTACCCTTGTGCTTTTGTCTTTGATTGTGATGATGTCCGTGTGTTTGATAAGGGAACCAAACAGCTTCTTCTTCGAGGAAGCCGTAATAAGGGCCTCTATAAGCTGCCAGAATCTCCTCAACATGTGTTCTTCTCCTCGCGACAAGTCTCCACCTCAGATGAGAGCTGGCATCAGCGGTTAGGACACCCCAATCCTCATGTTCTGCAGCAACTATCTGCAAACAAGTCTATCTTCATCAATAAAAGCACCAAGAGTCTCTGTGAGGCATTTCAACTTGGGAAGAGTTCTCGTTTACCTTTTGAAGCGTCCTCCTTTGTAGCAACAAGACCGCTAAAGCGTATCCACAGTGACCTCTGGGGACCATCACCGGTGTTGTCTGTGCAAGGATTTAGATATTATGTCATCTTTGTAGACCATTTCACAAGATTCTGTTGGTTTTTCCCTATGAAGAATAAATCAGATTTCTATCATACCTTTGTTAAGTTCTAAACTCTGGTTCAAAACCAATTTCAAACCACCATTGGAACCTTTTAATGCGATGGAGGAGGTGAATTCATCAGTAACCCCTTCCTCACTCTTCTTCAAACCTCTGGAATCCAACAGCATATCTCTTGTCCCTACACGCCACAACAAAACGGCTTAGTAGACCGTAAACACAGACAAATAACGGAACTTGGTCTCTCGCTGATGTTTCACAGCAAATTACCTCAGAAGTATTGGGTAGAAGCCTTCTTCACTGCTAATTTCCTCAGCAACCTTCTACCTCACACGGCTCTTGAAGGCTCTCACAGTCCCTACGAGCTACTACATCAGAGAAAGCCGGATTACAAATCACTTAGAGTTTTTGGATGTGCTTGTTATCCAATGCTCCGAGACTATGGCCATCACAAGTTTGATCCAAGATCTCTACAATGTGTCTTTCTAGGCTATAATGAAAAGTATAAAGGATACAGATGCTTACTTCCTGCTACTGGAAGAGTGTATATCTCGCGCCATGTTATCTTCGACGAGAAACATTTTCCCTTTAGCAAAGAATACTCAGAGCTGCACCCTTCTCCCAAGACTCCCTTAGCTACGGCTTGGCAGAAGAGTGTGTTGCCTGTGTCACCTGTTGTTTCGAAGCCCGCTGCTCCACCCTTCTCTCCTGCTCCTCCGCAAGAATTCATGCAAGCGTCTCTGTTCACAGCTTCAGACTTTCCACCTTTGTCCTCCACAACCGCAACTCCAGCCTCTCCGTCGTCTGTAGCCTCCTCTACTGGTTCTACTCCTTGTGTGGGACATAGTTCTGAGTGTACGTCAGGCTTAGATCCTGCTTCTATAGGCAACAGCTATGTACCTACGCAAGGCAGGACAACATCAGCTGGAGTTCCTACACCATCAACATCTCACCCAATGATCACAAGAGCTAAGGATGGAATAGTCAAACCAAACCCGCGTTATGCATTACTTACACAGAAGGCGTCATACACTGAACCTCGAACGCTGGCTGAAGCATTAAGCCATCCTGGATGGAATGCCTCCATGAATGAAGAAATTGGCAACTGCGAAGAAACAAAAACATGGTCTCTCGTTCCCTATAAAGAGGGAACAAACGTGTTAGGGAATCGATGGGTTTATCGGGTCAAACTAAATGCTGACGGCACGGTCAAGTCCCTACGCTCAAGACTAGTGGCTAAAGGGTTCAATCAATCCGAAGGAGTTGATTACCTTGAGACATACAGCCCTGTGGTGCGATCTGCCACGGTTCGTATGATCCTGCATACAGCTACGGTCATGAAGTGGCACATTCGACAAATGGACGTTAAAAACGCCTTTCTCCACGGCGACTTGAATGAAACAGTTTACATGAAGCAGCCAGCCGGCTTTGTAGATAAGACCAAACCCAATCACGTGTGTCTTCTTCACAAGGCTCTCTACGGCTTGAAGCAGTCTCCCCGCGCCTGGTTCGATAAATTCAGCAACTATCTCATCGAGTTTGGGTTCGTTTACAGTTACAAAGACCCCTCTCTCTTCATCTACTCTCATGGGAAGAATGTCATCATGCTTCTTCTCTACGTTGACGATATGCTGATCACCGGAAACACCTCATCAGTCATGAAGACATTCTTGGATGAACTCAGCAAGCAATTCAAGATGAAGGACTAGGGGCAAATGCACTACTTTCTTGGCATTCAAGCGACCTTCCATGCTAATGGTCTCTTCCTCAACCAGCAGCAGTATGCTGAGGACATACTCACTGTGGCGGCAATGTCAGACTGCAACCCTGTGGCCACTCCACTACCTACTCAGCTCAATCAAATCCCGCAACAAAAAGAGCTGTTCTCGGATCCAACATACTTCCGGAGTCTCGCGGGAAAGCTTCAGTACCTGACATTAACAAGACCCGACATTCAGTATTCTGTCAACTACATATGTCAGAAAATGCACGCCCCGTCTGTCTCGGATTTTAATCTGCTGAAACGGGGAACGACAAAACTTGGCATTAACTTCACAAGTGAAACAGATTTCGCGGTGAGAGCTTACAGTGATAGTGATTGGGGAGGCTGTTCCTTCACTCGTCGCTCCACTGGAGGATTCTGCACCTTCCTTGGCTCCAATCTGATCTCGTGGTCATCTCTGAAGCAAAATTCAGTCTCCCGCAGCTCGACTGAAGCATAATACAGGTCACTGTCTGAAACCGCAACAGAACTCCATTGGATTGGCTCTGTTATGCGAGAACTTGGGATTCCCATGAAGACCACTCCGGAACTATATGGTGATAATCTATCTTCTGTGCACCTCACTGCTAATCCAGCTTTCCACAAGCGCTCGAAGCACTTTGAGATTGACTATCACTATGTGAGAGAGCGAGTAGCTCTCAAAGCACTTGTTGTTCGTCACATCCCAGCTCGCTTCCAGCTTGCTGATATCTTCACTAAGTCTCTTCCGGCGGCGGCGTTCCAAAGTTTTCGATCCAAACTTGGCGTCGTCGAACCTCTGTCGCAAAGTTTGAGGGGGCTATAGGAACTCTACCGGCAAGTGAGCAAAACGACACGGTTTTTGCCAAAACGCTTCACTGCAGAACAGAAAGGCAAGGCCATTCTGATTCCGTCTGATGATAAAGCCCAAGTTCCGCATAGACCCAGCAAGCAGCCTGTCAAGGTTTTGTCATCATCCAGTCAACAAAACTCTCAACGGTCGACGATCACCAAAAGCAGCGTACACAAGCCAGCTGCTACTTGTACGACTGAAGGAGCGCATATGATCGAGCTGTCAAATCCATTCTCAGCCTTAGATGATCTCATAGACACCTGATGATGACACCTGTGCGTGCTCTAGGGTTTTACATTTCCTGCATAAATAGATCAACTTTGTATCAAACCAAATCAAGAAAATAATAAAGTTATTCAACAAAACTCTATCTTCTTCACTTTCCTTTATGATGCATTAGACGTTTCGACTTCATGCCACAAAACATGAAGTTCTTCCGATATTGGGATAGCTTACGTTCTGCCTCCAATATTGCGCTATGTTTCCACCATTTTTTACACTGTAAAGACAACTTGATAGAATGTTAGGAAAACGAGGGATTCATTGGTGGATATGACCAAGGTTACCAAGTTATCAATAACCTTGTCCGTGCTTGTTTATTGACGGAGGATGATGACTATGACAACAAGTTTGTGAAAATGCATGATCTGGTACGTGAAATGGCTTTATGGTTAGCATGTGATATTGAGAAGCAAGAGGAGAGATTTGTTGTGCAAGCCAGTTTGGGGCTACATGAAGTACCACGAGTCAAAGACTGGAGTATTGTGAGAAAAATGTCACTGATGAATAATGAGATTCAAGAGATATCCAGCAGACACGAGTGTCATCATCTTACAACTCTCATACTCATCATAAGGAGCTGTGATATATGGGAGATGGAGATTGGGAGGACGTCATGGGACATAATTCTGACTAGGAAAGACTGAGAAACCTCACCAGTGTGATTATAAATGGCTGCAATGGACTAAAGGATTTGACGTGGTTGTTACTTGTTCCTAACCTTACTCATCCGGAGCTTCAGTGTTCAAAGCCAGTTTCCTGCAATCGCTACTGTTTGTGATTACTACCTTTCTGGGCTGTCTTTTGTTTGTATTATTATATGTTAATGGTTTGCTTAGTCTATCACTTGATATGCAACAGACTCCTCTTTCTTCTATTGTTTGGTTTTGTATAACCTCAACTACTGAAGCTACCTCAGTCACTACCTCTAATTCTCCTTGTTTAAAAAGAACTGTTAAATGATAGTTATAATCTCAAATCATATATCTTTTGTTTGATTATTTTATACTATCATTAAAAGAGGAACAAACCCTGGAAGGTTGAGGCCACTGTGGATGTCAAAAGAGAAGAAACAGAGCTTCTTTTTAGCATCATACACAGTGAGTGAAGAGAAGCCACAACCAACGATGAGGATACAATGAGTCTGTGATAGGATGGAACCAGGCTGACGAGCTCGTCGGTGGCGCGTTGAACGACAGGGATAGAGAGTGGTGGCTCGTAAGAAGGAGAGAGGAGGAGGTGGGGGTGATGTGGAGAAGAGAGTGGTGGCTCGGTGAGGAGGAATTGCAAAAGGAGAGCACACTAATACAACCAAAGTCTCGACTCTCTATGCGTGTATGTTGTTCATATATGTATACATAATAAATTTATTTATTTATTTTCAAATATCTTCAAATAACACTTATGGAAATGTTATTTTACAAGAGATGTTCTTAACTAAAAATGGATATGAAGTCTATTAAAATTTGTATCAAAAATTTTATTACTAAATATTGTTTTCAATTGAATAACAGTGGATTTGATATAACTTTTAGAATGTGTTATTTAAATAACAGCAGATTGCAGATTGTAAAGCAGATTGCAGATTGTAAGTGAGTTTTAGTGATTTTACACAAATCACATGTTGAGTAACACTTGATTTAAAAAAAAAAATTAAAATCATTGATGAATAACAGGAGATTCCAATAAAATCCCAAAATCTCCTAAAACCCTCAATTCAATACACCTCGGTAAAGATTAGTTTGTGAATTATCGATGTTATCTTAGATTATCTTAGAATTTAGACCAAAAAAAAAAAGAATTATCGATGTGAGACACCTGCGTGAGGCAATCAGTTTTCGTACTTGGATTGGGTATTTAGAATCTGGCCCAATTAGTTCATTTCGTTTTGATAACGAGGCTTCAAGCCAATTGGCACAGAAACTCAACAGCTTTATAGAAATGTACAACTCTAAAAACATTTTACAAAATAGATTTTTCCTTTGAATATGGCATTCTGGATTTTTTTCAGGATGATTTTAATTGGACTTTTACAACCAGATCTTAGAAATCGGAATAGAAGGAAACATCAGAAATAATGAGAATGAATATTGAAAGTTGTAAAAAGGTAACAAAAAGGTATAAATCAAGGCTGATGTTTAATTAATTTATTTTTAAAATATGAAGAATATTTTAAAAAGGTATAAACCAGATCCTAGCATATGTTTAATTTATTTATTTTTAAAATATGAAGAATATTGAACAAGAATAATAAATAAGAAGAAAATTAAAATTTGAAGAATAAAATATTGCACTTCAAAGAATTAACCTTATTACTTTTCAAAACTAGGGTTCCAGGACCGGCACTAAATAGTAAATACTAGTAAAATGTATCTTACGACGAAACAAAACAAGACAAGGATGGTCTAAGTAAAAAGACAAGGATGGTCTAAGTAATAGACTCGTAGGTTGGGATTTCGAGAATATTCATTTAACTTAATATATACGCATATTCTAGAAAACGTATTGGGTTGGCTCAAATTTGTTTTCTTTGAATTTGTACGTACTTGATTGTTAATGTTAACTAGATTTTTATCCGCGCTTTTAAAGCGCGGAATAATTTTTATTGTTGATAGTTTAATAATCTGTCGTTTGTTCAATAATTTTTTTAGGCATATGTATGTCTGGTGACCGGTTTAATTTTTTTGTTCACTAATTTGTTTAGGCGTGCACGTTTGTTGATTCTGAAAATGTTCTTCTAAAGCGTGAGATTTGTTTGTTAATTTTTTTCTTGTTAAAATTTAATTAGAATAAGATATAAATATCAGTACATTGTAGAATTGTGTGTTTCAAAATATTTGTAATCTAATTACGTGTATAAATTTTATGTTAATTATATATGTTTGTAAAATAGAAATATGTATTATATAAAATCTACTTATGTGTATAAAACTACTATAATGTTTTTAAAGATAATGAATTTAATATTATATATTAGATATGAACTATAATAGTTCATTTGAGGGTTTTTTATTTTGGTTATAGAATAGTTCATTTATGGTTTTTGTTAAAAGATGTTTGTGGAATTAGGGGCTGATGATGAAAAAGGTCATGCTTTTGATTTTGAATTATTTGTATAAAATTCCATTTGCTTATTCATAAATCTATATATATATATATATACATATATATATATATATAAATGTTTCTTCTCATAGATGGGTCGTAGGTAATGTTATTAATATATATCCATTGAACATATATATTAATATATATGTTTATTTTTTCCTTTAACTAAAAAAATTTATTTTTTCCTTTAACTAAAAAAAATCCGAACTGTTTCCAAAAATAATGTTATTAATATATCTTATATGTAAAGAAGAGTAAAATCAGGAGTTATTGTTTCTTAACAAATTTGTTTGTATTGATTCTGTTTATATTTTTTTTCAAATATATGGTTATTATTGGATTAATTACAATTAAAAATTTAAGACCAGTGGCATTCAGTTGTAAATATTTAGAAAAATTTAGGGTTATTTTTAATGTGTACTTCAGTTTTAATAGATTAGATTTATAACTCTTCGCTCGAATATAACTAAAACGCTAATCAATGATAATGATGAATTAAATATATGTATACTAAATTCTTCCAAAAATCATCTCTTTTCTTTACTCTAACCTCTCTCTAGAAACTTCCTAACTGAGGACGATCGTCGGTGGCCGGTGGTTCTTACCGCCGGTTACCATCTCTTTTTTTGTTTTTTGATTGTATATATTCGATCTGTTTGATCGATTTTCACTTCCGGTTGCGGACTTTACTTTTCGCTAGGCGATTTTGATGTGCTTAGAGTCAATTGATCAGAGCAGTTTATCAATCACTTTCTTTTTCTGAATCATTTTGACTCTTATAATAAAAATCCCATCTTTGGATCGGTTCCTAAGCTTCCTCTCTTTGAAGATATCATACCCCTACTGCTTTCGTTTGGTCTTCCTCTTCCCGTTGGTCATCCTCTACCTTCATCTTTAAGGAAATCAATCTTTGCTTCGATGTTATAAGTAAAGTTTTCCGAGAAGTTGAAAAGTTGAGCTTTGCAAGATGTCTAGATGATTTACTTCGGTTTTAGATGAGTTGAAGCTTGCTTCTGATTGCAAGTGTTTCAACAAAAACTGTTGGTGAATCGTTTTAAGTTTCTTGGTGAATTGCACATCCGACGTAAAGAATGCAAGACTGGAGAAGACAGAGGCGACATAGAGAAGGAAGCATCAATCAAGTGAAGTTAAAGGATTCCGGCGTCGAAGTTAGTATAGCTTGGGGATTTGCCGGAGGCGCGTCACAAAATTATCCACCTGCTGCAGCGGCGCGTGAGGAGGCACACAATCCAAGCTTGGTGATGAAGCTTGGGATGACGCGTGTTGGAATTTCTTTACATGCTGGACGCGTGTACTGCTTAGGTTTTTCTCGAAGCTTAAGGAAAAGTCAATATAATGGACTTTTTCTGTTGGGTTAATTTTATCTCGAGAATGTAAGTGTGGGTAATGGTCCATTTTGTAACTTCACTTGTACTATGCCTTTATGGGCCAACATCAATACAAAGTATGTTGACAAAAAAAAAAAAATATATGTATACTAATGTTCAAAGAACTTTCACCGGACTTCATCGGTGATCATATAGTATCTTTGAAGTTCCAAGACGCGCAACACATACACATCTATCTGTAAATATTTATGATTGTATGCATCAGACATTAGTGGTACGGCTAAATTAATAATTAGAACAGCTGTATGTGATATGAAGTGAATCATATGATATGGAAGTACAACACGTCTTTGTCCTCTTACCGTACATTCTTTCTGGCAACTAGAGTAAAAGTCATGCGCCAGCCTATCATGTCATAACTCTTATTTATTTATTATGCATTTTATTTCCTTAAACATATCCCATAAATGTGCATTACACAGAATGAAACGTGAAAGGTAATTATTTGGGTTTTTTCCAACTGTTGTTCTGACACATACCTACGTGTTTATGACAAAGATGGCAATTTTTTTTGGGCAATATGTCATACGATGATACAAATATAGGAGTAAAAATAAGTTATTTGAAGCGTTATTAACCAAGAACCTGTGGGTCGAATAACTAAAAGACTCGTCACGTAGGTCAAAATCACATACCTAAGTACACTCTACGAATATTCTTGTATGTTTTAGACTTCCAGTCATGGTAAACATTTTAAGACTGGTAAGAATATTGGACTTTTCATATATATTAAGAATTTCATTAGTGCTTAGGTTTCAAACTACAACTATCTTGGGTTATGGAATAAATTTGAGGTGTATATTAATTTAATTTTGTGCGAAATATATCAATATTGAATTAGTTAATATTAATTTAATTATGTGTAAAATATATCAGTATTGAAATATGTTAATATTGAATTCATTAATAAGTTAAGTGGTGGTGTTGTTCGAATCTTCACCAACACCACCACTTCAACTGCAGGTGTTCAACGCGCTCTAGACCGCCTAATCCAGGACCGTCTGCTCTCCTTTCCATCACCGGATAGCTCTCATTCCATGCTTGAGTTCGACTTTTCTAGCATTCGGCTTCTTTGAGGCGTTTTGGTTGTTTTTAGTTTTTTTTTTCATTTGTTTAAATAAGTTGTAACCAACATTTTTTTAAAAAAAAAATTGGTATAAATTTTAACATTTCACTCCCAAAAAAATCTCACTAAATATGCTGACAACATGCAGTAATTTTTTTTTCCAAATTAACGATGTTCACAGCTCGCGCACAATTTTGGACAGGAAACAATTTGATAATATACTTTTTAAGAAAACAATTTCATAATATTTGATCATATTATATTATGGTTTTGGATGTAACACCGTATTTGAAGTTAAAATTGACAAAACTGAAAAGTAGTTTTTATACACGAAATTTATGTTGTAATTAAAAAAATGTACAATATATTACCACCGACATAGTTTACAACCAGAGACTTGTAAATTTTCGTAGAAGCTCTGAACTTCGTTAATTTACAAGTTTGAAGTAACGCAATGTGGTTGATTTACAAGCTCTGAATTTCGTTAATTTTAGTCCAATAAGTTCATTAATATTTCTATTTTAAAAAGCCTAAATTTCGTTTTTAAAAGAATGATTTATTGCATAGATTTTCATAAGACTTTTGATTTGGTGCATGCAGATTTATAAAACATATATAATTATCGGTTATAAAATCATTTATGTAAATTTTTTAACAACTATAACTTCATAATAAATTAGCATTAGAAAAAGATGTGTAATTTTGAACTTCCTTTATTGGGTCATAGACATCAAGATTTAAAATATTAAAATCCAATTTTTTAGTTATAATCTTATGCAACTTTACTGATTCTCTGACCAAGAATGAATACGCAAAAGGAATATACTCGTAGTATGAATAAAAAACTTTGAAAATAAATTTAAAAAATCTAATCTACTATGGATCCAAGCAATAATCTAAACAAGCTGTGTTTCTTCCCATCCTTCTTCTTCTCTTTGTACCGATATTGCAATGGAGACGAATAAGAAGAGACCGAAGAAGATGAGTAACAAGACGAGACCGATGTGGAAGATGATGCTGTTGATGACGCCGTTTGAGCTGCGTTCTTAGTGTAGTCGTAATACTCTACCTTAGAGAGCCTCTCGGTGAGACATAGGGAACATACTCCAGGAGACTGTCTGTGTTTCGTGTGCTTCTTGCATGAGAAGTTATTGTCTGAGTTTGAATTGGGATTGGAGTTTGATCTCTTTCCTTCAGGGTTCTTTGATTTAATTTCTCTTCTTGTTCTTGATCTTGATCCACTGGCGATAAGGAAAATGTTTGCCATTGCTTGAATCTCGTGAGCTCTGTATGTATTTTAATATTTCTTTTTTACTTATGTTTTCTCGGCTCGTGGTTGTACTTATAGGTGCTTTGTGTAGTTAATGCAAAGCTGGTTTTGATTTTCCATGAAGTTTCCAAGACCCTTCTCTCTTCCTTTCTTTTAAACATTTTCATTTAAAAAGAAGCAAGAAAAAAAAAGATTTTTTTAATTTTCAAAAAAGGAGTAAAGAAAGAAATGTTTTGGAGAAAAATGTAGGATGGCCCCCACATTTTACTTTTTTTATCGATTTTTCCGTCTTAATTTTTTGTCTTTTTGGTCAAGGATTATTTATTTGTGTTTACCAGTGATACAATAGTAACGACACTAATAAAAAAACTTTATAATCAAAATTTGTTTACTAGTCACCAATCAAATGGTTCGATTTTATTAATAGCTAAAATAACTATAGATTTTGTTTGTATATGTGAATGAAAAAAGTTGGTAACTTGGTGAGTAGATGCAGACATTATTAATTCTGACCAAACTTTTTGTTCCATTGTTGTGTTTGGTTTAGTTATGAGATCTGGAGTGGTTAGAGTGTATTTTCTTAAGATGGACGGCTTTGATGCATTGAAGAATCTGGTAGGTCCATCTAATTAGGTAAGTCGGTGGGCCGATTTTCATGGGCCTTTATAGCTCAAATGTGCTCCGAGGTCAATGCCCATCTTTCCGTCTCTTTCGCGGTGGCGAGACCGTGTGTCATTTGCTCGTGACACATGCCAATACTTGATTTTTCAGACAATAGTTCGTGAACAAAGTTCAAAACACATGTATTCACACTACTAGATTATTATTAGTATTCAAAGGTTCACACTTTGTCTCCAAAAGATTATTTATTTATAGACAAAGTCTTAAAGTAATTATCTTATATAGTAAGGCATACACAATTACAGACGAAAATGTGAGATAGCAATGATACTGTGTTGATGTAAAAGAGACACCACAGTAGTACTGCAGAAAATAAATTGAGAGGCAAAACACTACAAACAAATACTTATGCTTTATTAGAATATCTTTTAAACAATCTATTACAAAATCTGTTTAATTCAGTTTTTACACGTCTAGTGTTAACACCCTAACACACGCTACTGAACGATTCCTAAGCTATAAAGCTTATGTCTCTCTTCCGTCAGTACTTCAGCACTTGCTTCAGCACGACCAAAACCACACTCAAGGGCTTTTCTCTCTCTCTATAAAATCAGCCTCTATGTATCTTTTTCCCAACGACCCTTAGAGCTATTTTATCATTAACTCCATGTTCTTGAAACCCTAGTCTCCTAGGCAACATGGATATGAACATCTTCCATAATATTAAGTGCAACTTTCCTTTTCTTGGAATGCACTTATTCCTCTTTTTTTAAGTCATCAACTTGCTCCCCAAGTTTATTCCTCTTGTCTTTTCTCCAAGATATTCCTTTTCTCTCCAAGTCTCCACGACTCCAGCTCAGCATCTTGACTCCACATGGTCTTCACCATTCAACATGTCGTCTGCGTCAGCAACTACTTCAACGACTACTTCAGGGCAGACATCTTGCATCTTCAATCTCCCCCTTTTAGCTTTGTATGCCGATCAAGCACAACATGTTTCTGGTTCAATAACCACGTTCCTCACCTGGAAACTTGCACACCAAATGTACTTTTCTCCCCCATGAGATAAGCACGATCTACTTCAGGATGTCCATCACCATGCTCTTCTCCCCCATGAGATATGCACTCCTTGGACCAGAACGTCACCACTTCTCCCCCTGCTTGATTGCATACTAAGCTAAAACACAGATGCTTAGATGTCAACCATTCCATCATAGTAATCATGATACAGTCCTTACTGCAGCGGAATAACAAGTACTGCATCACGATCTGACGCACATGTCGAGCTACCTCTCGACCCACTTCTATTGAGGACCTGGTTACCTTCATGTGTCGTCTCCTTGACCATGAGCCCCTCCTCATCCACACCGAGTGCACTCTGCACTCGTTGCTATTGTCTTGGAGTGATTTCGCTATCACACTCCTGAAGATCATCTTGCATCACTTCCTGACGCACTTCGATCTCCTTCCCCTTTGTGCCACAAACAACCTCGTGTCCTGGCTCCAGACTTGATGCTCATTGATCAACCTCAAGATCACTCCTACCAGAGCTGCATCCTTCTTCTGATGTCTCTTCCTTGATCTCATCAAGTAAGCCACTCTTGGGTAAGGACCCCTCTTCAACCCTCTTGGGTTTAGTGAACGTTTTGTTCACCTTTTTGGCCATGTTTCTGCTCTTCTCACGAGCAAAACACTCCACCTTCTTGTGTCCAACCTTTCCACAGAACCAACAGCACATCTGATGTTGCTTCTTGCTTGGCCTGACACAGCTGCTGATGCACCGATCAGTCTCCTTTCTTGTACCAGCTACACAACCATGTTTCAGAACCTCCTGCCTGGCCTTCATGTTGGTGCACTGATGTACAACCTTCGGCTTGTTACTCACAGCTACGTGATGTAGAACTTTATGTCGTACTCCTTGTCGCACGTCCCGACGTACTACCTGACAAGCTTCTTTGGCTCCACTTTTTGATGTGCCTCTTTGATCAACCAATTTGAAACAATCACGTCGAATATGTCCTTGAACTCCACAAGAATAACATGTTGGACCATGAATCCTTATATCATATACTCTCTCAATATGTTGCTTCTCCCTCAATACCCTGAGACACTTTGGCCTAATATACCCAACAACTCCACAATGATGACACACAGGTATGAAAGGTCGCTGAGAT
Organism: Brassica napus; assembly: GCF_020379485.1. Taxonomy (NCBI): domain Eukaryota; kingdom Viridiplantae; phylum Streptophyta; class Magnoliopsida; order Brassicales; family Brassicaceae; genus Brassica; species Brassica napus. The sequence continues at coordinate 43,917,998 of NC_063449.1, read as the reverse complement.
ACACTCTTTACCTCTGAAATTTTCCTTGTAGTAGACGATGAAGCAGTTCTCGTTGCAGTTGCAGTCTTCACTGCAGTCTTTCCATATGAAGTAGTCCTTGCATACTTCTTAACTACTGGCTTCATTGCAGACATGGATACAGTCTCTGTTTTTCCTTTTTGTGTTTCACAAGGTTTAACACGAGCTTGTCTTGTTTTTTCTTTCTCTACTTGCAGGTCCTTCTGTAGAACTTCAATAAGTGCTTCAAGACGTCTCTGTTCTTTTACTAGCACCATATTCTCCTTTCCAAGCTTTACTAACGTTCCACACACTTGTTTGTAGCACTCCCTGAGACCATCATCTAGTCCTTCATCATATTTTCCCTCCTCAGATTCAGAATCTGATTCAGATGATGTACTTGCTTCATCTTTGTGTGCACCAAAAGCAACTAGGTTGAACACTTCGTCTTTTTCTTATTCATTATCATCTTCCCTTATGAAGGATCTCTCTTTCTTCTGTATCTCACCGTGTCCAATTTTTCTCCACCTAAAGCCTTTGAATCTTCTTCTCTTGGCCATTGGACATTCCCTTTTGAAGTGTCCAAATCCTCTGCATTTATAACATTGCACATCTTTATTACTGCATGGATCGCCATCTTCTTGCCTTTGTTTTCTCATAGCAACTTCTTCATGTCCTTACCACTGTATCACTTCCCGTAGTACTTGGTGAAGCATGCGAATCATCCTAACCATCTCCTCTTCATCCTCTGATTTTTGACTTGTTGTTTCAGAAACTGCCAGGTTAACTTCACTATGATTGCCCACGCCATCAAGCTCCATCTCATGAGCTTTTAACATACCCACAACTTCACGAAAGCTGAATTTATCTATGTCAAGAGACACAAACATTGCTGCCTTATAAGCTGTAAATCTTTCTGGCAGACACCTTAAAAACTTCTTCACCAGATTCTTATCCTTGTAGTCCATGCCCAGAACACGAGCCTCTTGTGCTAACGCACTGAGTTGGGAACTAAAATCTGATACAGATTCATGTTCTTCCATCTTCAAGTTCTCAAATTTTGATTTGAAAAAGTCAATCCTTGAACTTTTAACTTTCTCAGTTCCTTCAAAGTGTAATTGCAGAATATCCCACGCCTCTTTTGCATTCTTGCATCCTTGAATCAGATCGAGTTGCTTCTTTTTGACTGATGTAAAAATACCACATAAAGCTTTTGCATTATACTTTGACATCTCCTTCTCACGCTTTGTCCATTTAGCCAATGGTTTGTTGACCACAACACCATCTTTATCTACTGCTTTGGGAACTTCATAGCCATCTTCCACTGATGCCCAAACATCCATATCAACACTTTGTAAGCTTGCCTTCATCTTCACTTTCCAATGTCCATATTGTTCAGGATCAAGCATAAACTCAGACACCATACTTCCTGATGTACTCTGCATTCCTTTCTTTCCTCTTGCCTTCAGGATCACACCAGTAACTTAGGTGACCCGCTCTGATACCACTTGTTGATGTAAAGGAGACACCACAGTAGTACTGCAGAAAGTAAATCGAGAGGCAAAACACTACAAGCAAATACTTATGCTTTATTAGAATCTCTTTTAAACAATTTATTACAAGATCTGCTTAATTCAGCTTTTACACGTCTAGTGTTAATGATGTTAGGAGTTTTCAAGGCTCCTAAGACAAATGTTGTAGTATAGTGATTGTCGAACCAGTTCTGAGGGATCTCAAAGCAATGAGAATGCAAGTACTCACTTAATCTAAGTGCAACCAATGATTTAGATGAGTTTTAAGCTATGACTAAAACTAAAAAGCAATAACAGAATGATACTTTCTTGACTAAGGGAAAAGAGAACTCATGGGCATAGGGATTAGACCTTGGGTGATCAAGTTTCGAACTAAGGATGACAAATGATCAATCAAACTATCGACCTTAAGCCTAGACACAATTCTAAGCAAGCTCTATGTCTAGATGAATGCTCATTTGCTAACATATCTCAAACATCAAATGTCTTTGGTTGAATAATATGAAAGCAATCATTACTAACAAGTCTACTAGCTATTTTAGCACCTTTAACAACAAATGTCTTTGGCAAAGTATATTAAAAGCCTAGGAGAGTTGTCTCAGGCATTTCATCAAACACCTTTTGGGTGGGAAATGTCTATTGATCAACTTTTGAGTGGCCAACTCAGAAGATGCATTATGAATACTCTACTAGCAAGAAACAAGAATGATCTACACTAAAACATCCTAGAACTAACCTAATCACTCTTGATCTCCCTAACCCATGAATTCAAAAGGTGATTACTCACCAATCTCCATGATTCCTCTTAAACCCATATTGGATTTCAGATTAATCATGTAGAGAAATAGATAAGAAATCAACAACAACACAAGAACATAACAATCAAAATCCAAGAGATAAACTTCTCAAGAGAGTTTTTGTGTATTTCTCAATAGATCAAAAGATAGTCTCCTCCTGGTGGCTTAGACCATCTCCATCCATTAGAATCCATTAGAGGTCCTAATGATTATATTAAGAATATTTGATGTGAGTTGGCAAGTTTAGGACCTTAGTTAGTGACTCTATAGTTTTCCTCCTCCAATGGAAGGACTCCTATGGGGTGCTTATGGCGCCGCCGACGATCATCAAATAAAACAAAGTAAAAAAATGCGATCTCTTACACATTGTCATCGCTGTAACGGTGGTGGTACTGATGGCGCCGCCGATGATCTCCGCCGTGAAGGTCGGAGTAACCTACTCCACTCCCGACTTCAGCTCTGGATCCGTCGAATTTTCTCCACAAAGAATCGTAGCAAAGATCGATCGTTTCTATGGAGATCGAGGCGGTGAGGCTTCTCGTTCCGAATCCGGAGATGATTGACGCCTTCGCCTCCACGACGGTATCTTTGTTCCTCTCTGTTCCCAGTCGACTGGTTCCGATGCTGGCTTCAGATCGTTCGCATGCGTTCGAGTGGGTAAAGCTCGCCCAATCCTTCCCTTCCACAATCGCCCAAAGATCTCCATGATATCCGTCGGAGACGACGAACAAACGGGTTGAACATCATCAAGGAGAGTTCGACAGAGAGAGGAGGAAGATATGTCGTCGATGACATCGAAGAAGAAAAAAAAATGAAACCAACCGGCCACGAGACCTTTCGTCTCAAAGGAGCCATCCAATCCACTGCTGCCACGTCAGGGTCCTTTATCACTCCTTAAATCACCAATTCAAGGAGCGCTCCTGCCTAATAAAACTATTTTTGTTTTAATTTTTGGCTTTAATTACTTTAGTACCTCCTCTAAGATCTACTGATGGAGGTGCTCTTACAGAGTATTAAAACATAGGTTTAGAAAATAAAAACGTGCATAATGAAATGACCAAAAGGCCCTTAAGTAAAATAGAAAATCGACCCAACAATAGACGCGGAGCGACCTCGGCATGTCGCTCCGAGAGGTAGCTCTGGCCTTTGGAAGCGACCTCAGTGGGTCGCTCTGAGAGGTCGCTCCGGGCTTCGCTTCGTGTTGTCTCGCCATAGAGATGCGAGCGACCTCGGGGTGTCGCTTTGGGAGGTCGCTCCGAGAGGGGTGTGAGATGCGAGCAACCTCGGCGCGTCGCTCTGGGCAAGTCGCTTCACTGGGTGAATATGGCGAGCGACTTCACGGGGTCGCTCCAGCTAGGTCGCTCTGAGAGGTGCTTTGGAGCAACCTCATGACGTCGCTGCGGAACCTCGCTCCCCTGCTCTGCTCGTCCAATGATCACATATTTCACCTCCTTTGAGCTCCAAATGCATCCAAATAGCCCCAAGAACTCCATGTGGCACTCCAACACCTGATAGAGACTCATGTATGCAAAATGTAACCTAAACATGGCTAAATCCTAGTCTATATGATCAAAATGCACATGGATGAATGGATAAGATAATGGAAATATGCAAGATATCAACTCCCCCAAACTTATTCTTTTACTTGTCCACAAGTGAACTTTCTAGAACTCATAGGGAGAGAGGTTTGAAGGTTAGAGCTCATAGCCAAAAGAAACACAACTAGTACTCGATTCAACATCTAATCCAGCATGAGCACACTCTCTTATTACACTCTAGCTTCTCTAGGCCTATCTCAACTCTTTTTGCCCTTACACTCATCATCAAGCATCCACACATTCAAATCAACCAACTCTCACATTCATTAAGCACAAAACATCAGGTGAATTCTTGCAAATGGTAAGTTGGTCCAAGTCATTTGGTTGGGTGAGGGAAGGCTTTTATTCAAGTGATTCAAGAGGTTCGAAACATAAAATCTTTAAGGTGGTTTACTCTCGAAACAAGTAGCCTTGACATTGCACATAATAAATCTAAGAAAGAGATCAACTCATGCATACAATGCTCAATCTCCATTGTTCTACCATTTTCCCAAACATACAATTACACAATCATTCTCAAATGTCAAACCCAACTCACATCTCTCACCAAAAGATCCTAAGAACATTAACTCCTTCTCTTTGAAATCTACAAGAGATTTTTCACAACCTCAAAACATTACTTAGCTCCTAACAACTTTGCTAGCCCCCTTTTTCTTTCTTTTTCTTTTCTTTTCATATATATTTTTTTTTTTTTTTAAATGGGGGCCAAGACTTTTCATAACTTGAGATAGAAGTTTTTCTACTTATCCCAGTAAGACAATTCACTTAAACACAAAGAGTTATTTCTTTTCTTTTTTCATTGCTCCCAAATCATAATCACAACTCTCACCCCCCACCTATAGCTAGACAATAGAGTGTCCAATCTAGCAAGAATGAAGATCAAACATTAACGTTCCCGATACTCTCAACATTATGCACATGTAAGACTTTCCGAAGAAGGCCTCACTCATCAAACAATGAAAGCTTAAAAGGAGGGAAAGGTTTTGGGAGTGGTCTACCACTAGAGTTTGTCAGAATAAGATTGGCATAAAGGATGTGACAACTCAGGTGTGTATAACCATGACTCAGTACACAAGGGACCATGAGCAAGAAGCATTAAGTTCGTTTAGTTCAAATAAGGTTGTAGTTGGCTTCAAAGACTGAGTTTCAGCAATCAACAAGTTTCAGGAAGAGTTTTCAAGGCTCGAAACATACAAGTATTTTTGAGAGGTGCAAAAGCTACTCAGGTGCAACGTAGTGTTCTTTACAAGGCATTTAAAATCATTGCTCCCAATGCAAGTAAATGCAACCTATATGCTCTGGACTCTCCTAGAAATGCCAATGATGCAAACTAAATGAATTTTTTTATGCAAATATATATATATATATATATATAATGCAATGCATGAGACTCAAATCATCAAAGCAAACGTGATCAAATACTTGGTACCTCCCCCAAACTTAAATGACACAGTCTCTGTGTTGTCAAGGAGAGAGAGATACCCAAAAAGAGAAAACTAATATGCAAAAACGAAATGGTATATACAAGGGAAAGTAGTGGGTTACCTTCTATGGAGAATGAGTAGAGGGAGATGCTCCCTCCTCGTCGTCCTCAGGTGGTAACTCTTCAAGGTGCTCATCAGCAAAAGTGTCCATCTCTTCAATGTAGGAGGCTTGCCCGAACACAGTTGGTTTCTTCATTTTCCCCTTGATGTCAAAGTGGAGAACATGCCCTTTACCCAAATGGAGATCAATCGTGCCCGCTTTCACCTTAACAATTGCTCCTGCTGTAGCTAAGAATGGCCTTCCAAGAATCAATGGGTCTTGAGCCTCCTCACCCATCTCAAGCACCACAAAATCTGTAGGTATCTCATATTTTCCAATCTTCACAGGTAGGTCCTCTAAGATGCCCACAGGGTACTTCACTGAACGATCAGCTAACACCAGAGAGAGTTTACACTTCTTGTACTGAGTGAATCCAAGCTTCTTTGCAACAAACAAAGGCATCACGCTGACACTAGCTCCCAAATCGCAGAGACATTTCTCAAATATCATAGGTCCAAGAGCACAAGGTAGTGTGAAGCATCCTGGATCCTCTAACTTCTCTGGAACATCAAGCCTTTGGATGATGGCACTGCACTCATGGGTAAGAATCATCATGCTTTCCATTTCCTTTTTCTTTGCAGCTACAACATCTTTCAGGAACTTGTTGTATTGAGGAATCAACATCAAAGCATCGATGATGGGCATTGCAACCTGAGCTTCACGCATTTGCTTATCAAACAAAGCCTTGTACTTCTCTAGCAGCTGCCTCTTGAATCTACCAGGGAATGGTAGTTTTGGTTCATAGGGAGGAGGAACAAAAGAATTCTCACTTGCTGGAGCAAGAACTTCACCATCCTTCACTGCTTTCTTCTCTTCCCCAACCTTTCCTTTACCCTTGGCTTCCACAATCTTCTCCAAGATTTCATCATTGATTTTCTCATCAACAATCACCACTTCATCATCTAAGTTGATGGCCACCTCCTCACCTAGTTTCTCAGCATCCCTGGTGAGGGTTGTAGGAGGTAACTGCTTACCACTCCTAAGGGTGATAGCTTTGGTCTCCTTGGGGTTTTGGTCAGATTTTCCAGGTAGAGATCCTTGCTGGCGAGTCTGGTGAGTGTTCATGGAAGCAAACTGATTCTCTAAATTCTTGACTGTAGAAGCAAGATGTGAGAACTTGTTGTTGAGCTCATTGTAGCTCCCATCAATCTTGGAATGAAGGTTTTTCAACTCATATCCAACATGCTTCTCACTTCTAGTCTGAGACTCCAAGATTTGTTTCAGCAGGGTGTCAGTGCTGCTCTCTTGAGGAGCAGAGGAACCAGATGAGGGGTTTTGCTGAGGTTGATAGCTGCCTTGCTGGTTGTTTCGAGGCGGATAACCACTCTGTTGGTTGTTGGGATAGGATTTCTGTTGGTAGTTGTTGTACTGAAAGTTGGGCTCTTTTTTGTACCAGCTACCATTCTTGTTGATGAAACACAGCTCTTCCTGACTTTCCAAACCCTCAACCTCATGGACAACAGGTGGTGTATCTTGGCTTGGGTTACCAACAAAGTGCAGCTGCTCTTGTGTGGCTTTATCAGCAAGGAGGGATGTCTATCTTATCCTGTAGAGCTTTCAACTCCTTCCTCGTCTGCTTATCAGCTGTTCGACTGCTTCTGTCGTGGTCTCCACTGTAGACTGCATCACTCTTTACCATGTTGTCAACCAGCTCCTCTGCATCTTCCTCAGTTCTCCCCAAGAAGAACCCATTGCTAGTTGTATCCAGTCTGGCCATGTACTTAGGAAGAGCACCACGGTAGAATGTGCTCAGCAAGCTCTCCTTAGAGAAACCATGGTGTGGGCATTGAGCTTGGTAGCCCTTGAATCTCTCCCAGGCTTCACTGAATCCTTCCAAGTTCTTCTGTTGGAAACTGGAGATCTCATTTCTCAGCTTAGCAGTTCTTGAGGATGAGAAGAATTTCTCTAAGAATGCTCTCTTGCACTCATCCCAAGTGGTGATAGAGTCGCTGGGTAGAGACTTCTCCCACTGACGTGCCTTATCCCCCAAAGAGAAAGGGAATAGCTTGAGCTTTAAGGCATCTTCGGACACACCATTGGTTTTTGACAACCCACAGTAGCTGTCTAACCTATCCAAGTGATCAAATGGGTCCTCCAGAGCCAAGCCATGATACTTGTTGTTCTCGATCACGTTGAGGAGTCCTGACTTGACCTCAAAGTTGTTGGCTGCCACAGCTGGTGCTCGGATTCCGAATCTATGACCATGTATGTTGGGGTGGTCGTAAGTGCCAACGGGTCAAGCTGCGCGCGGTTGGTGTTCTGCCCCTTGCGGTGGATCTGCCATATCAATATCCAAGTGGGCCTGGTGTTCTTCTTCTCTTCTAGCTCTAGCACACTCCCTCTCAAAAGCTCTGATGTCTGCTACTATTGAAACTAGGTTTGATGGATCCCTGCTCCTCAAGTTCATACACCTGAAAGTGAAAGGTAGGTGAAGAAGAAGAATCAGTAACAAAACAAAATTAAAATGACTTAGTCTCAAGAAAGTGACTAAAACTCAATGTTTAAATCTACTCAGAATTTGGCAACGGCGCCAATTTGATGTTAGGAGTTTTCAAGGCTCCTAAGACAAATGTTGTAGTATAGTGATTGTCGAACCAGTTCTGAGGGATATCAAAGCAATGAGAATGCAAGTACTCACTTAATCTAAGTGCAACCAATGATTTAGATGAGTTTTAAGCTATGACTAAAACTAAAAAGCAATAACAGAATGATACTTTCTTGACTAAGGGAAAAGAGAACTCATGGGCATAGGGATTAGACCTTGGGTGATCAAGTTTCGAACTAAGGATGACAAATGATCAATCAAACTATCGACCTTAAGCCTAGACACAATTCTAAGCAAGCTCTATGTCTAGATGAATGCTCATTTGCTAACATATCTCAAACATCAAATGTCTTTGGTTGAATAATATGAAAGCAATCATTACTAACAAGTCTACTAGCTATTTTAGCACCTTTAACAACAAATGTCTTTGGCAAAGTATACTAAAAGCCTAGGAGAGTTGTCTCAGGCATTTCATCAAACACCTTTTGGGTGGGAAATGTCTATTGATCAACTTTTGAGTGGCCAACTCAGAAGATGCATTATGAATACTCTACTAGCAAGAAACAAGAATGATCTACACTAAAACATCCTAGAACTAACCTAATCACCCTTGATCTCCCTAACCCATGAATTCAAAAGGTGATTACTCACTAATCTCCATGATTCCTCTTAAACCCATATTGGATTTCAGATTAATCATGTAGAGAAATAGATAAGAAATCAACAAGAACACAAGAACATAACAATCAAAACCCAAGAGATAAACTTCTCAAGAGAGTTTTTGTGTATTTCTCAATAGATCAAAAGATAGTCTCCTCCTGGTGGCTTACAGAGTATTAAAACATAGGTTTAGAAAATAAAAACGTGCATAATGAAATGACCAAAAGGCCCTTAAGTAAAATAGAAAATCGACCCAACAATAGACGCGGAGCGACCTCGGCATGTCGCTCCGAGAGGTCGCTCTGGCCTTCGGGAGCGACCTCAGTGGGTCGCTCTGAGAGGTCGCTCCGGGCTTCGCTTCGTGTTGTCTCGCCATAGAGACGCGAGCGACCTCGGGGTGTCGCTTTGGGAGGTCGCTCCGAGAGGGGTGTGAGATGCGAGCGACCTCGGCGCGTCGCTCTGGGCAAGTCACTTCACTGGGAGAATATGGCGAGCGACTTCACGGGGTCGCTCCAGCTAGGTCGCTCTGAGAGGTGCTTTGGAGCGACCTCATGACGTCGCTGCAGAACCTCGCTCCCCTGCTCTGCTCGTCCAATGATCACATATTTCACCTACTTTGAGCTCCAAATGCATCCAAATAGCCCCAAGAACTCCATGTGCCACTCCAACACCTGATAGAGACTCATGTATGCAAAATGTAACCTAAACATGGCTAAATCCTAGTCTATATGATCAAAATGCACATGGATGAATGGATAAGATAATTGAAATATGCAAGATATCAGTTAACACCCTAACACACGCTACTGAACGATTCCTAAGCTACAAAGCTTATGTCTCTCTTCCGTCAGTCTTCAGCACTTGCTTCAGCACGACCAAGACCACACTCAAGAGCTTTTCTCTCTCTCTATAAAATCAGCCTCTTTTTCCCGACGACCCTTAGAGCTATTTTATCATTAACTCCATGTTCTTGAAACCCTAGTCTCCTAGGCAACATGGATATGAACATCTTCCATAATATTAAGTGCAACTTTCATTTTTTTGGAATGCACTTATTCCTCTTTTTTTAAGTCATAAACTTGCTCCCCAAGTTTATTCCTCTTGCCTTTACTCCAAGATATTCCTTTGCTCTCCAAGTCTCCACGATTCTAGCTCAGCATCTTGACTCCACATGGTCTTCACCATTCAACATGTCGTCTGCGTCAGCAACTACTTCAGGGCAAACATCTTTGCATCTTTTTTGGAAGATTCATTTCATAATTAGAGATTACGATATACTGTGGGACGGAAATGAATGTGTAATGTGGCAATTGATTCGTATTTTAAAGTTTGGAAGCCGTCCCAAACTTTTACGTGGCCTAAAGCCTGTCAGAAAATGTGGCATTCTAATGTAACTTTTATCTAAAATTATTAAAAATAATGGTAGTAGTAATACTCGATACCGAAGTTGTACTTCACTTGTTTAACCATTTCACCTACAAACAACTTCATAAATTGTGGCCTATAATTTACTTTATATTATGTGGCCTAAAGCTAATGCTTCATGTGCCTTAGTAGAGGGACGGGCCTCTTTGGAATTTTGGGTACGTGTTAAAACCCATTAACTAATCGAGAGCACTATCTCACGCGATGTCTCCGGGATCAGTTCACTGCCTACACAACTGCGTAACCGGGAGTATATTGGGCCAGTCACAAGCACATGTAATTAATACCATAGAATAACTAAATCACAACAAGAAGCATGTAACAATAAAAATAGGGCTAATAGCACTGCCTCTAGCCTGACTTTCAGACGAGTCAAACCACACCAATACACTTAAAGGCAACTAAGAAAGAGCCGAAGCATATAATAACGCAACTACACAAGTCACAACCAAAGCCTGGAACGGCTTCAACACAGGAGTGGCAGAAGCAGTAGGAGCAGCCTTTCCGCCTTCTAACGTCGGAGAAGGTGTAGTTTTGGCGGTGGCACCGTCCCCACCACCGCCGGAAGAGGCAGCTGCACCTACGTTGACAGAGAGCTTCATGCCGCCAGTGCAGTGGCCGGGGATAGCGCAAATGAAGTAGTGAGAGCCAGATGTCTTGAGAGCTATGCTTGTGGTTCCGCTACTGTCGGAAGAAATTGAATTCCCCAGTGTGCAACTTTTGTAATCACTTTCACTCACTTCGTCCACCGTGTGACCCGCACCATAGTTGAACACTATAGGCAACACAATGTACACATACATATATCACAACTATACATATGATCACCATTGTTATTTTTTTTCGTTTGAAATGTAAATTTTTTCAAATGTAACAAAATTTTAATATTTTCATCGAAAGGTTTTATAGCGTATATATTCTTAGGGCATCTCCAATGGTTCCCCTCATTTTCCTTCTCAAAAAGAATAATTTCGAATATTAAGTTATTACCACATATTATTAATTCTAAAATAATGGTTATTATTTTATAAAACTTACAAATTTTGTCCAAATATGATTTTATTTTAATTAAATCTTCATTCTGTACATAAGTTTAGTTTCTAAAAAAAGATACAAGGGTTTATATAAAATTATAATTATATTATGAAAGTATTAATAATTTCTTTAAAGTATAAAAATAATATTGAGGTTTTTTAGATACAAAACAAAAGTATAAAAGTTTAAAGACTAATTTATAAATAAAAAAACTTAACAAAAAAAAGCTTAACGCAAAATGAAGGAAAATATCAAAAAAATAAAGTAAAATCTTCTCCAATGGTACACTTTTTTGAGGAAAAATGATGCACTATTGGAGAAGATTTTCTCTCCTTTGATGTTTTCTTTCAAAATGAAGTACCATTGAAGATAGTCTTAAGACACAATTTTCTTTTTCTCAAAATATAGTATAACTATATCGTAGAATTGAGTTTTAATTTGATCATATTCTATTTTAAAGTGAGGATGAAGTAATAAGTAAAAAATGCTTTACTTCATTTTTAGAGTAATCATTTCTATTACAGAATGAAAAATATAATGAAAATTGAAAAGATTTTTCTGTAAACTTCATTTTGAAGTGAAAAAATGAAATATAGTTGGAAATGCTTTTAATTAGTGTGAAAATTTATGATGTACATGCAAATGCATATATTAGTACAAGCAAATAATATTCATAATAGAGAGGCTATATATATACCGATTGTATCGCCAACGGCGTAGGGTTTTCCGGAAGCCAAGGAGCTATAGTCATTCCCGAGCGACCATTCCACGGAATGAGTGGCTGAGGAGGCAGGTGAGACAGCAGCAGTAAAGAAGACGATGGCAAGGCAACCAACAAGTGTATTCGAGTTTGCCATTCTTGTGTATGAGTGTAACAGTATATTTTAAATGAAAAATTAAGTGACTTAATTAAAATCCTTGTGAGTTGTAAGTAAATTTATAGAGAGAATGGAACCACACAGGTATGTTGGAGTTAGTAGAGAGTTGGGTCCACTTGCCCTCCAACTAATGTTTTCATCATTTCAGTTTTGACATCTTTTTCATAATTTGGGATAAAGACTTGTTCCTCCTCTCATCTTAGCTTTAAACATACTCAACAAAGGAACACCTCAAGAATATGGGGTCATGAGGTTTGGTGACAGATCATGAACACTCAAAGGGTCTTTTGTAAGAAGATAATGATGATGCAAACCAAAATAATCACGATATGTCATCAAAATCCCCTTATGATTCAATACGATTGACCAAACCAAAAGAAGATGAACTAACTTTTCTTACGAGCAATCACTAGGCTTTTCAACAACTGAAATCGAGTATGTGACGTAAAATTATATTACTTTACTTAATTTCTTCACACTAACAAAAGAAAGTGGATACGTGACCATGTCTTCGAGTCCTAGACCTTGTCACCTTGATATATTTAAAATGTTTGCTCTACTATAGCTGATTTCTAATAGGGACTAACTAATATTCAATTAGTATGACAAGATACACAAATAACTTTTTCTCTTTTCAAAATCAGTTCAATGCAAAACGTGTAATTTTGTTGAAAAAAGGTGTAATAATGCTTCAGTCATACTAAATCTAAAATCTAAGTTACTAAAAAGGTGGTAGTTTGTTTGAAAAACAAAACTTTTCTCACCAGAAAGCTGCAAGATAAAGGATGGATGTGATATGATAGAGACCCTGCAACTAGTTCATCAGGCTGCCCACATAAAAGTAATATATCAACCAGACCATAATTCATGATTCGTCTTCGGCTTTTGCCAGAACACTCAATATTTTTGTAGCAGATTCATATACGCCTCTTTATCTCTTCTTTTTCTGACAGCAGAAGACTATAGGCCTGTTTAAACTGTGAGAATGGTTTTAGTTTAGGCCCATTAAATTTCACATGTTTGAATTGTTAAGAATATAAAGAAGCTTCCTGAAAATAAAAGAATTTTCATTACACAAAGGAGACTTGAGAGGGGGAATACAAAGGGTATTTTCGAAAACCAAGTTGTTAATATTGACAGCAAGCCAAATCTTAGTAAAATATTAGTTTTGTTTCTAAGATCTTCCTAAAACGAGGTATCCATGTTGAAATTTGAAATGCCTAAGTTATAATCTACAACTCACGCATTTGCGCTTTCAGAATTAAATTCACTTCACGCCGGTCTGTTGTTCTGATGGGGCGTGGAATGAGATTTCTAACTGCGGAGGAGTGGGATGGACCCTTGTCACCGCTGAAGGATCTTGGTCTTCTAATGGCTTTTCTGGCCGCTCTGATGTCATCTCGGCCCTTGTTGCTGAAGCTCTAGCTATGCGAGATGCTCTTCGATCTGTCCTGACAATGAACCATTCCAACCTTCTTCTCTGCTCAGATTCAAATGTCTTGATCTCTACCCTCGTGTCGGGCAAGATCCTTTAAATTTATTTCTCGTACTGCATGCAAATGTTGGAGCAGATGTTTTGGCAAAAGCAGCTCTTGCTAGTTTTATGTTTAATCTTTTGTTAAACCAAGACCTCGTTAACGTTTAATAGGCAATATAAAAGACCTTGTGATAGGAGCTGGAGATGCTACTACAAGAGGAGGTTGAAGAAGAAACAAGTTGATGATGACGTGGAGCAGAATGATATGGATGGAGAAGCTCAACGAACTTGCGCGGGAAACCGTTAGAAGTCGTTGAGTTAGTTGAGTCGGTTAGTCAAAGAGGTTGACTAAACCAAGTATAAATAAGAGTCTCAGTTGTAATTAGAGATTGGCTTTTGGTATTGGTTTGATTGGGTCATTGGTTTGTAAACCATTGATTGGGCTTATCTCGTATTTTGCGAGATAAGAATACTATACGGATCATATTATACAGAAAATATACATTGTTCCTTATCAATTGGTGCGGTGAGCACTTTGAGACGCGATTACGAAGACGACGATGACACGTTTGGAGGAATCATTGCAGAGGATCGGCGTTCTTGATACGACGGTGGCGGAGTTACATCGGAAGTTCGATAACTTAGACGATCGTGTCAACCGAATCGCCGCGTCAAATGAGAAGAGTACGGAGTCGATTTCGGCGACGGTGAAAGCATCAGAAGCTAAGATTGATAAGCTCGAAGCTTCCATTCAAACGCTGTTAGCTTCACTGAATCAACGACCGGTGCAAGCAGAGTCGAGTGGAGCTCAACAAGCGAATCATCTCCCACCGTCATCGCAATATCATTCTCAGGTACATAATCCAATCTTGGAACCAAACCGGGGGAATAACGAGCTAGGTTATCGGCCGGTTGAGTATAGATCTGAGAATCGAGAAGGTTTGTATAAGAAGGTCGAGATGCCGATGTTTTCTGGATCAGATCCTTTTGATTGGATTGCGAACTCAAAACGATACTTCCGAGTCATGAGGTGTAGTCCAGATTACAAGATGGAGTTGGTTTCGCTAAGTCTGACAGAAGATGCTTTGAGCTGGTTCAACTACGAATTGGATTACCATCCATTTCACGACTGGTGTGAGTTCAAACGAAGAGTGTTGGCTCGTTTTGCTGAGTCATTTGAGAAAACACCAGGGAAGCATCTCTTCGGTATACAACAAACTGGATCGTTAGCAGAATATGTGAGGGAATTTCAAGCATTGGCTCATCAGGTGAAGCTGGCAGAAGAAAACTTGATTGATATATTCTTCAACGGGTTGAAGCAAGAGTTTAAGGAAGTCATCAAAATGAAGGAGCCAAAGACATTACCTGATCATATTGAAGCAATTATCAAAATGGAGGACAGTGAATTTTGTAGAATGTTTGCGGCGGCGAAGGGTTTAGAGAGTAAAGGAGGGAAACAATCAAGTAGTTCTTGGCAGCGTTCGGCTTCCTTAGGAGGTTCATCTAATTGGAAACAACGTCCAGCATTACCAGAAGCTACTCCGAAACAGAGTGACCGTCAAAGGCAACAGAAAGGTTCTGAGAAAGGGGGTCCTCCTATCAAACTATCTGACGCAGAGTATGAGCACAAGAAAAGAAATGGTTTTTGCTACAAGTTTCCAGAGCGTTGGTCCAAGACTCACGTGTGTAAGAATAAACAACTTCAAGTGATGGTGGTGACGAAAGGAAGAGAGATTGAGTAATTGAAGGTGAGGAGTTTCATGAAGCGTATGAAGGAGAGGAATATACTGAAGTGATGGAGCTATCTTTACATTCGTTCTTGGGGAAATCATCACCTACAACTACGAAAATTAGAGGCAAGATTGGGAAAACAAATGTTGTGGTATTGATAGACAGTGGGGCAACACACAACTTTATCTCACCCGACATTGTCAGCAAAGCTTATCTACAGGTTAGTGAAACTCGACAGTTTACTATCATCATGGGAACGAGTATAAATGTAACAGGAGCAGGCATGTGTAAAGGGGTCTTACTACAGATAATCCGAATCAAGGCAGACTTCATTGTTCTGGAACCGGGTGGAGTGGATGTAGTTCTGGGTGTTTAGTGGCTTCGAACTCTGGGTAAATGCGAAGTGGATTGGGAAAACCAAGAACTCAGCTTCGACATTGGGTCAAAGAGAGTAACTTTGAAGGGTGATTTTGAACAGAAATCTCAAGAAACATAAATGAATTCAACTACTGGAGTGGATTGGGATGGTAATGAGATCACACTTTTCAACTCTGAATCAGAAACACAAGATAAAATACCAAGGAGGATTGTGGCAGTGTTGGAAGAGTTTCAAGACGTGTTCCAGGAACCGACAGGCTTACCACCAGTCAGGGGGTTTGAACACACTATCAGACTTTGGGAGGGCACTAAGCCAATTGCGGGAAGACCTTATCGTTATCCTCATGTACACATGACAACGATTGAACTTATGGTGAAATAAATGATGGAAGCAGATTTGATTCGGGAAAGTAGAAGTCCGTATTCAAGTCATGTTCTCTTGGTTAAAAAGAAAGATGGGGGTTGGAGATTCTGTGTAGACTACAGAGCTATCAACAAAGGTACTATTCCAAACAAGTTTCATATCCCGGTTATAGATCAATTGCTTGATGAGTTACACGGAGCAATGATTTTTTCGAAGTTGGATTTGAGATCAGGATATCATCAGATTCGCATGGAGGAAAATGACATCGAAAAGACAACATTCAGAACTCATGAGGGGCAGTATGAATTCGTTGTCATGCCATTTGGACAGAGTAATGCACCAGCCACGTTCCAGGCGCTGATGAATTCAATTTTCAAGCCATTTTTGCGGAAGTTCGTCCTAGTATTCTTTGACGATATACTCGTGTACAGTAATACAGTTGAAGAACACGAGATTCATCTGAAGAAAGTTATGCAAGTATTGTGACATCACCAACTTTACGCCAACAAAAAGAAATTTTTGTTTGATCAGAAGCAGGTGGAATACTTGGGACACATTATCTCAAGAGAAAGAGTAGCAACAGATCCTAAAAAGACTGTCGCAATGCAGAATTGGCCAACTCCGAGATCGGTTAAAGAGTTGAGAAGCTTTCTTGGTCTCACAGGATACTATGTCAGTTTGTAAAGAGCTATGGCGTCATTGCGAGACCTTTGACAAATTTGCTTAAGGAAGATAGCTTCGATTGGACGGGTTTGACTCAAAAAGCTTTCGAGACACTTAAGTATTTGATGGTTAATGCTCTAGTGCTGGCCTTGCCAGATTTTAATGAGACATTTGTCGTCGAAGCAGATGCATCAGGCTATGGGTTAGGAGCAGTCCTTATGCATAAACAACGTCCTATCGCTTATTTCAGCAATGGTCTGACAGATCGAGAGCAACTAAAGCCTATCTACGAAAGAGAGTTGATGGCATTCGTGTTAGCAGTGCAACGTTGGAGGCACTACTTGATGGGGAAATGATTGATTGTCAATACTGATCAGAAGAGCTTAAAATTTCTACTGGATCAAAGGGATATCTCATTGGATTATCAGAAATGGTTGACGAAACTTTTGGGCTATGATTTTGAGATTGTCTATAAAGCAGGGGTGGAGAATAAAGTGGCTGACGGTCTGTCCAGAGTGATGATTGGGAGACAGACGACATCAGAGGGTCTTCTATTCGCACTGACAGTTTCATCGACAATACAAATGCAAAATATACTAGATGAGATCGATGTGAAAGAAGAGATACATAAGTTAATGAGAGAAGTAGCAGTGGGAAGTATTGAGAAGAAAGGATACACAGTGGTCTCTGGTAGGTTGTTCTATAAGAACTATTTGGTGTTGCCTAGACTTTCGGTTCACATACCACAGATTCTACATGAGTATCATGACGGGGTGATGGGAGGTCATTCAGGCATTCTGAAAACGATAAAACATATTCAGCAATTATTCTACTGGCCTCGAATGAAGGAAGATGTAAAGAAGTATGTCACGGAGTGCTCTACATGCCAAACGCATAAATACTCGACTCTGAACCGACGGGTCTTCTTCAACTAATTCCTTTACCAACACAAATTTGGTCTGAGATCACGATGGACTTTATCGAGGGCCTTCCTAAGTCAGAAGGGTTTAATGTGATCTTAGTAGTGGTTAACCGCTTGAGTAAATACGCTCACTTTATGGGTCTGAGACATCCATATACAGCAACATCTGTGGCAGAGAGGTTTATTAAGGAAGTTGTTCGCCTACATGGATATCCTCAGTTAACCATATCAGATCGAAATCGAGTTTTCTTGAGCAAATTTTGGCGTGAGTGCTTCAAATTAGCTGATACGAAGTTGAAGTTCAGTACAACTTATCATCCGCAAAGCGACGGTCCAACTGAAGTAGTGAACCGTTGTTTGGAGTCATATTTGCGATGCTTTAACTTGACTCATCCTAAGCAGTGGCATAAATTTCTTGCTTGGGCCGAGTTTTGGTATAACTCTTCATACCATACTTCTCTGGGTACTACGCCATTCAGATTGGTTTATGGGCGTGATCCTCCAAGCTTCTTATGGTATGAAGAAGGCTCGACAATTAACAGTGATTTGGAGGGATTGTTAAAGGCAAGAGGTGACGTTTTACGTGATGCGCAATCTCATTTGTTGAAAGCGCAATCACAGATGAAGAACAATGCAGATAAGAAGAGAAGAGACCTGGTTTTTGAAGTGGGAGCTCAAGTTTTTCTGAAGTTGAGACCGTTTAGTCAGAAATCTTTGTCTAAGCGATTATGTCAGAAACTTGCTGCAAAGTTTTATGGGCCATTCAAGATTATTGAGCGTATTGGTCTGGTAGCTTACAGATTGGAGTTACCTGAGACTTGTAAAATACACCCGGTCTTTCACGTTTCCCAATTGAAACCGGTATTGGGCAAGGAACATGAGGTCACGACATTACCGGTCCTTTTGGAGGAGTCGGAGGAGTTTATCTTATAGCCATAACACATACAGAGCACTCGTTACGATGCTGAAGGTCATCTTGAGGCTCTGGTTCAATGGAAGGGCTTGCCTGACCATGAGAAGACATCGCTTCGGGTGAAGGATATTGCACGAGCGTACCCAGCGTTTGAGCTTGAGGACAAGCTCAATCTCGCTGAGGGGGTATTGATAGGAGCTGGAGATGCTACTACAGGAGGAGGTTGAGGAAGAAACAAGTTGATGATGACATGGAGCAGAATGATATGGATGGAAAAGCTCAACGAGCTTGCGCGGGAAACCGTTAGGCCGTTAGAAGTCGTTGAGTTAGTTGAGTCGGTTAGTCAAAGAGGTTGACTAAACCAAGTATAAATAAGAGTCTCGGTTGTAATTAGAGATTGGCTTTTGGTATTGGTTTGATTGGGTCATTGGTTTGTAAACCATTGATTGGGCTTATCTCGTATTTTGCGAGATAAGAATACTATACGGATCATATTATACAGAAAATATACATTGTTCCTTATCACCTTGTCCAGAAAAGAAAAAAAAACAACGACACTAGTACAAATCATTCTCAATATTTTGTAACAGAACGGTTCAAAGTGTTCAAATCATATCTAGTTTGTATTACCTGCTATATACATCACGTTGTGTCACTACTAATCTCTGATATTAAAGAAAATAATTCAGATCTAACATTTATATAAAGCAGTATTTTTCTCTATCGCAGTCATAAAATATTATACTAAACTACATTCATATATTATAATCTACCGAAGGCCAAAAAAGGATAAAATTAAATTAAATCTTCGAAAACCAAAGAGTCAAAAGCCATCAAAGGTAAAATATGGTTTTCATGACTAAGGCTCTCCACCGAGGCACTCATTAAACAATTAGATGATGCTTCAATTTGGCAAAAGAACAAGTCTAAACCAAAGATTAGAAGAAGTTTTAATCTTTCATTATCTTGAATGTGAAAGAAACCCAAAGATAATCTCAAAATCTTCTTCACATTATAATTCAATTTAAACATTGGCTCTAACAAATCTCTTTTGATCTCAATTCCTTGTAACCCAACCAACCAATACCCTTTCTCTTAGTGTTCTTTAATGGCAAGAGACATAGAAAGCTCTTCTCTATGTTAGCATCAGAGACAAACAAGACACTAGATTGCTCACAAGGAATCTGCGACCCGATTTGCCCTTATAATTGCTATCAAGAACCTGATTACTACACCCTATCTCCATGGTCATCTCCACAGCCAAGCAAAGCTTCATCTTCAGCAATCTATCAACCATCTCAAGACCCTTCTTATTCCACAGAAGCCATAACCATCATCACCGTTACAGGTGTGGCTTTAGCCATCCTTCTCACAGGATTCTTTCTTGTAGCTAAATACGTCACAGAGAGCGTAAACCGAGCCCATCGCGAAAGACACCAGTCCCAGAGAGATCTTGGTGACGACACATCTGATGAAGGGTTTCAAGTTAGGGAACAAGTGGATCATCCAATATGGTTGATCAGAACAACAAGTCTTCAACAATCGACCATTAACTCGATAACAATATGTAGTTACCAGAGAGGAGATGGGTTGATTGAGAGAACAGATTGTCCTGTTTGTCTAAATGAGTTTCAAGAAGACGAAAGTCTTAGGCTGTTGCCTAAATGTAATCATGCTTTTCACATCTCTTGTATCGACACTTGGCTTAGGTCACACACCAACTGTCCTCTGTGTCGAGCTGGTATAGCGATTATTAGTCAACCGTGCGCTGGTCCGGTCGATGTAGCTCCCGGAGGGTCAGGATCTCGTTTGGAGAACGATGGAGTTGGATCCAAAACAGAGACGAACGAGCAAGTTAGGGTTTTGGAGGAGTGTACTATTGATTCACTTACGTGTGCAAAAAGCCACAAGGGAAGTATAGAATGTCCGGGAGAATCTAGCGAGAATGAGAGTCAGAACGCTACCAGACAAGAGAACAGAGTCATCGGGGATGAAGCAAGCTGCTCGGAAGCTCGAGCTTCGATGTCATCATGCTTCAATACGAACAAGAGTTTGATTTTTCCACTGTAAGAAATCATCCTTCTACTACGAAGTACTAACTACTAAACCAATTTTTGGAACGTATTAAAAGGAGGTAATGGCAATGCAGAAATGTTTTAAGTGTATGTGCATGTAACTCCAAATACTCAACACTATTGAATTTTAATACTAAATATAAAATAATATTTGCAATGTCAATCTGCCTATCGGGATTCCGAAACTAAATATGCAACATGAATCCAAAGAGGCATATCCAGACATAAACTAAGTACTCACTGGCGACTCATATAACAAGTTACACCAAGTAAAAATGTAGAACAATTAGTTCATATAACTATCATATTGGAAGATATATATATCCTTCTATCAAACATATAAAGAATGTCAAATGTATTTAAAAAATCTAACATATTATGATACACGTAGTAATGGAAGAGTATGAGATCCAAAAAAAAAATTACTTGGTCTAACTAGTCATCTTAAATTTACTCCTTATGTATCACAATTATGATATTTAAGATTTCTGCATATAAAATTAAAAACTTGTTTATTTATAGTAATGATTTATTATTTATTTAGCCACAATTCAAAATTAGTCAAAAAATAATATTATATTGCACATTAAAATGTCATCTAAATTGTTTTAACAATTTTTTATTCTTAAAATGTCACTTAAAATTTAAATTTAATACGAAAGATTATATTTCTTAATTGCTTTAGTGAAGACCTGAGAGGAGTTATTTTCATAAATAATGAAAGAATAAAGTGTAAAGGTCCACGACTTTATATGCATAAAGAACCCAATTCCACAAATGGCCTAACATTATGCTTATTTTAATCCAATCGGATAATGGGTACATCAGAAGCCGTCCTTTATCGGTGGGACTATACTCATGTGTAAGAAACTATTATGATGTGTATTAAGGTTATACTTATATGAGAAAGTTTATGATTTAAGATTTGTCTTTCAGTTTAATGAAAGTCTATTTTTATTTTGGTCAAAGTCTATTTTCATTTAGATCATACTCCCTCCGTTTCAATATATTTGATGTTTTAGAAAAAATTTGTTGTTTCATAATAGATGAAGTTTGTATGAATTTATGTAACTTTAATTTTATCAAAAACTGTGTAATCAATTAGATTTTTATTATTTTTATTTATAATTAAATAAACTAATTGTATATTGTAATTTAGTGACACTTTTGATAAACAATAATTTTTTTTTTAATATTTGTGCATTGGAGTAAAACATCGAGTAATAAAATAAAGAGGGAGTATTAATTAAGGGTGCGGAAATACAACATTTCAATCACATCCAAACATATATTTACTGTTTTACTCACGGGAAAGTTAAGGAAAAAGTTGGTGATTCAAAATCCCAATCATGAAAAAGATGCTAAATAGAACAGTTAGCTATATAATAGAGGGAATAATGTTCTATTTTGTGTAATCACATCAGTAGGCTTTACCTTTTTTAACTTTTTCTGGCTTTTGGTTTTAACTCCGAAAGTGAAACACATAGATTCTTAAAGATCTTTGATAGGTCTTCATGATACGACAATCATCATCGTCTAGTTCCATGAATCCCACGTACTGCTAGTTCTGTGCATTTGACGATTAAAAATATTTTTAAGCAAACATTAACTATTTTCTTTTCTTTTTTCAAAAGCGTCCAATCATTTTTAAGGATAAAAATGTATAACACTTGAACTAACTTTAAAAAAAAATCATTATTAATATATAAAAAAACAAAAATTAACTTCTCATCTTATTAACAATATTTATACGTAATAATCAATTTTACGTACATCAATCCAAGAGAGGAATTGCAAAGGAGCCTAGTTGAAGACTAAGTCACAACTACATTCCGAGTCTTTAGGATCACGTTAAAATAAGTTTGTTGAGATAAGTATGGATCTGCTAATTAGTAGGGAGAAGTTTGTTTTTATTTCAATCATAAAGTCTATATAAGACCATCGTTGTATTACTCTGTTTCTTAACACAGAGCTTTTGATTCAAGTCAATAAAAGCAGTATTCAGAAACATTGTTCTCTCTTGATCCATCTTTAACAAGTGGTATCAGAGCCAACAATCTAAACCTGTGGTGAGAAGAAGAGATGAGTGAAAAAGAGTTAAGAATACCAAAGTTCGACGGAGACTACGAGCATTGGGCTATGCTCATGGAGAATCTGTTGAGGTCCAAAGAGTGGTGGGAGCTTGTAGAAACAGGCATGGTGCAGTTCGACAGAGATACCGTCCTGACCGAAGCACAGCAGACGGAGCTTTCTGAACAAAAGCTTAAAGATCTGAAGGTGAAGAATTATCTCTTTGCGTCTATCGACAAGACGATACTGAAAACAATTTTGAAGAAGGAGACGTCTAAAGAGATATGGGACTCTATGAAGAACAAGTACCAGGGGAAAAAGAGAGTTCAAAGTTCGCAACTTCAGAGGTTGAGGAGAAACTTTGAAGTATTGGAGATGAAGGATGGAGACTCTATTACTGAATACTTCTCAAGAGTTATGATGGTATCAAACGACATGAGAAACCTAGGAGAGGACATACCTGATGCCAAGGTGGTTGAGAAGATACTTCGGACTCTGGTGGAGAAGTACACGTATGTGGTATGTGCCATTGAAGAGTCAAAAGACATCACTGAGATGACTGTGGATGAGCTGCAGAGCTCGCTGCTCGTACACGAGCAAAACCTGAGCAAACATTCGAGTGAAGAACAAGTGCTCAAGATGAAAGGAGGAAGAGGTCGTGGTGGATACTCTCAAGGAAGGAACTCCTACCGTGGTGGTAGAGGAGGAAGAGGCAGAGGCAGCACCAGCTTCAACAAAGACAACATCGAATGCTATAAATGCCACAAGATGGGTCACTTCAAAATGAATGTCCCACATGGGAAAGGAATGCAAACTATGCAGAGTTGGAAGAGGACCTACTTCTAATGGCGCAAAGTGATGTAGTGAAACCAGAAGAAAGACACATTTGGTATCTTGACTCTAGATGCAGCAACCATATGTGCGGCATGAAGGAGTGGTTCATGGACTTTGATGGGAGCTATCAACATCAAGTCAAGCTTGGAGATGACAGGAAGATGCTAGTCGAGGGAAGAGGGAACTTGAGACTAAAGATTGATGGTATCTTCCAAGTCATAACCTCGGTATACTATGTACCAGGGCTCAAGAACAACCTGATGAGTGTCGGCCAGCTGCAGCAAAAGGGACTGAGAATTGTGATCGATGATGATGTGTGTGAAGTATGGCACAAGCAACAGAGGAGGATGATCATGAAGTCGACGATGTCCAGGAACAAAATGTTCATCATACGTGCGAAAGAAGCAAGAGATGGCGTTGGAGAAGCACAAAATCTGATGACTGTCATCGGAGATGCAGAGGAGATTTGGCACTGCAGATTTGGACATCTCAGCCACGACAACCTGACAACAGTGGCAGACAAAGACATGGTGCTGGGCTTACCAAAGCTTACGAGCAAAGGAAAAGTCTGTGAGGTGTGTATGAAAGGGAAGCAAATTCGATCAAACATTCCCAAGCATAGCAAGTGGAGAGCGAGTAGATGTCTGGAGCTGGTTCACACTGACATTTGCGGCCCTATAGCACCTACTTCAGCAAGCGGAAAGAGGTACATAATCAACTTTATAGATGATTATAGTCGCAAGTGTTAGACGTCTTTCTTAACAGAAAAATCAGAGGCTTTTAAGTCATTCAAGGAGTTCAGAACAGCTGCTGAGAGAGAAAGTGGTGAGCTGCTGGTGTGTCTCAGGTCTGACAGAGGTGGTGAGTACAACTCAAGGGCGTTTCAGCAATATTGTGTAGACAATGGGATCAAGCGACAGCTTACAACTGCGTACACACCCCAACAGAACGGGGTGGCCGAAAGGAAAAATAGGAGCCTGATGAACATGGTGCGATGCATGTTATTTGGTATGAAAGTACCTATCAGATTCTGGACTGAAGCAACGCAGTACGCAGTACACATACTGAACCGGAGCCCCAGGGTCATACTCGGAAACATCACACCATCTGAGAAGTGGAGCAGTATGAAGCCATCAATGGATCATTTACGCGTCTTTGGGTGCATTGCATATGCACACGTTCCATATGAAAGACGCGTGAAGTTAGATAAGAAGAGCATCAAGTGTGTCATGTTTGGGGTTAGCAAAGAATCAAAGGGTTACCGCTTATATGATCCTAAGGAGAAGAAGATTCTGATCAGTAAAGACGTAAGATTTGATGAGGGAGAACGATGGGACTGGGAAGAGAACGAAGAAGATGAACAATTCATCGATGAAGGGGAGGAAACAACTCCAACAGAGATAGTAGGAAACAATGGAGGAGAAAATGAGAATGGAGCTGAGGAAGGAGAAGATAATCCACCAACACCACCTCAAGATGAGAACGAAGATAACAATCCAGTGCAAGAAGAAGCAGAAGGGTCTGAGAGAACAAGAACTGGTAGAAGCAAGACAAGACCTATGTGGATGAGAGACTATGAGATGGGTCTGTTCATGGAAGAAGAAGAAGAAGACTTGATGGCGCTAGTAACTGAGATGGGAGATTCAGAGAAATTTGAAGAAGCTGTGCATCACGAGAAGTGGAAGCAAGCGATGGAAGCTGAGATGAACTCGATAGAAGAAAATAATACTTGGGAGCTAGTGGAGTTGCCAGAAGGTTCCAAGGTCATTGGTGTTAAATGGATATTTAAGACCAAGTTGAATGAAAAAGGAAAAGTTGACAAACACAAAGCGAGATTGGTGGCCAAGGGATTTCATCAAACTCAAGGTGTTGATTTCTATGAAGTGTTCGCCCCTGTTGCTAGATGGGATACAATCCGACTACTACTCAGTATTGCAGCTCAGAGAGGTTGGTGTGTGCATCAACTAGACGTGAAGAGTGCATTCCTACACGGTGAGCTCAAGGAAGATGTGTACGTTGAGCAACCTAAAGGTTTCGAGGTTAAGAATGAAGAAAGAAATGTGTATAAGCTGAACAAGGCTCTGTATGGGCTAAGACAAGCTCCAAGGGCGTGGTACAGTAAGATCGAGGGATATTTTGAGAAGGAGGGGTTCAAGAAGTGTTACTGTGAACACACTCTCTTTGTGAAGGCTGAAGGAGACAACGTATTGATTGTAAGTGTGTATGTTGACGACGTGATTTACACAAGAAGTTCTATGATCATGCGAGAAGCGTTCAAGGCATCAATGAAGAAGGAGCTTGCAATGTCTGATCTAGGTAAGATGAAGTACTTTCTTGGCGTTGAAGTAACACAAGACAAGAAAGGGATCTTCATAAACCAAAGGAAGTATGCGAGCGAAGTGATGAAGAGGTTCGGCATGGAACAGTGTAACTTTGTCAGGAATCCAACAGTACAAGGCTGCAAGCTTACCAAAGAAGGAGCAGGTTCACAAGTTGATGCAACGCTGTACAAGCAGATAGTTGGGAGCCTGAGATATCTCACTGCTACACGACCTGACCTCATATATTCAATCAATCTTGTGAGCAGGTACATGGAGAAACCAACCGAGCAACATCTTCTTGCTGCGAAGAGGATTCTGAGGTATGTTCAAGGAATAATGGAGTATGGGATACAGTATCAGTCCGACAACAAGGAGGAACTGATGGGCTTTGTTGATAGTGATTACGCTAGAGATGAAAATGATAGAAAAAGCACTTCAGGGTATGTTTTCATGAACGGAGGAGGAGCAATCTCGTGGGCATCAAGGAAGCAACCTATAGTTACTCTATCAACAACTGAAGCCGAGTACGTTTCAGCTGCTGCAGGTGCGTGTCAAGCCGTATGATTGAGAAATGTGTTGGAAGAGATTGGGTGTAAACAAGGGGAGAGGACAGTTCTGTTTTGCGACAACAGTTCTACTATCAAGTTGTCTAAAACCCTGTTTTTCATGGGAGAAGCAAACATATTCAAGTAAGGTTTCACTTCCTGCGTGAGCTAGTAAGTGATGAGATAATTGAGTTGGAGTATTGCTCTACGCAAGATCAGTTGGCAGACGTAATGACCAAAGCTGTGAAGTTGGATGTGTTCGAGAAGTTGAGAGGATACATGGGAGTTGAAGTGAAGAGAAGTTAAACTGGAAGACAAGAGTGTTTTCAGTTTAGGGGAGGAATTGAAGACTAAGTCACAACTACATTCCGAGTCTTTAGGATCAAGCTAAAATAAGTTTGTTGAGATAAGTATGGATCTGCTGATTAGTAGGGAGAAGTTTGTTTTTATTTCGATCATAAGGTCTATATAAGACCATCGTTGTATTACTCTGTTTCTTAACACAGAGCTTTTGATTCAAGTCAATAAAAACAGTATTCAGAAACATTGTTCTCTCTTGATCCATCTTTAACACTAGTGTGGGATCATAAAATCCGTAAAAGAAAACCTATAAACCTAATATGGTTAAAAGGCTCAGCGGCAAGATTACCAAAAGTTTCCCATGGCTAGAACGGAAAGGGTTCCACAATTCCCCTAAGTGTGACCACCCCCAAAACTCAGAGAGAACGAACGAAGATAATTCGCCAAAAGTGAAAGAAGAGAGAGAGATCAGAGGATCAAGTAGGTATCAGAAGAGAAGAAAAATAAATACTTTTATAATTCACTCAAATCGGATAGAAATAAAGAGTATTAACCACTTATCTCACCTTGACCATTCAATCGTTTTTTAAAGGTAAATTAGATCATGACCCGCGCGCCCGCGCGGGTTTAAACTTTTATAGTTCAAACTTTCTTCATTGTATATATTTTTACGATTTACAAATGTTTAATATGATTTTATAGTTTAAATGCATCAATTTTATTAGTTTTTTTAATTGTTATTTGTTTTAGTTGTTTATTATGTATATAATGTGTTGGAAATAAAATAAGATATCTAATCTCTTAATGTTGAGTTATTATTTATTTGTTTTGTTTAGATATTATTTATTATAATTATTCATTATTTATGCCGAATTTATTTTTTGGTGCTTAATAATAAATAAATAAGTATTAGATGATATGTTATATTTTAACTTATATGAGATAAAATATGTTAATTGACTTTATTGCTTATAATAGAATTTATAATTTTCTTGGGTTTTACATGTACCATTGTCATAAACCCACCTAATCATTCAACTAATCTCAACGGGTAATTTTATATTTTTATTATAAATATTTTTCTTTATACAACATACAATATAACTTGTATATTGTATAAAAACAGTATATTCATTATTTGGGTAAGTCAAACGTGATTTGAAAGGACTAATGTGGGATACCTTAATCGGACTTGAATCTTGAGGTATACTTGTTCCCTTTCTCTAAATTAGACGTGATTTGCATTTTTTTGATAATAGAATATGAAGTTATTGTAAGTAAGATTGCAATCTTTTTAGTATAATGACTGCTTAAAAATAGGAAAGGTTTTTTTAAATGTTACATGATTTAATTGCGCTACAAATTTATTAGTTTAGATTTGGTGGACAGAAAATATTTTTTATATTAAGGAACCAATTTTAGCATTTTCAATATATTTTGGATATAATAAAAACAAATGAGTAGAATTGATTAGATACTAATGGATCGATTTTTTTTGTGTGGAAAGTTTTACAAATTTGGTATACAAACAAAAGTAGTCAATTGAATTTTGGAAAAGTTGGATTTTATTCTGTTGACAGCACTAGCCGAGAAATAACCTAAACCAATTGTGTACGTGTTTCAAAACCAACTGGTATATAAAAGTATTTAATTGAATTTTGGATAGATATAATTGGATTGTGTAGGCAATACTAAACCGAGATATAACTGGTTTTGAATCACGTTTAAATTTGGTTAATTATGGAACTATAATTTCTCTGGTAACCGAGTATTAAAAGCAGTGGCATTAAGGCGTAATTATTTAGGAAAACTCAGGGTTAATTCAAATTTGTACTTCTGTTTTAATAGTTTAAGATAATCACTCGTCAATAAATAGGAGTTTATGAACACACCACTCCAAGTCAGCAAGTTTGGTTTAGGTGCCCTTTAAAATACTTTCAAGATTTTGGTTACTCACCTAGATCGATTTCTAACAAAAAAACTTTAAGAAGCGGAATGTACTCAGTATTCATATTCTTGCGGGCAGTGTAGCTTGACTCGGTCGGTATATATATGTAAACGTATTAATTATTTTCTTCGTGATTTATTTTCCCATACATTTTTTTACAGCCGGAGATTGCAAACCATTTGTTCAGTACTATATAATTAAGACAGTCATGAAAAAACATGAAATCACTGGAGTAAATGAGCATATTCATTTCTGATTCTCCTTGACAAAAAAATACACTTTCTTACAAAGCATCATTGTCGGTGAGAAATTTAAAAGCCTATTCAGCTCGTGTTTGTGTAAGGAGAAATATTCTAAGGAAAAAAAAAAAAAAAAATTATAAACCTAATTTGCTCAAGAAACTTATATTTCTAAATCAACATAAATCAAAAAGTTTTTTTTTGCCAAATATATGAAAAAGTTTTAATTTTTGATCCTCTGATATATTATCATACTATTGACATACCCATAGGCGATAGTGTAGGCAAACGAACTATGTAAAATCTAATTTTGCGGTGCTCTCGAATTCTTCTACGTTCTTAAACGAAATGGAGCTTTGATCAGTGGCTTACCATCGTCCATTACAATTACACAACCTTACCATGATTTTCTCGGAGAGCAAATGCTCAGTTTGAATGATGGGCGGCTAAATAGGGATAATAAAATCAAAGGACGCATGAAACATCATCATATATCAAAAGTAAAAAACACAAAAGGCCATGAAAAGTTAAATATTGTTATTTATTTTAATATAAGAAATAGAGTAAATTATCACACATGAAAAATTAGAGTTCCTCTAAATGTGTCATAACTAAAATTCAACTATATCAGCTTAAGGGTGACTCTTCTTCAATCCTCATAAGGATTTGATTCACAGCTGCTGCAATATCTTCCACTGTATTCAATTGGCTCCCTTCTTCAACCTGAACCAATCCATTTTTCTTATTAAAAATTAAAGAAAACTTAAAAAATATAAATTACGTGAAAAGGGTGATTCAGTAAGAAAAAGTAGAGTGAACAATATAAAAGAAAATGTATATATTTCGAGGAAGAAGCTTAGAGCATGATTAACTCAGGGTTCTTAGCGGAAGTTAAAAAACTGTTTCTTAACTTTTAACTAAAAAAGTTAAGAACAAGTTCTTAAATAAGGTTTTAAGAACCGGTTCTTAGCTTTTTTAGTTAAAAGTTAAGAAACCGTTTCTTAACTTTCGCTAAAAAACTCATCATAAGAACTCCGGGTTAATCATGCTTTAAAAACCTTATTCTAAGAACTCCGGGTTAATCAATGTCTTATGAATCTGTACCGAAACAAGTGGCGTCATTTCGTTTCTGCCGTGCACAGTACATCCACAGTTCTGTGACCACGAAAGTTTCCACAGTACACATATCTAGCAGACTAACACACATGCATAGGCATGTCATCTTTTTGGTCCCTGATTCTTACAAGATTCATTATTTTGACACATTTTTTTATAAATAAAAATGATGATTTTGACCCCTCAATAATTGAAGCCGGCACTAACCAAGTAAAAAAAAAACGAACGATTTTCATTGTTGTTATACAAAACCTTTTTGGCCCAGACATTAAAATCTCAACACGTACGAATGAGGGACAAATTAATTAAATGTGCGACAAAAACACACAAATTAATAAAACTTCCGTGATGGGAAAAGAATCTATGAATCATTGACCCATGTAACTAGCAATCAGAACAGTGGTTATATATTTATATTAGTGATCCATTAAACCACTTTAATTTGGATTTGAAACACAATATAAAACCCTATATACGGTATTATATGTCACCCTAACTTTAATTTCCTTATGAAGCTAAATATATATTGAAAACAAAAACAAAACAAAAATCCAACAAGTGAGAAAAAGTACCTTTAGGCTTATAGAATAGAGGACAGAGTTGTCATGAGTGGTGACATTGAGATGAAGAAGTGTGAGCCGTAGGCTCTGTATCGATGCCACCAGTTTAAGAAGCTGTTTCGGTCTCTTCTTAGCAAGTATCTTCACACTTGCATGGCTCTCCACCATCGTCACCTCTATCTCCGCCGTCCCCTCAGCCACAGACGACGACGAAGGCCGGCTCGAGTATTGAGGAAATGCAAAGAAATCTGAGAACGGTCCGGATGAGCTGGCGGAGATTGTGTTGTTCTGGTCGCCGGCGGAGGCGGCGGTGGCTCCGGTGTCTTCTGTGGCGGTGATCTTTACCGGAGGCTCCATTGATTGTAACTGATGTTGAAGCTCCTTTAGGTAGTTAATGGCTCCGCCTACTATTGACGCTTGATCTCCCTTTAACCATCACCAACCATAGGTTTAGCTCATAGAAATTGCAAGACGTATTTTCAAAGCAATAAACATTTATATTTCGCACCTTGTTTTAATATTTGAATATTTTCACAAATTTATCATGCATATATAATATCTACACTACTTTTTAGGCAATGATGTTCAAGACTTTTATTTATGCTCCCACAATTCCACTACAAAAAATATCTATAGACACATGATCTTATATTATGAAAACAATAACATTCTTTGTATCAATTATTGAGTCAACATAACGGCTTTCATTCATTCATCCATTTTTTTTATCAAACTTATGTCTAAACGTATGCACATATACATGCATATAGCCTATGTATGTCCTCATGAAACTAGAAGTCTATAACATATAGGCTTTGGCTTTTTCTTTCTTATCGTTTCTTTACTTCTACGCGTGAAGAAAATATCATATTTCACGCGCTCACACACACATATACATATATAGTTATTGTATGTAGAGACTAACCCTCTGAGAATAACAAGGTGGCATGAGAGAACGGAGAACGGCGAGGTACTCGTTCATTTGTTTCCGCCGATTTCTCTCGACGGCGATGTGAGTCATCCTCTGGTTCTCGATCTCTTCTTTGTTCTTGTTACTCCTAGTCCTTCTCCTCTTCCTCCTCTCTCCTCCGGTAGCCGCCATATCCGAGGGCGGAGGATGGTTCTTGGTGTCGACGGTAGATCCATAAGGAAGCTCGTGTGGTGGCCACTGAAGATCCACCTGATCGTTGTAACTATAATCAACACTGTTATCTCCGCCTTTACCGTTGTAGTTAATACTCCCAAACCCTTGTCTTTGTTCTTGCCCTAGCTTAATGTTATTCTTGGTGTCTAGTGGATCTTGATCTTCTCCTTGTTGAAAGTATAAATCGTGAAACGGAAAGTCTTTGCAGGAGCTGTAGGACAATGGATCTTGCAGGTAAACAACAGCCTCTAAGGCCATAATTAGCTACAAAATTAGTTGAAAGTATACTAAAAAAAATATGAAAAGGGTCCGAGAGAGAGAGAAAAGAAAGACAGAAAGTGATTGTCTCTCTCTTTTTGCTTCGAGAGGAAGACAAGTCAAAAGGTAAAGACACACTATAGGCAAATTAAACTTGTAATGATACCTCTACAGTAATAAAAAGATTAATAGAAAAGATTTCTCTAAAAACTCAGCAAAACTGAAGAACAAAAAGGAAAGAGAAAAGAAACAAGAAGGTCAAACAAGATCGTGGTTTAGATGGATGGAAGAGAGGAGAAGCTTGTGAGGGTATAAGGCTGATATATATTCGTAGTAACAGAATAAGTACCAAAGAAAATCGAATCAACTGAGCTAAAGAGTAGAAGATATAGAGAGATATGTTGTATGTTTTGTTTTGCACGTGAGACTATAGACCGGTCCGCAAACCCAGAGAAAAGATTCTGTGTGTTTTGGCAGGCTTTGGGGCTTTGTCTAGTTACACTCATGTTCTAGGAGAGAGATATAACAAGTTGAAGTCTCAAGACTCTCTACTTTATACGTTGCTATGAATTAATGTTTTTTGCCGTATATCAGATGCGTCGCTATAATCAAATGAAAACTAAAATTAATTCAATTTTTTTTAAGATTAATGAAAGTTAAAATCAGTAAAAATAATTCTGAACTGCTTGGGATTAATTATAATAATTATTGGGGTAGTATATCTATAACCTTTTAGGTGTTCAATTAATATTTTGCTTCTATGGTGCGTCTGCGTGGTAATGCGTATAGATAGAGATATATATAAATCCAAGTTTTTTTTGTTGTTTCTATGTATCAGTTCGAAATCTTAGGCCTATTTATACGAGTAATTTTTTTCCCGCGAATGATGCGGAGACTACGACCGCTGATTTATTCTTTTTTATTAACTCATATCGTTCATCAATCACATAATCCTACTCGTAATGGAATAACTGTAAGAACATTAAAAATCATGCATGTCTTTTTTTTTTTTTGATAAAGGGCTTAAATCATGCATATGTCCTAGAGCTTATTGCCTTTATAGATACATATATTGTATCTGGTGGTTTATAGTTTATAGAGTTGAAATTCATTTTCAAACCAACAAGTATGTATATTAAATTGTATAAATGGATATATACTAATTATAAGTAAAATTTTGGCTTTTTAGAAGTACATAATCTTAACAACGTTGAATAAATATAATTTTGTATAGAGACATTCATTTATTTGCTTATAACCTTTGTATAAGAGGCAATTGTCGGGAAAATATGGATACTAAACGGAATGAATGATTGTGAAAGGTCTTTTAATTTTAGTGGCTTCATTGAAAGTTTACTAATGCTTCTATATTAGAAGATCTAAATTTCACATTCCTGAAAAAAATGTTTTATTAATTAATTATGCAAACTAATAGAGAAACACAAGAAATCTTCAGTACAGTACAAGTAAAATCGGTTTAGCATAGATTATAAGAAGGCTTGAAAATGGTGTAGTGTAAGACGACAAACAGAACGATATCTAGAAAATTCATAAATAGTAGATGATATACGTATATTCTATGTAATCTAGGTGACATATGCTATATCATCCTTGAAATTTGTAAATCTTTTTACGTTATGAAGTCTTGTTTATCGTCATCTTACTTAAATTGCGTTGGCAAGGTTATTCTGAAATTGTATGGTGGATATTTTCTTTTAAACAAAAACTGGAAACATAAATTTATCAATACGTGCACATACAACCACACAATTTCATAGTAAACATTGTTGCTATGTTTTGGACATTTAAAATGATATGAGAGTCATCGTACGTGCATATGTATGTAGCTTGTATATGCGCAACTATATTGTTGTTTTACGTACGAAGACGCTTTATAGCGTAAACGATAGTCTCACTGTACATCATATCACATAGGTATCATATATGTGAAAATACATTCCGTATATTTAATACTGGTGTATACTAAATCCGCTGCTAATGTAAAAACGCATATACAAAATTATGTATATTCGATTAAAAGATAACATATATTCAGTTTTTCACCAATGTTTGGTTCAAACGTTTTGTTTATACATAAGAAAAAATTTGGAGGCCCGAAATTAACCCTTTGATATATGATATCATTTAGAGCATAAATCATTTCTTCCAAATGGATTAGAAATGCATAACTCAATCTGTAAAAATAAGGTGGAACAAACACCACAGGACCACCAACGAGTTGGTTGTTAAAACGTCTTTAATAACAGGAATACTAGCAAAACAACAAATTCCGATGAAGCTATATATAATCAACCTTAAAATCAATTACCCGTTTAAACAACCTACTTGTATATAAATTAAGAGAAAACATGAAAAGAGATGAAAGTTACCTTTTAGCCGTTTTCGACTCTCTACTTCTGGCCGCTTCATGCATTTATTTTTTTAATACGAAATGATTTGGAGTATAAGAGTTTATATGACTATCATAAGTATGCGCATGTTCTGAAAATGGTGATCATAGCAGTCCATCTTTCAAATTAAAAAAAAAAACATGCATCCAGAAATGGCAAGAGTTTTTTTTTTTTTAGTTAACGTGGGTGATCCGGCGATCGTGGTCAACCGACTATTTCTCACGGGCCCACGGCACTCCACGTATTCTTATTCTTACCATTTAAGGCAGCTCGGATAGCCAGCGCGAGTCGAACCTGCGGGAAGCGTATTGGATCCGGTCCTCAACTACCTTTAGGCCAACTGCGTTGGTTAATGGCAAGAGTTAACAGTCGCATTTAATTTCCATACACGGTCCAAATTAATCATAAAGCAAAATTCACGGATAACAATAGGAATAACATTTCGGTGTGTGGGGTAATTACTTTACTAATGTAATCATATCACGTTCAAACAAAGTATTATTGACGTTGACATATGTAAAAACTAAAGAAAATGATAGCCAACTTATGTGTGTCACACACATAGCTAGACCAATGGCCAACTTATGTGTGTCACACACATAGCTTTTACAACTTAAAGTTCGATGATTTTAATTTGTATACAGTATTAATTAACTAGCTACGTGTGTGTCATCTTTCCATTGGTCTGATTTAACCATTGTACTAATTAAAATCATCGAACTTTAATCCGGAAGAGAAGATGTAAAAAAATGATGGCTATGATACGACTTAGGAGTTAGGGTTGCTATGTAACAAAATTGGTTGTTTACTTATACCAACCGAGAGGGACAACAACTTAAATGTGAAGGATCCAACAAAATAAATCTTTAGAAGAATCCGAAGGATCTCAAAATAAATCTTTAGCTATGATTCTCTTGTCTCCTCCGTGTACCTATATTTCTTCGAACTTTTTCTCGCCCGGAAAGGATACAATACTTTCAAAACCATCCAAGTAAGTATCCTAGTAGGAAAAAACTATTCCACGATTGCAAAGCTTGAAAAAATCATCTGTTATTTTTTTTCAAGGTCGTGAAAACTCTAATTGATATAACATGAAACATCTACAAGAGCAGGCACAGCGTCAATTTGAAGAAAGAAAAACATCACTAAACCGGGTCAAGATCTGAAAGATGATCAATTAAACTGCATGGCATTTTGTATATAATACATATTACGCATATTATATTTTATTCACACAACTTATATCATTATTTCATAAACTATAAAAATTTGGTTAGAGCTGCTATATATTGGCGACGGAGTCAAGTAAATTTGAAAAAAGAACGAGAGAAGAGTGAGCCATGTGAGTGGCTCACACAACACTCTTGGTCTCTCTCTCATAATAGTCTCAAACACTTGTCTTCTTTCGTTTCCCAATAAACCAATCCAAAGTGCTCTTTCTCTCTCTATTCCGATCAAAAAGTTGAGTAGCTTTCTGCAGCAGTTCCATTTCCAATGTCCTTGTTTCCCGTCAAGCTTGATCTCAACCTTTAATAAACTACACTTGATTAAATCCACGATGAATCAATTTATTCTCTTATATCAAATGGGTTAAGTTATTAGTTGACATAGTGATCTCCAAAGATTGGTGTCTTCTCACGTTTATTTCAAAAATATACTACTTCACGGCTTCACATAATACATTATTGTTTAGTAATAAAATCATGCATTTCTGTAAGAATAGTAATGAATTTTGAAATGCCTTTTTTGGACAAATGAATTATGCATTATCAATGTTTTGTACTCCCTCTGTTTTTCTTTAAATGAGGTTTTGGAAATTATCACATAAATTAATGCATTCAATATAAATCATTTTATATCCTTCATTAATGGATTATTATGTCTCGTAAAACACATGGAATAGAGTAAATATAAGGGTAAATATTGTCCTTTGTCATTTTATTTTGCATTGTTTTCCGTAAACGTCAAATATACCGAAACAAAACCATTGTTCCAAACGTCATTTATAAGAAAATGGAGGGAGTATATATAAACTCCCCATCCGTAACTAGTATTCTATACACTATAACTAGTTGATTCAGCCCGACAGCTTGAATATATAAATACGAATAGTTACATATCTAAATAGTTTTCTATCGGCTCAATAAAATTTCAAAATTCGATAATGACCCTAATTTCCAGCAAGACATTCCATACGGCTTTTTTGGTTTCTGATGGTTTGTAATATTAAAATGTCAATATCTGAGCACTTTTTTTACTAAAACCGAAGAGGTTTTTTCTTGTGGGGTGTGATAATTTCCAGTAAATAACAGTTTTTATTGATACAATTTTATCATATTCCTATCCAACTTGAATTAAACTATGATCGAACCCAAAATAATCTAGGACACTACACTGTAACAACGATTTTTCAATTCTTAATTTACTCGGGGACATATACTCAAATAACACGTCGCAAGTTTTCCTTTGTCGTATGCAGTTTGATGTACGCTCCTCTACATTTCTCATGTCCTTATTAGTTACACGTCTTTATTTTGATCAATTACTCAAACTTAAGAACGTAATTATTTAGTCTAACTTTTCGTAAATTATTCGCAATGTCGTGGCCATATCTTCGTTGGATTATGGGGCGCATATATTAAATGAATTTTATTTGATTTATCAGTTTTCCTCTACCTTTTTCTAACGGTGTTATATATTACCGCACTCTGTAAAATGATGCTTAGTTTCACAGTAACTAAATATTTCAAAACAGGAAAAAACAATTAAAAAAAGAAAAGTGTTTTGCTAGTATATTATAGATATTTAGATCTTGATTTATATAATCTTAATCTACATTTTAAAATAATTCGCTGAGATTAGCATGTGGTTTAAGCGGAAACTCCGCTACCTGAAATTCCAACCCGAGGACTGTACTTGTTCGAATCATGTGTTATGTTCGTAATATTCTATCTATAAGTTTTGTGTTAGTTAGAATATAAAAACAATCGGTGAATGACTAGATGTTTTATATGTCAATATATATAGGGTACAACAGTACGTGTTTCTGGGCTCAAATGAATAACCTCATCAGCCATCACATGCTATTATAAATCCATGGAACAGCCCCCCCCCCCCCCCCCCCCCAATGATTTGATGCTGGGAGTGGGACTAATATTGATCTTAGTTCCATTCAAAACTATAAAAAAAGGAATTGTAGGGATCTTATTTAAACATTATATGATATGTAGTGCAGATAATAGTTACAGCATGGGAGTTTAGCTAGCTGTAAAAAGAGTCAAAGTCATCCTTTATAGTATATATTTCCCTAGAGACAGTGCAATCTGTAATTAGCTATACAAATAGGTTGCAGGGTTTGAGTTTTCTTTAGCGAACATGCCATGGTTCCTTTTTTTTGTCGCCTCAAATTTTATTATCCAAACACACATTATCGACCAAACACGGGTGTTTACATCAGATCTAAAATCCAAAAAGAGATAAACAAACCGGTGATTATATGATACCTCACCATACCAGTCATCACATTGTCATGTAATAGAAAACCCTCATATTTAGTAGTTATTTAATTACTAGAATCTCAGCATAACAAAAATTAAACTCTAGATACAAAACACAATGAGATTATAAGCCAGATCCACTCTGTGTATTGTGTTGTGTACACTATACGAAGCGTCAACTTTTGCATGATTTAAGATCTTTAGAACACCTGCACTCTGCACCTCACATTATATTCAGTTATTCACCATCTCTGGAGCAGTCCATTCTGAAATCTATGGCATTGTGGCTGACATCACCACTATTGATGCAACGTTTTCTTCTATTTCCTTTGTTTGGATTTCCCGCGCCTGTAATATTAATGCAGATGCACTGGCAAAGTAGGCATTCTGTTCTGCTGAACTATTTGCAATGTAACCTTTAGATTGAATGAAAGATGCGTTCCAAAAAAAAAAAAAACTTAAAATTATTAAGACAGCTGATACACAATCACAATCAATGCATTATATAAAAACTAGAATTCTTTATTTCCTTATTCGTATTAATAACTACGGATAGATTAATTACAATTCAATTAAGACAACTTAATTAATAAGCGTTGGTATTCTTAGTTTATGAATTAGGATTGATTATGATACTGTGCACTAAGAGTTTTGATGATTTTCCCTTTTATCATTGGTTTTAATGTTTCCTTACATTAGGTTTAGGCATTTTTCTTTTTACCATTAAATTTTATCTCTTTATAAAGATTTCATATGACTAATAATAAAAAACCTTTCAAAAGTTAACTTTAATCTCTAAAACAAAGCTTAGGATTAAGAGGAAGCTTGGGTTTCTCACGCAAAACGGGCTCATATCATTGTGTTTATGAGATTGCTTGACAAGAACCTGGTTTACAGTATACTTTGTATTTATTTAGCTTTTTTTTTTCTTTTTTT
Source organism: Brassica napus (assembly GCF_020379485.1). Lineage (NCBI taxonomy): Eukaryota > Viridiplantae > Streptophyta > Magnoliopsida > Brassicales > Brassicaceae > Brassica > Brassica napus. The sequence goes on along the minus strand of NC_063449.1, from coordinate 43,879,245 downwards.
TTGGGTCAAATTGTATTTATTTAGCTTTTTTTTTAAATGTTTTACTGGATAAATAACTCTTGACTTTTCGCTGCAAATTTAATAGAAACGTAGAAATAGTCTCTCGTAGTTGTGAACAAACCGACACACACTTTTGTGACTAATCTCACCAAAACAGGTAATCAACTTAACTCGACTCATTAACCTATACTGTAATCTTTCCGGTTCTGTCTAGAGAATTGGAGACGCATGGATCAGCGTCCTCAAGCTTTCTCACGACATCTCTCATGCTTGGTCTAAGACTCGGAAGCTTTGTAGTGCAGAGAAGACCCATTTTCAGAACCTTAATCATGCTTTCTTCTACGTAAGTTGACAAAACTTGCTTGTCCAACACGTTCCGAAGGTTCCTCCCATCTTGTTGAATCTTAAAGAACACATAGTCAACGATGTCCTTGCCCTCTCCAAACTCGTCTTCCACTGGTCGAAAACCCGTCGCTAACTCTAGAAGAACCACGCCAAAGCTGTACACATCGCTCTTCTCAGTCGCCTTGAAGGTGTAAGCAAGCTCTACAGTCATCACATCACATGATAATCACAACAAATAAAAATTCAGTTTGAAGTAAAAACGTAAAAAAAAAAAAAAAACAAAGTGATGGTTAATTTAAAACTTCAGAAAACTCACCAGGCGCCATGTAGCCATGAGTCCCAGCAACACAGCTCCATTCATATCCCTTGTCAGCAACTTTTGCAACTCCAAAATCCGCGATTTTCGACTCATAATCCCCATCAAGTAAAATGTTGCTAGACTTTATATCTCTGTGAATGATGGGAGGGCAACAATCATGATGCAAATAAGCTATTCCTTTAGATGCCCCTAGCGCGATTTTATACCTGTTTCGACAAAAGGGACAGCATATTCAAAACATTTATCTATCTATTGTATAGTCTTGGATCCATACTTAAACCATTTGAGACCAAACAATACCTCTTGTGCCAATCTAGTTCAGGTAATCCACCTTTGATATTCCGGCGAAGAGCTTGATACAAGTTCCCATTCTCCATGAACTCAAACACCAAGTAACTAGAACCTCTTCCGACCAGACAAGCGTAGAGTTTCAACACGTTTCTGTGTCTGATCTTCCCAAGAATCTCCATTTCTGAAACAGAGACCTCTGTTTCATTGCTTTCTTCTTCTCCTCCTCTCCTCAACCACTTAACCGCCACCGTCCCACCACCTTTTTTCAGATCAACACGGTACACTTTCCCCGCACTTCCAGCTCCGATCACATGATCTTCCTCCAATCTACAAATCTCCTCAGCGTCAAGCTCCATCTGATGAAAAGATGCAATCTTCCACTTCGCATCTGCTTTGTTGATATCTTTATTTTCCTCACGTATCTTCACTAATCTGTAACGCAACGAGAAAAGACCAGTGACTAGCACCACTAGGACTATTGCAAGAGACAAGAACAAGAGAGCCCCATCTAGTGATCGGTTCTTGTGCACGTGCTGGTCATCAGTACATAAACTCAAAACATGTTTCTCGCTTTCTTTGACGTCATGATTGTCTACACAAAGCTTCTCGTTGCGTGAGAACGCGGTGACTCCTCCCACGGCCAAAAGATCCGGTGGTATCCTTCCTGAGAGCTGATTCTCAGACAAATCTATAAAACTCAGCTTCAACTTCACTAGACTCACAGGTATCTCCCCCGTTAGCATGTTCCCCGAGAGGTCTAGCGAGTTTAAAGAACCGATCTGAGACAAACCGTTAGGGATCTCACCGGTCAACGAGTTCTCAGCAAGATTCAGATCAACAAGCCTGACGCAGTTCGTCAACCCGACAGGGATCGAATCTGTTAATGAATTGTTTTCAAGATGGAGAGAAGACAGCTGTTTCAAATCTCCGAGCTCCGTCGGAATCTCGCCGGAAAAACTGTTGTTGCTCAGATAAATCCTCTCTATCTTCGTCAGTTTCCCTACCTCCTTCGGAATCTTCCCGGAGAATCTATTGTTCTGCAAGATCAGCTGACTCAGCTCCGTCGAGAGTCCGATCTGAGGAGAGATCTCTCCGGTGAGACGGTTATGGCTTAGATCAATCATCTTAGCTAGCGGCAGAGACCAGAAGCCTTCGGGAACGTGACCAGTAAACCGGTTCTGGTTAATCCTGAGTCTTAAAAGAGACTTGCAACCGGCGTAGGTTCCCGGAATCTCGCCGGAGAAATCGTTTTCTAAGGCGAGCAAGAATAGTAGTTTGTTGTTTTGGCATAAGAACCGAGGGAACGGACCTGTGAACATGTTCTCGGATATGTCCACCGTGTCCAACGGCGAGAACCGGCCGGTGTTCGCCGGAAAGTTACCGGAGAAGTTGTTTCTGTAGATTGATAGCGAAGAGAGGAAACGCATTTCTCCGAAACCGGGAGGGAAGTCTCCGGTGAAGTTGTTTTGATGGCAGTGGAAGACTCTCAGCTCCTCGAGAGCTCCGAGCTCCCGAGGCAACGCGCGGCTGAGTTGGTTCATAGAGACGTCGAGCTCTCGGAGACGAGTCAGGTTCTTGATCTCCGGCGGGATTTCGCCGGTGAGTCTGTTGTCGTACAGCTCGATTTTGGTGAGGTTCGCCAGTCTCGTGATCGAGACTGGGAACTCACCGGAGATCGAGTTCCTGGAGATGTCGAAAGTGTCGAGAGAGATTAGATCGAAGATGGAGTCCGGAATGGTTCCGGTTAAGTTGGATCTAGCTAAGTAGAGCCACGTCAGCTTCTTTAAGGCGCCAAGACTCTTGGGGATCTCGCCTTGTTGGTAGTTGTTGTTACCGAGACCGAGTGAGACCAACCGAGTCAAGTTCCCGACCCAGTTCTGAAACTCTCCGGTGAGGAAGTTCACGGAGACGTCGAGGACTTCTAGGTTACTCAGAGGGGAGAAGTCAGGGATGGCACCGGAGAGACGGTTCGTGGTGAGGTTGAGGACTCTGAGGTGTGTGCAGTTGAGTATCTCCGGCGGTATCCCGCCGGAGATTAGATTGAAGGGGAGCGATAAAGTGGAGAGCTTTGTGAGAGAGGAGATCGCCGGTGAAATGGTGCCGGAGAGGTTCGCGTTTTCTAAAGAGATCCCGGTGACTTCGCCGGAGAGTGGGTTGCACGTGACGCCGTGGAAGTTGCAGGGAGAGTCGGAGGGTTTCCATGAGCGGAGAACGTCGTGAGGGTCGTTGAGACGGTTCTTAAAGCGAAACAGAGCTTGTTTCTCAACGGTCGCAACGACAGTTGGCGGGAAGAGTGAGAGGAGAATCGTGGCGGTTACGGTGGCGAGTATGCCACGTCGGATGTCAGGTGTTCTCGTCATTTATGGCGATGTTCAAGGGCAAAATGGACAATTGCCTAGCTCAGGTCTTCATCATGGACTGGTCGACGCACTCGCTCCTACATTTAAAAAAAAAAGATATGAAATCAACAAACCAACCACTACAAAGTTTCACAATATTGTATTTAACTTGGTATGAAAATTTGTGTATACTAAAATATCACAATTAATCATCTAAGCAAATACACTAATGCGTACGTGGGTGGTCATGAAATTATCCCATACATAAATATATGAATATTTTAACAAATGAATCAATCATAATAAAGATTTTTTTTGTCAAAAGAGGTTCATGTGATTCTTACCAGGTTTTAAATAATTAATAAATTAAAAGTTGTATTAGATACGTCAGGTATACTACAAGTCTGCAAACCAGTTATTTAAATGCAAATAATGTTTTTTTTGTTGTTAAATACTATAAACTGATTGGGTATACTAAAACATGAAGTTGAAGAACAAAATTTATAAGTACGTAAATGGACATATAAAGTTTGCTTATGTGCTAAACATAAACAAACTCCATAAGTGAGCTTTAAAGGTACTCATTACAGTGCAGAAAGGTTAGTTTCCTCAACTATATGATTATAGTTGAATCATTTGTTTTGAAAGTAAAGCAGATTATTAAAAAGCATTGGACTTTTAGTGAAAAAGAACCAAATATTGAGGATTGAGTGTATATGAAGGATTAATGATCAAACTACATATAGAATCAAGAGATCACAGATCAAAATTAGTGGATAAAGGAACTATTCCCTCCGTTTTTAATTGTAAGTAATTTTGCTTAAAAGCACGAATATTTAAAAAATTGTTATTTAAAAAAATATACTATTTAACCAATTAATTCAACCAATTATTAAAAACTTAACATTATTTCATTGGTTACACAATATCCAATAAATAAAAAAATATGCATTAAAATATGTAAACTATTATATTTTGAATTTTTTTTTTTTTGCTAAAACTAGTTACATTTAGAAACGGAGGAGTATTTGTTAATTTATTACAGCTAGTACCTCCCAATGTTAAAATTCTTTTGAAATTTATAGTTACAAGATCTCCAGGTTTTTCATTGAATCTATACGCTAAATCTTTATAAAATAACCATAGATTGAGTTAAAGATTGAATGAGAGGCTTAAAGGTTCAAAACGTAACCAGGAAATCAACTAATTAAACAAAAACTAATGAAGAATTGTACCTGAGAGAAAAGAAAGAAACCAAGAATCTCAGGTTGGTGAACGATCCTTCTTAAATCTGTTGAAGGTAAATTCGAGAGAACATAATCGAAAACAAGAAAGAGGGTATTGAGAAGATTTTTGATTTGTGGTTTCCTGAAAGAAAAAGGAAAAACACTTTTTAGTAACTTTCTTTGGCCACTTTCTAAGAAAATCTCTGGGGAACAACAAAACGGAAGTTCTGATTTCGAGGTTCTTGAATACACCAGATCAGCTGATTCTTAAGATGTTAATAAATTATTAGGAATATTATTTTTTTTGGTTTATCACAAAAGATAGAAGTTTGTGAAGAACAGATACAGAGAAGGATGTATCCATGAAATAAGAGAGATATATATTTTGAAGATTGGGAGAAGAGAGAGAAAAGACAAGAGTCAAGAGAAGCTTGTCGTGAGACATGGAGCCAAAAACGCTAACCATATATTTTGTGGAAATCATTTTTGTCATCTATATTATTAAAAGAGAAGTATCATTTGAAAATGTTTTTACTTCGTTAATTGAACTCCTTTTTGTTTGTTTGTCTTTTTCAGTTGCATTTATGAAATATCCTAAAACGAATAAAACTACCTAATTTATTACTTGTCTTTTCAGTTACATTAATGAAATATGTTTAAATGAATTTAAACTTCCTATTTTATTGTTTGTCTTTTTCAGCTATCTTAATGAAATATCTTTAAATAAATTTGGACATAATGTCATTTAATCAACCAAAAAAAACTCATGAGTTATCCTTACGTGCATAATTTTAATAATGGAGATTTTTAAAATGTGCATCGTTAATATATTACCTAAAACATGCAGCACTAATATATAACATGCATCAATAAAACTAGAATTTGACTCACACAATTGTACAAATATTATTTTCAGTTGATTAAATTTAAAAATAATTATTTATTCAAAAAATATTTAAGAATGACTATGTTTTTAAAAATTATATGGTATTATATGTTCATAACTCATTTGTCATTTGATAAATTGTTAGAAAGAAAATTTTAGCATAATATAACTCAGTTGTCATTTGTTAAATTTATGGTTTTTATTTATATTTTTTATTATTTAATTATAATATTTTCATTTTATATTTGAAAGATAAATGAATTTTCTTTCAAACAATATTTTTGTAAATGTATTTTTTTTAAAATAATCAATTAAAATTGTTATTATCATTGAATATTATTATTTTTGACATAATTTGAGTTTTCGTTTACATCAAAACTTATCATATTTTAGGATAATTTTAATTTAAAATGTAATTTTCATATTTTTCAATCAAATTCTAAAAATATTTTTAAAATATTTTGTTATAATTGTTAAAAAAATATTGAGTTGCATTTCAAATAAAAAGGTAAAGATATTAAAAATATTCTAATTAAAATATGTAAAATTTAATATAGTTTTAATGAAATGGTCAAAATAAAAAAATTACACAAAAAATAATCATGATTTTTGTTAACTGGGGGATCATTATTTATATGATATCGCACACGAAAGAAAAATTTCTGTTTTTAAAATTATCTAATTAACTCTATACTCATTTTTTTAAATATTTTTATATGATATTACACATTCGTAAAAAAATAGATAGTTTAAGATGCAAAAAAAATATTTATTTAATGAATATAATATGAACGAATATTACAAATAGTTCATTTAATAAAATAAATAATTAAAAACCGAAAATTCATCAGGGTCTAGTTTTATTTTAAATCGACTCTAACCATATATTTTGTGGAAATCATTATTATTTTTAAATAAATTTGGACACAAATCATCTACGTATACTGATTTTGTGTGCGTGGGTGATGATGCTCTTTCCATTCTACAGCTAGCGTCACTTTCAGATCATTATAAAATCCAACGGTGCTCATATTTTTTTTTTAATATAAACAATTTATAAAAATGTATGTAAAATAGTTTAATCGCTGTAAACATTAATAATCTTTCGTTTTATGTCTCTAGATTTGGATCTATTCGTTTTTCTCTGTAACAAGTACTTGATTCTTCCATCGATTTTTAGTGTGTAATATAAGTAAGAGAATATCTATCTTTACATACTAATCAGGTTCTTAAACCGTCCAAGTTGTTCAGGCAAATGGGTATTCAAAAAACACTATTAATCCAATTGGTAAGGAATTTCGATTTAAGCTTTGCCTTTAGAATTATGGCTGTAAAATTAGTTGTTAAGACTTTGGTTATTAGTTTAAGTTTTATTAAAATAAAATTGATAGTTAAAATTGTAGAAGTTTGAAAAAATATTTTAAATATTTTATTTTAAAAATAAAATAATACTACTTTTGAAAAATTAAATATATATGATTGTCAAATAGTACAATATGGATCTCAAATGAACAAGAAAAAAATTCAATGATTAATTTGTCAATCTTAAATTTTAATAAAATTATTGCAAATTTAGATAAGTGATTTAGTTACGAAGGAAAGAAGAAAATAAAATATTTTAGTAAAAAAATAAAAATATGGAAAAAAAGTTGCAAAAGTGGCTTTAGAAAAAATAACACAAAAGAAGAGAGAGAAACTTATCTTTAGAAACTTTAGAATGATTAATTTTTAAAAAAGTTTGATCGGTAAAAAGTAACTTTAGAAACTTTTTAATCCCACAAAGCCCTAACACCAATCGGACCCTATATCTACATAAGCATGGGCATTTTATCCGGACCCGAAGACCCGACCCGAAACCGGCCCGAAAAATCATGACCCGATCCGAAACCGATCCGATCCCTTTACCCTATTAGGTCTTGTTATGAAGGACCCATGGGTCTTGGACCTGGCCCGACCCGAATCCGAGACCCGAGTGGGGTACCCGAAAACCCAAAACTTCTAGTATATATTAGGTATATATGGGTGTTTCAGTTTATTTTTGGTATTATGGATATTTTTTTAAGTTTCAAATTTTAGTTTTTGGGTAAAGTTTTGGGTTTCCGATAAAAATTTAGATTTTCAAAAACATAATTGGGATAATCAGATAAAAGTTTGGATATTTTTATGTCTTTGGATCAGATTTTATATAAAATTTCTCATATTTTTTTAGTATTTAAATATTTTCAGATATTTTCTGTGTGTTTTAGGTATTTTTTTGGATTGTACCCGACATGACCCGGACCGAACCCGATCCGTAACAGAACCGAATCTGAATAGACAGACTCTAATTACCCTATTGGGTCTAACTATCTAAGACCCGACCCGACCTAGACCCGACCCGACCCGGACCCGAAAAAACCCGAACCGGAAATTTTAAATTACCCTATCAGGTCTGAAACTCTTAAACTCGAAGGATCCGGATCCGACCAGAACCCGATCCGAAGACCCGAATGCCCAGGCCTGTATCTACATACTAATCAGGTTCCTAAGCAGTCCAGTTGTTCATACGAATGGGTAGTAAAGGAATTTGAAGAAAGTTATATGTCATAAAACCATATAAATGATAATAACAATAGATGCGGACAGAAAAAATATACAAAATGATACGAGAGAAAAGAAACTTATCTTCATTTAAATAAATCAACTTGTCGATCTGAGGAGAGATTAGTATTGAACATCAATTCGTATCTTTTAATTTCATGCATAACTTCAATTGGTATGAACGTCATTCAGAATATGCATTTACATCCAAAAGTATTCAAAGCAGAAAACTTATAGATACATAATAAGGCTTTTATTGTCAAATGTTTCATTTTTGTTTATGTTTTCCTTATATTTTCCTCATATATTTATTTTTATTTTGTCGATCAATATTTTTTTTGCCATCATATCAATATTTTTATATATTTGTAAAATTATTATTAAAAATAAACTCATCATGAAATTTATTTCAAAAAAATAAAATGAAGTCAACCATTAAAAATGCTTATAGTATTGAAGCTATTCATATCTTTTAATTTCATGCATAGTTTCAGTTGTTGAACTTCCTTAAATCTTGAGGATTACAACTATCATTCAGAATATGTATTTACATCAACAAGTTTTTAAAGCAGAAAATGTTTCTTTTTCCTTATATAGTATGTTTTATTTTTTACTTATATTTTCCTTATACGTTTCTTTTTATTTTGTAAGTAAATTTTATATATCTGGAAAAATATAATTAGAAATAAACTCATCATTAAATTTATTTCATAATTTAATTTAACATTTTAAAAATATTATATATGATTATATAAATTTTATGAAATTATTATTATTATCAAGATTTAGTATTGTAACAGTAAAAAGTAAATTTAAATTATGTTTTAGACTTTTTTGGGTGAAGTATACCATTCTTGGTTAGAAATCCAAGTGCTTCTCGACTTTATAATGATATGAATTATCAAAAGAAAGATGCAAATAAGCAATACCTTTTAGCCGATTCACTGCAATTATATACATAATTTGATAAAATTGACAAAATAGTCATTTTCTGTGCTATTAGATATATTTATATATATACTTAAACCATTCAAACTTTTCTAAAAGGAAACCTAATATTTGAAATCAACCTTTAATATTTTAACAAAAAAATCCACTCTACTATAATTCAAACACCAAAAGATTGTCAATTTGAGACTATGGATCTAAATGGTAATTAATATGATGAGTGAAAATAGTTAATTCATCTTTATTCGTTAAATTTAACATCATTTATAAGGAATGGTTTTCTCCAAGGTTCATTCTCATTTCTTTTGATTAAAATCATTAACAAAACTATTCTTTATTAAATCCGAAAACACTTAAACAAATGTTATATTTTGCTTTACTACAATTTTGTTTTTTTTTTCATTAATTTTCTCTTTGTTACTATTATTTTTAATGGTCACATACAGATAACCTCCATTTTGCAGTTATAGTTGTTAGATTAATCATGATAAATTTATTATCAAAATGTTGGAAATTTCCTTAGTTTTAACATAATCTACAGAATATGATATTAACAAAAATAAAATAAAGTAAAACAAAACATTAACGCATTATTTATAGTTACTTGTGATGTATAGTAGAAACTCTATAAATTAATGCTCGATAGTTTAATAAATTTTTCTGGTCCTGAGTTGTACCAGTTCAAAATATGATACAAATCGATAAAATAATAAGATAATAATATTTTAGAAAATCTTATGTAAATATATGGCCCCGTTAAAATCATAAATTAATAATTTTTGTATATATACATTTTAAGTAAGTACAAACAAACAATTGCATTATTTTCTTTATTTCACAAAAGAATTATCTTTTTATTTTCTTAACACTTCAATATATTTTGCTAGTATTTAGTAAGATTATATCTAAACCACATTTAAATGTTATAAATTATATTTTATATACACCAAATAATACAATAAAAATAATCTGAAATTAGAATTTCAAAATTTTAATTAATGTAGACTGTAAAATCAATTATTTTTTTATTTTATAAAAATAATTCTAAAATAAAAATCCAGAAAAGAAAATTTTTATAAATTGTAAATTAATAAAATATTATAGTGCCAACATTATTAATTTATAAAGGTTTTACTGTAGTTGAAAACATACGAAGGTTACTGGAGTTATTTTATATGAACAACGAATCGAATAGATTCCGAGTAGTTAGGCAGAAAGGAACAATTATTTCTGTACCGTTAATATTCGCTTACAGTCTGGAAAGAAACTAAAAGAACATAAAAAAGGAAAATAAAAATGTTGTTGCGTGGATTTCCCTTTTAAGTGAAGTATGATAAGAATCGTTTAACCTCTTCATTATCCTTTTCTTTCTACATCCATCGCTCAATTTTATCCCTTTGATCAGAACCTAATTCTTGTTTATCTACAATTAATATTTACCGATTTATTATGGAAACTATCAATTGGTCAGTCTCTTTGATGCATGTCAAAGAGTAATGTTATCCCTCTATAAAACTGTTTAGCCATAAACACACAAAGTAAAAAGTTAAAAGTACTGTGAGGTTATTATCTATCAAGTAAACATCTGATAACAACTAACTTATCTTAGAAGTAACCTTATCGTGTAGTAAATTTATAGGAGCTACTATATACTAACTTGGTATTTTCTTTATCAAAAACATTTTCTTGTGCATACACAACAACAACAAACAGTGACAATAGCACTAACGCAACACTATTGTCTTCTACAATTTTCTTATATAGTCTACGTTTTTTTGTCAAAATAAGTCTAGGTTTAGATTCTCTTTATTAGTTGATTCTATAGTTAATATCGGTTAATTGGGAAGAGATACGGTTTAAATTATTAGGAGAAATGAAATCCGAATCATAGAAAGATCTTGGATGCTGACTCCCCCAGCTGTATGCCTGTATCCCCTTCCCTTTTCACATTGGCTACTTTCTTTTCCATGTCATTTTCCATATTGGAGCCCTACATATGATATGGTAGAAACATATTCAAGAAACTCTGGTATATATTTTTCTCTCCCAAGTGTAGAGATTGGTAGATGCATTAGTGAATCAAGGTAACAAAGTAAGAGACAAACCTTGGGTCCGAACCTTGGATCCGATTGGTAATGACTGTAACTTTAAAATTTTTGCTGTAGAAAAAAATCTTTAGACTTTTTATTGTGTCTTTAAATTTTATTGCTGTAGAATTTTATGTAAATCACTAAAAAATTGCTTTGGATATTTGGATCTGCAGAGCACTTGTACAGCTGTAGGTTATTTCAAGAGCTGTGGTTTCAAAAAAAAATTTAAAGCTTGATTGCTCTGAACTTGGTGCTGTAGAATTAAATATGGCTGTGGACAGCACCTACATCAACTACCAATCAACCGCCTTATGTTATTGTAACTATTCATTTTTTACTATATACTATTTATGAATTATAAATTCGTTGGAGTTTACTCAAATGAATCGATACTTTATATAAGCTCATACATTTTTTAGCATGATATCAATATACAGAAAAATAGAGTCCGCTAATCCCTATAGACTTTATTACAGTTTTGTTTTCAAAGATCTTATATGCATTAAATTTATAAAATAGCTGATCTTCCATGCACAACATATCAAAAATTGCAATTTCCACTATGTAAAGACATTATTGGCAGGAAACGATCACTAAGTTTGCTGATATTATATAAAATAGAAGTTAACACTAAATAAATGAGGTTTCTGTGAGGAGAAAATAGCTAGCCAAATAGTGAAAGTAGGGCCGACGTTAGCTAACATTACAAATGTATACAATAATGTAAATGTGATGGGTGTCTACCATCTATAATTCGTAGAGTAGGACCGTCCAACAATGATAATAATATTGATCGAGAGGAGAAGCAGATAAAGAAGAGCATATCTGGACTGTCTCCATACCTCTACACTACAAGAAAACACACCGAATTCCGACGGAGGTTAGGTCGTCGGACATTTGTGACGGAATACTGACAAATTTCCGACGAAATCCAAAAAAATTAAGTCGTCGGAATTCCGTCGGCCATTTCCGACGGAATTCCGACGAAATATGGTTCGTCGGAATTTTCCGACGACTTTTCGATGACATTCTGATAAAAAATGTAACCGTTGTAGTCGTCGGAAGTTCGTCGGTATATTCCGACGAATTTCCGACGACATTCCGATTAACAGCAAAGTCGTCGGAATTCCGTCTGTATTTTCTGACGGAATTCCGACGAACCATGTGACCGTTGCCGACAAATATATATGACCGTTGTATAGCCGTTTGGGATTGGACAATTCCGACGGAATTCCGACGGACTGCTTTACATCCGTCGGAATTTCGTCGGAAAGTCGTCGGAGGTCCGTAAGCAATTTCCTATAAGTACAACCCCTCCTCATTCAACTCATTCACACTTAATTCTCTCTTCATTCTCTTTAGTCATAACAATTCCGTGAAAATCATGTCTTCTGAAGTTTATTATCGTTCGTGGATGGATAAACCTCATTTGGATCCGAACACCAATTTGCTTACGGAAGAATACGTTCAAGGGATTGGAGAATTCATGAGGCTTGTTCAACAGAAACCGGATGCAAAAAGTGGTATGTTAAGATGTCCCAGCTCTTCTTGCAATAATAATAAGGTTATAAAAGAATTTGATGTTTGGACTCATTTGTATATGAAAGGGTTTTCACGTAATTATAAAGTTTGGTACCTTCATGGGGAAACTGGTTATGAATATGGTAGTACTAGCGAACCTCAGCCTGTTAGTGAACCTTAGTCTGATATTAGGTTAGAAGAATCTAGAACGGATATAGATTATGGTGTAGGTACTGAGCAGATGGTACATGATCATTATAGAGGGGAAGAACCAAACCCCGAGTCTAGGAGATTTTTTGACATGTTGGATGCAGGAAAACAACCTTTGTATCAAAATTGTAGAGATGGTCATTCAGTCTTATCATCTGCAACTAGATTAATGGGTATTAAGACAGACTATAATTTGGCTGAAGAATGTATGGATGCGATTACTGATTTTGTCAAAGGTATTCTACCTGAGGATAACCTTGCACCGAGTTCATACTACGAGGTTCAGAAACTTGTTGCAGGTCTTCAACTACCGTATGAAGTGATAGATGTATGTATTGACAACTGCATGATCTACTGGAGAGCGGATGAGACACGAAATGTATGCAAATTTTGTGGGAAACCTCGTTATCAGGAGACGAGGGGAAGAGTTCCGATCCCATTCAAAAGAATGTGGTATTTGCCTTTGACGGAAAGATTGAAGAGGTTGTATCAGTGTGAGCGCACAGCAAAAGCAATGAGATGGCATGCAGAGCATTCCACAAATGGTGAGATTAGACATCCTTCAGATGCAAAGGCTTGGAAACATTTCCAGTCAACATATCCAGAATTTGCGGAAGAGAGAAGAAATGTTTATCTTGGATTATCTACTGATGGTTTCAGCCCATTTGGAAAGCATGGAAGGCAGTATTCTCTATGGCCAGTTATTCTGACACCGTACAACTTACGGCCGAGCTTGTGCATGCGACGAGAGTTTTTGTTTCTCTCAATTCTCGTCCCCGGGCCAGATCATCCTAAAAGATCACTAGATGTGTTTCTTCAACCACTAATATATGAGTTGCAACAACTATGGGCGCATGGTTTTGAGACATACGATGTTTCGCGCAAAGAAAACTTTCAGATGCGGGCAGTACTTATGTGGACAATAAGTGACTTTCCAGCATATGGTATGTTATCTGGATGGACAACACATGGGAAGCTATCATGTCCATATTGTCAAGATGACACAGATGCTTTCCAACTAAAGAACGGAAGGAAAACGTGTTGGTTTGACTGTCACAGACGATTTCTACCACCTGATCATCCATACCGCAGGAGTAAGACTATTCATAATTTTTTACCAATATAATTAATTAATGTTATATATTGAACTAATACTTGTATAATTGATATGTATAGGTGTGCTACATCAGTTACCCTCGGGTGACGTACAAAGATGATCCATGGGTTACTGTAACGCAAATCAACCCAAGAGGACGAGTGGATGGAACTTCTGATGATGATGAACCATTGCAACCAGAGTCTACCAGCAACGCCCAGGCAGTTGAAGATTTGGAAAATGTTCAACTCGTTGAGAATTTGACTGTGTTTGGACATGATGCTGTCGTACATTCAGAGCCGGAAGCCGAGGTTGGGGAGTTTGATGAAGATTCAGAAGATTCTGATTAGTTTTTTTTTTTTTAATGGTCCGTCGGAAATCCCTCGCAATATACCGACGACATAGCGACGACAACGGGTTTCATTGAAAATTGTAAAGGTCGTCAGTATTTCGTCGGACAATACCGACGACATTCCGACGAACTTGTCCAGTTCGTCGGAATGTCGTCGGTATTTTCCGATGAAATACCGACGACATGTTTTTCTATAAAGTTTCAATCATAAAAATCTATAAATTTAGATGCCAAAACTATGAAAATAACACATAATAAGTGTTTAGTATAGTATTAGATCGCAACCGTTCAAATATAACAACTCATTAAAATATTTATGTATGCATATCATTGTTTTCATAACATCTCATCTTAACATTATATACTTATACAATCATATTTATATAAGCTTACACTACAAAAAAATGTTGTTGTGTAAAATCGTGTTATAAAACATTTTTATTGTTAAATCTTTATGCAAATACTATATATATTATCAAAGATTTGGATTTTGCATTTAGAAACTTGAAATGAACACCCTAAACACTAAGTCGTCGGAATTCCGTCGGAATATACCGACGGAATGTGTCCGTCGGAATATACCGACGGAATGTGTCCGTCGGAATTTCAATTAGCCCGGGAGAACCAAACCGCTTGAAAATTTTCGCGAATCGGCATTTGGTATATTTTAATTATACCGACGGAATACCGACGAACCCGTGTCCGTCGGAATCCTCGGAAATAAAAACCCTTCTCCTTTCTTCTTCGTTATCTCCGCGGCCTCTCTCTCTCTCACAAACACTCCGGCGATTTCTCCCCCTCTCCGACGATTCCGGCCTTTCTCCACCTCTCTTCACCGGCGAATCCTCTCCTCACCCTCATATCTCTTCCCCAAACCCCAAATCATGTAAGAATCATCCAAAACCTTTTTTTTATCAATTGTTTAGGGTTTTGGAAGTTGATCTCGGATTTTAGGTTGTTTGATTGAAAATTTTAGGATTGAATGGATAGTTTAGGATATATAAGTTAGGATTGTTGTTTGGATTGTTGTTTTAGTTTTTTTTGGAACATTTTTTGATTTTTAAAAACGTTTTTTGATTTTAAAAAACGTTTTTTTGATTTTTTAAAACGTTTTTTTTTTATTTTTAAAAACGTTTTTTGATTTTTAAAAATGTTTTTTGATTTTTTAAAACGTTTTTAAAATTTTTTAAAAATATTTAACAACATTTTTCTATATTTATAAATTTTTTATAATTTTGTATACATATATCTATATTTATAAATTTTTTATAATTTTTTTTTAAGTTTCCACTAATAAACTATGTATAATAAAACGTTTTTTTAAAAAAAATATAAATATTTAACAACATTTTTCTTCATTTATAAATTTTTAACAACATTTTTCTATATTTATAAATTTTTTATAATTTTGTATACATATATATATACATATATATATATATGTAAATCATGTATAATAAAAATTTTAAAATTTTTTATAATTTTTTTTTAAGTTTCCACTAATAAACTATGTATAATAAAACGTTTTTTTTAAAAAAATATAAATATTTAACAATATTTTTCTTCATTTATAAATTTTTAACAACATTTTTCTATATTTATAATTTTTTTATAATTTTGTATATATATATATATATATATATATGTAAATCATGTATAATAAAAATTTTAAAATTTTTTATAATTTTTTTTAAGCTTCCACTAATAAACTATTAAACCTTTTACATATATATATATATATATATAAAAGGTTTAATAGTTTTTTTTAAAACGTTTATAAAACCTTTTGTAAATATATAAATGAAAATATGTTTGATGGGTTAATTTTTTTTTTTAGGGCGGAGGATGAAGCCCGCCCCGCAGCCCGTCTTCGACGTAGTTCGGTGAGCGGTTCCCGTGCATCGGTATCGTCTCATGACTCGGTTCCCGCATATATTCCCGCTCCAGCTCCCTCTGCCCCTCACGCTGCTGCTCAACAGGATCCGGGGGTCATGCCGGTTCATCTATTGGTTCAACAACCAGGTCGAGAGCATCTCCCGTTTCTCCAACCCAACCCACTACGAGGCCATAGCACTTGGTTAGTATTTTTTTTTATTTATACCGTTATATTTTTTTCTTTAATTAACTTGCTAATTTGTATTTTTTTTAAAGGTTCACCAAGTCGAAAAATGGCATTAGCCGGAGCATCAACCAGATGATGTACTCCATGCTCCGTTTTGGATATCCAAAGTGGAGTGTGATCCCTTCCGACGAACGAGAGTTGTGGTTTCGTCAGTTTGCGGTATAGTAACTCTTCATTTTTTTAAAGTTTTTACATTTTTTTACATATATTTACTTATTAAATTGTGTTTGTTTTGTAGCAAGAGTTCAACTGGCACTCCGATCTTACGGAAACAGTCCGTAAGAAATTCAACGAAAAGGCCATGGACTCTTACACAAAGCAGATAAACGCGTGGAAGACAGTTTGGCAGAAGAACAAGAAGCCACGGTTCATCAACGGGACGGTGTGGGAGCAGTTGATAGCTCATTGGGAGAAGGAAGACACTGCAGAGACGTCTTCTAGGAACTCCAGGAACCGGAAGAGCGATCGTGGCGGGAAAGGTATGTATGTGAACAACCTCGGCGCTTGCTCCATGTCTACTAAGGAGGATGAACTTGTAAGTTTTTTATTATTATTTATCTTTATATTTTTTAAATAAATATTTTATATATTTCTTGGCTAATAATGGCGGTTTTTTTAGATCGAAGCAAATGACGGTAATCCCGTTGATCGTCTCCAACTCATTAAGGTGGCTCACACTAACAAGACGACGGGTCAAATTCAGGACCCCGTGATCAAAGGTGTAGTTGATTTGGTGGAAGCTGAGATAGTTTCTCAATCTCAGCCTCTCTCTGATGACGGCGACTCCACGAGAGCTTCAACCAACCTGTCTCTATTGCAAATAAATGAGATGGTTGAAAAAGTAATTTTTTTTATTAATATATTTTTTTTATAATGTCGATTACTTACTTGTCCCTATTTACTTAGTTTAAATATTTTTGTAGGCGGTTCCTAAAAGGAAAGGAGTCCGTTTAGTTGGGTTGGCCCGTCGTGCTTCTTCGTATCCGGCATCTTCTTCGCAAGCTCCGTATGCCGATCCCATGATTCTCGAGGAGCTACATGACAAAGATGAACGGATTAGGGCATTGGAGGAGCAGAACACCACTATCCTTTCGGAGAATGCCACTATCCGTTCGGAGAATGCCACTATCCTTGCTGAGTTGGCATCCCAGAAGAAGTTCAACACCGAGATTATGCAGAAGCTAGATCGTTTGATGTCTTCGAGTTCATCTTAGTTTATTTCGGCTTTTTAAAACTTTCGAAATGTTTTTTTTTTCTATTTCGGTTTGTATGAATTTTAAACTTTATGAATGTTTTTTTCCTATTTCGGTTTTTATGAATTTAAATTTTATAATATTATTAGTTTTAAATTTCCGATTTTTTAAATATATTAATATCAAAAAATATATAAAAATGCAAAATTAATTTGTAAAAAAAAATGGGTATATACCGACGGACAAAGGTCGTCGGAATTTACCGACAAACCACATTTCCGTCGGAAAATACCGACAAACGTGGTTCGTCGGTATATTCCGACGAACGTTGTCCGTCGGTAATTTCCGACGAACGTGGTTCGTCGGTATATTCCGACGAACATTGTTCATCGGTAATTTCCGACGACCATTGTCCGTCGGAATTGTCCGACGAACGTTCTTCGTCGGTACGTTGTTTTCCGATGAACTCTGGTCTCCTGTATCCGCATCGTAATATCGTCGGAAGTTCGTCAGAATGTCGTTTCTCGGTATTCGTCAGAAAGTCGTCGGAAGTTCTGACGAAATTCCGACGAATTTTTTTTTTCCGACGAAACGATACCGACGGACGGGTTCGTCGGAAATTCGTCGGAATCGGTCTATTCCGACGAATTTCCGACGATTTCGGCCATCAGAATCCCCCTGTTTTCTTGTAGTGCTAATAACACAGCCTCACGTTATTACAAATACACTTGTTTACAAGACATAACATTATGCAACTTCATGGGCAGTTCTTTAAATTACTATGCGTATATTTTGTTTATGTAATAGCCATTATAAGTACTAGGCCTGGGCATTTCGGGTATCGGTTCGGTTTGGGTATTTCGGGTATTTCGGGTTTCGGGTAGTTCGGATAGGGGCTAGAGGATCCATTTAGTACTTGACCTATTTTCGGTTCGGTTCGGTTCGGATAGTTTCGGGTTCGGTTCGGTTCGGATAGTAAATGTAGGAACCGGAAAATATCCAGAAAAAGTTCGGTTCTCATTTGGATCCGGTTCGGGTTCGGATAGTTCGGGTAGTTCGGATAATTTGGATAAAATATCGGTTATTTAGGGTAAAATATCAAATAATTAAGATGATTTACATAAAAATTTTGGATATTTTGGATTACTTTGGATATTTCGGATAAAACTATCCGGATACTTTCGGGTAATTTGGATACTTTATAATAATTTAGTTATCATCAACTATTTTCAGATACTTTTAATAGAATTTTAAATTTAAAATATATATTTAATGATGTTATATGTATATATAATTAATATTTTTATATATTCGGGTACCCGTTCGGTTCTCGGTTCGGTTCCGGTTCGGTTCGGTTATTTCGGATATAAAAATATAGGAACCGTTCGGGTATTTGAGGGTATTGGTCCGGTTCCGGTTCCGGGTACTTCGGTTCGGTTCCGGTTCGGTTCTTCGGTTCCGGTTATTTTGCCCAGGCCTAATAAGTACCACTAAAAGGAAAATATTGATTACAATCTCGCTGAATCATGAAGAAAAAATATAGATATGTTTTGTTGCGAATGCATTTAATTTAGATGGAGGCTAGAATAGAGGAGACAAGTTTTAAAGATGGGTTTTAGTTTTAGGCGGTGAGTTCAGTGGAGCAACGTCACTTTCGGTACATGCACATTAAAAAGATGAGTTTTTCACGCGTATGTGTTTCTGAGTGTTACATGTGAAGACAAGCCTCGTCGACCTATGTCTATGCACGTGTGACCATGTTGAGACAAAAAAGTGGTGGCTCCATCTTGTGGTCCACTCATCTACCGTGACACAGTGTGTTGTCTCTATGACTGGAAGAAACTGTTCAACACTTGGAGACTAATGCGAAACCACTTTTGCTTTTTCGCATATTCACCATAAAAGATCCATTTGCAATAACCTGGTTTTGCTAAGTGAGACTTGGGCTAGAAACGACGTTGATTCTTTCATGATGGATCATGAGCCGCACATGGATGACTTTTTAGCAGTCACTGAGGTATTAAACTCATCAAAGTTTCTAGAAGAGGACCACTCAATGTAAATGGTTTCGCTTTAGTAATGAATACTGATGCTTGTGAAAGATAATTGGATTACTGGCAACGAATTAAGAGTGAAAATCAAGTTCCTGTTCTTATCCTATGATCCCATCAACCTTTTCTTCAGTCAAACCACAAGTGACACTGAGTCATGGGTGGAACGGTCAAAAAGACTGATCCGTAGGTTTCAGGAACGATGATGCGCATACAACCTAGAATGATTATTGATTTGTGGTCCAAGGATTTTTGTTCTATGGTCCTATCATCCTCACCCATTTCAGTTTCCATAGTCAAAACAGAACACGATCATGTCTAAAGGTTAAGTGATCAAAGACAAAGACAAAACATAATCACATAATGTCAAAAACATTTATTGGTTCAGGAACCGGCATGACGGAAATAGAGAACCGAGCGGTACAAAGCAGCAACATGGAGGAAACAAATCAATGCTATGAGTAGATCATCAAGCAAACCGACTACCCCAAGGACTCCTATGAGAAAAATGATTCGTGAGAGTACAGATAAAATATAATGATTAGTAAGATAAAGAAAAAAATGATGAATCACCTTCTGGAATGATATCTATTGGACTGACTATGTAAACAACACTGAGAATCATCTGCATCCAATGAAAAGAAACTACATTAAGCCCACAACAATACTAGTATTGTGTAATAACAGAGAAATCAAAACTTAAGAGTTCGGTAGGAGCTTAACTGCGATATAAACTCGAGCTCTGATGACAAGAGGAAGGGTTCTTTGAGGATCCATCATTTCTCGCAACAATCTTCGAAGTAAGAAAGGAAGATCTTGCATCCTCTGGCAAGAGAAAAAGAAGTTCAGTAAGAGAAATTTGACTTAAGAGTGCAAGCATAGAAAAATAAATTACCTGAATTAAACTAGTTGATCGTCCACCAAAGTATCGGTTGTAGGTTTCAAGATTAGCAAGAACCTCAGAAACTGCAGAGTCACTACGGTTTCTGATAGTGTCTTCTGTAGGAACAAGCAAACTTATGGGACGACGACACAAGGGGCATTTGCATGGCTGTAGTGTAGATCCATGCCTCCACACAAGCATTATGCAATTTCCTATTAAAACAACGAGCAAATGAGAGTTAAAGAGACGGTGCAATCTGAACAAGTCTGCAATGGTAATCAAGCAAACTTCATACTAGAGCTGTGAAGATACATAACAAACTAATCTCACAAACCAAACTTGGGCAAAACAAAAAAATCGAGTCGATATAAACATAGTGAAGATGAATGACACTAGGGAGCTTTGTATTTGGTTAAACACCAGTTCAAAGCATATAGAACGGAACTCACTGAGAGAACAA
Source organism: Brassica napus (assembly GCF_020379485.1). Lineage (NCBI taxonomy): Eukaryota > Viridiplantae > Streptophyta > Magnoliopsida > Brassicales > Brassicaceae > Brassica > Brassica napus. The sequence continues at coordinate 43,858,333 of NC_063449.1, read as the reverse complement.
GACGCAAACGAAAGGATATAGTTGAAAAGATTAATAGAGTACAATGGTCTTAAAGACATTAGCATGAAGCAGAGAAGGTCCATTGTATTAGTAAAAGAAACTCACTGAAGCTATTGAGACAACCTATACAAGAAAGTGTAATCATACTAAACAACATCACTGTCTGAATAAGAACATGTCCCAAAAAAAAGTCAAACAAAAAAGGCAGCCTGGTATCGTTTATTCAGAACTCTGCACTTGATAATCTAAATGAAACACTAATCACATATTCATAACAAAAAGTCAGTATTAGCTGGCAAACGATCGGAGAGAGCACGTAAGCAAAATTGTTTCCATCTATGGAAATGAATGGAAAAAGTCAAAGTCGATCTCATGGAGGAACAGAACCGAATCAAGATGTCAATGAGAGCAATTGGCTTGTAACCGCAAGCAAAGATCGTTCTCCGGCTAAGACTAGAGAGGGAGAGAGGGAAAGAGAGAGAAGTAACCGCAGAACCAATGGGAGCAATTGGCTTGGCAAGGAGCAGTGAAGTGGGAATGACATATCGAGCAAAGATCGTTCTCCGGCGGCCCATTCATTTCCTCCTTTGCCCGTTCTCTATTCTATTTTTGTCTGAAATTCGTACGAAGAAAAATTAAATATCTCTTTCTTGATTCATCACGGGATGGTTTAAAGTCGGTGCCATGGGGGCCCGCTCGTGTCAACCAAAGACGTGCTTACGCTTATTTACGGTTTGTAAATTTTGAACACCTCTTGGCATTGAATAATTAAAAAAAAAAATTCCCAATCTTAAAGGAAACCTTGTTGAAGTTTGAGGATTTATTGTTGCAGAAATTTGGCCGCATGTCCATAACACAAGGAAAATTAAGTATATAACCATTACTTCTTTGTCGCTATGATATGTTATATATTATTATGATTTTTTACGAAAAACCTTTGTCTGTACATAAAAAGAGAAAACATGATTTTGTCTTTACACAGTAAATGATTCATCATCTTCACTTCTCACCTTTTTGCAAGATCGATGTATACGATGTTTGTTGGTGAATGTGAAGTTGTATTTTTCTGATATTTTTAGCATATATAATTTTGTTGTCATGCATATAGATGTATGTATGCACAGTTAACAGATGTTAGGTTAAAAATGTAGGTGTAAGCTTCAGTGGATTTGATGGTTTTGAATGCTCAGACTATACTATGTGTGGAATGTTTGTAGTATGGTCAAAGAACTGTGTTGTACCTGCAAATATATACTTGGAATTGTATAGTATCTGCGCTAAACCATGTTGGTAGATTATTGTAAAGTAGTTGTGTTGCAATTGTCCTTTTGCATAATCCCAATAACATATACCGCATGTACTTATTAGTATATATTTATATTATGATGTATATATTATTATACAAAATTCAATAGCAAACTTTACTATTATACACAATTGAATAGGAAATTTACATGGTTTGACGATCATGACAATTTCCCTTTGCTGATATAGGATGGAGGAGTTAGGGTTGCCCGAGCGTTTGTATCAGACAGAGTTCAAACATACTGAACGGAAAAGAACCAACAATTACTTCAATTTGCGTTGGATAAAGGCATTAAAGTAGCTCTTTCAGATGCTCAGCAGGAGCAATTTGATGAGTCACAGTTGGCTGAGTCGCAGTTCAAAAAAATAATACTAATGGGAACCCTACATTTTCTGTCATAATAATACTTATTATTGTTATATGTTTTAATCTTTGTCTTCTCGTTAATGTATCTTGAATACTACTTGTGTTTATCGTGTACACATTTCTCGCAACATCAATTTTAGGACGAAACTAAACTAGACTCCTATTAAGGTTGCTATGTATAAAGTTGCGCAGCTGTAACACTAACTTGCAACCCTAATTGGTTACATCATTGTGAAATACACTAAAATGATTGATCTTATGTTTGTGTATAGGTTACCATACTATACTATGTTACCTATAGTACAACATCTTTCACTTCCTTTCACGACGCCATGCATACTCTTTCGTTCTCATGTATAGTAAAAATGGATAAAAATATCTCTTTTACGTACTAGTGCATAACTTCCCGAAAGGTATAAACAAAGTGCTAGTATACTTTAGTTTTTAACATTATGCATATATTGTTGTCCTCCCATTGCGCTTTAAAATTCTCTTTCAACCATATCCGTTTTCTATCACATGTCCTACATGTACTATGCAGAGCCACCAAAAGGCTTGCTATTATTTTTCTAACAGGGGCCTTTTATGCAGTGACGCTGTGTCAGACATATTCAATTATATTATGTGTTCCTTCTCTCATCAAACTAAACAATCGTGTTTTCTATTCTTTTATCTTTAAAATTACATATCTTCCCCCAGGTTCTCTATTTGCTATGGTTCAATAACACTCATTACAGACACTGAATTCCTTTGAACGTGAAGGTCTATGGTTTTTAACGATCTGTCCATACTACACTGAATATAGTATTGTTTCCTTCCCGTGTATTCCACCAACATAAATGCTGACATATATGTTGCGGTGCCTCCTACGGCCACCATATTTCTAGTTTCGTTGCACATGTAACTTATGTTTGTTATGCTTCCTTTTGAACCTAACCTTATGCATTTCTTTTTGTACCATATTTTTCTTTTAACTTCACCAATTATACCATATTTTCCTTTTGAAATAAGTGTAGAACTTGTACCAAACTGTACGATACTAGACTATACTATATGTTTACTATACTATACAACATATAGTATAGTCTGAAACAACAACTATGTTTTTTTTCTTCCAGAGCCATTTCACGCGCACGCGCTAAGAGGGAGAAAACGGAAAAAATTAAGCTTTAATTGTCACATCCGTCCTACGTTATTATAGCATGGACATATTCTTAATTCTTTTGTCTCTTATGAATATTCAGCAAAATCACCCTTATTGTTGTTTCTTTTATTGCAACTAGAATGCCCTGATATAACATTTTAGAGGTTAATTTGTTCAAAACGATTAACAGAATAAATAAAAGATAATCAAGGTTTTACATTTTTGGCAGTAATCTCAAAAGACTCATCATCCCTTTGGTACGCTTAGGAAACATTTCAACAAATCATTTGTGTGATTCTGAATACCCTGCTGATCTTCGCATGGGTTCACTTACTTGCCGCTTTATCATCCTCTTCTCTACTCTTCTGCTGCTGCCTGCAACAACAACAACAAGGAGTTAAAGAAAAAGAAAGATTTAAATAAACCTCACGTTCCTCTTCTTTATCATGGATCATTTGTTTCACAAGGTAAAACCCCCAAAATGATAAATATATACAGTCATGTACAATCACGACGTCTATATTAGCGAACACCAGCATTTGCAGTTAGAACCGTTTGTTGTATAACTCTACTTAATCGCACATTAAAAAGCTGCAACTACAAATACAACACAAACAAGCCAAGCAGTTGTTTTTTCAAGTAGCAAAAAACCACTAACACCAAGAAAATCCTCAGAATGAGGAATCAATGTTACCCTAGCAAGGGAAGGATGCATGTATCTAGAGATGTGATACCAAATTACAAAAGTCTAACCACAAAACAAAATTCCCAATTTAATATAACCATCCATAATAATAACCTTTATAATCTCAGACAATCTTCTCAAGCATTAGCTCCCCCAGTAATCAATTTTCGATTCCAATACAAAAAAAAAAAGCAAATCCGACTAACCTGAGATACAGAAGAAGTCTCTGCTACAATCGCAGGAGGTGTATCAAAAGCACGAGAGCAATCTGTGTAAGCAGAGCCAATACCAATCCCAGCACCAAATGCAATAGACGCCCATCTCGTAACAGGACTCCCTACAGTAAATCACAAACGAACACTTTAAAAACCCTAATTTTACCAATCGTGTGTTTCTTCAATTCGTTCTAAGATCGCAAAATCGCTAATCATCAATTAAGTACAAGTATTCATAAAAAAAACGAGAATCGAATTGAAAACACGGAACTGAAGAAGAGGAGACCGGCGAAGGCGCCGCCGAGGGAGGAGTAGACGAAACGGCGGGTCGTGAGATCGATGCACGCGTCCCACTTAGCGTTGACATCGTATTCCGGTGGCACGGTCTCCTTCTTCTCTCCCATTTTCTCCGATTTGATTCTGCTGGATGAGTTTGGTGCTTTCCGTTAGCAAATTTGATTCCCCCTTTCTCGGTTTTGCTTGCTGCACACTAGAAAAATGGGCTTAAAATTGGGCCTAACTGAAGTTACCAGGCCTCTTTGTTTTTTATATAATTACAATAACTTTTTATTACTACTGATATTGTACATAGGGCTGGGACGGATCCGGATATCCGGGAAATTTAGGGTATCCGGATCCGGATCCGTGGATTTAATATCCGGATCCGGATTCGTGGTTTCCGGATATCCGGATCCGGATCCGTATCCGCAAAAATAATTAAAAATAATATTTTTTTTTAAAAACTAAAATTTTAAAAATAATACATAAATGAAATATTTATACAAGAGTTATAAATATATATATATATGTCTATAATATTGTAAAAACTAAAATATAATATTACAAAATTAATTTATGTATAAATATTATTATATAAAGTATAAATATTAATGAAATTTAAAAAGTTAATGTGTTTTAAAAGTACGGATCCGGATATCCGGACCTAAAAATTAAGATATCCGGATCCGGATCTGGTTTGGACGGATCCAAGATTTTACTATCCGGATTCGGATCCGGGCACCCCGGATATCCTATTTTCGGAGCGGATCCGGAGCGGATCTCGGATCGAATTCGGATCTCGGATAATAAGTCTGATGCCTAATTGTACAAACGAATTACATATTAGAATCTTAACCGAGACAAGTTATTACAGAGAGATAGATAAGTTGAGGCAGTGAAGGAGGCAGATGTGTCGGAACAAAAAAACAAACGAATATAGTACCAAAAATATTGTTTCACGTGGATCTGTTTTTTTTTTTTTTTTTGAGAAAGGATCTGTTTTTTTCGTTGATTATCATTGGATTGTTTGAAATTTGATGGGACAAAATATAATACATATTATACTTGAGTTGTATGTTTAAAGTTCGGTTTGTTTCTTGTGATTGGCAATGATATATCAAGCACGATGCTCGTTTTTTACCTTTGGTATAAACATCACGGATTCAACGAAGATTAACGAGTATTTGAAAACGTTGCTGTGTAATGCCGAGCTTTATCTGTCGCTAGTACTAAAACGGTGAAACGAACCAACCGATACCATAAAGTCTATTTACAAACACATACCTCTCCATTTATGGAAGTTAAATGGTCAACAAACCTCAATTGTTATGTAATTCAGTTGTGTGAAAATGAAGACCTTTTATTATTTCTTTGTGAATTAAATACGGAAAAGCAAAAAGGAAGGCTAACGAGGAATTGATGAAGAAGCACATGCGACGACTATGGCCAGAAGTGAATGTGCTCAAATTTCATTCATGGCTGTTTGTGTTGTGTCGGTCCACGCATGTCACTCCCTTTTCTATCGCTTTACTATTTTTATGCATTTTTTATAAGCTCCCAACTGTCATCGGACCCGACATTATGATCACTTCAGTTCTCATACATGTTTAACCATTTATGTGACCATTGTCCATAGAAATTTATGTTTTGTACTAAAAACATTTCAAATTTTAAAAGAGGGTTCGATCCCAAGTTAAAATGGTGGCGGTTCTTAATGGACTTATTAGGTTACTAAACCGTTTTATTTCTCAAAATTACACTCAACTCAAAACTGTTTATGAAGTGTTCAGAAACTCTGTCACAAATAATCTTTGAAGAGGTCCAGAACCCTTCAAAGAGGGTTTTAGAAAGGATTAGAAATGTGTTAAAAAAAGGTTTAGAAATAGGTTCTGAATGGTTCATAACCAGTTTTTGAAGCCTGCATAAACTCAGAACCATGCAAATTAGTCTGACTATTAATATATGTTTTCAAATTAACATTTTCCCCATTCCTGGAACTTTCAAATACTCTTGGTGAGTCAGATTCTAACTTTTTTTTCATTTTAGGCTGGACTTGCGACATTTTGTTGTTGTTGAGGAACTGGAATCAACATGTGGCTCTGAATTAGATACACGATGTTATGATTTATGGTTAACTAAATCACTTTGTGTAGAACTTAGAGATACTTCTATGTAACTACGGTAAATAATACATGGCCAGTTAAGTTTCGAAATTAGTATCAAATACGATTTGAATGTTATTCCTGTCTCATCTGGCACATTTGCACATAATTTCAAAAATTATAATAGTACTGTCCTTTTCAAAATGAATGACGTAAGTCGATGAATGAAACAATGACATGTATATCTTCATATTACAATTTAATATTTCTTTATTTTAAGATGAATAGATATGTTATGATCATCATATGGCCGTAGTTATATCTATTTGATAATCATGGGATTAGACTTGAACTTTAGACTTAGGGTGCTGCTGATGGGAATTGAATTTATAACGAATTTTAGAATTTTCGAGTTTAGTATTATTTGTTCATAAATTTTCACATTTTCATTGAAATCTATTGTTATTGGTTTTATTGTTATTGGTTTGATGATTCTATAATTCTATATAAAATCATTTGTTATTTAAAAAATTTAAATTTTGTGTTATAAACCAAATGATGATCGACCATGGACCAGCTCGTACTGCAGGCCCAATCCAGGACATGATAAAGACAACTAGAGACTATGTGTTTATCTAGTATATATTCCATGTATATTTGTAACATAGTGTTTATCCTTATCTTTATCTTGTTATGATAAACATGACCTTATGACGGTCTAATACCTTGTATATATATGGACCTTCTGGTCGACAGTAATGATAACAGAAGTATTTTCCCAACACTTCATTTACAATACGTTATCAGCACGACGTTGTTCTCATAAACCCTAACCCTAAAAACCAGAAATAAATCCGAGCAGTAAAAACCCTAATTCCCGACAAACTTCAAACAACTCTATCCCTCAACTCCGGTGGATCCAGACAACGAGCCAGATACCAAATTAAAGCTCTTGACAAGACGAAGCCAACGCCGCTAACCCCGCATCAATCGGAGTTCGGACGCGCCCCACGCTCAGCTACAATACAGGCGGAAAATTTGTTCCAGAAACCAAAATCTCTCTCAACCATATACCAGTCTCCTATTCCAACAAGCAGCAACAAAAACAATAATTCCGAGCAATCCATCAGCTAACCAGGAAGATCTCTAACTGATAGACCGATCAACCCATCAAAAGTTTTCAGGTATCATCGAAAACTCATCTAAAACCCATAAAGTATTAAATACCCCCATTTGCAGCCATGTAGCTATATTTAGCAACATGTCTCTGCAAATAAAATAAAACCAGAAACCATAAACTCTTTAAAATCTCGAACCTGAACTTGTTTTTGAACCTGTTCTTAATCTGAAACTGATTTTAAAATTGTTTAAAACTTTTCCTGATGATAGTTTCACATTAGAACTGTTTAGGATTGAAAGTTAAACAATTTTTTTTAAAAAAAAAATCTGACTACTATATGTTGAAAGAAACCGACTGTTACTTGCTTAAACTTATCATTATTGTCCTGTTTAATGTTCTTATCTGATCAGAATCAACTAGAACTGTTAAGGACTGCATGTTACATAATTATTTTTTTTTGAAAATCTGATCATGGTTTCATAAATTAATCCGAGGTTTTACCTCATGTTCTTGTCTGAGAAATTTGTTTTCCTGATGATTGATAACGACTAGAACTTGATTAGGATTGAAAAAATATTTTTTTAATATTTAAAATCGAAATATCAGAGATATATCTGAGAAAATATATTTATTTTTAAATCGAAAAGTATATAATAAATTGCTTGAATAAATCAAATATTCCTGATTTATTTTTTTTAAGTCACAATAATTTCTGATTTGATTATTTTTCGAAAAAATAATAATAAATATATGGTATATTTTTCGAAAACCCTAACCTGATTTCATAATTGAATTGGTTTGCTTGATTGCATATTGTTTGCATACTAATATTGCATACTGAACATGAAATCTCGACTGTTAGGGATATAGATCATTCATAGTTTTCAAGCAATCTGATCTGAACTGAAAAAAAAAAATCATTATACTAAATGATCCGATCCAATGGGATGAAGAAAATATGGAACATTTTCCTGATCATCTAAGATAGAATCCCTAAAGGCCTTGAAACCTTGTGTTTGAAATAAGAGGACCTTAAATCTGAAAAATACATTGATCCACACCTTAAACCGTATGGTTTTAAGAAAATGCATCATTTAGAAAAAAAATTTCTTTTGGTCCGTGTGTGGCATTGATATGAAGCATGAAAAATTTCAAAAAGATTACTTGATTAAGACCTGTTTTGAATAATGATTTCAGATGTCGAGTTTCATACCCTCAGATTACAAAGCCCTTGATCTCTCTGGAGATAATTATCTTGATTGGGCTATAAACACTTCAGCCGTCTTGAAGTCTAGAGGACTTGGGAAGTGCATCAAGTATGGCAATGACACCCTTGCGTGTGAAAGACACAGAGCCATAATGATTATGCGACACCATCTCTGTGAGGACCTAAGAGACGAGTTTGGATATGTTAATGATCCTCATAATCTCTGGTCATTTTTGAATTCTAGATTCTGTGAGCCATTGTTGCACGAATCCAAGAAAAAATGGGAAGCTCTAAGGTTCCAGGATTATGAATCCGTGGACAATTATCACTCTGATCTTATGAGAATCACCTATAGTCTTAGACTATGTGGTGAATTGGTAACAAACGAGGATTTGTTAAACAAAACTCGTGACACATTCCATTCAGAGGAAGTGTTGTTATCACATCAGGCCAAAGGTTTCACCACCTATTATGACATGTTCTCATATTTATTAGACATTGAGCAAAAGAAGCAGAAAATGATGGATAACATCAGACGGTTTAATGACATCATGGAGATATATTATGAAGTACTAGACAGTGAGATGAAAATCCCTGAAGCTAATAAAGCCACATTTGATAAGAAGAGATCTGAGGAGGATTCCGAGTGGACACTCATGGACCATGAGGTCGGATTATACATTGAATAATTTTCCGACATTCTGATTTTATGTTTTCATATCTGATTTGATTTATTTGTTATTCATTTATGTTATTGAAATAATAAAAACGATTTTGTTTTTATATATTATCTTGCTTGGTCTTGCTTGATGATTCTTGATTAAATAACAAATAAAACCTTAATAAAAGGATAATCAGTTCAGTGATAGTTGATTTCATGCATGGTTTAACTTTACCTTGATTGTATAGGTTTAACTTTACCTTCCTGCAATCACATAAAATCAATTGTTGGGTGTAGACTAATGAGTCAGTTCACTGATAGATTGATTTCTCGCATAGATTTAACTTCATCTTGATTGTATAGGTTCAACTTTACCTTCCTACAATCACTTGAAATCAATTAATTGGTACTGACAATGGCAAAAAACACGACATTATTCAGACCCATTGAGTTATAAAGATTTATAACATTCTACATTGAACCAGTGAGCAAAGAAAATACGATTCCTTTCAGATTCTTGAAAAATCGCCTAAAGCATTATGAATGCCTATACCCATATTTTCTACTGATTTATTCTATGCTAAGGATCAGTATGAAAGAGGCATAAAGCCATGGTAACTAGTATGGTTCACCACGAAATAAACACTTATGGCATGACCAGATTAGCCATCTTGATCCAAAACATGATGAAAAATTAATTAAGGCACAAAAGTGATCACATAAAATCTCACAATGTGTTATAAGTACACAAAAGAGAAAATCACTAAAATAATTAAGGCTCCACTGTCCTAAGCACTACGAAATTATGAGTATGTTCATGAGGGGGAGAGAGGACTAAAACCCACAGTCCATGATCATATCATAAATTCGGGTTCCATGGTTTACAACCATAATATACACAGCTGAAAAGCTTTAAAGCCCTCACTAATGGTAAATCACCCACGTCCAGCCTAAAGCTTAAGGACATTATGTATATAAATATTGATTTACATCAGGCCATACATGTAAGCATAGACATTCCCACCTCTGAATGATTAAGGGTACTAAACCAGACATATACACAAACCATCTTAAGAAAATACGAATATTCCACCACATATATGTGTGCCATTTAAGATGGAACCTCAGATGAGGATTGGGAATATATATTAGATAAATAAGACTTCCTCCACGAACTATAATGTATCTTGTGCCAAACATGGATGATTTAATCAAGTGGCCAAGAACACAGATTACAAAAGATAGTAATCTGATTATCCAACTTTGAAAGGAGAAAGTTATCAGACTGATAAAGAGTAAAGAGTAAAAGAGAAATATAATGGTATCAACCATAGTTGTCTTGGCAAGATCCTTAGACCAAAGATTATGATCTAGACGTTCTAAAAGAATATGATCAAAAGATATAAAAGCTAGCAGAAATATATGCCAGACACACTGACCCGAAAAGAACAAAAAATGACTATGTCATACCAGCTTAAGCACCACGAATTAGATGTCTAAGAGACACAATCAAGTTGCTACAATGTCTATTAGAGATAGACAAATAAGTTCCAAATAATAAGGAACCTCGGAAAGTAATGAAAGGTGCTCAGAATCGTACAAATCCGAGTTCATAAGAGAAACCAGTTCAGACAGAGAAATAAGGTTGCGCAACCACACATCTAAGGTACCAGACCATGTAGTTTGGGACGCCAAACTGCAAGGTATAAAGGTCTTGGATAATAAGATCTCAAAATCTAATTAGATCATGTCTGGAACAGTATGAAACTAAAGATAAAAAGTGTTAACACCAAAGATGTATTTACATACATAAGAGCTCATAAAAGATTGTAGTACTTGGGATTTGAAGGATATAACCTGAGGATCATGAACCCACGTAGAGTACTCATAAAACCTATATAGGGACGTGGGGTGTTCAAAGAATTCAAAGTAATTATAAGACAGATGGGCGTAGTAACCATGTACATACAGAAAAGCCATCTAAGAAAGAAACCAGTGAATGGATCTTGTGAGATAAGAAATTCCGTGAGATTAAAGGACATGACCACATGGTATAGTGTGTCCATGTTCCTTCTAAATAACGTTCAAGTATAGCTTGATTACACAAGGATACTCACAAGGACCAAGGAACAATTTATAAAGAGATATGCTCCTATATGGTGGATGCTACTACAGAAAATCAAGTTTGATTTTGTCTGGATATTTACTAAAGAAATAATGGTGTAGTAAGCAGCAAATGGATCACTGGATAAAGGTATCAACGTACCATAGAAATATGAGAAAGAAATTCTCATAGAACAAGCTTTGTTCCTAAGTTGTTTATGGATTGTAATATACATCAGCTGTAAGTAATATGAAAGACTAAGTATTTACTTAGTGCAGTCAGTCCATACAGAAAATATTATAATTCCTTGTGATCATAATAAAGACCAACTGAGAGAAAAATGTTTAATGGTTCAAAGGTTCAATAATACAAGTTATCGATTGATTAAACAGGCTATGTTTTACATATGGAAAGTCTGTAGAAAAATCATAGCCGTGTGTGTGTGTATGATTAAGTCAGCACGTCTAAGTGAGAACCATAAACCAGGATAGTGACCAGAAGGATGTCTGGTCGTGGCTTAATGATTATAAGCATTGCTAAAGCAAGAAAAGATCGATAACCATGTACAAAGGACATGAGTGTATGACTGCGAATTCATTGTGTGATGAGTTTCATTGCAGCAAATAATTATTGATGGTATGACCTTAGACACTCATGATTATGAACGAATATAGACAAGGTCTATAGCTCAACATGGATCGACAAAAGAAAATAAAGAATGATTGGTTACAATGGATAAAGCCATTGGCACATACGGAGAGATATAAGTCCGAATGAACGAAAGATATGAAGTAAAGTTGTTCGTATGTGTTCTGGGTCTATGACTCAATATATATTGAATGTCCACGTTTTGGGAAAGCCATATAACCAAAGAGAATCCGTGGGACATGAAAAAGGACCTGCAAGTAAAGTTTTATTGCAGATTATAAAGTCCATCCGAGCACCGTTTGAAGCACCATCAGTTCAACCAAGACATGGAGTGATCAGCAGCAAAGATGTACATCCTGACCACATCTTAATGGAGTTCCAAAAGACATACAAACGTCCAAGACTTACAAGTTCATTCAAGGAGAATCCAGCTGATCATCTTCACCAAGTCATAGGCAACTTCAACGTTCAAGAAGACTCGGATACAAGATGGGAATATGTCTACTACAGTGATACATTCATCTGGGGGAGTTCATGTGTTGTACTTTTTTCCTGTCCTTGGTTTCCCATTTTGCCACATTGGTTTTGGGGTTTTTCAGGAGAGGTTTTAATGAGGCAACATTAAGCATGCAACGAACCTGTACCGGATGTGTCGATCAAGGGGGAGTGTTATAAACCAAATGATGATCGACCATGGACCAGCCCGTACTGCAGGCCCAATCTGGGACATGATAAAGACAACCGGAGACTATGTGTTTATCTAGTATATATTCCATGTATATCTGTAACATAGTGTTTATCCTTATCCTTATCTTGTTAGGATAAACATGACCTTATGATGGTCTAATACTTTGTATATATATGGACCTTCTGGTCGACAGTAATGATAACAGAAGTATTTCTCCAACACTTCATTTACAACATTTGAAGATTGTTCAGATCTATTAAAGTAAGTGTTATTGGAAGTTGAATTCTTAACATCTTATATATTAAAACAGAAGTCACAACCTTGATTCATGTGTGATTTTTTTAAAAAATGGACCTAATAGACTTATTATTAAAAAGTCATGTTACATTTAATTCTATAATCTTATCATTTAAATTATGGGCTAACCATAAATTTTTATTGGGCTATCAATAATTGGATTTAAAGAATAGATGATCCATTGGACTTATAGATAATATAAATTAAATAGAGATAATTTAATGTTGTAATACTATATTTCTATATGTTAAATATTTAAATATTTGTCGATGTTATTTTTTAAAATTATAAAGATTTTTTTTAAAAAAATAAAAAAATCATATTATCTAACAATGATTAATATTTACTACCTTAAACCAATGAAAACAAATTTTAAACTATATAGTTTATTTTAAAAATTAAACAAAAACTAAATGTTTAATTATTTACTCGTAATATAAATCTATGAAGCGAAAATTTTAATTTTTAAAAAACTTTCTAAATTTGTGAAATGTTACAATATCTTTGAATATGACAATAAAATAATATTTTATTAATCTTTATATATATAGTTACGATTTTAATAATGAAATAATAATACGAAAAATATATATATATAGAAGAAGATACAAATACATGTGAAAGTTTAAAACAATCTATTCAATGAAAAAAATATACCGTAAAATTATTATGTTTTAAAAATTGATAGACACATATATTATAATATATACCAATTTAGAATTGAAAACAAAATATTTATATAAAATAAATGAAAACAAAAATCTGCGCGGTTGCGCGGATCGAAATCTAATTTTAACTTACAAAACAAGATTTTGAGAGTACTACATGTTTTTTTTTAATTCTTAAAATCATTATATTACTTTATTTTCATAGATTTTCACAATATACAAAATTATGTACAATTCCTTCCAAATTTAACAAATCTCTCAACTTTTAAAATCAACAAATTATATAGAAATCTAAGTTCCACTAACACCCTCTTATTTCATTTATGAGTAGCGCATAACAATTAAGCATGATTAATATAAATAATTTAAATAATCTAAATTATCCTAAAAATATTTAATTTAAATAAATTTTAGTATATTTTTTATAGTATAAAAATAGTTACAATTACCAGATAACTTGATAAGTACGGTTATCTAGTTTTAGTCCTTTATATAGTAAGACCACACTACGTAACTCGTGACTGGTTATGATCGACTAGCCACACTACGGAAACTAAATATTTTTTCAACAATTACATAACACTTAAGATAAATTATTTTTGGTCTTTGAAATTGCAATTCCAAAAATAATAAATCTGCTGAAATATAATGTACTTAAAATTTATAGAGTTTACAGTTATATATTTCTTAATGTCAAATATAATGATGTGTGCTTTGATTTCATCTCTTATCCACGAATTATATTTGTCCATATTTCAACAATAGGGTCCATTATCATTAGCTCATTCAGTGTTATCGTTTCCATGGATTATACAAAGAGGGACCTTTTTCATATTTATATTCATACCTCTCTATCAATATTGGTATAACAAGAAGTCTAAAACTAGTCTTGCCACGTCTCTTCTCCTTATCTTATCAAGTCATATGTATCCACAGGCCTGTGTATCCATTGAACATTACTTTCATATATAGCTATTTATGATAATATACCAGAAAAAAAAAAAGAACTACACTTGTTACTCTTTTAACTGTTCAATGATTTGGCAACGGGCATTTTTCTGAATGCTTGACCTTTGTTTCAGGATCATTTTATGAACAAGAAGATAAAAAAAGATAGAGAAAGACAAATATAAATATACATTATGATTTACACAGATTGTACAATAAAAAAGGTAAAAAAGTAAAAGGTAAAGTAATGAAACAAAGTTTATTTTTTTCTTTTGCTTTTGGATTTTAATCACATATTCTCCACACACAAAACAACCCACAATACTCGAAACAAAGCAAACACACAACCACCTTTTGAGATTTCAAAATTACATATCAAATAACAAACTAAATTAATAAATAAAAAATTGTTCTTCCAGATAACAAAATAACCATTCTTCTTCTTTCAATATGGTCTCTCATATTTAGTTTCAAATATCAGACTTTGGTTGAGTTTTGAACCTGTAGAGCACTTTCTTCTTTTTGGAAGTCTGGTTATCGATTGTGATCACAATCTTTCCCGGTTCACCCACCTTAAAAGAATCGGTTATCACCGGTTCATCGGTTAATCCAATCTTACGGTTTTTAGATACGATCACAACATAGCTTCCCTCGGTGGTAGGTTCAAACTGAGCTCCATAGCTCACATCTGCACCCAAAACCCTAAGCTCCCATGAGAGTGTGCAAGCCTGCCACAATCCACACAAAACTTCTTAATTAGCAAGAATTTAAATTATGAACATATTGGTAATCAAATTCTGAATATATATATATATATATATATATATATATATACCTCAGAAGCAGGCAACTCTATGGTGTATTTGGCTGCTGGTTTAACGATCGCTTCAGTGACGGTGTCTCCATTGGTTGAAGGAATATCTTTGCTAAGTCCGCCGTATTTAACCGGGACTTGTTCAGGAGAAATGTATCTGTTTTCAAATCAACAAACATATGAGCTAAGTGACAAAAAAGAGAAGTATTTTAATTATGAAATGGTAAAAAGTAGTTATTAATGGTTAATTACTTGAAAATGGTATCAGCAGACTTGGATGGACCAGCAAGGACCATCTTGCTTCTAGTCCTTGGTGATGTGATGATAGATCCGAATGTTTTGTAGTAAGGAATGTACCACCATGGGACATTGATGAACAACTGCAAATTAAACAAACATAAAACACAATATTTATGCTAAAACTTATTAAAAAAAGAAAATTAAAGAAAAAATCACTGGCAGTTCGGCGTGACTAATATGGATTCTAATATCTTAAACTTTATGTTCTAATTAAGTATTGAATAATAACTCTAATTATAATTATGTAATAAAAACACGTCATGCAACTATTACATACCTCTCTAGTAGCGAACTCAGGATAGTTGTCTTCGAACTGCTTCACGGCGCGTCTGATGAACTGCCACAGGGCTCTCTTGCCAAGTCCTGGAGCGTTCCTGAAGTCACTGACGAAGACAAACGAAGATTTAGCATCGGGGCTACTGAAATCAAGAGCTCTCACACACTTCTCTTGAAGCTGGATCCTCCAGTTAAGGAACTTGTTGAGTTTCTCCTTGTCGGAGAATAGCTCCTTGTTCTGAAACTCCCCGTAGGAGCTGTAGATCACGACGTGACCTTCCTTGTCCACACCGTGAGCGAACACCATCTTCTCGAACTCGCTGGCCTCTTCTCCCGCCTCGGCTTCGACGAGCTCGTCGATCTTGTTCTCCTTGCTCCACTGGACGGTGTTTTTCAGCATCGTCAAGGCTTCCTTGACCTTGAAGTCTCTCGCGCGGAGGAACTTGAGGAGGATCACGTCAGATCTCTCGTCTTGTAGGAGAGGCACTCCGTAGATCGAGACTTCCTCCGGCTCCACAGGCTCCGCCTCGGCGACGACGGTGGTCTCTTCGGGCGCGGCGGCGGATTCTTGAGGAGTGACGGAGACGATCGACTCTTCTATTGCTTCCACGGTCTTGGTTCCGTCTTCTTCAGCACCAGAGGCTTTCTCGGTGGTTACCGGCACAACTTCTTTCTCCTCCGGCTTGGTCTCAGCCGGAGCCGCCGCCGGTTCTGATGGTTTCTCCCCGGACTTGACGGCTTCTTCTTGTGCTGGAACCGTAGCTTTCTCTTCTTCCTTCTTCTCTTTCTCTTCTTCTTTAGTTTCCTCCGCTAGTTTCTTCTCCTCAGCCTTCTCTTCCTTCACCGGAGGCGGCGCCGGAGCAGTGAATTCACGTTTGTTCAAGGCCTCCCTCACGAGCTCCTTGAACTCCTCAAGCGCCTTCTTCTCAAGCTCCTCAGGGGAGGGAGCAATCACCTTCTCAGCTACGACCGTCTCTTCTTCTTTCACCGGAGCAGCTTTATCTGCCTCAGTCTCTACAGCCACCTTCTCCGGAACAGCCTTCTCCTCCGAGGCAACAGGAGGAGTCACCTCCTTCTCAGGCACTGGAGCAGGAACGGTAACCTCCTTATCATCAGTCATTGGTTTCTCCGTTGAGACCACGACAACATCAGCCGACTTCTGTGCCTCTTCTTGAGCCATAAGTTCTTGAAATTCAAGAAAAGAAAAGAGAGAGAGAGAAAGTGATTAGAGAATATGTTTTTTTTTGGTGAGGAGAGAGAAGGGAAGAAGAGAGGTTTTTATAAAACCAAAGGCAGAAGGGAACACAGACTGGTCGGAGCTGTTTCTTGACAGCTCATTCGAACGCTTTCTCAGTGGGTCCGTTTCTTTTTTTTCCTCCAACGGCCGTCTTTTGCTTCACGAATTAAGCCACTTCCTATTTTTAATAGATAAACTAAAATCACATTTTAATATCAATTCCATAAATAATTAAGATTATTTACTATATCAATATATTCACTATATAAGCGATATATTTTCTGAAAATATTACCATATATACTTTTAGAATCTGACGATTTAATACTTAAACATATTATACCATATATACACTAAAACATATATTACCATATATCCTTGATTTTATTGAAGATATTATACCCATTTTTTCCCATATAGTCTTCAAGATTTTTCTATGTGTGCGTGATTCTAAAACGGAATCGTAATATAATGGAAGCGTTATTCTAAAACGGAATCATGTTTTTAAAGAAAATATTTTAGAAACCTTTTAGAAGCGAAATTCCGTAAGTTTCGAAGTGGAAACAATCAAACTTCTATGCGACATAGTACTTCTAAATAGTTCTGTTTTAGTTATTACTATTTTTTTTTCAAGTTTTAGTCATTACTTAAATATGAAATCTTTACAGGAATACAATTTCAAACTAGATTTAAAAGAACTAATGTTTGAGTCGAGAAAAATGGTGGAATCATTTTGACTTTTGTGATAGGGAAATAAAAGGGGGGTAGCATGCTGGTCTTGTTTTTAATAATGTTTATTTTAAAGTGTGTTTGAAATCATGACACCATGTTATGTCATGATAGAGAGAGTTACATAAAAGGACACTTTATGACTTCTGTTTTCACCGAGAGACACATTGTGAAATGACACACATTCTCTTGCCAGCTGTTTTTCTTTAGACAAAATTGACCTTGTTTTTGTGTAATGAGAAGAGTTCTTCTTTTAAAAAGGCAACGTGAAGTTAGAAAGTTGTAACTAAGTTTGTTTCCAGTTGCAATAAATGATAAAGGTGTTAACTAAAAGATAGGTATATCAGAGAAGGTGAGTTATTTTGGGACGTTAGATCTGTTTATAGAAATAAGATTCTCAGGTGTGTTGTGGATGAGACTCTCATGGTTAGTGTAATTGTTGTGGTGGTCGGATGTGTTGTGGAGGACTCTCGTGGTTAGGCAGAGCGTTGTTGTGGTCGGGAGTGTTGTGGTCAAGGCTTTGGTGGTCAGTGTGTGAATGGATGCCAATGTTGGCGACAATGCCAGTGTAATCTTGTAGGCTTTGGTCTGGGTGGAGGTAGTGTTGTGCGGCATATTGGCTAATGATAGGGTAGTGGTTTCCAAGTGATTCTTGTTCCTCCGGCTGAAGTGGGATCTGAGGAAAAAAATAAAAAAGAGTCGGTGAAAGAGAGTTTATATTATGAAGCGCCCTGTTGTGTAACTGTCTAGAGTGAAATCTCACCGGGATGTAGGGCGCAATTTCCGTCGACTGTTCGGCTGTATGGGTTTGAAGTTTTGTTAATTTAGTTTAACGGCTTTAACCCTTTCATTAATAAATCTTTCTTTTGGTTTCTAAACAAAAAGTATCTGAACAAAATCTGATTGTATCATACAAAAAGAAATACAAACGTTTACAAAATGCAAAAATTATCATCTTATATGAATTTCATAAATACCCAGACCATGGAAGACGCATGCGAGATCTTCTTTGTTATCCATATCTCATCTGACCACCTCTTATCTGACAACTGCGCACTTGACCACCCCCTCTCCCCCCAACTCTCATGTCCACAGCCACCACATCCACACAACTGTCGTCCACACTGTTCACATCCACACATCCTCTGTCCACATCAGTCACATCCGCACCTCACATATCTCCGACATCGACATCTACAGATTCCCAGTCCACAATATCCACACAAACAAAGTGTACACCTCAGATAGACATGTTACATGTGGTTATCCACGGTCTTCCTCTTCCACTTCATGAGAGCTCGCAGTCGCATCATTATCTCCTCACTGGAGCTCGCAATTGAAACTGCCGCGGCGTAGAACAAACAAGCGGAAAAGAACATTCGGCTGTAGAGAACAGAGAGAGTTGTCTGATTGAGAAATTGAGATAAAAAATATGTCGAGAGGGAGAAAGGGATTGACCTTCCATGTAAAGTTTGTCTGTTAATCAACGGAGGTGAAAAAAAAACAGAGATTCGAGGTCGAGAAACATAGATTGAAATTCCGAGATCGCGAAACCGATATCGAGATTCGGGGAACGATAAAAAACAATCAGGAAGACGTCGACAGTGAGAAAGTTTGATTTGGATTCAATTTCGGAGTTCGATTTCTGGATCTATAAGATGTCTAGGGAGAAAAAAATTAGAGTTCATCTCTCTGAGTCTTTACACGATAATTGATTTTGTGAAGATAGGGAAAGAGATAAGATTATTAGAAGAAGAAATGTTTTATTTCTTTTTAAAAAGGTAAATAGGTTATATCAGTTTGGTTAGTTGGATGGACTAACAAGAGACACCTTTATCTTAGTTGGAGGCTATCTTGGTAAATCTAATATGAGAAAGTGTCCCATAGACACAATGTGTCTCTTAGTGATATTGAAAACTCAAATTGTGTCTTCCAGCGTAAATATTTCTTATGTCATCACGCAACTCTCCTTTTTAATGTAACACAAAAACTATGCTCCTCCCTTCGAGAATGTAAAATGTTTAGAAGAAATTTTGTTTCAATACGTAAAATGTTTTCATATTTTTAGGTAACTTTAACTTTATCAAAATCTGTGTAACCAATTAAATTTAATATTTTTATTTTGTAATTGGTTGAACAGTTTTAATTTATAATTTTAATAATATTTTTTAAATAAAAAATAATTTTCTTAATAAATGTGTTTTATTTAGAATATTTTATATTTAGGAACGGAGGGAGTAGATTTTGAGTTGGAAGCAATCCATATTTCAGTTAGCGTTAGAATATTTTTTTAAACACTAGAAAATTTTAGATGTCAATATTTCATGAATTCCAAATATTTAACTGCAATTGCATAAGTAAGGAGCGGTAATCCGCAAAAGATGTACAATAAAATAAGTAATATGTCAGAACAATATCAACATAATTAATATTAAAGATTTTACCAAAAATAATAATTAATATGATAGATTAGCGGCGTTCTTTGTTTTTTTTTTTGTGCAGAGATTAGCGGCTAGCGGCCTTAATAACATCCATATTATTTGTCCAAAGGGTAATATGTCAATCGAAATAAACATTTTAATCCCTTTTTCATGTTGTTGACGTATGAAAAAACCGTTTAGCTATACTTTAATATAACTAACTTTCATTTGCAAATGAAGTCCTCAGATCATATTCTAAATAACGGTCTATACGGTTGTATATACGATATATATATGCTATACGGTGAAGAATTGTACTATTTTTAATGATATACGGTAAACATACTTTTAAAATTATACAGTCATATTTACGGTGATTATATAGTCTTTATTTACTAATTTTTTTCTTTTTACTATTTTCATTTTTAACAAAATCTTATTATAATAATATTTTATGTATAATATTTTGAACAATAAAAGTGTATAATATACTTTATGTTTACTATAATAGAAATGAAATTTTTATTTATTATATAGGTAATATATGATACATTATTATATTTATATATATTGTATTTATTCCATATATACATGTATACCTTCAATAGCCCGACTATATGTTATTTTAAAACACTGCCTGAATATATAAAAATTAATAATTCGTTTTATTTATTTTGTCAAGAAATTAATGGTTTAAGGGGAAGAAAGATAATATAATGATCCAAAATTTTTGACTTTCAAAAGACTCACAGTTCAACTCGGTTGTCTAGCACCCACATAAATAGATAAAACAATAGAGACGACCTAGCACGTAAATAAATCCTCAAATGATTGTATCTGTACAATTAAATCTACAATATATGTCGGAACCATTGTTGATGCGTTGTTGCAACCTACAACTTATGGATTATTGATTCTAAACTGATTGCGAAAATCAGATCATAAGGGGCAATTCCAATAGGTATTAGAGCTGTCAACTCTAGGCTGGCGTGTATATCCCGAAAAATCAACTTTTTCGTTTGCCAAATAAGAAATCAACTATATGGTAGTGCATATACCAAAAAGATTTCCACAAATTTACTAGAATTATTGATAAAATATAGAGGAAAAACTAGCTATAATCGTATTTAACCAGAAATTATTTGAAAAAGTAAAGTTGGTAGACCCGAGAGTGATCCTTTAAAGACTCCCTCATCGGTTGCTTTTGTCAAAAGAAAAAGAAGAAAGAAGTTGTTTGGTTGGTTTTGTTCATCGCTGGTGACATCTTATCATTATATACCATTTTGCATTGTATTTAGCTGTTTTCTCCTTTTTCTTTATTTTTTAATAAATAACCCACTTAAGTTGTTTTATATATATAATTGTAACAAATGATTGATCGCAGTATGCATTAGACATATTAAGAAGCTATTATATACTAGTTTGATGGGGCAGATAGTTAAATTATTTTGATTCTTAGATGCTAAGATCATCGTATCTGACCTTTCTTATTTTAGTGGCGCATTGCTTATATTCTTCTTTAATTTCCATTTTATATATGAAGCAGTATGTTGTTTTTTTTCTTTTTGAGCAACGAAGCAGTATGTTGTTGTTTACGCAAATCATGGAGAAGCTAAAACTAGGGGCAAATAGCCTATTGGGAAAAACGGTATCCGACAATTATACGTTAATTGTAATTTAAAGAATGAAAAAAAAAATCGGAGAGGAAGAACGCTTCTTGTTCTTGAGTAACTTGTTTGTGAAGACACCATTGACATTGTCCATCGTACTTCCATGACGGTGCATCTGCATCATTTGCCGCTTGTTTGAGTACAGTTAAGAACAAACTGAAAAACTCAAATGTATTTATACAAATTTAAGTTAAGAGTGAATTTTATCGTAGTTTTTGGTAATATATAAATGTGTTTTATATGCTAATATTACGAAATCTCGGAATTACAAGATCACTTCGAATAGGTTTTTATATTTATTAGAAAAATTAATAATTATTTATGTATTAAATTAATTTTTGTTAGACAGAAATTATAAATTTTATTTAAATAATTTTAAGAGAACCATAAAACTAAAAACTATTACATTTCTTAATTTTTTCCCAAATATATCGACCTATTATGAAATTTATATTTGTATTAGAACATGCCATGTTCAGTTCAGGTCAGCGTTCGATACAATACAACTATAAGTTTTAGTAGTTCACAGTAAAAATTTTTTTTTGATTATTTGAATAGTGGTTCATCATTGACACATGGTGAGTAGTTTTAGTATGTATGGCATTTTTTTCAGAATCAAACAATTGAAAATATTATAATGATAACAAATTCAAAGTATGTTTGGTTCCAATTTATGACAGGAGACTAATACATGACGTGATCATGCAAACATTTCAATACTGTATGTATGAACATGTCGTTACTATATCCGGAACCATTGGTAGAAGTTAAAACTACAACTAAAAATTCACTAGCTGATTAAGTATTTACGCCAGCAAGTTTTAGGAACGACAAGAACGAAAGTAAGAGCATCTCCAATCCAACTTCAAATCCTTAAATTTTGAAATTTTTGTCATTTCAATCCAATTCCAAATCTTTAAATTTTGAAGTTTTGAATATTGACACTTCAAATTTGAGGTATTCAAAACTTCAAAACTACTACTCATTTTCGTTTTAGTCTTTACAATTATTTCTTCTTCACAAATACATCTACTAATTTTATTTAAAATAACTTAAGTAGATCAAAATAAAATGTAATAGAATAAATATCACATAACATTAAAATAAAGTTCACACAATATAAAAATACATTCAATAAAGCTCACACAAAATAAATACGTTAAATAATTTTTTTTAAAAATTAAAAAAATTTATATAAACACTTAAATATTACATATCTTACGGAAATAATGCTTGAATAATTTGGTATGTTATATGTAACTTCTTAAAATTTATGTGTATGTGTGTTGTTTTATTATATATATGTAATTATATTATTTTTATTATATAATATTGTAATATTGTGTGTTGTATAATATAAAAATATCTTTTATATGTATTTGTGAAGTTTTATTATTATTAGTAACTTTTGTTAATGTCAAAGATTTTTTTTTTTTTGAACAACTGTTAATGTCAAAGACTATAATGCAAGGGATTTTAGTTATGTTGAGATTTGGGGGGTTTTGAGTAAATGAGATGATTTTAGTAAAATTTTTAAAACAAAAACAAAACCCTATTGGCGATTTGGTAAAAATGATTTTGAGATTTCAGAATAGTTTATATGATTTGGGATCATTTATATCTTTTTTTGACAGTCCGAACAAAATCATAGTTGCAGTTAAACTTGTCATTTTCCAAACTCCAAATTCTTATATTTGACATCGTAACTGAAATATAATACCAGAGAAAAACACTATAAAATCCTCAGTTGAGTTAAGTAAACAAGCCGTGAGATGCAGATCAATACAACTATTATATGAAAATTCTGTCAAGAGTAGAAAAAACAGAGCTACAGTTGACTGCAACCTGTTTTCGATCATCCAATTCGATTAAAACCAAAAAAATAAGCAAGATCAATAAAAAATAGTTGCATTTTCAAAGTTTTGTCCCAGATACTACTTTTGCAATCCTAATAAATTTACAAGACAGTCCTAACAAAAATGTGGTAACAATGGAGTTCCTTGTGCAAGAAATCCTTCTCAACGTCAGATACTTCTTTGTTTTGCAAACGCCAAATGCTTTTCACCCACAATCTTTAACTACTTATGGTAAAAACAACTCATATTCTATACTTTCTGTTCGAAGACATACACACACTGAAATATACATATACTTATCATTTATACATCTCATATGTTTACTTAAACTGCTATTGCCAAACCATAAGCTGAGACTGTCATTTTCTTGACTGGTACCTCACTATCATATCACAATCAACTCTTTTTTGCCCTCAATTGTATAGCCGGACTCGCAGTTCTCACCTGTATCGAACACACGAAATTTCAGTGTACCAACGAATCACAAAGGTACCATATATTCACAATCCCAAACCTTTGTATCTCTTTTAGCAAAAGATAACACTGCTTAAATATGAAATGTATTTTTAACATCAATCTCATCGTAAGAAACAGAGTAACTACTACCAATGATGACAAAAGCAAT